>NC_081312.1:164037468-165287468 GCF_026419965.1 Kogia breviceps
CGTGGGGGAGGAACAAATTAGGATTAACGTATACACTTCACTATATATAAAATAGGTAATTAACAAGGACCTACTGTATAGCACAGGGAACTCTACTCAATATTCTGTAATAACCTATATGGGAAAAGAATCTGAAAAAGAATGGTTATATGTGTATGTAAAACTGAATCACTTTGCTATACACCTGAAACTAACACAACATTGTAAATCAACTATACTCCAATATAAAATAAAGATTAAATTTTAAAAAAGATTTGAGAGGATAACATCACATTAGGTGTGAGAAATTGCCTAACAGTGCAGTGATGAACACATGGGCGGTGCTCAAAATACCCATCTCTTTGCTTCTTTGCCTCCATGACATTTCTGGCTGTAGCAGTGATTGCTATTCCTGCCTCTTTGGTCCCAAGGGGAGACACGTCATAGCCTCTTGGAAAGGGCGCTCTTGCTTTTCTGGTGGCAAAGCCCAGCTAGTTCGTTATGTGCGCAAAGTCTTTTTTTTTTTTTTTTTCCCAGAGGAGCAACTGATGTGCGTGGCCTTCACAAAAGAGAAATCCATTCTCTCACCAAGGAGTTGTCAAGCATAATGAAGAGAACTGACAGAATAGTTAGGGTGGTTGCTGTGTCTCTCTTAATATCGTGTGAAAGAAAATACATGGAACCACAGTCTTTAAGAGAAGTTCCTGCCTCTGTGTCTGGGATGCTCCAGTTCAGCACGTAGAGCCCAAGAGATGGGGTGGACCCAGGACTCCAGGGAAAATACCAGACGAGCTGAAAACTGCCAGAGTATCACCCCTCTTTCTCTGCCAACCCAACTCAGCCATCTTGGTCAGAAAACTCAAGTCAGTCAGAAGTGGCTCTGGTTCAGGGTATTACTGGGTTTATTTCTTAATTTTCAATTACTTCATTTTTTTGTCTAACATGGAAATACTTTGTTTGCTATATTTAGTTATAAAAGTGATAAGTGCTCATTGCAAAATAAATACTCATTGCAAAGAAAAGCAATCAAGTGTAACAAAAAATAGGAAGAGGGAAAGAGGGGAGGGACAGTGGAAGCAGGATGTGAGGGAGGAAAGATGGAAGGAAGAAAGGGAGGAGGGAAGGAAGGAAAAGGAAAGAAAAAAGAAAAGAGGAATAAGCAGTTTCTGGTCAATCCTGTCACCCAAGATTGACATTATCAGTTGACTTTCAAATACAGACCACATTAATTTAAAAAAAAATTTTTTTTAAATTAATTTATTTTTGGCTGTGTTGGGTCTTCGTTTCTGTGCGAGGGCTTTCTCTAGTTGTGGCAAGCGGGGGCCAGTCTTCATCGCGGTGCGCCGGCCTCTCACTGTCGCGGCCTCTCCTGTTGCGGAGCACAGGCTCCGGACGCACAGGCTCAGTAATTGTGGCTCATGGGCCTAGTTGCTCCGTGGCATGTGGGATCTTACCGGACTGGGGCTCAAACCCGTGTCCCCTGCATTGGCAGGCAGACTCCCAACCACTGTGCCACCAGGGAAGCCCCAGACCACATTAATTTTATATTCTCCACATAAAGTGGCACATTTGCTCAGCAGATACTGATTGAGTGCCCGCCATGTACAAGGTACCCTTCCTGGAGCTGCCTTTAAGCGTCACCAGTCCACAAGTGTGGCAGGTAACCCCCGCCTGCCCCCCTTTGGTCCATTGCAAGACACATGAAGATTGCTCTGAGAGTAGCCAAAAGTGACAAGAGACACTACCCAGGACAGACCCTTAACTCAGCCTTGATGGGACATGGCCTGGAGGAGGTAATTTGCCTGAGCTTTGAAAAATGAAGGAGGGGGAGTCCAATGAAGGTGGTCAAAAGGTTCAAACTTCCAGTGATAAGATACATCAGTACTGGAGGTGAAATGTACAACACGATTAATATAATGAATGCAGCTGTATGTCATATAAGAATGTTGTTTAGAGAATAGATCCTAAGAGTTCTCATCACAAGAAAAAAATTGTTTTCTTTTTTTTTTAATCTGTAGGAGATGATGGATGTTCACTAAACTTTGTTGTGATAATCATCTCATGAAGTATATAAGTCAAATCATTAGGCTGTACACCCTAAAATGTATACAGTGCTGGATGTCAACTATATGCCAATGAAAGTGGAAGGGAAAAGAAAGCAAGATGAGGATGAGTGAGTCGGGTAAGTGAGAGAAGGGGAAGGAGGACATTTCAACAAGGCACTGAGGATGGAGACAGCATGGACCGCCTTTGATTGTAGGGCTGCTGTTCAAGGCACAAGAGGGCAGTTGTTGACAGAAGGGAAGCCAGATAGAAGTGCAGGGACAAGATCATAAAGGAATTGGTCATCCTAAAAGTTTTGGAATTTTTTCCTCATCTGGTGGATGACACATAATGCACCAGAATTGAAAGTTTCTAGAATGTTCCAAGTTTAGATTCCAAGTTATCAACCAATTCTATACAGACTTGCAAGGCATTTAAATAGATGTGAATCTATATCCATTTTCACTGGTATTATAATGGGTTAAAGTTTCCAAAAAGTTCTGCTTCTTCGAGTCACTGTTTGTACAGTCCTGTCCATTAATATTCTAATGGAAATATGACCACGATGGTAGAACAAGTTCTGCCGTATTGAAAAGATACTGCATCCCATAGTGGTTAAGAGTTGGAGTCTGGAGCCAGATTGCTCAGATTCATATCCATTAGGTTGTGTGTCCTTTTTATGTGTCAGGCTTGCCAACTGTAAAACAGAGGCTATAGCAGTCCTTCTCTCTCACTATTAGAAGGTGGGCAGAGCAGAGAATTCCCTGGTGGTCCAGCAGTTAAGACTCCGCGCTTCCACTGCAGGGGGCACGGGTTCGATCCCGGGTTGGGGGAACTAAGATCCTGCATGGCCCACAGGGCGGCCAAAACAAAACAAAACAAAAAAGAAGGTGGTGGGCGGTAAGTTCATATAAGGCACTTAGAAACATGCCTGGCACACAGTAAGTGCCATTATAAACGTTAACTATGATTATCACCATCCCCCATGGCTTTTCCATCAAAGCTGAGTTCTTAACAGCTGGCTGACTCGTCAAGCCGATTCAGTATGGCAAGATGCAAGCATAGGGTGAATTCCCACTAGTCTGAAATGACTTATGGCTACATGTAATTTTGCCTAGAAAGTGGGAAATTGGTCAAATAGCCTCAAGAGATCCTAGAATGACACCACGGCAAGCATTCCCTCGGTTGGGATTCTATATTTTTCTCTCTGCTCTGTTTCAGCACCAACAGTGCTCTCTGGCATTTTGTCAGCTGTTGCAGTGTCCTCCCCATTCTCAAGCATTCCTGCAGAAGACAGCAGCATGGCTTCCGGGCCCAGCCCTGTCCTAGACTCACTTCCTTCAGGCTCTTTCACGAAGTACTTGCTGCACTTTTCCTCCGTGCTTCTCCACTGCTCACAACAACCATAGCACGTACAGGGGAAATGGTCAACATTCAGCCTCCTCCGCCGTGGGTCACCGCGCTTGGGTTAAATAGCTGATGGAGACGTTTGTCCATCTGTGGGTCCCTGAGTTCACACAGACTCACCTCTGGCTACCTGAATGTTTTTTCTCCTTTTCTTTTTCTTTCTTTCTTTTTCCGCAGTGCAGAAGGCATGGACAACATGAAGATAGATTTGCAACAGCCAGAGTCACACTGATTGGCCCAGCAAAAGCCTGTTTCATGCTCTCAGGCTTCTCACACTGAAGTTTTTCTCTCCTGCGTCTTTGGTTAGGCCTTCATAACGCTCATCCCGGCCCCAATCTGTAGCTTTCAGACCAAATGATGCTTTATCATGTGAAACGCTATTGAACGGTGGAACTTCCAAGGCCATTTAGAGCTCTTCCCTACACTTAGCCTGAGCCTGGGGGTTACCGAGGAGGAAGCGTCTTGTTCTTTGTCATGTTGGGTCCTGCCTCTTCTTAAGAGCTGTATTCTTTCCGAAAGCCTAAACTGGAGACTCACGCTATAATCTGAGTTTATATCCACCAAGAAACAGGCCCCGAAATATCAAAGTTGATGAAGAGAGATAACAGTTTAAAAAAATCACTATTACTAATAACACTTCTATTTAAATATCACCTTTAGGTAAAGAAATGGGAACCTCTTTATATGGTCTTAGATAGCAAGCCTCCGTAGAGATCTGATCAGTGGGCAAATGTAAATTTCTTTTCTTCTGGCTTAGCAGGACATAAATATATAAGAAGATATGCTATTTGTCCCTTCTGCAGCAGGAGTGCTTCAAGTCTGTCCCACCGTAGGACAACATGCCCATCAGCTAGAGAATCAAGCTTAACGATTTTGTGATACTTGTAATCAATGCCAACATCTACTCACCTGTCAGACTTCAGCTTATGATGTCACTTTTTCCAACAAAACCTCTCTGACCCCCACCTTCGATGATGTGCCTTTAATTAATTACAGTCCTACAACCCCCCATCCTTCTTCTCTGTGAGATCATTAACATTTTAATCAAATAATTTAAGTATTTACTTGTCTGATGCCCAGATCTCTTCCAGATGGTAAAGTCCATGAAAGCAGGGGCTCGCTCACCAGGGCCTAGCAGAGGCCAGACCCCTTGGGGGTCCGCATTAAGTCCTGGGCATTCATGAGTGCAGGAACGGTAATAACAGGTCGGTAGGAGAATTTTCCATTATCTAGGGATGTTGACTGATCACCATCTCATAGAAAGATGTGGGCATCACTTATCTGTAGACTCTTTTGGTTTGCAGAGTTCCCAGTTAGGAGGAAGAGTTTTGCGCATCCAGCTCCATCAATTAAACATTTCCACCTGCCCTGCTCTCTCCTCCCAGAGGAGGATTAGAGGGGAACACAAATGGGGCCTGGGGAATTCTCCCCTTCAACACCACGTCCTAAAACCCGTGTCCTGCCCTCTCAGTCAGCTAAACTTGGGTAGAACCTAACACACTTTCCCAAGGGCTTTAAGTTCCCAGGGAATGGCTTCATTGACTTAAAATGACAATGACTATATGATTTTAAATGAATGGCCTAAACGGCTTCATTGACTGAAAATAACAAACGTGGACCCTGAAGTCTCATCCCCATCAGACCCTAACTTACTCTCAGGAAGCCTAGCTTTGCGTGGTACAGGACGCACATGACAATCATGATGGCAGCAACACACACCCTTGGGGTTTCTGTCAAAACTGCCCCTCATTTCACAGAAGGGCTGCTATGTTCCAGGCACTTTCTAGTTACACTTCAGTGAACAGAAGTCCCCCTTTCTCACCAGGCTTATCTCCTGGCATGGAGAGGAAGCACTGGGGTGTGTGTGTGTGTGTGTGTGTGTGTGTGTGTGTGTGTGTGTGTGAAATATTCCACGTGATAACCAACCAGATGGAGAAGAATGAACTATGGAAATACCTAACTGAAAGAATTATGTAAACTATAAAGTGTCTTACAGTTGATGGTAATTATTTAGCTCTATGCCCCCAGAGGAAAGTGCCTCACTCAGAAACCTTGCCAAAGTAGGGTTCCCGTGAAGGCTTTGGATGGAGGCCCCATTTCTCTCTTAGGGTCTGTCCAGGTTTGTGTACAGCAGGTTTGATCACGCTCAGCCTATTACTATGATGATGATGGTGGTGATACATAGGATAGTTTAGGGCTTCCTGCTAGAGTGTCCATGCCCTGGAAGGGTGCTTGGGGCGTAAAGAAATTCCACGTTTCAAAGATCCCAGGCCTGGTCTCCTTGAAGGAACAATAGAGAGAATAGAATGGCTGGCCCCAAAGAGTGCCGGGGACATCCCTTGCAACTCTGCCTTGTATCCTAGAAAACCCAAAAATGGTTAATTCCACTTCCTCACCCTTTGGGTTTATATCCTGCAAACTATGTAGAGAGGCCCGTCTTGTTGGTCCTAAGAGAAGAGGAGGGTTGTCTGTTGGAATCAAGCTTTGCTACACGTTAGAATATCTTGGGAGCTTTGCAAACTTCGGTGCCCTGGTTGCTCCCCATACTAATTAATGCAGAACCCCTTGGAGGGGAGACCCAGATATCAGGATTGTTAAAATCTCTCCAGGAGGACGCAGAGCCAGGTAATAGTGGGGGGCCTGAGCCACCTTAGGAGACAGATCAAGTGCCTCGCCTCCTGTGAGAGAAGAAGGGATATATCTGGTCTCTGTCCTCTGTTCCTGGCACAGAGATTCAAAAGCCCTTGGAACTTCTTGAGTGATAGGAGTGTCTTTGTTACTTATCACAAGCCCTTTACACCATCCCTGAGTTTATGCGAATGAGATGACCCATTAGACCTTACCCTAGGTACTTGTTCATTTGTACCCTTTATAATAAGATGGTAATCCTAAGTAGTCCTGTGCGTCATTCTAACACATCATTGAACCTGAGGGGATTGTGGGAGACTCCTAAATTTGTGGTCAGCTGGGAGGAAGGGCAGGTGACTTGAGGATGCCTGAAATTTGTGGCTGGCATCTTAAGTGGGGGAAGTCTGGTGAAGGAATTTGCCCTTCATTTGTGGGGTCTGCACTAATGAGGATAGTTAGTGTCAGAATTAGATTGAATTTCAGGGCCCCCAGTTGGTGTTGGGACACACTTCCCAACTCTGTGTTCAGTGGTTTTGGGTTGGTAGCTTGAAATCATCCACAGGGAGGTTATTTACTGATACACCCTAGAAATTGGCACATGTTATCAATCAGGGCTTCTCCTCCCTCTGTCTCTGAGAGCTGGTTAAATCTTTATCAGCACACCACTGCATTAGAGCCAAGATCATTAAGTGCTTGTTATGAAATGCTGGAAAGAGTTTAGAAGGGCAGAGTCTGGACACACTGAGAATTCCCATTTCACACCTATGCATATGAGGCTGAGCCAGCTCCATGAGTGAGGGGCAGCCCTTCCTCTCTCAAATACACCCCCATAGTCCCACTTCCATGTGAGTTGTGACCAAGCTGTTTATTACACTAGTAAAGGTGCCAACTCTCAAACTTTGTACCTTGAATTCTTGTTTGGGTGTGTCCACAGCTGAACTGCCCAATATGGTAGCCGTTAACTACATGGACCTGTACAGATGAATTAATATTAAGTAAAATTAAAATTCACTTGCACTAGTCATAGTTCATGCACTTGCTAATGGCTACTATATATTTATTAAATTTTTAAAAATTTTTATTGGAGGATAGTTGATTTATAATGTTGTGTTAATTTCAGGAGTACAGCAAAGTGAATCTGTTATACATATACATATATCTACTCTTTCTTTAGACTCTTTTCCCATATAAGTCATTACAGAGTATTGAGTAGAGTTCCCAGTACTATACAGTAGGTTCTAAGTATCTATTTTATATATAGTAGTGTGTATATGTCAATCTCAATCTCCCAATTTATCCCCCCCCCCACTTTATACCATGGTAACCATAAGTTTGTTTTCTACATGGCTACTATATTGAACAACACAGATTCAGAATATTTCTGTCATCACGGAGGATTATGTACAGGGTCTGGTTTAGCTTGCCCCAACATTAAGAATTGCAAGAAGAGGAGGTGGTGTGTGTGTGCGTGTGCCTGTGTCTGTGTGCATGTGTAAGGGCGCCGTCCCTCTATGAAGTCACCTTTTATCTTGAACTGAGTTTTAAGCCTCCATGTCTTCCAGCTCTTGCTCCTAATCTCTACCTTCAGTGACCTAATTAAATTCTCAGTGTGATTCATTTCTTTAGGTGTATCAATTCCTGCAATTTATTGCAAAAATGTCAGGCTTATCCCATAAGAATTAAATCCTAAACTTTAATAGCAAAGGAACAACTGAATCTTTGTTTTAAATGAACAGTGGAAAAATGGATATGAAAAGAGTCAGAGAATCCCCAAACAGTAGTCTCCTGGACAGTGTATGTGTGTTCATACTCTTAAGTGAATTATGGATCAGTGAGGAAGAAGTATGAAGCAAAGTAGAGCAAAATTTAAATAGGATTGGGCAGTGGGGAAGGAGAGAGTTCCAGGTGGGAATTGTATTAGTGGATTAATTATCTCAGAAAACTCATTTAGGTGAATTTCCTGAAGTCTTAAGGAAGGGAACTTCCCTCTGAGTTCCCAGAAAGGAATTTGAGCCCAACTGAGGCTAAGATGGGAAGAGAACCCATCCACTTCTAAAGATCTACAGTAAATTAAACAATCCAAATGGGGAAAAAAAGATGTGAGAAGTGAACATGAGATGCTAACATGAAGAGGTAATTATGGCTTCTCCCTGAGCTATTGCATGACAGTATTGTCTTCTTACATAGGATTTTGCCTCATGGCTGAGGTGAGTATAATAAACAGATTGGACACAATTCCTTTGGAAATGGGAGGGTGTGGGGGGATTTGAGGAAGGATGTGTAGACACACGGGGAAGAGGACCATCTCTAAGCCAAGGAGAGAGGTTCGGAACAAATGCTTCCCTCAGAGCCCTCGAAAGGAATCAATCCTGCTGACACCTTGACCTCAGATTTCTAGCTTTTAGAACTGTAAGAAAGTACATTTCTACTGTTTAAACCAACTAGTTTGTGGTTCTTTTTATTTTTTTTTATTTTTTATTTTTTTGTTTGTTTTGGTGGTACGCGGGCCTCTCACTGCTGTGGCCTCTCCCGTTGCGGAGCACAGGCTCCGGACACGCAGGCTCAGTGGCCATGGCTCACGGGCCCAGCTGCTCCGCGGCATGTGGGATCTTCCCGGACCGGGGCATGAACCTGTGTCCCCTGCATCGGCAGGCGGATTCTCAACCACTGCGCCACCAGGGAAGCCCTGTGGTACTTTTTAAAAGTAGCCCCAGAAAGCTAATAAAGCTCCTTCACAGCACAAGAAATCATCAACAAAATGAAAAGACAACCTATGGAATGGAAGAAAACATTTGTAAACTGCATATTTAATAAGCAGTGAACATCCAAAATCTATAAGGAACTGATACAACTCAATAGTAAAAAAAAAAAAAAAAAAAAAAACCCCAAACAACAAATAACCCAATTAGAAAATGGGCAAAAGACCTGAATAAACATTTTTCCAAGGAAGGCAGACAAAAGGCCAACAGGTACAAGAAAAGGTGCTCTACATCGGGGAACTGCGAATCAAAACCAAAATGAGCTAGCTGTCACCTCACACCTGTTAGGATGTCTATTATCTAAAAGACAAGAGATCACAAATGCTGGTGAGGATGTGGAGAAAAGGGACCCTCGTACACTATTTATATAGAAATAAACTGATGCAGCCACTGTGAAAAAGAATATGGAGTTTCCTCAAGAAATTAAAAATAGAGTTACCATATGATCTAGGAACCCCACTTCTAGGTATATATCCAAAGGAAACAAAATCATTATCTCAAAGAGATATTGTACTTCAATGTTCATTGCAGCATTATTCACAATAGCCAAGGTGTGAAAGCAACATGTCTGTTGGCAGATTAACGGATACAGGCAATGTGGTCTATGTATCCAACGGAATATCATTCGGCCTTAAAAAGGAAGGAAATCCTGTCATTTTTGACAACATAGATGAATCTTGAGGGCATTATGCTAAGTGAAATAAGCCAGACAGAGAAAGACAAATATTGCATGATATCATTTATGAGTGGAATCTAAAAAAGCTGAACTCATAGAAACAGAGAGTGGAATAGTGATGCCAGGGGGTGAGAGGTGGGGATAATGGGGACATGTTGGTAAAAGGGTACAAACTTTCAGTTATAAGATGACTAAGATGTGAGGATCTAATGTATAGCAGGTTGACTATAGTTGATAATATTGTATTGATCATTGAAATTTGCTGAGTACAGCTTATGTGTTCTCAACAACAACGAAAAGGTAAATATGTGAAGTGATGGATGTGTTAATTAACACGATGGTGAGAATACTTTTACACTGTATACATATATCAAACCATCACTTTGCACACTTTAAGTACACTATAATTTTATTTGTCAGTGATACCTCGATAAAGCTGAAAAGGAAGTGTCTGTCTAGAGGTCTCTTTCACACAACTTAGCAAGCCTGTGCTAAATCTCTTTCCCCTTAACCTCTTTTATTTCCTCTTCCAAGGACCTTTGCTCAGAGCCTCTTTTCCCCTTCTCAACCTTACATCAGCCAGAAAAATGACACATTTATAGCTAAGGACTGGATTTAAAGACTAGATCCCCTGGAAGGACAATGCAGGTGGGTGGTGGGTGAGACAGCCCGATTCCATCCATCTTCATTATTGGTGGGGTTTAGCATGAACTTTTAAAGTTTATTTGTACCTTGCAGGCTATTGGGCTTGATCCCTGTTTCCTTTCCCCTCCTCTGTAAAACTTCCATCAAGGATGTTGAAATTGCTTAATAGAAACACTAAAATTAAATTTTCAATTAGATAACAAGGGGACATACGTGACAGTATAAGGACAAACTTTGGATTCCGATATATGCCCACTCCATCACTTCCCCACAAGTAACGAAACCCTTTAAATCTGATACCTTTGTACAATTGAGATATAGTTGATTTACAATGTTGCATCAGTTTCTGGTGTACAGCTAAGTGATTCAGTTTTACATATAAAATATATATATATATATTCTTTTTCAAATTCTTTTCCATAATGGTTTATTACATTACTAAATCTGATACTTTATCTCTAAACCAGAAATGAGAAAAGAGGTTTGTTGTAAATTGGCTAAGATGAGGCTTGCAAATTGCTTAGCATGGTACCTGGCACACAGAATGCTAGTTACATGTTAGCTGTACTTGTTATTTGTCTTCTAGCCATCTTATTGTCAAACAAATGGGGGAGGGAAGTAGCAGAGCCAGACACATCTAGAGAGAATTCAAATGAGATCTTTTCTAATTTAAAAACTCTGTAATATATGACTTTTTTTTAAGGATGAAATCGCTTCACCTCACCATTGGCGGGGTTATGATAGAAAAACAGCATCAAAAAAAAAAAACAAAAAACCAAACAGTGCCCATTTGAGGAACTGGAATTCCTAAAGCACTTTTAATTTCCAAGTGTGCATGCTTTTCAAGAACTCTTAAAGCACCTGTGATATTAAGCATTTCTCTTTCAAGAGAGCAGCATGGTTCCTTTAAGGCATATCCTTTTGCATCATGCATTGCCACGGTGATTTTTCTTCTGATCCCAACATGTGTTCTTGCATCGTGTTTAATTTAGGAAGATTAGAACCAGTGATCAGCCCTAGCTCTCACCTGGATTCCTCATCATCTGTATTGTTGTATAAAGCTTTTGATGTTTTTGTACTTTCGATTTTAAAAATATTTCTGATGACCATTTAGGGCTCACAAAATTCAAGGATCACTGGCTTTCATACTCTTCCTCTTTTCCTAAATTGTCCCTAAATCCCATGAAATCACTTTTTCAATGTCTGTTTCCCTGATAGACATAAGATCTAAGGAAGCAAGTTCTAAGTTGGTATTGTTTACCACTGTACCCCCAGCAGCTAACACATGGTGCCTAGTCCATAGCAGGAACTTGCTAATTACTTATGAAATTGTTTTGAACTATTTTGTTTTTCCTCCTCCACTGATTAAAAGCAATGCTATAAGCCACAGGGATACGAAGCAACAAAGAAAGACCATGACCTTTCCAGCTCTACACATCTGTAGTATTTGGCATCCTGGAAGATATTACTGGTAAACACCACGGATTTTGTTCACAACACCCCACCCAGCGACAATAGGGAATGCGCCAGGCATCTTTGAAGATGCCTGGCGCATTCCCTATGCACCAAAGATGCATCTTCATCATCTGTCTTAGTTCTTAGGCTGAGATCAGAGACTTCGAGGAACTGGGATGGTTCTCTTCTTCGTGAAGACACTGCCCTGGGTCACTTTCCCCATCTTCCACTTCCTCTTGGGAATGTGGAGAATAGGAAAGGGGGTGGCCAGTTCCCAGGGGTCAAACAGCTAACCACTGGCTATTGTTCACAGCCCCACAAAGAATGCTTTCTTTCTTAGGTTTCTGTTCTGAGCCCTAAGAAATTGGAAATATCATTGGTCTTTACATGATTATGAGTCATTGACTTTTCTTTGTAGTCAGACCCTTTCTCCTTCCTTCTGCTGGGAGAAGCAACTGTGAGAACCTTCCTGCCTGAAGGGCAGGGAGGGAGGCTACCGTCCCGCGGGCAGTGAGGGGACCGGTACAGATAAACTTGCCTGGGGCACCCCAAACTCAGGGCTGGCTTCACACACTAAACCAGGACCTGCCTGATAATAAATGCATTTTGGATCTACCTTCCAACCATAAAATGATCTCAGAGTCAATTCCATTGAAATTTATCTTACTAAGCATTTGAGAATTTCTTTTTCTTTCTTTCTTTCTTTTTTTAGCATTTATTTATTTATATGGCTGCGCTTGGTCTTAGTTGCAGCATGCGGGATCTTTTAGTTGCGGCATGCGGGGTCTAGTTCCCTGACCAGGGATAGAACCCTGGCCCCCTGCATTGGGAGCGTGGAGTCTTACCCACTGGACCGCCAGGGAAGTCCCTGGAGAATTTCTTTAAATCTTGAAGCTCAAAATGAGTCCCTCGGAGTTAGTCTGATGCACCCAGAATGTCAACTTCTTTTCCACAGCATTGTTACCTCTTAGTGCTCTTTACATATACACACACACACAGTTGATTTTGTTGTTAGAGTGTTGCATGCTAAGTTCTTCGTATTTCCACAACATCATATGATGTTATTTAGGAACATAATAAAATAAGCTTTAGGTGGAAACCTTCAGGCTCGAAGAGGTGACGTTTCCACGAAGATGGGCAGATCTTCTAAAAAAAGGGTGCCCTGAGCATGATGAGAACTGGCCCCGAGGCATCAGACCAAGTCACCCTTTGATCCTAGAGTCCAAGGTTCTGGAATGCGAGGCATCCTCAGAAAGCAAAGTTTTAATAGGGTCACATTATCTGCAATAAAACTTTAAAATTATATATGACTCTTTCTAGAGTTCCAATGTTTGGCAGCTGCACTTGCCTTTTACGGAGATTCTCTGGAGCTGTCAGACGAGAGAAAAACTAATAATCATCCTGTATTACATCTTGGTGCTGGGACAACAGTTCTGAGGATACCTGGGCTTTGAGATGGAGAGGCAGTGTTTCTTTGATTGCTTGTGGGAACCCTGCAGATATATAATTTCATTTATTAGAAGCAGACAGCTTATAAAATTGTGTGAAACAACAGGTGCCAGGAGAAAAGCCAGAGGCTCTAAATGAGGTGCTTGGGCACTCTGCTCTGGAGAAAGCCGAGACGCAATTGGTGAGGTTTGCATTTCTCTTTAGACCCAAATCAATCAGAGTCTTCCAACTGGATTATCTCAGCATGCTCCTGCCAACAGTTTTCATCTAAAGTTATTGATGATTTTGCTTTTAACCAAGAAACAAGACGAAGTGGAGAAAAATTGTGTGCGGTGCAAAGACTTGGAACAGGCAGGAATATAGAAGCAGTTTAAAGGAAAAATAAATACTCAGAATATACCTAGTGACACTTCATTTGGCATCTTGGGAAGGGAAGTGTTATATATAATGAAATTTTCCAGATAAGGGCAGTTCATCCTTTTCACACCCAAACTTTTTTTTTTTTAATTTTTAAAAAAATTTTTTAATTTAAATTTTTATTTTTTTTTCGGTACGCAGGCCTCCCACTGCTGTGGCCTCTCCCGTTGCGGAGCACAGGCTCCGGACGCGCAGGCTCAGCGGCCATGGCTCACGGGCCCAGCCGCTCCGCGGCACGTGGGATCTTCCCGGACCGGGGCACGAACCCGCGTCCCCTGCATCGTCAAGTGGATTCTCAACCACAGCGCCACCAGGGAAGCCCCACACCCAAACTTGAAAACTGAAACCACATTTGATAGAAAGATAAACATAATAAACATCATATACACTCTTCTCTCTACCCACAAAAATGAAAATTTCTGAAACCTTTATAAAGTTTTCTTAACTACATACATATATCTTCCATAACATGTAAGTATACATTAATTGAAATATTTCTTTGCATTCCCCACAGTTTGTGTCTACATTAAACAGAATGTACTATTCTTTTGCGGGTAAGAGACCTCGTTTGTTAAGAATTTGTTATGAGTTATAGTTGATAGCCATGTGTAAAAAACGTAGGTGCAAAGTATGATGATCTCAGTGCATGAGCTTAATTTCCTGAATTTAGGTTTGGAGTTGAAATCTGGGAAAAATCTGACTTGTAGATATAGAGTAAAATATTACTTTACTCTGTGTGTGTGTTTTTAACTGGAAATGTCTGTGTGTCACTGAAGTGTGCCTACAAGATCACGAACATCTTTTCTCTGACTGGAGTCAGGCTAAATGCAGAGAAAGCTCAGACTTTTGCTGTGAACAGTGGGGAAGGGAGAATAAGAGATGTGCGTCTCGTTAATTTGGTCTCAGAGCTTAACATTCTGGGATTCTCCTGGCATGGTTTACTGAACCTTGGCCAGAATACCAAAGCCTACGGTCCAGGGAGATCGTGCCAGGAATCAGGACCAACAGTGACTGCGGTCTCAGTAAGCACCAGGGTTCAGGAGGCTGCTGGGACCCGGAGGGAGCGGATATCGTTACAAGGATGCCGTCCAAGTGGTCTTTGTATTAGGGATGCGCGGATGGCGGACGTTTGAGTCATTTTCTCCAAACGAAGATGTCATGGTCCTGTCTCCTAAACGATCCAAGAAACCCTCAGGCATTTGGGGCTGTTGCCAAAGCAGCTCTAAGCGTGGTAACTGCCAACACCAAACACAGAACAGCCCGGCCGGCCTTACTGCAAAGTCATGATTTCCTTGAAGAGTATATCGGGATATCGTGAACCTTGCAACAAGGGATAAAAACGGGGGTGATGACTTTAAATCCTTGGCCTTGGCTCCAACCACTTTCCTCTGTCTCTGTCATCCCTGAGGCCTTGAAATCCAATGAGGCAAAGCTTCCCCTTCCCCTCCCGCTCCCCTGCACTCCTTCACCCCAAGGGTGGGATTGGTCCTGCTCGAGGTCCTCGGGCAAAGCTAACTGAGCAGGAGGGCCCTGCAGAGCCCTCACGTCTGCTCAAAGCCAAAACCCCTCCCCACCCATGACCGGGTTCCCGACATCCCCAGCTCAGCCCCCAGGGCGCCCCACGGTGAACGTTCATTGGCCCAATTCTCAAGTCTAGAAGTAAGAGGCCTTCTTCCCTCCTGGGTACCTGCAAAGCACCCTCTCCAGGACTCAAGGTTGGCCTGGAGCACAGCTGCCTTCAAAACCTTCCAACACAACAGCATTCCTGCACCCACAGTTGCCTCATTTCTCTGCCCTGATGCTCTCTGCCCAACCCTCTCCCTGTTTTCCTTTCTTCCTCCCCTCCCTCCCGGCGCCACCCGTTCCTGCCAATCTCCAGAGCCAAGCCTGGTCTTGACTCTCTATGCCTCCCCGACTCCTCCAGGACCGGCCGCTATGTCTCAGGCGTGACTTCCAAACGGTGACACGGTCACTTTAAGAATGTGCCCCTCACTGGCAATGGGGTCCTGTTTCACACATTCCCGTCCAAGGCACGGCCAGTCCTCACTGCCGTTGAGCTGCTGGCGGCTCCCGTAATTAATACGCCGGGGCTTCCCTGATGACCCCCCGAGTCAGGCTGAGCCGGTCCCCAGGGCCTTTCTCAGGGATCACCTGCTCATTATTCCACCTGCAGCTTCAGGGACCCGTGGTGGCCTGACTCAATTCCAATATCAACCAAAACACCTCTGGGCTCTTTGTGTAATGTCACAGGCTTACTCTGTCTCCCTTAAAGACAGAACCATGACCAGAAATGTTCATTTTCTTCTTTTTCTTTTGTCTTTTTAATATTGGCTGAAATCTAGAGAATTCTCATGAGGCTTGCTTAGGGATTTCGTTGAAAGGAAATCACAGGCAACTTGCTACCTTTTCTGAGGTCTAAGAAAATGTACTTATACTTTTCAATTTAGGGCTAGATTCTGTTAAATGACCAGCAAGCCAGCCCAGTTGTTAGTAAAGAAAAAAATAAGTGAAACGATATACAAACGTGGGGAAAGGAAAGCGAACACGTGTTGCTGCTGTCATCACTAAAACCTGGATGGTCTCTTTATCTTGGATATTAGAAAAATATAAAGTTCATATGCTGGATCATGTTATACAAGAAGAGTTTCTGTTAAGGCAAGTTACTTACGAATGTGATAGATTAATGGTCAAAATGGGCTTTAAGATTGATTTTACAGATGAAATCCTGTTGGAGGGGGTTGGTGAACAAAGTCATAGGTAGAGGGAGAAAAAAGTACAAATAGTAAGAAGGAAGGAGAGTTAGGAAAAAAAACAGCAAATCAAAGAGGAGAAAAGGTTTTAGGCTAATATCGAGAACAGAGACAGAAGGCATTGAGGTGTCACAGGAGTACCCGTAAACTTGGAAGCTTTATGAAAGTAAAGCAGAGAGTAAACCTGGCATCGGATCTATTGGTCCAAGGAGATAGCACGGATCCCAATTTATTTCAAAAACACCAACAATCTGAATGGATCCCCTGTCCAGTTACAGGAAGGTACTTTCCAAAGAGAAAGAGTAAGTCCAAGGTCCATGCAGAAAGTTCCACACTGTTGGGTTATATCAGTAATGGTGCATCAGCTAGACTCACATGTAATCTCCTTCCTTTGTCATTTCACTGTGACCCAAACATGAATCCAAGGGCTCAGTCTCTCTAGATCCTGGGAAAACAACACAGAACAAACCAACCTACAAAACCTAGATCCTCTTTCTTAGTGCCAAGATTCGTTTCCTTTGTTCACGCATCCATTCACCCGTGTGACAAATATTTTTTGAGAGCCTGCTATATGTCAGGTCATACTATGCACCAGACCTACAAAGGTGGGCCTAAGGATACAGTACCTATATGGTCACTTCCCATCACGTAGGCCAGCCAGTGAATTGAAGGCCATTATGTTCATTCCAGTCCATCACAGAAGTAAATTCGACTATTTATTATTGTTCTAATAAAATCCAGGTACTGTGAGGCTTGATGTCACCACAGCAAACTTTTAAATGATTGCACGTATTATAATTTTATGTAAATAAGCTTCTTATGGGAAGAAGGTCATACGCTTTCAGAATAACAAATTCCCAAAATGTATCTTGGCATTCACAGCTTTCTGCTCAAGCTATATGTTGTACCCTTTTCCTCTCCCCATCTATGAGACAACCAAATAACTCATGGTGTTTTATACTTAGTTAAAAATCCTTCACATGTGAAGTATATATTTTATACGTCTTCATTATGATGCTGTGGACATTTCTAGCCTGATTTCATATCGAAGGTTTTCAAGGGAGCAGTGGGGGGAAAGTGATTTCATACCAATAGCATTTGAAGTGGTGTCCTCATCAGAGCTCTGAATCTATTAAATTACATCAAAAAAAGTTTAATATTTATCTTGTCTTACTGACACTATATCAGATGTGATCAGCTTTTAAGTCAAAACATGATGTTTCTAATTACACTATAAATGGCCTGAGATCTGAGACTCAACATGCTTCCTTCTAGCTCTGTATCTCCTTCCCCTAAAACAAAGTGTCCTCAGCCAGAATTTAGCTGGCAGGTTGGAGGATGATTCATAAGAGAGAATGGGATTCAACTTGGCTTTTCCACTGGCTGCACAGAGCCCAAAAGAAGCCAAAATGTGTTTGTTTCCACAAAGCAAGCAGCTTTCACAAAGTGACACATGGGAGAGCAGCCGCAAGGAGGAAGATAGTCTGATATTTTCTCTGCAATATGGCCTGTTGATTCAATCGATATACGCATCTCTACTCAATAAGCAAACCGCACAAGATCAGGAAGGTTCCTCAAGAAAGCCTGGCAAAGCTGACCCAGTCTTCATCTACTACGCTTAAGAGCTGAGAATTTGAGACAATTCTGTGATTAGACTCATCTCCGGTCACGAAATCTGTTTGTAGGAAAGAAGTATTCAGCTCTGCCTGTGGTTTTCATAAAAAGATTATCATACTAAGTAAGTCAGACAGAGAAACATATGTCATATGATAAAATCATAAAATATCATATGATATCACTTATATGTCGATTCTAAAAAAATGATACAAATGAACCTGTTTACAAAACAGAAACAGACTCACAGACATAGAAAATAAATTTATGCTTACCAAAGGGGAAACATAGCGGGGAGGGATAAATTAGGAGTTTGGGATTAACAGATACACACTATTATATATAAAATAGATAATCAACAAAGACCTAATGTATAGCACAGGAAACTGTGCTCAATATTCTGTAATAAACTAGATGGGAAAAGAATCTGAAAAAGAATAGATATATGTGTATATATAATTGAATCACTTTTGCTGTACACGTGAAACTAACACATCATTGTAAATCAACTATACTTCAATATAAAATAAAAAAATTTTTTAAATCCTCAAATATTGTGCTTACGTTACTCAAAACGAGAATGAACAGCGTTGACACACCTGTGACATCAGGCTGTCCCCACCGCCCCGAGGTGAACTTTCCGGCTGCCCTGGATGCATGGTCCCCTGCCTTGCTTTAGAGAGCCTCCTAAAGCTGACTCAGTACCCTATGCCAGGCCCTAATTATGCTCACAGACACACCATGTTTTCCTCCCAATGGACAGCAATTTCTCTCAAGGCAATTTGTTTCAATCATCACCAGGGATAAACAGCTGGTCCTTTCACATCATACCTTGCAATGAACAACTTCTTCAAACCTTCCCTTTTTCAGGTGAAGTGGTCCCAACAGAATCAACCTCTCCTTCTCAGTACAGCTTTTTCTCCCTTGCCAGACCACAAGTTTCGGGCCGGCTGGGTGGCACCACTCTTAGCCCTTCTACAACCAGACACTGTTCAGCACAGTGTCTGGCTCAGCGTAGGTGCTCAGGAAACGTCTGCTGAATTAACTCTTTTCAATTCTCCAATCACTGGTATTGTTCTTTAATGGACTCATTATGCTTTTGTACCCATTACATCATCAAGGTGACCTATCAATACAGCCCTGATAACTGTTAAAATATTGAAATGCTTCCTAATCCCCAAAGTGCCCTCTTCCCAGGTATCCCGGCTTCTCACCCATGACTCTCTGGACCTTCCAGAAGTTTCCATAATCCAGAAGCTAAAGGGTTAACACCAGCTGCAGCAGGGTCAGGACCCTCCCGATAGGCCAGTGCCTAGCACACTGCACTGAACCAGTTTTGCAGTATTTTACATACAATCCTGGCTCCAAGGACATTAAAATCATTATATGATCGAGAATAGCACTGCAAGGGAGATACATTTAGATAATCAACCACAAGTGTTATCAAAAGCGCCTATCTTTCATTCATTGTTATCTGAATCAACGGTTGATGTGCTGTGGCCGGAGGTGATACTTGAGCACAAATGCTTAGGATATCAGGGAACAGGGAGAGAAAGAACTCACCACTGTGGGGAGGTGGTGAAGGAGATTTGCATGACAAGATTCAGTCTATTCTGCAAAGGACACCTAGAGAATACTGTCAAACTTTTAACATCTCCCTAAAGCACTACATTTATAGAAATAAAATTTGACAACCTCTTCAAAACTTTGAGAAGAAACCCACTTGCTGAATAATTTACTAAGTTTTTTTATTTAGGCCTGAGTTGGGTGTTTTCATTGCTCTGTTTTATTTTACTTTTACTTTTAATTTATGTTATGGGATCGTCGGAAAGGCACCAGAAGAGGAGCCAGAGTTGGAACAAGAAAATATATTCCCATCATTTGCTGCCTTTTTTTCCTCTCCGTGGAAGCAGATAGGAAAACAAGTACTTTGTGCATTACAGGCACCGAGAGAGACATTTGTTTTGCAGTTGGCAAAGGAAATGATCTGAATTACTGCCTAAGAGACAAAATTTCTAGCAATAACCCTGTACATGGCCTCAAAACTACAGGTGTTGAGCACGTCTTTTATGGCAAGATAGTAGTAGGGGAAATGTGTGTCTTCCGTTACCTGACTTAGAAAATTTACATAAAGGATAACAAAATAATAAAAGGCATCCTTCCATGCCAGTGCGTATATAATTCTTTTAATGCCACATGGTAATCCATTTTATGTAACATAATTAATTTAACTAATCTTTAATGGATGAACATTTTAATTGTTTCTAGTCTTTTCTTTTTACAGCCAAAGAACTGCAATGAATTTTTTGCATATATATCTGCATATATATTTTTAATTGATGAGTCTAAAGTTATGTGCATGTTTTTAATGAAAAAAGCAAGTCGTAGAAAATTACCTAGGCCATAATTGCATTTGTGTTTTATTTCCAAAGATATGTACATATTCATTTATGTACATGCTTGTAAAGGAGTCATATATTTCCGGAAGCAATATATTTCTCACACAAGAAATTGCTGACAAAAGTCACCTCTTAGAAATGGGGGTGGGAATAAATGCAGAGCTCCTTCACTTTTACCCCGTTAGGCATTTTATCAAGAGTTTATTATTTTTATGATAATTATTAATAAAATCAGGCCCTAGTCAAACCAAGACAAAAGGCCCAAATAAGTTGCATTATGGACCAATAACATTTTGGCATGTTATGAGTACCTTTCAAAGCAATCTGTATTTCACAGAAAACAAATCCAGAAACTGAGAAAAAGTCAGCGCTACCATGAATTAAGGCTTAAGTCCACACATATAGATCTTTCTCCAATGCAGTTTGAAAAGGTTAGCTTTGCAAGGAAGTAAAAGCATAGAAATGAAGCTTTCAGGGATGAGTCCGATCTTCTAGGTTTGAAACCTCCCACACCATTAAGTGGCCTTGAAATGTTAAGTTCCTAAATCTCTCCTGGCCTCAGTTTCCTTGCTGAAGAATGGGGGAAAAGTATACAGTACTTTTTCATTCATTAAAGAATTGTGAGAGTTAATGAGGTAATACATGCAGCACACAGCAGAGGGCCTGAGGGAAGCACTCAGTGAATGTTAATTATGTTTATCTTACTATCATTGTTCTACAGAGGAAACTGCAAATCTACAAAAATAACAGTTGATAGTATCATTTTGATTGCACTGAGGTAAACACAATAGACAAATCAAATCTCTTCAATTGGAGAAAAGAACAAATATTAATAGTTGTACAAATAGTCAAGCTTCCCTAACCTGACATCTTCCAACCTCAACAAGTTGGTGGACATTGTTCTCAATTATTTATCACAGCAAGTTACCACAGTGAGTCAATTTCGGTGGGTCAAGGCTCTGTAGTTCCCTGATAGGAGCCACAGTCTCCCCAATTCAGCACCGTTCATTTGCGTTCAAAGTAGAGAAAGACATTACTTTAATGTTTTGACTATTCCAAAGAAAACATGGGAAGCAGCTGCAAACGAGCCAACTTTCCCTCCACGCTTCCTTCACTGCTTCTGCCACTTACTTTGTCTGTCCTGGTGCTGGATGCATCCTCCAGCACTGCGCCGGGTCCTGGGCCAGCCCACACTGTGTCCTCCGCAGGGTCTGCTCACAGCCTCCACCTCTTTGGACTCAGGCACCCAGGGCAGACCGCTTCCTTCCTGTTCTGTCCTCTTGTCTCCATCGGTTCCACCTGGAATCACCACTTCCTGGCCATTTTGCTTTTGTTTGCACTGTCATGTCCTGCTTTTCCATGCCCTTCCCCAAACTGGCATCTGGAACTGATGTGGGGTTGCTTTCTTGAATCCAAAATATCCAATGCATACGACCCCCCCAAAAAAGAAGAACTAGTGTTTGGCAAGTGTTGGCTTCATAGTTTACAAACGGTGCTCCACTTCACCAAAGGAAGACAGATGGGAAACCCAGGACGGGGGACACCGGCAGGCCTGGGTTTGCGTGGATGCCTCACGCACGACTGCCTTGCATGTGATCTCACCCCATTTAACACTCAAAGATGCTTTTCCTTTGACTTACAAAGCAGCAAGTTCTTGATGCAAAATAAACGCAGAAGCAGATCAAGTACAAAGACCAAATAAGCTCCCTTTGCAAATGTTACCCATTAACATTCTTCCCATCCTTTTTGCTTATCCGTCGACTTTGCAAATATTTACTGAGCACCTGCTATGTGCTGGGCTCTGGGTTAGATGCTGGGCATGGAGGAGTGGGAAAAGAAGATAGGACCTCTGCCGTCCTGGCACGTTCATTGTGGTGTGTGTGTGTGTGTGTCTGTGTGTGTGTGTGGCAGCGGGGAGACAGACAGTAAAGAAGAAAACAAATAAATAAAGGAGGCAATTCTTAACAGAAGGTGGTGGGGGGAAAGGTCCCCCACGCCAGGAAGTGTGACGTGAGATAGAATGTGGGTTGGGGGCTTGGGCAGTGAAGGACTCGGGAGGGACATTCCAGGCGAGAGAGAAACAAGCATAAAGGCCGGGAATGGGGAAAGTTTATGGTGTTCAAGTGTCAGTGAAGCCATCAATATGAGCTGAGCCTGGAGAGAGAGGCAGGGCCAGGGCACTCAGAGTTGGGAGGCCCGTTAAGGAGTGTGGGTATTATTCCAGGAACAATAGAAAACTGCTAAAGGAAGGAGCGTGATTAGGCTTCTGTGTTGAAGAACTCACACTGGCTGCTTCTGCTGAGAATGGACATTAGGGAGACCAAAGTGGAATTAAGAAGTCACTTAATAAACTGCCCTCGTCCAGGCAGAACAGGACGGCGTCCCCAGGGAGAGGACATGCAGGGCGCTGACCGGAGTCCCTGTGTTGCTGGGGACGGGGGACCTTGCATGGCTTGTGGTTGTAAACAAACTGTTAAAGGGGTTCACCTGAATCGTGGACTGGGGAAGCTTTTTCAATATTCACAGTGAGTGCTTCTTCTTGGATAAGGTAATAATATTTGGTTTGAAGCATTTACCTCGCCTTGGCTATAAAAGTATGCAATCAGTTTTACAACAAATCACTGGCTCTCTGCGGCCCCGGGGCACACATCTGTCACTAAGTAATCAGGCCGTGGTTAACATGCAAAGGCCTCCAGGATGGGCCCAGATATTTGGTTAAACTTTATCCTGGGTGTGTCTGTGAGGGAGTTTCTGCATGAGATTAACATTTAAATCAGAAGACTGAGTAAAGCAGATTGCCCTCCAGAATGGGGGGTGGTGCTCATCCAATCCACTGAAGGTCTGAAAAGAACAAAAGGCTGAGTGGGGGGGGAACTTGCTTTCTCTGCCTCACTGTCTTTGAACTGTGATATGGGTCTCCTGCCCTCAGTCTCAGATGGGAACTACACCATTGACTCTCTGGGTCTCCAGCTTGCCAACTATAGAGCTTTGGATTTCCCAACCTTCATAACTGCATAGATAGATAGATAGATAGATAGATAGATAGATAGATAGATAGATAGATAGATAGATAGATAGATAGATAAATACATACATACATATATACATGCATAGGATGGATGGGTGGTTGGACAGATGGATGGTTAGATGGATGGGTGGTTGGACGAACAGAATAGACGATAGGTAGGTAGATAGACAGATAGGAAGATCTGCAGATTCATGTCTCCCATTGGTTCTGTTTATCTATAGAACCCAGATTAATACAGTGAGTATTTGGAAGGAGTTTAAAAAAAAACACACACACACACACCCCAAAACTAGTGGATGTGGACTATGTATGACTAGTTCTACTTGCTGAGGTCAGAGAAACTGAAGTGGAAATGACCAGCTGCCACACTACCATCCTGCAGGAAAAGGTGAATGTAACAAAGAAACTCCAAAGATGCTAAAGGTTACAGAACCCAACAGAATAATCTCAATGCAAATAGCTGCAGTCACCTTTCCTGTTCCTAAGTACTGCATATTTATACCTTAAGTACTGGGTGCAGCTCAAAATGATAAGTGATGGGGGGCTGGCACTTGATTAAGATAAGGACTCCCCAGGAGATGTGAAAGAGGAAAGATCCAGGTCTGGGAATGGTTTTTCATACAGGAATCCACATAGCAACAATTTCCCTTCTCTTTTGGGCTTCCCTGGAGAATAATTCTGGAAAACATTCTATTCGAGTGTTGCCTTTGGCAAAGGACAGTATCACTGGCAATGATGACAATTATCCTTGTCATTATTATCATTCATTTAAAAAAAAAATTTTTTTGTTTAAGAAAATTTTAATATGAGTATATTGAATATAGTTCTTTGTGCTATACACTAGGACCTTGTTGTTTATATTCAATATTTTATGATAAACCATAATGGAAAAGAATATTTTTAAAGTGTATGTGTATGTATAACCGAATTACCTTGCCGTACAGCAGAAATTAACAAACACGGTAAATCAACTATACTTCAATAAAAAAATAAAAAATAAAAAAAATTAAATTAAAATTTAAAAATTTTATGGCAGTATAATTGATTTACATCGATTCAGGTGTACAGCAAAGTGGTTCAGTTATACATACATTTTTTTCAGATTCTTTTCTATTATAGGTTTTTACAAGATATTGAACATAGTTCTCTGTGCTATACAGTAGGTCCTTGTTGTTTATTTTATATGTAGGAACGTGTACTCTGTTAATCCCAAACTCTCAATTTATCCCTCCGCCCTTTCCCCTTTGGTAACCATCATTATTTTATTGTGATAGTTTTATTTTTTCCCTCCAGCACTATGTTGTGCCCTTTTTGAGCTTATTTCAGCTAATTATCCTAACCATTCTGTGAGCTTGATACTATTGTTCCCCTTTGAGATTGAGATTCTGAGAGGTTCAGGGAATTCTCCAGGGAGTGACAGGGTCACCAGGAGTCAAAGCCACATCTGCTGGACACATGAGCCTCCTCCCCTTTCCACCCTAACGTTGTGTCTTTATTCTAAATCCAGGGTAGGTGTAGAAGACCGAAGGGCATAAGCCTGCAGCAGAGATCAGCAAACTTCTTCTGCAAATGGCCAGAGAGTAAATATTTTAGACTCTGTGGGCCAGAGAATCATGCTGTCCTATTCTGCGTTGTAGCCTGAAAGCAGTCTGAGACAATAAAGAAGTGAATGAGCATGGCTCTGTTCCAATAAAGCTTTATTTATAAGAACAGATGGAAGCCTAGATTTGACCTTGGGCCGTGGTTATGCCACCTCAGTCTGTAAGAACAACCAAGAGGAGGAGTGTTTGCAGGAGTTGGAAGAACTTTGCAACAACAAATTAAAGACCCCATCCTTAACCTCAGATGCTTTAAAATCTAGCGAGGAATGTCAGGCAACCCCGTTTAAAAAAAAGAAGACTAGAGATTCATAGAATGAAAAGAGAGGGAACTTTAAAATGAAAAGAATACAAATTATAAAAGTAATTTCTAGGGGAAAAAAAAAAAGGATGTTAATCTGGCATCATTAAATTAGCCAAAGTGCCTTACACAAAGTAGGTGCAAAGCTGGGTTTGAGAGACCAGGTAGGGAGTAAACAGGAACAGCGGAGAGACTCGATCCTTCTCAACTCAGATTTCTGAAATTTACATAACAGAGAAGGAATAAAGAGACTTGAGAAGCACCATACAACTACGGATAAATAAGCAAAGGCATTTGTGCCCTCAAAAAAAAAAAAAAAAAAAGCACCTCATAAAATTTCATACCCCCATCCCGAGAGTGTCTATGAAAATAAATGTCATCTGCCCAGGCTAACACGCTGATAAGACTGAATTATTGATCACGTTCTGAAAGTTTTCATTTGAAATGTTCTATGGGTTAATGCAATAATCCAATCCATTTCCTCAGTCTGTCCCTGCTCTTCTATCTCAGCTCCAATTTCAGCTCTGAATTGTAAAACAGGACTTGGTTTTATCTGGAGTGTCTCTCTCTACATAACCCAGCGCTCTCCGGCGTCATCATAAACCAGGGCCTGAAAGCCCAGAGAATCAGCTGGCAAAGAGAGCAGGCTCAGTGTTATTTTCCTGCAAAGTAATTTCCAGATGGAATTGGATGCAATTGCATGATGGGGCTTAACTTCCCTCTGCTTGAAGCACAGACTTAGCAGCCTCCAAATCCCCAGCTCCACGCCATGCAAATGCCTTTCAGGTGGCTGGGTCCTCTTGTAATGTCAAATTTCTACCACAGGAATATTGGTGTCTGGGCTGGGGTGGGGAAAGAGGTGCAGAGTTTGGGGGTCATCAAATGGTCTCCATCCCCAGCTCAAAGATGACCAGGTGGGAGAGCCAGAAAAATATCTTGGTGAAGTCAGGACACACATATGATAAAAATACTGTACAGGAAAGGATGTCATCTCCCCCAAAAGAAAATATGATTGATTCAACTACCAAGTTAATGAGGCAGAATCAAATGGTCTCCATCCCCAGCTCAAAGATGACCAGGTGGGAGAGCCAGAAAAATATCTTGGTGAAGTCAGGACACACATATGATAAAAATACTGTACAGGAAAGGATGTCATCTCCCCCAAAAGAAAATATGATTGATTCAACTACCAAGTTAATGAGGCAGAATGGTCTGCCTGCCTGGGTTTACTGCATCTCCTCTTATGTTCAGACCCATCCTGGGTTCCCTCACCTTGGTCCTGAGCTGTAATGGAGGTATTTGCCTTCTACGAGCATTGTGTTTTGTTTTGTTTGTTTTTTTTTTTGCGGGCCTCTCACTGTTGTGGCCTCTCCCATTGCGGAGCACAGGCTCCGGACGCGCAGGCTCAGCGGCCATGGCTCACGGGCCCAGCCGCTCAGCGGCACGTGGGATCTTCCCGGACCGGGGCACGAACCCGTGTCCCCTGCATCGGCAGGCGGATTCTCAATCACTGCGCCACCAGGGAAGCCCCGAGCATTGTGTTCTTAAATCACATTGCCTTTCTCAATCAAATTTGACCTTAGAATCTACCATAGTCGCCTGTGGAGCTCCATGTCTAATTGTATCAAAATTGAGTTTCTGGGCTTCCCTGGTGGCGCAGTGGTTGAGAATCCGCCTGCCGATGCAGGGGACACGGGTTCGTGCCCCGGTCCGGGAAGTTCCCACATGCAGCGGAGCGGCTGGGCCCGTGAGCCATGGCCGCTGAGCCTGCGCGTCCGGAGCCTGTGCTCCGCAACGCGAGAGGCCACAGCAGTGAGAGGCCCGCATACCGCAAAAAATAAAGAAAAAAAAAATTGAGTTTCTGAGTATCGTCCCATTATACTTCCATTTCTCTCTGTCCAGGAGCTGCGTGATGACTCACTTAGCTCAGATCCCAAGTCACGGAACACAGCTCTGTGCCTTACGGTACCTGCTGGCTGTGTGTGGTTTCTGAGTGCTTGGAAGATGCCAGTCTGAACTGAGATTTGCCGTGAGTGTAAAATACACACTGCTTCAAAGACTTACTACAAATATAGAAGGTAGAAGAACGTACCTAGTTCGTCCATCATTTTTACGTTGAGTACACGTTGAAAAGATATTTAGGATACGCTGGTTTAAATAAAATATTTATATGAAGTTCACCTGTTTCCCTTAACTTTTTAACAGTGGCCCCTAGAAAAAAAGTAAAATTATATATTTGACTCATGTATTTCTTTTGGGTGGTGCTGACCTAGGGTTACAAAATAAATAAATAAATAAGCATCATTGCAGTAAACCAAGAGTATGTTCTGAGGGAGACAGTCTTCACTCAAGGCAAGGCGAACGAACGCTTAAGTTATTCTCAAAACTGCCTTCTTTTCTGTCCTTGGCAAAAATTGGAATTGTTTTATAAATTCGTTGTGTAACATTTGCTGTCATTTGTTTATGAGTTAGTTTTGCCATGTCTGTCTTTCAAAGGAGGTTTTTTCCTTGTTCGAATCATTCTCTCCTCTACATTGTGAGAGTCACAAAGGAAGGCCCCTGGGAGCTTCATCCTTGAATTCAAAGCTCATAAGACAGCGCCAGGCACTTAGGACTTCTGAGCAAACATCGTTAAATGATACACATTGACCCCCCAGAGGGGTGGGATAGGAAAGATGGGAGGGAGACGCAAGAGGGAGGGGATATGGTGATATATGTCTATGTATAGCTGATTCACTTTGTTATACAGCAGAAACTCACACACCATTGTAAAGCAATTACACTCCAATAAAGATGCTGAAAAAAAATGATAAACGTTGAGTGAAATAATCTTTGCTTTTATAGGGTGTCAGCAGATACTTTGGTTATAGCAGCAAAAGTAGATCATAATTTTTCCACTTAAAAAATGTTAAATAAAATGTTAATACAACAGCTGAACTTAAAAAAAAATAAGGCCAAGCATATTTTTAGGGCAGTGATTCTTATAATGGGGTTAGATAGGATGGGGTCTTTCCAAGCAAGACGGGCTACCCCATGGATCATTATTTCTCGTTATTGATGGGATTGCTTTATCAACCTCAGGTATGATGAGTTGGGGGAAAAGGTTAAGAATAAGCATGTGGGTTTGATTCACTAAGTGCTACTTAGGATGTTTTTCCTTACCTTTAACTCCAAACCTTTAACTCCATTCCAAGTAGGTCCAACTTCATGAGCATACAACCCGGGCTGGCTTTAACAACCTGCTGTCTGTCTTGAAATCCTTAATAACTTTATCATTGAACTTGCATTTTATAAATGTAGCCCGATGGGACAGTGGGGCACGCACGTGAGCAGAAATGTCCCCCATTCATGGTTGCTCGTTAACATGTACCATTCATGACGTTTCATGAGCTCAGAACTCCGGTTGATCCGTAACTTGTGGGAGTTCAGCGAGATTTAAAGAGAGTGCACACGTCTATTATGAGTAAGCAGGGATGCTGACAGCCCCAAGACACCATCCTTTCTGCTCAGAAAAAACTTGCTGCTAATGAGGAAAGAAAGCAACGACAGTCTAAGAAATAAGAACAGCTAAGGAACCCGACTGTCTCCTTTCTGCTCGCGTTAGTTCCCTGTATTCGGAACCACTCACACTAAACGTGACAACAAGGAAAGAAAGGAAAGGGGGGCAACCCAGAGTTGCTTTTCCTCTCGCGCTTCCTTACTCAGCTGTAAGCTAAGGGTAGAGAGTGTTAGTAGAATGTGCACACGTCGTAGGGGAGGAAAAACCGCCCTTCTTCCCTTCTAGCTTCTTTGGCTAGACCCACAATTAAATTGACATGAGACAAATCAATAGGAGAAAAACAAATTTAATTTTGTACGTGCTGGAGCTCATAAAAATATGAGACTCTCTGAAGTGACCAAAGCAGGCAGCTTTTATACCTTTTAGACAAGGAAACAATAAATTTGTGAAGAATTGACAAAACAAAGGGGTTTAGGCTTGGGCTGGCAAATTAGTGAAGAAATAGCAAGGTTTGTTTACACAGCCGACCCGGCCTTGAACTCCCTATGGCTGACCATAAGTATGCCTTCCACCCTCCTGAGGCAGTGAGGGTTCCTTTACATGGGAGTTTTATTCCCTGCTTCCAGGGGAATGAGGGAGGGTCAGAGTGTCCTTGTACCTGCCGTTTCTTAGGTAACTTTAATTCTAAGTAATCCATATGCCAAAGCGACATCTTTGGGGGTGGCATATTTTGCTCCCCTTCAAAATCAAGAAGTGAACTAAAAACAGTTGAGTTAGTTTTTGCTAGTTTTGTGCTAAATGCCCTCCAGGTGCACACCTGTAGTTTAACAAGTTGGGTTCATTAGTCACTGGTGAGGAATTCCCATGAAAATCACAGACAGTCTTAGTAAAAGTGTGTTAGAACCGTTACAGGATTTGTGATCTGGTTGGGTGATTTAGGGGAGGGTTGTCAGAAAACAGGGCAAGAGTCTGCGTGGCGATCTCAGTACATCTTATCTCTAGGAAGAGCAAAACTGAGTGAGGCCATAGCTGTAATTGGTTCACGCAGCAGTCACTCATTCAGCCACAGAGGGTGGTGTTGGGTACCTTGTGGGCTGCGCAGTGACCTGGTCAGAGAAGATGCTCTATGAGGTTGCTTATGTCCAACAGGAACACACAGCTTAACTATAGGTGCTGGATCCATTTGCAGTAACACTGAGACCAAGCTTTAAGTCACCAGTTCCCAGACTTCAAGGAGGCCTTTTTCCTTTCTCATCCTCTTCTGTTAAGAAAAAAAAAAAGACCGACGTGAACGGATAGGCTATTAAATCTGAATTGTGTAATCTTACTGCTTTTGCATGTGAATTAAATGCACTGATATTTGCATTTAAAACTAGCACTGCACCAGATGAAGATGAATGCTGAAACTCGTGCTAATTTAAATTTTTAAGGTTTTTAAATTTTAGATCAACATTTAAAGGCAAATTTTTTTTAAAAAAGGCACGAGAAGTCAAGAGAGAGACTGTGGAGGAAAAGAGAAAGCTTTACATTTCAGTGCCTCTAATGACACTTTTTTCTGCTTTCTGAACAAGGGACCCTGCGTTTTTATTTTGCCCTGGGTCCCGCACATTGGGGAGCTGGCTCTCTTCCCAGTCCTTTATATCTTTCAACCCTTGACAGTGCCCCAAAGAGAAATGCTTAAATCTCCTGATTTTCTTTTGTCCTTTAGAGATCACTAGAGGCTGCATGTTTTCCTAAGTCAGCAAATGTTATAGGAGTTCACATCCCTGCGGCTTGCTCTGAGGTGTGCACTTCGGTCAACGGGGCAGAGTCCACGGCTTCCTCCAGGGTACAGCGGCTTCCTCTGCTCTTTCCAGATCCTCGGACTTAAGTCCTTCTTTTCACGAGACGGGAGCAGGAGGCGCGGGGAGGCGATGGAAGGTGCATTCTCCCCACCACAAGTACTCCATCCTTGTGTCTGGGGAAAAGCGTGCCCTATCATTGCTGTGCTTTTCTGCTTGGGGATTCCTTTTTATTTTTCCTAAATCAAAGATATCCACGTTTCTCCTCACTCTTCTGATCAATATCTTACTTACAAACAATTTTCGAGTCCTTATCTCCTGTTGCCCTACAAATCCCTAGCTGCAGCCTCCTACTACATTTTTCTTTGATACAAATTTAGAGTGAATCTGTGTCTTTCCCCATCCCCTGCACAGAATATAGCCTTACAAAATAATTCAGAGAAAGATCTTTGAGCAGAGAGTTAAAGTGACTTCATGCCACCCCAGATGAGACCAAACGGAAAAACGGCCTTTGAAAAGTCCAGAGTTTATGGAGGAACCCTCCTTTTCTTTTTCTCAACAGAGCCATCTGCCCTGCTTACATCTGGATATCTGAAAGCCTTTGCCCCACACACAAAGGGTCAACAGCAATGGGAGAAGACCTGGCCCAATGCTGTCCTCTTATCCCTGCAAATAGCTCTGACCTATCCTTATGGGTCACTATAATTAGCATGCGAGACAGCAGGCTCTCAATAAAAAGTCAGCAGCCTACTTATTGGGGTGAAGTGAACAAAGGAGGAAGTGGTACCCATCACCCACCCCTAAGCTCCATCCCATTCCTACGACATGATTCTCTCACCACCTGGACACCCTCTCCAGGTGGACCAGCCTGACAGCATATGTGGTCTATGGGAATTTTTTTTTTAAGTGTAGTTGATTTACAATGTTGTCTTAGTTTCAGGTATACAGCAAAGTGATTCATATATATATATACATATTCTTATATATATATAGTTATATATACATATATTCTTTTCCAGATTCTTTTCCCATATAGGTTATTACAAGATATTGAGTATAGTTCTCTGTGCTATACAGTAGGTCCTTGTAGATTATATGGGACTTCCTTGATTGCTACCCTTCAAAGTGGGGAGCCATGGGGTTTGTTGGGGCTCAATCAATTGTCATTGTGGGTGCCTGCAACAGCCCTCCGCTCCCCTCCCGTGACCAAGGCTTATTTCTCATACACATGTTCCACCCATTCCCCCACTCCCAGCCCTTTCCAGCCCTTTATCAGTCATTGAAAGATGGAACCGCCCTCACTCAACCATACCTCTGTTATTTCACAAGCCCCAGTTTTCTCCCCTCGGATGGAGCTCTAAGATAAACGCGTTAGGTCTTATTGGCTCAACTACCTTCACTTAGCAGTCAGGCAGGACTCAGGATAACCCATCCTCAGCAGCTACTCCTGAGGCATCCCGCTTTTGAACCTTGATTTCCCCCATCCAGACCGTGAACCCAGTGAACGCTCGGGCTCGGAGGGCTGTGTGAGAAGTGATTGTGGAGCGGAGAGGGCTCAGGATCACTTGTCAGTCAGCCTCACTGCTCAGGCAGCCCTACCTGGGATCGGGGCTTCCAGAACACACTGGCCCTGTGAATATTTGTTTCACAATCAAGAAGGGGGTTCATAGACACCAAGTAATAGATGAAGTCTTAGCTCAGTCCTATTGGGACTGCATACTCAGAATGAATAGTGGAAACAAATTACTTAGTAACACATACACTGTCCACACTGGTTTTCTTACTTTCTCTGAAATTTGCTTGGGGCCCTACCTTTTCATTTTTATCTTAATTTTAATTATTAAAAGACTATGTGTTTGCAGTAGAAACTTCAAGCGCACAGTATATACAGAAGTAACAAATAATTGTCTTCCTGTGCCTCATTGCCTCATTGGCACACATTATTTGAACCTTTTCAACATACACACACACGCTCGTGAGAGAAAGTACACACACCCACACTTAACACATCATTTTTAACAAAGCTTGTGCATGTATTGTACTGGCTCCTTCAATTGCTTTTTCAGGGAGAGGGGAGAACACTGAAGAATTAAAGGATGATTTTCTACCTATCAAAATGCAGGTGTTGCTGGCATTGCTGGCATCCTCTAAGAGCCTAGAAGACGTTCTTAGGGGCAAATATTAGTATCACATCTGCCCACAATTGTTCCCATTTCCGCTAGTAACAATAACATGTAAGATATCCAGGAAGATCAAAATAATCATTGCTGATTTAAGGGCAAAAAATTTTGGAGCCAGAGGAGATGAGGCAATGGAGCAGAAAGGGCTTGCGTTATGGCTACTGAAATCCGTCATCATCCAGAAGAAAACAAAACAAAACAAAACCTAGACGATTTGTTTTGTTTTGACTCATTGCTTGAGCCATAGTGACACTTGCTACACATTCAGCCGGGGACCTTGTCCAGGGCCCTAGTCCTCAAAAAGAAATCCAGAAGTCACGAAGCTCAAAGCCCTGGATCCGTTCGCCGCCAGCCGTGCCATGAACCCCCTTTTCCTCCAACTTTTCTCTGAGCAGAGCTGTGTCCAACCAGCCCCCCGGGACTGAAACAGCATCTAACAAAAACAAAGGCTTCCTCTATTCCTTTAAACACAGGAGAAAGACTGGCATCATCAAAAATGAAAATACTATTCTGAAGGGGGAAAACACCTTTTTATTTTATTTTTTTGTTTGTTTTCTTTCTTTTTTTATTGAAGCAGAGTTGATTTACCATATTATATTAGCTTTAGGTGTACAGCATAGAGATTCAATATTTTTATAGATTAGACTCCACTTAAAGTTATTATAAAATATTGGCTACATTCCCTGTGCTGTAATCACATCCTTGTATCTTCTTTTTTTTTTTTTTAACATCTTTATTGGAGTATAATTGCTTTACAATGGTGTGTTAGTTTCTGCTTTACAACAAAGTGAATCAGCTATACGTATACATATATATATATGCATATACATATATCCCCATATCTCCTCCCTCTTGCGTCTCCCTCCCAACCTCCCTATCCCACCCCTCTAGGTGGTCACAGAGCACCTGTGCTATGCGACTGCTTCCCACTAACTATCTATTTTACATTTGGTAGTATATGTAAGTCCATGCCACTCTCTCACTTCGTCCCAGCTTACCCTTCCCTCTCGCCGTGTCCTCAAGTCCATTCTTTACATCTGCATCTTTATTCCTGTCCTGCCCCTAGGTTCTTCAGAACCAATATATACATATATTTTTAGATTCCATATATATGTGTTGGCATACGGTATTTGTTTTTCTCTTTCTGACTTACTTCACTCTGTATGACAGACTCCAGGTCCATCCACCTCACTACAAAAGACTCAGTTTCATTTCTTTTTATGGCTGAGTAATATTCCATTGTATATACGTGCCACATCTTCTTTATCCATTCATCTGTCGATGGACACTTAGGTTGCTTCCATGTCCTGGCTATTGTAAATAGAGCTGCAATGAACATTGTGGTACCTGACTCTTTTTGAATTATGGTTTTCTCAGGGTATATACCCAGTAGTGGGATTGCTGGGTCATATGGTAGTTCTAATTGTAGTTTTTTAAGGAACCTCCATACTGTTCTCCATAGTGGCGAAAAATCCTTTTTAAAGGCCACTGAGTACAAATTGCCTGACTAGTTGCTAGTGAATGGTTTCAGTTAATACCTAAATTTGCTCCAGTTTAGCTGGAGCCTCTCTCTGAAGCAAGACTTCTCACTGTTGGGCTGTTTGTTCAAATACCAGGCAAGCCAGGAGCAATTTATTAGTAAAATTCCATCTAATATGGTGACTACGCATTCTTGCTGGTGGGAATGAATTGGATTTGTCAGGGCTGGTATTTTGCCAGTACAAATCCCTGGGATCCCAGCTCCTCTTAGCATGGCTAACTTCATATTGACTCATAGGCTCTGGAGTCAGATCTTTTTCTAGGAAAACCTTCTTGGACTCTGTTCTCTGTGGATTAATCAAGAATAAACATCCCTGTATCCCCAAGATTTCTCTGATCTATCAGACGCTCTTTGTGACCCTGGGGAAGGGAGGGCTGGTGATATTGGTATGAAGAATGGTATTTTTTTTTTTTTTTTTTTGCGGTACGCAGGCCTCTCACTGTTGTGGCCTCTCCCATTGCGGAGCACAGGCTCCGGACGCGCAGGCTCAGCGGCCATGGCTCACGGGCCCAGCCGCTCCGCGGCCTGTGGGATCTTCCTGGACCGGGGCACGAACCCGTGTCCCCTGCATCGGCAGGCGGACTCTCAACCACTGCGCCACCAGGGAAGCCCAAAGCATGGTATTTTTTTCTTGCTTGTTTTTATATACAGGGAGCCAATTTCTCTTGAAAGGCAAGATTCTGATTCTGAAAGAGCTGTCTGCTGCACGTCCCCACAAAAACTGTAATTATATTAAAATCTACTGCTGCCCCCCTGCCCCCAGTTCTAAGAGGGCAGAGAGGGCTTCATCCTTCTCACAATGCTTTTCTTATCCCCGATGCGGAGTCCCTGCCTGGCACATGGTGAGTAAATGAATGAATGAATGAACAAATGATAGTTTCCTGGGCGTGATCATAGGCAGCGGAGGCAGATGGTGGAAGGAGGAATGCAACATGATTGGTTCTTCCAAATAAAACATTTTTCCTTATTTCTTTTTTTAGATTGGATTATAGTTGACTTACAGTGTTGCATTAGTTTCAGGTATCCAGCGAAGTGATTCAGATATAGATATCTCTCTCTATATATATATTTCTTTTTCAGATTCTTTTCCATTATAAGTTATTACAAGATATCGAGTATAGTTCCCTGTGCTATATAGTAGGTCCTTGTTGTTTACCTATTTTATATATAGTAGTGGGTATCTGTTAATTCCATACTCCTAAGTTATTGCACCCCCCGCCTTTCCCCTTTGGTAGCCATACATTTGTTTTCTATGTCTGTGAGTCTGTTTTGTAAATAAGTTCATTTGTATCATTTTTTAGACTCCACATATAAGTGACCCTCATACGATACCAAATAAAACATGTTTTACATAATGTTTGTCCGAGCCAGGTTTGGGCTTCCTTGCCCCTAGTTGACCATTTTTTCACCCCATTATTGTATATATGAGGAATCTGATGCCTAAAGAGGTAAAGTTACTTATTCAGCAGAACACGCTAGTCAGTTTTCATGATATTTTATGACATTATACATCTTTATAAATTGGTTTTCTGTGAAAGCACAAAGTTGTGCTGTAGACTGGAGATTTTCTGTCTCTAATAACCAGAACATTTGAATTATCAGAAAACAATGCTCCCTCCCTATGGTGGCTAGCAGAGGATTTATAGACCATGGATTCATCAAAACTGACACCAGTTGATTGAAAAATACACAATTATTTTATGCACTACTAAGAAGAAAACATACTGCAAACATAAAGTTTTTTTACTACTTATAAGTTTCAGGTTATACTTATTGTAAGGGCTCTTTTAGATTCAGTTATGCATCTAAAAAACTGTATTGATCTTTGTTTATACCTTCAAAGGAAAATATAACTAAAATAAATTGGTTATGGAATTTCAAAAATGTCTTCTTATTCAGGAAAGGTGCCTTTATATTACTTTTTAACTCGATCATTGATGGGCAGCTTTAGCTGTGACACTGTCATTTGTGCCATCAAAGGCATCCATGTTAAATTAACTATATTTCAATAAAATAAATTTTTAAAAATCAACTATATTTTAATCAAATAAATTTTAAAAAAATTTAAAGCATCGATGATACAGTTTTCTCTAAACCAAAGAAGTCCTCCACAATGGTCTCAGATGTTCTTTCCAACCACTGCTCACCTTTCCATGGGTTTTGATGTGAGTGCTTTCTTGCTTGGCTGGTGTGATGGGAAGTCCTGTTGCACAGTCTCTCAGAAGGAGCCCTCCTCTCTGAGTGCACACGTCCTCCTGCAGAGCCCAGAAAGCACTGGCTGGTTGCTTTGTAAGAACATGAGGAATTTTGGTCACTCCTTTAATGACAAATCATTGTTTTCCCAATACCAAATCTGTGCCCCCCTTCTCTACTTGCCTGCCCTTCTTTGTACTCAGTAACTTTTTGCTTTAATGACAAATCATAGCATCATCTTCTTAGAGACTTTTTAAGCACCCATTAAATCATTAAACACATCTGGTTGCAACAATTCATATAACACACTGGAAGTGCTGGAGACATGAAGCGCTACGACCAAGAGAGTGCAGAAGAAACGACAGCTGAATTGGGACTGCAACTTGGTCCAGCAATGACTGAACAATCGCAGTGATTGTAAGATGCATCCTGATTTCTGCTGCATTAAAATGGGCGGTGGTAGGGAGGGGGTCTGGGGGGGTGGGGTGGAATGTGCACCTTAGAAATTATGAAACCCACAAATCACTTCAGCCTGTGTCAGGGTTCTTCCCTGGGAAACTCACCGGGAAAACTCCATGGGAAACTCCAAGTCATGAAGGTAAGATTTGACATTCCACTTACAATTAGCAAAGTGCTAAAACATCTGCCAAAGAGAAGGCAATCAAGGCAGTTTTTAAAAAGATGTTTGCAAGTCCATAACAGCATTTCTCAACACTGGCTGCACATTAGACTTGACGGAGGACTTTTAAAAGAAGAAGAAGAAAAAAAATCGTACTAGCCCCAAACAGATTGAATCTCACGCTAGCTTCGGCAGCACATATACTAAAACTGACACAGTACAAAGATTAGCACGACCCCTGCCCAAGGATGATAGGCAAATTCATGAAGTGTTCCATATTTTTAATAATTTTTAAAAAAAATCAGAATCTCTAGGGGTGGGCCAAGGCATCAGGTCATCTCTAGGGGGACCTAGTGTGCCATCCAGTTAGGGAACCACTGATAGGAAGATAAGAAATTTCCTGGATTTCCAAAAAGCCAAATTCCTAGTATGTCTCAGGCACTATTAAGAGCGATCCACCTTCCTTGGAAACATCTGGATATAGCAGCAGGCAGGTCTAGGGTTTACTTCATCTGGGCCTGCATGGTGTGGGCCCTCTCTCCCCTCCTCTTTCTTTCCTCTTTTTTTCCCCCTCCCTCTTTTTAATGCCAGCTTGGTAATCTCACAGCACAGATCTATTTTAGCACAATGACACACTGAGTTTCAAACCTTTCATACTGTGTTATTCACAACCATGAATGTCCTATCATGAATCGAAAATAGACTTTCTGGGATTCTCTGAACACAGACCCTGACCGCATGTCATTTCTGAGTCCTCCCTGGCCGCTCCCTCCACTGGGCTGGTCGCTTTCGCCCCTGACTTCCGTCGGCCCCACCTTGATGTCCACCCCTTTCCTCCGCTGGCTCCGAGGAGGGACAGGACACGAAGGGCAGCTCCTTGAGGCTCTGCAGGATTCCAGTGTCTCTTGTAGTTGAGTCTCTTGATAGCTGCAGACAACATATGGTGTAGATCAAAAAGGAGGGCACCAGTGTTCAACGCCAGTGACAGCAGTGTACGTTACCCTACATTATGTACATATTGGCATGTGTCTAACAAGGGTTTTTAATTTTCCATCACAGAAGGAAAGATGTGCTTTCTAGAAAGATCCCACAGCCTCCTCATCTCCCTACCCTTTCTACATACTACCATTTTATCTCTTGGTTTTTTGTTTGTTTGTTTGTTTTTTTGGTAGGTTTATTTTTTAAGCTTACAAACCCTGCATAATGGGGAAAGCGAAAACCCTCTGATTGGGAGACTTTCGGCTAAAGAGGGGAACTTTTGGGGGCATTGCTTAAACTTCATCCTCCGAATGCCATCAGTATATTTTCAAAGAAAATAGACCATAGTGTGCTTTGTTTTTTCAACTTCCATTGAGATTTTTATGGAAGAGGTGTTCTGGGAGTCTCTGCATATTTTATTTAGATTTTGACAGTATAATTTAAATAATGATCTAGGGAATTACTTGGCAGTCCAGTGGTTAGGACTCAGTGCTTTCACTGCCAGGGCCTGGATTCGATCCCTGGTCGGGGAACTAAGATCCTACAAGCTGCGTGGCACTGCCAAAAAAATCTTTTTTAATTAAAAAAAAATAATAATGATCTATTGAAGAGAATTAAATCATCATGACACTTGAAGGTGATCCATTCTGCATCTTTTCTTGAGATCCTCGGTCAGTGGTGAGTTTCTTTTTCTCTTAACAGATGTAGGACACATTCTTCTTTGTGTTAAGTTTTTCATAAGATGAATAAACTGACATGGTAAGACGTATCATAATCAGAAAAAAAAGAAAACTCTATCACCTGAAATCTCTTCTCTCTACTCTTCTTCACACTTGGATGAATTTTCTTAACAACCCATGGCTTTCAGGACAGACTAGAGTTCATGTGAGTGACACATAGTGAGATATATTTTGCAGTGACTTCTTAACAATCTGTAGAGTTATACATAATGTACTTTAAGTTTAAAAAAGTCACGTTAGAATATATATGTTGTTACCACTTCTTGTATGGGATTGAGAGCAACGCTTACCCTCTTTAGGCTGCAGTGTCCTCGTTTATAAAAAGAGATATTTATAGTATCTACTTCATGGGATTTTGTGAGGATTACAACGAATATAAAATAGGGAGCTAATTTCTGGGCATTCAGTTCGGCTACACAATGAATGGTAGTTAGATGTTGTCATTATTACTTTTGTTATTATCAGCCAAGCTCTTTCTCTATCTCCATCCCTTTTTCTCCTCACATGCTGTAGGTAAAAAGAAAGTACAAAGAGTAGATTTTTCCAGAATGAAATCCTGCCATTTGCAGCAACATGGATAGACCTAGAGGGTATTATGCTTAATGAAATAAGTCAGGCAGAGAAAGACAATTACCGGACGATATCACTTATATGTGGAATCTAAAAACAAAACAAACAAATGTGTGTAGCAAAAGAGAAACAGACTTGCAGATATAGAGGACAAACCAGTGGTTTCCAGTGGGGAGAGGGAAGCAGGGAGGGGCAAGATAGGGGTAAGGGATTAAGAGGTACAAACTATTATGTATAAAATAGATACGTAACAAGGATAAAATGTACAACACAGGGAATTATAGCCATTACAAACAGATTATAATGGAGCATAATCTGTACAAATACTGAATCACTAGGTTATATACCTGCAACTAATATAATATTGTAAATCTACTATATTTCAATTAAAAAAAGAAATTAATTTTTAAAAGAGTAGATTTTTCCATAACCTAAAATTTACCTACTCATCCTTTGGATGGGATCCTCAACAGACAGACAGAATTCACTGACCACAGTTAACCTGTCTTTGAATCTGAATCTTGTACTGCCTACAAATTGTCTGATTTTTTTTTTTTTTGCGTTACACAGGCCTCTCACTGTTGTGGCCTCTCCCGTCGCAGAGCACAGGCTCCGGATGTGCAGGTTCAGTGGCCATGGCTCACGGGCCCAGCCGCTCCGTGGCATGTGGTATCTTCCCGGACCGGGGCACGAACCCGTGTCCCCTGCATCAGCAGGCAGACTCCCAACCACTGCGCCACCAGGGAAGCCCCATATTGTCTGATTTGATATAGTGCACCAAAGGATTTGAAGGCTTTGGGGGCTTCCCTTCTGGCGAGTGCACTAGAGTCCTCACCCAAATCTTCATCTTCAGAATTCCCTAACAGTAATTCACTCTGTGTTCACATAGCAATTTGTAGTTTTCAAGCAGTATTACTTTACTTGTCAACTTTAGAACATTCCAACAATATCTCACTAATATATTAATAAGGAAATTAATTAGCATATCATTAATACTGTTCATCATGGGAGAAAGTTAAGAAACCAAGAATTTAGGTGACCTGACCATGGACCCTCAGTTACCGTGAGATTTGTGGAACTAATTGTATCTCCCATCTTTTCTCCAACACATACTGTTATTCCCAGCAGTGAGTTCAAAATGACTTTATTAATATCAAGGAGGCAGACACAGGGCTAAGAATCCCTAGATTATTTTTTTAATCTTGAAGTTATTGAGCGTTGCCATGGGGACACGGCCACATTGCAATATCCTTTTGTTGCTGGGCATAGCCCATAACAGAAGATCCACAAAGCATTCCCGTGCCTGATTTGGACATTTAGTTGAAACCTTTTCCCACTCATACCTGTAGATATTCACCTGATGATGAATATCAAAATGGACTTGCTGTTTTGTTTTGCCTCTTCTCTTCCTACTTGATGTTTCTTGAAACTGACAACAAGCCAGGGGTAACAAAAGGCAAGAGGAGAAAGTATGGAATGTGTGGATAAGCAGCAGCGTGAAAAAGAGACCTGGTTAATTCACTCCAAGGGTAGTAACTCCCTCCCAACCGAGGTCTTCGATTTGATGTAGAGCCAGCTCTAGGGTCTCCTGAACAGTTGATGGTGTGCCAGCCCTCAGGCTGGGACACCCCTTCTCTGGAGAAAATCATCGCGCGCTTGGCAGTGGCCTGACGGGTCCACCCATGATGACATCTGTGCTCCTATTTATAACTCAAGGGTATACCCTCTTTTTCCATCTGAGCTGTTAGCTTTTAAAAATACTTTAAAACCAATCAGCGACTAAATTGCATCTGAAGAGCTATTTCAATTATAGGATGGAGGCAGTTCCTCGGCAACTGAAGTATTTAAGAGCTGCAAAAATTAATGTGCATTTTAATGCTGATTTGCAGAGTATAATACACTTTGTAACTCATTTAAATGTATTCTGTGTGTTTTCTAGCTGAAGGAGCAGCGGCAGTCCTTCGAATCCTCATAAAACTACACTTTTAAAGTTCTTTTTAATAGAAAAGTATTTAAAACCTAAGAAAATAAACTGAGTGAAGACATAATTGGTTGGCCTCCGAATGTAGATTGGGTTCTTTTCCTTGAATAACAGCACTTAAAAGCACTCCTGTGGGATGATTTTTTATTTTTATTTTTTTTCCTGTACGCGGGCCTCTCACTGTTGTGGCCTCTCCCGTTGCGGAGCACAGGCTCCGGACGCGCAGGCCCAGCGGCCATGGCTCACGGGCCCAGCCGCTCCGCGGCACGTGGGATCTTCCCGGACCAGGGCACGAAGCCGTGAACCCTGCATCGGCAGGCGGACTCCCAACCACTGCGCCACCAGGGAAGCCCCTGTGTGATGATTCTTACTCCTGAGAGAGACAACCTGGAGTTTGGATCCTAGCAAATAAAAATCTTATCTAAAATTGCTTTTTTCTTGTTGCCCGACTAGATAGAAGCTATACTATTGGTCAGAAGCTACTGACTTGGCAGATAAGTCCAGGAGCATCAGTGCCTCCACGGATGATGAGCTTTAAAACTGAGTTCATCAAACATAAATGTTTTGCCCCAGAGCCCGGCAAGCTGCACCTAGCTCGACAGCCCGAAGGCCATGAGGTCAGCAGAGCAAACCTCTGCTTTTGTTCCGCAGTTGCCACGACAGAGATTAAAGGGATGCATGAGGGAGAGTGTGTGGCTACAGGCTGGAGAAAGAGGTCCGAGGTGGACGCAGCTAGCCTGGGTCCCCTCTCTGTGGTCTTGAACGAGAGACTCGGGGAAGGACAGATTTCAGCCACAGAACATCCACGTGCCCTCACCTCATCCAGGGCCTTCATTCCTTCGCACAGCAGATGAGGGGCCGAAATCCTGACACGGAACTACTGCAGAATCACAGAAAGAGGCAGGTGCCTAAGCAGCCCCCAGCAGCGTGGGGGAAGTGACAGTCCCCTGCTTTGTTCTGTAGTCACCTGAAAACACATGAGCATGCGCTTCTGTCTGCTGTCCAGTGGGGCATGGGGTTATTGCCAACTTTTGATCAGTCCCAGATTCGGTGTCACGTGTGTTGGATTGGCTGGGGTTGCATTTGAACCGATGAGTTGCACAGAACGGTGACATGCTGTGCCCTCCCCTGACTTCTGTCTCCTACAGTTTATTCTTCCCATTCCCTGAAGTCAATGTGCTTATAAACTGAGCCCATCAATGCACCTAAGAGAGAGCTCTTCCAGAGCCCTCCTAGAGGGCCGCCCTCTTCTGGGACATCACTGCTGTTGGGGAGAGGCAGGTCCCAGGCGGAGAAGTGAAAAGGCCACTTATTTATTGAATGTTAACTGAGCACTGACACTAACTGCATTTGGCACAGGGTTATAAGGAAGTGTAGGATGAGTGAGCTACAGCTTCATTCTTCAAAGAGAACCAAGTCCAAGGGTTGGAAATCGGGGGGGACTCCATGTTGCTTATGGAAAAATAAGATTTCCTGGGGCTTCGAGGAGTAGTTATGAGATGTAGCTGAACTCGGACATCACAATTACAAACGCAGTTTGGAATAGACCATGAACATCCAGCTGGGGTGGCCTCTCCAGACTCTCCAAACGGAGGAAGCAGAAAGCTCAAGGATGTGAAGGATCTCAGGCTGGCTCCTATGCTGGTCTGAGCATCTGGGTTACCTTTAGTCACTTCTGCTGGGTAACTGGAGCCCGAATGTTTTTCACGGAGCCATTACACTGGAGCCCTCTCTGCCCTGCGCCCCAAAGGGTCCCCTTCCCCCCAGCAAACATGACATCGTCACAGCGCGCCCTGCCCATGGGACCTCTGTTTTCAGGCCTTCTATAAGGAAACCATTGAGCCTGCCTCTGAGCTGTACACAGTGGTGGCTTTCATTTAAATACCCACTGCTCTTCCTGCCAGCACCCGGGAACAGAGAGCGCTATTTATACACATCCTGGTGTCAATTTCCACAGCAAGGAGGTGAGGCTGGTTTCTGATGTACGCCTTTCCAGCCAGCTGTCCCGCCGTCATTTTGCACATGCTGGCATGACATTTCCCTCCAGCCAATGGAATCCTGAAAAGTTTTGTTTCTTTCACATGTGAATAAAAAAGAAGTCTTTGACGTGCAGCATCCCTCGCTCCTCATAAAACTGTAACTTCACAGGCTCTATCTCATTTGTACTCATATAGTTAACTATGAGTTAATGTTAATGGTTTAAGTCAAGGGGATGATACCAAGTACCCAGCAATAGGAAAGGGAAGTTATTGTTAAATAAAAACCCGGATAACGGCGTGGACCAATGACGGATATGTGGACAAGGGGGAGACATAATCTGGGTCCTCGAGAAACTTGAACTGTTATACATCATAACAAATCTCTGAGGTTCTCTGGAGATTCAATACAGCCAGAGCTGCGGCTCTGGAGCAGGAGGTACCGCCCGCAGCCGTATCCTGTCAGTCTGCACAAGCCCTGGGTCTTTCTGTTGAGATTGTTCTGTTAGTGAATTTTGCTCTGTTGGGACCTTTGAGGAATTTAAATCACATATCATGTAATGGGTGAGAATATATGAAATATATTGCTATAGAAATGAAAGCTATTCTAATTGTGACAGTTTTGACGTTATTTGAAAAGCACCTGCCATACACACAACGAAAGTAATCTTTTAATTTTAGACCCCAAAGCAGAAGAAGAGGCTGAGGACGGAACAGAATTCTACCCACGCCCTCGCTTTGTAAGCATGTTCAACAAATACTCACTGAATAAATAAGCAAATGAATGAACTGATGAGCCTTGGATATATAGGCATTACCACAGTATTTAGAACTTTTCTGAGAATGCAAGGATTTAAGTAGGATTCCATAGCACCCAAAATGGCAGGGGCAAAATTTCCTGATTACAATGCTATGAAGACCCAGATGGCTCCCAAATTTTCTACGTTAGTCTGAATTGATGAAGAGTTAGAAGCAAGTTATGACAATATTTGCCACAAAACTGGAAAGCCCAGAGAACTGACCAAAACGATCATGAAGTTCTATTGACAGTGCCTCCAAAAATACTGTAAAATTATCATGTCTTTTTTATTACAAAAGATTTCAAGGACACAGTAAAGCACAGTGAATGAGCTCTGTTAAACGGGACATTTAAGTAAAGCATTTAGAATAAGAGGTGAAGCTCCTGCTTTTCCTTCCCTAGTCCTTGTACCTGCCCCCCTTTTCGAGAAATAATCACTTTCACAAAATTGAAGTTAATCATCCTAGGAATTATTATTTATTTATTTTTTTTGCGGTACGCGGGCCTCTCACTGTTGTGGCCTCTCCCGTTGCGGAGCACAGGCTCCGGACGCGCAGGCTCAGCGGCCATGGCTCACGGGCCCAGCCGCTCCACGGCATGTGGGATCTTCCCGGACCGGGGCACGAACCCGTGTACCCTGCATCGGCAGGCGGACTCTCAACCACTGCGCCACCAGGGAAGCCCATCCTAGGAATTTTTTAAAAATTAAATTTACTTGCAGATGTACGTATCCATGAAGTATGCATTGTTTTGCATCTTTTTTTAGCTTTCTAAATAAATACTACTGTACCACACATATTTTTCCCTAACTTGCTTTTCATACTTGTGTTTGGGGGGATTTATCCATGTTGATTTATGTAGCTCAAAGAAATGTAGTTTAACTGATGTGCAGTATTTATTGTACCTTTTGAATATGCCATAACTTACATCTCCATTTTCCTGGCACCATATATGTTAATTACTTTTTTTTTTTTTTTTTTTTGGCTATTGCAAACAGGCCTTCCTGACCATTCCTATTTATGTTTCCTTGAGCATACAACCCAGGGTAGCCCTGGGGCAGTGGTTTTCAACTCTGCCTTCATATAAGAAAGCTTTAAGAAAAATACCCAAACTGAGCCCGACATCAAAGATTCTGATTTAATTTGTCTAGGGTCTAAATTCCAGTGATAGAAGACAGAAAATGAACAAAGGTATAGATTAGGAAATAGCTGGTGGTGATACGAGATACAAGGAAAATAAAACAAGGGACTCCTATAGAGCCTTTATCCAGGGAAGAGCATCCCTTGGAGGTGACATTGAAGCTCAGATGAGTGACCCAGGGGTCACTGTGAGAAGACCTCAGAGAAAGAAGTTTCCTGCGAGAGGACATGGCTGGAGGAGGCTTGTCATTTTGAGAAACAGGAAGTCAGTATGTCTGCTAGCCTGCTCCTGACAGTGTAGGGCCAAGGCAGGAATACCAGTACAGGCCCATGTACCACACAGATATTTAAAGGTCATAAGTTAAGCAAACTATTGAGGAATATATGTTCTATATTCCTACTTTAACAAATACACTTTCATAATGACAAAATTAAAAATATAGGTAAAGCTAAGGTCTCTATCTGATGGAAAGTCATCAAAATACCAATGCAAAGTAAATTTGATTATTATTGCACACATGTGGGTATACTGGGGATGGACCAAGGATGCTTGAATGAGTGATAAAATAAAGATATAAATAATTTATAAATTATTTTACATTTTTCCATTAAGCTTATATTGTTGGCTTTATTTCAGTGAAATCATTATTTATGTTGTTATAATCAAAAGTCACATAATTTGTTATTGACAGTAATGATCTAAAGGATTAAAGGTAAAACATATTTTTACTTAAGAGATACACAATTTAAATTTATTTTCATTAAAGCATAAATGAAATGTAAAACTTTTTTTAATTAAAAAAATTTTTTTTAATTATATATTTTCCAAAAGGTTATTTTTCTTTTAATTACAAGTGGTAAGTAACCAATATCAAAATATTTATTCAAAATTATTTGTTAAGAGACTTGCCTAGTGGTCCAGTGGTTGGGACTCCACCCTCCCAATGCAGTGGGCTCTGGTTCAATCCTTGGTTGGGGAACTAAGATTCAGCATGCTACACCATGTGACCAAAGAAAGAAAGAAAATTATCAATATTTGTTTAGATGAAATTTCAAAATTTAAATTTTAGGACATTTAAATACATCTTATTAAATACAGCACTGACCCTCGTGCAGGTGAAAATCTGTACGTTTACAGTCAGCCCTCCATATCAGCAGTTCTGTATCCATGGATTCAACAACCTCAGATGTCATAGTCCTGCAGTATGTATTTACTGAGAAAAAATCCACACAGTTCAAACCCATGTTGTTCAAGGGTCAACTGTATTTGTATAAAAATAAAAGTATTTCAGTTCAAGAATTGGATGTACATGTAGTTCAAATGTATGACTTGGTATCACTTCATGTTACTTCTAGTCCCACATTGTTTTAAAATGCAGGATTTATTATTGCTCAGGTATAGTGAGGCCAACAGATCAGGAGATGGTTACCATTAGGAGAGAGTTTGTGATACTCACAGATCCCGGGAGAATGGGGCATGTCACACCAGGCAGGGCCACACGGGGAGACACCGGGGTCCACTGGGACATGAAAGAGTGAGGGGAAAATGTGAGTAACAGCCTTTATTGTGTTTCCCTGGGGCAGGGTAAGTTTTACCTGAATAAAATATGATTTTTTAAAAAAATGAATGAAATGAAAAAATAAAATTTCAACTTGCTTATTTATAATGTGAGTAAAATAAGTAATTCTGCAAGTGAGACACTTTTATATACTAAGTGGAAAAAAAAAATTGCCCAGGCATCAAAACTTTCTCAGATAGCGGGTTTTGAACAGCACCTCTAGAGAGCAGCAGTGCAGGACAGAGACGAGTATTTACAAGCCTAAGTCTAACCAGAAACACTTGTGCCCAGAACCCTGACCGTAAGGCTGAGAACTTACAGGAGGAGTTGCTTGAAAATAGATTGTTAATGATGTTTTCTATGACAGATGAGAATGCAGATAACATCTACCAATAAATCTGCATTCCTTCACGCTTCCAGTCAGAATTTTGATATGACCAAAGTTTGATAGAAACTTTTGGACGTGATGCCTGTGATAGGTACACATATCGGGGCATGACCTACTGTCTTGTATTGAGAAAAGTCCTGAACATTTTAAGGTGAAACTCATCCAAATTAGTAAAGTGGATTACGATATGGCTCCTGGAATGGTCATGGTTAATATCTTAGTACTTGCTGTAGTACTAAAATCCAAGATGGTAACAGTTTGCAAAAGCTTTGTCATTAGCTATTTGTTAACTCATTCACCCAGGAATAATTTTGTACTAAAACTTTCATATACATAACACCATGAATACTGCCTGCCTCTAGGCTAAAACTACAGACCATTCATGTTTAGTAGACTCAGAGCTAGCAGAATGCCAGGGATTTGGTTTTGCCATGGTGACAGAGATTTTTATTAGCTTTTGGGGGAAAATAGGCATGTTAGTATAATTCAAAGAAAAACCTCACCACCTTTCACCAGCGTATACCCCAGTTTCCCTCCCTGAAATCCGTTTCCTGAAATGAAAGTGAAACATTTCCAAAATTATAGTCTTGATGACTGAACAGTAAAAAAAATTCTCAGATTTTAAACTTTAGAACGTGAACTCACGTTGTTCAATTCACACTCAGATGTGAAATTCCTAATTTGAATAAAAGCTACAAATGGAAATCACTGTCGAACACTCCAAGGAAAAGTAAATACAATGCTGTTAGAAAAGCAGAATATTGCAAATATTTCAAGAGTCATTGTTTTTAAAAAAAATCACTGTGCAAGAACCTTTCTGCATTTAGAATCCCTACATTTGTGAACAGCTGTTTTTTGTTATAAAACTGAATAAAACTAAATGTCACAGCCCGTTAAAGGACTTAACATTAAACACAGAACACAAGACTTGATATTGTCATCTTAATACTAAAAAAAAAAAAAAAGAAGAAGAAAAACACCCAACAAGAGCCGTGGTCAGGTTTCTATGTCCTAATCCAAAGTATAATGAGTTAACAAAATAAAAATACATAAAATACAAACTGAAGTGTGTAATGAATTACATATTCAAATATATGCATATGTTAATTTTCCATTTCAAATTGATACTATTCTATATTACACGTATTTCTGTTGGGACCTTACAACAACACATCTGGAAAAACAGAGAAAGATCGAATATATTTCTGGCCACCGATTTTTCTTATTATCAATCCATTTCACTGATTTATTTCTACCTTCCAGGCCCTGTAGACACCTGAGTGCATGATCCCTGCTCTAGACCATGAGTTCATAGTGGACAGACCCTGGCACAGTATTATTCGACCAGCTTCCCTCTTTGTCCATCTATGATCCAACGGTGATTTAACAAATATTTCTTGGTCACCTGCTAGCTACCTAGCACTGGAGGTCGTGCTGCAGTAACAAAAATGGATAAGACAACTCCTGTCTCCTGGACCTCAGATTCCTATATTCAGTAAATGTTTGAATTGAATTGATTGGCTGTCTTAGTGCTACCATGGCCCAAAGAGTTCTGAGTTACACAATCTGTAGAACCCCAAGACTGTTCGTCGCAAACATGGCAGGTAATATAACAGTTTATAAGATTCTTCCCCCAAGAGAGACATTACTCCTGTCTGTGGGATTTGATTTGTGAAAGCATCTGGCACAATGGGAAGCATTGAGTTTTGCATTCAGGGTGACAACATGTAAGTCCCTGAAGCTAATTAGTAAATTAGCATATGCGCTCATTCACCTGAGTTCCTGCAGTCCAAACCCTTTCCAATTTTGCTGCAGGAAAGTAAGCTTTTCCCAAGAGACACAATTGAAAATAGGTCTGAAGAAACATGGCTTTGTCTTTGCTGGCATCTGAATCTGTTTCTGTCTTTCTTATCACGTTCAAAATCCAAAGGATTGTCCTTCTAATCCTGGTGCCTTCAGTGACCACAGTTACAGCAGTGATGGTGGTACCTTTTCCCCACACAGAAACTTCCCTTTAGCTTAATTGTCTTTTAAGACACAGCTGGCCTGATGTCACAGGAACTAGAATGGCAGCTCATCGCTGAGCTGGGGAGTTGCATTAGATTTAAAGGCAGAGATGAGAATGAGAGAGGACATAGAAGTCTTTGAGGCTGAAATGGCATATATACAAATAAACGTACACATTCTTCCAGTCTTAACTATTTTACAGTCTTCTTAAATATTTACATGTTTAAGATTTTGTGGTCTTCTTAAATATTTTAAGAGATATTTAATTTCTCATCTTTAATTAGCCCAGAAGGAGAGAGATGGTCTTTGGTCTCCCAGAATTTTCAGTTATTTGCTAAAATTCTTCTTCCACTCTGTTCATTCAACCGGGTTGAATTCTAATATAATTCAATGTTATTTCAACGGCATTTTATCAAGTACCCATTCCACGCCAGGTCCTGTTGACAGGCAGCATAGGGAGAGGAGAGCACCTAGAAAGGCTTCCCATCAAAGACAGAATGAAGAATGAATAGAATTTATTAAGTGAAAAAGGTGAGACATGAAACACAGGCAATTCGATCAGCATGTTCAAAAGTGCAAAACAATGAAATAGCACGGCAGGCAAAAAGGAAATATAAATTGTTTGAATGGCTGGTACAGCAGAAAAAGATCAGGCTGGGGGTTGGCTGGGAGCTGGGACTTCAACAGGTCTGAGCTCCAATCACTGTTCCAGGGAGGGCGTGCTTCCGAGCCACCAAGGGAGATTTTTTTTTTTTAACATAAAAAAGCAACAAAACTTATTTTTTTTTCTGGGCAGGAACCTGGTGATTCAGATTCAGAAGGCATGGGATTGGAGCCCAGAAATATTTATTTTTTGAAATACTTTCCAAGTTCCAATTCAAGATGGCGGCTTAGCACAAGGCTTTTTCCTCCTCCTCCTGTTCCTCCCCAAACCCCACTGAAATTATCGTAAGAAGGACCAAGATGCATTACCCACAGCCGTGAGGAGAATAGAAAAATTGCAAAGGGGCCAGTCCTAGTAATCTCTTGCTTAAAGTTAGAAAGAGGGTAGAAGCATATTGAAAGCGAAAATCCAGCATTGGGAGCTATGGCCCTCCACCTTGGGAGAAGGATGTGTAAAAGCCACGGTTTCTGGCAGAGTTACAGAGAAGCTTCCAAATTGGTGTAAGTCAGAGTGGGTAAGGAATAATGTCACAAAAATAAAATCAAATGATGAGAGGAGTGTCTAGGGACCAGCTGAACCCTCCTCTTCCAACTCAGCAGATTAACTGGCAGCCTGGCTCTTAACGACATGGGATAGGTGCTCTTTGAAAGAAAGGTATTTGAGAAATCCAAGAGATACTATTTCTAGTCCGATTAATTTCACCCCAGCTGAAAGAACCAGACCAGCATGGAACAGAAGCCTCCCCACGCTTTCCTTTCTCCGGAGCTTGGAAGTGAGGATACACCCACCCCCTCCAAGTACCGGTGTCCCACAGACCTCATGAGGGATGGAGAAGAAAGTAGGGGAGGAAATGGAAAAGGAACCCGTGCTCATAGCTGTTGCGTTACATCCGTGGGGCACTCATTATCCAAGCTCTTCATGGTCATTTGTGTTCATGTATTAGGGGGGCATAAGAACTTTAACACAGAGCCTCAAACACCCCAGCCTCTCTGAAGCTGTCCCTTCTCTGCTCCTGCAAACAGTGGTGGTGGAAATCTAACTTTCCCTTTAAATTAGATCTCTCTGAAAAGGAGGCATTCTCTGATAGAGTGATCCAAAAAAGGCCAAAATTCCCATGTGCAATTTCTTTTTACTGTCCTTGTTTGTTCACTGGAGAAGGGAAGAAACCAACACTTGCTAGAAGAACCCAGCACTCGATCTGGTCCCAAAGGGTAGAGGTAGCCAGGTTTCGATGTTCTAAGAGGATCTGGTCCATCCAGAGAACCCAGGCCCAGGCAGGTTTTGGAAACTGGCGTGAAACTCTCCCCAGTCACTGGCTAGAGAGCGACTAAACGTCCTTCCTCAATAGAGTCGCTGACAGGTATGTGCGTGGGGTCTCGGAGCTCCATCCAAATGGGCTGAGATCAGCCATCCCAACAGGAGGACCACAGGGAAAGGAGTAGACGAGGCAGAAGCCCTGTCACCTAAACTGGACAGCATTACACGTTGTCTTATTTGCAAAGCAGAAATAGAGACCCAGACAACATAACACGCTGTTGTCTTATGTTAAGACAACGTAACACGCTGATGCAACAGAAAAGCCACAGATCTAATGCACAGTCTGCTTGCGATTTCCACCACCTGTCCCGTGTGGGTTCCAATCTGGGAAACGGGTCCCACTTTGGACACACGGGTTAGAAAAGTCTCACTGAACCTGTGGCTTGCAAGTCCTCTGTGATGTCAGATGAGAGAGAGCTCTCATTCTCTTGTATTGAGAAATTAAGTAGCTTTAGGGCTGGGGGAAGGGGAGTCCCTAATTTTTTCTTGAAAATAAAAACATGTTGAATGCAATTGTGTTTAATGCCCTTGGCTCTACAGTGAGGGCTTGTGGCCTGTTTTCAGACCACAGCCTTCTGTTCTTTCTTCCCCAAGCTCACATTCCGCCAGCCTCTGCCCAAGTTGGATGTTCATGCGTTTGGTGGGAAAGAAGAGAGCTTGGTGGTGGGGTGGGGGTGGACTGGGAGAGAGCTGAATCTCCCTTTGCATGTGTCTCTAACGAGTTTATTTCTGATTAGTTCTGACCTCTTCTCCAGTTTTTCCAGAATCCTCTCTTGCTCACAAACTTGGCTTTGTTGATCAATGAATGAGCTACTTTTTAGCCTACAGTCTGTGTAGGAAACCAAAACAGCTCAGGGCCCAAGGCAAACGGGTCCAGTACATTTGTACAACTTCCAAGCACACCCATCTCCACAGTGGAGGTCACCTGCTCCTGTCTTGGGCCATCCAACAGAGAGAACTGGTGTGCTCAGGACTTCTTTCTCCACTTTGATCTCTCAAGGAATTCCACGTGGATGCTTTTTTTGTTTTCGCATTTACAATCCATTTTCTCTCTCTGGGGAGACTCCCCAGGACAATGGCTCGGAGTCTGCCTTCATACACTCTTTGCTGTCAAACCACCAGGCACACAGGCATTACTTTTAATGTCTGTTTGTAAAAGTCTGCCCTGAAATTTCAAAAATTTCAAAATACAATGGAATCTCTCACGTGGGGAGATCGCACTTGTAAAGTGGTCCTTTTGTGAACACCAGGGAAATAATAGAATCTTCACCTCCATTCTGAGGCTGCAGCCAGCTGCTACCTTGGTTACAGAGATGTGGGTTCTTAACAAGCTCTTAATTTGAATGGGCTGTTTATGTCCTGTTTACGAGGGGAACGTAGGTGTGATACCCACTGACCACAGGAGAGCTGGACTCAGTGAGGCCCTTTCTTTGCACTAAATGTGCTTGATGGGAAATTGTTCTCAGTCTCCTTAGATCAATAATGCGAGTGTTAAGAGTTCTTCTTGGTGTGAAATACATTGGACCCTGAGTATCTCCATCACCTCAAGCAGAGACAGATTAGCCAGTTCAATAGATAGAAGTCCACCTCCTCTAAGCTTGGGGTGGGGCCCTGGGTGTCAGGTACCACCCACTCCCACCAACGGCTGAGGGTGCTCGCACCTCTCCACCGTAATCTCCCCCTGGGCCGAGGCTGCAAGCCTCGGGCCCAAATCGGTGGGGTCAGGAGCTTCTAGATAATTTCAGAACCTCGTGTAGGATTGCTACCGACATTCTCGCCCTCTCAACCGTTCACTCTTGAGACTTGCAGGGGGAGGAAATGTCACAAGATGTCTCCCTTCACCCGCCCATGGGTGCTTCTGTCAGAAATTACCCTTCGTAACAGGAGAGAGAGATGGTAAAGCTGAACAAATAATACAGCGATGGAGTCAGGCTGAACAATATCAACAATATCAACCCAGAGAGGAAGAAAAGCCAGAAGCCAAGGGTCAGCTGGGAGGTTGGAAGCTAAAAGACCATATCAATGAAGGCATGGATGCTAAAGTGTGGGAGTCTATAAGTCAAAGTTACAAAAGAGGAGGGACGGTTTTTAAATTATCTGCACGTTGTTTGACGCGCCCCCGCCCCCGCAGTGGGTGAGGTCTAATTTCCCTCTTCTTGAAGACGGACCAGCCTCTGTGAAGTGCTTGCGGTGATAAAATGCAGCAGAAGTGACACTCTGCCTTCTGGGGTTGGGTTTCTGCTTGGTCTCTCTCTCTGGGAACACTAGCTCTGGAGCTCTGAGCCATCATATAAGAAATTGGCCACCACGAAGCCATCGTGCTGGAGACCACGTGGAGGTAGCTATGTTTGGAGAACCCCCAGTGTTCCAGCCACCAGTTTCTTGAGTCTTCCTAGCCCAGCTGTCAGGCAGGTGAACAAGCCTTCAGATTCTAGCCCCCAGCTTCAAAAGGCTGAGGCTAAAGGGGAGTGAAGCAGAAACAGACTCTCTCCCTCTCCAGCCCTGTCCAGAGGACAGTTTCTGAGCATAAACTTTGTTTAAAGCCACTGAGGATTGGAGTGGATATTTCCCTAGTCACAGAACCGGGCTGGAGGGGATGATGATTAAATAAGCAAACATGAATGAAGATGTGGGAAGATTCGAGATGATCTGGTCCCTTGCGGAGGTTCTGACACACTCTCATGACTGACAGCATGAGGACTATGAAAAATATTATTGCGTTGTTTGTCTTTTTTTTTAGTCATTTAAATATTACACGCAACTCCAGAGAATAACGTTCCAGAAAACACCCAGAGTTCCCAGCCCCTGGCACTGATAACTATTTTCATTTTAGGTGATGTTCCTTGTCCTTTTCCTGAATTTCTGTTCTACTTCTGCCCTGACTCTACTACTTACCCATTGATCCCCTGGTTATTGGCAGTCTACCTGGCCTCTAGGTTCTGTTGCCTTTGGGATTCCCAAACCCTGCATTCAGATCATGAACCAGCCCCAGATTATGCACAGAGATTAGGGCCCCGGAACTTTGTTTCCAGGGTTGGCCCAATACATGCACCTGTATGCTCCCAGCGCCTCTGTACGTGTGACCCTGGACGCCCTTCCTTGGATAAAGATAGACAAGGCATTTCATAATTAAATTTGTGATCAGACAAAAAGCGAGGAGGACTAGTTAATGTATTTAGTGGAAGAATCAGCATTCTGAAGGCTTTGGCCTTTATAGGCAATCTATGTATGTTGAGTACGTGAATTGAGACAGGCCAGAACTTTGGGCTGAAATGAAGTTTAATGGGGATAGACACAACGCCAAGTACATGATGGGAAAGAGCTATTTTTTCGGATTAAAAAAAGATGTGGTTGAATCATCCATACGTGTACATATATCCCCTCTTTTTTGGATTTCCTTCCCATTTAAGTCACCACACAGCACCAAGTAGAGTTCCCTGTGCTATACAGTAGTTTCTCATTAATTATCCATTTTATACATAGAAGTGTATATAAGTTAACCCCAATCTCCCAATTCCTCCCATCCTGCCTTTTCCTCCTCGATATCCATGCGTTTGTTCTCTCCGTCTGTGTCTCTATTTCTGCTTTGCAAATAAGATCACCTATACCATTTTTCTAGATTCCACATATATGTGTTAATATATGTTATTTGTTTTTCTCTTTCTGACTTACTTCACTCTGTATGACTGTCTCTAGGTCCACCCATGTCTCTGCAAATGACACAATTTCGTTCCTTTTTATGGCTGAGTAATATTCCATTGCATATATGTACCACATCTTCTTTATCCATTCCTCTGCTGATGGACCTTTAAGTTACTTCCATGTCCTGGCTATTGTAAATGGTGCTGCAATGAACATTGGGGTGCACGTATCGTTTTGAATTATGGTTTTCTCAGGGTATATGCCCAGTAGTGGGATTTCTGTGTCATATGGTAGTTCTAGTTTTAGTTGTTAAAGGAGCCTCCATACTGTTCTCCATAGTGGCTGTATGAATTTACTTTCCCACCAAGAGGGGTAAGAGGGTTCCCTTTTCTCCACACCCTCTCTAGCATTTATTGTTTGTAGATTTTTTTGATGATGGCCATTCTGACCAGCAGATACTGACAGAGCAGTGTAAAGCAATTAGACTCCAATAAAGAAGAAAGAAAAGAAACACATTTAAAATTGAAAAAAATTTAAAAGATCTGGTTGTTTAACCCATAAATTCAGTATAAGTCCAAAGTTAGCTGGGTCTCCCCAAAGCTTAATTAACACATTTTCAGCCTGCAGACATAGAATGCTAGTGTCAAATAACTGGAAGCAATGAGCTGACTCCATTTTGCACTGGTAACATTCTCTCTAAGACATTGTATTACATTCTGAACATGATATTTTAAGAGGGGCCTTTAAGAGAAATCATACCAACCTGGATTGCATTCAGAGAAAAATTATGAAGAAAGATCAGAGTCAGAAAATCACACTATGTAGGGATGAACTAAAGGAAACAAGATACTTTGTGTGGAAACATGGAGACCCAAGGGAGAAATGAATTTTATGAAGTTTTCCTGGGCAATGCATTCTTTTGTTCTAAATTCTCTTGAAAGCATCAGTAAGATCAACATTACTTGTCTGCATTCATAGGACCAAATTTGGAGCATGGGTGGGATATGGGAATCCTGAGTCTAGACTCAAGGTGGGCACAGAGTAAAAGGGATGCTCCCTCACCTTTAAGACAGATAGAAGATGGCTTTGGGGTGGTAAATGGAAACCCAAAATTTTTAAAAAATGGAATAAGACAGAATTCCAGTCCATGTGGAGAATGGGAAGAAGCTAGAACAAGACAGTGTATGTATATAGGGTCTTTCTTTTTTTAATTCTTTGATAGTCTATGAAATACTTTTGAACAAAGATTCAAGTGTCACAGCCCCATGTGGGAAAGGCATTCAAGGCCCATTTTTCCCTAGTCCAGTGTGCAGATGACATAGGAAAAGGGGAAAAAGGTTTGTTGGAGAGAGGAAGGGAAAGGAAGGATAGAGAATCTGTCAGCGAAACTTATTACCTTAGCTCGCATTTTGGTGAGATTGTGTACATGAATGCCCCATCTGCGGAGAAAATCCACCAGTTTTTCGGTGATTCAACGTGATGAGAGGCCTCATGTTTTCACCTCCTCCCAGCTGCAGGGAAGGGACCCTACTTTTCTAAGAGAAAAATCAATGGCATCCCTAAGCTGCCTGGTATCCAGCTCTCATTTTCTAAGAGCTGAGAATAAAAATCACACCTCTGGGCACTAAGCCTTGGAGCACACACCTGACCCTGAACAGCCTCCTCAGTGGAGTATCAGAGATCTCAGCTCAGTTCCCTCTGCTGCCCTTGAGCAACTAAATGTCCTTGACAACATTGCTTCCTTTCCTGCTGTCACACTTTCTCCAGCCTTAACCACCCCCAAGATAATCTCTCTCTTTTCCTTCTTGGAGGAAAAACTGTCAGCTGTCTTCTTTAAGTTAACCCTTTCCCATCTTCCCCAGGCCCCTTCATTTATCTTCACAAAACTCATGTCCCATTTCGTTTCTTATTTCTCATCCTCCCGAAACTCAGGGCTGCCTGTGGGTTTAAGGCTCCCTTCACTTGATTTCTAACTACCTGTCCTGACTTTTCGCCACCTGTTTGACTGCCCACGTCTCTGTTTTCTTTGCTGGTTCCTTTTCCTCCTCCTGACCTTGGGTATCCCCCAAAGCTTTGTCCTGGATGTCTCACTTCTTTTCCGTAAGTTCTTACCTAAATCCTCCTACCATTACTCTATCACCTTTAACCAGAAAGCTCTCAAATTCTTGTCATCACCATATGCACACTCAGCTGTCAAGGCTCTTTCATTCGATGGTTTTTCATGGTCACCCAGAACTGAATATGTCTCATCCATAACCCACAAATGCCCCCCAAGCTGAAAATGGATAACCCCTCCCTTCTTTTCTATCCCCCCCAATTACATCGCCCTTCCTCTTCTATTCACTGGCAGCCAGAAATCACCAAATCCTGCACAGTCTTTTATTTTTAAAAAATTTTTATTGAAGTATAGTTGATTTACAATGTTGTGTTAGTTTCAGGTGTACACAGGCTCCCTGACTTCATACTGTACTACAAAGCTACAGTAATCAAAATAGTATGGTACTGGCACATTCTTAATTTACCTTGTTCACCCCTCCAGGCAACCACTGTTCCCTTGCCACAGCTACCTCAGCCCTCTGCTCCATCCTTCTGTCACAAATTCATCCTAAAGGTACCTCCCTTTAAACAGCAGGTCTAATGGAGAAAGGACCTCTGGATGAAGCAGGTTGTGGGGAATGGTAAGGCCGGTGGTGGACAGCATCTTTAAAGAAGAGAAGGAAGCAGATGAAACACCTATGGCTCACAGCAAGAACAATACAAAACACAGGGGTCATCACCCAGACCCATGACTAGTCCGGGTAGAAGAGGCTCTGTCCCCATGCCCATCCGTTTTCCTTGAAAGCATGTGCTTCGGGCCATTGAGACTATACCAGGTCTTGTTCTCCTTCATGGGTAATTTCCCTATGACTTTAGTCCCTTCTCTGAACTCCTTTGGCATTTCCTTGAAGTGATGAAATATTGCCTGCCATTGACAATCAATTATTTCAGTTGAATATTTGTTTGTTCCCTTTCCCTTCAGAGGAACAATTTCCTCTGCTGTGTTCTGAAAACATTTTAAGGGGGCACGACCAAATTATAAATGATTGGAGGATAGGAATCATGTCTTATAATGAATGCCCTTGTAGTCCCAATACCTTAGTAAAGAACCATGCATGCAGTAAGCAATTGAAGTAGGCAATTTATTTAACAATTATTTATTAAATAGCTGCTTTGTTCTAGATACTAGTCTAGGTAATAGGATAACAAAACAGACCAAATCCCTGCCCCAATGAGGTTAATTTTCTAATGAGTTTGGGAGGAATGGAAAAGGGGTGGCAGATATAGATAAAATACACTGTAAAATAATACATTATTATTTTATGTATTTTAATGTTTATTTATAATTATTATAAATTATTATGAAATCATACCAAGTACAATTGCACAGAATAAGCACAGGAGTTAATTGTATAGCATGTTAGAAGTTGATCCATGCTGTAGAGGAACATAAAGCATGGAAAGGGGATGGTGCAAGTTGCAGGAGCCAGGAGCAATTTTAAATTGGGTTGTCAGGAAGGCTTCTTTGAAAAAAGTAACATCTGAGCAATTTCTTGAAGGAGGGAGTGTGGCTCTTTGGGTGAGAAGCATTCTTATCAGTGGGAACAGCAAATGCAAAGACCCTGGGGCAGGACCATATCTGGAATAGTCTAGAAAGTGCAAAGAAGTCAGACTGGGGCAGAGAGAGAGGAGGGAGGTAATGAGAGAGGAGTCCAAGAGGCAACTGGGAGATCCTTGCTGGACATTGTAAGAACATTGGCTTTTACCCTGAGTGAGAGGAGAAATTATTGGAAAGTTGTCATTGATGTTATAGTTTCTTTTGGTCACTCTGGCTGCTGTGAGATTAGACCTGGAAGCAAGGGTGGGAACAGGGAGACTAGTTAAAAGAAATAGTGACTAAAGAGAAAGGTGAAAGTGGCTTTGACCAGGGTGGTTAGAGTGGAGATGAGAAGGGGTCAGATTCTGGATATATTTTGAAGGTAAAAGCAATAGGTTTTGTGGATTGACTGCAGAATAGGAGAAAAAGAATAGATTCAAGAATGGCTCCAGGGCAAATGGAAGAAAAGAACTGCTCTTAATTTGATCAAGGAAGATTGTGGGATATTTTAGGGGAAAGACTGGTGTATCAGGTTTCTCCAGAGAAAGAGAACCAATAGGATAAATATGTATATTTGGCTCAGGGCATCACGCTCCAGCAGCAAGATGCAGCTAAGGCTAGCAGGACTAGGAGAGGAGATGCAGCCCAGGCCACAAAACCTGGGGGAAGAGGAAGGGAATGTCGGCCAGCAAAATTAGTGGGAGAGGAGGAGGGGCTCTGGCCCAGAGACCCAAGATGCAGGGGGGAGGAGGAGGACGGAGAAGAGAAGAGAGAGAGAGAGAGAGAGAGATTTATTTTAAGGAATTGACTCACACAATTATGAAGGCTGAGAAGTCCAAAATCTGCAGCACAGGTCAGCAGCATGCAGACCCAGAGACAAGCCAATGCTACAGTTCAAGTCTGAAGACATCTGCAGCAGAATTCTCTCTGGCTCAGGAAAGGTTAGTCTTTTGTACTATTCAGGCCTTCAGCTGATTTGATGAGACCCACCCACATGAGGGAGAGCAATCTGCTTCACTCAAAGTTTGCTGATTTCAATGTTAATCTCATCCCAAAACATCCCACAGAACATCCAGAATGATGTTTGACCACATCTCTGGGCTTCCTGGACCAGCCAAATTGATTTTTAAAATTAACTATCACCATTGTGGCTCCAGCTTTGGAAACGTGTATTGAGTATAAGTGGTGATGTTGAGTAGTAAGCTGGATAGAGGAGTTGTTGAGGGCAAAGAGAAGATAGAAGATTGTGAGCCCTCAATACAGTAAGTCCCCTACCTATGAACTTTCAAGTTAAGAGTTTCCTAAAATGGGAACGTGCGTTCACATGTCCAATCACGTAAGTTACTTCATGTGTCTGGCGTATGTTGTCACGTGTGTGCATCCTCTACAAGTGGTTGTGCATTTGTATACTTTACTGTACAGTGCTGTATAGAGTACAGTAGTACAGTATCTTTATTTCAAGCCCAGGTTGCCCAGAAGCAAGCAAAACAGCAGTGGTGATGCAGATGGTACTGCTATCAGCCCCTGTATGCCAGCAGTTGTACTGTACTACTGTACTTTTCAAGGTACTGTACTGTAAGATTAAAAAATGTTTTATTTATTTTTTGTCTTTGTTTTTTATGTATTATTTGTGGGAAAAGTATTATAAACCTATTACAGTACAGTACTATAAAGCCGATTGTGTTAGTTGGGTACCTAGGCTAACTTTGGTGGACTTGCAAACAAATTGGACATGGGAACGCACTTTCAGAATGGAACTTGTTCATATGTAGGGGACTGTAATGACTTTTAAAGCCAGACCTGGATGATCATCAAAGCAGTAGAGAAGAGACCCAAGGACTTAGCCTGGAGTATTTGAACATTTAGAAGACTGGAAGGGAAATTCCCTGGTGGTCCAGTGGTTAGGACTCTGTGTTTTCACTGCCAAGGGCCCAGGTTCAATCCATGGTCAGGGAACTAAGATCCCATAAGTCACACGGCACGGCCAAAAAAAAAAAAAAAAAAAAAAGACTGGAAGATGAGGAGAAACCAGCGAAAAAGATTAAGAAGAAATAGCCAGTGAGATAAAAGGAATAAATACATATTCCTATGTATTTATAAATACATATGTATATAAATCGTATACCTTATATAGTGAGTGAATATACACGTATCAGACACAATGGGTGAGTCAATAAATGCAACAGCAGTAAATTAGCATTCAATTACACATTTAATAGATAGCATCACATTTAATCAGGAAAGGAAGACAGGGAAATCCATTGTGGAAAGTAACAGTCATGGTTTTATCTGAAAGGCAGTGACCCAAAGGCGATGGTACACATTTAATAACTCTTGGAGGGAAATATCACTTGCCCTTTACAAAAGAAAGAAAATAAAGGCATAAAAGATTGTCACCTATGTGGAAAGCAAGTAGGATGAAATCGTTTAAATGAACTTTATTTTCTTTGCAGAATCTACTTGTCCTTAAAGGACCTCTAAATGTCATTTTTCCCTCCAGGCAAATGTGTCTTTAAATCCCCATTTCTGCCTGACCCTTCTCTGTGATAAGGCATCTACAGTGATAACACTTTGTTCTAAATCTCACACTTTCTTTGCTAAGCTTCCATCCTTTCTCTGGCACCAGTGAAGGGCAATAAAGCTCTGGGAATATGCTATTAAGAGCAGCCCACTGCTTTGCTCCTAACTTTATGGGTAATAAGGAAATATCTTCTTATGTTGGTAATTTGATAGCATAAAGCCGATCTCAGCAAACGTTTTCTGTAAAGGGTCAGCTCGTAAATATTTGGGGCTTCCCGGGCCCTATTCTCTCTTTGGTAACTACCCATCTCAGCTGTTACAGAGTGTAAGTGACAAGATAACAAAGGATGGGTGTGGCTGACTTCCGGTAACACATTATTTACAAAAGCAGGCTGCAGATCAGATTCAGTTCTGGGTCTGTGCAGTTTGCTGGACCCTGGCACAGACCACAGACCAACCCCTCTGTGCTTTAGTCCTCTGTTCATCCTTGGGGACCAATTCCAAAACCGTAGTGAGCTCCACACAGTGGAGGAAAAGCAAAGATGAACATTTAGATGTTGTTGCTGCTGCTTTCATTGTGGATGTTTCTTCATTTGGGAGAGTCACACTTAAATGTTAAACAAAGCAGCTGCATTGGGAAAGGTTTGTGGCAGTAGCGAGTGGCTCCATTTTCCCTGGGGTTCTTCTGAACATATTACAGAACAGGACTAAGAGTTGGTAAAATCAGAAATTACATTCCCTGTTAGGTAATATTAGAACCATTTGTTCAAACACATGGGTATCTCTTTCGAGGACAATCTATTTTCTTGGCATTAATCTGAAAAGGCTGGAGGAAAAAGAAATTTGAATTTTCCTGTGATCTCTTCTTTGCTTTTGTCATTAAGTTTCTAAGCAAAGATCCGACTCTTCAAAAGTGCACCCTGTTTAATTTAGTCACAGTTTAAAGTAACCTTCTCTTGAACAGGACCTGTGGATTTCACGGCTTTCTTTCAACATCTCTTTCAAGATGAAGATTCAAAGAAAGATTTTCTATCTCTGGTAGTTTTCATTTAAAGAGCCTATTAGCAAACTTGAAATGTGTAAATTACAGGGAAGTCTCAAAGATGTGGCTGAAATTGTCAGGGCAGTGGACCTTCTCCCAGAAGGTTAATGTACAGAGGGGGTACTTGTTTCAACAAAGGGCTGAAAATAATACCCAGGAAATCACCTTCATGATCAAAAGCTGATTGCTTTTTATTGCAGATGTATATTACTATATGAATGGGTAAAAAAACAGTTTTATTCTTCCTTGATGGAATTTACTTAGCACACTTAGAACTAAAATGCAGCTCTGACTAAATCCAGCAGAACATGCCTCGACGCTCTCTAATTCATTTGCTTTAACTCAGGATAGATATGGGCATAATCGTTTTTATTTATGCCTGTGGGGTGTTTTATTAATATTTTATAAGAAAATCATCATCATCTTATACAACCTGCACTCTATAATGTGTAAAAAACAGGACCAGGGATTCACAAATAAAAGGGAAGCAATGGTTGAATTTAAAACATCATATTGGACTGCAGTTTTTCTTTTTCTTTTTTTTCTCCACTTAAAAAAAAGTCAGGGACTTCCCTGGTGGCGCAGTGGGTGAGACTCCGTGTTCCCAATGCAGGGGGCCTGGGTTCAATCCCTGGTCAGGGAACTAGATCCCATATGCATGCCACAACTAAGAGTTCGCATGCCACAGCTAAGGAGCCAGTGAACTGCAACTAAGGTACTCCCCTGCTGCAACTAAGACCCGGAGGAACCATATCAAAATAAATATTTTTTAAAAATCAACCACAGCTTTACCAGTATCATAGACACTATACCCTGATTCTATATCTTTTAAATCTTAGCAAAACATCTTTTTTCCCTAAGGATGCAACATATAGCTATTTACATTCCATGCCTTTTGTCAGAGCAGCTCCATTCATTTATAGCATTTAATGTAATAATATTTTGCCCGTTGTTAGAAAATTAACACATGAACTCAACAAGGTTGTTTTTCCTTCTAAGGCAAGTAAAGCGCTTGATTTAAACACTTTTTAAGAGGACTTCAGCCGTGTCTAAGGGGGTGACCTGGATTTGACTTAAGGGGAAAATGGGTACCACTTACCGATTAGAGTGTCAGATGCTTTCCTATGTGCCACTCACGTAACTCTCCACCCTCTGCGGCAGACGCTGCGAACCCATTTTACAGAGGGGAACAGTCAGGGCTCAGAAAGGCTAACTCGCCCACAGTTACACATTTTCAAGTGGCTATTTGAGCCCATGTTTCTCCAATTTCAAATGATGTGGGGTAAGTGAGTTACATAAAGTTAATTTTTTTAACACTTAAGTTTGACACCATCAAGCTGCAAGAATAAGGTATTCAAGATTTTGAAAACACACACACACACACACAAAACCTCTTTGATTAGCACAGTCCTTTGCCTCCCTGTAGAATCCTCCTTAAGCATTGACCTGTGAGCCTCAAGGTGTAAAAAGGACAATTTCTCCCTCTTCTCACTTAGGCTGCTGTTCAGTCACCTACTGCTCAGGTTGAATTAGGTACAAAGTCAAAGGATGGATTTCTTAGCCAGGGCTTGAGGCTCTAGAACAATCCAACTTTCTGAGTGACTGCCTCATACTGAAACCTTGTATTAGGAACACATTGACCTTGGAATGATGGAATATTCAACTCAAAGTCCATGGGCCCCACAGAAAAAGACACTCTTCTAATCATAGTGGGCTTTGTTAACCTTGACTCAAACTTGGAGTACAGTTTGCATCCTTTCCTTTAGAAATCGGTTAGGCCTTCACTGAACGAGCAGCTTGGATACCTAGTGGTGCAACCTGGGTTTTACCCAAAGGCAGTCTGCAATGCACAGGGTGCAATAATTCTCGTAACAGCTAAAGTGTATTGGCTACTTACCATATGCCGGGCCCTGGGTGTTGGGTGCTTTCCGTGCATTCAATACCTCAATGAATCTCCCAGCAGCCATCTGCAGGACTCCTGTGACCCCACCCAGCAAATTCGACCTGAGAAGGGCGGCCTGATGTGTTATTTGTTGAGTCTCTTTTAGACCCCAGTGGTTGGGAGTCTGCAATTTAAATGATGGGACTGTGGGTGTCCTCCAGCTCCTGAATTCTCATCGGATTTCGGTGCCCCCAAAGGGTAGAAACTCCAAGATCTTTCCCTGATACACCCTTATCCATTTCTAACTTTTCTGACTGAGCCTTTCATACTTTACTGGCCAGCATTTTTTTCTCCAAATATGATTTGCTTTTGGTGTTTTGGTGTTTTGTTTTTGATAAGATTAATAAACCATGGAGAATTCAGCTTTGAAAATTTTTTTCAGAATTCATTTCAGCGAGCACCACTTTGGAGAACACCATCTCTAAGTTATAACACATGAATAGTGACAGGCTGCTATTAAAACAGAGTGGTTCTCTCTCTTTCTCTCTCTGTCTCTCTCCTTGCTATCTGTCTAGAATGCTTTAAACAAGGAGAACAATAAAGATAGAGTAACCTCAGTGCTGTGACAGAGAAAAGCACCTGATCTGCAAAACTCGCCAATTTCCGTGGCGTAAGCTCTCCCACCACTGCTGATTTCAAGTTACCGACGTGATGTCACTGAACACAGATGAGGGAAGAGAAGGGCATTCTGGCTGCAGCACATGACTGCATGTGACAGCAAGTCACCAAATAACGTCACAGTATCACCAGTCCCATTAACCAAGGAACTCTGTCTCATGGCAACGTCATGAATCATGTAACCTTACAGTTTGGGGGCAACCATTACTTTGATGTACAAGAAATGAATATGCTTTTCTCCTCCTTGACCCTTCTAAGACCCTTTGTAACAATGAATTCAGAAGCTTTGTCTGTGCGGAGTCCAACTTCTATTTCTCTCTGGAGCCTCCATCTTCTTTTCAACAAGAGATGCTTTATTTCTCTTTATAGCCAAGATGCCTCTGAGGGGACCATTACACTATAATATTATTTAATATCTTTGGGAATTCTTCAGCTCAGCCCTCTAATTCATGAGGTTGAGTCTTAGAGGGAAGCTCTTTAGGAACTGTGCAAGTTTGAGGAAAAAAAAAAACATTTCCTACTATGACTCCCCAGACATCTTGCAGTTGTTTTTAGAATCAAGAGATCACCATTGTTTGAGAACGTTGATTGCTTCTATCATATTTTTAGGCTGACTTTTTACTGACCAGAGGCAATAATCAATCTCCTATTCATGTTCAGAAAACCTGGTTTATGCTTCTGGTCTTTCCATTAACTGGCTGTGTGACCTTTGGCAAGTTGGAAAGTCCTCTGGGGTTGGGTTATAATATCTAAAGAATCAAGAAGTTGGAATAGGCGTTAGTACTGATGGTTACCATTCTTGGAGGACTTGGAATATGCCATGTGGATGCTTTATATCTACGAAGTCATTTCATCATCACCTTAACCCCATAAGGTAGATTCTACTATTAGCCACATGTTTTACATGGGGACGCTGGGGCTTACCGTTTAAGTAACATGTTCTAGGTCACACTTGTCATAATCAGCAGAGATGGGACTTGAAACCAGAACATCTAACTTTAAAATACATTTCTTCAACCATTATGCTCCCCTGTCTCCCCATCTAGATTACCACAGAGGTCCCATCTATGTCTCAAAGTCAATTACACTGGGGTGTTTACAGAAATAGGTAACATTAAAAAAAGAAAGAAAGAAAGAAACAGGTGACATGCAAGAACGTTGGTACTTAAGACACACAAAGATCTGGAACTTGAAATATCTGGTGTTTAGATGTTTTTAGATGATATTTGAGGTCAGGGAACATTCCTTAGCATTCCTGTTTGGGAAATAAAAATATGACTAAAAGTTGCATCTACTCAGAGCAAATATTTTGGAAAGATATGATATTCTCTACAAATTCCAGCTTTAAAAAAATCAGATGTCCCAGGCGCAGTGCTAGGCATGCATAAAACCATTTAAAACTCACAACACTCATTGTACGGATAAAGAAATGAAGTGCAAAATGTTAAGTTGTTGTAAGTCACAAAGCGAAAAAGTGGTAGAGGCCAGCACTGAAACTCAGCTCATCCAATTACAGAGTCATTGTTGGCTGTGCTACACCTTTTAAAAATTTATAAAATGAATAAATGTGCTGGACCAAGAGCCAACCCAGTAGAGTAGACAGCAAGTCAGAGATTTCAATGATGCCTCCTGGTTTTCTCACTAATGTACCAAATGACCTTGAAAAGGTCACCTCCTTCATGGATCTCAGCCTTCCATCCACAGCATAACTGCCCTGTGAAACTCAATCCAGCTTTAAGTTTGTCGCTGCTCTGGGGTTTAGTTTCTCACTGGGATAGCCTGTTCCCCCTACAAGATAAATTATTACAGTGTAACCATGATGTAATCCATGACACCATTTTGCCAAGACTTTTGGCCAAACTCCTCCATCTACCAAATTATATAAGTTCCAGGAGAGCTGGTACACCTTTTGCAGATTTGGGATGCCCAACCCTCACCTTTGCTCCATTCCATGCTGCAGGAGACAGCAGGGGAGAGGGCAGGAAATTTCTGCCATAAACTCCCATGAAGGGACAACAGTGTACTTGGATTTCTGCTTAGCATTCCTTCGGTCAATCAATCAATGGAGAAGCCAGACACAGAAGCCACGATTTTTGTTAGTTTGCTAGTCTAACATCCTCTGATACTATCACTTCTCTTCTGAATCTTCAAAAGTATAGTAGATCATGTACACAAATAGTGCACATGTTAAGATCCTAGTGGGCATATTGCACTGTTGTATTTAGAGACCAGCATTTTCTTGTCACTCTCCAGAGCTATTCTTCAATTGCTTGTGGCCGACATAAATGCAGGGATTATAAATAGGCAGGGGCAACTTTTGACGAATGAGCAAATGAAGGAAGGAACAGATTTAGGGCAATAGAGCTGTGAATTGAAATGCTGCACACACAGAGAATGTCTCTATTAAAAACAACAGGACAATATTAGTACTACTGTTATTTTAAGACAACTAGGAACCATCACACATTATGGGGGCTAATGACTTGTGACAAAAAGGAAATTGCTCAGAATTTGCATGAAATGTCCCCAAACAGAGATTAGCCAGATATGACACTTAGAATATGAAATATGGATGATGGCCTATCAGACACCATGTAACACAAACTCTTTTCCCATGACATTTGGGTTCTGCTGGGGAAAGATTTGGGGAAATGTCTCTAGGAACAAGAGTACCCATCATCCTATAGTTCAGGGACACCTACAGGCCATGACGCAGCATGAAGCTGCAAATAAATGTATTTAGTTTTGGAAACATCAGCATATCCTGGGATCACTGATTTCTGCACTGTGGCTTTTTATACAGAATTGCATTACAGCCTGTGCTATGATAGCCAAAACTAAGGACCCATACCCAAATGTGTGGGGTGCTCTGTTGAACAGGCCCCTGGGACTGTCATGCTTCTTACTTACTTGCTAGGGAAATTTTCCTCATTTTATATATGGAAAAAAATCAAAATTAAGTGAAATCAATGGGTTTTGTAATATCTTGTCAGCATACTAAGCATTTATCAAATAGGTAACCATCAGGGACAGAATCAAGACTAGATCCAGGATTTCTGAGTTGTGGGGTGGCCATCTCTCTGCTCACTTAACAAGTCGAAAGTACAGTTTTCTGTGTCACTCATTCTCTGAGAGGAATTCTACACCTGCAAAGTGCATTTCAACACCCCTCTCCTTGGGTGACTCACAAGGCTTGGGAAATTCAAAAAGGCTATGGCTTGACAATCACCTTCCTTTACTGAAAATCGTGAAGAGCACTGAAGTCAAGTCAGGAGAACCATTAACCCACGGAATAAAAGTCAAACTAGAAACCACCTGTCGTGAATGTAGTCAACCGTTCTTCTCTCCCCATGGACATGTATTGGGCCTTAAAACCCTCTTTGGATTCGTGGAGGTTTTTTTGTTTTCGTTTTCTCCCCACTCTGCACGGCATGAGGTATCTTAGTACCCCGACTAGGGATCAAACCCACGCCCCCCGCATTGGAAGCGTGGAGTCTTAACCACTGGACCACCAGGGAAGTCCTGGATTTGTTTGTTTAAACAGATTGTTACCTTTCGGGTAATGGGAAGAAATAAACAATACATTTCAGTGTCACCGAGAGTAAGTCAGCATTACTTCCCCTGCCTTCTTACCTCTCAGCATCTTTTCAACTATGTTTAATTAACCACTTATAATAACATCAGGATGAATCCCTCACTCACCATGTCAGGGAATGTTCCAAGCACTCGGGGGATATTAACTGATTTAATCCTCAAAACTCCTCCATAGGGCAGGCAGTTTTGTCTCCTCTTTACAAACAAGGAAACTGAGGCACATAGGAGTGTTGGTTCTTCCTCAAGGTCCTGGACATGGAAGCAAGTTGCAGGGCTGGGATTTGAACCTGGGCAGCCTGGCTCTAGTGAATCCAGGGATTCTCTTTCTGGTTTTCCCTGTGGTTTACCAGCGTGTATGTATCGGTCCTTTTCATCCTTGTCTAGTTGTTAAAGAAACTCTGATTGGAAAGCAGCCTCTTGCCCTTGTCTTCTGGCTTGAAATTTCAGACAGAATATGCATCTTTGTGGAAAAATGTGTTCTGAGAGACAAAGGCCCCAAAAAGTTGTTGGAAATGTTCAGTCCATATACACGTCCCTTTGGGGCAATTAAAGTGGGTTTTATTTCCCAATCAATGAGCCTTTGATCATTCACTGCTGGGCAAAAATCAAAACACCAGAAAAATCATGTGGTATGATGATTAACGGAGCTATACAACCTGAGACTCTAGCAGTGCGGCCAGATTTACCTTGAGTGTCCCACAAGTGTTTTGCAGTTTGGAGTCTGAAATCACACAGAACTGCTCCATGCCTCAGGTACATTACTGACAATTCATTACTTAAATAACCTCCTCCATTTCCTAGATTACACTCCATCTAGGTTATCCATCCTGTATAACAGTTTATCTCATCTTGATTTTATCTAATCTAAGTGTCAACATGAATGCTCAAAGAAGTAGGGCTAGAGGTAGAAAGGAAAAGGACACCCGAGAATCAGGAATTGAAGCTAAAAGTAGACCAATTAGTCATCACAAAGGCAAGTCAGTCTTCCTGATTTTACCAAAGGGAGCTTTTTCATTTGGGTTACTTGTGTTGATCTCTGAGGACTCGCCGTGAATGGGGTATTTATTTATGCGAGGCCTATCACTGTCCCGAAGAGCTGGGTTCTTTGACCAGCGTATTCTTTCTCATCAGGCACTTTAGAACACTCGAAGGATATTAGGACAGAGAATCGGAGCTGTGGAGAACGCACTGGTGAATTGCTGAGATGGAAACAAGAGAAAGAAATGGAAAGGACTTCAAAGTAAATGATGCTTGGAGTCACGGATTAACTTTAAATGATTTAGACCCAGCCCCTGAAAACCCCTATTCTTTTTTTTTTTTTTTTTTTTTTTTTTTGCGGTATGCAGGCTTCTCACTGCTGTGGCCTCTCCCGTTGCGGAGCACAGGCTCCGGACGCGCAGGCTCAGCGGCCATGGCTCACGGGCCCAGCCGCTCCGCGGCATGTGGGATCCTCCCGGACCGGGGCACGAACCCGTGTCCCCTGCATCGGCAGGCGGACTCTCAACCACTGCGCCACCAGGGAAGCCCCAAACTCCTATTCTTATGTCCTAACAGCTATTGAATAAACTAACCAACATGTTTGGATGTGCGTTAAAAACATGTTAAAATGTCTGGAGGACACTTTTACTAGTAGTATGTGACCAACCTTCACTCCGTATACGAAAGCAGCACGACGACATTCAGCAGCTTCCTTATTATACATTTTTATTTCCGAACATACTGAATCAACGTGGATGCCTCTCTCTGAAGACGCAAGGAAAGTCCCTATTGGAGTTTGCCTGTCGGTTGCATTTGTGAGCTACCACCCTGATGCAGACAAATGAGAATAGATTAAAATTAAAAGATACAGGTTGGCTAATAATTAAGGTTAATTTGACTTCAAATCTTAGTCTTTTTCCACTGTGCCATGCCCAAGATCAGTCATCCTATTTTTTAATAGTGATTGATTATTCTAATCAATCAATTATATTCTTTGACAATGGTCTCTAAACTCTACTGACTGTACACTTATAAATTAAAATAATTTGTGTATAGATGATCCAAAATATGTACTTTAAAATGTATATAGAGGATATATATGTGTATGTGTACTTGTGTGTGAATATGAAATAACATATTATATATGTTATAGAATATCTGCAAAAATAGACATTTTAAAGATGAGATAAAAATAAATATAGGGACTTCCCTTGTGGTCCAGTGGTAAAGAATACATCTTACAATGCAAGGGACGTGGGTTCGATCCCTGGCCAGGGAACTAAGATCCCACATGCCACGGGACAACTAAGGCTGTGCACCACAACTGAGCTCTCGCACCTCAACTAGAGAGCCGGCGTGCTGCAAACTACAGAGTCCACACGCTCTGGAACCCACGCAGCACAACTACAGAGCCTGCGTGCCACAACTAGAGAGAAGCCCACACACTGCAATGAAAGATCCCACATGCCTCGGTGAAGATCCCGCATGCCACAACTAAGACGCAATGCAGCCAAAAATAAATTTAAAATAAGTAAATAAATAATAAATAAACCTTTTAAAAATATAAAAATAAATATAAAGGTTTTAGTAAGTTCTTCCTGCAACCGTACACATAGTCTTGTGAACTTCCGGGAATATACACACTCTAGTTTGGAGATCACTGGTCTTTCTGAACAAATATACATGGTCTGTGAATATGTTGAAGATGGAAGTGAGAGAACAGATTCTCACGTTATGCGCAGAAACAGCTTTTAAAAACTGAAACATAAAAAATTAAATTGAGTCTGTATCCCCATTCAAATGCTCCAGATATAGCTAAGTTTGGCAAGGTGGATTTCCCCTCCTACTCTTCCTCTCTGAAGAAAAGCATGTAATTCAGAAAAGATTTGATGAAAGCATAAAATCCAACAACTGTATCCAGTAGCATTTTATGAAATAAGACTTTCATTCATAAAAGGTGATGTGAACCAAGAATAGCCACATAAAGTGAAACAAAAAGAAAGCTATCGAGGGTATCTCCTGTCCATGAGGAGAAGATGATGTTGGTACCAGGAATGGCCAAGAAAACATTTGCCCAGAGGACCACTAGAGGAATAACAGCAAAATAAAGACCTAAGGCAAGAGGCTTCCCTGGTGGCGCAGTGGATGAGAGTCCGCCTGCCGATGCAGGGGATACGGGTTCGTGCCCCGGTCTGGGAGGATCCCACATGCCGCGGAGCGGCTGGGCCCGTGAGCCATGGCCGCTGAGCCTGCGCGTCCGGAGCCTGTGCTCCACAACGGGAGAGGCCACAGCAGTGAGAGGCCCGCATACCGGGGGGGGGAAAAAAAAAAAGACCTAAGGCAAGAAACCTTAATTTCTGATCATAACTCTGCCTTTGATTAGTTATGTGGTGTTTTACTTCACCTATGTTTCTTTCTCTTTTTTCTTTTGTCTACAAAACATGATATCTACTAAAATACTTTAAAATTCAATGCAATGAAGACATTTCAAATGTCAGACTCAATTACCTTACCTTAGGGATCTTGTCCAACTGTTGTCTGAATCTTCAGCAATACCTGCCACACTGCAAGTACTTGATAACTTTTTATTGAACTGACTTTATTTAATGGAACACCAATGTTTGTCAACACTGATGGGGTCACACCAACACGAAGTATTATGTGCCTGTTGTGTGTAGAGCACAGAGGAGTTAAATCCAGCTCACATAGATCCATTCTGGGGCAGGACTGTGTGTGCAGGAAGGGGAGGTATGTGTAGAGTGAAGCTGAAATTAGATAGTAGAAAGAGGAGGAATAAAGGCACAGCTAACAAGACTCTGGTGGATAGAATACCAACCGGAGTAAGGGCTGGACCCCTAAGACGGTGATGGGGTCCCTCCACCAGGCAGTGCTGTGTCCTGAGTCACGCATGTGCACGGGGACCCAGGTGTGCAGGTAGATTGGCAGTGCTCACACAGGCACTGTGCTCTCCTCAAGGTAGAAGAGGACACTTTTCCTAACTCTTTCCATACCCCTTGTCCCCACACCCTTCTAGGTATTTTCATTTTGCCTTCTGGGTTACCCTTCATGTCTGTTTTAATTTCATCTCACCTAGGCAAAATGTGAATGGTTTTTAAAAGGCAGAGACCCCATTTGATTTGCCCCTGGACCCTGCTTTCCTGAGTTACTACACCGTCGCATTCTTTTCTGAAGCAAAGTGGTGCTTATCTTCATTTCTTCTCAGTGGCATTTGCTTGGCATATACTGGTCCCTCCTTTAATGAAAGCTGGTCACATATATAATTAAGAATTTGATGAAGGGACTTTCACATGTTTTCCAGAGTAGTGGGTTTGGAGGGAATGAGGGGAAGGTGATTAATGGTTCTTTATTATATTATATGAAAGCCCTGAGAATAAGGGAAAACAATGATACATTAGATTGCATTAAAATTAAGAAAGTCTATTTATCAAAAGAGCTTAAGACTGTTAAAAAGCAAGCCACAGAATGGGGAAAGCTATTTGCAATGCATATATCCAACCAAAGACATGTATCTAGAATATATGAAGTAATTCCTACAAATAAATCCATAAAACAGTCACCCCAATTTAAAAAAATGGGCAAAAGACTTGAATAGACATTTTACAAAGAAGATATCTGAATAGCTAATACATGTATAAAAAAGATGTTCAACATGATTAGTCCTCAAGGAAACTCAAATGAAAACCACAGTGACATTGTAAAGCAACTCTACTCCAAAAAAAATTAATTAAAAAAAAACCCACCATGAGATACACATTCAACAGAAGTGCTGCAATTAACCTGACAAATAATAATATTAACATGACAAACAATGAAAAATTTTTGGTGAAAACTTGGAACGACTTGTACTCTCCTACACTGCTACTGGGAGTGTGAATTGGTACCACCACTTTGGGAATGTGTATGGCACTATCTTAAAAGTTCTATATACCTTAAGATATAACTTTCAAGCCAGCAACTACACGCCTAGGGCTAGAAATGTATATTTGTGCCCCAAAAGACATGTATAAGAATGCTCTTAGAAATGCAATTCTCAATAGGCCAAAGCTGGAAACAACCTAAATAAATGTTCGCCAATAATAGAATGAATGAATAAATAGTAGGATAGTCATAAAAGGGACTAACAAAATACAAAAAAAAGCACCAACTCAGATAAATGCAACAACTTGGAAAAAAATTTCACAAATATGAAGTTGAAAGGAAAAAGCCAGAGAGGGACACACCCTTTGGTATTCCATCTATATGAAGTTTAAGGTTAGGCAAAACTATTTGCTGGTGATAAAAGTCAGAAGACTGGGAATTCCCTGGAAGTCCACTGGTTAAGAATCGGCACTTTCGCTGCCGGGCACGCATTCAGTCCCTTGTCAGGGAACTAAGATCCTGCAAGCTTCATGGCTCGGCAAGACTGTTTTTTTTTTTTTGTTGTTGTTGTTGTTGTTGTTGTTTTTTTTTTTTTTTAATAGGGAGCAGGAGGTGAGTGTGGCCTGGGAGGGGATAGACAGGGGTTCTGGGGTGCTGGCAGTGCTTTATCCCCTCATCTGGGCAGTATTTACATCAGTGCTATTGACTTTGTGAAAGTTCATCAAGCTGCCCTTGGACAATTTATGCATTTTTCTGTAGGTGCCTAATATTTCCATAAAAAGTTTGTTTTAAAATGGATGGAAAGCTCATTCAATAAATTAATTTGATAAAGCACTTTGAGAAGCGCCTGATAGTGAGTGCTCTGGGATATTCAGAAACAAAGTTATTCACTGCCTTCCCAAAATGAGATCAAAGATTGCTAGAAATTCTCAGAAACTAGAATCAGTGATGGAGACGTATTCCCTGACATGGGGAACTTACCCTTAAAATGATCCAAAACCCCTAATTTATCACTCTGCCGCCTAAATTAGGAGTTTGGGATTAACAGATGCTCGCTACTGTATATAAAATAGTTAAAAACAAGGGCCTACTGTATAGCACCAGAATCTATAGTCAATATCTTGTAATAACCAATAATGGAAAAGAATCTGAAAAAGAATGTATATATATATATATATAGGTATGTATATACACACACACACATATAACTGAATCACTTTGCTGTATACTAACACAACGTTGTAAAGTAACTATACCTCAATTTAAAAAATGATCCAAAACCTTAAAGATGAAAGGGTGAGATGACTCCCTGGCTTGAGGGCAAATGCAGAGAGAGAAGCCTGAATAGGTCAGGACCACAGGAGGACAATTTATTGGTTTGGTTCTAGAAAAATCATCTTTATCTCCAGTTCACGCAGACCTCAGCTCCATTAGGGAAAGAGCTTTGGAGAGAATCATTCCTGACACCAACCCGTGTCATTTTGGATCCCTAAAGAATTTTCTGAATATAATCAGTCCCAAAGGGCTAGTAACCTCATGTTCCAAGCATCACACTGTGTATCAGGTATTATATAACCATGACCAACTTTCCATCAGCATGTGAAGCTCAAAATCCACATGCACCCACAGAGAAAACACATTTATTATAACAAAGCCTTCATTGTAGGCATTTCATGGGACCCATTTCCTCTGTGAAACTGCAAACCAATTTCCTTGGGATGCCATTTAAGATGATTCATCCCCATTTTCAATCCATTTTCCCTATTTCTTTTTTTTTTTTTCGGTACGCGGGCCTCGCACTGCTGTGGCCTCTCCCGTTGTGGAGCACAGGCTCCGGACGCGCAGGCGCAGCGGCCATGGCTCACGGGCCCAGCCGATCTTCCCTGACCGGGGCACGAACCCGCGTCCCCTGCATCGGCAGGTGGACTCTCAACCACTGCGCCACCAGGGAAGCCCTTTTTTCCCTATTTCTTATGGAGACATTTCACTTTCCTGTGCAGATGTCCCGTTTTCCTTGTGTAGAGCCTTGCTCTCCGTTTCCCCTTTGGTTTGCTCTAGTTTCTTTTCAGTCTTTCTGAGGGAGACCAAACTGTCTGAAATCCGTTGATGACTTATTTGTTCTCTTCATGTCCTTCCCCAAAGAGTCATGTCGCACAATTCATTTCCAGACAATGTTCTTCCTTTATCACAGCTCATGTGGCTACGCTGATTTTAAGAGACCCTCCCCACCCCAAGTTCTGAAGTTCAAAAGCTACAGAAAAGGATTTCTGGGTTTGGCGGCAGTGCCAAGAGGTAGCTAAGAGGGAGCCAGCCACCTCCGTCGTGCTCCCATGTTTTGATGTGAACAGTTGACAATTACTGAGGCATAAGTAAAAGGCAATGCATAGGCTGCCATCCTCCCTTTCAGATAACTTTTACATAGGAATTCCCAGCTGGCCAGGAATTCTTCCAAGTCTGTTTGGTGCGTCCACATAATAAGTAAGACTCACGTGATGGAAGTATTTGAGAACTAACCCCAAACCAATTCTGGAGCCTCACTCCCACTACGTCTTTTCTCCCTTTGTACTGTCTGTTCTGTGCCACTTCCTGGGTCGTTCACATCCCTGGTAATTCTTCCCCCTAAGGTGTTTATCATTCCACAATCTTATGTGTAGAGAAGCCTTCATTTATAGATTCACTGGTTGAGTCATTCGTTTCACACATACATACGGGCGTACGTCAGGGATATTTCGGGCTGGGTTCCAGACCACCGTCTCATGAATTGAGTCACATGAATTTTTTGGTTCCTCCTGCATCTACAACAACACTTACACTATGCTGTAGCATCGTGTAGTCTATCTGTTAAGTGTGCAACAGCATTAGGTCTAAGAAACAATGTGCATGTCTTAATTACAGAATACTTTGCTGCTAAATGAGGAAACCAAACCAAGCAAAAACAAACACATAGATACAGAAAACAGAGTAGTGGTTGCCAGAGGGGAAGGGGCAGGGCGGGGATGGCAAGATGGGTGAAGAGGATCATCTGTATGGTGACAGACAGAAATTACACTTTAGGTGGTGAGCGTGCTCTGTAGAGCTGAAGGAAACCCAATCCAGGCAGAAGTCAGAGATAGAGACAGAAGGTCCCCTTCCTCGATATTCCTGTTGGGTTTCTGCCTGTGGAGGGGTCCACAGCCAATGAATGCCTTGCTGGACCAAAGGCTGTAGACCGACAGGCGGTAGGATCTTCAATTCTAGACCTTTTCCCTTTCTGTTCTGTGCACACTGAAACCCTTCACTGCCCTAAGCTGCCCTTATCTTTCCAACCCAGATGCCAAGTGCCTCCCAGAGAGATTTGCATCCCTGAGAATTTTGAAGTGTGACTTAAGGAAATGTAAGAAGCACATACGATCTAACCTTTTTTAAAAAATTGATGTATAGTTGATTTATAATGTTGTGCTAATTTCTGCTGTACAGCCAAGTGACTCAGTAATATACATATATGCATTCTTTTTAAAATATTCTTTTCCATTATGATTTATCCCAGGAGATTGAATATAGTTCCCTGTGCTATACCGTAGGAACTTGTTGTTTATCCATCCTATGTATACAAGTTTGCCTGTGCTAACTCTAACTTCCCAATCCTTCCCTCTCCCACCCCCTTACCCCTTGGCAACCGCAAGTCTGTTCTCTATGTCTGTGAGTCTGTTTCTGTTTCGTAGGTAGGTTCATTTGTGCCATATTTTAGATTCCACATATAAGTGATATCGTCTGGCATTTGTCTTCCTCCTTCTGACTTACTTCACTTAGTATGATAATCTCAAGTTACATCTGTGTTGTTGCAAAAGGCATTTCCTTCTTCTTTATGGCTGAGTAGTATTGAGATGTGGTACACATATGATCTAATCTTAATGGCTTTCCCTGTGACTCTCTAAGTCTTCATGGAGGTTGCTCTGGGAAGATTTTAAGCCATCAGAGAATCCAGGAATCAGCTGCCAACACCAGAAACTAGAAGGGCTGCAGCAGGTGAAGAGAGCACAAAGTCATACCACGAGGGAGTCCACAGGAGCCCCTTAATGTGTCCACACTGGGCAGGGGCCAACAGCTGGGCCAGCAGACATAGGTCTGCTAGTTTCCCCAGTAAGAAATGTAATATTCGGAGCTGTCATCTACCTGCGCTTTTGTCTTATTTCGCAATGGTTTAGAACTCAAGTGGGGAACAGACATATTATTTACTGAGTCCTCGAAAACCACAATCCTGGTCTAAAGAACTTGCTGTTGAATGTTTAATCCAACCTGTTTGTTGGGAAGTGGTTCCCAGGAGCCCTTGGTGAAGATACAGCCCCATTGAAGGTGCTCTGGGGTGTGACTGCAATAGCCAGAGAACCAGCCCCTGCATTCTGGAACCGAGCAATCCATCTAGGTAGACTTTTCACCAGACAATCCTCTAATTCAGCATTTAGGTCTTGTGGAAGATTGTAATTTCACTCTTTTCCCAACCCTATAAAATTAATCCCAATATCTCGATGTTCCCCTATATATGTATCCTCTTAAGTATAAACACTCCCCTTTCAGGTTTATATTTACTAAAGTAGACCGATGCCACCTCCCCATTGCTTTTTTTTTTTTTTTTTTTGCCTGAGCCACAAGGCATGAGGGATCTTAGTTCCCCGACCAGGGATCGAACCTGTGCCCCCTGCAGTGGAAGCCTGGAGTCTTAACCACTGGACCACCAGGGGAGTCCCAGCCCATTGCTTTCCAAGACTTATCAACCTGAGGTTTTGCTCTGGAATTTATTCTAATTATATTCTGGTCTTTAGGTGTGAAGACATTTTGCAACTTGCTTATTCTCCTGACCCTCAGCTTCCTCTTTCTTGGCCTACTTTCCAACTGGAGGTTAGCCCTTCCCACATCCGCCTCTGCTGTATGGTTTCCTGCACCCTTGCCTTAGCTCAACTAAGCAATCATACTGAATTCTGCTTCCTTTTACGCCTCCATACTCAAAGATGAAATGTAAATATAGAATACAAAGTATATTACAAGAATTTATCAACAATAGAAGATCGGGTTTCCCTGGTGGCGCAGTGGTTGAGAGTCCGCCTGCCGATGCAGGGGACACGGGTTCGTGCCCCGGTCTGGGAAGATCCCGTGTGCCTCGGAGCGGCTGGGCCCGTGAGCGATGGCCGCTGAGCCTGCACGTCCGGAGCCTGTGCTCCGCAACGGGAGAGGCCACAGCAGTGAGAGGCCCGCGTACCGCAAAAAAACAAACAAACAAAAACAATAGAAGATCACTAAATTAAAAGCATTGCCCCATGTCCATTTTAAAAATAATTCCACTAATCCTTGACACTCATGCTGATCTGCGTGTAACGAATTCCCCTGTCTGAATTCATGGAATATCAAGTTGGTTCAGTCAACAGTTTATCCAGCTGTTTGTCCTTCCCTTAAATGTTACTGTGTTTTGGTTTCAAAGAATGCTGTCCATGATGATTCTGTGATGATTCTGTCAATGGCAAGAGAATGGAAGATTGGGGTTTATTGGTAGGTTGGTGGTTGGCTTCAGCTACTGAGCCATAAAAAATATCTTATTGATTCTGCTGATGGTGCTACAAATCAGTGTTGCTCATTCTGAAGCACCTGGCTGGGGTAGGGGTCCCTGCACAGAGATGCTCAGACCTGTGGGACCTCCATTTCCCTCACCCACATTTCCAAACCAAGTCCAGCAGAGGATGCTCTGGTCCCTTTTGCTTCCTGCTCTTCTCACTGGGGTCAGATGATTTTAAATCCTTCTCTGGTTGCCTAAGTAAAATTGCAGTCATGTCCGAAACCCCATATAGACACAGGCATGGCACTGTCCTCAGTGTCTAAAGAAAAGAAGCAAGCAAAGACTAATATCTTCATACCTTTGGCCGTGAACTGAAGTTTATAATAGCAGCAAGCGAAACCAATTAAAATGGCAAAGGTGACAAGAAAGTAATCTTTCTTGCTCACAGCCTGCATTCTAAATGCAGTCTTTCTTTTCATTCTTGATATCCTGCTTCTAAGGTGAAGTATTTTCTGCCAACCTAGCTGCAGAGGCTGAGGGGATTCAAGTCCTTGGATTTGTTTTAGGAGCTAAAGTGCATCTTAAGACAAGTATATTTGGCGCTTGCTCCTTGGATGAAAGTGATGGTGCCACATGTTAGCTATTACACGACCTTGGAGAAATCATTTATTCATATGGTCGTCCTCAATTTGTACACCTGAACATTAGGTCAAATGAAATTTTTCTTATTTTCAGGGGTTTAGTGATGTCTAATGGGAGGATGTTGATTACTATCTACTGGAGTGTCTGTATTCTCCCTCACCCCACCCCTGTTCCAAGATTACCCAGTCAGCAATGCCATCCTGAGAAAGGTTAACCCACACAGTGGTTCCTTATTCACCACTGAGAGATGAAAAGAGTGAAGCTAAGTACACCATTAAAATTAGCATCTTCTGTTTGGAGAAGTTTCCGATGCTTCCAAGAGCAGAGCTGTTACGTAAATAGCACCTCGCTGCTTCCTGATGGCAACGGTGGGACAGAGCCAGCAAGAGGCAGGCTGCGAGTGGTCGGTGGACGGTCCTTCACGTGGCAGATGAGTCTGCAACAATCCCAGGTGGCACGTACTGTAAGGGAAGACATTTAGTGTTTTATTTTCATGGCCAGGAATGAGTTTTTGCAGCAGTGATAATATCAGTGGAAGCTGATGACATTACGCCTAAACATAAGACGAACACAAATGGCAAAGAAAGAAAATGGAGAAAGTCTTGTACTCACAACAGATTGTTTGGAAAACTCACATGAAGATGCATCTGTGTTTCCCAGGTTTGATGAAGCCCTACAGCCAATTTACGTAACCACTGAACTTTCAGTGGTTGAACCACAACCTAGGCTTTTTCGGACTCATTGTATGTTACCTTGGGCAGGCGGGCTTCCCTTTGTTCCTTAACAATTTCAGCTCTTGCAGTATTGGGAAAACTTACAATAGCTTTGAATAGTCCACATGTAGAGAGATATTCCAGAGCCGGGAGGATGTGCCCAGATGAGCTGGTACTCCTGGAACAAACATGCTATCTGGTTTATTCTGGCACTTGCCCGATGGTTCAGCTTGCGTTTCTGTACTTGAAACAAGGGTGACCGCTGATAGTGCCTTTCATTGGTCTCCATGAGATCAAATTCAGCCATTCACAATTATGCTGACCTTCCACAAGGTGCTGAATGAGATAAAAAGGTGACTGTCTGTACGTTTAACTTTTTAAAAAAAATTTATTTATTTATTTATTTATGGCTTGTGTTGGGTCTTCGTTTCTGTGCGAGGGCTTTCTCTAGGTGTGGCACGCGGGGGCCACTCTTCATTGCAGTGTGCGGGCCTCTCACTATCGCGGCCTCTCTTGTTGCAGAGCACAGGCTCTAGACGCACAGGCTCAGTAATTGTGGCTCACGGGCCCAGTTGCTCCGCGGCATGTGGGATCTTCCCAGACCAGGGCTCAAACCTGTGTCTGCTGCATTGGCAGGCAGATTCTCAACCACTGTACCACCAGGGAAGCCCTGTACGTTTAACTTTTAATCTGGATCTGCTGACATCAAAGTGGATGAAACCCAGTTTACTAAGGACCTCAACAAAAATCTAGAAGTTCCCTGAGTGATCATGATCTTTCAGCACAATGACATTTCTCTAAATAAGATCAGCTATAGGTTCTATATTCAAACGAACATTTTGCCAATGAATGTCTTACACTCATTTTTCAAATGGTTTGAGGATTTGTTTTGTCCACCTACTTCAGGATTTTTCCACGTTCAAAAGAGAAGAAAGTTGTCACCCCAACATAGGTCTCTGCTGTTTCATAAATGCCACAGTATTAACAACTTGTCAAAAAGATATAAATGAGAATTTGAGTGTTGTTTTATGAATGCATTTCCGTCTGACAACCTTTTCATAGTGAAAGCAAGTCTGAAAAAAAATTAACTATTCTTCCACCGTTATTTTGATTTTTCTTCACTTACGATTTTTGGGTGTTATAACTGGCTCCTGAATCTGTTGTCCCGTGTCACCTGCAGATGGAGAGATGAATGAAAGAGACTGAAGATGTTTTACTTTACAAAAGCCTAAGAATTTAGAAATGCACGGAGATTCTCAACTCTTAGTAATAACATGCAGGAAAAGATCATAGATCCCCAAACTCTACTGAAAGACCCCCTAAAAGAAACCATATAACCCAGTGATTCTCAACCCTGGCTACACATTAGAATCATCTGGAGTGCTTGAAACATACTGAAGTGTAGGCCTGCCCCAGGCTAATGAAATCAGGCTTTTCCATTGGTGAGACAGCCAAGAGTGGTCATCGGAGACAATCACAGAATCAACATTCAAAGCCTTTAGTATCACCTGGAATTTTCCTCTGTGACTGTAGTGGGTTGAATAGTGTCCCCTCAAAATTCATATCCACCCAGAACCTCAGAATGTGAGCTTATTAGGAAATAGTGTCTTTGCAGATGTAATTGGTTAGCGATCAAGATGAACTCACATGGATTAGGCTGGGCTTAAATCCAATGACCGATGTCCTTATAAGAAAAGGAGACAGAGGCACACACACAGGGAAGAAGGCCACTGCAGAGCAAGACAAAGAGATTGGAGTTACACAGTCCCAAGCCAGGGAATGCCCAAGGCCACCAGAGCAGGAAGAAGCAAGGAAGGATTCTTCCCCAGAGTCTTCTACCAGAGCACAGCCCCGCAGACACCTTGATGTTGGACATCTGACCTCCAAGCTGTGAAAGTATACATTTCTATGTGTTAAGCTACCCCATTTGTGGTACTTTGTTAAGGCAGCCCCAGGACAATGATGCAGTGAGCTGACCCCATTTTTGGATTCCAGAATAAACTACTCAGCAAGGCAATTTCTTGGCATCATTGATGTTTAAGTCCCACGGTTGAACTTAACTTGGATTCTTTCTGGGTACAGAACTACTCTGAGATCTCACGATTCGTGAGAATCGAAAATTAGGGTGGACATTGAACATCTGACCTGAAGGTTTCACCTTCCATATTGTCCTTGATAAGACAGTCAACTTGAATGTTTATACCCTGGGCTTTTCCCAACAGTACTTTAGATTATCTTCCAGGTTTAAAGAAACAGAAGAAGATGGCTCATTAACAATGTCATAATTCTTCAAAATTGACCCAAATCGCACCATCCTTGTGGAGAAAAGGGAACCCTCCTACACTGTTGGTGGGAATGTAAATTGGTGCAGCCACTATGGAGAACAGTATGGAGGTTCCTTAAAAAAGTAAAAATAGAACTGCAATATGACCCAGCAATCCCACTCCTGGGTATATACCCAAAGGAAACCATAGTTCAAAAATATACATGCACCCCAATGTTCATTGCAGCACTATTTACAGTTGCTAAGACATGGAAGCAACCTAACTGTCCATCAACAGAGGAATGGCTAAAGAAGATGTGGTACATACATACAATGGAATATTACTCAGCCATAAAAAAGAACAAAATAATGCCATTTGCAGCAACATGGATGGAACTAGAGATTATCATACTAAGTGCAGTAAGTCAGACAGAGAAAGACAAATATCATATGATATTGCTTATATGTGGAGGAATCTAAAAAAAATGATACAAATGGACTTATTTACAAAACAGAAGTAGAGTCATGGTTATAGAAAACAAACTTATGGTTACCAGGGGATAAGGGAAGGAGGGATAAATTGGAAGATTGGGATTGACATACACACACACTACTATATATAAAATAGATAACTAATAAGAACCTGCTGTATAGCACAGGGAACGCTACTCAATCCTGTGCAATGGCCTATGTGGGAAAAGCACCTAAAAAATGAGTGGGTATATGTATATGCGTAACAGATTCACGTTGCTGTACACCCAAAACTAACACACTATTGTAAATCAACCATACGCCAATATAAAAAACAAAAACAAAAAACATGCATCATCCTTGGGTCTGCTTGATGCATCCTCTTTACTACTTTACCAGCTGTTAATCTAATAAAGGAATAACTCTCTTTTAGAATACCCAGTATCAAGTGCCTTAGGGTAAAGGTCAGTTTCCTTTTGTTATGCTAAAAATTTAACTAAGGCATTAGTTGTCAAGACAGGATGCAGGAAAGGACAGGGAGACTAGCATAAAAGTTCCCTAAAATGGTGTTTCTCAAGCCTAGCTCACTTATGTATAACTAAACAATATTTTGCAAGAAATACTCTTAGTATTTGTGATGCACTCTGATATTTTATACTCTCTGCCTTTTTTAAGCCTGATAGTGAGGCACTGAACTGGTTTCATGTCCCCCCAAATGAGTCACGCCTCTCAGTTTAATAAACTCATCATTGTGTACACAAGAAAGTAACACAACATTGTAAATCAACTGTACTTCATTTTTTTAAAAAAAGCTCTTCATTGGGGGAAATTTGATTAGATTACAGACTGGGCATTAGATGATACCAAAGATGATAATACCAAGAATTCGTGTTCTTGTTAGGTGTAATAATGGAATTGTGGTTCTCCAAGAAAATATAATTATTTTTTAGAGGTATAATGAGAAGCAAATTTGGATGGTCCTAGGGACTCATTTCTTTCTGTAAGTAGTCTGGACTGATCTGCAGAGAAACAGCCTTAGGCTGATGTGGGCATTCCTGCCAAGTAAGGCTGGTCCCAGGACCTTGTCTGCACTCTCCAGTGTTATTCCTGGAACTGGGGATTTCTTAAGACAGTTCTTATTATTTAAGGAAATTAGGTGTGCCCTGGTGACACTGCTTGGGTGTGGGGCTCTCTCCTCTCCTTGGAGCATTCTCTTTGTTGCACGGGTGTGCGCTGATCATTCCTGCCTGGCCTGTACCATGGAGAGTCGAGAATGAAGAATTCAGAGAGCATCCTGCTACTCTTCTGCAAGTATGTTTCCCCCATAAAGCCTGTGATACATTTGCATCATGTGGCTCTAGGGACCTCATTGCATGTTAAGATGTATCCCGACATACGTACGAATGAGATGATTGTTATACTGTCTCTTTTTTAACCCTAATATTGATGCACTGAATTGATTTCATGACCCACAAATGTCACACCTTTCAATATTAAAAAACTCCTAATTAATAATTACTATTCTATTGGGTATATGTTTGAACATTTTCATAATAAAAAGTTTTAAAAAAACCCCACTGTACCAGTATATCGCTTACCCCTCAGCCTGTATAAAGTATCATAACTTTGAGATTCTTGGAGAAGGCTGTCAACTTGTCCTCAAATGGTCACTTGGAAAAACACACCAAGAGAGAGAAAAAAAAACAGGAAAATCTATATAGTAAAACACTTTTATCCAGGAGACTTTACTCTGCATTTACATGGTAATACAGCATAATAAGGCCAACGATTTAGCACTCTTCCTATTGTACTTGGGGCGGTTTCTTCTGTTTTCATCTACTTGGTTCATTTCCCCAATTACATGGGAAACAGCTTACTGGCAGGGCTATTGACTTACGCCCTCTTACTTTTCCAGAACCCTACCACTTGCATTTTGGAGACATTTTATAAATATTTTAATTGATTTGAGATAAGTACTTACTAGTAGTTATTATGGTTTTAATGATAGGTACATTTCCTTGCATTCTTCTATTTCCTTGGGGGGAAAAGTTGATTTGCATATGGTAAAAAACCAAAACTCACTAGGAACCAAAGTTTTCAGCCAGATTGCCGGCACCCTGCTGGTTAGATGGTGATGTTGGACATTGAACAGGTCAGTCACTTTGAAAAGTGCTGTATGTCAATCATCCCATTTGGAATCTTCACAGGAACCCTATAAAGCAGATACTCTCAGAACCCACAGAGAGGGAAATGGAAGCACAGAGAGATTTAGGGAACTTTCTCAAAGTCACAAAGCTATTGACAGAGCCAGTCTGGGAACCGAAGAAGACAAAGGCCAAAATCGCTCCCTCATTGATTATGGACCCTTCTCAGAGTTCAGAGATGCCCATTGAGCAAGTAAATGCTCCTGGATGTCGTTTCCAAGTTGACTTGTTTGGCCTATTTGATACTGAAAGTTGGCTGCACAGAAACATGTTATATAAGATGATTTTAAGGACAAACATCTATTGGGCACTGAATTGCCAGGCACTATGCTGGTTGCTTCACAAATATTGTTTAATTTAATCTGCATTAAGACCCTATGTGTTCCCTGAGGGCTTTGGGACTGAGTTTACTCTGCTATCAAATGGAGTGAATCAAGAATTCGTAGAGTAATGCGAGGTCAGGACCGGGTGGCAGCCATTGGTAAATAAATGCATGAGGAGAACTTCCGAAACAATGACTGGAAGGGACAGAGACAGAAGAGAGGCCCTGTGAAAAGCAGTAGAGTTTGGTAAACTGAAGACGTAATGAACAAAGGAAAAACAATTAAGGAGGAAATCAAGAGTACCAGAGGAGAGCAGAGGTAGTAATTGAGTGGAAAATACGAATTCTATTGTCGACTAGAAGATGGAAAAATGAAAATCCTCAAAGGATTGGGAATTTGAGTGCCACTTTCATCTCTTTTAGATTTAAGAGACACCATAGAATAAGCATCTCTCAGAACAAATTAAGAAAAAGAAGCCCTTACGGATAGAAAAGAAATCCCCATTCCAGAGAAATAATCAAGTAATGTAACCAAATAAGTGAGGAAAGAAGCTTATATATATATTCGCTCTTATCGGCTGTTATTACAAACTTCTGAAATTTAATGTTAATAAATTTTTTTCAAATCTAAGGACTATAACCAAAATTAAAAATACAACAATAGACCTTGAGCAAATATTTTTCACATGTGTATTTTTTTGTAAGGAGGATGAAATAGAACACAGTGAAACTATTTCCTTACCTGCCACCTTGAGAGCAAAAACTCCATCTCTTTAGGCAACGTGGGCTCAGAACCCATTACGGTACCTGGGGCGCATGAGAGCACAGTAAATTAAATTAATTTCGCACAATTAAAGCTGGTCAAGGCAAAATAATACAGAGCTCAAAGTTGTCTCATAGCTATAAAACACTGAATGATCAACTTTATCATTAAATGATCAGCAGCTCATATCTAGCAGGGTGGATATTTTTTGAGATGCTGTTAGTTTCTCACGTACTGGAACAAATTTGGCTGACATTTACCCATGTTTATACAATATTTCTACAAGAAAGCCTGATCGTCAGTCTCCACCAGCTTCCCCATTTCCACTCAAAAGGCATTTCAAAAACAACAGACACACACACACACCATGATGTGGGTATTATTATTCACACTTAGAAACAGGGACCTAGTTCTAGGACCTAAGTGATGGGACCAGGGAGTACCAGCGGTCAGCAAGAGGGCCAGGGTCCAAGCTAGGTGGAAACAGCTCTCTACAGCTGCTCAGGCCACCTGTGGAAATTCCATAAACCAGCTATGATCAACAAATGCCAACTACACCCACCTTGCTTTCTTGCAATCATCCTACTCTGATTGGCAGTATTTTTCTCTACAACACAGAGTTTTAAGATATATATTTTTTCTTTTTTAAAAAAAACCGTCTTCTCTCTTTATGGGGGTCATACATTTAGATTTTTTTCTTCTCTTTGTTTATTGGATACCATCAATGTAGCATCACTCGGGCAGGAAAAGGGCTGCAGCTCATTGAAGGAGGCTTAGTCTTGGAAGGTGGTTGGGGACAGCTGGCAGATGCCCACAGGATGGGGGGAGATTTGGCTGGCTACTCTCGGTGCATCATAATAGCAATAACTGTTAAAAACTGAGCGTCCTGGAGATCGATGCACTCTGTTTTTCCTTCTGGGAACTTTTCCGAGCATTTATCTTGTAGGTCTCATGACATTTCTGGTAAGCTGAAGTCTCAGCAAGAAGAAATATGGAACTGACAGAAGGAATATAGATGTGCAGAGGCTGCCAATGAATTCACTCCATGATAACACTCATGGGAGACTCAGGCTTGGAGGCTCCTGATCCTCATTTTGCTGGGCACCCACAGCTCCTACCACAGTGAACAGCTCCCCAACAGATGCTTCCATTCTCTTAAATCCCAAACGCAATTAACAGAACTTTCTCATTAATATACATACTGCCTTATGCCCAGTCACCAACAGTTACTTACATAGGAAGTTCCGTCTCTCATTTATTGCTTTAGTTGTTCATCAGCATTTCTATGGCCTCTTCATTGCTGAGTCTGTGATCTTGGCCTCTTCAGGATGTGTCATGATTTAATCTATAAAGGTGATGGTGGCCAGGGCTGTCTGTTAGAACCAGAGATTTAAAACCCTAAGGCCAAACAAAACCACAGTGAAAACCCTAAAGTCCTCCTGGGATGATGCATGCTCTCTCAAGTCACACTACATAAAAACATAAATCCCAAAGTTAGCTTATAAATTGAAAATGAGATCCAAATATTGAAACATGTTCTCTATTTGTGTTCACTGGACTTCTGGATTGCTGGTGTAGTGTTTTCCACCATTATCTGAATGAAAGTTTCTATCCTTTAGGTAATGTAAAGTATCCAATAAAACTTACAAAGGGGTAGTGACCGCTGTGAGGAAAATAAATATGCATAAGAAACCTTCATACACCGCCTTCCAAACCACATGGAGTTTGACACTTACGGTTGCTTTGCCTCCCCCAAAAGACACATCATTTTCCTCGGTATCGGCTAGTCAGCTCTTACATTATCCTATTTTTTCTGAGGAATAAATATTGGTTTTTAATGCATGTGCAGTAAAAATATTAAATAGACATATACCAATGCTGTGACTTTGGGCCATTTCTTCTTTCTCTTGAAGTGGCACAAAATAATAAATTATTCATTCCACTGAGGATTTAGCTATGATCATATCGCTAAGTGTTCTGATTTTTCAATTTAACAACATTGAGATATTTGGTGGTAATGAATTATTAAGGGGCCTTGGTCAGGAAAATATCAGTACCTCTTTCCTGAGGCATTATGTTGTTCAGAATTGGATTGTCAACTGGAAGAACAGTGAGAGTTAAGGAAAACATCATTTAATTTTGTTAAAGTCAAAAATTACGTAAAGTTCAAGTGGTCGATTTCTACACAGGTGTTCCTGCAGAAGTGTCCTAATATTTGTAAGGATAAAAATAATAATAATAATAGCAAGTGCAAAGGGAACTCAGATGGACAGGAGAGGAAAACAAAGGTTTGTTTCCATAACAACTTGCTACTAAAATTATGGACTGATGAAATATTAAACACAGCTAACCACAGCTAGAACACTACAATGTAGCATCAAGGATGGTTGCAAATTTATTCTCTCTGCAGATCACAAAGGATCACCACCATTGACTGGATTCAACCCATCAAGGATTTTTATATACAACATTGTAAATCAAATATTCTCCAATAAAAATTAATTTAAAAATATTTGTATGTAAACACAGCATTGTCCCATTAGTGTATACATTGCTCAGATCCCAAAAAGCACAGGGAATGGTCCTGCCCTAGTAAAGCTAAGGTCGACCCTAGGGAAAGTCATCTATATACGTGAAACTATTGCTGCAAAATTAAGTGCTGCACTGGATGTCTAAGAAATATGTGTAAGGAGAGCTCCGCAAAGAGGAAGAACCTGGCAGGTGAGACTGATCTAGAAACACAGCTGACCCTGCAGCTGACATTGGAAGGATAAATAATACTGGGGAATAAAAACAAGCAGACATTTTTATAATTGTGGTTAAAAAAAACACATAATGCACAATTTCCCATCTTGACCATTTTTTTAACACCTTTATTAGAGTATAATTGCTTTACAATGATGTGTTAGTTTCTGATGTATAGCAAAGTGAATCAGCTATACATATATCCCCATATTTCCTCCCTGTTGCATCTCCCTCCCACCCTCCCTATCCCACCCCTCTAGGTGTTCACAAAGCACCAAGCTGATCTCTCCGTTCTATGCAGCTGCTTCCCACTAGCTATCTATTTTACATTTGGTAGTGTATATAAGTCCATGCCACTCTCTCACTTCATCCCAGCTTACCCTTCCCCCTCCCCGTGTCCTCAAGTCCATTCTCTACATCTGTGATTTTATTCCTGTCCTGCCCCTAGGTTCTTCAGAACCACTTTTTTTTTTTTTTAGATTCCATATATATGTGTTAGCATACGGTATTTGTTTTTCTCTTTCTGATTTACTTCACTCTGTATGACAGTCTCTAGGTCCATCCACCTCACTACAAATAACTCAATTTTTTTTAAAATTTTTCACTACAAATAACTCAATTTTGTTTCTATATTCCACTGTATATATGTGCCACATCTTCTTTATCCATTCATCTGTCGATGGACACTTAGGTTGCTTCCATGTCCTGGCTATTGTAAATAGAGCTGCAATGAACATTGTGGTACATGACTCTTTTTGAATTATGGTTTTCTCAGGGTATATGCCCAGTAGTGGGATTGCTGGGTCATATGGTAGTTCTATTTTTAGTCTTTTAAGGAAACTTCATACTGTTCTCCATAGTGGCTGTATCAATTTACATTCCCACCAAAAGTGCAAGAGCGTTCCCTTTTCTCCACACCCTCTCCAGCATTTATTGTTTGTAGATTTTTTTAAAAATTTTACTTATTTTTGGCTGTGTTGGGTCTTCATTTCTGTGCGAGGGCTTTCTCTAGTTGCGGCAAACGGGGGCCACTTTTCATCACGGTGCGCGGGCCTCTCACTGTCGTGGCCTCTCTTGTTGCGGAGCACGGGATCCAGACGCGCAAGCTCAGTAGTTGTGGCTCACGGGCCTAGTTGCTCCGTGGCATGTGGGATTTTCCCAGACCAGGGCTCGAACCCGTGTCCCCTGCACTGACAGGCAGATTCTCAACCACTGTGCCACCAGGGACGCCCCTGTTTGTAGATTTTTTGATGATCATCTTGACCATTTTTAAATGTACGGTACAGTAGTGAGAACTATATGCCTCTTTTTGTGCAATAGATCTCCAGAACTTTTCATCTTGCAAAAGTGGAACTCTGTATCCACTGAACAGCTCCCCTCCCCCGTCCCCACGGCCCCTGGCAACCACCATCCTACTTTCTGTCTCTATGAACATACATGGAATTAGACAGTATTTGTCCTTTTGTGTCTGGCTTATTTCATTTAACATAATGTCCTTGAGGTTCATCCTTACTGCTGCATATAACAGGATTTCCTTCTTTTTTTCAGACTGAATAATAATCCTTTGTATGTATAGCACATTTTCTTTACCCATTCCTGCATCAATGGACATTTAGATTGATTTCTTCCTCTTGGCTATTGTGAATAACGTTGCTATGAACAGGTATACAAATATCACTTTGAGATCCCATTTTCCATTCTTTCACCTGTTTCCCAGAGTGGGATTGATGGATCATATGGTAATTTTATTTTTAATTTTTTGAGGAACTTTGAAAAGGCATAAAACTTTGGCAAGGTGGCTCCTTTATTCAGGAGGGTTAGTGAGATGGACAGAGTGGCCAGAGCTGGGGTGGGGGGCCGATCATGAAGGATCAAAGGGTTGTGAGACCATTGCAAGGACTTGGCTTCTACCTGAGACGGGAAGTCCCTGGAGGGTTTAAAACACCAAAGTGACATTTTAGAAGGATGCTTCCAGCCTCCAGCTGCTTCGAGCTGTGTGGAGTGGAGACAGCAAGGGAGCAAGTACAGACTGAGAGCGTCCGGGCAGAATGCGGTGGCAGACCAGGCACCAGCAGGTGCTGGGACTAAGGGGCTGCTAGCAGGGAAGTGAGAAGTTGCTGGATTCTGAGAGCAACTATTGATAAAGGAGAGGTGACCACATTTATTGATAGGTTGGATGTCAAAAGAAAGGGGAATCTCACATGATTTCAAAGTTTTTATCCTGAATGACTAAACGTTTGGCATTGCAATTACTGAAGTGTGAAAAACTGGGGGAGAAGGTGGGGATTTTTCATGGGATATCAGGCATTTCACAAAAATTAGATCTGCAAAAGTATGCATTTAAATGGGAGCCTGGACAGTAGATTATTGCACTGAACGATCTGAGATGTGACAAAGGACGAGGTGATGAGAATAAACATGGGACTCCAGGAGATGTCTCTAAGGTAAAATGACACCACCTGTTGATAGAACAAAAATAAAAAATCAGTGAAATGTCAGAGACTCCAGATTGGAGATGAGAAGTGTGGAATGAGATATATGTCTTCCTAAAATACAGAGTAGCTGCACCTTTTATAGTCCCATTGATACGTGACTCTAGGAGTCCTATTTCTTTTTTTTTTTTTGCGGTATGCGGGCCTCTCACTGTTGTGGCCTCGCCCGTTGCAGAGCGCAGGCTCTGAATGCGCAGGCTCAGTGGCCATGGCTCACGGGCCCAGCCGCTCCGCGGCATGTGGGATCTTCGCGGACCGGGGCACGAACCCGTGTCCCCTGCATCGGCAGGCGGACTCTCAACCACTGCGCCACCAGGGAAGCCCTAGGAGTTCTATTTCTAAAGTGCATACCTAGTAACTGCTCTGATGAGCTTTCCATACGCGAGCAAGACTTGGGGACAGTATTTTGGTGTATGTCATTAGAAGGGAGGACTAGATGTATTTGAAGCTTGCGTTTTCCCAAAAGTACTTGAAAAATGCAGATTCACAAATGCAAGTCTTCAAGCATGCTTGACCTTTCTATTTTCAGCTTTTCCGACTGTGTGAAGTACTTCAATGTCCAGATTCAAGTCTCAAGGTTGAGGGGAGCAGGACCCTTTTGCAGTAAGAGTATTAAACAGATGAAGAAATATTCTTGGACAGGGTATCAGTCATGTGGGTATAAGCACTGGTCAAAACTCACTGAGTTGTATGCTTAGGTTCTGTATGCTTCACTGTACATCAGTTACATCCCAGTTTAGGCAATGGAACAGCCATCCAAGGTCAAGTGTATTGGCCGGAGGATGGGTGGCTTGAGGGAAACAGACAAAGCTGTGATCCTAGTAGCAATGATGCCAATAATCAAGCCCCAGATCAGAACCCTGTTCCTGCCAGCTTGTCCATTCTTGTCCTCAGTCATCGCAAAGAACTTCGCGCATCCAGTCCAAGAAAGTAGGAGAAAGGCACAGCTTTGTGAGTGCAGGGTAACAATTGTAAGTATTATATAGCAGATCAAAGCAGAAAATCCTGCTTAAAAAAATCAAGGTGAAATTGAATCAGGTCTGAACCTTCATGAAACAACGTTTGCAAGATACAAGGTAAAAGCAAACCCAGGCCAAATCACGTCCAGTGGCTGATGCGATGCAGGAGAAATCACATGTGCTTGAGAAGAGTGGGCAGAAAGTAGAGCAGACAGGCACACTGCCCTCCCCTAGACACTCCGTGGAGCTGCCACCTGGTGTCCTGAGTGGAACCCCTTGTCCCTGCAGCCCCATTTCTCGGCAATTCCAGGCAAGCTATGGGGTGTATGGTGCAGAGCTGACATCACATTCCAGCTCTATTTATATCTTCTTATTAAGCTGTCCTAAAAAAGAAGTGATATCTTTTTCTTTTTGATTCATTAGCTCAAAAGAACTCTTGCTGCACCATCTACTTATCCACGGTTGCAGCCAGCCAATAACAGGGCAATGATCTCTGATCCAGACCCTTCCTAGGGGTATCAGAAGAGTATGTTTGAACACACAGGACGGGTCACACGTGTTTTCCTCTTTGCCCAACCTACCCCGAATCAAGCGGAAGGAAAGAAATGACAATGGCTTTCATTTGAAGGAAAAGGAGATTGTAAATAGGTGTCACGGGGAAAAAGAAATAGCGATACATTTTTCGGAAGACACAGCAGACAGGAGGACGTACAGCGATTGGCAGAGCATAAGACCTGTTTCAGGGTCTGCACCCGGTGACCTTGGACGCGCCCTCAGTACTGCCCACCTCACCCCTGCAGCCAGGGGACCGCCCCTCCCCTCTCCCCAGCAGGAGACAAGAGGGTCACTGAATATAGTCAGTTGAAGGTGCTCTGGACTTGGGGGCAGTAGGCAGAGCAGACTGCAGTATTAGGCTGAAAATGAAAGGATTAAGTGAAAACTCCACCCTGAACTTTAGGACTCCAGCTTGGGTCATTTTACTCCCAGACACCTGCAGCCAGGCGGAAACTGTTCTCCGCAGGCGCAGGCGTGCAGGGAACACACCTGTCCTTTGTTATCACCATCACGGTCACAATCACCATCATCACCATCACCTTTTAGGACCTTTCTCAGCAAGGACAAAGCCCATCTCAATGAGGGACTGAGTAAAGAAAGAGAAAAGCAAGGGATGGAGGAAACAGGACCCCAGGACGACAGCACTGGGAAGTGCCAGGGAGTCAGCTCTTTCCAGGCTTCGAGAGCAAACTGGACAAGGATAGGGAGCTTGCCTCGGTGGGGCAGGTGGAAGGCATGGACGGCGGAATGGAGCTGATGGATGGTTCGGAACTGCGTTTGCACGTTTGGCAAGATTATTAGTAGGCGTTTGATGGATGTGTTAGAGCATCTGGAAAGAGTTAGTGATAAGTACATAAAAAACCTAAGCAAATGGAAAAATGAGGCAATAATTCCAAGAATAACAAAAAAGTGGTGAAGATAGGAAATGTAATCAGATTATTCTGCTTGACTAATTTGTGAAAATCCTTACGTAGTGTTAGCTAATTGACTGACATAACCAAAATTTGACATGTATATAAATATATAAATATATATATTTCACTCCTGAGAAGGTAGAAGAGCATGAAGGAAATTCAGGCTGCTGATGGTACAAGAGAACTAAAGCCTCAAATGTTATTTTTAAAAGTCAATAGATAATATTTAAAGTTACAAACGAATGAATGGTAGTGTAAGTATGTAATTTGGAATATAGAGGCAAACAGCAGAAAAACTCAAACCTTGAGAGGGGCTTCCCCTGCTGGGGTTTTGTGCGGGAGGAAGGTGATTGCAGGGCAGAGCTGTGTCCCAGAGCCCGCCCACATGCCCCCCACCTCCCAACCTTCCTTTCCCTGCACGTGCTGGTGGTTTAATTCTACAAGTCCCTGGACTCTTCACCTAAGGGCTCTCTATCTGGCTGCGCTCAGCCTGCATTGGGGCGGGACAGAATTGCCAAGGGTGTGACACCTGCCCCGCCCCGCCCCGCCCTTCAGACAAACGATGGATGGGGATTGGAAGAGGAATATTCCAACTCCTTCCTTTGGGTGGGTCCACATCATCCCCCAGGGCTGCCCAGTGAGGTTAAGCTCCAGCTGCACACACAGCATCACCCTGTTCATTAACGCTCCCTCCTGGGACTGGCTTCCTTCCCCGCCTCTTCTCAGCTCCCTACCTGGAATCACCTGCCAATGAAAGCCCTTGCACTGGGATCCTTGGGTCCTGCTCTGCGTCTCCTGCACCCTCCCACAAGCCATTTTTCAATATGAGCCTTGCAGAACTACAGATATTCGACTCCTTCAACGATGTCCATGCATTACCTGGATGAAAATGAAATTTAGTTTCAAAATAGTATAAGAATAGATTCTCTTCTGCAATTACGCCATGTTGTGTCTATCATAATATTATTAACTTACTTATACCCAAGAGAATTTGCAATAGATTCATTATAACATTATAGGCTCAGTTAAGAAGTCAAGCAGGAGAATTTTTCTATTAGAATTAAAAATAATTCCATGATACAGATTACTTGGTGGTGCTGCCTTCTGAATAAATATCTGGAAGAAGAGGGCCCATTCCCAGCCCATCAGGTCGAGTTTCTGTGCAGACAGCCAACCGTTGGGTCAAACAATAAGTCTTCCGAGGATTTCTCTGTTTCCACATCTGTCCCTCTGCTGGAGCTAATATTTGTTTGTTTGCTTATTTGTTTTTCCTCAATAGATTTTGGTGTCAACTAAACTTCACAGCATATTGATCTCCTGGCTTATAACAGTGTTCCTGTTTTGGGAGTTTCACCAAGGGCTGGGTGACTATCAGTTGATTAGAATTTATCACCCACCATCATGTCCATCTTTCTTCGTAACGGTGCTGTAGTTACTTTCTAAAATGCTCTATGGCTTCTAGTCTGATATTTTTAAACTGTCCCCAGTTCACACGAAGACTCATTACTGCATTATCATGGCTACCATCAGGTCCCTTAGGGTCCTCAGCCAAGGACTTCATTGGTCGGTATGTGGTGATCAAGCCAAAGTGACAGCTCTGTGGACCTGGGGAAGTTCTCCGCATATCTAGACTCAAACACCAGCCTAGAGACACTGATCAGTAATGCCAGAGAGACCTCAACTACCAGAACAACATCACACACTCACTTCACCCAGCCTGGAGTTTAACCCTCTCCACCTAACTTCCTAAGAGCACCACTGCTCAGGAGGTAAAGGAAGGGTTATTAGCTCACACATAACCACTACGTGAAGAATTCACCAGAAAAACCAACTTCTCAGAGTAGAGACCAAAGTCTATGGGCCAGGAGGAACTCAGGTTCATGAAAAATGCCAAGAACAAAAAAATAAAGGCACATTAGAAAAAATAAATGTCAAGGTACAAAACGGACTGGAAATAAACAGGTCTGCGGCTTACGAAAATTAATAGAATGTCAACTATTGGCCAAGAGAAGGGAGAACAGCTCAACTCCTAATTGCTTGGTTTTCCCATCAGAAAATGGGCAAGGGTTGTTAAAAAGGAAGGGAGGGCCTATATAGGAGGAGCTACACATGCTCCAGTTCTTCTGAATTCAGACCCCCAAGCTCCTTTGATGGAGAACTGAAGTCAGTAAATAAGCTCACAGACTGGGTCTCAGAAGCACTGCCACAATTAGAAGGGAATTCCCTTCTCTTTTAAGACTCAGTAATATTCCGTTGCATACGTTTACCACGTTTTGTATATTCACGCATCCCTTGATGTACATTTGGGCTGCAACTTAATTTTTAAGTTTTTCTATCTGTTTCCTTTTTATGCATCAAACAGGCATAATATCTGTAGGAATGTTTCGCATGTTTTACATGCTGAGCATAAAACCTTGTGCCCGGCAGGTCAGCAAACCAGAGTCACAAGTGTCCTGAGAGCAGGAAACAAGGGGAAGAGACTCAGTCGTGACGGTCCTAACAAGGGCCTTTCAATTTGCCCCAGTTTTCAAACGGTGATTGGGACATCACACCCCCTGTCCGCGAGATGTGTGCTGCAGGATTCTTAACACAGAATTTTCCTCTGGGATCATCTGTGTCTTTAGCAGTTCTGCAAACAGGGAAGAAAAATGTGCACTGATGCTCTCCTGGCACTAGCTTTCTCCTCCTGCATTTGAAAGTCAGTATGGTTTTTCCCTTTGGTATTCACGAAACTGGTAGAAGCCTCTGGAATCACCCAGACTGCTTGCCTTATAAATCATTACAGAAGGGTAGGGCCACCCTCCCCCCTGCAAGGGTACAAGGAGGGAAGTCTTATTCGAGAAATAAATAAGTGGAGAGGAAATCTCATGAGACTGCTCCTGGAACTGCAAATTCTGACTCGCTGGCAGCAGGTGGAGAGGTTTTGTTTGTTGAATGAGTCCTGGTTTATGCTATATTCCTCGCCACATTCTTCCCATTCCTGTCCAAGGGCACGCCTCGCCCAGAGCTTCCCAACTCCAAGATGCAAATGAAGCCCCCTGCTGGGGCAGCGTTTCCAGGAAGGGTACCAGGAGCTGGGGCCAATTCTAGACTTCTCCCTCTAGCTTTTGCCACCCAAGGGTAAATCCAAAGTCCCCCAAGCTTAGAAGAAAGCACGAAGGTTGGACTCAAATCTGACGTGAACAAAAACCCAGAGAGACGTGGTCCGGATCCCTCTCCAACATGGAGAGTTGAGAGCATGAAGGTGGGAGGAGACAGGGAGGAAAAGAAGGAAGAAAACAGGCGAACTGGGAACCAACCATGTGACACCAGCTCTGCTGAATTGTGAAGCCTGTCCATCTGATCACTTGTACTCAAGTCCTCAGCACAAGGCTGCACCCCGTGTGGGTCAACAAGAATGGAATGAGGTCTGAATTGTTCCACCTTCCCCAGGGAGCAACCGAGACACAGCTGAGCTATAAGCATGAGCCTTGTGACTCTGGGCAAGCTATGCACTTCCTCTGCCTCCCTCCCCCCATCTGTGAAACGGGCATGATAACCCACGTGAAGTCCTTAACCAGAGTCTGAAGCACAATCATTGCTCAGAACGTGTTTGCAATGACTCTCAGCGAAGCTGGTCTTGGCACTTCCAGAAATTCGGTCCCCTGTACCTTTGCCTCTGGGAACCTTTTCCAGCCTTACTGTAGGCGCCCAAAGCACATGCCCACCCACCCCCATCCCGCCCCAGCTTACCTCTCTTCCAGCAAAACCTGTTCTCGGGGAGAAATGAGTTGTCACTCACTCCTACTGAATATGATTTTGTCACAGGGTGGTGCTTGCTTTTTAGTTTTATTTATTTTTTCATTTTTTTCATTTAATTTTTATTTTATATTGGAGTAGAGTTGATTTACAGTGTTGTGTTAGTTTCTGGTGTACAGCAAAGTGATGCAGTTATACATATACACATATCCATTCTTTTTCAGATTCTTTTCCCATATAGGTTATTACGGAATATTGAGAAGAGTTCCCTGTGCTCTACACTAGGTAGTTTCTTGTTGGTTATCTTTTATGTATAGTAGTGTGTATAAGTTAATCCCAAACTCCTAATAGCCCTCAACCACACCTTTCCCCTTTAGTCACCATAGGTTTGTTTTCAAAGTCTGTGAGTCTCTTTCTGTTTTATAATAAGTTCATTTGTATCTTTTTTTTAGATTCCACATATAAGTGATATCAAATAATATTTGTCTTTCTCTGTCTGACTTACTGCGCTTAGTATGATAATCTGTAGTTGCACCCATGTTGCTGCAAATGGCATCATTTTGTTCTTTTTTATGGTTGAGTAATAGTCCATTTTATACATGTACCACATCTTCTTTATCCATTCATCCGTCGATGGACATTTAGGTTGTGTCCATGTCTTGGCTATTGTGAATAGTGCTGCAGTGAACACTGGGGTGCATGTATCTTTCCAAATTATGGTTTTCTCTGGGTATATACCCAGGAGTGGGATTGCAGGATCTTATGGTAGCTCTATTTTTAGTTTTTTTAAGGAACCACCATACTGTTCTCCACAGTGGCTGCACCAATTTACACCAATTTACATTAGTGTAGGAGGATTCCCTCCTCTCCACACCCTCTCCAGCACTTATGCTTGCTTTTAAAACGTTATCAGTGACTGTGAAACAGGAGGTTTTGCTGACTGTCAAGGACACCACTGGCCACAAAGGAAATGATTTTAAGAAGAAGAGATGGCTTCGCAGAGAGCCTGGAACGCTGTCTGGGCAATGTGGGCAACTGTCATCTACCGCAGCTGCTGTCTGTGCTGCGTCCCTGGCCCTGAAACAGCCCTGGGCAGAGCTGGGCCCCAAATCAGCAACTGTCAGTGCTTCAGAGCTGAAGTCCGTGAGGATCTGAAGCATCATTTTCTCCAAAAGAGCGCCGCTATGCCATTTACATGAAACTGTGGACTGCAAGGAAGTTTCCTTTTAAACAAACTCTTTTTGATATTGCTTTTTTACTCAATGGCTTAATAATTAATCAGGGGAAGGAAAACTACACTTAAAGGAAGTGGATGGAAAATCAATGAACATCACTGCTGGTGAGAATAAAATGGGCTCCGGCTGCCTGAGCTCTGAAGAGTTCTGTCGCAGACGCAAATCCATTCCCAGCGAGTGCCTCCTGCTTCTCCCACGTGGTCTCTGTTCATCACATGGAAGGCAAAGTCCCAGTCCATGATTTTTTTTCTAAATTCAAAAATTAAAAGACAGAGGTGTTTCTGATGCGTAATAGTGAGTCTCTTTGTCTTTCCCAAGACAAAAAAGTCACAATGCCGTCTCCCCAATTTCTCCATTCCTCTACTCTTTAAATCATGAATATAAATGGAAAAGAGCAGAGCTAAGGAAACCTACCCGTTAAAGAACTATTTCCAGCTACTTCGACTTCAGTGAACTTAAGATGCATCTGACACCTTCTTCAAAATATCAACTTCATGTTTCAGTGAATATCAGGCTTTATCGTCCCTTGAGGTAAATATTGACTTCCTCATTGCCACAGTCAATATTTACTGTGCTGCCCCTTCGATCCATCTTGCTATCGGCACCTGCTGTGACTAAACTAGTTATAAGGAAAGGAAAGTTAGGGAGGAGAGAACACAGGACCATCCTAACTTCACTTCGCCTTTTCTGGAAGCGGGGAGCTGGCCAGCACACAGACTCTAGAGAGACGTGTTTGGTAAGTGCATTGCATTCGGCATTGCCCCCTCTCTGTTTTTAAGTCCTGGCTTCTTTTAAGTGTTGTGCATTTAACCTCATTCCCTCCTCGATCAAGGAGAACCATCTCTCTCTGGGTACCTCTCTCCAGCCCTCATGATAATCACTCAGAATCCACCAGCTCCATATACTGGGGAAAACTGGCTCTGCTTAGTTACAGCTAGTAGCTGACCAGGGCTTAATGGAAACCCTCCCATACCCTTGACATAACTCACTGACAGAGGAATTCATTTTTAACTGGGGAATTTTGTATAAACGGCCACATTCACAAGGAGCTGTAAAAAGGATACGAATGGGGCAGTCCATTCTATGGGCAGAGTTCCAGAGAATACCAGGGATTTCTTCAAACTCTAAACGCTGCTGAAGGAAGAGGAAATATTACATTGCTGAATACGTCCTTAAGATTCTACGAGCGTCTTCTTCTCTCTGGACGCTAAGGGATACTCCTTCATAGTTGGTGTGATGAGTTGAGGGAGTCTTATCACAGAAGATGAGCTACTCCTCATCTACCATGTTCAGAATTAGGAAGTGGGTACAGAAAAGTTGGGCAGATTGAAGGCAAGGACCATTAGAACAGCCCCAGAGAATAAGGTCTGGGAAGGGGAACGTGCAACAGAACAGAAAAAGCTGGTGATATGAATAAAACACACACACACACACACTCATGGGCTCGGGACTAATCGTACTTTTCCAGGTGGAGGTTGATGTCATGTCGGTATAGTGGCCTCTTAAATACCCCACTGGAGGGAAACAGAATTTCCCCAGCCTATACTTGATAAATGAGAATTAATTTATCATTCATCCTGGCTATGAGAATTAATTTAATGTCCCAAAAGTTTTGCTTGGAACTTTTTCTAAAACTAGCTTCATTTGATGTTTGGTTTTCAGTCTACATAGTTACACTTGCCTGTCAAAGTTCCTAGACCTCTTTTTTTTTTCTTATTTATTCCTTTTCCTGATATTGATTTCTCTACCTTAAACCTATATATAACTTACAAAAATTTTTCCGAGTTCAGTGATTTGGCGATCGCCAGAGAGAAAACACCAAAGACGATCCATTCAATGTGATAATTTTACAGGTGAAATCAGAGTCTCTAAAGCTGACAAGTATGAACACATTTTATGCTTTACTACCCTCATATTCAGCTGGATAGAAAGGGGTCAAGTCCTAAAACGCCAGAATTTCAGCAGAGAGCTTCCTAGAGCAACATTCAGAGACGGCTAAAGCTGATGAGAACAGGAGAAAGGTGAACCGAGTTTCACATTCGGTGTTTAATTTGACAGGGAGGGCCAGTGACCTAAGGGCGCACTACAGCTTTCTTCCTCTCTTGTACATTTCCTTAATTTAAAAAAAATTATTCGATTTTTGGATAAGAAAGTCAATATGTGATTTTTGAAGGCCAGCATTGATCTGTGATGCACTCGTTTCATGGTGCTCTAAGAGGAAATGATTATAAATCCATCTTGGATGGGAAGTCCCAGCAAGGAAGCACATCTATCTCTGCCCAGTTTCCCCACACCTCTGCCTGGCATCGAAAGCTTACATCATTTAATAGTGCATTTAAAAATATGCTTCATTAGCCTCCAAGGCAGTGGGTCGAGGAAATCTGTAGCTGAGTTTCGAACTCTCTTGGAAAATATCTCAAAATACCTCAAAACAATCCCAGCTGCAGAGAATGAGGGCCACGCACTTGTGTTTATTATCATAAAAGACAAGACACGGCAAATGCGTGTTGACCTTCCAATCACCTACTGCAATTTAAAGAAGGAGCTGGAAAACAGAGGGTTTTTTTTTTTTTAACCTACAAAGTTACTAAGAAATACAAAGACATTGGCAAAATAGAGTAGCTGGCTTTCTTTGAAAACCTGACAAAATGCATTGGTCTGACTCATCTTGATGCCTTCCACGGGCTCCCAGGTTGATAAACAAACAGGAGAGAACATCAGTCCATCCTTTTATTTTCCACCCTGCTTTCTGGGTAAACAGAGGTTGGCTTCGTAAAGCTGAGAAGTGGCTCTTTGATTGTGCTCACATTTGATTAAGAAACTCCATGCTTGGCAGACCTAAATACACCGAGCTGTTCATCGCTTTTTAAAGGAGAATGATGACACCTTTAACAAGCCACATATCTCACTAAGCATTGTTAGGGTAGAGGCTCTCATTCTGCTGAACTGTCTTATTTTGAGATTTGGGTCCCTAATTGCTTATAAACCATACTGTTTATTGAGTATTAACTCTGGCATGGTTGTTTATTATGGGAGCTTACTGCCTAATACCTATAAAAAGCGGCATAAATGAGCTACTCTGTGCTTGCGGTGCCTCCCCTCCCCCAAAGAAACACACACACACACACACACACACACACACACACACGAGCTCGCAGAACCACACTTAAGTTCATCAGCTGAGCGAAGCAGAAGTCTTGGCAGAAAGATACGGAGGTAAAGCTTAAGGAGCAGGTTGCTTGGTAACCAGAGAGCCCTCTGTTGATTCACCAGGGTGTCAGCCATACATTTTGCTCTGTGCATTACCTACAGTGAAAAGGTCGGTGACCCAATGAAATATCAGATTAAGTCAAACTATTAACGGGACAAATGCGTTTCAAGTGCTCTTGTACCCTGGTTCCGTGTGATTAGTATACATTATGTCCTGCCAAGGTAGGCATGAATCGTTAATGCATTCAGAGTTGGCGCTCTCTGCAAGGAGCATGATAACTCAACGCTGAGTAAGGCAGTGTGCTGGGTTTATAAAATGTGGAGCCTACGGTTTGGCTGAGCTGCAACATTGTTATTTTGTGGTAAGGACACCAGCTCCTTTTTTTTTTTTTTTCTTTAGTAAATAGTATTTGTCATTCCCTTAAAAAGATGGGGAAAAACATCTTTCCCCGGAACCACTGGTTACAGCTTGACGGTGCCCGCCTGAGGGAGGGGAGGGCAACTTGGCCCGTAAATGGATGCATTGTTTTTCCGCTCTCTCTGTGACGCTGTTTTCACCTCCTACAATTGAAAGTCACTCTTCATCGACCCAGGCAGGAGGAATCTGAATATTTAAAATTCAACAAAGGCAAACAATCTCAACGCAAAACTCCAGTGACTTCGTTTGAACTCTGACCTCTCTCCTTCTCATCGCTTTCCTGTGGCTATGCAGTGCAGCCAGTTGGACTTCGTGTGAAAACGCACAGACTGGGAATGTGACCAGCTCTGATTTCTCCCCCACATGGAAAACCAGAAATTGAGGATTCCATGAGCCCAGTCCTTTATAATTCGACCTCTGTTTGTAGGAGGTCACATTTGCGTGAGTCCAGCTAGGAGAGGCAAGCGCGATTGTAGTGTGGTGGGATTCTGGTTGGGTTACTGCCTCTGCCTCCAATTAGCCTATTTAATCCCCGTAAAAACATTTTGTGGTGGGAAGGAGGAGGCAACGGCGAGGGGTGGGGGGCAGACGGGGAGGGTGTGAAGGACAGCCTGCTTCACAGCAGCCCCTGCATTGAGTCTAAGACTCTTCCCGGCATCTATTCTCACCACCAAATGGGAACGAGCTTTTCTTCCACCCATCATTACTGGGTAAACCGAAGTGCAGTTCAAAAAGATCAGTTCAACAGATGTGTTGTGAACACCTACTGTGTGCTAGGCGCATGCTGAGATGCAAGGTGACAACAGCCCTCCCCGCCTGCCCCTCAAACCACAGCCCAGACTTGGGAGCTTGGTAGTGGTGCTGTCACTCAAGGGTTCTTTACTTTGTTGAATGGTAGCAACCTGGCTGAGGTGTTGCTAATATCAATTTCTGAAGAGTGAATTCCACCTATGGTTCTACCAAAAAAATACTTATTTTTCTCTGGAGGTTAGGAAAGAAAAATGCCCCATCAGATGGAACTGGATAATTTGCAGAGATGCTGGCTGATCCAATGAAGTGTTGCGCAGCATTCCAAAACGCAGAGGTCTGTAGGCCCTATTCTTTACTTTCTCTGTTGCCTTTACTTTTCCTGCTCACCTCTGCTCCCTTGCACAGAGTCCAGGGTATCGGGGACCTAAGATACTGCCTGCCTCTGAGAACTACCACTAGCGAGCTCCGGGTATTTAAAGATGGCATCGCACAGAGGCAACTCCCAGAACTCAGCTCCTCCTCCTCACTTGCTCTAGATTGACAGTACTTAACAGCCACCAGTAGGAGGTGCTGCTGAAGAAAGGCTATACAGGAGATCCTAAATCTCCGAAATTCTAAAATTCTGGGTACGTAAATCTAATCTATTTCCTGCCTTAGCCAACTAGGAATTTTATAAATCTATGTCAAATTTATCTCTAGGGAAGCTACCTTTATTTCTAAGACCACGATAGCCACAAGCGTTCACTTCGTAGGTACAATGAAGTTTCTAATTATCCATCACTTATGTAATTCTCGTCTCCTTTCAGAAATCTCCCCAACCTGGGTGGGGAAGGGATGGATTGGGAGTTTGGGATTAGCAGATGCAAACTATTATATACAGGGTGGATAAACAACAAGGTCCTACTGTATAGCACAGGGAACTATATTCAATATCCTGTGATAAACCAGAATGGAAAAGAATATAAGAATATATATACATATAACTGAATCACTTTGCTGTACAGCAGAAATTAACACAACATTGTCAATCAGCTATACTTCAATAAAAGAAATTTTTGAAAAAAATGTCCCCAAACTTTGTGTTCCTCTGGGTAAATAAGCACCAGCTGCATGGTTATGGTCTGAACTGTGTCCCCCTCAAAATTCCTATGTTGAAGTGCTAACCACCTGTACCTTAGAATGTTACTGTATTTGGAGAAAGGGTCTTTAACAAGGTAATTAATTTAAAATGAGGAAAATGGGTGGACCCTCGTGCATATAAGGAGATTAAGACACAGAGAAGTGCAGAGGGAGGGCCACGTGAAGATGGCAACGCACAAGCCAAGGAGAGAGGCTTCAGAAGAAACCAACCCTGCCAGAACCTTAAACTCAGACTCTTAGTCTCCAGGACTATAAGACGATAAATGTTTGTGGTTTAAGCACCCAGTCTGGGGTACTTTGTTACGGCAGCCTGAGCTGACCAATACATTCATGCATACAACAATATCAGATGGCAGAGAAAGAAAAATCGAAACATTAAAGCAGGTCTTAGCCTAAATTCACTATGCTTCAGGGTAAATGTCACTCTTGGACAAACATCTATGCTTATGTGATTACTGTGCGGACTAAGCTTACAGTTTTAGTTTCCATCTTGGCTACAAAGTGGTTTAAGTAAAGGATCTTGCCTTGCCATTTTGTCTTCTTTCTCTTATGTTGACATTAAGGGCACTCATTTGGAAGAGAATGCTGGCTTGCTAATTCAGGGCGTAAACATATGAACATGGGATTCATTCTGAACATAAAAGGAAATTGAGAGTGCCAGAGGAAGGGATTTGGGCTGAGAATGGGAGAAAGAACTGGCATTAATTCAGCTAGAGGACTTATACAGTGATAGGAAAACATAATCTCCAGCAAGTCCTTCCTTCTATCGTGTGTCTGTGTAATATAGTCTGTAATAACTCTCTCCTTATATTAACACTCGGAAGAGAGGTCATAAAACAATACAGCATATTTATTAGGGCAAAAGATGGAGTGGAGGCTGATGAATGTATCAGGGAAGGACCATTAGCAAAATGATGAATTAAAGTTCTGTTTGCATTTCTATTGTGATGGATCATTACTTGTTAGCTTAAGTAATCCCCATGCTTTGATTATAGCTATCAGCATATAAAAATATTGTCTGAGCCTCAAAGGTGTAATGTCTAAATGTGCTTATGGAAATTCAAGCACATTATTATTCGTTGAAGTACTGAGGACTCCAAAAGAATGAAGAAGATGTTAGTTTAAACAAATAATTAGGGCTGTCAAGAAAAGTAAAAATTTATGAATAGGTCATTTTCTATTCCCTACTCACATAGATCTGTTTCTCTCCTTCAAGTCTGTAAAATAATATAGTATCCTCTGGTGAGCTTCCCTCCAGCAGGTTTAAAAGTGCAGAAAAAAGGACAGAGTTGAGTTAAGCATAGATAATGATGAGGATGATGATGACGATGATGATAATGATGATGATGGTGATGGTGATGATGGTGGTGATGGTGATGATGGTGGTGATGGTGATGATGGTGGTGGTGATGGTGATGATGGTGGTGGTGATGGTGATGATGGTGGTGATGGTGATGGTGGTGGTGGTGATGGTGATGATGGTGGTGGTGATGGTGATGATGGTGGTGATGGTGATGGTGGTGGTGGTGATGGTGATGATGGTGGTGATGGTGATGGTGGTGGTGGTGATGGTGATGATGCTGGTGATGGTGATGATGGTGGTGATGGTGATGGTGGTCGTGGTGATGGTGGTGGTAGTGGTGATGGTTATGATGACAACTATGACAAATCTATGTGATGATTAATTTTAATGTGAACTTGACTGGCCACAGGGCACCCAGATTACACATATTTTTCTGGGTGTATTTGTGAGGGTGTTTCCAGATAGGCTTAGCATTTGAATTGTTGGACTCAGATGGGGTCCCTGTCTTTCCCCCTCTATTCCCCAGGGTTAACCACATAGTCAGTACAAATAACTCAATTGCTACAGTTTCAGATGTCCAAATTGTTTCCCCAAATGATTCTTCTGGTCTTTTTTCTTGGGGGGGGGGTCTATTTTCTCCTTTCTTGATATTATATTTAGCATTCTAAGGAGTCAGTTTTACATCCAAGTGGGAACCCAAATCCAGTGGTAATTCCCCATGGTTCTAGGAAGGTATCCCTGTATCCTGACATCCACAATGCTCTGCGTGTGCCTCCTACATCCCCCTGCTCTGCTTTCACAACTCCCTTTACCACAATTTGTTCCAAAAGCTGATCCTGACGGTGTGATGATGATAGAGCATCATGACTCCTGTATCCTTGAGGAGCCCCAAACAGAAGAATCTCTGGACATATAAGAAGTGAAAATGCAATCCACAGAAAGGGAATAAATATTTGCAAATAATATATCTGATGAGGGTCAAGTATCCAGAATATATAAAGAACTCTTACAATGTGACCATAAGAAGACAAACAACCCAGTTAAAAAATGGCAAAGTATTTGAATGGCAAAAAACAAACAAACAGAAAAAGAAGGTTCTGCCCCATTAACACCAAATACTGTCCACATCCATCTTAACTAAACCACGAAGGGACTGAGACTTATGGAGACAGATATTCAAATAACACAGGGTTTTAGCTTCTTATCTTTGTAAGATGAGAATTACCCAACAGGGGCCCATACCCTTCTCATTTATTTATTTTATCATTTCTACAAGGCTGCACCATGCATTGTTGGAAAATAAAAATGCCACTAACATCTTCTCTACCATTTTTTTCCTGGGGATAATTCTGATATTAAAAGCATTGAGGACAGTACATAGTGGGTATTCAATAAATGTCAACAATCAGGAATAAATGTCACTAGTGAAGTATAATTGCGAAGGATAAACAAGAGAGCAGAAACATTGATGTGGTTCTGGGAAAGCTAGGGGCGGAGGCAAGAATATTGCTTCTTGTATTGTTAGTTTCTTTTTTTTTTAAACATCTTTATTAGAGTATAATTGCTTTACAATGGTGTGTTAGTTTCTGCGGTATAGCAAAGTGAATCAGCTATACATATACATATATCCCCATATCCCCTCCCTCTTGTGCCTCCCTCCCAACCCCCCATCCCACCCCTCTAGGTGGTCACAAAGTACCGAGCTGATCTCCCTGTGCCACGCGACTGCTTCCCACTAGCTATCTATTTTACATTTGGTAGTGTATATATGTTCATGCCACTCTCTCACTTCATCCCAGCTTACCCTTTCCCCTCCCCATGTCCTCAAGTCCATTCTTTATGTCTGCGTCTTTATTCCTGTCCTGCCCCTAGGTTCTTCAGAACCACTTTTTTTTGTTTGTTTTAGATTCCATATAGATGTGTTATCATACAGTATTTGTTTTTCTCTTTCTGACTTACTTCACTCTGTATGACAGTCTCTAGGTCCATCCACCTCACTACAAATAACTCAATTTTGTTTTTTTTTAATTTTTCACTACAAATAACTCAATTTTGTTTCTATATTCCACTGTATATATGTACCACATCTTCTTTATCCATTCATCTGTCGATGAACACTTAGGCTGCTTCCATGTCCTGGCTATCGTAAATAGAGCTGCAATGAACATTGTGGTACATGACTCTTTTTGAATTATGGTTTTCTCAGGGTATATGCCCAGTAGTGGGATTGCTGGGTCATATGGTAGTTCTATTTTTAGTCTTTTAAGGAAACTTCATACTGTTCTCCATAGTGGCTGTATCAATTTACATTCCCACCAACAGTGCAAGAGCGTTCCCTTTTCTCCACACCCTCTCCAGCATTTATTGATTGTAGAATTTTTGATGATGGCCATTCTGACTGGTGTGAGATGATACCTCATTGTAGTTTTGATTTGCTTTTCTCTAATGATTAATGATGCTGAGCATCCTTTCATGTGTTTGTTGGCAACCTGTATATCTTCTTTACAGAAATGTCTATTTAGGTCTTCTGCCCAATTTTTGGATTGGGTTGTTTGTTTTTCTTGATATTGAGCTGCATGTGATGTTTGTATATTTTGGAGATTAATCCTTTGTCAGTTGCTTCATTTGCAAATATTTTCTCCCATTCTGAGGGTTGTCTTTTTGTCTTGTTTATGGTTTCCTTTGTTGTGCAAAAGCTTTTAAGTTTCTTTTAAAGATGCAAACAAGCCATCACAGCTTCTTACAAGTCCTGTATTTCCTGTTCAAAACAGCCCTCAAGGGTTATTGTTTCATGGGTATAGAGTTTCAGTTTTACACAATGAAAAGAATTATGGGAGACAGGTGGTGGTGATGGTAGCACAATCAAATGACTGCATTTAATACACTGGACTGTGCACTCAAAAATGGCTAAGATGGTAAATTTTATGTTATGTGCATTTTACCACAGTAGAAAAAAACTGGGAAGAAAAAATTGCCATCCAGCATTCCAGTAACACAAGATAACTAAGTTCCCCAGATCTAATGTACAACAAAATGACAACAGTTATTAATACCATAATTGTATACTTGAAATTTGTTAAAAGAGTAGCTCTTTTTTTTTTCCCGGTACGCGGGCCTCACACTGTTGGTGGCCTCTCCCGTTGCGGAGCACAGGCTCCGGAAGCACAGGCTCAGTGGCCACGGCTCACGGGCCCAGCCGCTCCGCGGCATGTGGGACCTTCCCGGACCGGGGCACGAACCCGTGTCCCCTGCATTGGCAGGCGGATTCTCAACCACTGCGCCACCAGGGAAGCCCAAAAGAGTAGCTCTTAAATGTTCTCACCACACAAATACACAAATAGTAACTATGTGAGGTGATGGAAACGTTAATTAGTTTGATTGTGGTGAATATTTTATAATGTATATACATGCCAAAACATCAAGATATACACTTAAATATATACAATTTTTAATTGTCAACTCTACCTCAATAAAGCTGGAAAAATACTAATAATTTTTTTTAAAGTTACCTAAAACCAAGGCTGATTCTGGGAACATGTCAATGCCTTGTCACCCCACATTCCCCAATTCCTGACCCTAGATAGCCTCTCTCTGGTTAGGGCCATTCTCCCAGAAGTGAAAGTGAAGGAAGGAGGTGAGGTGTGGAGGTGTCAGGGGATGGGTAAAAGAACTCCACTCCAAAGGAGAGTTGTGGCATAAAGCAGTTGACCCACTGCACGGGGAGTGGGGAACCTCAGAAGACAGAGCTTACTTCCCCACCATCTTGCCTAAGGCTGGCCCTACGCATCATTTCCCAAGAGGAGGTGGTCTCCAGTTCTAAAACAACACATTCCTGCATCTCCCTGCTTTGGACTCTCCACTCCGGCCACAGGAAACTGCCTCTGTTTCCCACTTACAAAACATTCACTCTTCTTGCACCGCCAAATCATTTAAATGAAAAATCATTTAAAGTTTCTTAACCTCAGTTTCTTCTTTGACAAAAGGGCCATCGCTGTACTATCTCAGAAAGGCCATGTGTCAGATAAATTACATAGTGTCTCCCAGCATACTGCATGCAAAAGGCTGCATCCGCCTTGAAAATAAACATAGCTCTGGTTCAAACTTGATTTGGAGGTTTGAGTCAAACATGAAAAGAGAGTTATGGAATCTTTAGCCTTGCTCCCATGTATATATGCCCTTAAGACTCTGTGCTTTCTCCTCTTAGCACTCACTACGCTGGTAAATATTTACTTAAGGTTCATAATCCCTAGTGGACTGTAAAATTCATGTGATGCCACCGAATTTGTAGTCACCGCTCCATCCCCAGGACCTGGCGTTGGTGGAAGGTGCTCAGTAACATTTACTGGTTGAACAACCAACCGGCTGACCAGATGGAAACCCAGTACATTTCCATAGGTCTAAACGAGGCTCCTTTACAGATTCAATCAGTGCTTTCTTGGAGAAACACCTCTGAACAGGAATCAGATCATCCAAGTTCTGCTTCTCTGTGACCTTAGGTAAACTGCATTTTCTTCCCTGTCTAGGTTTCCTCGTTTGTAAAACAAAGGAGTTAAACTGGGTGATCTGTGACACCTCTTTCAGTTCTGCATTGAAAGCCATAGACATTTGATCATTGGCTGGTTTATGCAATGTCCTGGTGATCCTTTCAGAACTACTCATTTCTCCTTAGTTAATCTGAAGCAATTCTATATGACAGAAGTTCTGGTCTGCAGATTAACCTCGAAACAATAAAGGGCAGAGAAACAATAAAGAAAGGATGATCTAGATGCTCCCATAGAAAATACGAACGGAGCTAGCAAAGACTGTGGTTCTTTCTTGGCAGAAAGAAGTTGAAATGAAGGTGATTTCCCACGTTCCCCAAAAAGGAGATGAGGGAATGTGGAAATCCACTGAAGGTGTCCTGAGGGATCCATCTCCCTGAAGTGGGTTCTCACTGTTCTATTAGATGCAAATGGAGATCATATGACTTGGCCTGTGGACCCAGGTGCCTTCCTTGTTTGGTTCTCAGAAAGTTCCCACCAAGCTGTAGAGGTGACTTAAGCCAGGAATCCACACTCTCCACCACCACTTTCCTAAATTAAGAACCACACACACACTGTCACACTCACACTCACACTGATGTGGCCTGTAGACTGGCCAAACATATTTGGGGGGTTTCAAAGGGAAAATAGGTTATACACTTTTTCACTGGTTTGTACTCAAAACCCAGAGCTTGTTTTCCAGGCCAGGGCAGGGTCCTGTCTGTAATGAAATGAGGATGGGAGCTCAGGCCCCATTAAGAAGGGACTGTCTTCTTCATCTGAGCTTTGTCAGTCACTGAGGAAATTAAGGGAGGTACACAGTCAGCAAGAGGCAAATAGAAGTATCTCAGCCCATTTCATGCTTTGCTAAACCTCAGGGCAGACCTGAAAGTGTGGACAAATCTTCATGAGAATGTTTTCTAACTAGTGAAAGATGGGGTCGTAGGATGGTAAAGCTAAATGCAGAAAGCAAAGGTTTTTAAGAGAAAAACAAACGAAACAGAAATGAGGACAAAATGGCATCTAGGTTAGAGGCTCAGAAGGAGCAGAAATGGGAAAGGAGCACATTTTCCTTTAAGCTTTCACTCTCTTATTAAGTTCCAGCTCCTCCTCTACCTGACTTTTCACATGGTCCCTCCCAGTGTTTCAGAGCTACCCAGACTCCTTTTCCACTCAACCTGCCCCTGCTATCCTGGGCTGACCCTTGTACTCTCTAGTTACTGTCTTTTTCCAACTTCTTGCAAGGAGACTTGGACCCTGCCTCAAGAGACAAACAACCATCAATGGATCCGCCCAGTCCTCAAGCTGCCCGCGAACCTGTCACACTTCATGCCCTTCTGTGCACAAACCAAACCCTTCATCAGGACTCCACATATATTTGTATTACAAATTATTTTAAAGTTTTCCAAATTTCATGAGCTCTTTGGACAATACCTGGCTCATTTTTTTCTGGGGTTAAATCCCTACCTTCCTAAATTCCAGGGTCAAGGCTGTGTGTGTTTTAAATTTTGAAGCATATTTTTCCCAGCCCTCCAAACCAATTTACACCCTCACCCCCAGGACATGAAAAAACTCTCTTACCCAGAAATTTTAGGTGGAATACAGTTAAGAAGGAAATCTAGAACAGGACAGAATTCAAACCTTTGTCCAGCTGGCACTTTTTGACTCTCTTTGACAAAAATAAAATGAAACAAAAACAAACATATTATACAGAGTTTTTAACTCCACTGAAACCTTTGAAATTTAAAAGTAAGCCAATAATTAAAGCTGTTATTATTTGGGGATAGAAATCTCTTTACCCCTGAGAGCAGACACAGAAACAGTCAAACAAAAGAGAATTTCTTTTTGTCCTCTTGGGGTTTCCTAAAACATTCTCACATTTAATTAGTGGCATCATCTTATCCATTTCTTCAAGCACGTGCTAGGTAATCAGTTGTCCTCATACCCGATCCATAGCTGCCATGGGACGTGTCCAGAGGAAAAGTACATTAGTATTATTATTTATTTCCACAGTTCTCTAAACTGAACAGTAAATCCTCATAATGTTAAATGCAAGAGACAGAACAAAATGTGCTTCAAAGTTTGAGTTCATGTTAATCACAGGTTGTAATAAAAACCACATGGCACTCAGCTGACCAGAGAAAGCTGCTTTCAACAATGAGAATGATAATGTCCAATGGTATTTGCATTTTCAATGTAATTTTTAGTCAACTATGTTGATGATGATGATTAAACAAACATTCTGTAGCTCATAAGAAAATGCACGCAGACAAAATAATTATTGTGAAGAGACATGCAGATTACTTAGGCTGAAGATTATCGTTCAACAGGAGCTGAATGACCACGTTGGCCACACTGCCTGGCCTTAGGTTTTGGTTAGAGGATGAAGAACTGCAGGGCGGAAAGGCAAATTCTTCGTACTTGGGTTTGCTATCAAGTACTACTTTTGCGACTTTGCAAAATGTCTGTAGGGCAAGTTGAATCAGGTCAGCACTTCACAGAGAGTTTAGCTTCCAAGTTTGGAGGCAGTGCCAATTTTAGCCTAAAAGCAACCATCTTCATTCATTTTTTTAGCTTAAAAGTGACCTTTTCACCACCATGTCAGATTCCCTATAACAGGGTATGTTCCAGGCTTACCTTTATCTCTCCTAGAAAACCTAGGAGCACCATTAGTGATTGTTGAATGAATGAAAGAGGGCTTGTTGTGTTGGTTTATCTGTGCCATGTTCTGCATCTTCAACTCTTTCGATTTTCCTTTGAAAGTGTCTAGGTGGGAATTTTCCCCCCTAGGAAGCAATCAAGTGAGTAGATGTTTGCTGTTACTCTTTGGACATAGAAGACCTGGCTTATGAAGCCTATGGTTCCATTCAAAGGTCATGACTACTCTTGGTGTAGTAGCCTTAAAATGGTTGCTGAGTTTCTGGAAGAATCTGTTTGTTGATCCAGCAATGCACAAAGAAATGAGAAATATCACCCTAAGGCTGATATAATGCCTGCCGTTAAATATTGGAAAAGGTGTCTCGATGAAGAGGGAATACATTTGTGGAGGCTGAAAAGGCAAAACAACAGCCATGGATCGGAGTGATGGGAGGACAACTTTCAGCTCAATGTGAGTGTTCTGGACTGTGCGTTAGACAGCGTTCTCCAGAGAAACAGAACCATTAGGAGACAGATAGATACATATATAAATAAGTGCTTCTTGTTAGAAATTGGCTCGTGTGGCTATGGAGGCTGAGATGTCTCACTTTCGGCCATCAGCACGCTAGAGAACCAGGAAAGCCAGTAACAGAATTCCAAATCCAAGTCCAAAGGCTTGAGAACCAGGGGTTGATGGTGTAAGTCCTGGATTCTGAAGACCCAAGATCCAGGCATTCTGATGTCAGAAGGCAGGAGAATATGAACGTTCCAGCTCGAAAAGAAAGAGGGAGTTCACCCCTTCATCTGCCTTTCTGTTCTATTTGGGTCCCTCAAGGAATTGGAGGGTGCCCACCCACATTGGGGAGGGCAGATCTTTTGTATTCAGTCTATCAAGTCAAATGCTAATCTCTTCCAGAAACACCCTCAAAGTCACACACAGAAATAATGTTTTACCAACCTTATGGACATCCTTTAGCCCAGCCAAGTTGACACATAAAACTAACCATCACAGACCACGTGTTTGTGTCCCCCCAAAAGTCATATGTTGAAACCCCAATCCCCGATGTCATGGTATCTGGAGATGGAACTTTGGGGAGGTGATTGTCATGAGAGTGGAGACTTCATGATGGGATCGGTGCCCTTATAAGAAGAGACGGATGAGAACTTGCTCCTTGCTCTGCCATCCGCCATGCAAGGATACAACATGAAGACCATCATCTGTAAACCAGGCAGAGAACCTTCACCAAGAACCCAGCCATGCTGACACTCTGGTCTCAGACTTCTAGCCCCCAGAATTGTGAGAAATAAATATTTGCTGTTTAAGCCAGCTCTTTATGGTATCTGTTACGGCAGCCTGAGCTAAGATAATGAGTAAGGTTTTCCTGACAACTAGAGCTGGAACAGCTAACTCGCCATCAAAGAAAGTAATCAATAAAGTTAAGGCAATTCTGTTGCTTTAACAAAGAACCCCCCAAATTTCCATGGCTTAGCACAAAGGAAGTTTCTTTCTTGCCCACATAATGGCTTGATGCCAGTGTTCCTGGTCAGCTAGTTCTTTCTTCCACGTTGTGACTCAGGAGCCCAGGCTCTTGCATCTCATTGCACTGACCCCCTGGAGAGCTCTGGAGTCCTCTGCTTCTCTCCAATGGAGAGGAAGTAAAAAGTGGAGAAAATGCAAGTGCTTTTTAAAGAACCAGGCCCGTACTAGTTCTGTGCACATCCGCCAGCAAGAGCCAGTGACATGACTGTGTGTGGATGCAAGAGAGGCTAGGACATGTGTGACACATCATCCATCCCAGCTGGGAGGGCTCCTGCCCATAAGGAAGCCCATCCCTGCATCTCCACCTCCTCAGTGATGCCACGGACGTCATTTCCACATCGAGGAGGAAGCTGGCCTCCATGGACTCTGTGTTCCAACTCTGAGATTTAATTTCACTAATTCAAGAGAGTAATGTTGAGTACCAAATGAAAACACTGTTCTTCTCTACCCATAGAACACTTCGGACACCAAATGTGTGGGTTTTTTTCCCACATCAACCAATTCTCCAACAGTTCAGACACCAGCTGTGTGTCCTACAATTCAATTATGACACTAGTTACCCAGTGTTAATGCAGACCCACAGGTGAAGGGCTCAGTCCCACAGGAATTCTCAACCCCACCTCAGACGCCAATTGTAAGTCCTGGTCTCTTGTACTTAAGATTGAATAAATGCGGAGTTTCCATGATCCCCTCCTCCCGTTCATTAATTTGCTAGAAGGGCTCACAGAACTCATGGAAACACTTTGTCTCCTGGTTTATTATAAAGGATACCACTCAGGAAGAGCCAAATGGAGGAGATGCAGAGGGCAAGGTAAACGGGAAGAGCGTGGCGCTAACCGTGCTCTCTAGGTACTGCCCTCCCAGCACCTCCGTGTGTTCACCAAACTAGAAGCTCTCTGAACCTCATAGCTTATGGATTTTTGTGGAGGCTTCATCTCCTAGGTATGATTGATTATGAACTCAATCCCCAGTGCCTCTCCCCTCCTTGGAGGATGGGGTGGGGAGGTCTGAATGTTCCAAGCTTCTAATCATGGCTTGGTCTTTCTGGTGACCAACCCCCATCCTAATGTTAATCAGGAGCCCACCCAGAGTTGTCTCATTAGAACAAAAACACTTCTATTGCTGAGGAAATGACAAGGGATTTAGGAGCTCTCTGTCAGGAGCTGGGGGCAGAGACCAAATACATATTTCTCATTATGTCACAAGTACTTACTCTATCCATAATTGATCATGCCAAGGAATGAAAAACAAACTAAATGCACATGGGAACCACCACGTGGAAGCTTACATTTTAGAAAGGAAAGCAAGACAAATACACACAATGATAATACACAGCACAATGTTATTGGAGAGGCTTAAAATACTATGGGAATTCACAGAAGAATGAGGTCATCTGAAAAGTTTGCCCTGGAGTAAATGGCTTCAGGATGGACCTTGAAAGAAGTGTTGGATTTTAACATGGAGAGAAGTGAGGGAGGTCGTCAGGGCAAAATAACCAGCATGCATAAGGTACAAAAAGATTATTGAAATCCCAGTTGCTATTACTTTGTTTTTTATGAGCCCATATTAATATATTTTCTTAGTAGAAATGAATAAATGCCTTAATCATTAGTAACATAGAAAAAAACCTCAATAAATGGTAGCTACTAGTAGCTGTAGGTGTAGAAGTATTTAAAATATGGGATATTATGGATTTGCTTGTTTATTTCACAATGTAATGATACTTGGGGGCCCTCAAGCTCTCTTAAATCCCCTTGATATACAGGGAATCCACATTCATAGATGCCCCACTAACTTATAGTTTAGATCTGTTAACAGTGAAAAGCAAAAAGTGAATTTTCTCTGAAATAATATAAACAGAGCCACTGCCTTACCTGGATTACTGGGACGATCACCCAGATTCTTGGGCTAGTTTTGTACTGGAGACTAAACACCAGTGTCCCAGCATAGGTCACTTGGCCTTCATATACCTTGCTCATTCCCTTGATAAATGGAAATTATAACCAGTGCCATCCATGACAGAATGAGGTAATGTCTGCAAAGTACACTGCATTCCTTCCAGAGCCGGCCCATTCCCATGATCCCAGATAATTACAAACAAATACTTCAATCCTGTCTGAGTTCATTGGATAGGTTATATCTGAAAGGAATCTCCTTAGAGATATTCTAATTTAATTCACCTGGGTCAGCCCAAGATTTCCACACTGTCCTTTATAAATAGATTCACCCTATAAAGTAATGGAAACTCTTGAATTCTTGGTATATACTTAGATTTTTTGGTCTCTTCCATAGTAGCTCAGGGACTTTAAATCATTAGCGGATCCTGACAATGAAGGATGAACAACAAATTTCAAAGCCTCAAAAAATTTACCCTAGTAGATGTCGCTAAGAGTTAGAATTAAATGTTCCTTTTCAGGCAAAATCAGGAATCTTCAGTGTCACCCAAAGAAATCAACAAACAATCTGTCAGGCAGCATTGAAACACATTATTTGCTAATGAATTTTAATTTGATGAGACTTGATGGGTATTTTGGAATGACTTGGACCTCAAAATTTCTAGAACTTACATATTTCAGTGAATGTCATGCCTCCGATTTTTAGGAAAAAAATATGGAACAAGAGTCTCACTTTCTGTTACAATCCATGGTTATTTGAAATATGGGATGAACTAAAAAGATATGAGCACTAACAAGTGAAGGAGGAAAGCATCAGGAAGGAGAAATAGATTCTATTTTATAATTAAGTTAAAAGGAAAACAAGTGAGTAAGTAGGTGGACCCAAGGTCAGCATTAGGAGATTGCGGTCCCATGAAGAATCATGAACAGAGAAAGTGTCATCACAGTAGTTACTTCATAGTTCTGTTTGCAAAAATGAAACGGTGAATGTGTGTGATGCTTTTAGCACAGTGCACAGTAAGCCCTCCGTGGATTCCAGCTTCCATTACTATTACCAAGATCCAGGGAAAGTGCTGACTATTATTTTCCTCTCTGCCCATAAAATACATATTTATGATGTAAAGAAGTGAGGAGGGGAGGGCATATCGGAAAAATAAATTAATAACATATATATGTATATAGGCACACAACATACATATCTGTATGTGTATTTTAAAGGAAAATAAATGGGATTACAGGAGGTCTGTAAAGCCTAATTTAGCCACGTGTTTGCAAAAATATTGCATGACCAATGTCAGATCTCTTCCAATCCCGGCTGACACCAGGTTGCAGAATTGTAACATCCCACCACCTAAATTCCCTTTGGATATCCAACTATGCAGAATGAGTTTTCATTCCCAGTTCCCAAACTGCACATTGATGCTTCCCAGCTGTTTACTCTAAACCTAGTCTGGTCCCGTTATATGGTACACGAGTGTCATTCATCCCTCGATGACCACGTGAAAATAGAGGCTGGTCCATAAGTGGGTCTTCTCTAGCCAATCAAGTCCAGGGGGATGTTGAGAAGATTTCCTCTAAAGCAAGAGACAGAAGGGGAGAGTGCAGCCATCTGTCTATTGATTTGTCACATGGAAGGGCTTCCATAGTTAGAATAAGACAGCAGACATCTTTCTCCCTCGCTGGACTGTCAGCAACTTTGAGGAGGTCACAAGTTCTGCTCATCACGGGTCCCCCGTGCTTGGCGTTTGCTCCCCATGTGTTTTTTTTGTTGCATAATTGAAGAAATGTTATTTTTAGAGTAGGCTCTCAGTAGTCTGGTTGGAAGGTAATTAGAGTCTGAAATAAGATAATGGCAGATATGATAGTCGGGGATAGATTTGACAGATGTTTAGGATGTAGAACTGTCAATATTTTGTAGAAAGATATATGGAGTGATGAATAATAAAGCGTCCAAGTTTTCTAGGTTTTATGACTTGTGTAAGCCTGTGGATAATAATACATGAATGAATGAATGAATGAATGAATGAATCCTCCCAGTAAGGCTCAGTTCTGTGGTGGGGTGGGGTAGTGGTAAGGGTTGCTATTGGCCTAGAAGTTAGAATATCTACATCCTAGACCTCTCTCTGACATAAATAATACATTTTCTATTTGTGGGCAAGTCATTTATGATCTATGGGCTCAGTTTCTTTATCTGGAAAATGCAGGGGTCGGTTGAGTTGATATTCCTTTGAGCGCCATCATTCTGTCTCTTTCTCTCCCTTCCTTGGGAGTGATTTCAGTTCTCAGTTAACTTCAGTAAATGGAAATAACTCTTCTCTAAGGGTACGTGGCTGTCTTTCAAGATACAAGCATTCTCAAACCTCATTTGGGTGTCCCACAAATGCAGAAGATGACTTCCACTCTTGCAACAAGATACTTTGAGGAACCCTCCTCTGCTGGCAAAGCTGAATTACATCCCCTCATCCAGCAATGCAAATCTCAACCTTGGGTTTACAAAGGAACGGAGTCTACAAGTACGAATGACAATAATACCAACACTGTGTGTAGATTTGTGGATGCATCTGCTCTTCCTAAAGTGACCTGACTCCCTTCAGGGGGTGATGTCCACCAGGGAGCCAGCCTGACTCTTTCTTAGGAGCTGTACAGCAGTGGCATCTTGCCGGGGGAAAGTCTACAGTTTTCAGAGTATGTTCCCACAGTAACCTCTCCTCCTGAGATCTACCAGTGGAGCACGTGTTTCCAAAGCTGGTCATTCTCTTTTCTGGCCTATGAAGGTTGAGTTGGAACCTGCATGGTGAAGCGTTTGTTCAGAACCTCATTTCTCTTTCAAGACAAATCAGTCCACTTAAGTGTCTTATTCTCTACACGTGTCAAACCTAGAGTGGGAAGGCACCCCATATGGAGAGAAATGGGGCCACACATGGGGACACCAAACAGGTAGGACATTCTAGTGGGTGCTGGCAGGGTTGCAAGTCACAGCCTGTCTTGTGAGCAAGATGGTAGTTTCTAGGAGGAGAAAGGTCTGATTTGCAAGGAAGGAGAAGAAAAGAATCTCATAAATTCAGAAATTGAAAATAATAAAAGAGATGTTAGTCTATCCACGTTCTTGTAGAAATGCAGTTTGACGAAGTGGTTAATATCAAGGGCTCTGAAATTCATAGCAAGGCTCCACTACTATTCAGCTGTGTGACCCTGGGTGAGGGATTTAACATCTCTCACTGTGTTTTCTCATCTGTAAAGCAGGGGAGATAGCAGTACCAATCTTGTAGGGAATCAAATGAAGATAAAGATGGTCAAAGTGCTTAGCACAATTGCTGACACCCATAAATCCTCAGTCAATGTAAGGGATCATACTTTATTTATCAGTCTAGGGATATAGGCAAGTACAGAACTAGCTTTAACCTGAAATCCCTTTTCCACAGGAAACTGTATACACTTTTCTTAGTTATTGACTGTGGCTTCTATATTTTCAAAACCCAACATCAGGATAGGTGGCTTCTAAAGTTCAGAGTACTTTGGGGACAATGAAATAGAGTATTTTAAATCAACATGACTAAAAAACATAAATCAGAACATACAGTGCCATAATGTTTATTCTTGTTGAACTCCCCCTGTAAAGAACAATGAACACTAAGGATTTAACAGTAAATGAGTTATTCACAATCACATGAAAACATATAGACCAAGAAACTGTCTTGTATTGAACACCATCAATGCCTTAACTGTAACCAGTGGGGTCAACCTCTTCTGAACAGACAGGTTTGCATTTTATTTGTGTTACCTGCTCAATACAGGGCAAGGATCCCAGGGGTGTAACTTGAGCCAGAGATTTATTTTGAAGAAAACAATAACAAAAATGGCTACTGTGATGGCTCCAGAACGGGTGGCTCCCTCCGCCCAATCCCCAGAATTGTAGGCCATGGCTAGTGTTTGGAGAACAGCATTTTACTGTACTTTGAAGAGAGAAAGAAATGCCCAGTCACTCTGATGATGACCAGCCCTGATTCTCATACACTCTAAGTACATTGGGAACAGTCTGTCGAGAGGAAAAAAAAAAATCCATACCATACAAATTTATAGACAAAGTTTTCGTTGAGGTTCCATATTATTTAAAAAATATCCAGGGCTTCCCTGGTGGTGCAGTTGTTGAGAGTCCGCCTTCCGATGCAGGGGACACGGGTTCGTGCCCTGGTCCGGGAAGATCCCACGTGCTGCAGGGTAGCTGGGCCCGTGAGCCATGGCCACTGAGCCTGCGCATCTGGAGCCTGTGCTCCGCAATGCGAGAGGCCACAACAGTGAGAGGCCCGCGTACCGCAAAAAAATAAATAAATAAATAAATAAATAAAAGAAAAAGAGAGTACAATTCTATAGGGCTTCAGAGGGACATTCTTGGACCATTTCATCAGTGCAGCTGCTACTCCTTCTGCCTTATTTAAGGCATATGCAGCCAGTGAGTTAACTACTGGCAAACCAAGCCATTATGACTAAGGCAAAGAAAAAAATGCATGGGTCAAAAAACCAGAGAATGGAAGGAAATAGACCAAAATGGGGTGGGGGGTTAGGAGTGATTTTTCTTTTTCCTCTCTTTTTTTTTTTTTTAACTTCAAAATACATTGATTTAGCTGGACACTGATCACATAGCTATTCCAAAATGGCTTTGGAATGCTCCTTGCTTTACCCCTCAGATCTCTCCTGTGGAAATCACTGCTTTCCACAATTATCTGTAACCCCTGTATTGTCAGAAACATTGTCATTTCTGAAAATGAGCCTACATTTACCTTGGTTGAGTCTGAAACATTTCTGGATTGGACCCTTATCAACGTTGTCACCAGTATACCTCATCTCCTTCAAGGAAATTGTCAGACTGAAAGGGTGGGGTTGGTCACCAGGGAGCCCTAGAGTGAAGTACTGGAGGATCTGGCCAAGAAAATGCTAACATCTCATCACACACTTTGTTGCAAGAAGTCAGCCACATTGAAAAGTTCTGATGACTCACGCTTCACCTCCATCCAGACTTAGAGGAACGCTTTCATGAAAGGCCGGAATGAATTCTGAGTGCTGCTCTGGGTTTTGTTTATGGAAGCCAAGTGTTTTTTTCCAACAGTCGATGTACCTTTGTAACTGAGCAAGAACTACATGCATCCATCAAGTTCCTATGTGCAAAGAGGGCCTCTATGCCTTGCCAATAGGCACCTAAAGAAAAGGTACCACTAGAAAGAACTCTTCCAGAACAATCTGACATCTGTTGTTTGGCAACCTCTCCTGAGAATACCATCAAAACGAAACAAACAAATGAAGAGTTACTTTACTCTGGTCACTGAAACTCCTGAGGTAGAAGTACTTGACACATGTACACCCACTTGAAAACCCTTCATGTTTTGTGCAATTAAAGTTTCCACTTCTTAAGTGGGTTAAGGTGTCCCCAGCTAAGCCATTTCCTCTGACAATATTTTTATGGTTTCACATAACCTTCCACTGTCACAGGTGTGTTGCCAGCATTTCAGCACAGGCATTGGTAAGAATACAACACAGAAAAAGAATTACCAATTTCCCTTCCCACTCTGAGCGTTGGCACCTTGAGAAAAGAACTCATTAGCAAGAAGAGAGGAAAATCCAATTTCCAACTCGCTGTCTCTCTGCTGCAAATGTTGATAGCAATTTCAGTCATTAGTCTCTTTCATAAATGCTGAAATCATTATGGTAACAGAATGGCCAAGGGGCACCCTGATCCCAGGTTCATTCTGAGTCATACAGGGGTGTGACTACTCGCCTTTCAAAATAATTACTGGAGCGGCCACCTCGGCCGTGAGAGAAGATGGTGTCTAATAAACCTGGTCTTTAACCTAAGCCAGGGCAGATTCTGGTTTTATTGTTATTTTTTTCTTTTAGAATGAAGCAATATGGTTTTTCCCTGTCTCTGTAACATAAAATCCCAACTGGCCTTTAGAAGAGTTATTTGTTCACCAAGAGAAAGAACAAAGTAGGGGCAAAGAACTTTTGTTTTTTATTTGTGGTTGGCAGTAGTGTCTTTTGAGCAGATTTTGCAGGCATAGGAGCATAAGCTTGTAAGATCAACACAGTGTAGTGGTGAAGACGGGGGTTTTACAGAATATCTCTGCCCCAGGTTTAAGGGAAGTCTCTATCTCATAATAGCTGCATCTTCCAGGGTGAGTGATTTAACTATTCTGTACCTTCCTTTTCCGGACTGTAAAATTAGTATGCAGTAGACCCTGATTCATAAAGTAATGCATAGCACCTGATGCATGACACTCAATAAATGGTAGCTTTTATTACAGTTATATTTATAATAACTTCCATTTTTCATGGCGTGACAGCTGCTTCTTGTAGGAATCCATTGCTTCTGTGACCTCTATGGTGGGTCTTCCCAGCCAACACCTCTAGGGGACAGCGAAGTGCAGTGCCTGGTGATGCTCCCTAATGGGAAGTCTAGAAGGTTCTTTGAGAAGTACTTCTCTGGGAAGTCTTCTTGGTGGTGGGGTGGGGGTGGGGTGTTGATTTATTTTGTTTGAGACATCCAGAGAAACAAACCTTTGTGATACGACAAATATCAAATCCTTGAGAAAATAAGTGGCATTTCAAGAAGAAGTGTAACATTAACAATAAAAACAATTAGAACTACTGTAACTGAAGACCTTCTCTACAAGAGGGGCTTCTCCACCACAGATACTGTACCTAAACCATCACTAAGCCCACGACATTCTTGAGGGTTGATATGCTAGTCCTCATCTTACAAATGTGGAAGCTGAGAGTCACAGAGGTCAACAAATTTTCTTTCATAGGGAAGTGATGGATGCCAACAAGATTTGAATGGGGTCTGTCTGACTTTAAAGCCCTTGTTCTTTCTGTCCTGCCACATTGGTGGGAGGGTTCATCAGTAGTCTGATGTTAAGCCACGCTGCAGTAACAACCAGCCCCCAGCTCTCCGTGGACTGTCATCACAAGGGTTTATTTCTCACTCAGGTGACATGTCAGGTGTGGGTTGGCTTTGACTCACTCTTCTGTACGTCTTCTTGGCTCCAGGACTCAGTTGGAAGAGTAGCTGCTGTCTGAGACGTGCTGCTCTCATGGCAAAGAGCAAACACCATCGGGGAAACCTGTGATGGCTCTGAGAGCCTCTGCTCTATCAACCTCACGGTTCAATAGCCAGAGCAAGTCACGTGGCCGACACTGATGTCAGTGGATGAGAGAAATTTCAGGAAGGCCGTGTAGGGATGGGCCTGGTAGAGAGGGATGGTAAGCATTTCAGACAAATAGGAGAGGGTACCACAGAGGGACTTCTGGGAAGAAAGATCTGTGTACACAACTCCAGGGTGACACAGTTTTCAGGAACATTGAGTAGTCCAGTCTGTCAGGCTTAAAGTGTACATATTGGAGTTAGATAAGGTTTGAAAATTTATGTTGACTTCATGTTGTGAAGAGTTGTGAATGCTCAGCCAAGGAAGAGGTGTTCGATTCAATGAGCCATGAAGAACAGTCAGGTAGGGGTTCAAGACCAAACGTGAGGTCAAGTACCAACAGCACAGCCAGGGCACCCACTTTGACATACTTCAAGGAACAACATTTCATTAAAGGAAAGACAAATGTAGGTATTTTTCACAATAGCAATAAAAACAGATGTTTTAACCCATTCACAGGATCCCTATCTGACTCTCCCACATATGTGTAGATTGCCGTGGTAGGTTACATTGTTTTCAATTCTTTGCTTCCTTCCTGCTATAAAATTATATTTTCCATGTGACTCTGCAGCAGCTCCCATGGTGGAAGGTGTGAACTGCTCTCCTGTTTGATGTTGGCCTCGGCTCTGAGACTTGCTTTGACTGATGGAATGTGGGCTTAAGCAACTGTGCCATTTCCAAGTAGAGGCCATCAGGAGCCATGGGTATCCCTCCTGCTTTCTTACAGTCCTGTTGTCCATCCAGAGGAAGGCATGCCCTGAATGCCTCCTGCCCCCCAACCATGGCCCCAGTGAGACATGTGGAAAAGATATGAACTCAACATTCAGCCCAGAGCCAAGCCCAGCTGAGATTCACCAAACTATAGCCAATCCACAGACCCTTGAGAAAGAAAAATATTTGTTTGGGGTTGTTTGTTATGTAGCATTATTGCACCAATAGCTATCTAATAAAGGTCCATTTTACAGATTGAGAAAAGCAAATAGGGAACTGTGTGCCCAAGTAATAGAGCCTGACATCCAAACCCAGGTCTTCTTTCCTCAAGGCTATGCTCTCCTACAGACCATCATATTCTCCATTAGGTGGATGGGAAGAGATTGAAGATGCAAGGTACTTTATTCTTAGAGAATGAGGGGCCCAAAGACTCAAGGGAAGAACAAATGAAGCAGGTCTGGAGAAGAAGGGGGGCAAATCTGTATCATGATCAACAAAAGCCACAAATGTAGCTGTGGAAGCCATAATGATTAATAATGGATATGCAGGAGAGAAGCTGTTTCCAATATCTTTGGTGCCCTCAATTATCTGTTCACTGAATCATCTAAGTCGTGTCTTCTCTTTAATCTCTGTTGTTCCACTTCCTTAGGAAAACTTGTGCTTGGTCAAGTCACATGTATTCTTTCTCCATTCATTCATTCCTTTAACAAACATTTATTAAGCAACTGTAACAACTGTCCTCTTATACAACTTACAGCCTAAGGCAAATAATGAAATTGTTAAATCAACCAAGATATAACTATTAATTAAGCATTTTAAAAGAAAATAACAATGAACAAAGAAAACTTATCACAGAGGAATCTGAGCTAGTCTCAGTGGGCTGGAACATGGCCTTTGAGCTAAGATTGGAAGGCTGCATCAGGACTAACCATGGAAAGAAAGCTGAGGGTAGATGTTCCAGAAAGAGAGACTAGCATGTGCAAAGACCCTGTGGCAGGGGGTTCTATCATTATCTTCATATACGGCTACCATGGGTTTGTAATACACTAGTGTTATCCAAAAATTCTCTTTAAGAGCACATGTGTCATCATTGTCAACACCATCTCCATCAACACGTTATACTCATCACATAGAGACTTGAGAATTTTCATTAACTTATAGTCTCTACTTCCAAGGTTCATAAGCAGAGAAACAAATGCGCATAAACACACATAATCTTTCTCTAACTAATAATGAAATGACTAAATCTTGTCAGCATAAGTTTGAAGTTAAGACATGTTTACTGTTTTCCCTCAGCTTTGTTGGCCGAAGACAGAGCAATTTTAAGGGTTTTGTGCTGTTAGCTGACCATACTCCAGACAGACCACACAGCCCTCTGAAGTTTCCAAATACACTGGCAGACCCTTCTTTAAATGGGTTTTTCACGTTGACTTCCTTCTTCGGATTTGGAGGAGGAATGGCTTTTCCATGACTTACTTTGGGAGCTGGTTCCAATTAGACTTCCTCAGGGCAACAAATGCTCTCTTCTGTGAAGAGCATTATGCCTAAAACTTCAGTTGGAGGCTGAGGGACTGGAGAAAAATTTTGCTGACTAATAAGTAAAAGTCAGATCTGTGTCAGAATAACAGATGGTATTGCCAAAGTCAAAACCTCCTCTCTTTAATCACTCATCTGTGTAAATATACAAAGTCAGTGGCAGACAGACAAAATTTACAGACGGAGAAACGCAAAGAGAAGGTTCAGTGAAGGGTTTGAAGTCCCACACTGAGAGGGGTAATTCTAGAATTGTAATCTAGGAGTCTGAACATCTAATTTGCTCCTTAATTACTCAAATTCTCTTTAATTTCTGCATCTCTAAAATAAAAGCTGTAACATCTAACCTAATAGTCACATTACGAGAAATAATGATGGGATTCAACAGACACCCCTAGCACAGGGTCTGGTACAGGGTAAGCAGTGCATAAATGTTAAATCTCTTCCATTAGTTATTAAAAAATTTCAACACCGCACGTCTTTCTGAACAGGTGTACTCTGAAGTGATGTTGCCTGCTTCAATCACACCAAATTTGACAAAGAAGTCGCGTTGCCACGTCTCAAGAAGGAAACATTTTGGAAGAGTCATGATCAAGATTGCGGAAAGGAAACACAACATTGTAAATCAACTGCACTTCAATAAAATACATTTTTAAAAAAGATTGCATAAAGGAGAAATAAAGTAGAAATGCTGATGTGAGTGCCATATGCTTTCAGAAACCCTTGCCCAGGTGTTGGCGGGATGAATTGATCCAGGTAGAAATTAAGAACACCTTTGAAATGCATTTGATTTTATCACCATGGCCACCAAACCTAATTAAAGGGGGAACATGTACAAATGGATGATGTTGGGTTGAGGGTGTGAACAGTCAAACCTTAGGAAAGGAATTTCCTCTTCTCAATATTTATAAATGGACAGAGTATCGGAGCTGGAACTTACAGAAAATGAGGTCAATGGGTAGACTCCACAAGTTGCGTGATCTCCTGGAATCTTATGTAAAATATCATATGCACCTTCATATGTGTGTTTTCTAGGGACATGACCCATATATTTCATCAGATTCTCAGAGGAACAGAAGACACCCCAAAAGTTCAGAGTCACTGATTCAGACTAGTCTTCTCTTTAGCCTTGGCCCTTTCTAATCAATAAGCACATGCCTCACTCTCCTCCTAGTTTCTGATACTGTCTGGAGCCTGCCAGAACTTTTGGGGTCTCACCGTTTGTTCTTCTGGTCTCCCCAGAATGCTTCCATCCTGGGGAATTAAAGGTAGTGGGAAGAAGAAATTAAAGTCAAGAAATATCAACCTGGTGGTCTTTTAAAATGAAAAGCTAACTCATATAGATGATAAGTTTACATATAGATTTCATAGCCCTCTTCTGTGATACCGTAAGAGCCGACCCTTGAAGGAAATATTGTTATAAGAAATTCATCATCAGAAGTTGTCACCAGGACTAACATGAAATCTCAAAAGAGCTCACAGGTGGAGTTCAGTGGTGGCCCTGCCAGCACTTGCCCTAAGAGATGAAGCAAATCCACCCTTCCCTCCTCCTGCCATGTCCTCACCTGGATAATTAAGTGATGGGCCAAGTGGTCTCAGTGTCCCCTCCATTGGCCACCATGACTTACAGAGGCACTAGTCTGCTCTATGCCAGGCAATGAACACACATAATCTTATTTCTCCCAATCCTCTCAAACTCTGCAGGACAGCCCTGCTCTTCACCCATCAGCTCTGACTTGTATGAGGTACCACGACTTAATGACAGAACTTGGACTAGGACTTGGGTCTTCTGAATCCGCCATAAATATTCTTTCCTCTATACCCATGGTCTCTAAACTTTGAACAAAAAAATGGTTTTGAGCACATACTCTCAAAGTATGTATATATTTTCCTTGTAAGTTATAGATAGGCACATATACAAGTTACTTATAAAATATATGCATATACATGTAGTGCTATCCTTGTATATATCATACATATATTACATGTATATTGTCCCATGTAAATACATGTATTGACATGTAAATATCCCATGTATATTACAAAATAGATATAGATACAAATTTGAAAAGGATGAACTAAAATTTAATAATGGATTATTTGTTGAAGGTACAATATTGTGTTCTTTATAAGCAATTATTATTAATATTCTAGGGACCATAATGTAATTGAACGTGATTATTTTTGAAAATTTTGATTAAACACTCATGATTGAACAACCTACAGTTTATTGTAATTCAATTTACAAAATTTACAATTTACTAAATTCAGCCTATTCCCCAATTCAGTCTTAATGGCTGTTGTAACCCATGTGGAGGAAGCCATTTTTTGTGCCCCGAATCTTCTGTTTTCAGTCCCTTCCTTCAAGCATACAAAAATTTGCTGAAATTCAGCTAATACATTTCTCTCTTTGCAAATGATTTCATTTACTAACCGGAAGGTGCTACATTTTAAAATTTTCAACAAATTGGTTCAAAATGCTCTGAAACTCTTCTGTTTGAACATCGTTTCTAAGTTTTTTAAGTATAAAAAATATGAAAATCTCTGTAAGTGATTCATTTAAACCATTTTCCTCAAAAAAGTCACATAATGATAGTAACATTTCCCAAGACCCATTTTCAAAATGCTTTCTCCATAGCACTGTCTTCTTTCCAAAAGCTCTTTTTAAAAAAAAAAATCTTTATTGGAGTATAATTGCTTTACAATGTTGTGTTAGTTTCTGCGGTATGGCAAAGTGAATCAGCTATACATATACATATATCCCCATATCCCCTCCCTCTTGTGCCTCCCTCCCAACCCCCCATCCCACCCCTCTAGTTGGTCAAAAAGTACCGAGCTGATCTCCCTGTGCCATGTGGCTGCTTCCCACTAGCTCTCTATTTTACATTTGGTAGTGTATATATGTCAATGCTACTCTCTCACTTCATCCCAGTTTACCCTTCCCCCTCCCCGTGTCCTCAAGTCCATTCTCTACGTCTGCATCTTTATTCCTGTCCCGCCTCTAGGTTCATCAGAACCCTTTTTTTGTTTTTGTTTTTTTAGATTCCATATATATGTGTTAGCATATGGTCTTTGTTTTTCTCTTTCTGACTTACTTCACTCTGTATGACAGACTCCAGGTCCATCCACCTCACTACAAAAGACTCAGTTTCATTTCTTTTTATGGCTGAGTAATATTCCATTGTATATATGTGCCACATCTTCTTTGTCCATTCATCTGTCGATGGACACTTAGGTTGCTGCCATGTCCTGGCTATTGTAAATAGTGCTGCAGTGAAAATTGTGGTACGTGACTCTTTTTGAATTATGTTTTTCTCAGGGTATATGCCCAGTAGTGGGATTGCTGGGTCATATGGTAGTTCTATTTTTAGTTTTTTAAGGAACCCCCATACTGTCCTCCATAGTGGTTGTATCCATTTACATTCCCACCAATGAAAAGACAACCCTCAGAATGGGAGAATATATTTGCAAATGAAGCAACTGACAAAGGATTAATCTCCAAAATATACAAGCAGCTCATGCGGCTCAATATCAAAAAAACAAACAACCCAATCCAAAAATGGGCAGAAGACCTAAATAGACATTTCTCCAAAGAAGATATACAGATGGCCAACAGATACATAAAAGGATGCTCAACGTCAGTAATCATTAGACAAAAGCCCTTATTTTTTTTCCAATGTTAAGTTGCATTGGCCACAGAAGGATGGATTAAGTGCATCTATTATTGCTAGGTAGCACACTCTGACAGCCACTTTTCATCATAGGAAAGGTCCACAACTCGAAGCTCTTGTCTTTTTGCAAAAGAAAAAAAATGTGCAATTCATCTTTCCATTCCCAACTATTTTAACTTTGCCACAAAATAAACAGCAAACCTCTGGGTGGTAGAAAAGATATTCAGTCATTCCTTATCTTTACGAAGTATGTTAAATATTCTACTACTTTTTAAAAACTTTTTATTTTATACTGGGGGATAGCCGATTAACAATGTTGTGATAGTTTCAGGTGCACAGAACAGCAACTCAGCCATACATAAACATGTATCCATTCTTCCCCAAACTCCCCTCCCATGCAGGCTGCCACATAACATTGAGCAGAGGTCCCTGTGCTATACAATAGGTCCTTGTTGGTTATCCATCTTAAAAATAGCAGTGTGTACATATTTAAAATGTGTAAATGCATAAAACCACTTTCCCAGGAATGAATCAGCTGATGACTCCTCAACATGCAGAAAGGAAGCAAAAGGAAGAATAAGACCCAGCAGAATGCCTGGTCTTAACTCAGAAACCATCAAGCCACGTGACCAGCTGACTTGCAGATCAAATGTAAATGTGTACATTAAACATTCTCCAAAGATTAATTTCTTTCATATGTTTTTGGTATAAATAGCGTTAAAACATTTCTTCCCGTATGCTAATGACTTGCTTATGCCCTCCCTCCGTATTTGCCCACTGCCCATTGAAAGGCTCCCCCAGCCGCCCCCTAGAACTCCAGTCAACACTGATCTCACCCTTTCTCTGGGCATCATATCTGTACTCTAGACATTGTCGTTTGATGATAATATTCTTTCCGTTACACCCCGAGACATCTCTAGAATCCAGGGATCATTACTCCTCTGTTTAAAATGAGAGCCAAGAACAGTCTGTGGAGAAGGGGGTCTCACTCTGACTTGCTGCACCTCTTCTACCTCTTATGGAATAAACCCTCCACCCCAGGTCCCTTCTGTTGGCTTTTCTTGCCCACACGAAGCCATCACAGATGGTTTTATCGTCCTTTCCCTTGGAGGTATTGTGTGTGTGGTGTTTATTTATAGCTAATCTCCTTTTTAAGTGTGCCTATCTACATTTAAAGTGTGAGTTTCTGCATTTTACAATAAGAACACCTTATAAATCAAGAAGCACAAACAGGGTAACAGCTTTTCAGAGAATATCCAATAAACTTTTGAAATCTCTGCCCCATTTTCAAAAGGTCAGAGTGTAATTTAAATGAAGCATGGAAGGGTTGCAATAAAGTAGCAGCTGTGTAGAATGAATACCTTTCTCGGTGCCCACCAAAAGGTGATTCATACAACAGCAAAGGTCTCTTGAACTAATGAATAGCTGTTAAAGTTAAAGATCTGTGCAGAGAATAATATGTAGGTGCAGGGCAGAGACTTCTGGAATTATAGCTACACTGTAATTGAGTTCCCGGCTGGCAAAGACCGATTTGAAGACAGATTATCTCTGTTTACCCACAGAACAATAAAAGTTTGTAGAAGCCTATTTCCAATCATTCACTTTTCCCACCAAACTAAAATTCCTCCAGTGCAGCCCAGGACGTGGGGCAGAGAGCTTTTCAGTTCTGCACATGGACTCAGAGACACCAGCTCAGGTCTGACCGGGGGTTTATGTTTTAGGGCTGAAGATCTGCTTAGATGGTCAGAAATCCTAACCCTTCTCCCAACCCATCCATTCACTTTATAATAAAATACAAGCTTTTTTTTTTTTAAACCATTTGGTCACCTATTAAAAAGCCCCTGCTCGTCATTGCTCATTCGCTTTGATATTGACAAGTAATCTTCTATGCTTTTTACTGATGGCACCCACTCATTCAATGATTTCCAATCTGTGGTCACATATATGTTGAAATGCATAAACGATGGAGCAAAAACGCAGTGTACTTTTCATCGTTCACTTTTTAACTGATTGCCATGAACACAAAGCGCCAGGAAATGGGAATCATTTCCAAATCAAGAGTAGTTTGTTTACAGTGGTTTTGAAAATAATTGGAGTGATTCCAGTGCCCTAGAGTCTGCACTTCCTGAAAATTCCCTACTAAAGATTTTTCTCAGGGTAAAGATTTATTCGGTGAGTTGAACTATTCATGTCTCTTTTTTTTTCATTTTTATTGGAGTTTAGTTGCTTTACACTGTTGTTAGTTTCTACTGTGCAGCAAAGTGAAATCAGCTATACGTATACATATATCCCCTCTTTTTTGGATTTCTTTCCCATTTAGGTCACCACAGAGCACTGAGTAAAGTTCTCTGTGCTATACGGTAGTTATCTAATTTATACATAGTATCAATAGTGTATATATGTCAATCCCAATCTCCCAATTCATCTTAAAGGAACAAAGAATGAACATGTGGTATACTTCATTCAATGCCCACCTCCTTCCTTTATTTCATTAGCAAACACATTACATGCAAGTATATCTAGGGTAGAAACCTCACTTCCTAAAACTTAGAGTTAAAAGCCGGTAACTTACTATTTATTCACCACCTACACGTTTGCAATATAGAATAGATGATTCTTAGAGGGTAAAACACAAACGCTCTATAAAAGTGCCGAAAACACTATTAAGAAGAGACTTCGGCGTTGCCCTCCAGCGCGGGTGATGAAAACCGAGCCAGAGTGGGAGGCGGCGGCGTGGCTGCAGCGCCGCGGGGAGGGCGGCCCACGTCGCCTTCTGCAGCCGCGTCTCCGTCAGTTCCCGTCGCCGTCACGGCGGCCGGAGGACACGCTCGAGGGAGAATGAACCAGAGGGACGCGCGGGTGCGTCTGTTTGCCGCCGCAGATTGTGGTGGAACAGTGGGAGCTATTCTGACATGTCCACTGGAAGTTGGAAGGACACGGCTGCAGTCATCTTGGGTGACACTTTACATCTCTGAAGTTCAGCTGAGCACCGTGCCTAGAGCCAGTGTCCCTCGAGTAGTGTCTCCCGGACCTCTCCATTGTCCAAAGGTGATCTTGGAGAAAGAAGGGCCTAGTTCTCTGTTTAGAGGATTTGGCCGCAATTTACTGGGGGTGGCCCCTTCCAGAGCAATAATATACATTGCTGCTTATTCAAACTGCACGGAAAAGTGGAATGGCTTACTGGATCCCGATTCTACCCAGGTACACGATTTCTGCCGCAATGGCAGGCATTGATGGCAGTACATTTCTCCCTAGAAAAGAGTGAGATCGCGTCATCTCATGCTTGCCACCTGCAGGTCACTTCCTGTAGAAATATGGACTAACTTAAACCTCGTTTTACCTCAATCACAGCGACCAACCCCATTTGGCTGATAAAGATTCGGTGACAGCTTGGGAGCCGTGGGGAAAGGCGAATGGGCACTTTTGAGCGTGTCCGTAAAGTGTATCAGACAGATGGACTTAGAGGATTTTATAGGGGCATGTCTGCTTCATATGCTGGCATATCAGAGACTGTTATCCATTTTGTTATTTATGACAGTATTAAGTAAAAACTACTGGAATATAAGATTGCTCCTATGATGGAAAATGAAGAAGAGTCTGTAAAAGAAGCATCAGATTTTGTGGGAATGATGCTAGCTGCTGCCACCTCAAAAACGTGTGCCACGGGCTTCCCTGGTGGCGCAGTGGTTGAGAGTCCACCTGCCGATGCAGGGGACACGGGTTCGTGCCCCGGTCCGGGAAGATCTCACATACCGCGGAGCGGCTGGGCCCGTGAGCCATGGCCGCTGGGCCTGTGCGTCCGGAGCCTGTGCTCTGCAACGGGAGAGGCCACAGCAGTGAGAGGCCCGCGTGCCACCAAAAAAAAAAAAAGTGTGCCACAACTGTAGCATATCTGCATGAAGTTGTAAGAACAAGATTGCATGAAGAGGAAACAAAATTCGATCCTTTTTTCAGACACTGTCTTTTCTTGTTCAAGAAGAAGGCTATGGGTCTCTTTACTGTGGTCTGACAGCTCATCTGGTGAGACAGATTCCAAACACAGCCATTATGATGGCCACCTATGAATTAGTGGTCTACCTGCTCAACGGATAGCACCACCAGGCTGCTGCTATAAACGGGGGAGACCAAAAGATACAGTGGACCATGGAGCCAGCTTTGTGGACAGAAGGAAAATAGTGTGGGAACATGGAACTATACCTAAGTGGAAGTTTGGTTGTAGGAATTAAAGTAATCATAACCACAATACTTACTCTTTTAGTAATGTGAAAAAAATCCTTGGCTGCCTCCAAGAAAAAGCCTTTAAAAGCACTCCTTCTTCAAAATTGCCATTTTCTCTGCCATGTCCACAGGACACAGTTGGCATTTTGTCGATTTATGGCAGAGTATAGTGTTTATTCCATGAGCACTTTTCCAGTCTTCTAGACAAAGCCATCTGTAACTGTATACTATACTATAACTATCCAAAGACAGTATTGACAGTCACACATTTCTAACTTCTGTATAATTCCTATAAAATTGAAAAATAACAATGAGAGCAGTATTTTTACATTTCCTTGAGAGGATCTGGCACTATACTTTAAAGTTAATCATTTGGCATTAGTAGTCACCGTTTTTGACAACAAATGAAGCAGTGTCTAAACGTGTTTATTTTTAGCTTTAAAATGTTTTGGTTTCCACTTCTCACAGGTGCTTTATGTTCAGCATAATTGAACACTTAAATTGTTAATGTATCAACTCAAATGGTAATAGTCTGGGACACAGTAAACCAGTAAAATGTTGATTCTTGGCCAGTTCAGTGACTTGAGCGTGTTCTCTTATCTTTTCTAACCTAATGATACATGAATGAATGCAATGTCTTTTCAGTGACTTATTAATTATGAACTTGAATTATCCCCTGTCATACCTAGGTATCATTTTCTTAAAGTGGAAAAAATTTACTGCTTCTGAATCTTTCTCTATTTGGTTTCACATTAAGAATTTGAACCTTTGAATTATTTCCAGAAGCTCTGCATACATTGCATTTATTTAGTAGAGAAAATGGTAATTTTCACCTTTGCCCTGACAAAGTGTTTCTTTTTTTAAGGCGACGTTATAAATATCTGGGGCAGCATAAACATTATGAAGAAGGGCCCTCTGCTATCTGATTGAGCAGGTAGTGATCCTAATTAACTTATAGTTTTATAAATGAACAAACTGCTTTGGACAAGGAATTTATTCCATCCTAATTTCTTGAATGGTAAATCATAGAAAGATTCAAGTTACTTCAGGTTATGTGTGTTAACAGGATATAGCTTTTACATTTTGCTGTTGAGTTCAACTGCACCTTTTAATACTTTAAATGTATTATATGTATGGCCCTTATGAAGATATTTGCTGTAATTCTATGAAAAGACTTTCACTTATGGATGTTGCAATACTGGTGTATGAAACTTATACAATTAAGCTCCAGTGTGGTACTCAAAAAAAATAAAATAAAATAAAGAGACTTCATCTTGCAGGATTTTAGAGCTAGGAAGAGATCATCTAGATTAAACTCTTCATTCTACAGGTGACAGACCTAAAGTCCAGAGAGGTGACGTGTCATTCCCAAGGTCAACCAGTAGTGATGGTGCCAAGACAGGGTCCCAATTGGGCTGCACCTGTGTCCTAGTTCCTCACTGCAGTGCTTTCTGATTGGCTAGAAACATATATGTAAGTGATCTTAATTATTTCCCTGAGTCTTTCTATCACAAGTGAATTAACAACAAAAATGATACCAAGGCTTTAGAAAAACAATTTTTTCAAGCCCTCCCAGCCACACACAATAGAAAGCAAATATCATCCGCTACTATTTATGCTCAGGAATTCAATTGTCTATTTCACAATCTCACAGAACAATTTCTGGCTCCTGGCAAGTCTGATGTAAATCCTGGAGCATGCAACTGACACTGTGTTCTACAGGGATCAGAGAACTCGTGGGATAAAGGACCCCAGCCCACCAAGGGCCACATGATTCACACATTCAATCCGATGAAGAGGCTGGTGACAGCACCATCAGTTCTGTTAAATGCATTTCTCCTCCTCTTGCAAAGCCCCACTCACTGCTGGTCCTTCCTTAGCCAAGACTTTACCGACCACATTATTATTTCCCTATTATCCGTTTCATGTCATACTAACGTAATTAGGGGTGGGGATGCATCTTTCCTAATCACACCCAATTTCTCTTTATTTTATCTTCTGGGAAGAGACTATTTCAGGTCACCATCCATCCACGCACTAGACACACACTTTAAAACGACTTGCTGTTTTCCGACAGGCATATTTCTGGAACACTGGTAAGCTGATATTACACTTGCAGAATGGTGGCCCTTGAAATTAGGTCAATCGTAAAAGAACTCCTGTGACTAGGAGTTTTGTTTGTCAGTAAATATTTGCTGAGCACCTGTGTGTGCTAAGCTGTGCGGCTACAGAGATCAAGACATCTTTCAAGATCTCTAGAATTCAGTCTCCTTGGGAAGGAAGCTGAATGGAGATTTCAGTGTGACAAGGGAGGTAAATGAGGAACCAAAGAAACAGAGAGGAGGAGTGTCTGGGGCCAGCTGGGCAAGTCAGTGAACTCTTACCTGGGGGAGGTGATGTTTGAGCCCTTATCCGATAGCCAGGCAGAGAGAAGACAATGGCAACAACATCAAACCGGGGAACTATAAGTAGCTCCAATAATGCCAAAGGATGGCTCAGGAGCTAGGAGTCCCAGCAGGTGGGGTGCAGCAGGTAAAAGGGGTTGAAGCACCCCTCTCTCTTCTGTAGTTTTCTCTCCGCAGAGCTCTTAGCTCACAAATGCCAAAGATGACCCGATCTATTTAGTCTGGTTGCCCAAAATACATTTCAGAATTCCTAGACCTCTTTAAAATCCAGCTCCCATTCACTTAGGTTTTCCACCTCTCCCAAGGACACGGGCAATCAGTGCCTGGTTTTTGGAATATTGCCCTCAGGTTCACAGCTGCTAAATTCTTAAAGCACAATCAGCAGAGCACAGAAGCAAACATGAGAGGGATCCTTTCCCCATTAAATGAAGAACTTTGGGGGGGTATTAACCAACTCCTTCTTAATGAAAAGTGATTTCCCACTTCGAAGAAAGGCTTTTCCCTTAGAGAAAAATCTGTATTTCTCAAATTGTTATTTCTTAAAATAGCTAGCAGGCCAGCATTATTTGTGGGGGGGGGGGGGTTCCTGTGTTTTGTCTTTGGAACTCTGAACTGTACTTAAAATATAGTATATTTTCAACAGTTAAATGGGAGAGAAGGGGGTATGGGTAGTTCAGAGAATTAAAAGTATATGAACATTTTTCGGAGACTACTGGAATTTTTATGTCCTTGACCAGAGATTGTCTGAAAGGAGTAGAAAAATCCTGATTTTTTTAAGGAGTAGGTAAAAGTCCTGTAATACCCTCTGGAGAGAAAACTTCAGTTGGATTCAAAGGGGTCAGGTCTCTTTGTATAGATAATAGAGGCCATACAGAGAATGGATAATATTAACCATAGAAAGAAAGATGAAATATTTAGGTTGGTGTCTCCACAGGACCTACGACAAAGAATAACACCAACTTCATCTTACAAGTTATTTTTTTGCTATGTAATTATGCCTTTTTTTATCCCTCCTCTGCTGGGTACTGCTCAGTGCCTAACTCTGGCTTAAATTTTAAAGGGAGTAATTAAGCCCTAGAAACTTCTGGTGCCAAAGCTGTTCTGCGGTGCTGTTAGTACAGTAAATCACCAAGCTACCCCCTTGGGTCTCCTTCCCAGAAGCTGTCAGAGGCAACTCCATGTTTATGGGAGAGTCTCTCAATGCTTTATACTGCCTGGGATAAAATTAAGTCAAGGAGCATTCAGTTAAAATGGCAGGGTAAGTAAATGAGCTGTACCGGGTCCCTCCATTTAATTTGTATCAAAGACTTCGAACCGGGGGAATAAAGATGCTGGAGCTGTAATCTGGCTGAGTAATTCTGGGCTACAGCGGGTACGAGTTTGCTCATTAGGTCGCGGAAGACTGGAGATGTACCATCTCTTCTGTGAATGCTCAAAAAAAAAAATAACACAGGCGTTTAGAGGCTCTGATACCAACCCCCAAACTGGACAAGAACTGGTGAAATACCAATGGGGTAATATGCAACTCTCATACCTCGTTGGAGATGCAGAGAAGAAAGAGCACATATGGTTTGTGGCCTCTGGGAGTTTACAGATTAGTGGGGAAAACAATTCAACACACAAGGGTACAGTGAACAAAAGAGATGCAATAGGAATGATCCTGGATGTTTGGCTATAAGTGGTATTAATTAGAGAAAATTTGAAACTGTGAAATTTTGAGAGCCAAGAGAGTCCATAGAAACTGTCTCATCTATAGGTCCAAGCCTTGTCTTAGGGATTCTGCTAAAAGTTTCCCATAATGTCCCCTCTGCAAGGCTGCCAGGAGGGGTTAACCCAGGTGGCAGTAGCAAATTGTCTTCATGTTACACTGAGTATGTTTTTGTAATCAATCAGCCCCCATCACCAGCCACAATTCCATCCACATGCATCTCTACATACAACCACGTGAGGCCTTCCTCGATGCACTTAGCCAGTGTATGAACTACTCCAAGAGTGTATACATCACCCTCCATCGATATTCCTGCTGACGCTCCAGAGGTGAGCCGGCCTCCTTGCCCCTCCTAACTGTACTCACACTTCCTCCATCCAGTCAGCACCAACCACCCCAGCCCTTCCATCTGGAGTCTTCTCCAGAAGACCCAACCCCCCTTCCTTGACCAGCAGCCTCCCAAACACCCCGAAGTGATCTGTATTCAGCTCTCCTAACCTGGATCAATTGTTCTGCTTTATTCATTGACTTTGTCATTATACCATGTTAGTCTTTGAGGATCAGTATCTTTCATTTTTCACCCACTGTCCAACGTGACAGCATCATGTAATGGATGTTTACCGAGTTCAACTTAAAGAATGAGCCCCTGATAAATGATTTCTGAATGACACTCTTTAGCACATTTAGAAGTGCATACTTTACTGTATTTCGATTTATTCTTATCCGTTTGCATAAGTTTAATTCTGAACAATCCACCAACATTTTACCAAAGACTTCCCTTCCTAGTAATTGGGCATTCATTTTCCTAATACCTTGCATCCATTTAAAGGCAGTTTCCTGTTTTCATTTCAAGCATAACAAAGATTGAGTAGAGAGTAGACATCTATGGGACATCCCAGCAGAATCTGCTCTAGTTTTGCCAAATTCCTATAAAACTCCACTATTCTGCTCTCAATTACTCTTTGCTTGGTAACCAGCCCAGCATCAGTCAGAAGACACATAAAGTCTCCTTGGTTAAGTCCAAGTATTGATATAATATCTGGGCCTCGCTGATTCTGTACCTTTGTAACAGTTGCTTAGAACCACTTTCAGAGGAAATGCTTGAGAATCATTGCTATCTAAGCACATTTATCCTCCCCTGGCATTCAAGACTGGCTTGACCACGAGGACAGGGCCACTTGGCTTGCCCTGGTCCTTTAAGTGTTGCCTCTGGTACAGTATTTCCATCTCAGCGTCATGCCTGTCTACACACTTCAGAAACTTCCCCTGGGCTGACCTGTTGTCTCTGTAAATATGAGGCAACTCACTTTCGTTAGAAAATGAGCAGGTGAAAAGCAAATCTTCCAACTCCATGTAGGGGGAAGTTAAGACTCACCCAAACTTTCAAGGAAACAGTTATAGTGAAGGTGGAATTGGCAGTGGCAAGACAGAAATAAACAAAGATTGCCCACTTCAAAGATCTGGTATAAACCTGGACATGCACCCTTGCATTGAATATGGCAATTCCAGGTGACTCATGTGAATGAAAGAAAGAAATGATCAACACCCACAGGAGTCAGACATTTCCCTATCCGTCTTTGGTCAGATTTCTCACATCCACATGGATGTGAGTTTTGCCTTCTTTGCGTCCTTTCACTATAAGCAGTGAAATTGATAAGGCAAGCCTTAGAAGATGAGATGAGCAAGCTTTTTAAATAATCAGGAGTTGACTAAAGACATGGAACTTGCAACATGCATTTGTTGGTTTTTTTCCCTTATAACACATCACTTTTTCTCTCTCATTTAGATATGTATGCATGTATATATGCATACATATTAACTATGCATTTTAAAAAATTATACTGCTATTCTTTGAACTACTTTTTCTCTCACACAATATATACATATATATATATATATATATATATTTTTTTTTTTTGCAGTACACGGGCCTCTCCACTGTTGTGGCCTCTCCTGTTGCGGAGCACAGGCTCCGGACGTGCAGGCTCAGCGGCCATGGCTCACGGGCCTAGCCACTCCGCGGTATGTGGGATCTTCCCGGACCAGGGCACGAAGCCGTGTCCCCTGCATCAGCAGGCGGACTCTCAACCACTGCGCCACCAGGGAAGCCCCCACACAATATATTTTATTTTCCCTTACAATTAAATGTTCTTTGTAAACATGTTTTTTTAACAGCTCATCTATCAAAAGGTTTCATTATCCGATATACTACTGTATTTGACCAGGACTCCACTGTTGGATATTCTGGTTGTTAATCTTTGCTATAATAACACTACAATAAACATCCTATATATCTCTAAAAAAAGACATGGATCTTGTAGTGAATGCTGCTTTGAGAGTGAGAACCACACCAATTTTAAAAACTCTGATTCCAACAATTCTTTAAAGAGCTGTAAATTCCTAAAAGGCAAATCTATGTGCTGTGCTTACTGCATCCTTCATAATACTGAGCTCTGAGGTCTTAAAGTAGAGAACACTCCCCAAAGTTTTGTCGACTAAAATGAATTAACATTATCGTCCCCACCAGTATCAGATTTCCATATCATATTCCATAGAAAAGCACGATGAGACACAATCTTATTAAGATCCTATCAAGATTGTAAAAATATTTCTGGCAGAATTAAAATTTTGTATTTCTTTAGGACCAAGATTACTATGTATAATAATAGGTTGACAAGACATGGAAGCAACCTAAATGTCCATTGACAGATGAATGGGTAAAGATGTGGTACATATATATACAATGGAATATTACTCAGCCATAAAAAAGAATGAAACAATGCCATTTATAGCAACATGGATGGACCTAGAGATTATCATACTAAGTAAGTCAGACGGAGAAAGACAAATACCATATGATAATCACTTACATGTGGAATCTAAAAAATACATACAAATGAACTTATTTACAAAACAGAAACAGACTCACAGACACAAAACAAACTTACGGTTACGAAACGGGAAAGGCTGGGGGGAGGGATAAATTAGTAGTTTGGAATTAACATATACACACTACTGCACAGAAAATAGATAATCAACAAAGACCTACTGTGTAGCACAGGGAACTCTACTCAGTATTCTGTAACAACCTATATGGGAAAAGAAAATGAAAAAGAATAGGTATATGTATATGTAAACTGAATTTTTTTGCTGTACACCTGAAGCTAACACAATATTGTAAATAAACTATACTCCAATATAAAATAAAAACTAAAAAAAATAGGCTGAAAACAGATTAGAAAAATTCGCTGATATAAAGAAGAGTTAGCATTACCATAAAAAAGCAGAGTGTTCAGAAAAAATGCAGATATTTTAAAAGATTTATGCCATGGGTTGCCAGAGCCTTCTGATATTTCCTGATGGCACTTTATGTAAAAGCTGAACTTTAAAAAAGTTTTACAGTTTATTTTAAACTTAATTTTGTGCATTAGTTATTAACTGAGAGGTATGCAACTGTGATAAAGTAGCTTGCTAACCGTAGCTACCGAGGGATTACACAAGCTCTATTGTATTATGTAGTTGTTCTTTTGCATATTTCATTTACTCAAGGGGAAAATATTATAATTTGTAATTTCCATATTGCCAGATTATTGTGCACCCTCCAATGGTTACTCTCTCTATTTGTTTGGAATCTGTCAATTTCTGCACCATTTAATACGACAATTTGACTTCCCAAACACCAGAAGAATCTCAGAGGGCAGCATTTCCATGGAAAATTCCTTTCTCAGGGACCCAAGCTCAGCATTACCATTTGACACCACTCCTCCCCGCTCCCGTGAAGCTTAACTATTCGATTTCATCTTGCAGTGATACCATTTATATGAATATCATCTTAAATATATTATTTTAATGCTGAAATAAGAGATGCAGGCAATGCAGTTATTACTAGTTTGCTCTCTGTAGCAACTACCTTACAAATGCACAGAGATTGCTGGGGAGATTGAATGCAGTCACTCTCTTGCAAAGACACAAAACCGATTTCCAGGGCTTCCCTGGTGGCGCAGTGGTTGAGAGTCCGCCTGCCGATGCAGGAGACACGGGTTCGTGCCCCGGTCCGGGAAGATCCCACATGCCGCGGAGCAACTAAGCCCGTGAGCCGTGGCCGCTGAGCCTGTGCGTCCGGAGCCTGTGCTCCGCAACGGGAGAGGCCACAACAGTGAGAGGCCCGCATACTGCAAAAACAAACAAACAGAAAAAAAAAAACCCGATTTCCACAGCATTTCATATGCCGACTGTATAAACAGCTTCCAAAATGATTGTTAAAGAAATTCTATTTGACCCTTGCTCACACGTTGTCCACACTTAACAACATTCTTTTCAACTGCCTTTCAGTCCAGAAACCAAGATGCTCAAATACCATCACACGGCCTTCACATTGGCCCATTTAGTTTTGTTTTCATCAAGTTGTTCCCCAAATAGGTTTTGCAATTAGTTCCCATGTTGTATCAATCACGAAAGTCTGTTTGTTTGATTCCATCCAGTCAGCAAATGTGTATTGAATGTCTTCTCGAAGTTGGATGCTGAAAATACTCTTTTCTGCGGTATTGTGAGCTTCTGGCTGGTTGGATCCTTTAAGGATTTTTTTAGGCTTGTTTAAGCTCTCAGTTCTTCAAACCAGAGAACACAGATTTTTGTTTGTTTGTTTAACAATAAGCTTTAGTTAACTTTATTTTTCATGCCTGTTAGTGTTGTTATGGAGTAATTTTCCTGAGTTCAACACTTTGCCTAGGCGCTGTACAATATGTAGGATATAATAAAAATTATAAATATATACAAATGTAGAAGCCATCAATGAGATTGAATCTAGATGCCAATGTATCACTGAGAGCTGGACTCAAGTTCCTGACCTGTCCGTTACTGGTTGATGACCGTAAACTAGCTTAATTTCTCTAAGTCTCAGTTTTCTCATCTGTAAAATGGAAATAATAATAGAGAATGCCTCATAAGGCTGTCTGGGGATGACATGAGATAATCCCTACAATCCACTGGGGTAAGACAGCGAATCTGGATGGCCCGGAGGCTTACTTGGGTCACTAGGCAGAGAGCTGGCTCTAGGGGGCTGAGTTAGCAAAGGAAGATCTGATTCAACTGTTCATCTCCAGAGGGTCCCCCCAACCCAGGAGGCTTCCACAGTCACACAGTCACACAGTCGTCACATAGCTCTGTGGGCCCAGAACTATAAGTATGTGGACCATGCTCAGGGCAGGACTTCCTTCCCTCCTTAAATAGTGACCAGAGTACGCAGCCCATTTATGCCTGCTCTGAAACACAGCTTAAGACATCAGGAGATGGTATGAGCTCTAATTCCTCTTTGCTTATAAGCCACCCCTGCCCCATAAACTATTTATATTTGTATCTCAGTGTGCTGGTGCTAAGCATCCATCATCCTTCAGCCAACAAGAAATCAGCACAGAGCCTGGCACATAGTAAATGCTCGACAGATGTTCCCATGATGTCATTGATGATGTTGATGATGACGATGATAAAAATAATGATGTCATTGATGATGATGATGTCATTGTACTTGTTTGAACTCTGGCTCCTAATATCTTAGCGTGAGCCAGAGGATTGAGTTGCTATCTGTAAGACGTGTGAATTCAAACAGACTTGGAAAACTTAAGCATATTCAATTATGCCGAAGGTTGATGCAAGTGGTATTAAAAATTATTTTTTAAAAAACAAATGATCAGAATTGGCCTTTGTAAAGTGAAAATGCCATCCTAGGTTTTTATTGAAAGTATACCAGACTATTAGAAGACTATATTTTAGCCTCAGATCTTCTTATATCTGATTTTTCCATTAAAACGTATGTGCCTTGAGGTTGAGGATTATGTTAATGTTTAGACACAAGAGAGTTCACGATATAGTACAAGCATTTGTAACATACTGAATAAATGAATAAAGAGATAAATCTTTCCAGGATTAATCACCCACAACGATCCTTCCATCTTTTTAAGTCTTTGCTTCTTAAAGCTTGTATACCACAAAATCAAGCGTTGCACTACAAGATATCTTGGGTTATTTTCCAACTCTTTCATATACAAGATTATCTAATTTCTCTAAACTTTAAAACCCTCAAGGTGAGCTGAAGTCCTTTTTCCAAATTGGACAATACACAACAAGTGATTAATTCACATTTTTAAAGCCTTCGAGGGGCCACGCAACATGCTAGAATGTGGAGATTCCTTAGACAAGGAACAAGAGACAGTTCCCACCTTCAGGAAATTCCCAGTGTGGTGAGGAAGCTGGGATGGGAGCCAGAAGTTGACATACTGTGGGTAAAGCTAAGCCCAGGGCTCTGGGTGAACACGGGAGAGGGAAGCGTAGCCCAGGTGGCACGTTTCATATGGTTGTTGTCAGGACTGGACGACGTAATAAATACCGGGCACCTGGCACAGGTGCCTGCTCCACAAATGTTCATTCACAGAACCTTCTTCCTTCCCACCTATCCTTGCTGCAAAGGACTCTATTGCTAGAATAAATTAAGCTGCTTTTTTACGCTGATCTTAAGAGCACTGGTTGATGTGGCTGATATTTTAGGTTAGAAATAGGCCAGGTTGTATTAAGTTCACTATATGCTTCGCAACACAGTTTGATCACCCTGAAAACAGGGTGAAAACATCTCTCTGCAAAAGGGTCTGTTTACTGATTCTAACATAAGCTCCTGTTCCTCTGGCTCATGACTCTTGGAGGAGTAACAGCATTCTGGACTTGGAAAGACTCGAGTTCGATACCCTGACACAATCTTTCTGATCATGGTCAAGTTCATCTCCTAAACCTCATTTTCTTCGGCTGTAAATGGGGGAAAATGGTACCCAACTCAAGCAATCGTTGTGATGATTCAGGAAGATGATTCATGTAAGGATCTTGGCTCATTTATTTATTCATAAATATTAATTGAGCACCTATTCAAATTCCGAAAGGGAGAAAACGATCAAAGACCCGAGGGGGTAGAACCTGATACAGGTAAATACACGGTCAAGTTTAGGTATTTTATCAGTACACACCTTTGTTCCACTTCTCTGGAATTGGAATCCAGGAGATTCCGAAAAGAAGAAACATAAACAGCCAATAAATGTATGAAAAACTAAAATATTTTTACTATTCAAAGAATGCAAATAGAGAATTAGGAGTCACGATTTCTCTTCTCCTACCAATTGACAAAAATGAAAGGGAAACTCTAACCATTGCCAATGAGAATATATAAAAAGAAGGACACTTTCGTACAGTTTGATCAGAATATCAGTTGGGACAACCTGTAGGAAGGCATTAGGACTGTGAATATGCAAATCTTTGGATTTAATGATTTTACCTAGAAGTTTGTCCTAAGGAAACAGAAAAATAAAAGAACATAAAGGACAAAATATTACATATATTTTCATACTTATACATCATGGCTTTATTATACCTATAGACTTTAAGCCAAAATAAATTCGAGAAGAATTAAAGACTGGAATGTTAAAATAATATATGTGTATGTGTAGAAAGTATGTGTAAAGATATTCACTGAATCATTGTTTACAATACAGAGAATTAGAAACAACCTAAGTATCTCTCTTGGAGGGTTGCTTAAATAAATGGCAGTATAGCTATGTAGGAAAACACTGTGCAACTGTTGAAAAGGTAGATATTTACTTTATTGAGATATTATTATGTATAAAAAGGTTGTCAGATGATATGTAAGAAATACATATATATGCACATATGTAATTTATATTGATGTCTGCATTTTTAAAATCTGAAAAAACATGAAACAAATTGCCACAGTGTGATTTACTCTTGGGATTACAAAATTATGACAATTATTTGTTGTCTGAAAAGATGACAATTGTTTTTCTATTTTTAAAAGATATATAGGGAGCTTGTTAATCCTTAATACACACACACACACACACACACACACACACACACACACACATACACACACACTCTAAAGATCTTAATTTCATATACGAGTACTTTGCTAGGTCCAAAGAGACAGCTAAGCCATTCTGAGTGAGTCATTCATTTTGGAGTCATTGGTACCATTATTCCTTGTCAACTGACCACATCCTGTTTTCCCTTTATCCACCAGTCAGCATCGTTTCACCCATCTGTTGGCATCGTCTCTCCGACCACACAAGAAGCCCTTAGAGAACTGGCTCTTGGTGTCACTGATTCTTTCCATAGCTCACAAAATCCTCCATCACAGGGTCCCAATTCCACCAGGTTAGTCCTCATTCCCATTTCACAGAAGGAACAACCGAGGCCTAAGTTGAATGACTAGCCCAGGATCACACAGCTGGGTCCCACCCTCAGCAGCCAGCATGGAGGGACCACACCGTAGACACTGAGCAGTGATTGACGAAAGCTGGGAAGGACATGCTCAAAAGCTTGGCAAGAATGAAAAAAGAGAGGGTGGAAGGATGCAAAAGGAAAGATCAGATCAAATTATTTCTTGCTTTAGGAATTCCAGGAGTTTTTTGGCCAGAAGAGATGGGAGAGAATCCTTCCTCTCTTCTCAGCCACCAGAGACAACAGTCTCAAGTTTGCCCCCAGTCCCCCAGATTGTGGTGTAGTGTTAACTCAGTAACCAAACGTGCTGGCCCTGGGTATTTCTATGTGTAATCTTGCTGTCATTTAGAATGTCATCTAAACGTGTTCCATGTTGTATGCCATTTAGCATCTGATGAGAAACAATTATGGAAAAGCAAGTGGTCCTTTCATGGGACAGGTCCTTGTGAGAGATGCAAAAGCACATGCTTTAGTCGGTCGGTGGTTCTCTGGTGGCAAGATCGCCCCAGAGGGGATGATTATCTGTTCGTTTTGAGAAAAGACCCGTGGGATGTGATGATCAGATCTGCATAAGGAAAGAGGGGGGAAAAATCCAGCAATAGCCAGTAACACATTCATTAACTAGTGTGAATGACAAATCTAGTTCCAAGAGCAGATTGGGACAGCTCCAAACTACCATATAAAGTTAGTTTTCTCCAAGCCATGTTGGCCACGATGTTCTCCAATTTTTCTTCTTTTGGGAGTCCATAGTTTTCATGTATTTTTTTGAGAACTCTTTGATTACTAATCATAGTGATCTTCTGTCATAAAAGTACAAACAATTTTCTAAACTTTGTTTACTGTGTCTTTCAAAGTCACACCTGTTATTTTATTCTCCTTTGGTGTTACATAAAGACTACCTTTCATGAAAATATTCCCCTATTTTGGTGCACATTCATTACCTTAGCATTCCAATCTTTAATTCTTCTTGAATTTATTTAGGCTTAATATCTATACATATATGTATAAGTAATGCAGTTGTAAGTACGAAAATGAATGTAGTATCTTGGTAAGTAAAAATTTAAACATTTATATAACATTTTACTATTTTCAAACATTTATACATATAAGCTCTTAATCTTCACATCCATTTGAGATTCAGTTCCATATCCTTATTTGTAGGAGAAAAAAAGAGACTCATAATGATAAAGAATATTAACTTCTACCTACAGTCAGTGGGGAGGAGGTGGTTAGAGACTCAGCCTCCCACTGGAAGCAATTAGAGGATAACACCTAGGAAACAATACTTTGCAGAAGTAGGAGACAAAAGAGGTCACCCCTGTGGTCACCTGGACTTCCTGTTTGGAGTCATATCCAGATTGACTACCAGGAACCAGTGGTCCCAGTTTACCCAGCACTGGCCTGGTTTTAGCACTTGCAAGTGCCCCCCAGACATCCCTCCATCCCAGGCAAAATGAAACGGTTGGTCCCCTGCTTGTCCCCCAAAGAAGGAACTCAAACTCCGTGACCTCAATGTGTCGAGATTACAGAGGTCAGAGTTCAGAGGCCTAGAAGGCTAGGATTTATGGTGCACCATCATCCTTAAAATGTCTGAATTTCATTGCAGCCTGGAACAATTTGAGATTTCTGGTTCCCCTGGGAAAATGAGAAGATAAAGCAGCCACTGGCCCAGAATCTTCCTGACGGCAGCTAAGAGGACAGGTGTGTCCTCTCTGGTTCCCAGGTGCCCACCAGCATCCTGCACTCATCTACGTGTCCTGCTGACCCCTGCAGGCATTTGAGTTTTCAATCCCACTTTACAGCCAGTAACAAAGGCTGGGACCTTGTACGGGAATCTGGGAAGCAGTATAAACATCCCTTGTCTCCTTAGTTTCAGCCTGACCCGCCATTGTACACACATCAGCTCCTGTTTTCCTTGACAGGGATTTCCAGGCTTGATCTACACCCCTTCTAGGTGGCTTCTGCCCTCTTAAGAGCAGCAAACACAAGGCTGTTCTTTTTCCTAATGGGCTTAGCACAATATATCCACTTCGTAAGTATGAAACATTTTTTGTTATATGAATTCACGTTCTCTTAAGAATGACTAGCTTCATATATGCTTAAGCATCTCATAAAATGTTTCCATTTCTGTTCACTCACATGAATTATTGGGACAGCATAAATCAGCTCATTTATATAGTTATATATATGAAGGATACCCGGTTTCAGGTTGGTCAGTTGACAGGTAGCATGTAGCACCAATATCTGTATTTAGACAGTGTCCATACTTAATCATTCATGCCAACAGTGGGGAGAGAATGGATCACTTTGCTCAAATTATGGCAGGCATAAGCATTATTAGTGTGTGATCTAGAACAGAACAGACCACTCTCACATTTAACAACACTCCAACTTCACGCCTCTCAGGAATTTATGACAAAAAGTCACAGGGGATAAAATGCAAAGCAGTTTTTTCAAACCATTTGTAGAAAAACGAGGTTTTACTAAGAGTTAAACTATGCAGAAGAGACATTTAGAAATGTCAACTAGCTGAGCGTTTTGGAAATTGTAACTTAAATGAACCCCATGTGAATATGACTTTTCATATGGGCTAAAGATCTCATTTCTAAATAGTCTGAATAATGCAAAAATTATTTTCAGTCTCCAAACATGCTCTAATACCACCTGCTGCTTGGAAGAATTTTTTTGAAAGGTAATTTTGGAGAAACTTTTAGTCAAGATAGCTCTGTAAGTTTAACCTTAGACACACATCCTCTCTTCAAAACACAGAACAAGGAGAGATAAATTAGAAAATCGTGGATGAACTAAAAAATAAGGTGAAGATCTCCACTGACCAGAAAGGTAGAGAAACAAAAAGTGGTAAGTAGGGCTGCAGCCAAAGTCTTGCTGGGCTCTTGAGCAGGGCCCAAACAGGTGTAACTGGAAGCTCTGTCTTTGTGGAGAAAGTGGTCCATGAGGGATGGGGAGGGAGCTGGGCTCAGGGCTTGGAGCAAGGCTAAGGCAGATTTTCTCCAACGGCAAGGAAAGGCTGACCCTGGTGTAATGGGCTTGGAAAGCAGGAGGATGAGGACAAAGCATAACCACTGGAAAATGAAATAAGTTGACCATTGATTAGCTCAATGGCTGGATACACAATAGCATGGCAAAATCGCCATGGGCCAGGAATGCTGCCCTCCCCAACAATATCAGACCTGGTTCTGTTTTGCTGGTCTACAGGATGGATGGAAGCACGTGCAAAACCATTAATTCAATACGCAGGAGAAAAAAAGAGAAAACAAAACCCTCCACTCAAAGTGATCTCACACATCAAAATTCCAAAACCATAAAAAACACCTACTGCTAAGAAAAGCAAGGCAAAACATTCAGGATGGAAATTTCTTTCAGTTGGGTTCACAGAAGTTTCTAGACAGAATACTAGCATATAAAAATCAATAGAGTTCCAAGTAATAGCTAGCAAAACCTAATAGAAAAAATGTAGTCCAAAAATTATAAAATATATATAGGGAATGTATTTAACAAAATATGTGTAAGACTTCTATGGAGAAAGAAATCACAACCTTGTTGAAGGACTTATAAAAGACATAAATCTTGATAAATAAAGGATTACACCGTCTTCTGGTGCAAAAGATTCAACAGGAGAAAAGCAGTCAATGCTTTCCAAATTTTCCCATAAATTTAATTTAATTCCAATCAATATCCCAACAGAGTTTTCTACAAAATTCAACGAGTTGTGCCTAAAATTCATGATGAAGAATGGCAAGTCAAAAATAGCCAAGACTGGGGCTTCCCTGGTGGCGCAGTGGTTGAGAATCCGCCTGCTGATGCAGGGGACGCAGGTTCGTGCCCCGGTCCGGGAAGATCCCACGTGCCGCGGAGCGGCTGGGCCCGTGAGCCATGGCTGCTGAGCCTGCGCGTCCGGAGCCTGTGCTCCGCAACGGGAAAGGCCACAACAGTGAGAGGCCCACATACCACACACACACACACACAAAAAATAGCCAAGACAACTCTGAATAAGAAGAATAAGATACGGAGATTTCCCTTTCTAAGCATCAAGGGTATTACGAAGCCATAATACTTTGTGTGGTAATTGCATAGGGATAGACAAACAGACCAATGAAACAGGATATCGAGTCAGACACAGACCCACACATATCTGTAAACTTGAAACAGGTGGATGTCAGGTCACTGGGAAAAGCATAAATTTCTGGGCAATTAGGGCAATTTAACTGCCGTACTCTTTCCATTACCACCCCGTTTCCACACTCATCAGATTGGCAATAATTAAAAACATGGCCAAGTACAGGTGAGGATGTGAAGCATGGAGTGTAAACTGGTACCACCTTGTAGGGCAGGTGTGTAAACTGGTACCGCCACTTTGGATAACACAGGAAATACCAGCCCTCCCCCCCCAAATATTCTAGAGAGATTGGAAAAAGGAAAACTTATTAACTTTTAAAAGGAAATAGAAGGGACCATCGTAAAGTCTTCAGAGTAGAAATGGTTTCCTAAACAAGAGAATAAAAGTAAGAATCATAGAGGAAGGACGTGACATCTTGAAGTACATTCAGATTAAAACCTTCCTGGATTACAAGGGACAAAGCGAAGTAAAAGGACAAAAACGGAGTGGAGAAACACGCTTGCAACACAGACGATTGATACGGGGTTAATACCAAGAAGTTACTTTTTAAAACTCTTATGAATCAGAGGGAGAGAAGGAGAGAGGAGGGAAGGAGGCAGAGAGAGCGAGAACCGTCGTTGCAGGTGATGAGCAGGCCTTCACAAAAGAAAAAGCATCAACGGCCAACAAGCATATGAACAGATGACAAACTTCACTCATGATTAGAGCTGTACCAGTCAAAACCATCTTGAGTTACCATTTCCACACTCATCAGATGGGCAAGAATGAAAAACTCTGCCAAGCAGGGACAAGGTTGTGGAGCAGGGAAAGCTCATCCACTCCTGGCAGGAGTGCAAACTGGTACCACCACGTGGGACGCCACTGCAGTGCCCAGGAAAGTTGAAAACGTGCACAGGCCATGCCCAGCAATTCCGGTTTGGGAAATGTCCTTTAGAGACACTGTGACGTGTGTGTGTGTAAGAAGAATCGTGTGGAAACTTTCATGGCAGCATTCTTGGAACTAGCAGAAGAACCACCAGTAGGAGACTGGATAAGTCAATCACGGTATAGCTGATGGAATTCATGCCGCAGTGGAAATGAATGAATTAGATATATTTATATTAAGACACATAAATCTCATAAATATAACATTGAGCAAAAAGAGTAAATTGCAGTATGATGCAAGAAGCACGATAACACTCACTAAAGTATGGAAAACCCACAAAACAGTGGTGTACGTTACTATGGTCCTATTAAAACGTAGTAATAGTATAAAAATTGTGCCTAGGAATGGAAAAATTGGAATTGTGGTTACCTCTGGGACGTGAGGGAGGGAAATCGAATCAGTGAGGAGTTAAAGGGGTTTTCAACTCCATCTATAGGATTTTATAAAATACATAAATCTCAAGCAAATATGGCAAAATGCTATTATTTCTAGAAGCTAGGTGGATGGTACATAAACACGTGTTATGTTGAATTATTTAAACATTTATCAAAACATTAAAACTATTAGCTAGATAAAGATGTTTAACTCCACCCCACAGAACATGATTATAAAATAACTGCTAGTGGGAGTCTTTTAAGTGGTATAAACAACTGGATTCAAGATTGTGTTATAAATACACATGGAAATACGATAAGGTGGTAATTGGACAGAGTGAGATAACAGGGCAATTTAATCACTGTCCCTTACTTTCCAAATTTTCTTTAATGTACACATATTACTTCAATAACCAGAAAGAACATTTTCAATTTAAACTTTCAACCCGTGTTGCAAAGTCATTCCAAAAGGATTCATGTTATGAACAGTCCCAATTACACGAGGCCGGTAGGTTTTCCAGGCTGGATTACACCAGCATATTTTGTCCTTATTATTTGCACATTGCCTACGTGAGTGTAACCATAGCTGCCTCCTGTTTCAGGCTTGTTCCCTAGAATACAGATCCTGAAGATAAGCTTACAAGCTGAGGCTTTATTGGTAGAATCCCAGGCTGTGGGAAGTTAAGCGTGGAAGGAAGGAAAGTCAATGCAAAGTAGTGCATTATGGAGCTGGCCACGGTTTCATGAGAGAGCAGGGTGTCTTGTTCAGACACGTGGGGTGTCTCTGGACCGACTGTACAGACCACCAGATGTGGGGAAGTCCATCTGAGGGGGAGGATGGGGGAGGAATCTCCTCGCTGGCTACATCCTGTCTCTTATGAATCAACATTTGCTTGTGGGACAAGAACTCCTGAGCACGTCCAGGTTCTGTCGCCTGAAGCAGCCACAGTCCATATGCCCCAGCGCTTCATCTGGGCCCAGGAATGACGGGAGGAATGGAGCAATGGACCCTGAGTGCCAGAGGGCTTGTGGCTGCCACCATGACAGCCGTCGCCCTGGGCGTGGCCACAGCAGCTGGCAGCGTCCGGAGGTGACGTAACAGCCGCAGTGGCCGAGTTTATCCGCAAAGGAGCTGCAAGCCTGGGAGGAGTGGAGGAACTGAACTGACCCAACACCGGCAATCCACTGTGCCTCTCAGCTACGCCACGCTGTCCCGTGATCCTCAGCTCTCACAGGCTGAGGACAAGATGCCCTCACTTTCTTCCCAGGAGGGCAAGAGCAAGTGCCTGCAAACTATAAAAAAGAAGGAGCCTTAGCACAGCCCTGACTCACACAGTCTATCCATCATATTCCTATATTCTTTCTGACTTCTTCCTCAGTACTATGAACAGGATGCTCTGGATTTCCACCTTGTTTATTGTAGGCCAACATCTGGAAACCATTCCAGGTAATCACGGAACTGGCTTCCAAGTCATCCTTACAAGAATCTTAAACCCCAAGTCACAGGTAAACACCCAACGTCCTCAAGTTCCCAGATCCAGTCTAGTATTCTGTCCGGCTTGGTCTAACACCCTCATCTACCCCCACTAGAGTCGCTCAGCTTCTGCCAGGGTGCACTGGCCACATCTTGCCTTCCCTTCGGTGAGTGGACTGTCCTTCCGTGATCAGGCTTTGTCCTTCCCAGCCTGGCTGTGCCGAGACCCGTCTGGTTACCATGGAAGCGATGGTAGGTAGGGGCACATCTTAGAATAATGTCATTTTGCAAAGCCCTCCGCCCCCCCACCCGTCAGGTGATGCTGTTCTACAGTGTTCAGGCCAGGCGCCTGCTTCTGCTAACTAGGAGGGGTCGGGGCAACATGAGGTTCAAGATTCTTGGCTCACGTGCCCAGTAACCCCACCCCAGGTTTCAGAGGTTCACACTTTCAGCATCAGGGTCCTGACCCTGCAGAAGGAAAACTGTCAGTTCTGCACATTTCACCTCCTTTGCAGCTCTGCCACCCTTGTTGCCTGATCTTTCAGCAGGTCTTCTCTGTGGCTGGCATCTTTGAAAACCGCCTTCCTAAGCCTGCCACTTCCCTTTTTCTTTATTAATGTCACTGTTCTTGCCCACAGCCTTGCTTTCCACCTGCCGCTTATCCTAGTTAAGCAGAGGCCAAAGCTTTCGTGGCTGCAGTGCTGCTGTGGGAATTTGTCATCCCTGCTTGCGAAGAGCGACGGGGTCCCTACTGCTTTCAGACGGGTGGCAATCCCATCCCAGATCCCATCTGCAGGCTCTGTTTCCTAGAAAACATCTGGCACCTATGATCTTACTTGATGTTCCAAAGATAACAGAGTAGGAGGCGATGCTCATATGCTAGTATTTTTACTGTGGAATCAAATACCAGGACAGCAGCAATGAGGGAATATGGAAATCGAGGCAGGGGAAGGAGGGAAAACATATAAAGGTGATACGTCCCAGAGCTGGCCTCTAAGAAAACAAAGATGGTTCCTCCAGTAGGTGAGACCCCCCCGGGACAGGCCACACAGAGCGGCCATGTTCCTGCCAGGTCCCTCCCACTTCCTTCATGGATCTGAGCTGGTGTTCTAAGGTACTCATGCCTGGAGAGTCAGCTTGGATCACCCAGCCCTTCTGGTCCACTGCTGTCCCCGGAAGCCAGATCCTGCAGCCGGTGGTATTTCATCTGAATCCAGAAATGGTGGGACGGGCACCAGCTCTCAAGGGTTTGATTGGTTCGGGCCTGGGTATCTGAGGTTCCCACTGAGGAGGGAGTGAAGGAAGCAGTTTAGTGGTGGCCCAGACATTCCAATGAATAAGTGGCTAAGGGCCCAGGAGTCGATAGTGCCCAGTGAATGGGGATCTGAGTCACCTACCGTGGGCCAGACTCATTGCCTAGAATCACACACGATTTCTAGTCCTATCAACCCTGGATGGATATGTTACTCTCTACCTTCTACAGAAACAAAAACTGACGTTTTGTGTTACATACCTGGCAAACGTGAGAAAAAGGATTTGAACCTAGGACTGTCCAAAAAGTACAGTTTGCACTTTTCCTGCAAGCCAGTGCCATCTGTCTCCATCCGGGTCTCTCTCTCTTCAACGTACACCTAGATAGGTGTAGCGCATCTATCACTCCCAAAGTTTGAAGCCAGTTATTTGGCAATACCTATTATAAAGCAGATCTTGAGGTTGGGTGGGAAGGTGGAGTGGTGGTCATTGTGCCTTGATCTGACTTCAGAATAACAAAGGAAGAGTGTTCTTGGAGAATCCACATTGCAGAGGGCACTTCGGACACAACCAAAGAACCACATTACATGGGATGTGTGGCAGCTCGGGTTGGGCTGACTTCCGGAAAAGGTCTCGATGAAGTTACTCCCTAGTAAATCTTTGTGGCCCATCTATTATCTTGATGGAGTATTTTTACCCCACCGGTTAAATGTCCAGCCTTCACACTGGAGTCACGCTGGAGTCACACATCCACATACCGTAATTTTTAATGCAGTCTTTGCACCCCCTTAAGCAGGGTGCTGTCCCAGAGGCTTGGAATAAAGTAGCAGCACCGCCAGGAGCCAGCTCAAAGGCGAAGCAGCTTCTAGTGAACTGGGAGCTGTGAACAGCCTTGTGAGATGGCGGAAGAATTAGAAATAGGTTTTCGGGGGCAACGTGGAGAGAAATGTAGATACTGTTTTGCCTTAATTCATTCAATTTAGAAGTCTGGAAAAGTGTTCGGCTTTCACTTGATTATAAATTTACTCTTTAGATTTGTTGTCAAAGGTCTTCATCACAAGTAGAAATATGATGATCATATGTACTTGGCCGCATAATCCTGCCCTAGATGCTTCTAGAATATTTTGAGAAAATGAACAATATGCTTCCCGCTCTTGTCTGCTCTTGTAGGCTTTGTTTTGTTATTAAATCTTTACTAGGAGGCAAAGCTCCCATAATTAAAAACCCAACAAAAGAAATCTATATGCAGAACTTGACTGCCAGCAGGGCAAAAGAAAATGTTTAAAGCGAAGTAAGATGCTGGAGATGGTCTGTGGTTGGAAGGAAGTTCCCCACCTCCCTTCCCTAAATGCCCCTTATTCCCCTCACCTTATCTGTCCCTCGGTGATGCTACCAGAAGCAGCAGTGGGGAAGGGGAAAGGAGCATCCTAATTTGGTGACAGAAACTGCAGGATGGATGCAGAGATATCTCTTCCTCTTCCAACTCGGATGCCTGAGACCTATTTGTGACACTTCAGGGGCAATGAAAAATGTAAATATGGCTGTTTACTTATCGTTCTCATAGACATAAAGGCGTGTTTCTACTAATGCACCAGGTAATCATAAAATGACTAAAGTAATGGAAAATGGGAAGGCTAGAGGCGATCGTGAGGATGTATAGTAATGTTTTAATAAAAAGAATAAACCCAAGTTCCTGAGTAAAAGGGTCCAGAGCTAGCAGGTGACCTTGAAAGGTAACATAGGATTTTGAGAGCCATGGTTATTAAAACCCTATAAACATTTGCTTCAGTGCATGGTGAGAAAAAAAAAAAAATCTTAATGCAAACTTAAAAACAATATTTAATAACTTCCCACATAAAGACACAAACACCACCATAGAATTTATTCTCACTTTATTAACAACGTGGCTTACAATTTTTTCAAGTAAAAAGGGTTTTTCATTTAGAATAAAAATTAAAATATAACTCTGATATAGATTTTCATTTATTTACATGAAAACATATATACAGAATACAATCTTACAGAAAACCATGACATGCCCTTTGTCCTGCAAATATCGAAAGTAAAAACACCAACTTTTCCCTTTTATGCACCAAAACATACACAAGATATGAATCAAATTCCAATACAAACTATTCAAACTGGAATGCAAAGCAGTAAAAGGGCTTTCGACGTTCACAACTAAGGGTAGTTTATACTTCTAGATATCATGCTGGCTCCCATTTTGAACAACAAATGAGATGGGTTTTTTTCTGTCATTTAAAAACTTTTGTCTCCAATTGCCCATCGTAAAGCGATTTTCAGCAAACGCTTGTTAGAACTTTACTTTTTCTGCAACACATCTCTTCGGTCCACATGAAGTACCCACTCTGCCTGGTGATGTAGGTCTTGACCTACTGGGACTCCCTGGTACCGTATCCTAACCTTTTTTAAACAAAACCAAGAAAATGGAAAGTCTGCAGCTCAGGAAATCGTATTATTACCGATCATCTAAACCACAGATTCTTTTCTTAACCAAAACCCAAGGCAGCATCAGGTGTTAACACTTAGAATTTTTAGGTGAATTAAGTGGGTCAAAAATAGCACAGTTGGATCTTACCACATCGTGTTTGGGATACATATAAATCAACTCTAGTGATAAAAGCTATGAGAGTCGCCCAACGTAAAAACTCAACTAAGTTGAAGTGAGTAAAGCAATTTCCAGAAAATTCTTTAACAGAAAAAAAACAAGGGAAGGAAAAAGAGAATCATTACGGTGTAATTGTTGCCAATAGAGCCTCCCTTGCTATTTAGTTACTGCACCAGAGAGACGAGGGCAGTATTATGTCTCCCCAACGATTACTTTTTCCCTAAAAACTACAGATACCTTAAAATTTACTATTTTTTCCCTTCAAATAATTGTACGCTTGGCCACAGCTTTCTAAAGACAGAATAGTGTAGGACTTGGAGCCTAGATTCACCATCTTAACCAAAAAAGCAACAAGGATGTTCAAACCACAAAGACTTAACACTACTGTTTTCATAGTTCTATCTACAGAAATAAATACAAACGGGCGTTTGACAAAAGAAGTATGAAACCCCTAACGCTTCCAAAAAGAAGGGAGAACAGCCCTTAGAAAGGGGCGTTTGATTTAAGATAAAAGGCAAATCTCAGAAATTGCCTGGTAACAACTCTCAAGATTCTGTGACACAAATTAAGGAAACTGAGACCAATCTTCAAAGGCCGATCCAAATCAACCTTCCAGAGACTTCATTGTGGGGCAAAGGGGGCAGTGAAAGGCCTGAGTCATTTTAATTTATTGAGTAACAAATCAAAGCAAACACAAGAAATCATCCTTCAATTATGATCAAATAAGGCAAAGCAACCTAATAGCTGTACAGCTCAAGCACTCTGAGTCAAACTTTGATCAAATGAACCTAATTTTCAAAGTGATGGATTTCTCCATGCTATGCAACTCTGTGGTGAAGGAAACTGGATTTTTGCTCTTGCTATTTTTCTTTTTAAAGCGAAGAAGTTCTTCCGGAATGGTGGCCTTTCTACGTTTGTATTTTTGTGGACGGGATATTTTCCTAACACAGGACCAAAGCGGTCAAGAGGTCAGAGGTCGATACAAGCTCCATTAGTTTTAGGGCGGGACTCAGTGATGGACTCTCAGCCTTAGCGATGAGGTGGCATTTCTGCTTTTCAAGTGATACACACTGTACATACAGACTGCAGGGTCTGCTCGGCCGGGAAGGGGAACACAGTTCTCGGGCCGTTCCCAGAGGTAATGAGCAACCCGGTGTATGCCGGACGCAGGTACACAGAGGAGAGGACTCTGACCCCAAAGCACTGTCAGAGAGACAGCGGGGAGACGGGAGCATCTGGGGATGAAGAAGAGGGGAGGAGGCATTGCCAGCTGGAGTGTTTCAACCAAGAAACGTTTATCTCAGGGGCTGGGGTGCATTGGGGGCTGCAGGTGTGAGAGCAACTCTTCCCGCCATAAGGGACGAAGGCAGAGTAACAACACTGTAAAACGTTCCTTGAAAACTGGCCCTTTCTCTAAGGCAGAAGCTGGTGAGAGGTGAATCCTCCAGAGAAAGGAACACCACCTGACACTTCTGCAGCCCAAGTCCTGCTGATGTGAAGAAGCACAGACCCCCCCCCCCATCACGGAAGTCCCCAAGGAATCTGAATTGGACAGCAACGTCGGCAACCGTCCGAGCAAAAGCATCTTCCTGCCCCTAAAATGTTTCCTGGCTCGCACGCAGCAGGGCAGGGAGATGGCACGCAGACAGCCTTTAGGACGCTTGCCCCAGAGCCGGGCGTCCTCTGCCTCGGCCGCCAGGCACACGCAGCGCGCATGGGGTTGACAGGGCGGATCCCACAAAGAGACCGACGTCAAGGAGAGTTCTGGGCATCTGGCCCCTCGGGAAGAGGATGCCTCCCCAGCAGTGGTGGCCGCATCTCCCCCCAGGCTGCCGGGCGGGAGGCCTCCAGTTCCTCTGGGTGGGCGCCAGGGACTCCCTCCCCATCCCCCCCCCGGAGATCCACTTATTCCCACACAGCATCCTCCCCTCTGGGCCATTCCTGGAACGGGCACGAGAAGGTGCCATTCACTCTCAAAGGAGGCTGCAGCCCTCACACATCCCTTCATTCCCGTCCCACGTGCAACAGGAAGAACTCAGCTCGAAGAGGCCACGGTGAAGGATCACAAACGTGTCCGCGACGGGAGAATGCCCCACACCAGGAAAAGCACGCCCTTTCCAACTGGCTGACGGAGTTCAACTCCGTGGGGCTGGGCTCAAGTTTAAGGCCAAAAGCACATGGCTGAGGAGGCGGCGGCGGGGAACCAAAGAGAGAAGTGGGACCGCGGGCCAGGCTGGGATCCTCACGGACTCTGCCCACCTGCACAGGCCAGGCACTGGGCCTCCCAGCAGAGGCCACCAGGCAAGGCCACTGCCAAACGTTTCAACTTGACTTAGGATCAGCTACAGGGGCGACGACAGTCTCAACCACTAAAGATATGTTTTCTCTTTTCATCGGTAACGGTGACAGAACGTTGACAAAGGTTAGCCTTAGTGACGGAGCCTCTCGAAATCTGACAGGTAACCAGCCCTCGTATGTGGCAGAACATGAGCAGCTTGTCAGTCAACCCACGATACTATTCCTGGGACTGCTGACGCTCTCGTCAAAGAGAAGAGGTCAAGGTAATTACGCTCATAAAGGAAGAGAAGGGTATGCAGCACCCACTTCTCCTGGGCAACGTGGAGCCCGAGCTTCCTCACACACGTTTAAAAGGGCATTTGGGCAACAACCAGCACAGGATACAGTGGTCCGTTTGGGCTTCAAAGAACATACTGGATCCGTCCAGGGTGCACACAGACGAAGCACCTGGTACAAAAGACCAGCTGGTCCCCGGAGCCACAGATCTCTCTACAAATGACTGGCCCCACTTAATGAAAACAGCCAAGAAGTGTCCTAAAGCAAACCAGAGCCGGAGTGAGCTGCAGGAATTACACACTCTCGCTTTGGCCGATGTGGACTCTTCCCTGACAGCAGGAACAGGATGGGGACAGGGGCACATGTGTCAGTGCCACATGCCTAAGAGTTCAAAGCTGTTACTCTAGCGGAAGGAGGTCCAGGGTGATTCAAAGTCAGCCCAGATGACGGGGTCAGTCAATGGCCAAGCCAGGAGAACGTGGGGCTGCCTCCAGGGCCAGGGCCCCTCATCGGCCTGTGGTAGAGGCGTGTGCAGGGGCAGGGGTGACTGAGCAGGGCGGGGCTTGGCAGGAACCTCCTCGGGAGACCCAGTGCAGTGTCCCCCCGAGGGAAGGAGCTGTTGGATCAACAGCTTCCCTCGGGTCTTTTCCCCGCTTTTTTTTTTTTTTTTTTTTTTTTTTTTTGCGGTACGCGGGCCTCTCACTGTTGTGGCCTCTCCCGTTGCGGAGCACAGGCTCCGGACGCACAGGCTCAGCGGCCATGGCTCACGGGCCCAGCCGCTCCGCGGCACGTGGGATCTTCCCGGACCGGGGCACGAACCCGTGTCCCCTGCATCGGCAGGCGGATTCTCAACCACTGCGCCACCAGGGAAGCCCCTCCCCGCTCTTGCTCTCTGGAATGAAGCTCTGCCTTCAATACATAATTCAAGATGCCCCAAGAGACTAGACGAGACCCTCCCTGACCTGGTCACAGTTAAATGAGCACGTCGGAAATCTGAGGTACCGTACAAGGCTGCAAGCACACCTCCTCCCTGCAGACCTCCTGGACGCCCATCTCCCGGTCATGACACCCTGTCATGACCTTCCTTCTCTGCCCAGGCGGAGTCCCTCTTCTGCTAACTGCCATCCTGAAACATCGCCTAGAGCTGTGCGTGAGAAATGAGTCACCACCAGATCAAACTGCAGTGACAGCTACACGCGCGTCGACCTGAAAGAAGCATCTATGGACGGACGTGCCTGGGAAGAATCACACTAAAGCCGTCTGCAAGGCCTCCTCCTGGGTCACAACCTAAAAGACATCACCTGCGCCTTCGTTTTCAAAGAAGTGAGGGCCTTGGTTTAGGAAACCTTGTTCCGAGGAAGCTGCCTGGTTTGGGGTGGGAGAAAGGCGGGGGCGTGGTCTGCAGAGATGCATGTCCACATCTGCAGGGTACGAGCTTAAATTCACACCCTCCGGGAGCCACTGCTGCAGGGCCCGGGATGCTCTGGAAACATGGAAACCTCGCGCAGGCTGGTGGGCAGAGGAGGCCCCCGTGCTTCTTGCCTCGTGGGGACACAGCATGTGCACCACCTCACGCATCCCTGGAAAACGGAAGTTCCAGTCCCGGAAACCTTTCCAGACACGAGACGCTGCATCACCGGGACGGCGGGCGGAGTGGGCGGGGTCAGTTGGCGTACTGGGCATAGAAAGCCACCTTGACCCTCTCGATCTGATGGCACAGCTTGATGGCGGGGCCCAGCTTCAGCTCCATGCACTCCTGCACCGTGGGGAGCGTCAGCAACAGGAGGGCCTGGCCGTCGATATCCTGCCAGGAGACAAAGCCGGGTTAGAGCCCAGGCGGGACAGGGTACGCGGGGTTGGGGGTGGGGAACACGGGAGCCACGGCGGGCTTCATCCCGGGCCCAGGGCCTGGGGGCGGCTCTCGATCTCTCTGAGCCTGCAGAGCACGGGCCGAGACGGCGACTTGCCTTGATGGCTGCCTGATCTCTTGGCTAATAAAATCTTTCTGCTAGGATAACAGTGGCTGCTGTGAAATTCACCAGCCTGGGCTGGAGGGGATGCAGAGCTGGACTGGGCTCTCCCTAAGCTCATCGCCTCTCGCTGGTAAGCCCCAGGCCCCCAGATCCAGTCCTTCCTGGGCTTTGGTGTTCTCTCTCTGCTCTGCTGTGACTATCCGAGCCCTGCAAAGGGCTCTCCAGGAACAAGAGAAACGTCCCCTCTTCCCTGCCCAGCCCTGACAGCTTACCATCGGAAGGGGTGAGAGGATGACACAGCACGACCTTCCACAGAGGAGAACACATGTTCTTGGACACGTGTGTGTGTGCACGTGCACACACACCCCCGGCCCCCCGCATTTACAACCTGTGTCACCCAGAATGAGGGGTCTGAGGTCTACTGCCTGTGCTATCTTACTCAGCCCTTCTGCATCCATACCCAGGGGTCCCCACGATGGAGACATTCACTCAATCACCGTGAAACTGCATTCACTGTAGAAAGAAAGGGCACAAAGGCTCAGCCCAAGGCTTTACAATCACCCCAGTGGGCTTTGCCTCTTCACCAGCTTGCTTCCTGTAAGAATCGGGTTTATTTATCTAGACATCCTTCGACTGGGTTACTGAGTGTCAAGGCAACCCCCTCTTCCTGTTCACCCAGGCTTCATGTTCTGGAGGAAATAAATGAGGGCCCAAGAGCCTGCAGGTCCGAGTTAATGATAAAGGTCGTGGTGGAACGGGAGCAGACACTGAAGTCGGCACACACACCAGGCTCTCCGCCACGCGGAGAAGCAGGGCCCCAGGGCTGCCATGCGCCAGAGACGCAGCAGCCACACCATCGACGCGGGCAGGTATCTCAGAGACCACCTGTCGGTGAGTTTCACAGAGGCAGCTTTTTTCTTAAATTAACGGTTTATTTAGCTGTCCTGAAAGCAACTAAAGCAAAAAAACCCCAAATGGGTATAACTGTCAGTCTTGCCTTCGAAGACTAATGTTAAGGATAAGCAACATTTATCATTTGATCGGTTTTGAAAGCCACCTTGATGCACTATTATCTCCTAAGACGTATGGAAGCAATAAAGAACTTAAAAAGCATGAATGCAAATGCCATTTATTATTGTTAAATTACGGACAAGCACTGGCTGTGATGTGTGTGACTATAAGCCATGTCTCAAACGAGACTCAAACTTGACCTCGTCAAACCACAAAGTGAGCAGAGCGGCCTTGAGTACGCCCTGAAAGCAGGAGATAAACTCATAAAACTGTCAATGAATTTCTGATGCTATATCTTTTTTCCCTTTACATGTGCCTTTACACGTTAGTTTAAGTTCTTTTCACATGCTACCTATAAGACCACGAAGCAAATAACGGTACCCCGTGGCCTGGGGCCTGTTAGCTGAGTCCACTTTCAGAGCCAAATCCACATATATTCTATCGAAACTAGAGCTGGAGAGGGCAGGCCAGCAACACTGGCTGATCTAATTAAGATCACATAGCTGGTGAGAGACAGCGGTGGAACTACGATCATGGTTTTCTGAAATTAAACTCTGGGGGGAAAATTGTAGCTCAGCTCTTCACATCTGCACCGGGTTGTGACGGCTAGCCTTGGACACACAGATTAGTTACAATTGAAAATCACCCCTAAAATATTTGTATAACTCTCCACAGTCAGTTTCAGTGAAGGTGGCTGCCATATGCATGCACAACGTTGAGTGGAGGATGTCACTGACTTAATCACTCAATGGGCATTTATTGAGCACCTACTAGGTGCCAGGCACTCTGAAGGCCTCTGGGTGCGTCACACTGAACAAAACAAAGACTCCTGCCGTGGAGACGCCAGGAATCTTAAGGGAGGTAGACAAATAAGCAGACCCCTATGATATAGGGTACTTCATGTATGGACGTAGCGCTACAGGCCCCATCAGGCCAGGCTACGGAGCCGATCTTACAGGAGTCGAGGAAGGCTTCAGAGATTAGACGATGAGGTAGCCAGACCTAGGGGAACAGTGGGAAGTATTAAGGCGAGGATGGACTCAGGGAACACAAGTGGTTCATCAGTGCATGGAATTCAAGGAGCGCGGGGAGACACTGAAGGCAGCATTGAGATGGGCCCAGACAGGAACTGGGGACTTATTCTGGAGATGTGTGATAAGAAGTCACCAAAGGACGTTAAGCAGATAAGTGACTTTATCAGGTGTGTCTGCAACCTAATATTGGCCACAGGTTATCAGAATGAATTAGGCGGCAGGGTGGGGAAGGGATGAGAGGCTGAAGCCAAGGACCTTTATTAGGAGGTGGCAAACTGAGTCCGCTGAGAGAGCGCGTCGGCCAGAACTCGGATGCTTCCCGTCGGATGTATTAAAGTTTACTGTAAAGCAGATAAACCAACCACAAACCGGGGGGAAAAAGCCTGCTATGTAAACAACTGACAAAGGATGGCAGCAGTATCCAGAATACAGAAGGAGCTACTACAAATCAATAAAAAGAAGATAAACTATTTTTAAAAATTAGGCAAAAGCCATGAGTAGGTATTTCACAGATGAAACAAAAATGGTGAAAAATTTAAGAAAAGATGCTTAACCTTATCAGGAATCAGGGAAGTGCAAATTAAGCCCACACTACAATATAATTCTATACCCACAAAAGTTAAGAAGTCTGACAATATTAAGTGTTGGCACAGAAGCCTCTACATGACGAGTAGAAAGGTACATTCATATGCTACTCTGGGAAACATTTTGGAAATCAAACGAGCACAATAAACACAAAATTCAGGATAGTATGAACTGCCAGTGGAAATAAAGGGGAGTGTGAGAGGAAGGAGGGCCTTGGTAGATGCAGCCATGTTGCAAAGTTCCTGATTCTTCCTTGGGTTAGCGGCTTTCATGGGTGTGCCTTTTATTAATAGGCCCCATATGTACAAACAGTACATGTACTCTTCTGTATGCACAAACAAGTTCTCAATAAAAGCATTTCAGTGCATCTACATCTCTGATGTGAACCGGTATTTCTCACTGGTTTTCTTTCTGAAGTGAAAGTTTCTACACTTTCCTGACACACCACGGCCAAGGAAAGGGAAGGAATGCCCTCCTAAATTCATGGATCTTAATTTTGGGGGAGGTGTTATAAGCCTTTTAAAGCTGTTTTCATGTCTTTGCCAAATATTTATTAAATTATTCATATGTCAGACCCCAAAGGAGATGTGGGAGATACAAAATGAGTGGGACTTGGCTTCCTCCTTCTGCAGCCGGGGAGCAGAAACACCTGCGCAAGTAGCTACCAACGGCAAATTTGGAAGGATACCCAGAGACAGAGATGGGCCCTGGGACGCTTGCCCCGGCTGGGGGAACCAGGGTGGCCTCACGTTTAACTGCCTTGCGATAAGGCATATCAATGTGGGCATGGGGTTTTGTTTTTCCCTGCTCTATCCTCAGCACCTAGAAAAATGCCTGCCGGGCACATAATAGGTGCTCATTAAACATTTGCTGAATAAATATATGGGAAGAATTGGCCTCAGTAAACTTAAAAGTCAACAGAAGGGTAAAAGAAAAGGGTAAAAGATGGAGAAAAGGAGGTGGAGGAGCAAGATAGGGGTGGGGATTAAGAGCCCCCTAATAGCCAATATTTTGAAATAACTAGAAATGCAATATAACCTTTAAAAATTGTGAATCACTAGTTGTACACCTGAAACTTATACAATATTGCGTCAACTGTACCTCAATAAAAGTTTTTTTAAATAAAGGCGAGGGTAAGAGAGAATTTGGAAGGTGAACAGAAGTGGAGGAGAAAGAACAGGGTATTCTTGGGCTAACTTAGTCTTTTCCAGCTGCTATTAAAGAACACCATGGGATGGTAGCTTATACACAACCAACATGGACTTCTTACAGTTCTGGAGGCTGCAAGTCTAAGATCAAGTAGATTCAGTGGGGTGTCTGGTGAGGACCTGCTTCCAGGTTCATAGACTTCTCGCGGTGTCCACACAGCAGGGAGGAAGCTGTCTGAGGTCTCTTTGATAAGGACACTGATCCCATCGTGAGGGCCTCACCCTCATGACCTCCCAAAAGACTCACCTCCAAATACCATCACACTGGGGGTTAGGATTTCTACATATGGGTCTTGAGGGAGACATGGACATTCAGTCTATAGCACAGACACCACAAGCAGTGTCATGAGGCTCCTGCAGGGAGAGCTGTGCCGTCTGTCGGGTGAGCTGGAATGTACCAGAATGCACCACCCCCCTAGCGCTTCCTGCGAGGTGCCTCGAGCAGGCTGACAGGGACCAAGAGTAGCTCCTTTAAGTCAAGTCCTCAGCTCCCGAGGACTCCCTACTCTCTTATGGGAAGAAATGAGGACGATGACAGTGAACTGACTGAGCCGCATATAGCCTCAAAATAAAATCTCACATCCAGTGGTGGGGGGTCTCCAAATCCCCAAATAGAAACTCGAAGATGGCCCTTCAGTTTGTCTTTTCCAGGGCAGAGAGTGGGAGTAAATGCAGTGTTTATGGAGCTGTGAGGACCAGGGAGGGATTCCTTCCCATACGGCCCAAGTGTTGACCCCGGGGGATCCACAGCACCTTAAATCAACCACAAAGGCACGCCAGTTTACATACGCACGGGCTCTGATCCACTTCCATAAATGACTCCCCGAACTCTGACCTCCTGCCTGTTGGGACAGATGTGCTTGGTCCCGCGGTCCTATAATTAATTGTGCACCAGTCAGCACCAGGGTGGCCGCTGCTATCACATTCCAAGCTCATCGGAAGAGTGACAGTGACTTCGAGAAACACGAGATGCGTTTGCAAGTGTCTGGGGCAGCGTTCAGAAGCGCACAACGGACACGCAAGGATTCCCAAAATGATGAGGTGTCGTAAAATATGCCTGAGATAAAGCGGGGCCTCAAGATTAAGTGCGAAAACTGCCAAATTACTTTTACAAAGTTGGAATAAAGAATCAGGGCTCTTTCCCGGGACACTTTTTGGGAAAACACGTTGTTTGGACAGGTAGCATGACTGACCGTCAGCCACGCGGACCACGGCCCTGCTCTCTAACCTCGCAGCTAGCAGCTGCTCCGGGGACCTCAGCTGTAAGCCCACCTCCCTCACCTTCCTGCAAAGACCCCTCGTGTGTGCTCTGGCTCAGCTGACCCGGCCTCACTCCCGCAGTCGGCATCACCTTCTACGGCCCGATTCTAGGCTATATCTTCCCAGATTTCTCTGCCTACAGCTGCGTCCTCTCCTGCACCGACGATGACACTGTTCCAGTCTCTTGTGTGCCGCTGCCAGCTGCTTATGTGTCTGTTGTCCCCAGTCGATCGGAAGCATTTAGAATTGCAAGCATCTTACCCACCTTTGTCTTCACGCAGCTTTTAATAGAGTGCCTTGCACATAGGTTATCTGTAAATTCTTGTTGAGATGAGGAGAGATCTTACACATCACCGGCTAACAGGAAATCAAGGGCTTTCTCAATGATCCACCTCCTCTGACTTGGAGAAACCCGAGCATCAGAAGGTCATGACCTCCCATCCACGCCCACGGCGCCGCCAGCACACACTTAGGTGCTCGGATGACGGCTGATCCTTGGAAGAGCGATGGGAGATTTGAAATGGCATTTAAGGCAAGGAGAACACAGGCTGGGGCATCTGTGAGCTTCCTCCAACTTCCTAGAACTGGGGTTCCCGGCATGGAGAACTCATCTGCCCTTTATTACAATGGATATATTTCAGCCCTCTGCTTTGGAAACTTTGGATGAGAATGCAAAAATGGATACAGCTCAGGGGTACTCAGCATTTTTTTTTACAAAGGCAGAGAGGTATTTGTCTGTCAGATGCCAGGCTGGCCATCTAAAAATGTGGTTTAACTAGAAATAAGAATGGTGTATTTAAAGGGAGAGTTAAACAAAATTAGCAAGAAAATTCCACCTGCTGATTACATCATTAGGTTTTGGGTTTTTTTTTTTTTTTTTTTAATCTATAAAGGTGTGCAAGTTATAGAAGGACCAGCAAACTGTAGTTTGAGTTCTGTAGAATTAACTTAGCAAATTAGTTGTGAGAAATAATGAGCTAAATTCCAGCTACCGGAGTGAAATCATGCAAGTCACCACTTTAAGGAGTGAAAATTTGAGGGGGCGGGGGGAACCCACCTTATAATCCCTCTCATCGTAGCTTTTGTTTTGGTTCCAAAGAAGTTATTTTTTTTCACTGATCATGTAGTTACAGACCTCACAGTTGATTTAAGTTTTAGAAATATGCTCCCGTATAATTCAGAATGGCTGGCAAATCACTTGTTAGGTTAAATATAGAACTACCATAAATGGACTACTCATTTTTAAGAAATGAAATAAGATAAAATACAAAACATAAAAGTTATACTTAGTACGTGGGAAAATCACATTTATTTTGATACAGAGGTCAGTTTAGGAGTTGGTGGTTCCTTCAAGGGGATATTCAGGGCTTACAGAAGTAGAAAGAGGAGGGAATTAGTCTAAATGTGGTTTACACCTGAAACTATCTTGGAATTTCTTTATTACAAGTAAACCACGAATTTGGGTAGTTTGCTTATTGCATGGCTCTGATTCACAAAAGGTGAATGAATAGGCAAAATTTTATTTAAGACTTTCCTGTTTTTTATAGACGTGTGGAGTTTCCCTGTATAATGTACATATTTGCAGCATGAAATTATAAAGTATAGATTTTTTAAGCAGTTACTATAACATTTCAGAGTTAAAAAGCATATATTCTGGTAACGGGAAGTTTATAATTTTTGTAAATGCTCCTGGTGATTATGGTAGTCTCTGAATTTACGACTCGGAATCCAGGGAGTGAAGGCGCGGGCGCGTAGCTGTGACCCCCACGCGCTGTGATTTCTCTCACGTGCTGGTGGATAAACCCCCAGCTCCTCCCCATTCCTCTAAATACTCATACGACGCCTGGAGTGACCCACTGGAGGCCCCATCAAATCAGAGCTGTGGTGTTTGGGCTCAAAGGTGATAGAACAAATTAGTAATTAAAGGCCTGGTTGAACAAAATACACGCTCAGGTGCCCACGGACTTCAGGCAGCCCCGCCGGGAACAGCCTTTTACTGTGACAGATGAAACGGTCTAACATAGAACTTTAAATAGAAATAAGGCTATAATCGTTTAAATTCTACCTATTTTTCTTTCTATAAGAGAAATAAGTAGGTATGTAAGGCCACGTTTTTAGGTGATGTGAGCAGATGCCCCTTGTTGATCCTAGAAGTGGCCAAGGGTCGGGAATCCTTCCTTCTTAGATGCCTTGGCTTGGGAAGGCACGAAACTTCCCGAGATGTTGTTATAAACAGGGATTAAAGTCCAAATAAGGATGATTCAGTATCAGTAGTATTTTAGCCTTTTTCACAAATCAGCTTTGTTTTCACCTTCTTGCTTATTACCAGATATTTATGCAAAGAATCAACACTGAGCTGGTCTGCCCTTCACAGCACAAATAGCCTCTGTTCTTTGTCCCATGAGAGGCCCAACTGCAAAACATGTGTCAGTTCAAAGTGGCACGTGAGTCTCAAAACAAGACCTTGCACTAACAGACTGATACCTTCTGTATCTGTCTCGTGGATATTCCCAGGTCTGTACCAGACACTCAGCGGGTGCGGACTGAATGAACATAGGACCGGCTGGAACACGTGGTAAATCTGTGTCATCAGCACTCGTCACGTATGCCAATGCGATGCTGTTTTCGAGGTGCTGCTGGTAATAAATACCAGATCGGAAAAATGCTGCATCGGGCAATGCTTTAAGCAGGATTTCAACCTTCTGCTTTGTTCTTGTTTTCAAGACCGAGATGCCGTTTCTCAACAAGCCCCAAATCATGTGAGTCCTCACGTTTCTCACAATTCTCTTTCCTTCCTGTCTGTGTGCTTAAATGACGGGACATGCTCATTACCACGTTCTTTACGGACAAGAAACCTTTTTCTTTTTGTCTGCTTTTAAGTGTCGTCCAGAGAGGGAGTGCAGTTGGTGTCAGACAGAAGGGAGGTGGCCTGGCCTTCCAGCCACCATTCACTCGTTCAGTGCACTTACTGGGTGTCTACAGAAGACGCTAATGGTCCATCAGTGGAAACCCTGGAACACTGAGAACTCCCCTCTTCTGGGAGGAGCTGGGAACCACATTAATTTGCTTTTTACAATTCCTTACTGCATTTTGGTGGCCTTGGGAGAAAATCTGAGAAATTCACTGGGTACAGGGGAAATCAGAGGCCTTTCTTGTTTTCGTAATGATTTAATGCTTGAATCACCCTCTTTCTAGACTATTGGTTTGTATGATCTAAAAAAATGCTAGATGGACATATAATTAATTTATGACATGGAAAACAGTACTTTAGCGAAATGCAACGTTGCTTACACTGTGCAACAATGCAAGAAATGTCAACAAATTGAGCAAACATCGTAGAGCAAGTGACAGGCTTCCACTTGAACCTTCTATGTGAGGCCAGTGAGAAATGTGCAAGGTGGATGATATTTAGAGCGGGGATTTGTTTCCATACTAACTTAAGGGAAAATATAGATAAAAACCCTCCTTCCTTATGGCACATCATTTCATCTGCTAGATTAAAAAATTTTAAGGCATAAACTATATCAACAGTTCTCCCATTTATCCATAGTTGAGCATAGTACCTAACACACCACAGGCTTTAAAATAATTTACAAAGAAAGAAGTGAAGGAAGTAGGAAAACAGTGACAAAAGCAGCATTAAATAAAACGCAATAGCCCGAGGGCTTCTGCCTCTGGGAAGATCAAGTAGACTTTTCCCTCTTTCTCTCGAGAAGTAAAAGCCCTGAATGTTATAAATAAGACAAACATAAGAAGACTCTGGAAGGTGGAGAAAAGAAGGCAGACCAGCCAGGGACAGTGGGACTCCAGATCTGACACGGTAGCCAGCTCTTTGAGCTTTTGTTTGTTGGCCTCCTATGTCTTTAGTGTTACACAAGCTGGCAGCCCAGAAATGCCAACGGGCACAAATGAAAAGAGGGCCGACGGAAGCCTGTTCTCTCTACTGGAAAGGGGGAACTGGGGGAGACAAAAGCCTTTCAGACGACAACCGCTCCACCACGGGACAACGTGCACCCCACCCGCCAGCCAAGGTAGAGCTGGGAGCCCTGACCTCCAGCCTGGCCAGGCTGCGTAAGACCCAGCCCTCACCAAGGGGCATCCGAGAAGCCCTAGTAGAGGCCGGAGTTGCCGTCTCCACTGCACGGCAAAGAGACCCCACGGAGCTGCAGGTGGGACCCCACGTGGAGCCCGGGTCTCCTGCTCCCCTGCCCCCAGGGACGAGGAAGCCTCCCACACCCTGCCGTGGCCAAGCCCCAGGAAGCCAGCTGACACAGAAGACCCAGAGGCTCAGAACCAAAACAGCTGCTGCACAGCAGAACCCCGTACCTGCTCCTGAAATATTTTGGCCAGGGGGGCACAGTCCGTCAGCTTGATGAACCTCACCACGTCTGTCACCGACCACTCCAAGGGGTTGCTCTCCAGGACCAGCCTCTCCTCCTCCTCTTGCTTCACTGCCTGCAGAGGGAAGGGAAGCAGGAGGCTGTTTTATCACTTCCCGGATGGTGGGACCCTCTCTGAACCCTGAGGGCTGGAGCCGGGCTTTCTGGACCACTCGCGGCCTCCTCACTAGGCACCTGGACAGGTGCAGAGGCGGCCGGTAGCCAGGGATGCTCTTAGCAACTCGTCTGGGTTACGACTCTGCTCCAAAGACTTGTGTATCTTTAGAGGTTAAAAAAAAAGGCACAGTGACGGTCACTGTTGACCCCCAAGTTCAGGAGCTCTGGGGCTGAGTGCGGGATCTCTGGTCGAGGAGACGGGGCAGGAGCCGGTGTAGGCACGCGAGGCCACTATGCCCCTGTTTACGTGTGTGACGCTGGTGCCAGCAACCTTCCAGCTGATCGTGTAACACGTGGGCTCAGGGGAGACCAGATACCCCGACTACACATTTTATAGCATCACAAGGTCTCCTAAGGAGGGAAAGCCTAGTGTTTAATGAGACCTTGAGGACTTATTCTGTCTGTTCTCCCGACAAGAATCCCTGTGGTTTTTAAACCTTCCAGAAAAAGAGGTGCTATTACTTCCCCCAGAAGCCCATCCTGAGGTTCACCGTTCTGCTCTGTGGGATGCGGACTCACCAAGCCTTCCGCCCCTGATTTAGCAACAGGGCCGGGGCAGCTGCTAGTGTCTAACTTAGACAGGGGTCCCCCAAGTGAGGTCCCGTGCCGCCCCACTGGGGACACCAGACGGGCCAGCTGAAGTGGCCTGAGCTTTACCTCCGCTGCTTGCTGGCTGGAGGCCGGGCCCCCGGGGGCCCCCTCGGCGCTGGGGGTGGCCTGGGCCCTCCGGCCCCTCCGCGTCCTCTCCAAGGGCGCCCGGCGCTCGGGCTCCGAGCCGTTCCTCAGGGTCACGGCCCTCCGGGGCCGGGCGGAGGGTACCTCGGCCGAGGACGTGTCCGTCTGGTCATCACGGAGCTCGGAGCCGGTCTCCTCACTCCCGGTGTCATCGTCCAGGGCGTCTGCATCCTCCTCTTCACTTTCCTAGGAGGACGGAAGATGCACTGAGGCGGTGGGGAAGGGGGCCTCCGGGAAGGCGGGGGAGGGGGCCCGCAACTCCCACCCCCAGACCCTCTCTTGCCCAGGTGCTGGTGCCACCCTCCTGATGAGATTTGTCCAAGGAGGCCTCGGAAGATGGATCCCATGGTCCCACCCCGGGTCCCACCTGCAGCCCCTTCCCAGTCGAGACGCTGCAATGTTAAGTCTGTGTTCGACAAATAAGGAGGGGGGTTCTGGCAGTTCATGATTCTCACCATTTAGCATCAAACTTCAACCTGGCCTTGGCTGGAAAGCCAGGGCCGCGCTTCCCGATCGAAAGTGGGAAGCTTCCGAGCGGAACATACCTCCCCGGAGCCCGCGGCAAAGCCCACGGTAGAGGACCTCCGTTTCTTCTGCACAAAAATGGATTTTCGTCGTTTCCTGCGTCTGGCCGGTTTAGGGTGTCCGCTTTCAACACTGCTTTCTCCAATCGGGGGCTTAACGATCTTCTTTCTCTTCCCGTAATAATAAGCTACAGGGAGAGAGACGATGAGATTAAACACTTCATTAAGAGGTTACACCCATGGGCATGCATGGATGGGGAGGGGAGAGACAGGAGCAAGGCGGAGGGAGGAGAGAAGCAAAAGTAAAAGGAGAGGGAGGGGGAAAGTGAGAGAGAGATCATTCCTTCATTTGAGACCATCAAAACTTCACATCCCATTTACACCTCAGGTAACAGTTCTGAGAAAACAGCTCCACAGGGGGGAAACCTGTCCCCAGTGCCCTCGTGTTTACAAGGTGATACGGACAGAACAGTGTCATCCGCCACCTGCACAGCCCCTCGCAAATTCAACTGTAGAAGCCCTAACCCCCAGTGTGACTGCATCTGGAGACGGGCCTTCAGGGAGGTGATTACGGTTAATGAGGTCATAAGGGTGAGGCCCTGACCCAACAGGACCGATATCCCGACAGGATGAGGAAGAGACACAGTGAGGAGGCGGCCGACTGCCAGGCAAGGAGAGAGGCCCCAGGAGAAACCAGCCCTGCCGACACCTCGATCTGGACGTCCAGCCTCCAACGCTGGGAGAAATGAATGTCTGTTGTTTAAGCCCCCCAGTCTGTGGGACTTTGCTGCGGAGGCCCAAGCAGACTAAGACAGAAGGTGAGCCAAGCAAGCTTAGGGTTGTCTCAGGAGTTTCTCTCTGCTCCCCTTCCTTGCCCCAATACCCAACACAGTGGTGGTGGCAACCACTCCCACTGGAGATGCTCCAACAGCTGCCCCCGAGGCTGAAGCTTGAAGAATCAACAAGCACAGTGAACACCTCTTGGAGGGTCCTGGTCACGAAGGATTTCCCCATCTCGCCATCTGACCAAGACCAACTGGCAAACACACAGCCCCAATTAATGGGGCACCTTCTGTCTTTTCAAGTAGTGCTCCTTACCTACTACATAACTGTACACTTTATTCTTTTCTCTCTCAGTGGAGACTCCCATTGCTTCTGAACTCAGTAACAGTTATATGTCTGTATTAACCCCTAGAGCAATAGTTAGAAAATTATTTACCAACTTTCAGTAATGATTGATGTATTTTATCATTTGCATGTATAATCAACTAACTAAAACCTATTATGGGTCCAGTTTTCAATTATGATCAACACTGAGATGCTTCCTCATTAGCCAAAGGCCCAACTGTTCCGTATGGAACTCCCATTATTCCATAAAAGAACCAGATGCACCAAAGGAATCTTTATCTATGGCTGGAGGCATACAGAGGAAAATACCAAATGCACGGCTCCTGGATGACAGCGGCTGTTTCCCACTCTGCAGTGAAGCACGTGTCCACACATCCCCACACCACTGTACTTAGAGGAAAGTCACTCAGCCTCCACACCTCAAATTCCTTATATGCAAAATGACCGACTAGTGTAGGGTTCTTTCGGGACTAAAGCTGTCTATTTCCAGTACCTTCCACCTGAATTTTGGTCCATAAAGATGGCACTTATAAAACTGTCAAGAAACGCCGTGGGGTTCTTGGGTGTGAACAAACACTTATCCATTAGTGTCTGACACCTAGAGAGAACCAAAAAGCAGCTCATCCTGGAGTGCGGTCGCAGCAGAGCTGGACATATCCCCATCCCTTCCTTATTCTAGGAGAGAAACAAGTATCTACTAAGTAAACCTTAAAGAATTCTCCAGCAGCAATTCCTAGAAAAAACTATGCAAAAGGTGTTTAAACAAAAACAAATAAACAAACAAACAAAAAAACAGCCTACCAACTACATGACTACATGGTCTGCGGGTAGGCCCACAGACCAACGTTTCTTTTCAGATTTGCACTTACTGTATTTGGTTTTGGTGTGAATGGAGCAGTTCTCCGGGCAGTTTTCAGAAACCAGCACAGGACTGAACAAATTTGGACAGCATTCGAGCTTGGCACAAACACGGCGGCAGAAATCCGCTACTTGGTCAGATGTTCGGACGATCTTGGCCACGGCCCTGTATGTTTTGCCTCTATACCTAGAAACAAAGAAGAAAAAGTGATGGAGAGACCACACACTTACTCAGATCTATTTTGTTCAGTGGATTCCAAGGCGGCCCGTTCACTCCCTAAAAACAAAGCAGGTTGTGTGTGGTTTCTCTGTCATTTGTTTTCATTGTTCCTTAGGAGTTCACAAAAATATTTTTAAGAAATGCCCAGTGCCATGGGCAATGTATGTGGCGACCAGGCTAAAACAGGATCCCAATATAAAGATTCCCAGTTGGCGTATTCTCACCGGGGTCTACGTAATCGAACACCCCTCCAGAATGCTTCTGGAATCTAGACAGTGTCACTCGTTGCTCATGACCCTTGAGAAAGAAAACACTTTCTCCTCCCCAAGAAAAACCGCACGAAGTCACCAACGAAAAACTAGAAACCAGATCTTCTGGAAAGCAGGTTGGATGGACTCCTGTTTTAAAAGTAAGTACTACAGCCCTCATCCAAATGCCTATTTAATAATGAGGTAAACCATGCTGGCTGAAAAGGTGAGCTCTTCGAAATAGTTTGAGTCACCTTTCAATACAGTTTTTTTTAAACTATCATTGGTACAAAATAATGATAAATTTCTCAGCTGGCAACAGATCATATGTCTTTATTTACTTCACATCTCACTAAACTGAAGAGTCCACTGAAATGAGAATACATCAAAATAGCTGGGCCTATCAAACTATGCCCTTGATGTGCACCCTAATTTTCAAGTTGAAATCCTGAACGATAATTTATTTTCCAGGAAAACTGCAGGCAGTGGTAGCGCTGGCTGAGAGCACTTGTGTTAATTTTTGGAAAACTTAGCAACAGTGAGAGAGAAAGAACCACCAAGGAAGGCTGACCTCGTCAGGTTCCACATCAGCAGTGTCAAGCTGCTCCTTTACACAGCTGTATGCAGATCTTCCTTGACTTCCGATGGGGGTTACATCCCAATAAACCCACCTTAAGTTGAAAATATCCTAAGTCGGAAATGCATATAATACACCCAACCTTCCGAACATCATAGCTTAGCCTGGCCTACCTTAAATGTGCTCAGGACACTCACATTAACCTATGGCTGGGCAAGATCATCCAACACAAAGCTTATATCATAATCAAGTGCTGAGTATCTCGTGTAATTTATTGAATACAGGAAGTGAAAAACGGAATGGTTTTCTGGGTCCAGAATGGTTGTCCACCCGCGTGACTGCAGGGCTGACTGAGAGCACTCTTTGAAACAGTACAGGAAGGCCGAGAACGATGGCGGGACCGGGAAGGATTGCCTCCCTGCTGTGAACGTGGGGACCCACTCAGAGTCTCGGAGTGCACACAGAGACTCTTTTAAGAGGAAGACGTTTACGATTCAGCAGATGCAGATGCAGCTTTCTTGGAGTTTCCATTATCTGACTAAAGGCAGAAATCTCTGAGAAATGAGGATCGCCATGAAGCCCCTCTTTGGGGGGTGCTTCTCATCCTAGGGATAAACCTACCATAAATCCCCTCTTGGAGGAGTTTCATGGCCTTGAAGAAGACAGAAAGGCCACTCCTGCCTGCATAAACAAACTATTCCAAACTTTCTTATCTCCCAGTTTTTCTCCTAAAAACCCATTTGTCTTTCCCAAAGAAACCTATTTGTTCTTCCCCAGAGGCCTTCTCTCCCCACCCCCTTCCCCCCCAAACTAAGTTAAGGATGACTTAGGTATAAGCTCCAAACCCTAACTGTCCCTTTGAGTTACACATCATAGAGCACTTCTGTGTGTACATCCGTTGCACCAGGAAAGAAATGGTCTTTTTTTTTTTTCTTTTTTTTTTTTGGCTGTCGTTTGTCAGTTTAGTTTGCAGGCTCCCAGGCACTTAACCTAAGAGGGTAGATGAAGGGGTTTCCCCCCTGACATCAATAAGGAAGTGTGGGTAGCTTTCCATTAATTTCCTATCAGCCAAAGTAGGGATTTATGTCCACATGTGAGTGCACGTGGCAGGGTGGAGACAGACAGATGAAGATGGACAAACAAGAGTTCTGGGGAAAACGGTCTCTTCTCTTTCAGTTAAGAGTTGAGAAAAGTCAAAATGGATGTTGAGTCACAAAGAAATGCGAAGTGAAAACACCAACGCTGGGCCAAGCAGAATGACGTCAATCTGGCCTAAGTTCTATCATTCATCTTTCAAAATGACCCATACTAGGACCTTTTAAAAAAATCTTGTGATGCAAGATTTACTTGTGATAGGACTATGATGACAGTGGAGAATAAGGCTCCCAGTCTGTCAAGCTGAATCCACATCCTCAAATATTTAAGGAAGAATTAAAAGGGGAAAAAACAGACGATAACTGCAGAAATAAGGATGCGTGGCACACAGTGAGAAAAATCACTCTTCTCATTAGCAATAAAGAGTAAGAGATGGCCCCGACTTCCCTCAAAACAAAGCTTTTACTTCACTGGTCACGGATTCTTAATCTAGAACTACAGTCAGTGCAACACTAGTTTCCAGTCTTAAGATACCCAACCTCAGAAATTTCTCTCTTCCTTCTTGATTCCTGTATTTCAAGTCATGGGAACTCTGTGTGATAAATGGGGTGGGCGTTTATTTTATGAAAGACAACCTCTAATTCAGAACATCCTAAACTGGTCTGTGTGTGACCCAGAAACGCCACGCCCATAACCTGATGAATTTATTACACACCGAAATTCAGTCTTCTCTTCAGAAATGGGTTTACCCGCTTGCTTAACGTAATGTTTACAGCATACGTTTTCACGAGAGCAAATTTCACAAATCTGAGCAAAGTAAAAATTAACATATGCACCAACAAAATCTTTTTTCAGTGAAAAGTCTCTCAGTTTGGGAAGCCTTTTTCACATAAATCTCCTTGATAGTCAAATATTAGATCTTACTGTTCATAAAGCATGGGCATAAACAAATGCCCCCGAAAAGGTAAAATAAATGAAAACACATACAAAATTGTCCCTGCTTATGAAAAAAGAAACCAAAATATCATTTCCATAGAGCTGAACATGACTCACCTAAAAGTAAAGATTTGACTTTATCTCCTTGCTTTTGCCTAAGTGATCATGAAATCTAGTTCACTCAAAATTACATCAGGATATTTCCACTTTAAATATTCTGCATAACTGTAACAAAAGAAGACTGGGAAAATCTATTAAACCTCCGCCTGGCTTTTATAAAGGTTGTCACAAAAGCCATTCAAACAAGAGTTAACAATTTTTCCCCCTCAGGAAGATTCTATAACATGTTGGAAAACACATGTAAATGTCTCTAAAAGCACAGGACTGGATTTTTTTTTTTTTAAATCCCCCTAAGGTATAGCCAGGTATAGCCTAAATTCCTCCTCCCGAAATTCTAAATAATGTAGGTCAATTTAGTAACTTCAATCCATGGGAAAGAAGCAATGTCCTCTTCCAGAGCTGCTGAAGTGAACTATACTGGCATCCCCTTTTCCTTCAGCACAAGCTATTTCTGGTTCTGCCTTTCAGTCCATGTTGAAGACTCATTATATGATAGGCTTCTTATACAGTGTTCAAACATTTCAATAATTTGTTCTAGTATAAAAGGTATGGTTGTTGGCTAAATAGGCAAAATCACTGGGGGATGACTGTAGATGACAGTGTTCGTTTCTTCGTCTATTTACAGATCAACCCTTGTCAATGTCACCCCTACCCTCTCAACTAAATGGGTCTTTTCAGAAGAGGAAAAAAACAATCAGAACTCCCAGATGCTAAGTGACAGCGTTCCCAAAGCTCTACAGAGAAGAATCTCATGCCCTTTCTTACTGAGAACACTCTCTGTGGTTTTATAATTCAAGGACCACAACCGAGACAACTGAATGCCTTAAACTCAGGTCTCCGCCCTCGCTGAGTTAATTTATTCACGAAAGAAAGCATCTTAGCCTTTCAGCCAAATGGGAAGAAGTCAACTCTCTCTCCTCCCTTTTGCACCAATGAAAACATCAAAGTTATCAAGATCTAAAACGCTGTCGTTTTACATCAGAAGGAAAGAGGTGACTCAACATGTAGTATTATAAGGGATATTCCCGCTGACTGTAAATCTGTCATTGTTAGCAGCTGCTTTAAGATGCTACTGTGATCCAGACACTTGAAATCCAGTTCAGACACACATTTTCTCATTACAAGTTGCTGTGTAAGATTCTGCTAAGGAACGCGCTGTCATGTTTGATATAATAGGTAATACGTTGCCTTTACGATACAGCAGGGCTGGGTCGCGCTGTGTCTGTTTTGATTGTATCAGGCTGGTTTCATAAAAGCTCTGATCAACTTGGCAACGGAAAAATGAGTGCAAACAGTGCAAAATGAACTCTCCTTGTCACCCTGGGAATCTGGAGTGAGTTTCTGGCTAGCTTAGGGAGCAGGAGAGATTTTAATGGAATTTAAGATTGTTGCACTCTTACTATTTCCATATCCTTGGGTGTATTTTGGATGTCCTGAATGCTACAGAAAAATTTTAAAACAAGACGTAAGGAGGGTTTCTCTCTATAAATACTTGCCCGGGTTTCCTTGCCACCACTACCAGTAATGAATCAACATTATAACAAAGTATTCTACTGTGGCTGATGATCTCCAGCTTATATAGAGTAGAAAAATACAGAATGTTAGATTGGAAAAATAACATGTTTTATTTTTTTCTGGGCTACAGGTGAAGCTCAATTAAATATTTCTTGGGAAAGAAGGGAAGGGTGAGGTATGGTGTCACCCTTCATTGACACAACACCTTCCAACAAGCCAAAACTCTCCTTATTTACACGTATTCCCTTTAACTTTTGTGCTTTAGTGGAGTATCATTAGACCATACATGACTTTTGTTGAATCTAAAATTATAGAGATGCTCAAAAAAGACACAGGGAAGGCTGAGTGGATAACTAATAATGAATGCAAATAACTGCGAATTTCTCCACGTCTGTACTCAGTTCTGTTGTAAGTTAACCATGGAGGAAAATACCACTGGTCATATAAGTTATTTAATATTCTTTAATTTTCACTACAAACAGGACAGGCACTTTCCCTAAGGGAGGGCTTAGGTATGCCCTAGCCATTGAAAAGTAGTTCACTGTTGAAGCAGCATCATTTTCCAAATGTTACAGCTACGTGATACCTTTTGACACCATTATACAGGAAGTGGACCAGTGAAGATCTCTTCCATTTGAAAAGCATTAAGTGGATATTAAAAGCCCTCTCAAACCACCAAAACTATTATTGAACATAAAGTTATCTTGAGACATGGGTCTTTTTCTATCTGTCTGCTAAACAACTGAGTTCTCGCAAAGCAGGCCAAGGGGTGTTCCCAATTTCAGAGTTCAAGAAACTTAAAGCAAAGCAAACATTACCTTTCCAATTAGCCTGTTTCCAAGTAAAATAAGTGACCAACTACACGTCCACCCACAGCCTATTAACCCAAACCAAAGAGAGGTATTGGTTCTTCCTGTTTTTAAAAACTGTCAACTCTCATTTCTCAGAGTAAGGAACACTGTATCTGGCATAAACTCTATAGTATCAGATATTAAGATCTGTTAATGAAAAACATGTAACAGTGATAAGAGAAATCCTCTCTTTACATAAATGTTTCCCTTTGGATCAAACAACCCATCGGTACACTTTTATTCTGAATATTTAACACAATGAACTCTGTGTGGGGTGCACAGAACTGCAGAACAACAAGGCTTCTGTTGGTTTCCACTTCTCTGGGCCGTGTGAGAAAGAGGAAGCACAAGTTCCGAGGTGGCAGGCAGAGAATGCTGAGAGCCCTGGTTTTCCGGAACTGAAAACACTTACTTGGCCTTCAGTGTCTCCTCCTGAAAATTCCAGTGTGGGTCTTCCACCAGCTGCAATTCCCGTAATACCCGTCCAGGTTTGTAGGCTGCATTGATGATCATGCTTAGAACCTGTTGGGAAAAAGGAATCGCCGTGAACGTCAACTGCATCCATTTCTGCTAAAACAAGAATGTTTTAGGGACCACTCCGCTGATACCTCAAAGCTGTCTGCCCTGCACCTCCAGTCAGCAATGGGCTGGGATGGAGTCAGAGAGGATGTTTTGCAGCTTGGCACTGCCCGGGCTCGCCATCAAGGGGATAGACAGGGCGGTGAAATCTGACGCCTCTGCCTGGGAGAGTGTGAAACACTGGCCAGAGGGGATGGCCGGCTCTCACTGATGTTCCTGGTTGCAGAAAGACGGAACCATTTTCTCCAAAGAGCCACGGATCATCCTTCAACTGGATTCCTCTTCAGCAGTATCGGTTACTAAGAATTCCATTTTCTCCTTAAAAATACATTTCAAAAGGAATCCCTAAGATGGAGATGGGAGGTTTGTTCCAACGCTTCTGGATAAGCTTCGGATACTTGTACGGAGGGCGAACGAATTACTTGAAGCTCACCTGACGCTGACCCAGTTTATGGACATTTAACGTTAGGACGTTTCTCAGAGACGTGAGTGTTTCGAAAGGAAGCCTGAGCGTCTAACACCATCTGACAGCTTCCTCGAGCCACCCCTTCACTCCCAAGTCCCAAGTGCGAGATAATGAACACGTGGTCAGAACCACTGCAACAGTCCCAGAGGGACCAGACATCTCCCTTCCAAAGCCTCAACTTCACGCGCTCTGAGGCACTCGTTTCCCGTAAGCAAATCCTCATTATGAATGAACATTTATGAGTTCGGGCATGCTCGTGAGCTGCTGTTATTTGGATAGAGAGCTCAAAAAAAATGTCAAGATGCAATGCAGCACATAAAGGAACACTGAGACCTCAGGGGTTTCATTCCATGAAACGCCCATTTGCTGAGGATCTGCCCTGTGCCAAGCCCTGGAGCATACAGACAGCACACAGTACCCGCCATTCCTGAAGCCCCTCCCCGTCCAGAAGAGGAACGAGCCAGGCACTGAGTTCACGTGCCGTGTTTCAGAGCAAAACCCCACTGAGAGAGTGAGAAAAATCCCTTACTGAGTTGGGAGGACACTGGCTATATTGCTGAAGCGCCTACTGTGTTGTGAGGGAGACCAGCGCAGTGTTAACGGGAAGAAAGAAGATGAAAAGTATGCTGCAGAAATTGTCAAGTCCCAGTTTTCACGTACCTGGTGTGTTCTGGAATGTAATTGGTGTGGTCTGCACACCCTGATTTAATTAAGAGAAACAACAAAGCCTGCTCATAACTCAGGATCCGATCTTGAAATATTCTATACTCTGCAGTCAGCATGGCAACTGCCTTTTTCTTGCCTGGGTGGCGTTTTGCTATGTTCCCAGGTCCCTGTAAAGCCCCATCAAGAGAACATGTCTCAGCCAAGACGCTAAAAGGCCAGGACACAGCAATACAAGCAGCTCTATTGTGTTTGTTTTCTCTATTAGAATCATCATCTGATTTTATTATTTACTGTCAGTACAATTTACTGAAACCGAGTTTAAAAATAAATCCATTTGAAAGTGGCCGAAATCACGCACCAAGTGTTTATCAACAGACAATAAAATTTCAACTGAATCTTTCCATGGTGTTTCGTTGAGAAAACCCCAGAGCTCCATCTTATTTGCTACATAGAGAAATGCATTTTGTGACTGTGAAAAGCAAATGCCTTCCAGAGTTCAATTCAGAGTGGAAACGGGCGGCAATTATATCGTAAAAGGCATGTGATACTGAATAACTTTCCCCTGGCTTTTCCCAATGTCACATCATTTGTCTCTAAATTCAACAAGCTCTCTGTAAAACTTTGGAATTGTGAGCTGAATAATTTATGTACCTGACATCTTAGTGTGTTATAGTTACTCCATGAAAATAACTAAGTCGACAGCTGTTATTATGACCCAAGTTAGGCTGAATTACTGTACCTTGCAAAACACCAGAATTCAAGTTATTACACCCTTGATCACAAAGGGTAGCTCAGACCCTGCCCCCAATTAACAGGATGTTAGCTGTGAAGCTGATGAACACTCTTCCCAATAGACTGGCATTAAGATTGCTTTGAGTATCTCAAGGAGGAAATTAGTGCTAGAGCAATGCCTCACTGGATTTCCTAGGCTTCATGAAATGTTTATTGGGAACACGCTTCTACACAGAAGTCCCCACAGTATATTATAACAGAGAAGCAATAGCCTTTGTAAAGTTGGACAGATATGGGATGGGATCCCAGGTCCATCCCTTAGAAGGTAATCAAGCTTAGGCAAGATGCTTGATTGACTTTCCTCATCTGTATAATGGGCGCACTGCCATTTACCTGATTCACAATGAAGGGGGTCAGAACTTGTCACCTCAAAATATGCCACTTTGGCATAGGATTAATTTTGCCCTGACGCAACTGAGAAACAGCAGACACTGCAGGAACTCTCTGCCCTCCCCCTTTCTGCCTAAAACACTGTGAAAGTGTCCCCCTCCCTGCTCTTGGACCAGGGGGAAAACAACCCTTGTCACTGGAGAAACAAAGACGGCCCAGAGATGACGCTGCACAAACAAATCTTACTAGGAAAAAAAAAAACCCTTATCTTCTGTTAGATTCCCGCATATACTTAACAGTCCTCAGAGCCCTTTGTCTGATCACCTCTCCACAATGTACCGTCTTTTATTAAAATGGTATGTAAAAATCTCAAGCCTCATGGCTCCTTTGGTTTTTAATTTCTTTTCTGTTTTCATTTCTTTCAACCTTTTTCTCCCGTTCCTCTGTCTTTTGTCAGTTTAATTTACAGGCTCTACGTACTGAACCTAAGAGGGTAGAGGAAAAGATTTTCTCCCCTGTAATAAGGATGTTATGAGAAATAAAGGAGGTAATAGCTCGGCATATAAAAAATGTTTAAGGTAGCCCTCTTCTTGATATCCAAGCAGTCCTCATCCACCCACAAAATGAACTCTCCCTGAGCCTTCGTCTCTCTATTCTCATTGGCCTGTATTTATGTTTCAGTCTCGCACCTTTGCAAAATCACTCTCCTTAGAAGCTCCTGACTTTCTTGCTACCGCCTCTTCTTCAGAACCCCACTTCTCAAAAAAAAAAAAAAAAAGTCTATATTTAAAATTCTTCATCTTCAATTCTCAACCCACCCAAATCTGGCTTCTTCTCCAACCAGGGCACAAAACTGAAGGGCACCGATGACCTAAGTCTCAAGTCCAATTTGCGCTCCCATCTCTCTGAACCTCCGAGGACTCCAACAGTGCGTTCCACGGCCCCGTCCTGCTGCACCTCTTGTTCTCCTACCTCTGCTCCATCAGGCGCAAAAGTTTGCTCAGAAAACGGTGAGTGAGTCAGTTACAGGAGAAGAGAGAAGGGTCATCAGAGGGAGGAAGAGACAAATAGAACAGAGCGTAGGTGGTGTTGACAGGGGAAGAAGCAAACAGCGCCAGGCGTCTGGTACCCGGGAGCCCCTCAGTGAATGCGTGTCTCCTTCTCTTGCCCCTGCCTTTTCAGGTACAAGGTCAGCACTCAAAGGATGCCGTAAATCGATGGGATTTTTTTCTGTTCACTTCGTGAAATCACGAAATTCCATTACTTCCTTTCACATGCGCTATCATGAAAACTTCTCCCCAAACACCGAAAGTAACTAAGATCGTTTCCAACCTCAACTATATCATATGATTAAAGTTATAACAATGTTGAAAGTGCAGGAAACCACTTAAGAGGAAAATTAGTTCTCTGAGTGTTAAAATTAGAAAACACTTCAGAACGCAAATATGAGCTCCCACAGCTCGGGTTGGGCTAACTTAATGGAAAGAAGACAGGTTCCTGACTTCAAAGGTTTGTCATCTGTTGAATTCTAGTGGCCGGGGTGGGAGATGTCTCTTTAGGGCAAACATTGAGAGAGAGACTGGCCCACAGGGAAACAGGAAGGAGGATATTCTCTCTCTGGTGAAGTCAGAAGAAGGATGTGGATGCAAAGGAGCCCCCCTCAACATGTTCACTGTTACAGCAGACCTTTCTGCTCTGCGGTCTATCCAAGAGCCACAGTTACAATAATTAGCTTTTTATAGAAATCGGGACCATCTAAGGCCCTCACGGGCCTCAAAGAGGATTTCTTTCAATTTCAAAATCGGATGAAATGGAGATAATTTTATGAATGGGTTTTTTAAAATAATAAAAAAATTTCTCTTGCCTAACCAGCAATTTCTCCATCAGTAGGGCTTCGCCAGGTGGATGGGATACACAAAGTGCGAGAGGACCAAAATGAGACAAGACTCTGATGTGAGCACCTGCTCTGTCGATACGAGAGGCCCGGCGAGTTGCAGAGCAGACAGACAAGCAGAGTTTTATTTTTGTAATTAGATTTGAATGGAGAATATTAATTAAAACACATCTCCAAACCCAAAGAAGGAGTCTGGGTTTCAGATGAACTGTAGCAGCTGTGCTTTTCCCGGAGTGAAGTCACATGTATCCTACACCCCCCAGAGGTCCACAGTGTATCAGTGGAGGACGCAGCACTTCTTTAAACGCTCACAAAAGTAAATGCCACCAAAAACTGAAAATAAAGGAAGATGTTCTCATAAGAGAAAAGAGGAAGCAGCAGGGTCTTTTCTTCTCTGCAGCGCGAACGTAACCTTCTAAGAAGCCAGAGGAAAGCACGAAACAAGCTTGGAAAAGAAAACAAGACTTTTCCAAGTTATTTACCCTTAAACGTAGGTGTTTTCATTCAGTCTCCTGAATAACTGCTCTGGGCACGTCCCCCAAATTATAATGCAACTGCTGCATCTAATACACCCCCAAAATATTATCTAACCATCAACATGCTCATCTCTCCTTCGGTTATTCGTTACAAAAATTGCAATAAGAACAGTAATAATCTGACATGTTTTCCCAGGTGGACTCTATTGCTTGGGCTGAAACTGCCCTCTACCTTCGTTTTGATTCTTAACGGAAGGCTCACCTCCCCTGGACAACCCATCACCCGGAGAGCAGGCCCTTCCCCCACCCCAGGCTCAAAGGCAAGGTCGGGGAGCCCAGTGCTTCCCTGGTAGGCAGCCCCCTTCCAAAAAGTACTCCCTACTTTATCACTTCAATTTGATTAAAAGACCACTCTCCAAAGAAGGCTCTATTTTCAGGAATTATCCACTTCCCCCAAGAAGACCAACAGGAGAATCCCATCATACCCTGTACCTTCCTTCAGCTTGATCACCAGAAATGCAACACTCCTAGAACTTTCCTTCTGGCCAGAATCCCATTCCCATACGGCTCTGCACTTCCCCCTTGTCTGACCCAATCTCAAGTTCCTCACTGCTTCCCAAACCCGCCCCTTATGCCCTCTGAGCGCATGATCCGTCAGCAGCAAAATGCCCTTATACTCTAGACTATTTTCCAGAATATTCTTTTCCACCTGTGGTTTTCCCTTCTGCTGTGGACTGAGTATGTCCCGCCAAATTGCTACGTTGAAGCGCTACCCTCCCCCATGTGGTGGTACTAGGGGTGGGGCTTTGGGTGGTTACGTTTAGATGAGGTCGTGAGGATGGATCCTGCATGACGGGGTGCCCTTGTGAGCAGAGACCAGAGAGCTTGCCCTCCCTTTCAGATGCGGGGACACAGCAAGAAGGCAGCTGTGTGCGAACCTTAGGAAGGGACTCTCACCAAGCTGCCCTCATGATGTTGACTTCCAGCCTCCAGACCCGTGAGAATCCACGTCTGCTCCCTAAGCCACCCAGTCCAGTCCGTGGCACCTTGTTGGAGCCGCCGAACTCACTAGACACAGCCCCTCTCTCACCTCATCCTCTCCTTCCTCTCCACTGGACTGCCGCCCTCTGTGCGTGAACCGGGGTTCACATTTCCCACCTTAAAGGAGGAAAACCACTTTCTCTCTTCATCTCTCATCTTCCTTCATTCACCTCACACTCCTCTGTGGCCATTTACAGTAAACGTCCTCAAGATACTCACAGACTCCTCTTTCTCTCCTGCAGCCCCTCAGGAACCCAATCCAACGGGGCTTCCCTGAAACAGGTCTTAGCAAGATCACCTGAGGTGCCGGCATCGCCAAGGAGCTGTTCTCAGATCTCTTCCTATTCGACCCCGTGAGCAGCTTGCAGCGCCGCCCGACACCCCCTCCTCCACAGGCACTTTCTATACTTACCCCCAGGACCCAGTCTCCCCCGATCCTTCCATGTCCCCAACTCAAATGACGGTGACCTCGGGGCTAGATCCTTGGACTGTCCTCTTCCACCTACATTCACACCGGGGTGCACCTGGCTGCAAACACCGTCTACATGCTAGCAAACCCACGGTCACCAAGTATATATTGCAGACCCACACACCCATCTCCACTTGGATGTGCAGTGGATGGGCTTCAACTGCCCGAATCAGACAGATTTACTCTGTCCTACGGCTCTCTCTTCTCCTCGACTTCCCTCTCCTGACCGTCAAGGCCTCCGTGAATTCTGTTACTCCCACGGTCCAGACCCAATTCACCAGGAAACCCTCCCTGTATCCAAAACGTTACTTGGTTATTTGTTTACTGTCACTCCCTCTAGAACCTAAGCCTCCGAGAAATCAGGGACTTCATTTTGTTTGTTGCTTTATTCATAGTAGCTAGAACCATGCCTGGCAATAGGAGGTGCTCAATCAAGACTTTTTTGGAATTTGTTCAATGAATTTCAAGATGGGCACTGATATTGGATCAAATTATTCTGTACATCTAAAACTTAATGACTGATTCACTCCAAGAATTTACCTGGTTACCATATGTTCTATGTCAATGGAGGCCCAGGAGGTAGCATTTGTCACTGATTTTCTTGTTACAGAATCCTACCCTAGAGTACAATAAGAAATTTCAGCAAAAGTATCTTATCTTCTTTACAGGCAAATCATAAAACCTTCACAACAACAAAAAAAACTTTGTACTTTTTTGGCCAACCTTCCTGGACACTGTCTAGCTAATTCCTGAATCACACATTATGTATGTGCTATAGTTTATACCACCCACAGGCTTGGTACACTGTTCTCAATGGATTTTAATGTTCAGCATAAGCTTAAAACAACAGCAGCAAGAACACCGGAGAATACCGTCCAGAGGCACGTCTGCATCTCCGATTTTGTTGACTGACTTAACTGGATGTCACTCAGGCAAGACTTCTCCTCTTTCCAGTATAACCGGAAATGCCCAAGTTCTCCCCCCTGAGGCTCTGCAGCGGGGACTGTCAACTCACCTGGGGGGCACATCTCCTGCTCACCTTGACTCCCCGGCTTCCAGTACAGTGCCCACCAGTACATGCTTATGACTCAGGAATTGCTTAGGACCCCACTAAATGGATGAATGGGATGGATGGATGGATGGCGTTTCATTCTCTGCTGGCTTCCCAGAGCTGGGAGAGTATCTGACGTGGCCAGCACAGTAATCGCTGCTGAGTGTCAGATACCTGAATGCAAGACCCTGGGAAGGTGCGGATGGACAAAAAAACGATACGCCTACACCCAGCAGTCCCCACACCACTGACTTCTGCACCTTCTGAGGCTAAAGGGCTATTAAGACCACAGAAGCAGACTGAGGGAGAGAAAAATCGTACTCGGTAAAGGTGAACATGCCTGTCTCCTTTGTGCCCTGGTGGCAACCCAATTAGTGACCCCAAACTCTGGCATCATCAGACCAGTACTCAGGGCTCTTAGTCATTTCTGCAGTCACTGTTTGCAAAGTCAAACTAATCACAAACCTACTCTCTTAAAAACCCAGGGAGGCTCAATGGGTCATGTCTAAACCTTTGCATCCCTGGACCAGATTGTGATGAAGAGTACCAAAGTGATTCTTTTAGGTACATTAGACATAGATAGATTAGATAAGATAGATAGATAACGATGAATGGATAGAAAGATGAAAGATGATGGAGAGATGAATGGATGAATATGCTAGAGATAAATGACAGAAAGACAGATATAGACAGATGATGGATGGATGGGTAGGTGGGTGGAGTGAGGGGAGGATAGGGTAGGGTGGATGCGTGCCCATGCGCGTCTCTGCATTTTACGAATCGGGAACAACTCTCCACCTTTGGTAGAGCAGAAGCTCTGTCTAGCCTCACTTATTTTATCTTATCCATCTAGCCCATCGTATTCAGACTGGTCCCTCAGTGTCAGGGTGAGTCAGAGGTCCCAGGCCTGGCGATCTCCACTAAGTGGGGCAGACAGCTGTGCTAGAGGGAAAGAAGCAACCAGGAGGCTCATGGATCCAGAAAGTTTCCCGAGTGTCCAGGACGCATGGTGCTTTCTCCTAAGTTCCACATCAGAAAGAAAAGGCAATAAAAATCCAGTGCCATATTTTTGCTTTTCCACAGAAAAGGCACAACCTGTCGATTTTCCCCTCTATAAATGTTCATTTCTTAAACGGCTGCCCAAAGGCAGCAAGTGAAACACAGGTCACCCCTGCTGCTGAGAAGCAATTCTGTTAACACCTGTAGCTTCACGCATCGCAAGGTGATGTGGAAAGTGGGAAAAAGGACTCCTATCGACTCCCCACCGAAAATGATACGTTTCTCTTTTTTGCTAAAAACAGAGGTTACACGCCACAAATAATTTAAACCAAATAATGTTTCAGAAAAACCCTGGGCTCCCCCCAAATCTCTGTAAGGCACGTGGGATTTTATCCTGGCAGGCTGCCTTCAAACCCATGGCCTTTAGAGTTGCTATGAAAACACAGACTCTCATTCTTCCTGAGCGGGTGTTTTCAGAGCCATTTCTTCCCGTAGGACCCGGTCGGTGTTCTCCCATCTCATTGTGTGTCTGCATTAGAAGCTGAACTTTCCATCGCAGGACACGTGGACAGGAGTGAATACATCAGATGCCCCCCACCACCTTTTCCTCCTGTGCTCACTAGCTCTCTGTCTCTCAAACACCGACACAGGCACACAATGCCTGCCCCACTGCACTGTAGACAAAGTCAATACCACAGACCTCCATTCACAAGCTTGCCTAGAAAGCATGAAGCAGAAGTTCTCTGAATGCCTCTGCGAATGGCCAGCAAGACTCTATCCCACGATGCTGATGATCTCAGAGGTGTGGGAGGCTTGGGATGCAAAACCACCCTAGTTCACCGAGGTCCCCCAGGGACCTGCAGTTTATTTGACCTGGGGAGACCCTGGCGTTACTGGGGCAGGCGTGCATGGGAAAGTACTGGGGATAGAAAAGGACAGTCCTGGTTGGCGACGACCATCCTGATCTTGCGAGTTTCATTTACGACAAACACCATCACTTCCTGTCTGTCGTCACAGGGCCCACTCTCCCTGCGACTGCACCCGGGGGTCCCACAAAACGCCCCGGGGACCTGAGGGGCTGTGGATGGGCTCAACCTGCCCCCTCCCTTCCAGGCTACTCGCTGGGAACCCCTTGATCGAGGTGACTGGACCTGACTGGGCTCCTGCTCTTAGAGGTTGCCTGCCCCCCTCCACCGCCCTCCTTCTGGAATCGAGGTCCCCACGCCCTCAACCCCACTCAAGCTCAGGACGCTCACTGCCCAGAAAGTGAACACGCGTTCATCCTCCCGTTTGCCAGAAACTTCCTCCCCTCTGGTCCACCTCCCCCTCAGAGCTCAGGACCCCTCTCCAAAGGCCGGCTCCACATTCATGCCCACAGACCTTATGTATTTCTCGAAGAACCAGACAGAGGGAAAACAGCCATCACTCTACGTTTTCCAAAGACAGAAAAACGTTTAACTACAAACACCCCTGATGGCCTGAAGAAGCGAACGTGCTCTGTCTAATGCCCTCATTCTCTGTAAGTGAAATGCAATTTGAAACCATGCCCAGGTCCTGGGCTGAAGCAGGAGTATTTGCATACATGCTGGCTTGGTGGGATTTACATTTTTCTTGCACTCACGGAACTGAAGTGGCTTGCTTTTTGTCTTTCTTTCTTTCCTGCCTCATGCATTTTCTGAACATCAGCGAAAAAATGAGTTCCTGTCATCAGAAAACTGCTCTGGCCCTGCTTTTAAACTTGATTGCTGGCACCTGTCAGAGGACTGATCAGGGCTACCTACTGTTGAATTCTAAAAAAATTAGGTAGTAAACTAGCCAAGCCCCAAAGAGAGACTGACCCTAAGGCCACTGTGTCTGTTAACAGGGCCCGCAGGTGGCCAAGGACCTCACTGGAACCGCTGGGATGTGGGTGTGAAACGGTCTTGCGGGGACTTTAAACAAACGCATCCATTCACCAGGTTTTTGCGAGTTTCCCTGTCCCGTTCTGATCACTGGTAACAAAAACAAGCACAAATTCAGGCAGGTGACATCATGGTAAGGTTGCCCTCAAGGGCTGAAAGCACTGGGGGAACTCAAGGGAGTCCATTAGGTCTAGCGGTTGTATTTTATACAGTGACAGATATCACGACATGTAATCTGGGCTTGGTTTCTTCTTAGACCACATCTACCGTCTGCGGGATCTGTGGTCTGTGCCGACTTAAACGCACAGTAAGCGCTCACTTGTCCAGGGGTAGTGTTCCAGCAGCCCCCACTCTCCGAGCCATCGGCTCTGGCAGTAAGAAGGGCCTCTGGCCACCGAGCTTGCGGAGCTGACTCTTGGGAAGGCCTCACCGGGTCTTCCTTAACCTTCCCCACCTGGAAATAACCTCTGCTGCAGCTGAAAATCCCCACGGTTCTATTAAAGGGCTCTATGGCGAGTAGGAGCTCAATAAATAAACTTTAGTCGATAGAAGCTGACTTCAATTTGTGAGCTGATTTCCCAGCCTGAGCGAGTAAAAGGCAGCAAACCTAAAAGGAACTGGGGACGTTAGAGGCTGACCCAGTGAGTAGCACGGTGAGAAATGGCACCAAGAAGAGAGAGCGCTCACGAGACAATGCAGAACTCAGTGTGTGTTCATCCGCGTGTGTTCACTGGGTCTCTGCTACGTGCTCGACGCTGTATTACAACAGCACGACACGAAGGACAGATGTTAACAATGGGGGGGTCCTGAGTCATTTAGAAATTAATTATATTTACCATCCTTGAAGCAAACATTGGATTAACTGTTGATAACTTTAGATTGTTGGATATTTTGATTTCTGTAAGTATCGGTTCCCAGAAAGAACATGAGTGATCCAGGGTTCACTGCACTAAGTGAGCAAATTCTCTTTCTCCGTGTGCGTGCTAGCGATATGTAAACAGAATTGCTGATATCTTCCCCTTTCATCCTACAGCAACAAAAGAGGTGTCAACAGATAAAGAGCTCTACCTTGGTAATTCAGTCTTATATATCTGGGGCTGGAAGGTGAGTTTAAAAGAAGTGAAGAGAGATGGGAACACGTGTAGATGTATAACTGATTCACTTTGTTATAAAGCAGAAACGAACACACCATTGTAAAGCAATTATACTCCAATAAAGATGTTTAAAAAAAAAAAGAAAAAAGAAGTGACCCTTAATGATGTGGGGTTTTCGTGTTCTTTACAAAGGACGACGGCTCTGGGCTCACCCAGCAGGGGAGGGCTCCTCGTCTCCTGCCTAACCCTGTAAACAGTCAGATGGAAAGAATAAATATTATGGGCCAAGCTGGGGCCCTACACCATGTCTTGGCTGCTGGCTGGAGCTCACTCCCCAGCATCCCCGATGGCCTTCGAGAGGGGCTGCCCCACCCCCCGTCCTCGGCCACCATCTCCCTTTAACTTCTCATCAGTGGGATCCACTCTCCACTCAGGCTGGGCGCCAGCCTTGCACTGTCTGATTGCAGAACGTAAAGCATGAAGGTGACAGAACTCAAGAAAAGCAAGTCTAAATAAGGACACAGGCAAAGCACCCAGGACGGGGTCCTGGCCCGCAGGAGACTCTGGATTCGAATTTCTGCGCTTTCCATGCCTATCCCCACGGTCCACATATTTAAGGTGCTGCATGCGTTCCTTCCTGTTTTCCTTCCTGTGATCCCACCAATGCTCCAGGCTTCCCAGATGCTTTTCCGTCCCCTGGAGCAGGCTGTCCCCTTCCCCCACCCCACAGGCCGTGCAGGAAGCCCCTGAGATCTCCAAGCCCCTGAGCCCACCCTGAGATACTGACTACCGTGAAGATGCTATTGGCTTGTCCGTCCCTCCCATGACTGAAAGCTCAGGACGGGCAGGAAGCACCTGTTACGCACCTTCTACGTCAAATTCGCCTGAGCAAATAACAGCAGTAGTAGCCTGGTCCACTTCCTACCGGGCTGCTTCTCAACTGTAACCCCAATTATTTCTCTAAAACAGATTTTTTTCCCTAGATATGAGGAAGTCTTTAACTGTGAATACTGCTGATGGCCTGAAAAGGTAAACGCATTCTGGCTTTGCCGCAATGATCTCATCCTCTTTGGGCGAAATGAAATGTGAAATCTCACAGGGGCTCTCGCAAGGCGGGAACTGCACGGGCATGGTGTCACCTGGAGGCTCCAGTCACCCACAGCTTCAGCCCCATATCCCTCAGGACGCCAGGGAAGCCGTTCCCAGGCAGCCCCTCTCCTCCATCCTGCCTCCTGCTGAGGCAGAAGGCCAGCCAGATTTCTCATTTTCTCTTTTCAAAACATAACATACTCTTCTATACCAGTGAATTTTACACCTCTACGTGAGGACCAATGCTGTCCTCCAGCCACACGTGACCACCCCGAACTCCACCGGTGCAGCCTTATCTGTGCTGTGCACCCAAGGTGCCATCACTTCGCCTACTTCAGATCAAGTGTCACATCCAGAGATCCGTCACTTCCCACCCTGAGCCCAGACCACACGCGCTGGTCTCCACCAAGCCTTCACCCGACTGTACGTCTCACTTAGAATGATGTCATCTCCCCAAGAGGACCGTGAAACCCAAATGGGAAGAGGGCAAGGGGTGTTTATTTCTTGACCTGATACTTGATGCCGTGCCTGGCTCCCAGAAGCTGCCGAACACACATTGGTTCAATGGATAAGTGGACGGATAAATGGATAACTGGATCGTTGTGCCCAAGGAATTAAAACACACTCATCATGGTTATAGTTTGATGTTTGGGGGGTGCTTTTTTGTCACAAAAAACCAGGAATGCACCTACTACACAAAGGCTCAAAATAGGCCATCTTTTTAAACGAAAAAGCGATGATTCACCGAAGACTTTACTCAACTGTAGAGCAGCGTTTCCCTGACTTGGGGTGGAAGGCACATCCCTCCCACTAGACAGGGAGTGTTTCTGGGGCAGGAACACCATTTCTATCTTTGTACCACCAGCCTCCAGCCCGCAGGATTGGGAGGAAAGAGGTGCATGGCACGGCACGTGTTGCCTGAATGGACTCAAGTTCCTATGACCCCCTTCTTCAGGATTGTGCCCACGTGGCCACCACCCCGTGAAAAACCAGTCCCCTGTGGCTGTGGCTGTGCTTTACCTCTTTAAGGACCAGCACACATTTGCCTGGTCCCACCGACTGAGGCAGCTCTGCGATCCTCCCCTTGTTGAGGTAGGGGCCCGAGAAACACCTGTGGTTGATGAAAAGCTGAGGACAGCAGTACTTCCCGTTGACGGTACCTGCAGGGAAGAGAAACACCGCTGATGCTTTCGGACCGGAGAAACCTGCTTAACCCACTGCGTTGACAAAACTACCCGGAGGTGCACTGTGTCTTCGTATCAGAACGTTTTAACACCCACAGTAATACCTTAGGAATCCTGATTATTTTTTTCTACCATATAAGTGAACCTTTCTGTTTATTATGCAGGATTCAAAACACACACACAAAACACAGGAAAATAAGACAATGACCACTAAGGTATCCTCCAACGTAGCTTAAAGAGAAAAACACCAGTTACACAGCTAAGTTCCCCTGTGTAACCTACCTCAGGAAATCCCGCACCCAAGCCCCCCAGAAAGGACCCACTACCCTGAAGCTGGCATTTACCGTTCCCACGAGAGTCTAGAAACTTTACCACACAACGTATCCACAAGCAATTCAGGATACTTAGGTTATTTTAAAAATATTCCATAAAGGTTTTCCGCAACATTTTGTCAGTTCAACATGAGGTTTCTGAGATCCACCCAAACGGGTAAACGTATATCCAGAAAATGCATTCACTTTTCACTTTGTGTAGCATTCCACCGTGTGACTATAACACAGTTGAATTTTCTATTCTCTTACTGACGGACATGTAGTTGTTTCTACTTTTTAAATATTACCTATGGAGCCTTAATGAACACAGCTGTGCAAACCCACTCCTGTTTACGGACAAGAGGTTCTTCCAAGCCTACGACAAGCGGGGCAGTCGCTCAGCCATCGGGTCTGTGTACCCTGTTTTACTAGAGGCGGCCAAGCTATTCACCACAGGGACCCAAATTACACTCGAATAAGCACTGCCCAGTTCCTGTTTTTTTTAATTTTTCAACTGAAGTATAGTTGATTTACAATGTTGCGTTAGTTTCGGGTATACACCACAGTGATTCAGTCATACATATATATGTATATATCCATATTCTTTCTCAGATTCTTTTCCCTTATATGTTATCACCAAATACTGAGTAGAGTTCCCTGTGCTGTACAGTAGGTCCCTGTTGGTAATCTATTTTGTATATAATTGTGTTAATCTTTGCCCCACACCCAGGCCAACCCTAGGTATGGTCAAGCTTCCTCATTTTCCCAGTCCATGGATGTGAAATGTGCCTCCCAGGGGCTTGACTCTGCATCTTCTTCATTAACCTTTCTACTTATAAAGCAAAAGGGCAAGGTGCGGATCTAATTGTGTCACAAGCTGCCATGGGGAAAAAGCAGAACAACTAAGTGGTGAGGTATCCCTGTCGTCACTGGGATATGTCCTGGTGTCCGCGCACACGGACCGCGGTCACACAGCAGCTTCTCCTGCCGCTGTTCCAAGTCAAGCTGCACTAACAGTATGAAAACTTTCTTTCTGTATAAAAACTTGTTATTCATTTGGGATGGTGATTTGACAGTCTGGGAAGCTCTGTTCTTACAGGACTTCAACTGAGAACCAACAGGTAAGGAAGGGACACATGTTACTTCGCTGGGTATAAAACAGAAGGAGTAAAATAACAATCACCAACCCTGAAAGAGGACAGGGTTCTTTTAAAACCATTCTGAAGTTTGAATTTTATACAACAGGGAGAAAAAAAAAGTCCATAGCTGCATTTACATGGAAATTTGGAGATAGGATTACTCTGTCCAGACCTTTAGGAAAATACCACCTTAGTAAGTCTACTCACAAAACCGCTCTCTTTACTACAAAGAAAACTTTGCCTAATAGGATTCTTCCATGGTATATAGGTTTTAATCCTGCAATTCAGAACAGGCTTCGTTTTGGCTGGAAAATAGAATTCTTAATCAAATATATTAATTTTTTTTTTTTTTTTGGTGGTACGCGGGCCTCTCACTGTTGTGGCCTCTCCTGTGGCGGAGCACAGGCTCCGGACACGCAGGCTCAGCGGCCATGGCTCACGGGCCCAGCCGCTCCGTGGCATGTGGGATCTTCCCGGACCGGGGCACGAACCCGTGTCCTCTGCATCGGCAGGCGGAATCTCAACCACTGCGCCACCAGGGAAGCCCATCAAATATATTACTTAATGTACAAAGATGTCTATAATCAGATTTGTGGTCAAAGGGTAATCACGTCTGTGTTTTGAAAGGTTATTGTAAGATGCAGGACTTTATACATTAAAACACATATACTGTTCCCAACCAGCTATTTAAACAGAGGGTTTTAGGGAACAATTCAAAAGCTCACAGGGACTTAAGGATTAACCACTAGTGTAAACATGCAAGTGCAACTGGCATAAGATGTCCAAAATGAAATGCCTAATAACGATATTTTCAACACCTTCTTTTTCCACATGATTATTTGTGATACACAGTCCTAACTGGGCTCATAATTTCCAAGTAACACATGGACCCTATTCCTCAGACCAAGGGAAGTGTCTAGAGCCACTGACCAAGAAGCAGAAAAGAAGTGGCACCAAGAATTTAGCTTAGAAATTTTTTTTAAAGGAGTTGGTATCTGTAAATAAGCAGCAAGAAAAAAAGATAGTTGGCTCAAAGTTGAGTATTCTCATGTTGAGAATACTGGAGAATATATCCATGTCTCCAGTCACAGCGACATACTGGGAGGTGTCAGGGCGTCCTAAGTGGCTCGTTTACCTGTGGTGTCCAGGTGAGGGAATAAACAAAGGTCGTGAGGTATTTTCTCAACAGGCACTGTGGATGACGATCTGTGGATAAAGAAAAAACTCCCATGGGTTTCACGCTTTAGAAGAAACTGGTACCTTCCAAAGTCTTTTCATAACTTAAAGCAACTATTAGAGAAATCTAAGCTAAGAATGTGGTCAGATACAATGTGTGCATGTATAACAACAGGTAAGATCTTTAGGGGCAAGTCTTACAATAATTCCAAGAAGCCTATGGGTCTCCAGGCCCTGAAGGGGTCATCACTGATCGCTGAGGTTCCTCTAGGTCACTCCTGGGCTTGTCGCTCATTACAGAATTATAATAATGTCCTCAATTATATTTAGGACACAGAGAAAGTCAGCTTGCATTGACTTTAATTAAAGTCAGACTTCTCCTCATCAATGACTTTCTGCTGACTTTTGATTTCTGGGTCCATGCTTGTGTGGGTCATGGCCGCACTGAAAACAAAATCTCCAAAGAAAATCTAAGAAGTGATGATTCTTAAAATGTGAAGTAGGTTTATGAGTCTAAGACAGAAGTCTGTGCTGTTGTTCAGTAAAAAGCTGCTGAACAAATATTTAAAACTGTCACCTTAGGGGAAAAGCGGCAATCTGGCTTTCCCCGGGATGTACAGGTTGGCTGTGTAGAAACCGCATAGCTGGAAAACTATGTAAACTCCAAGTAAACGGTAACGAGAGATCTTAGTGGGGTCATCTATGGTGCTGGTTCCCAAAGTGGGATCCCCCAGCTGTCAGATCAGCATCACCTGGGAACTTGTTACACCTGGAGATGCTCAGGCCCCACCACAGACATCCTGAGTCAGAAATTCTGCAGAAGGGGCCCAGCAACCTGTGTTTTAAGGAGCTGTCTAGTGACAGATGCAAATAAAGGGTGAAAACCACTGATCCACGGACTGCAAATTGAGGAGTCATGAATTCAAATTTGGCCTCCGTGACGTGACTGTTAGTTTAGTTTTTCCTCTCTATTTCAATGTTATCCAGATAAAACTGGAGTGAGATGATTAACCTGACACACTGTTAGAAATGTAAAAAGAATACCCAGAAAACTGTTATTTGCATCAAATAACAATGCAGTTATTATTCAATTTCATTTTATTTAAGTTTCAATTCAGGTACATGAAAAAAAAAAGCTGTTTTCAATTCCCTTTCCAACAGTCTACTAAGAAAACAACAAAGACTTGGTAAGGGATGTGTATCGTAGTATATTCCAGACATTTTCCAACATATAAGAATGTTACCAACAGTGATGATTTTCCAAAAATATACAGCCGGCCTGTCCACAGGCTGTCAAACACCCTCCTTCCTCATAAAATTACAATAGAAATGTGGAGTAACCTACATTTATTCAGCAATGGAGGGCCCACACATTTTCACACAGAATCTAATTTAATCTTCCTAAAACACCTGAGAAATAGGTATTTTACAGAGGAGGGCATTGAGCTGGGGAGAAATAAAGCAACCTGCTCCAGCTCACTGGGCTGGGAGCGGGCAGAGCCGAGGCCTGGACAGGCAGCTCTGCAGGGCCCCTGGAGGCATTAAGAACCATGGGCACAGAGTGCCTTTACCAGCAATGCAGGACACTGGGCATCCTTCAGGTTGGCTGAGCTGGGAGGAAAGTGAGAAGTTACGATCTGGAGAAGAAACTGCTTTAGAAGCAAGACCTGAGTCCTGCACATAATAGATGCACAATAAATAACAGAAGCTATGTGTTACTCTCCCCTCTACTACTGTGCTAGGTGTTGACTAGCTCTCTAACGAAAACAGCCCTGTTTCCGATCCTCTTGAAAGACACTTCAGAGTCTACCACGGAGTTTTGGTGAAAAAACAAACTTACTGTTTTTCTGGTTGCACAACTGCGATCTTTCTCTTCTTTTGTGCTGTAAAACAGGCAAAAAGGGAAAAAAAGAAAAGCAGCTTTGATAGCTAGCTAGGAAGAAGCATTTTTTAAAATGGCTCGGTAGGTATAGAACTGTCTGTTTTAAAGTAACAATTTAAAAACTGAAAAGTTATTTCATTCAGGCCACAATTCTATCTTAATTTCTTCTAGCATAAAACAGACTTTGACTTTTAAGAAATGAAATCTAAATAGAATTTAGTACACTTAACTTTATCACTACACTGGCTACTTTATTCTAAAATGTGCTTCTAATAAAAAGAAAAAGAGCACATGTATCAGACCTCCCAGGAACAGAGCTGGTAAGATGGATTGGTATAAGCATGATTACCCAGATGACTTTTTTCCCTACAGAAAATGGGATAAGTAAAAAAATTTTACCATAGCAGCATGCTCCCAAATTAGGATTAGAGGCATGTTTATAAACTATAACTTTTTATCATTAAAAGGAGGACTGGTGCCTAGCAAACATATACGTCTGTCAAATAGTGACATAAACCAGCCAATAATAAACTTGGGGTTAAGAACATTTCCAGTTTACATTTATAACTGGTTAGAGTCACCTTCACAAAGACAGACCAGAGCTTCTGGCATATATACGTTTGGGCCTAGATAAGCCTGCATCTTCCAACATTAGCAAAAATTAATTCTAACAGAACTTCTAAAGCTGTCAGAGTTTGGCAGATTCATTTCGACTTTGCCTCTTCAAAGCAAAATGCACGTGTGAGAAACAAGACAAAACCAAGAATAAATAAGAGAAATAGTGACTCAAATGTCATCTATTCTTGATTTTATTTAGTATCCAATTCCAGTACAGGCAGACCTCAGAGATACTGTGGGTTCAGTTCCGGACCACCCCAACAGAGTGAATATCACAATAAAAGAGTCACAGGAACTTTTTTGTTTCCCAGTGAATATAAAAGTTATGTTTACACTGTACTGTAGTGTACTAAGTGTGTAATAACATTATGTCTAAAGAAACAATGTAGATACCTTAATTTAAAAATACTTTATTGCTAAAAAATGCTATCATCTGAGGTTCAGTGAGTCGTAGTAGTAACATCAGAGGTCACTGATCACAGACCACAACAAATACAATAATACAGAAAAAGTTAGAAATACTGCAAGAATTACCAAAATGCGACACAGAGATACAAAGTGAACAAATGCTGTCGGAAAAGGGGCATCATAGCCTTGCTTGATGCAAGGTTGCCTCAAACCTTCAGTTTGTAAAAAACGCAGTATCTGTGACAAGAGGTCTGCCTGTAATTACTATGAAAAACTACGAACTCCGTGATCTCTAAAGTGAAAAATGAGTGTAGACTAACTTGCCTAACTCAGTCTTTGCTAACTAGGGTGAGATGCCTGAATTGTGTGATGTTTTGATGAGAAGCCACACACAACAGACCCGGAAGCGAAGTGCGAAACGGAGGGGAAACTTCATTATGTTCATCTTAACCCCGTGGGATTTCAATCAGAAAAACTCAAAACTCAGAACGCTCGTCGCCTCCCAAATCCATGTGAAGGAAGGAGGAAGAGGATCAGGGCACAGATTACTGTCTGAGGTACAACCAGGTACAGGGAATCGGGGCCAAACCCGGAGAACCCAGGGAGAACCTGCCCAGTGGCTGTGGAGGCTGAGAGCAAAGGAACCGCGTCATTTTAAGTGAGAATAAAAGAAAAAGAAAAGGAATGCCCTTGCGAATGAAATAATTATTCTACGCTCGAATTTTTAGAAATATTTTAAAGCGAGGGACAGTGATGTCACTGTTATTGGGTCAGATTCAGTGTGCAGTATGGGGTACAGAAGAATCCCTTAAAATCCACCTCTGTCTACAACCTGGGCCCCCTACTTTGATTCACACGGATAATGCCCCATCCAACTCGTAATGAATATGCAGTAGGTCTCTTAAGTGTCCTTCAAAATCTGTTGACATCAGGGAACAGGAAGCCGACTATGGGATGGAGCTCTCTTTATGGCAAAGTTCTGAGCATCTGCGTAAGTGAACCTTATGGTAGGATGCTACAAAGAAGTCAGCTAGCATATAAATTAATAAAGAAAACATTAGAAATATAATATATTTCACAAAAAATTAAAGCCCCTTATCTTTAAGGACTCACATTTTAAAATAATACTTCTGTTACGCATTAGGGGGGAGTAATGAATGCCAGGCTTGATTAGGTTTGAAGATTTTTAAATGGTTACCATTTCAGGAAAATGACCTACAATAATACATGTTAAAACACACACTTGTATGTATTTAAGTGGTGTGTGTGTGTGTGTGTGTGTGTGTGTGTGATGCTGTGTTGTTTAATTACTAATATTGTTTAACTTTGGCATTTTTGTGATCAGAAGATGGGATACAATGCACTTTTCAAAGTCCAGTTGAAATCTCACTGAGTTTAGTTAGTGTTCAGAGTAGTTCAGTGTTTATATCTATGTCAGTAAATTACTGGGACCAATTATGATTATTTTGGGGTAAATCTCATGAGGAAAAGTAGTTCTTTCTCAGATATGATCATACAAATGTATAGTATTCAGCTTACATTTTTTCTAATCAAGATCATGAATTGTACACAAAATGGAGAGTGAAGATTCCAGATCCTCTCTCTGCCTCATCATGTGACTTAGTTTGTCAACCAGGAAAACGCTTCCGAATAGTCATTTCATGCAGACATTTACAGGATAAATGAGACTAAAGTACTGGTGCTCTGTGTGAAATCAACAACCTTTTTTGATTTTTACAATTTGGCTCCACTAACTATCTTTACCAAACTGCCTGTCGATTCACCCAAGTCCCAGACGTTACCCAGCTGGGCTCCGAGCAGGGCGATACTTACAGACTGTCTTGTGCGGTGTGGTCAGAGGGTAGGAGTTGGCTTCACACCAGCCCACGGGGAAGATGTCCATGGATTCAACGTCAACAATGAACTCTGGAGCCGGACTCTGCAGGCCTGCAAGGAGTCAAGGCAGCAGGTGCAAACAGGTTTTACCAACAAAGACACAGAAGAAGGAGGGAAAATACGGGGCACCCCTGAGATGGAGGAAGACATTCCTCTGAATGTTAAACACAAAGCCGACAGTATCTTGCAGCAGATACAAATGCCTGAAATGTAAAATAGCAGGAGTACAAGGAATTCACATGAAGTAGGGGTCTGGAAAGGAGAGCTACTTCCCCCTGAAAATGGGAGGAAGAGGAAGGAATCTGGGGACAATTGGCATCTAAGCCAGAAAGGTTAGAAGGAACAAGCGTCCTTCTTTCCTAAGAACAGCTTTGAAATTAAGGAAGGTGGTCCAGCTTGTGGGGTGGAAGCAACAAGACTTCTTCACCCAACACCAAGCAGAGGTCAACCTTCAACCAGGGAAAGTTAAATGCTCCAGTTAAAAGGAACTGGTAGGGCTCGGTAACACTAGTTGTAAGTAGTGATTATCAAGGCACAATTTCCTAGGGAACGTGTTCGTTTACCCTGTGATGGAAGTCACTTATTCTGAACTCAGTTTGCAGTCTACACACTTTTGCCATTTCACACAAGAATCACTTATACAGGAATGTCTCTTTAGTGGGGATCTGCCTACGTATCACCTCCTGTTTCATAATCATAATGATGCCTGTGATAAATCAGCATCACAGCTGAAAAGAGAGAAAAGATCTGGATGTAATATGAGCAAAGGTTCCAAGGAACTCTGCTTACTAAGAGAGTAAATTTAGAACCCAGCAAACTAGTGAAAAGAAGGACTAGTTCTACACTGAATCAACAGTTCTTTAAAAACACACTTTGAGGGAAGACACTCTTGAACTAAGAATCAAAAGATAAGAAAGAGCTCTATTAATAGAAAGACTCCCTGGCTCTAACCATTTAATCTTGCTGTGCTCTGGTTTCTTCACCGCCAATCAAGACAAAAGTAACACTGTAGAAACTCCATCACATGTTATTTGATGAATTTGGAATAGCATCCCCCTCAAAACATAACTTTGTGAAGCTCAATACCAGCAAACACAAAGTGTCCTAACCATTTTGGCTACGCTGGCTCCTAGAGTACGTTATTTGATAAAGATAGGTACCCAGTTTAGAGCTAAAATGTTATTTTGGTGTAGACAAAGTTCCCTGAACACTCTGGCAGTGGATACTTATACGTACATATTATCAACATTAGTCACGCTGAACTTTTGATTTGTTCTCAGAGAAAAGTCATTACTGTGATTATCAATCCTAACTTCCTTCTCACTGAATTCTCCTATAATTTGAAGGATATATAAGCTACAAGAACGCAAGGAGGTTCGTAGGGATTATTTTCCAACACAGTTGACTGAAAGAAAGCATTTCTGTCTTGTATTGTTTGACTCAGACAGTATTTAACCTATTTGCCAAAGAAATCATCAAATAAACAAGAAGACGTCCAAAACACACAAAAGGTAAAGAAACTCTCCAAGTAGCTTCAAATGTGGAAGTGATTTTTGTCGAGAAGCGTGCTGGATTCTGCAGAGGGGCCAATGAAGAGGGTCACCAGGCTGTTTCCCAATTCACAAGGCACATCCTCAGCTTCAGACTCACAAAAACACAAAGAGAGAGCATATTTCTTAGCTACTCAGCAATTTTGCTAACAGGTTGAATTCATCTACTAGATACATTTGTATTTCCAGATTTCTGTTTAGGTACAAAAAAGATTTTCAAGGTCAAAGTAGTACTTCAAAAGGGAGCATAGGTGGCTTCCCTGGTGGCGCAGTGGTTGAGAGTCCACCTGCCGATGCAGGGGACATGGGTTCGTGCCCCGGTCCGGGAAGATCCCACATGGGATCTTAACTGGGCCCGTGAGCCATGGCCGCTGAGCCTGCGCGTCTGGAGCCTGTGCTCCGCAACGAGAGAGGCCACAACAGTGAGAGGCCCGCGTACCCCGCCCCCCCCCCCAACAAAAAACCAGGAGCATAAAGTGAACTTTATAGCTTATCCCTTCCTGAATTATTTCTATCTTCCAGCGTTCTGCTAGTTCATACTAATGCTTTAACATATACACTTCTATAACAATATATACATTCATATATTTCTAAGGTCGTCTTTACCATACTTTTAATATTCTTTGATCATGCTTTCCATTCAACTAAACAAACACTTAGGAGCTACAAATGTGTCAGCAACCTTGTTCTCAAGAAAGTTACAGTCCTGGGCTTCCCTGGTGGTGCAGTGGTTGAGAACCCGCCTGCCGATGCAAGGGACACGGGTTCGTGCCCCGGTCCGGGAAGATCCCACGTGCCGCGGGGCGGCTGGGCCCGTGAGCCATGGCCGCTGAGCCTGCGCGTCCGGAGCCTGTGCTCCGCAACGGGAGAGGCCACAACAGTGAGAGCCCGCGTACCGCAAAAAAAAAAAAAAAAAAAAAAAAAAAAAAAAGTTACAGTCCTGCCTTCCTTCCACCCCAAAATCTGGCCCATTAAGGGATATCTTAAATAATAACTGATGGAAAAGTGGGGTATTTATCATCCAAGAAAGTATCTGTGAACCTGAAACTTTTCCAATCCTCTTCTGAATGATGAGTACTAATTTTTTATTTCCTTTTATCAATCTTATGAATCTAGAAATATCTGGCTGGACTCACAATACTTTTTTAAAACATAACCCATTATTTCCCAAGATTAGAGACTCAGCAGCTTACAAAATAAGTCATTAAAATGTTGCCAATGCTCCTTCTTGCTTATTCTAGGATGCCCCAAACTACCTATGTGAAGAGAGATACTCCGCTAAGGGCCTCTGCAATACTCTCTATCATTTTACAGAACAATGTCCAATGAACAACACAAGGCCATACTCCATCTCTGACTTTGTTTCAGCTGCATCAAGTCGTGGATTCTACTTATTCATTCTTACCCAAAACCTTCATCTCAAAAACCATTGGGAAGCCTAAATTTCCATCGATGTGGCCATACTTGAATAAGTTACAGTACATTCCTATAATGGAATATCCATCCTGCTGCTATAAAAAAGAATGAGAAACCTCTTTATATATTTATACATGAAGATGTATATTTGAGTATAAGAAAAGCAGGGCACAGAACACTGTGTATATTTAGTATGTTACCATCTGCTTTAAAGGGGAAAATAACATACTTATATGTGCATGAGATAAACCTGGAAGAAATGAAAAATCCTAATTCAGTGGGTGTATGCTGGGAAAGGGCCTGAGGGATAGGAGTGGGGCGGGGAGACAATATGACCAAAGATACTTTATGTATTTTCAGCCCTTGTGAATGAATCACCTATCTTACAACTACAACCTCGCCATCATCACAATGACAACCACACGACAAAGCTATTCAGAGAAGAAAGGAGGCTCCCATACGGTATGGCCACAGAGGTCGGATTAAGGGAGGACAAGTTACCTTAAAAGGAAATTAAACTATGATGTCATTTCACCGCTACAGGAGAAAGACTTTCCATACTCACAGGACCCATGTACCAGCATCTAAAGCTGGAGAAATCACTCTGGAACCTTCAAATGGTTTTTTGCAATGTGCGATATCCTGAGACTCTGTCCTCAGACCAGTGCAACCCAGCCACTTCCACGAAGTGCCTCTTGCCCTTCTGTCTGCAGAGACTGTATCACAGCTTCCCCCGGCAGAGGATGCAGGGCACTGTGATAGAATCGGTAGCCCCTTCTATTGGGAACAGCAGGATGAAAGACGAGGATGGCTGTGATGATTGCTAAAGAATCTTCCTAGGAACACAGTCCAATCACACCCCTCACAGTAGCGACTGCTTCATTTCCAGCCAATTACGGAAGGGAATGAGCCTGGGCGAGCCCAGTGGAGATGCTGGTGGGACCAGAGGCAGGAGGGCTGTGAGGGCAGAGGCTAGGAGCAACCACGGAGGAAGTACATGATGTTCACTGACTACACTAATAGAATCCGAATGACCCCTGCATCTCAGGTGAGAGCCAGCAGAGGAAGAAAGGCGAGAGGGCTTGAGGGACTCGTCCAGCGCCCTCATCAAGAGTTAAAGGCCACACCGAGCTGTGATGGGCTCGAGTGTGCGATGAAAAGGTAAAGCACTGGAAGAAAGAAAAGCAAGAACTGGGTGCTGGAAACCCCACCCGCCATCCATCCTGGGCCCTCCATCTGCAGATGGCGGGGGGGGGCCAGAACAAGATCTCAGAGATCCCTTGTCAGCTCTGGAATAAATTCCTAAGGAATCAAGAGACAGCAAAACTGTGGCTGGCAAGACTGGGATAGGAAGCCATCGGAAGGAAAACACAGAAACGGGACTAAATGTGTGAGTGGAGGGAGAGATCCATCCACAGAATGGCAAACTCTTACAGCACTTACTCTGGACTGGATACTTTTCTAAGCGTTTCATCCTCACGACCCGGAGAGATCGGACGGTTTTCATCCCCATTTTACAGATGAGTAAACTGAGGGTCAGGAAAAGATCAACTGGCCAGTAAGAGCGGGGGGAATCTAGGGTTCGAACCTAAGCAATCTAGCTCCAGAGCCTAAGAGAGCATTCGAGGCGGGCTCGTGAGGAAAACGTGGTCAGTCAGAAGTCACACTCAGCACAATGGCAGCTTGAAAGCCCAAACTTTCCTTTGGTTCCTGTTGCAAAGCCCTCTGGAGGGGAGATTCCCCCCTCCAGCCTCCCATCAAAAGCCTTCTCCCAAATTCCCATTTTGCTCAAGAAAGCCACAGCCAGGGCTGTCGCTGACCACTCAGAACCTGTGTAACTGACTGGGAGTCTTCAAAGCCTGTTCAAAGACAGCACCCACTCCTGGGCCACGTCCCTTAACTGTGCAAGAATACAGGTCCTGCTCCCATATATATACCCCTATCTGCTAAAGCAGCTTCTCCCCAAAATGTCTCCTGCAGCCCATACCTCTTTTTAAAGATTTAAAAACCACCCACACTGGCTTGAAATATAATTACTTTCACATTTGCATTTTCCCTTGTTTCATTCTTGCAGGTCTCTGCAAAATGCTATTAACCACCAGACTTTATCACAAGTTGCAGAAAAGGCTTAAAGAGCAGTTTTCTGCACCTGGTCTCCTAGACAGAAGAGGTTGAGTCACCTGAGTTTCTTTGCCCATTTGATCTCCTAGAGGCCTTTACAAACTCTCCGTGCAAAAGAATCATCCGGGAAGGGTGACATGAAAATGCAGATTCCCAAACCCTGCTCCCAGGACTCAGAAGTCACGGGTCTGGAGCAGCCCCAGGAATCTGCACTTTCATAGGACTCCCGTGTGTTATGATGCAGAAGGTAGTTTACTGGAACTGAACCAGGCACACACGGGAAAAAAAACTGACCAAGGAGTTTTTGAATTTTAGCTTACAAGTATAAAACATCTCACTGTCTCAAAACTCGGTTAGCCAAACAGCAGTTCTTAAGGGGCTGCTCGTATCTTAAATCGCTTTCTCGTTAGGGGACACCGATTTTATTTATTCCTCGTATCTATTCAGCAAGCCTTTAGCAAGCAGAGCTCACGTGAACCCTCATACAAACATTGTGCTGTGTGCTAACAGGCAAAGAGCGCAGTTACAGACACGAGGGGTCCGCTCTGCTGGTGCACAGGCTCCAGGCGGGGAGGCTGAACTGGAAGGGTGCTGCCTTCTTTCTGTTTATCAACCTCGTTCAATTCCTAGGATGCACCCGGCACAACTCGAGCACTTTATAGATAGGACTTCACCCATAACCGTCCTATAAGGCGGAATCCGTTACCCTACATTTTATGGAACTGCACACGAAGAAAAAGGAGAGTCTAAACTCACCAAGTACTCGAGATCACACATCTAGGAAGCAGATGTGCATGTCGGGAGTGGGTGGCTGAATGCTGAGTTATACAATTTGAGTCTTTTGCTCCGTGAGAAATACAGACTCGTTGAATACTTAAAAGAAGGCAGGGGCTGTATGATACAGAGCTAAGCCTTACTGCTCTAGGAGGATGGGAGAGAAAGCAGTTGAGAGACTACTGACATCCTAAGAGGAAGGGATGGAGACTTGGAACCAGAGTGTGGCAGGGAAAGGACAGAGATGGGGGCGGGGGGGGGGGGGGGCCTGGAGTCACTACTTGTCGTGGGGGCTTAGTAAATTCTGAAAATCTACTAAGCTACCAACTTTGTGAGGATTTCCTTTTATTTCAGATTGATTCTGAAATCCTAAGCCACAGTTATGTTTTAAACTACTTTCTGGGAATTAACAACACACTGGACTTTCAGCTAAAATCACTGTTCTCTGCCCCTCCGAATCTCTTGGACTATAGTATTTATTAGACGGTAGGCCTATCAAAGACAAGAGGATGACTTTTTGGTGTCTAACTTGGGTAGAATCATGATGCCTCTGGGTGAGGTGGGAAAGTCGAGAAGAGCAAACACAGGGGTTACAACAGTGGCCTCCGGTTGGGAAACGCGGACGTCCCCAGGGAGACGCTCTGCAGGTAGCTGGAAACAGGAGTTCGAACGTTGTTTGCTGAGAGCGCTGGGGATCTGGACACGTCAGCACAGAACTGCTGCTTGAGTCACAGAGGAAGAGGAGGTTGAATGGGAACCGGGGAAATAAAGGATGTTGAAGAGTTCTGTCCTCCCCATATGAGGGAAGGAAACACCAGAGGACCAACGAGTACATGGGAAAGACAAGGGCAAAAAGAGAGGGTTCTGGGAAAGTCCACGCATCAAAAGTGAAAGGTCTACACCCTCACACCAGCACTCCTAATAACAGAGTTGGAAGCTGGCTTAGGACGCTGTAGTATCAGGGGAAGGAGGCGAGGACATGGTCCCTGCAAGCTGCTTGCTGCCTTCCAACCTTGAAAGGCGAATGAAACTGAAAGCAAGCAGAGGAAACCAGCAGAGTACAAAGTGCCAAGAGATCCACCTCCCCACAGCCAAGAAGCTGGGAGAAAATCAGATACATCAGAAATGCCACTGGACAGTTGCAGAGTGTACGCCTTTCTGAAGAGGGAAAAGGAGAGATCACATCCGTCCTTGAATTGTCGCTGGTGTTTAAACACCTACGCTGAAAGTCTACTTAAAGAGCCCACGCGCGGCTCGTGAAGGTCATCTCCTGCGGAAATCAGGGGCCACGTCCCTGCACATTCAGTCCTTGTCAATGGGGATGGTGAAGTTCACAGTGAAAGGATACGGTTCCTCAAAAAGCTACCATCCAAAGTGATACACAGCTCAGACCCACAGATTGAAATTTATACACTATGTTTTGCTAGTATTGACTGTAGAAAATTTTTATTTTCTCTAAATTTTGTTTCGGAGGGCAGCGAAAAGTAAAGATCATGAGACGCTAGCAATAACCTAAGTTGATGGTTTGAGTTAAGCTCCCTGAAGTTACATTTTGGTACTTCTCCACAGACCTGATGACCTCTGGGTCATCTTCCTTTTTTTTGTTCTCTGTATGTTTGTTTTTAACAAACCGGAAGGGAAAGCCCCAGGAAACAAATGATGGGAGGGCCATCATCCCTTCCCCACGGTCAAAGTGCAAAAACGCCATCCCAGAACGCCCTCCTCTTTTCATTTTTCACAGGCCTCCCAATGTCAAAACCAGGATTTGCTGCTCATGTTCTAAGCTCTCTATAAAAATTCCTGTAGTGGCAACAATAAAAGAGCTAAACAACCCAGTGGAAATGAAGCCTGCAGGTTGTGATACTTTTTATGACATAAAAGGAATCTTCTGACTCAGCTGAAAGGCTGAAATACCTAATATTGGGGAGTAAAGGGAATACGTATCACTTCTCTTTGAAACGGGAGGCAAACAGTATTACTAATAACAGAGACAAGAGAAACCAAGGAAGGCAACGCAAAGATGTCAACCCTCTTCGTGAATTAATGCACTTTGAGAGTGACTAGAACACCCGCACCCTATTTGTCCCGAAAGAAAATGATCGCCAATGAGTGTAACGTGACTTGGATTGTGAGATGCAGATGTACCAGGGTGTGAGCCAGTGTGTGGGGCTACGATGCGAGAGGTATTAAAACTGAATGTAATTCGTAGAATATGAATAAATGCTCGTAACTGTAGAGATGATAACCTAGAGCAGAAAATTAACATAAGAGAAAACATCACAACGTCCTTTTCCCGAACACAAAACCCCCTCATCAGAAATGTCCCTGGCTCGCTGTCAGTGGTTTTTGAGAACTTGACATTCTTTCCAAATATGCACCCCAAATAATATTACACTAATCTCACGTATTTGATTTATCGCTTCCTCTTCAACATCAGCTCCATTAGAAGCACTTAAAGAACTATCTGACTTTAAAAGAAGTCAAATACTAAATTAAAATGATCATTTAAATGACTAAACGTAGTCAATTAGCCATGTGTTGAAAATATTTCAAATCAATTTATTACCTAAAAATAGCTAACAAATTGGTATGAAGTACATTATAAATTAAGTGTCATATAAACGGTCTATAATAAGAATCACCATCATCATAAGAATAATTTAATTGCCCCAGAGTGACTGGAGTGAATGTCTAACATTTTGTCCCCAGGACTGAGGAAAGAAAACACTAAATACATAAAACTTGGAGACAGTGAGAAGTAAGTGCCATTAAAGCTTGCTGTCACTTTAAAAGGTCAGTGTCCAGGAAGGGCCAAAAATCAAAACAGAACTCCCCCCAAAATCCCAAATTCAAGAAAGATCAGCAGACTGAATGAATTTTAACTTTAATTGATGAGGCAAATGCATAATGTTGACCAACAGCATCAGGTAAACAATATCCAACAGATTTTATTTTTGAACTTTTTAATATGTTAAGGTCGGGGAAAATGGACGATCAATTTTCTGACCTGCTTCCTAATGCTAACTCATTTTCATTACTCCCAATGAAAGCACTCCAGAGAATAAGAAGAAGAGCTGACATGAGCTGATTCACATTTCTCTGCTATAAAACCAGAAGTTTCTAACCAAAGAAAAAGCAAGACTGTCAAAAAATGTTAAATATACACTAGACAGTGCTCATCATTCTTTTTAAGAATCCGGGAGTTGTAGGGTATGTTGAATTAAGCAACAAAGATGTCAAGAGCAATGAAACTGAACCTCAGTCACATGTTAATGGCTTAGCTACTTTCTCCATCTATAAAAATCAGGACACTCTTACTGCTCTCTCTGTTAGGTAATTACTAACAGCTTAAAAGCACTTTGGAAGTACAAACTGCTAAACAAATTATGACTGCCAAAGAATTTTAACCGTCATGTGCTAAATAACAGTGATGAAACGTGGGCCTTGAACTTTACCACTTTTGTTTTCAAATTAATCATGTAAACAGGACTCTAATCTCTCATAATATTAGGCTTAGCACAGTATTAGGTAGCAAGTTCAATTTAGGGATTCAAAATCACCGAAGGGATCTTGTTTTTCCAAGAGCAGTTGATTCAACTTTATATGCAGTAATGAGAGTAAGTTCATGTCCTACTCCAGTAGCTACAGAAGTATCACCATGACACCTGTGTCTACATTTTGGCTAATTCCAACTCGAGGCCATTCTACTTGAAAATCTACTAAGCTACCAACTTTGTGAGGATTTCCTTTTATTTCAGATTGATTCTGAAATCCTAAGCCATAGTTATGTTTTAAACTATTTTCTGGGAATTAACAACACACTGGACTTTCGGCTAAAATCACTGTTCTCTGCCCCTTCCAATCTCTTGGGCTATAATATTTATTAGACGGTAGGCCTATCAAAGAACCTTCAGTGCTTTTTTAGACTCGTTTACTGACGAAAGAGGATAAAGATACTGGCACCAATTCTATGACCTTCCAAACTTTCTATTCCAATGGCGGTTGACCGTGTCATAAAATTTAAAATCTGGACTAGGAAAGCTAACATCGCTTCATTTGTCATCTACAGCATCTTATTCCTTTTCCATATTCATTTGAAATAACTACCAAGTGCTGTGAAACTGAAAAACAATCAAACAACTAACAGGCAAACAAAAGACCCAAAGAATTTCAAATCACAGAAAGATGACACAACCTTAGAGAGCAAATTCATTTTAATTCTTCCTCATTGAAAATATAACATCTGAAAAAGACAGTCTCCTATCTAAGCCCACAGTCTGACCAAGGTTCTGCTTACAAAGTGCATGCTTCTGTGAATTATCTGGACGATTAGAAGTAAAATACAGCTATGAAGAACAGTTTAAACATCATTAAACAAACAAGCCTAAATTCTGTTTATTATATATTTGGGGAGAAAGTCATGTCCAGTTACTACTTTAAGGAAAAGTTAAACATCTACGAAAGAAACCAAAGTAAAGGGTATGATTCACAGTAAAATGCAAACATACAATTTTATCCTCTTAATAACCAAGACCTCAAATACCAAGTTTTAGTGACCCATATTAATTTAATTGTGACATTAGCTTTTATAATCAGAGATGTACAAAGACCAGTGTGCTCCAAACATAATTACTGCACCAGAGTCTCATTTCATGAAATTATTAGTTAAGATGAGAGCCTCTGAACAAATTCATATTTGATTAGACTCACTTATTGAAGAACGCTGAATAATTTAAGACAGTTGAAATAAAAGGACAGCAGAAGGGGCACTTCTGAGCAGTGCTGACGTCATCTGCACCCTGCCCTCTCCAGGTGGACCCTGAATTCAGAACGATTATGAACTGGGCGTACCTTCCAGGTGAAGCCACATCAGCCTCCCCTTCACAGCAATGACAGAGGCCACGCAGAGTTCGCCCGGATTCCTGGGGTTCACAGCTTCAAGTTTCATGTTCTGTGTGAAGCCCCGGCTGAATGACGTCTGAAAGAGAAACAGAACTGACACTGAGCCAGCAGATACCACAGCCAGATAATGCGAAGCAAGAGAGTGGCCAGCTGGCGCGGCAGAAATGTATACACGCGCACGCGCACCCACGCGCGCACGCGCACCCACACGCGCACGCGCACCCACACGCGCACGCGCACAGATTTATTGATAAGACAGACAGGAGCGCGCACCTGCTTAGTCTTTCCCCACCATCCGTGAGGAAAGAACCACACACCCTTCGCTTGTTTCCCAGAAATGAGAGCCACGCTGGGCACACAGCAGGTGCCTAACAATATCTGCTGAATGAGCGCGAGGGTGAATCCACTCTGGCTTCCTAGTGCCATGTGCGTCCTTCCAACCTCGGGATCACTACGGTACTGATGACTCCCCTCCCGCGTCCCCTGTGCGCCTCACTCACGTCCTCCCGGGCGTTATCTGAGGGGGAAAGGAGACGGCGACCTCCACCGGGGATCATCTCCTTCAGCAGGATGTCTGTCCTCTAGCTTTTCCTTTGGTGCAAGGTCTGCTGGTGATGAATTCCCAGTTTTCTTTTATCTGAAATGGTCTCTGTTTTCCCTTTGTTCTCTGTTTATTTTTCTTTACTTTTAAAATTCATTTTCAAAAACTCACAGAGGGAAATTCACTTTTTGGTGTGCTGTTCTAGGAAAGCAGGGCTGTCACATGAATGCACACAATCATGTAGCCATGACCTCCATCAAGGCACAGAGCGTGCTGTCACCCCCAAAATGTCCTTGCACTGGCCCTTCGGTGATCAATCCCTCCCAGACCCCCGACTCCTGGAACACTGATCTGCTTTCTGTTCCTGTAATTCCACTTTTTCTATAATACCACCTAAGTGGAATCCTACCCTACTTAGACTTGTAAGTCTTGCTTTTTTCACTAAGCTAAGTGCATCTAAGAGTCAGTCAGGCTATCACACGGATGGGTACCTCATCCTACTTTACTGCTGAGTGGTTTCTACAGATGCACCATGAGTTATCCATCCACTTACCAGCTGAAGGACAGCTGAGTTGTTTCCAGGTTTTGGTAATTGTGAGTAAAGCCACTATGGACATTCAAAGACAAGTTTTTGTGTGAGCGTAAGTATATTAAGCTGCTCGGGCTGCCACAGCCAATACCGTGGGGTGGGCAACTTAAACAACAGAAATGTATTGTCTCATGGTTCTGGAGGCTGCAAATCCAAGATCAAGCTGTGAGCAGGGTTAGTTTCTTCTGAGGCCTCTCTCCTTGGCTTGAAGACGGCCATCTTCTCCCTGTGCCTTTACATGGTCTTTCCTCCATGTATGTGGCCTATGTCCTAATCTCCTTTTCTTATAGGGACACCAGTCATATTGGAGAAAGGCCTACCCATGTGACCTCATTTTACCTTAATAACTTCTCTAGACACTCTAAGTACACAGTCACATTTTGAGATACTGAGAATTAGGGCCATAACACATGACTTTTGGGGGGACAAAATTCAGCCTCTAACACTAAGTTCTCATTTCTCTAGAAACGGAAGGATTGCTGGACCATATGGTAAATGCACATTTCTAAGAAACTGCCAAATTATTTTCCAGTATGCCATTTTGCACTCCCACCAGCAGTGTACGGAGTTTCAGTTGCTAAACATCCTCACCGGCACGTGGTATTGTCAGTTTTTCAAATTTTAGCCTTTCTAATAGGTAGGTCTAGTGGGATCTCATTGTGCTTTTAACTTGCATTTTCTCTGTAACCAGTGAGGTTCAGCACTTTTTCACGTGTCTGTCACTTGTACGACCTTGGATGAAATGTCTTTTTATCTTCATTCTGGAAGTATATTTTCGCTAGATATAGAATTACAGTTTTCTTCTTCTAGCATTCTAAAGACATTATTAATTCACCATCTCTTAGTCTCCATTGTTTCTGATGAGATGTTTGTTGTTATTTAAATTGCTGTTCCTGTATAAGGAATGTATCATTTTTCTCTTGATGCTTTGAAGATTTTCCTCTTTATGTTTGGTTATCAGCAATTTGACTAGGTTGTGTTTCTTTGTATTTGTGTTGCTTATTCACTGAGCTTCCTGAACCCATTAATTTAGATCTTTCAGCTACTCTGGTAAATTTGGAGTCATTGCTTCTTCATCTATTTTTTTTTCTTCCACAATCTCTGTGGCCACATCTTCTGAGTCACCAAGTACACATGATATGGTTGCTCAGATACCTGGGATTCTATTCATCTTTCCTTCCCTTCCTTCCAATCATTTTTTTCCTCTCTGTTCTTCAGATAGTATAATTTCTATTTTCAAGGTCATGAACTCTTTGCTCTGTCGTCTCTATTCTGCTTTTAAGTCCTTCCAATGAATTTGCTTATCTTGGATATTGTATTTTTTAGTTCTAAAATTTCTCTTTTTTATGCTCTCTACTTCTGTTCTGGCACTTCCTATCTTTTTATTCATCACAAGAATATTTTCCTTTACATCAATGGTTTGAAACTTTAGAGTGTATCAGAATTATCTAGAGAGCTTTTTAAAAACATAGCCTGCTAAGTCTCACCCCAAAGTCTGTGATTCAGTTGATCTGAGGTGAGGTTAGCAAATCTGTATTTCTAACAAGTTCCCAGGAGATGCTGAAGCTGCTGGTGCAAAGACTACACTTTGAGAACCACCACTTTACACCACGGAGCTTAGTTGTAATAGGGGCTTTAAAATATTTGTCTGCTAATTTCAACATCTGGGTCATGTTGGATTTGGTCTGTGTTGATTTATCTGTTCTACTGAGAATGAGTCTGATTTTCCTATTTCTTCATGCATTGAGCAACTCTGGATTGAAACCTGGATGTTTTAAATATATAACACAGAGACTCTGGATTGTGTTATATTCCTCCCAAGAGTGTTGATTGTTCTGTTTTAGCAAGCAATTAACTTGGCTGGACTCAAACTACACACTCTGCCTCTTGAGAAGCAGCTCAAATCTCAGTTCAGTTCTTTCATCCTTAGCAAGGCTTCTTGGAGTGTTCCTGGCACATACATGGTTCAGGGATCAGTTAAAGATTTAGGCAGAGTTTATACACTGGATTTGTGGTCTCCCCTCCTGCCTCTCCCCTGTCTGAGTCTTTCCTCACTTTCCAGTAGCTGTGGTTGCCCAAATTCTGTTAACTGGTTCATCAGGCCAGAAAGACCTTGAATTTTATATCACTGTTTTCATTATCCCCTATGTTGTCAACTGTGGCTGACCTTAAGCCAAAAGTCTGTAAAAAAATGGGTGACCACTCCTACTACTACTTTCTCCCAAGCATCTGTTCCCCTCTAGAATCCTTCTGCTTTGTTCATTTTCCACGTCTCTCAGGTACGAGCTTTGGTATTCTGCCCAGAATTTATAGTTGCTATCTGCAGGGGGATCAGTTCAGTATGAGCTTACTCAGCCAATACTAGAAGCAAAACTCCCTCCTAACACTTTAAAAATAAATATGAAAATTTCCAAAATTACCCACTACTATAAATTTTTTTATCAGGCATTGCAATACTATATAAATGTATCTACTTTGAAATACATAAACTGAGATAAACAGGTTCCTGTAAGTAAGAGAGATTACATCTTTATATGACTCATGGAAAGAAACCAAGGTAATTCACATTTCCATGTCTTTTTATAGAAGTTAAGTTGAAAATGCAATTATATTTTTATGTTACCAGAACAAAATTATCCAATGTATATTGAGAAACCAATATGCTCCTTTCCTTTATGTTTCTTCAGAAATCGAAATCAAAGGAATTCTAGGTTGGCTGTTTTTCTGCAAGTCGTCTGGCCTCATTCATGCATGTTAGGTATTGAGTTTCTTTTTGATGACATGACTCGATACACTGCCTAAAAAGCCTCTAAGTAAGTTAAAATGCATTTTATCCTACTTAATAAGGGAAAGCTACAACCCTGTAACCTATTTTCATTTCAACTCACTGCCTGAAGGTAATTTATAAAGGATCAATAGCAAAACTGTTACCTTTGAGTTTATTTTACTAAGCATTTGCCTGTGTCAATCCATCTCAGAACAGCCTCCGATTGTTAAACATCCCCAGGGAAACGTCTTCCACGCATCCACTTCCACACTACCCCTCCTCTGGTACACACGAGATGTGTGATTAAAAAAATGATTCATGATAAGCATTCCATTAAAGAGCACTTGTAGCCTGTTAACATCATCCAGAAAAGTACCAGTAAAATGCAATGCACGTGCCACCAGGCAGATAACAATCTTGTCGATTAAATAAACGGACAGCAAGAAACAAAGGGGGGCATCTTTGTAACAAGTGCATTTCTAATGAATATGCCAGCATTTTAATTAATACAGATTTCATCTTGGTAGCTGAATCCTGAAAGCTCAGAGGCCACCTGGGGATATGGCTCCTGGCTCCACTATAAAGATCCATGTGGACAACGACTGGCTGATGGGAGCAGAGGACAGATAAAAAGACACCTTGGGGGAACCACGCTGTCACAGAAGAAATAACTCCCTAAATCCAGAACAAGGGGGGAGACGTGAGGAGTTTCTTCCCAAGGCTAAAGAGTTAGGGACGGACGATCTCCCGTCTGGAAGAAAGCACAACCTCCAAGGGGTTTGAGGATGCAATGAAGAGTTTCCACAACCACAAATAAAAGGCAATGAGGCCAGCAGATTCCACGACAAGTGATGTCAACACAGTTCGAAGCGTAGTAAGACTCCACTGGACTTAATATGCCTTAAGAGCTAACCAGCTTCTGTGGTGGCAGGTCGCACAGCTGTCTCCACACCACCTCACACCCTTCATACAGCTTTTTCAACACTTCAGCAAAGCTACCTGTGTGAAAGGCAACGTCATCCAGTAGAAGTTCATTCAATCATGTAAGGAGCCCTGATTTCTAACCCTGCCACTGACGTGTTTCCGTATTTATGAGCACAAGCTGACCTCGTTACCAACCTACTTAATTCTCCAAAATCTGATTACGATTTATGCTCAGTGTTGAGCTTCTCTCTATTAAGCCAGCTCTTCCCATCAGAAAGCGTTGCCAACTGAATCCCTGGAGTAAAAATTATTGGTGGGGCAGCAATGAATCAGCAGCTCTAGGCGCACGTGCCAGAAGACAATTCTTTGGTGTGGGAGGCACATTGCACTGTAGTATCTGGAGTCTCCAACCGGAGGACTGCATCTTTTTTCTTAGCATAAAAAATTAACTCTCATAACTAAATGCATGTTAAACATGCAGGGACATATACACACTATCAAATGTAAATTAGATAGCTAGTGGGAAGCTGCCGCATAGCACAGGGAGATCACCTCTGTGCTTTGTGACCACCTAGAGGGGTGGGATAGGGAGGGTGGGAGAGAGGGTGATGCAAGAGGGAAGAGATATGGGAACATATGTATATGTATAACTGATTCAGTTTGTTGTAAAGGAAAAACTAACACACTATTGTAAAACAATTATACTCCAATAAAGATGTTAAAAAAAATAAATAAATAAAAGAAGATTAACTGTTACAAGAGCAGGAAAAGCAGGATAATAAGCTAGTACAGCATGATTTTTAGTTATCAAAAAAAAAAAATTAACTCTCATAACTAAATGCATGTTAAACATACGAGGCTATACATCTCTGCCTCACTCTCAAAACGAAGACGATAGTTCACATCCCTTTTTAGTTCCTATGGTTGATAAAGTTTACATGAATAATTTGTAAACTATTTTATACAACAAACTCCAATAAATAAGCAAGTACACACACGTTTGAACACACACACACACACACGGAGTTATTTTATGTGTCTCTGTGCCGATAAGCTGTATTTGAAGAAGGAGGTGGCTTAAAGTAAGCACAGCAGAAAATTGTTGGGTGAGCATCTTATTACTTTAATCCAATAAAAAATTTAGGAACCTATTTTAAGAATATACCTCAGGAGCAGAGACTCTCCCATTCAATGAACTTATCAATATCACACTCCACAGCAAGTGCACAGCTAATGGTGGCCCTGGTGGCTGGCTGTCCACCAAACTCTGTCCTCCTCCTGCCAGTGTACAGGCTCAAGGCGGGGGAAGAGCCCAGCCAGGGCACGCCCCCCAGTCTCACACATGGCGTGGTGTAGCCGAGTGACTAGTTCTCAACGACAGAAGGTGACAGAAGTTAAGATGTAATAATATGTGTCAATATCAAGCTACAGTGTCTAGAACTAGGGTTATCTTCCCCTGGTTCTCTTTTCCTATCTGCTCACTAGATTCAGATTGACGAAGTCGAGTACAGACCTAGACCAAGGCTCAGCGCAAGGAGAAGAACCCCCCTGCTCATCAGGAACAACCTGGACCGTCCATAGGTGAGAGAGAAACTTACAACACGTTTAGCAGTCAACCTGTCACTACAGCCCAGCGTTGCCCTAATTGACACAAGAACGGAAGGCAGGACTTTTCCAAACTGATAAAAGGCTTAGGATCCCATGCTACAGGGTAGCACTCTAACCTCATCTTGTTCAATACATAAAAAGCAACTTATACAACTCCAGGTGGACAACATTTATGAGAAAAGGCAGAGCAAGAACCAGGCTTCTTACATTTCTGAAGCAGAAGGGAGGCGCTTCTTCTGTCCCATGCTGCTTGTGATAATCTGCCCAGTCGAAGTCCTGGCCAGAGTAACCTGTGCGTGAGAAAATGCAGATAAAACGCATTAACCAAGCCGCATCTCAGACCAATGACCAGTGCCAGGGTGTGTCGGGAATTTAAAGTAATAAGGGCGGCAAGTATAAGCCCCCTCCCCAAAAGGTGAAGCCCTTTCTTATGTGTGACAACATACTGGATTTTATGAGAGTTCAATGAAATATTGTAGACAGTGTAAAGTACTAAATATAGGTAGGGTGTACCATCATTATCATAATTCGGTGCTTGAAACCAGGTGAAGAAGGGGGGAATTTACCCCCGTCAGTGCATGCCGGGGCATAGATCTGCTCTGGGGGAGAACAGATGAGACACAGCATCCCACAGAGCACACGTGCACAGGCATGTGGCAGAAATACACAACAACACGTGCCTTCATATCAATTCTGAGTTCAGGTGAACTTACATCGCGACATCTTCGTGGAAACTGTGAGATTTTTATTGGAAAACAACACTAGAGGAGAATACTTTTTAAAGGGTAACAGAAGGTAAGACAAATGGCAAAAACGGAGTTGAGATTCTAGGAGGAAATCCTCCAAAGATATGGAAATCAGGGAGGAATAAACCTTGCCTTAGAATTGAATCACAGAGGAGGATGGAAAATGAGAACTGGGGAAGGTGGACCTCTCCGGATGAAGTTTTGGGGGCACATTTGAGATATTGGGGGAGTTTGAGAACCAACTATTCATATGTACTAACTTTAACGTGGTTTTTTTCTTTCTTTCTTTATTCATCTCATTTGGGGGTGGGGGAAGAGGTACATAATTATACAATATGTATCGATCTATCGTGACCGCCAAGACAAGACATGAGAGAAGTTTAAAACATAAAACAAGAAAGGAGTTGAGTGTATGGCTGAACCTAGGTAGGAAAATACCTCTTAATGCGTCATTTGCATTTCCTGTGAACAAAGGAAGGGAATGGAACCAAAAAATACGGTACCAACCAGGATTACCTGAAACTGTGCAAAATGTCCCCATAATCATCACTTACAGTTCTCTCTTCACTGGTTTAAGTATATGTAAAATAAATCTATAAGGGATTTCTTAAGTATATTTTTAAGCCAAGCCCCTGATTTCTTTGCCCTGTATCATCATAAATTCTACACCTGCAAATTTACTTAACATGGGGAATTCTGTTACTAAATCCACACTTGCAGAAAGACTATAGAAATTCCATATTGAAGAAATTCAAGATACTGTTTGCTTCCTACCTCCACTTGTACAAAATAGTATCCTTTTCATTAAGTAAGCTCAATTTACTCAATTCTTTACAAGATGGGGGTGGAGGTTAACCAAGAAGGCAGTTGTCTTCCTGGCCCAGGGATTGACCCTCCCCCCTCCCCCCTCCCTTGCTGACCATCAGTGACAGAGGACACCACCCCAACTTGCTCCTGAGACGTCCCTGTAAAGAGTGACAGCTCCTCACTACTTTCCAATGAGGAGATAAGACGTCTCCGAGTCCTGAGATGCTGTGTAATCTTTCTAGCTGGTTTTGAAGAGGTTCTGCACGTTCTTCCACATTCCCTTCCCCCCAGACCTTCTGTCCAGAGCTGTCCCACCAGCCAGAGATCTCTGGAAGCAACCAAACCAACTTTCTCCTGAACATTTGCAAACAAAGTAAATGTGTCTTAATCAAGGCACTGAGAGTTTCTTTACAATTAATGTAATCGTCCACTTCGAGTACTTTCTCTGTAACTGTTTTGGAGCAAATCCTTGCGTTAATATATAAGAATAGGAGAATTCACCGAAAGACACCTCAAACTGGAGAGAAGTCACCTCACTGTATGAAAATACTGAACCAGAAAGGAGAACTAGATGAAGGACCCAGTTCTACCAGGACTTTGATGAACCAAGGTCAAAATAAATTAAGTCTTCTGTACCTAGCTTTCCCTATCTACTAATCCGCAAAAGAAAGAAAAGAGCTTCAAACTCTCCTCAAGCTGCTGCATTTCAAGATTCAGAGCCACTATTACTAATTACTATTGCTATTTAGGATTATTTCCCTTCCCTCTGCGGTTAATTAATTCCCTTCTCTTCTCCTAGGGGAAAAGTGTGACAGCTTGAATGAAGAGAGGATATATAACAAGACATTCCCTAGAAGAGCTCTCAAGTGAACAGCTGGAAACAAGCTGAATCGTGCAACAGAAGGACCCTGGTTGTTTAGGCCCACGGCTAAACTGGCTTTGTTGAGGTCAAGACCTCGTTCTCTTACATATCTCTTCCCTGGACCTCTGCTACCTCTTGAGTTAGTTTGTGAGCAAAGGAAAATCTTATCAAGATAATGGGGGAAGGGGAGAGATGGGAAAAAACCCATACAAATGAACAGCAAACCATTTTCTGAAATAACATCAAATTTAGGTATTCTGTATGGTCAGTATCTGTTCAGATAAAACTTTCCAACTTAGGGGTCACCTCTACACCCTATACAGATAGACATTTAGCTGGATTTTCTATCACATTCATAACCATTTTCAACCCACTCCATAAATGCCAGGCTCACGGTTTCTTGGACCTATATTCAATCTTTCTACATCCAGTCTCCAAGATTCTCTATGGGGAGCCACTTATAATCTAATAATTTCAGGATATATCCAAGTCTTGCTGGGTACCTAAGCAACAAGCCATTATTCTGTCCCCAGAACTCTCTCCTTTCCTTGAATAGTTGAACAGCTTTAACTTCTCTGTCTCCTCCTTCTCTTAGGGACCTTCACTGGCTTCATCACTTAAAATTCTTCTCCTCAGGCTGATAATGAGCTCGCTTTGTAAGGCATTTTTGTGACAGCTCAGAAAATAACTGTTACATAAAAACAAATTGCTGTGGCTCCTATAATAGAGACAACAGGGGTCAATTATGCTCATTAATCAACAAAGACAGAACAAGAAGTACTAAGGCTTCACCACAGCTAGGAAAGCATGTTTTAAACCCAGGAGGGAGGAAAACACCAGAGGGGAAAAGAAAATAAAAGGAAATCAAAACCCCTTGGGCTATTAAAATTTGCAACAAGCTGCCATCAGACTGTTGAACTTCCACCACTAGGGTTATTTAAGCTTTAATTAGTGTTTATTCTGCATGAAGTTCCAACTATTAAGGTCCAAAAGGAAACAGGTCAATGACCCATTTTTCCTTATGATACAAATTAATTGACATAAAACAGCTCCACTTGCAAACATTACTATTGGCAGTGCAATTGGACAATTCTTCTGGAAAACAATTTGGCAGAAAAACGTCCATGAACTTTGACACAGCAATTTCACGTCTGGAAATGTAACCCATAAAAACAACCCCCCAAACTGATAAAATGTGATACATTAAGATACAATGGCATTATTACTACTAATTCTGATTTTTAAAAATCTCTATATCCAGAAGTAGAAAATAATGTGAAACTTAGCCAAGTCCATGGAAAGTCATGCAGGCATGAAAATTGCACCTAGTTTACTAAGAAAAGTCATGAAAAAATGACTGCTGTAAGTTTAGATGAAAAGACTGTTACAAGCACACACAGGATTATCAAACTGACATTAAAATATGCAAAAGAAAAGACCCGAAGAAATGTAAGAAAAACTTACAAGGAAATATCAAAATAATTATCTGTGTGGTGGGACTCCTGGATATCTTTTTCTTCTACCTCCTTGTATTTTCCAAGTTTTCACTAACGTTCATGAATTATTTCAATAATACAAAAATTTTGAAAGCACAGCATCTTCACTCTATCTTAAAAGATAATCAAAGCACCGGTCAACCAATCCAGGAATAAAGCATGACGACCTCCCCTCAGCCATCCTCCTGCTTCTCCTTTGCTAACAGAATCCTGACTGTATCCAGTTCCTAGAGGAAGTTAGGTCTCTCCTCTGCACCAGGAAGTGAATCATGACAACCCTGAGGCAATCATGGCGGCCTCACGCCCCTTGCCAGTGACTGGGGATGGAGGGAAGGGCGGGGCTTTAAAGAAGATTGCTCTCTCTCTCTCTCAAAAAAAAAAAAAAACGAGACCACCGGAGTAAAAGGTCCTGTTCTATGCTAGGTGGATATGAAAAAAAAAAAATTACATTCTTAATAAAAAATAAAAATAGCAAAAGAATATCATGTTTGACATCTACCTGAATGACAAAATGAAAAACAATGATACAAATCCACCACTGTAAAGGCTGTCCAAAATAATTACATAAAAATACGAAGTTACATATTCAAGGAAAGAGAAATCTGAAAGAATATACACCAAAAGTTATTTTTTCAGGATAGGAAACTTTTCTACTTTTTATCAGAATTTTAAAGAATGCATGCATATTGAATCTGCAGTTTAAAAAAAGTGTTTAGAAATATACCCTGAAGTCCTATAAAGTGGTAACACTTTCTAAAGCAAGGAAATGCATCCATTTCATAACAATTCACCGTAAGTCTCCAGCTTGCTGGACTCTGCTTAGTTGCTGGTAAGACGAGGATGAAACAGGCATGTGCTCTGCTTTCACCTGCTCCGGCAGCTAAGAGAGTGACAGACACACAGCATGGTAAGAGTGATGCAGTGTAAAGGCAAGGATGGAGGGAGACATGGAGATTGAGGAAAGAAAGCCCTGAAGAAAGCCATCCCTCATGATGGAAGATCACAGAGCTCCAGGGAGATCTTCCGCAACTCAAGAGAACGTTCACATCCTTGTGCTGGAGCACCTGGGTTCACAGGAAGCTTCTTCAGCTTCTAGTTCAACGTCTCTTTGAAAGGAAATATGACACAATCATCTTCAAAGATCAGCAAATCGCAGGACCGAGATACAGGAATGAGAGACAACACGACAGAAACCACATTATAATGAGAGCAGGTTCTTAACCCTTTCTCAGAAAATTTCATGAATCGTGAGAGCAGCCCTACTGGGCACTTTTCCAGGGCACTGCTCTCCTTACTGAATGGTGATCTCTCTCCTCTCAAGCCCGAGGCTTTCACTGAGTCCCTCAAACACTTACTCAGGCTTAGCCCATGATAGCATCTCCTTGAGTGAGCCTCACAGCCACCTTGAGGGATAAGTAGGATGGAGGTGCCCACTGCACAGGTGAGGCAGCAGGACCACACAGTCCTCAGGTGCAGGAGTGCTAGGTCTATTCCTGAGCAAGTGTTCTCAACAACCTCCTCATTTGTTTCATGAGTTTGCTTATAGGGAGCAAGATAAAAACGCTAGTAATTGATTAAAGCATTTCCTTTTGTCCATGTCATTTTTTAAAAGAGCTATCCCCCCCCCTTTGGAATCCACCAGCACCCTCCACATTCTCAGCTGATGTTCATTTTCAAGACCTCCCTGATGGAGATCTTGAAAATTTACACATTCATTTTCCAATCGAATTATTCTGTCTTTACATTCATGGAATAGTGCAGAAAAAAAAGAAAAACAAGGAAAGACAGGGGAGGGAAACAAATAAATTAGTATAAACACCAGCCATTCCAACTTCCTCATCTTTTAGAATAAAAATAAATGTTGAGAAGTATTTAATGCACGTATGGTCACAGTGTGACATGTACATTCCTCCATCTGGGGGCAAGCTCAAAATGTTATTCTGAATCATAGACAGTATTAGGAGATGAAGATATGTCCCCAGGATGGAATCTAATATCATACAGGCCAACTGTCAATGGCAAAACCATCTTAAGAGTCCTGAAGAATGAAGTAAATTCAGAGGCAAGTGAACAAGAGGGAGGCTTAGTTTTCAACAATCAGAAATGTTTTCAGATATTTAAAAAGAACACCCAGAGTTTTAGTCCCCCAAATATTCAATCAAAAGTGCTTTTTGCTCTTTTGATTGAATCACAAAGTCAGAAATGAGAACATGCATCCAAGTCCAGTAACAGGTGGGCTGATCAATAGTCCCCTCTTAGATGCTACGTGAAATATAATAATAAAAAAACTACTTACAAAAGCCCAGGGATGGAAGATAGCCCTGTGCTCAAGGAAGGTGAGGAGCAGGAGCTGAGATTATTATAATGCCTGGCCTCAGTCAACAAAAAAGCAACCAGACAATCTTGGCCCCATCCCTGGAGGGAGAAGCAGAGGAGCAGACATGGTTGCCACCTGCCCAGGGTTCTGTTCAGGGGGAGAAAGAGAGGAACCACCTGCTCATCCAAGGCAGTGGCACACACGGCTGTAAAGTCCAATTTTACAATTCCGTATGGTACAGGCTGAGAAATTAATGTAAGAGTCACCCATTAGTTCCTTAAATAATCAGGGACGCCTACGTGTACCAGGAATTGTTTTATGTGCTGGGGAAAGGGAAGTGAATAGAAACATTTTTAAAACCCTCACTTTCTAGTAGGAAGATAAAGTGATAAAATACTCTAGGACTTGCAAAAACCCTAAAACACTGGCCAGACACTAACACAAAAGCAGACCGAAGAAACGAATCTTTCAGTCTAAAGATTTTGGAACTCCCACAGAAATAACAATCATCACTGAAAATTAGCTCACAATGAAAAATCACAAACCATGTAAGGAAACAAATGAACGTGAGAGTCAGACAAAACAGACTTTAGAGCAAAACGCTTCACTAGGGATAAAGCAGGTCATCACCAGTAAGTTTTAACCATCCTCACCCTGAATGCCCTAACACAGCTTCAAACACATACAAACACACACACACACACACACATATACACTCGTGAAGCTGACAAACCCTCAATCTCAGAATATTTTAATGCACATTTTAGAAAATTATAGAACAAACAAAAATATAGCGAGAACATATAATATTTGAACAAGTCAATGAAAAGTTTGACCTAACAGAATGATCTGACATGAAATTTGGAAACACAGCTAAAACAGACACTTCTGTACATATATATACATGAGCAAAACTGTCTCAAGCAGAAGTGGTAGCCATGACTAAATATATAACCATTGAAGGAAATAAATTCATACTCCATAAAATACAAACTAAAGGAGAACCAGCTCCAGACGGTTTTACAAGCTACTTTCACCAAACCTTCAAGAATCAGCTAAACCATATCTTCTACAAACTGTTCCTGAGACACACTGCTTAGGAAGGTGACTAGATATGAAATAAATACACAAAAATCAGTGGTATTCTATTAGATTGTTTACAGCCAATAAAAAGAATAAATTCTAAAAAAATTTAAAAATCTAATTCGTAACAGCAAGCTAAAGGGCAATGTACCCAGGAAAAAACTCTAGCAAAAAATTCTAGCAAAAGATTTCAAGTCATAGAAAGATAATAAAATAAAATGCCAATTTTCTAAATTAATCTATAAATGCAATGCCAATTAAAATCCAATGGGGTTCTTCATAGAGCTTTTTAAGTTGATTCTAAAATTCACGTACACGAAAAACCTGCCAAAAATAACTAGTCAATTTTGAAAAGGGAGAAAGCAGATGCATTCACCTGATATCAAGACATATTATAAAGTAAAATCAATTTAAAAAACTGAGGTATTTGTACAGGGATGGACAAATAGACCAATGAAGCAGAATAACTAAGAATAGGATACAGTTCACAGCCATAAAGGAACTTGCTATATGCCAGTGGTGGCATTACCAGTCAGAAGGGAAACGGAAGATTATTCAATAAATGATGCTGAGACAATTAGCGAATTTGAAAATCCAATTCAATTCAAGCAAACAAACAAACAAACAAGTAAGCAAAACTTTTTCTCTCCTCATGCCATGCAAAACTTAATTCCAAGTAGGTTAAAGAGCCATATATGGAAATATGGAAACCAAACTGCAAGACTTAAAAAAAAATACATAGAAGAACATCAGTAGGAAATATTTCTAAAGACTTTTAAACAAAGCAGAAAAGATGGCTATTTGACTACATTATAATTTAATACTTTAATATAATATAAAACACCATTTAAAGGTGAAGAAACTGGCCACAGACTAGTGAAACACATTGCTGAGGAAGAATTCATATTAGCCTATATAAAGACTTCCATCATCAAAAGAAAAAAGGGCAAAAATATAATTGACAACACAAAAGGAACACAAGTTGCCACAAGCAGATGATGAAATGTGCAGCTGCACTAGTTAGTGATGAGGAACACGCCACTCACACAAGCAGCCCATTTCCCCGCCATCAGAATGGCAATGTTCAAGCTTAAGAATTACCACCGACAGGGTGGACAGCGTAAGCTGGGAACTCTCACATGCTACTGGTGGAAACGTAAACTTGTACAACACAGAAGAGCACAGGGTAATATCCGGGGAATTCCAGCAATTCCAGTTAGGTATAGCCCCCAAAGGATCTCTCACACTTGGGTACATGTGCAAAGATCTCCATTTGCAGATCTGCAACAGGGAAAACTGGAAATAGCTTAAATGGCTATCAATGGGAAATGGTTTAAAAAATTACAGTATATTCAAAAAGCAGCTAAAATGAATAAACAATCTACACACAGCAATGTGGAAAAAAATCTGTAAAATGCTCATGAATAAAAAAGTTACATAAAGATACACAGGATACACAGAGAATGACGCTGTTTACGTATATATCAAAACAAGGCCTACTGTAAAGTGACTGTAATAAAAAACAAGGAGAGACTGCTGCAGAAGCCAAGGCAGTCATGCAGTAAAAGCATAAAATCCTTAGGAAGGTGGTCGTCTTGCAGAGAGGGGTGGCGAGGGTTCTGGGAGAGAGGAAGGGAGGGGAATAGAGGACGGGAGTTGAATTCAATTCATTCAATGCTCAACAATGATCGAGAACCCCGCACTCTCCTAGCTGCTGGGCTGGAACAGTGAACAAGACAGAAATGCCTGCCCTCCTCATCTTTCATTTTGGTGGAAAGACAGATGTAAAGAAAAGAAGTAAAATATGTATTACTTGTTATCTTCCATGATAAAAGCTTCTATGGAGAAAAGCCATGCAGGGAAGGAGATACAAATGTTGGGGGTGGCGATTTGCTGATTAAACAAGGCAGGCAAGAGAAACGACACCAATTAGGGGACACCTGGGTCAAGACTGAAGGAGCAGGAGGAGTGACCCAAGCAGAGGGAACAGCCAGTGCCAATGTCCTAAGGGGGGCGACGTGCTCCATGTTCCAGGAAGGACAAGGAGGCTGGTGTGAATGGGAGGACTGGGGGACGTCTTAAGACAGGAAGCCAGACCGGGTAGGCGCTGAAGGCTGTTGTCATGACCTGGCCCCTGACTTGGCCTCTGAGCCTCGTGGGATGGCCCTGGGAAGGCTAAGCAGAGGAGGGCGTGTGTGCTTTAGGTTTTAACACCATCAGACTGACTGCTGTGTTGAGAGTAGGCTGAGAAAACTGGAGGTCACTGGCATAACCAGGGAGAGACACGATGGTGACCTGGACCAGCGTGGTCTTGATGACACCTGGTCAGATCCCGAGAATATGGTCTGGATTCGCTGATGGATTACATAGGGGGTAAGAAATAGAAGAGTCAAGGTTGACCCGGTCTTCAATTATATCTATGATGTTCTGTTTCATTTTTTAAAACTCTGAATCAAAAATGGCAAAATGGTAGCCTCTGCTCAATTGAGGAGGGACATCCATGATCATGTTTATAATTTTCTGTCCCTGTTGGTATGTCTGACACAGGAGATGACAGAAAGGATTAGGTCGCATGAGTCAGTGTCTGAGGAAAAGAGAATACCAATTAGGGTTCACCAATGTGGGTCTGGATAATCATTAAAAAAACACCTTTACTTCTTAAATTGTGTGAAGTCTGTGTGTCTATTAAGATGGCCAAAGGGCAGAGACGAGTGCAAAAATAAGTGACTTACTTTAGCTTTTGTTCACACATTTTACAACAGAAATGGACAGGCTTCACTTGTCTACAAAGATTCCCCCTGCTGATTCTGTGACTAATCTTGGGTGTTACATGCCAAGGAGATTAAGGACATGATTTAAAAATAGCAAGTCACGGTTGGTAACCTATATGCATTTTTGCCGGCTTGATTTATCTACTTGTTTGACCCCGGTTCAGAGCGCCTATAATATTGAATTGTTGTTTGTTGGGTTTCAGCGAATGGGATAAAATCTCCAAGATTCTGTCCTTTGCTTACCAAGAAAGCACATGCTCAAACACAACAATACAACATTTCGATCCGTTCTAGCTTAGACTATTTGTATATAAAGTTTGGGGATAGATTTTTTTAATAGGAAAGGAGTCAAAATAATGTGAGTAGGGATGTATGCTCTCTGCACATCTCCTCTACCACCCAGGTGTCTTGTTTCATCAGCTGCTTCCCACTGGGGAATGAGTGGGTTACTCTCTTTTGGGGATCAGGCAACACATTGTAACTATAAGCAGAAATCTAAACAATGTAATACTTTTGTGGGAAACATACCTACAAGCAAACATCTAAACTCACTTCTCAACATGTGTAATAAATCCTACATACTCTCAAAATTCAAGTGAAAAAAGACAACAAACAAACTTTAAAAAAAAAGCATATACTCATACATTAATAAAGCAAAGAATGGTGTTGGAAAACATCCGACAGCATGATTCCCAGACCAGGTATTGACACGTTAGACACGTAACAAGTTACTTCAAAAAGAAACCATGAAATCATCACTACCGAAACCACCAGCATCTCTCAATTTTACTTTAATTACAAAAATAAATATACTTTACTACATACATGGTACATATAAATACACAGTCTCCCCAGATGGTAAGGGAGCTCAGTAATTAAAGCTGTGGCTTTGTTATAATGGCAAACACTTGGAATATTATTCTCTAGAATTGAAATTTCTCCAAATGCTTTGACACATAGATCATGCTGGTCATTGGTAAGTCATGGTCCATTGACATCCCTCAGTCCTGCGTAAGGCCACCAAAAAGCCCCCAAGTTACTGAGAAGGATGGCTTTTACGAAGGTACCAGTGAGAGAAAACAGCAATAAAGGGTGGATCTGGTTATATAGAAAAAGCATTCAATTTGGGATCTTAAGACTGGGGTTTTAAGCCCAGTTCAGCCCCAAGACTTAAAAAATCATTTAACACAACTGAGCTTCAATTTCCCCACATATATAATGATTGGAGTTGATGAGATAATCTTTAAGGTCCCTTTAGTTATAAAAACCCTCTACTTGTAATATCATATGATTCCTTTTGAATAGATAATACATTCACACTCAGATTAAAAAGAAAAAAAAAAGATTTTAAACGTATTCTGTGAAAAGTCTCATTATCATCTGCCCTGGTCGCCACCTCCATATCCCACACAGAAGTCATCATTTTCATTAGTTTTTCTTTTTTGAATTTCTGAATTTTATTTTATTTATTTTTTTTTATACAGCAGGTTCTTATTAGTTATCCATTTTATACACATCAGTGTATACACGTCAATCCCAATCTCCCAATTCATACCACCACCACCCCCCACCCCCCACCACTTTCCCCCCTTGGTGTCCATACGTTTGTCCCCTACGTCTGTGTCTCTTAGTTTTTATGCAACCTTCCAGAGTCTCTTTACAGGAATATGTGCAATTATAAATATATATCCCCATTAACCTCTTTTCTAACAACAACAAAAAAAGACATCATACTATAACTCACTGATCTGTCACTCACAGTACATCTTGGAGAGCTTCCCATGTCAGTAGGTAGAGATTATCCTCATTCTTTCTTTTTTTTTTTTTTTTTTTTTTTTTTTTACGGTACGCGGGCCTCTCACTGTTGTGGCCTCTCCCGTTGTGGAGCACAGGCTTCGGACGCGCAGGCTCAGCGGCCATGGCTCACGGGCCCAGCCGCTCCGCGGCATGTGGGATCTTCCCGGACCGGGGCACGAACCCGTGTCCCCTGCATCGGCAGGCGGACTCCCAACCACTGCGCCACCAGGGAAGCCCACCTGGCCCTATCGTCATTCTTAACAACTGCATAGTTTTCATTATATAAACATCCAAAATCGACTTAACCAATCCCATACAGACAGGCACTTGGATTTTCCCCAGGCTTTTGCTATTATATATATACTGCAGAAAAAAACCAAACTCTTATGCATATTACCTGTAAATTGTAAGTTTAAGAGAAATTTCCACAAGTCGAACTGCTAAGGCAATGGCTAAATGCATCTACAATTTTGGTTACATTTGCCAAACTGCCTTCCATACGGTTTGTACCTACCTGCGTTTTGCCAGCAAATCTGAGAATCCTGTTCCTCCACACTCCCGTCAAAACAGAGCCGCTTCTTTCTTTCTCTTTTGGATTTCTTCCTCATCTGAGAAATCCATGCCATCTCAGTATGATTTTTAACGGTCTTTTCTCTTATTATGATGAGTTTACATAAGAGTCGTGATTCTATTACTGTGAAGTATCTGCTCATATTCATAAACCTTTTTCTGTAAGTTGTTCTTCTCACTGCTTTATAAATAAAAGCTCTACTATTTCAAGACAACAATCCCACAGCCAAAAGACAACCTCTACAGATTACTGGTGGATCACAATTTCTGAATGCTTCAAGGGTTTAAAAATGGTTACCACTGAGATTTTCTTCCTGGAAGGTACTAATCACCATTACTCAGTATTTTACAAATAATATACAACATCCATAAAGAAACTTTCCTCTTAGAAAAGCTATGCTTCATTTTCAAAAGGGGTAGGAATAGGTTGGAAGATGACATGAAGACAATTTCATTCCACCAAATATCACAAATACTTGGGTGACAGAGAAGAAGCAATAATTATGGCTAAACAGTAGGTATAAAAAGCTTAAGACATAAAAATATTTAATATCATAAATATATTTGTACCGTCATTTCACTGCACACTTAAGGGGTCAATTACATTAATATAAAACAATTTTCTTAATATCATGAAACGCCATTATCCAAATAAGCACACCCATTTCCTAGTAAGGTCCAAGCTATATGAACAATCTCGTTTGAAACATATTTAAAATTCTAAAGACGCTGGTAAATGTTAAACCTCTGCCATCCATGAATCCAAAAATGCATATATAAATGTTTTTCCTATTTTTTAAAAACTATGTGAGGAGATACCCAACTCATTTTTTAAAAATTCTTAAATAGATCCTATTTTACTAGGAACTAACTAGGAATTTGCAAAGTCCAACCAAGCAACATTTTACAGATTTTTTTTTTAATGTGGACCATTTCTAAAGTCTTTATTGAATTTGTTACAACAATGCTTTTAACATCTTTATTGGAGTATAATTGCTTTACAATGGTCTGTTAGTTTCTGCTTTATAACAGAAGTGAATCAGTTATACATCTACATATGTTCCCATATCTCTTCCCTCTTGCGTCTCCCTCCCTCCCACCCTCCCTATCCCACCCCTCTAGGTGGTCACAAAGCACCGAGCTGATCTCCCTGTGCTATGCGGCTGCTTCCCACTAGCTATCTATTTTACGTTTGATAGTGTATATATATGTCCATGCCACTCTCTCACTTCGTCCCAGCTTTTTTTATGTTTTCGTTTTTTGGCTGCAAGAAATGTGGGATCTTAGCTCCCTGACCAGAGATCAAACATGCACCCCCTGCATTGGAAGGCGAACTCTTAACCACTGGACCACCAGGGAAGTCCCCCAAGCAGCATTTTAGATATCTAGAAAACACCTTTCTTCACTGACGTGGGACCCATCCACACACATGCTCTGATTAGAAGTCGGCCTGAGGGCTTTCAAACTCTAAAACTGACCAGCTGCTGAAACTTCACAGCAGGAAAAGACTTCTCTTCCCTACCACAAATAGATGTTTACAGCATAGAACTTGTACCATCATTTAAAAGAGTATAAAAATATCTGGACGTGTATCATGTCTTTGATTCTGCAGAGTACCTGTGGAATATCAGGGGTGTCCTCATTTAACCATCTTGAAAAACTGAAGCACACCGATTTGGACAGTCACCTCTAGGAACCCAAATGGACACAGACACTGAGGCCACGTGAACTGAAGTCCTCGCCACCCACTGCTGAGCACAGAACCAGAAGCCTGACCTCCTAAATAGCAATTTACTAAGCCTGGGGCCCTGGGCAGGTTATATAAACTCTCTGGAACTAAGTCTCCTCAGAGGGCAATCCTCATTTTGAAGATTCAGTGAGTTTGGCACTGAAAACAGTGGAATCCGTGTTCTGTAGAAGTTCACCCTAGTATAATTAGACTGCGTTCCATTACTGAAGAACTTTAATGGGAAGAAGCACCGGCTGCATGGAAATAATTCAAAAGAATCTCCTCCATAGGGATGAGGATGGAGCGGAAGTTAGGATAAAAGCCCAGGGGAGTACAGTCACGCCATAGGTAAGTTAGGTGCAGCACAATTAAAGTACAAGTAATCCAATCTCTGGTGATCTGAAAAGGTTAGCACAAAACCCCTGCTTTATTTGAGATTATCTGTTAAAAATCTCCACTGAAGTTTATTTTTCTACTCTCATTCTGCTTTTGTCTTCTGTCATTCCCCTTTTTTTCCTTCCCATCTTCTCACCTTTCTCCTTGCTGCGTCTTCCCTGGATAAACCTTAGACCTACAGGGATAAGAAATCACGTTCCTGAAGTACAGCATGGTACTTACTGACATGTGGTTTATGGGTCTCAACTTAAAATGACTTTAATGCAACCTGGTTCCCAACTTAATTACTGTCATGTCTTAGGGCATCAAAGTGTTGGAAATCTGAAAGCAACTGGGCTCTGGGGAAAATGCAACTTACTGGAAATAAAGATGTAAAGACATGCTTCATTGGTATGTTGTTGCCTTTTTAAAGCCACTTGTCTTCCACGTTCAAGTTTTTAACCCCGATCATTTAGCAATACTGTACCCTTTCTCAACACACAGCAAGCAACACAGCTGCCAATCATACAATAACAGACAGGGAACAATGGTTTATGGAGGAGCCCAGGGCCACACACCTCCACAGGGGAGGGAGCTGTACAGACTCCTATGTCAGGCTAACCATGAAACACACTATTTTCTCACTACATCTAAAATGTTTACAGTGTAAACTTCTCCAGATTAACAAAAGCATCACTTCAGTGACAATAGGACACCCTCCTGAATCACCCAAACCCTGTAAATTTTCACAGAATACAAACCTTTGGGAGGTGTGAGATTGACTCCGTTTTTAAGGCACCACTGTACTGGTAAAATCCCCAAAGAATCCGCATGGCACAGCATCGAGAGTTTACTAGGTTCTGGTCTGAGGTCATCAATAGTCACTTGAAAAAAACGATTGTTAAAAACCTGAAAGAAAAGACAATAGAGCCTGGGGTTAATTCCTTAAGATTAGCATATAAGACTCATAAGAAATAGTGGCACAGCTTCCAAATGCAGTAAGTATGTTCCATCCCAATGACCGCAGCACAAACTGGAATTTCAATGTATATTACGAAAGTGGTCCAGTTGCGAAAAAGTTAGTTGATCACTGTGGTCATATTAATGGAAAGTAAACAAACAACTAGAATGTGTCGGAGACAGAGAAGGAAAAACATTAGCCTGACTTTATAGAAGTAAACCAACAGCCAAAGCCAGAGGAAAAACAAGCTGGTGAAGTAAGACAGACAAACCCCAGCCAAGATGGGACCACCTCCACCATCTGGCTCAGAGATGTCTAGCCTCACCTTGCGTCCCATCCCTCCAACCCAAGAGGAAATCACTCACACCGGGCATGTCCTTACTCAATATTCTCACAAGTCTAAATAGCCCATTCCACTGTCTGTGTATTTTTCAAGATGTGTCCCCAAAGCCACTACTGCTGGAATGCCCCCCCCCCGCCCCCACCTCACTCCGTGTTCTGGCACAGCATCAGACGTGAACCTCTGAACCGAAAATTCTCATTCCCTTCTGTGGTCTGATACCACGTCTATCTCTCCCAATAGACCTCAAGTCCTTTGAGGACAGCCTCCTGTTTGTTACTCATCAAGATATTCCCACAATGCATAGCAAACGCTTTGTACGTAGGAACTGGTTAAACACCTACTTGAGTATAAGGAAAAAAGTCAATGAGGAAAAGAAATAGAACAAGCATGCTGATGGAAAAAGTGCAGAAAATCAGGTGGACAGCCACACTGAAAAGCATGATGGATTTAAAGAATGTAGAATGTAAAACAGGCCAGAGGCAAAAAATCGCTTCCCAACTCAACAGACATAAACCAGTCTTTCTTAGGAAACTTAACCCTCTTACTAAGCTCTGATTCCTGGCTCCTTCATTTACGAAACACTTTGTGGAAGCAACCTGGTTCAAAGCTAAGCAGGAAGAGTGAACTCACGTCTGTTCTTCTTGATGTTAACTCCAGTAACTCGTTAGAAATCTGCTGCCTGAGATTTGCTTTTTGGAAACAGCCTTGAAGGAGCAAAGGATCAAGCTTCCCCTTCTCAGGGAGGCCATTCCTGGGAGCCCGAATTAAAATCACATCTTCCTTCCTTCCACTCCAACACCCTAGAGGTCCCTTCCCTGATGCCCCTTTCTCCTTAGCATTTAACATACTTTATTTCCTTATTAATTTTATTTATTGTTTATCTCCCCCCATCAAAATATAAGCTCTGTAAGAGCAGGGACTTTATGTTCCCAGCATCCAGAACGGTGCCTACAAATGCTCAGTAAATATTTGTTAAATTAATGTGATCTAGACCCTCATGCATACACGCACACACATACTCACACAGAGATGTATCATATAATTCTGGAGGCAGGATCCCTTAGCAAAACAGGACTGTGTAAGAATAGGCACTAAGGAATCTCCAAGCCTATTAAAATTTATGTTCCTGTGCACACACTTTAGAGGAAAAGGTAAATTAAGTTCCTTCAAATCCATCAGCGTTCATGGTCCCAAATGGTTCAGAGACACTGGTCCATCTGGTCCAGAACCACAGGCCTCAGAATCAAAGCCCAGAGCAGTTATCCAACTTGCCCAAGACTGTGCAGCTCAGAGCAAGCAGACCTAGAAACAGAGCCCAACACGTGTAAAAGTCCAGGATACTTTGTCTAAACCATACATCTCACACACCCAGATGATATTCTCCCCATCACGTCAACACAGTCCCCCTGTAGGGCCAAAGGTTGGTCATTTAATACTGAATCTGCTATGTGCTTCTCTGCTTTCTTGTCTATTTGTTATTTATTTCTTCAACAGTTGTGCCATGAAGAAAAGCCTCAAGGAGGATAAAAATGAAATTTTCATTAGGATGAGTCCTTAACAGCACAGTGTGTTACAGTCTCAGATGTAATATTCTAAAACCTTTTCCAATGTTAAGAGAAATAAATTTAATTATAAGCAGCTTCTACATTGAGAATATTCTACTACTTCATGACCTGTAGGTGCATCCTGCACCTAGGGAGGTGCCGACCCAAGTTCTAAGAGGCAGCAGCACATGGCCAGTAAGAGGAGGAAGAAGGAAGGATAAATGCCAAACAGAATGACTTAAGAATTTTATCTTAGGTACAAAGGGTAATAAGAAAAAATAAAATGAAAAGTGACTTAAAAACCAGAGAAAATACCTCCTCACCCCCAACCTCCAATAACACGTATTTAGAGAGAAGCTTCTTTTTTTGTGAAAACCGAACTACTGTCCCTGGAAGTCTATTCAATGAGATGAAGATACCTGGGCTGAAACCAATGATAATTAGGATGTCACATTCTAACACTATGTATTACAATTATTTAAAGGTAGAAAAAGGTGAGAGTCGACCACTGACCGGCTGCACCTTGGTTTGGTTTATTTTATAAACACCGGGTGAAGATGACACCACGGCCTCGTAGAATGAGAAGAGGACGACACATACCCAGATAAATGGGCAGCTGGCATTACCGAATCACCTGCTTGGAGCAAAGAGGAATTCCGGCCAGGGTTCAACAAGGTATCACTCCTTAGTTTTGGGAAAATGTGCCAACTACCGGAACACACAATAAGAACCCTAAAGCCGTTTCAAATAAAAAGGTTATAAATGAATGGCGTATGAACAGTGAGAGATGATCATTCAAAGCATAAGTCATTACTTGTTCTATGCAGCTATCCTTTAACTAAATTGCTTTAACAGTTACAAAATAACTTATGTTCACTAGAGAAAAAAATCTTTAGAAAAGAAGAAAAGGATGTTTCATTATAACCATTTCCCATATTCTGTAACACATGATCACCACTGTATTTCTCAAATTTTACCAAATCTTGAATAAAATCACAAATAAAAAAGCATGACTCAAATAACTGCATACTCTTAATCACCACATTAACAATCCCGTCTCCTTCAGAAAGAGAAATTAAAATGGAATTGACTTTTGAACCCCAGGAAATGCACGGAAGGCCGTTAAGTAAAACACACGTTGGCTGAGAATCTTAGTTTGTTGGTTTCTCCCACCACTAGCAGGACATAAATGGGGTGTGTGTGTGTATGTGTATTTATGTCTACACATATACATTTTTTTAAGGTAGAAACACATACTTTATATGTTACAGTAGGTAACTTCGTTGAGACTTCTTTGATGCGGAAGGGAAATTATAATCTTAAAAGACTATCAAGGTCATAATAAAAACGTCTTTGCGTGAAACGGTACTTTCATTTTAAATCTACGAATCGTAGACGTATGACTTTTCCTTTAGTCAATGAAAGCAGATGAGAGAAAGGAAGTGAAGTGCTGATGCCCTGGAGATGGGAATTTGTTTTTCACCATTTTCAAGTATTTGCAAAATAGATCATAGGAGCAAGTTACTATTACAAAGATTACAAACTCATCAGTAGTTTCTTCTCATGAGCACAGGGACAAATGGCAGTCTCCATGTCACTGTGGTTAGTAAGAGAAGGTGGCACCTATTCAGTGGCTGAGTTCACCGCTGTGAACTCACAGTTGAGCATCTCAATCTTCCTCCAAGTCTCTGCAGGACACGGGCGTCTGCATCCTGTACTATCGGAGGGCAAGTGAAGTTCACCCTGCCCATTGCAAGAGAAGGTGTCTGACCACACTCGCTCGGATATCAGTGATGAAAAGGGAGCTTGAGACAGCACCGTACTGGAGAGGAGGCCCTCCTCCTTGGGTTTACTCGCGTCACCACAGATCCCCACCCGGGCCTATTTCCTCTGGTTGGCTTGGAGTCGAAAGACTTACTGGACCCACTCCGGCGGTGGAGATGAAAAGCAAGGGAGGGACCTCACCTTGGTCACTGATGCAGGACAGATGTGAAAGGGCTCCCTCACGTTCACTGTTTCTAGCTTCATCCCAACTGTGAAGAAATGGCTTCTCAAATCTGCGTGGTCCTACGGGGAAAAGGACGAAAATGTTAAAAGCAATGGTATTGTAAGCTAACTCAGTAACTGTCTGGATGCTTTCCTGGATCGTTTTAGTGGGCGACTGAAATCGGATGGAAATAATTAACCCTCCCCCATTTCTGATTTCTAATTATGGCAAGATATCACAGATGTAATTATTTTCTGCAGGCTAAATTGCTTTTCCAAGGGAGAAACAAGCCTTGATGGCCAGGCTTAAATTTATACTAAGCAAAAAAAAAAATTCACACCGCACAGCTTTGATCTTCCTAGGGGCCATCAGGAGAGCTCGGCAGAGTAATAGAAGCAATCAGTCATCTAAAACACGGCAGGGGCCTCCTCAGAAAACATGGCCTCTTGCTACTGGAGTTACTTCGCAGGCTTCGGGGAGGATCTTTTGGGGGTTACAGCTTGTCTTCTGTGTTGAAGAGCACTCAGGTTATCAGTTAGTGGTATTGATATTGGTCCTTGGACATGTGGGTATAGAAGACTCCAAAACAGCCCTGTGCCCAATCAGAACCCTCCTCCTGCTCTATAAAGATGAGCCACACCCCCTGTTTAATAGGCGCCTGGCAGTTTTATAGACCATTCACAGCAACCTTATGTGTGTGAGTGGAGCTTTCCTGCCTTCTCAAGAAAACAAATTTCAATCACCACTTTAGCTACACAGCAACAGATGAGGCTGGCGGGACTCTGGACACCAGGATTTATCTTGCAGAGATGAAGGTCACCTCATAACTCACAGTCTGTATAAACAGTAGTGGATAAATAAATGTCTCTGCAGCCTGTCCCTGAGGAAATAATAGCTGCAAGTAAATCCTCCTGTTTCTAAATACATCAACTGGGTGAGAAGTACAAAAATATCTGGGGTTCTATGACTTTCTTTTATCTGCCAATGTAAAGTGGATTTTTAAAAAAGTTTTATTGAAATATAGTTGCTTTACGATGTTGTGTTAATTTCAGGTGTACAGCAAAGTGATTCAGTTATACATACATACATATATTCTTTTTCAGATTTTTTTCCCATTATAGATAATTACAAGATATTGAGTAGAGTTCCCTGTGCTACACAGTAGGTCCTTGCTGGTTATCTATTCTACACACAGTCGTGTGTATATTTTAATCCCAAACTCCTAATTTATCCACCCCCCCCCACTCTGGTAACCATAAGTTTGTTTTCGATGTCTGTGACTCTATTTCTGTTTCGTAAATATGGTGTGTGTGTGTGTGTGTGTGTGTGTGTACACAATGGAATATTACTCAACCATAAAAAAAACCTGAAATAATGTCATTTGCAACAACATTGATGGACCTAGAGATGATCATACTAAGTGAAGTAAGTCAGACAAAGACAAATACCATACGATATCGCCTATATGTGGAACCTAAAGTGGATTTTTCATTAACTCAAGGATGCCATTCTAAATACATCCAACTCTGAGGACCGTGCAGAGCCCGCAGGACCGTGCCTGCTCCTCCCACAAAAGCTGATCAGAACAGGACAGTGTATGACACCAGATCCACTTATTAAACTCACCACCACCGCTTGGCTTTACCAAAGCAGGTACAGAATGTCAATGCCGATAGAACGACAAGGACCTGTCATTTCTCATGTGGCCACAGCTGCCTGCAAATCTCCGTACCCAGTGGGCGAGCAATAAATGCTGGGTCTGGCTGGAGCACACGGTGCCTCGTGCAGGGAGGGGGTTGATCAGAACGAAGAGGGTGACGTGCTCCGTGGGCAAGGACTTATATGACCAAAACTCATTGAACTTCACAATCATCACTTGATTAAAAAATATTCTTAGGTATAGGAGATGATTTCCTTTTTTATTACTGAAAATAAAGCATTTACTTTTAAAGGTGGCTTGGAAAAGGAATCAAAAGAAACAGCATAGAGATTTCATGCAAATCAACACACAGCACCCCAAACACCAAGGCACAGCCAGAAACCACAGGTGTTAATACAAAAGTAGGGAACCCAAAATGATTGAAAGAAAAGATTAAAAGTTAATGCTCTCAGCAAACATCAACGCACCCCAGTATCTCACTACCAATAAGAACTGAATCACATAAGTGGCTTTTGCAGATAAATATTTTTTCCATTTTAGGCACAGACCCTTTAACCTTTAACCTTCTGAAAAGGAGGTTAAGACATACTATAAAACGTTGCCTGAATGTACTCAACGAGTTTATCAAGCAGTCGTTATGATACTGTTTGGTATTACATAAATGTCCTCAGGCACTAATGACACGTGTAGCTATGATAAACGGGCAAGATGAATGTACTATTTTCATGGAAGTTCTTCCGTTTCCCTCTGCTAGCAATGTCCTTCCTTGCTGCAGTGTCTCTCTCATTACTCACAGCTACAATACAAAGCTAAACGTTCTTGAGACGCGGTTCACCAATAGAAGGAAACTCGTGCCTGTTCCCTGGCTGCCTCTAACGCTAGGGGTCTCCTTTCAATTTTGACTTCTCACCTGCTCTCCCGTTTGCTTCTCCTTTTGTTTCTGCTGTAGGGCTGTCCTGACAGCACTCTGGGCTTCTGGTCTACCCACCATCCGAATCCCCTCTTGATTTCAGACTGTGTGCCTGCTCTTCGACCCACACACTTTGTCCCTCCCTCTGCACTCTGAGTAGAGCCAGCTTTCTAAGTAGGATTGACCCATAACCCCCAGATACCTTCTATATCCCAGGCTCTCACTGTGACCTTGACCACTGACTTGAAGTCTTTAGCCAAGTCTACACCCGTCCATATCTCTGCCAGAAGGTTGCTCAATCACAGCTCCCAATGCTGGGCTGGAAACCCTGAAGCCCCCAGGAACCCTACATTAAATAATTGTCCTTGACCTGCTGCCTTACTTGATTCACAGTTGTCTAGTGGGCACGGCCTTTCCTTAGAAATAAAGCATACAAGCTTAGGACAGCAATCTGGTCCTCAGATAACTTTCTCTTTTCAAGGCTGTGGACTCTATTATAAATGCTTATCGTTAATGATTCCAGGGCACCCTGCATCAAACAGTACTTCTACGTTAAGAGGGGATCACTTTGTGCAGATACCACACATTTTCTTACTTCTTTGTAGATGCTCCCTTGTCAACCTCTGAGAATCTCTCTCTGCTCATACATAAGAAATACCACCCTCCTCAAAATCATCCATGGCCACATGTGGGGTGAAAATAAAATGTTAATGACGTATTTTTAAACAATTAAAATATTGACAGGGCTTCCCTGGTGGTGCAGTGGTTGAGAATCCGCCTGCCGATGCGGGAGACATGGGTTCGTGCCCCGGTCCGGGAAGATCCCACATGCCGCGGAGCGGCTGGGCCCGTGAGCCATGGCCGCTGAGCCTGCGCATCCGGAGCCTGTGCTCCGCAACAGGAGAGGCCACAACAGTGAGAGGCCCGTGTACCAAAAAAAAGAAAAAATATATATTGTTGACAATGTTCTGTCCTGATGACATTAAAATATTAAACGGTTTAAAAATAATGCTCAGTGAACAAAGCTTTAGAAACAAGTTTTCCCTTGTGAATCATGGCTCAGATTTCCTACACCTTAAATTATTTCTACTAGGTTTCAGTTGCAAGCACACAAATTTCTTACTTGTGGAAATACATCTGTTTTTGTTCCAAACTATATGAAAACTCTTAAACTCTCTTGTTTAATATACTGAAAAAGTATATTAAGCCGGACATTTTGAGAGGTAGCTGCATACACACATAGGTTTTTTATATTTTGGTCTCAAATATCCATATCTATCTGTTATACCTTATTAAACCTGAGCTCCAAATTTCAGAAAGAAACTTGAAAACTATAAAATACATCCCTTTATCCCCAGCCCTAACTCCCACTTTCTTAAGGTCACTTTTTCATCAGCATTTTAAAAGGAAAAAAAAAAAAGAAAACTGGTAATAATGTGTACCAGTCCCACCAGTTTCAAAAGCAAGTCAACAAAATGAAAAATTTTTAAATCCAAGAGCAAAGACCCATAATGATTATGAGTTTGATTATGATTATAAATCTGCTACTCGAATATTTATGTTATTCATGAATGGTAATGCCAGAAACTTTGAACTCGAGAGGAAGGGCAGTATTTTCTATAAGGGCTTGCCCATTAGATTTCTGGTCACTGGAAACCTTTAAAACACATGACTGGGGCTTCCCTGGTGGCACAGTGGTTGGGAGTCCGCCTGCCGATGCAGGGGACACGGGTTCGTGCCCCGGTCCGGGAAGATCCCACGTGCCGCGGAGCAGCTGGGCCCGTGAGCCATGTCCGCTGAGCCTGCGCGTCTGGAGCCTGTGCTCCGCAACGGCAGAGGCCACAACAGTGAGGCCCGCATACCACAAAAAAAAAAAAAAAAAAAAAAAAAAACACATGACTGTTCGCCATGTAGTACATGCAATATTTTCCAGTCAATGCCAAACCCTTTCATTTACGTTATGCAGTTCATCCAAGAAAGATGCCAAGAAATAATTATTGAATTAAGCTGGAGAAACATCAAAAACTAGATTTCTTGACATCCATTCTGAATCTATATTCTACCATTCATTCATTCATTCGTTCAGCATTCATTAGAAACCACTGGGGTTCCACACACCATGCCACTAGGTGATGCACAGATTATACACAAAAACTGCACTTGTCAAAAGGGAGAAGGAAAAGACATGAAGACCAGCTACGGAAGATCCAGGTTTAGAAAAAATTTCAGAACAAACACTATTTTTACCTGTAGCATCAAAAAATTATAACCACCAAGATGACGGCAGTCCAGGGATTTAAAGGAGTGAAACTTAATTTTGAAATAAAAAGCATGAGACTTAGAATGACAAAAAAGATTCTGAGAAGGTAGAACAGTAAATTTGGTTAGGGAGACTGGGTCTTAAGATACTGGATTGAGGCTTTTAAGTCTGACTTCAGAGGCAAAAGGAGTCGTTCAGCACTCCTAACAAACAGAGATTTTTATGAGAAAAAATTCAACACCAGTTAAATTTCTAAATAAGCCAATACACATACCATCTGAGCGCTTTGTGTGTATAAATGTACATCCGTATTAGTATATAAGAAAGGGTACAGATATTCTCATTGAAAAACAAATTTATCACTCCTAGACCATTTACTTCAGGCTGTTAATGCAGCAGAGTACATGCATTCATTAACAAACGCCAGCTAATCATTCTCAATTCTAAGTGGGGAGAGGGAGACAGAGACAGAGACAGAGACAGAGACAGAGACAGAGAGAGTGCCTGGTCCCTGAAATGATTCACAAAACCCATTATCTACTGAGAGATAATGGGAAATTCACTGTGGGTTGAAAGATACATTCTGGCCTTTGCAAAGCTCTAGAGAATCCCTCACACCTCTAAATTATTGGATCAAGAATGATGTTATTCCTGAGATCAGGAGTAAGTAGTAAACCCTCAGGACATTTACAAATGTGCCTGTCACATTCACGAAATACTGTTTATTCAAACGAACTGGAGTCCAGTTAAATTGTTTACAGAAAAACTCCTTAAGACAGGCTGGCAATGTCATTCCCATCTACATTCATGGCTACACATTTTATTTTTGCCCGGAAGTAGTTTTATATTGATCAGAAGTAAAATACCATTCATTTTATTGGAGGGCTGTCTTACTAGTCTACCTTAACAACTGCTCTTCAGGGAACCTTATTTTCAGTCGAATGACAATGTAAAAGAGATTATATACACATCAACTTCCGTAATCCACACGAATTTCATCAGCTTTCTTCTCTCCTGACCCCACGGAGCTTTCACTCACTCCTACGAAGATACACTGACTGCACTGAGAGTAGCTTGGTTTGGTTTATAATATTCAAGCCAGTAGAAAGAGTAACAGCAATGAACACACTGCAAATACTTGTGAGCACTTTCCTTGTATTATTATTTTCCCCTCACAACAGACTATGGGGTAGGATCCATCTTAGAGAGGAAACTAAGGCACAGAGAAGTTAAGTTACCTAAGCAAGAACACACAGCTAACAAGAGGAGCCAGGACTCAAATCCATGTGGTCTGACGCTAAGTACATGATCTAGCCATCAGATTACCTACTTGTGTGTGATTAGCTCTCAGGTTATGGCACAGACCGGGAAGCAAAGACCAAAATGGATCTTTGCCTTTTTTATTGCTAATGGTAAACAAACAAACAAACAAAACCCTTATAACCTATAAGCTCCTAAGATGCTATCTCAAAGACAGATATTGCCAAGTTAAAAAGTGATAGCTATTCATTCCAACCACTTGCTGAAAACCTCCAACTTCTGCTGTCAATTCACAGCACTTTTCAGTGGTTTATGAAAAAACCGTCAGAGAGAAAATTTTGACACTAAAATTACCTCCTTATGTTTATATATAAAGTCAATCAGTCTTTATCAACAATCAACCATTATTTTTTTACTAACTGCTTTTGTGTTCTTTAAGCCAAGAAGATTTAAAAAATGTGTCCAGTAAATGCCTATGACGCTCTACAAGTTATCCGTCATCGATACCTATCTCTCATAAAATTATCAATGTTAACCCAGACAGGTTTACCTGATAAATGTGGTTCATCTAGTAAACGTCCCCAGCTGCAAAGTCCCCATGAGTCTCAACCTGCCAGTGGTATTTTTCAATACTCTATGTTAAGCACTAACCTGTGTACTGAATGAAGAAAAAAAAAAAAAAAGAGGAGGATGTGGCTCCCGACATTGAGAAGCTTGAAATTTAGTTAGAAAATGACAGAGCTGTGATAAATACAACGCTGGAAAAAGAAGTCTGGACGAGACACAATATATCTGGTTGTTCTGCCTTTACAGCTTGGCTGGTGTCCCACTTTATTTCACCTGTGAGACAGGGGACATCAGACAACCTCAGAGCATCCCCACGTACACACTGGTCCCCTAAGTGCCTCTGAAGGGACTACCGGCCCTGGGAAGAAAGCATAAACTGACTCTGGAAGAATCAGGCATCGCTATTTAAGAAACACTGCTGTACAGAGCTGCCTTAATATTGGTCATTGGCGGAACGACGAAACTTCAGGGTAAAAACTGAGGTTCTCTATGAAACAGATAAGTGACAGAGTATTAATCGATGGAAGGAGGAGAAGAGTATTACTAATTGAGAGACAGAAGACAAGGAAAAAGGAAGAACGTTCGATCGTCTTAGGTTTAACTCATCTCACAAATGCCTCCTGGATCTTAACCCAGTGCTCTCCATTTACTTTCGAGGCTGGAAGCATTGCCAATTACACTCTTTTTTTTTTTTTTTTTTTTTTTTTTTTTTGCGGTACGCGGGCATCTCACGTTACGGAGCATAGGCTCAGCGGCCACGGCTCACGGGCCCAGCCACTCTGCGGCATGTGGGATCCTCCCGGACCGGGGCACGAACCTGCGTCCCCTGTATCGGCAGGCGGGCTCTCAACCACTGAGCCACCAGGGAAGCCTGCCAATTACACTCTTACAATTTAGTATGTGCTGATCACAGACTCCCAAGACAGCTGATGCTTCTTGCCAGCCCTGCTTCATTAGATAAATACACCCCACACGATATAAAAATATGAAGAATGTGGCACAGGGGAGAGGGAGTTCAAACTAATTAACACAACACAATTAAAATGCACTTGGTGAGGATTTTCATGTAAGAAAAGCAGTGCCTCATTCCCTGTGCAGAAACCTAATTCTTACAGCCTGAGCTCCACAATCAAACGCTCCAGGAATTTCCTTAATGGTGGTCATCTGATCCTCAATCTTTAATCCTCTGGTTCTTTCTTTTTGCTTATGTTGATATGAAAAAAAATGGACAAAAAAACTGATAATGCAATTCAACCCCCCTCCACATTTTTTTAAAGTACTAAAATCTTTGAGTGCATCATACACAAAAACACTGCGCCATATAATTTTTTCAGTTCCAACATGTCCGTCTTTGGTCCGCAAGGACCTCAAACATTGCATAGGCGCCTTTCCAAAGGCCTCAACTAATTTGCATAATTTCCAAGAACAGGCTTCAGAAAAGTCAAAGGAAGGTTTTAATTAGTACTACATTCAAATCAATATATAATGACCTAGGTTTTAATCCCTTTATTCATATCAGCATGCTATGTTATGCTACAAAAAAAAAAAAATCCAACTCAGTTCATCATCCTGTTCCTCTTTTTGTTTTACGAAAGACTAGTGCTCATATGTTCATTAGATAATTACCCTCGTTATATTAGTTTCATCTAAAAATGGACATTAGGATACAAGCATTTATTAAATCAATACCATTATTATATGTCAATTCCGTTGCACTGAATTAAACTCAGCCAATGAAATATTTATAACAAAAAGGTAATAAAAAAATCTATAAGCTGAACACGAATAAGCATTTCCATTTTTTTTTTTTTTTACTTACAGCTGTATACAGCAATTTTATCAACTAGTCCTGCATTCAATCAAGTTAAAAAATAGTCATGAGAAAACGGAGTACTATATACGTCAACCTGAACCGCCAGAATTCATAACAGGCGATTATAGCAGGACTATTTCCACAGTAAGTCCAAAAACTGGTACACTGGTTGTTTTAACACAACAGGCGCAATGAGGATGCCTTTCATGAACACTTAAGCATCATAAAAGCACTGTAAGTGGCAAGAAGTTCAACCTCACTTACAGCACCACTATGAGAAAAACAACAGAGCCTATGCTGTGGGTATAGGTAAACAGTGATTACACTGCCTGTTCTTAAGCTTAGTTACTTCTCTCCTAATGAGCTAGGGTATCTCCCCACGTGTCCAGCCTGAGGGCTGTGGGCTAAAGAAAACCACAGTCGGGGCTCTGGGGGTTAGCTTTTCTCCAGCCTCACACCCTACTGCCAGGATGCGGTTGACAAAATTCTTGCTGGGTGTCCCCTTCTGCTGAGAGCCCTCGGCGCAACTCAATTGTTGTCATGGAAACAAGGCCAATGGCCCTGAACTGTCTCCCCGCATGTGGAATCCAGCCTTCAGAGGGAGGATGGATGAACAGTCAGTGATGGGCAAGGTTGACTCTGTGTCCTGCCCTTTCTGGACACATCAGGAGCTACTGAAACACAGGGGCTTACATCCATCCGTGTTCTTTCTGCCCCAGGTGGAGAAGATTCCCAATGGGAAAGTGCCGACTGCCAGCCAGCCCGGCACACATCTAAGAACGGTGGAAATCGCAAGCATCGTCCTCCAATCCCGGCTGCCCTTGCCTTCCATGGGTCAACCTACCTCCTGGTAAGAAAAGCACCCATTCTCTAGCCAGGGTTTCTCCACCTGGGTACTGCTCGCACCCTGGGGCAACTGATGCCTTGTTAGTAGGGGCTGTCCTGTCCACATAGGATGTTCCGTCCATCTCCGGCTTCTACCCACAGACGCCAGGAACATCTCTCCCAGCTCTGGGTCGCCATCAAAATGTCCCCAGACACTGAGAGAACTGCCAGATCCCCCCCAGTTGAGAACCACTGATTTAGATACAGTTAAGACTGAAGTCCCTTAAGATTTGCATTTGGGTCCTTCTTCCACCGTAGGCTCTGTGTGAGGTAGGACGGGAGATTAGCTTCTCGGGTTTTCCTCAAGTTACAGGCGGGAGGGAATATGTGGGAGGTTCAGTAGCTGGGGCCCCATCATACGTGGTCCTCATTTTCCATTCGATTTTAAACCTCTGTAGACAGAATGAACTTAAACTCCTCTTTACATCCATCTGCCTACTTGAGATCCTGCAATTTACCACTGCCTATCCATGAAAGAAAAGATGGAGCTTGAAAGTACGACCTAGGGGACCTCCCTGGCAGTCCAGTGGTTAGGACTTCGCCTTCCAATGCAGGGGGTGTATATTCATCCCTGGTCGGGGAGCTAAGATCCCACATGCCTCGTGGCCAAAAAACCAAAACATAAAACAGAAGTGATATTGTAACAAATTCAATAAAGACAAAAAAAAATGGTGCACGTCAAAAAAAAAAAAAAAAAGTACGACCTAACCTACAAAAAAAAAATAACCTGTCTGTGTTTTGAGGGAAAAAAAAACCTGCCTCCATACAACTATACTATCATTTATTAAATCATCCACAGAAAAAAGAAGTATGATCAATTCTTAATTACTCTAACTAATGGCGAGTAGCATGGAAAATCTAGAAAAAATTAAAATATGCTATGACAATGACTTTGAAATGCGTCTGCTTCATAAATAAGAGATCGATGTCCCCTCCTCGTATCCCAACACCCATGACACGAAGTTCATGCAAATATTATCTTGCTTTCCCTGAAACCCAGGAACTGGAGAGAGCCAGAATAATCAGCGGACAACAGAAGCCACTTGGGAAGGATAACTCACAGCTCAGATAACTAAGAGTGGACTGTATTTTTAAATTCTTAGTGTTTAGAATTAAAAGCAAGTCGCTATCTAGCAGATGCAGGCAGCGGTGTAGGGGGCCCTGAAATCAAGCCATTGTTGGGTGAACTCTTTATACATCTGGGCTTTGCGATTTTCATCGTTACCTTTACTGTTGGACCAAAGCTGCCCTCTTTAGCAGGTCTCACCAGATTTTTTTCCAACCTGCATAAAAACATGATGTCCCCATGGCGCTTTCTGAGTTAACGTAATGCGTGGGCTGCAGTTCAAGAACGCAGAGCACGTGAAAAATAACACAAACAAGCCCCTCCTTCTGGTTTCTGAAAGTCGCAAAGGATGCGCGTGACACAAACTGAACATCTCTGCGATTCACCATCCCCGAGAGACTTTAACAAACCTCTCCAAGTCTTTAAAGAGACGAGAAGGACAAAGGAGGGGACAGCAGAGGCCAAGCTCCCAGGTCTGGGTGTTCGGGGCCAGAGCTGGAGGTAAGCCAGCCTGGGACCAGCGGCTGGGCAGAAACTCAGAAGTCAGAAGTCCTGCCACACCAGCAGGATCACAGGGGTCGAGCCACCCATCCGGTCACAACATGACCTACTGTCTAAGACAGACTTTCTTTCAAAGAACCACTGGGGCTTCAGTTGGTGAGAAGGAAATAGCAATCAAGAGTCACACAAACACTTCTTGCTAAATTATTTGGAATCAGACACCCTGCCAGGTGGGGCAGGGAATGTTATGCTCAAGAAATTAAGTTCTGGCCCTACGTAGGTGGCCTCGAGCAAATTCTGGGAGAATCCGAGGATCCCAGTACCTGAAGGCCAAACTCAGCTACGAGTTTTGCATTGCTGCTGTATTCAGCTACCAAAAGAGAGCAAAAGTCGGTCACCATAGAAACCGCAACCTGACAATCTATGGTGACAGCGGCTCACACCCTTTCTTACCCCTTTGGCTGGACCAGATGGAATGAGAAAGGAAAGCTTTTCACTCTTAGCCACACTTAACCTTCTCTCTGGCCTGTAACCTAGGTCTCAGATGCGAAAATAGACAAGGAGTTCTCTCCTAAAGGCTGAATCTACAAATGCACCAACAGATACATAATTCAAAGCTGAAAAGAGCTAAAGAAATAACAGATGTGGAATGTTCCGTGTATTATGAGCACAGCCTGAACACTCTCAACAGAGAAGAAATATGTGCATGGAATGCCTTTCCTTATGTGTTTGTGTAAAAATATAATAATGGCCACATGTAGCATCTCTTTTTTCTCAATTAGCCTTCTCTCAGCAGCCCCTTCCTTCTGTTTATTAAACATGAACTTATGGGGAAAGCAAGAAGCAATTAAGCAAGTGAGACAGGACAGGAATCACTTGAGACCAAAGCAAGCTGAATTTAACTTACTGCTTTGCCATTAGTGGAGGCCCTTTATTTACAGACGTTAAGGGCCCTTTTAATGCGTATCAGTTATAGATACACAATTCTGGATCCATTCAACCGCTACCCAAGTCAAAGACAACAGGAGCTGAGCTATGGGGGGGACACCAGGAGCCTGGGTATTTTATCCAAGTACTGGACCAGGTACACCTTTTACCTGCTGTGAGTCCTGATGAAGTAAAAGCCTTAGTTATCATAACCTCGACTCCCTATAACCTCCACCTTGGCCACAGATATTGATGGGGAATTGGTCAGGGAGGCAACAATGGAAGGGAACGTAGCTAGTCTCGTGGGCGTACGTGTCCCACGGAAAATCACATCTCTCCTCGGCCTCCAATAAAATGGAAATAACCCGGAAGCATCAGGTCATCACTGTCCAACCGCATCCCATCCGTTCACAGCTACAATCATATCAGAGGAATCGCGTGTGATATTAGGAAGGCATGCACAGCAGTGGAAAAACAGACGGAGCGTAAGGCAGAAACCTGTCATTTATGGCCAAGTCTGTCCCTCAACTAACACGTTCCCCCCAGGGCGTTCCTTAAGCTCCCTGTGTGTCCACCGATCTATGTATTTAAAGAGGAAACAATACTTACACCACACAGCGTAGCACCTGACACTACGTTATTGTCGAGACCCTGAGAGATGGTAGGGCCAGATGCTTTGAAAAGAAAAAAACCCACAGGCAACATACAGGAGGCAATATTCCCTCTACTCTGTGATCACGTCCAGCAAGAAGCAAACATCGGCCCTGCAAGCTCACCTGCAATGAGGTGTCACAGAACGTGGGGGGTGGGTTATGCTGAGCTGTTTCCTTCATTTCAATTAATCCCTGATCTTCTTCTTGGTGCTCTCAACTATTTCCTCCACTTAGCCAAGAACTGACCTGGGCTATTTTTAGCTGATCCTGAAAGTACCAGTTTGGTACTGAACCCACCAAACAGGAGCCATCAAGCCCATTGCTTCCTCTCTGTACAGTCATCCGTTATTCGGAACCGCTCGCGGGGACTTACTTCATTCAAGCTGTACTGACGACCTCTCCTGAGCCTTTAACTTTCTAAGTTGAGATCCGTACTTAGTTCTTCACTAACCTACTCAAGAATGGGTACTGAGTGCTTAAGACGGTCTGCACTGTTCAAGGCCCCCGGGGTGGCGCAGTCATGAAAATAAACAATCTCCTTTCACGGAGGGCACATTCCAGGAAGAAGAAACAGACGACCAGACGCAGAGAAAGCAAACTGACGCTGACTATGTGGGGGGATAAATGCCGAGCAGGCCGTGGGGAGATGGAGGTGAGGGTGCTTTTTAACATTTTAAGCAGAGACTTGAAGAAAGAGAGGGAAGAAGCCTTGAGGCATCGGCCAGAGGGACCACTTTCTAGGTACAGCATCACTGCAAAGGCCTGAGGACTTAGTGTGTTGGATGGACAGCAGGAGGCCGGCGGGTGGAGCAGAGGGTATGAGAACGTCGAGTAGCAAAGCGGCTCCAAGGGCACATCACACCGGAGTCAGATCAGAAGCTACATAAGCAATGGAGTGACATGATCTGAATTTTGTTTGAAAAGAATCTGTCTGGCTGCCCTTGGAAGAACAAACCGTACAGGGGCAGTGAATAACAAGCCCAGAAATAAATTCTGAAACGAATGCAAGAGTCCAGGGAGGATGATAGCTGAGACTAGGGTAGTGGTGAGAGACAAAGTGGAGGGTGATTGAACTGCGGATGGAATTTGAAAGCAGAGCCAACAGACTGTGTGAAGGGACGGAATGGAGGTGTGAAGAGAAGACCCCAACACATGTAGCAGGCCTGAGACTGCAGTCCTGAGAAAGGTCTGCTTCCAGGATCAGGTCTTGGTTGGCCTATGGGGACACCGCGGATAAACTGAACCCGACAATGACATGAAATCTTCCCTAAATGTAAGAGTGGTCTACTGTGCCTACATGGTTTGTACCAACCATACGGTTTATACTGACTCCCCCTGCCCCGACCAGGTTTCCTCTGGAAGTCTGGAAGACGGCTACGTGCTGGGCAAGATGGGTACCCACACAGCCGGCCCCCCATGACAGCCCAGGGCAGTGAGTCTCTCATGAGCATCCCTAGCACATGATGGCCCAACACGCTACGGGAGGAATTAAGAAGTTGCCTTGGGCAACTTCTCTGGGAGGGCACTCTTGGAAGCGTGTGTGCGGGTTTCCAGAATTCACCCCACGAGACTTTTCCCTTTGCTGATTTTGCCATCTGTCTTTCACTATAATAAAGTGTAATCGTGATTATAACAACTCCGAGTCCTGGTGAATTACCAAACCTGGCGGCAGATCTGGGGACCCTGACATAGAAAGCATGCGAGGTTTATGGCCCCAGCTCAATGCTTTATTTAGAGTTCCTTCAACTCTTCTGCAAATCTCTAAATAGCTTCTTTGGTATTTCAAACACCAAAGGTTTTAAATATTTTGTTAACAGAAAGAATAAAAAAAAAATTCACACAATTTCACTTTTTTAAGGGGTACAAATGAAGAACGATTTTAGTGACATTTCAAATAATGTTCTTCCCTTGCAATTACAAGGTGTAGTCACAAATGAGGTGCACTGAAAAGCCCCCGCTTTCCCTGGGCTGAACATCTGTATTCCTCTAAGGGGAAAGTACTGTATTTCAATTACCTGGCAAATTAGGAACTGCTGTTTCTTATTTGCAGGTCTTTTTGATGTATATAGGAGTTGTCAGTGGAACTTCTGTAACTTAACATTTGCAAACAAGAGGGGTCACAAATGAAGATTACAATTTACAAGAACAGCCGAAAATGAAAAGTAGCAGTAATTATAAAAGGCTTATGAGTGCCTCGCACATGAAATACTACATTCACTATAGTTAGACTCTTATTGTCTAGTCTCCCTTGGCCCTATTTTTAAAACTTAACTAAATTACCTCAAATCTACTCCTTATATTGCAGTAAATACTTAGTGAATTAGAACTGAAGCAGTATAAAAATCCCTGGCCAGAAAACTGGATTAGCCCTGTATTAACTTCATTTCATGACACAAACAAAGTCTGAGAGAAACCTACCCTAGTGGTCCTTTGTGAAGACGAAAGTAAAAAACTTTTATTGAAATTGGGGCATTTCACTTTATTTGACAGTGGGATGTGTCGTAAGTTAATCAGATGATGGCTTGCAAAGGTAATATAATAAGTAAAAAGGAAAGCTAGTGAGAGGCCTTGCTGATTTGCAGTGCAGGAAAATATACTAAGTACTTTTCTCAAATAAATTAGTATTGATATATGGGTTATTCTCAGCAAATCTATTGGGTCTCTAAATAATGAGACTGGTTTACAAGAAAAAAATTTTCATTATTCATGTTTCAATAACAAAACATATTTTTTAATCCCTTCCCCCTTTTTTGGTACTCATTTCATTAATTACTTATTTTTCTTCTAAATATACATTTTGAAATTTACCTGCATTTTCCCAATAGGGAAGTCAGAATTCTCAGTAAAATATGGCAACCAAAGTCACTTAAAGTGTTCTCCCAAATCAAGGGCAATAAATCTTCTCTCGTTTTTATTAAAATGAAGCAACTGCTAAGAGAGCTTGAACCTTATCCCATGGCCCCATGCAATGGCTCTGAACTTAATTACCTCCATTTAAGTGGAATTACTTGGGAGAGAATACTGCTAGGTGGTTTCTTAAATTACTGTACATCCATGAAATGCGGTTGTACTGGCTGGAACAGCAACCCCTAAAAAAAAGGCATATCCACCCAGAACCTGCGAACGTGACCTGATTTGGAAACAGGGGCTCTGCAGATGCGCTCAAGTTAAGCTGCGGTCACGCTGCCTTAGCACAGGCCCAAATCGAACGACCAGTGTCCCTAAGGGGGAAATTTGGACAGACATGTAGAGAGGAGGCCATGTGGAGACAGAGGCAGAGATTGAAGGTCTGCTGTCACATCCAAGAAATGGTAAGGACTGCAGGCAACCCCCAGAAGTGAGAACAGACTCACGGGACAATGTCTCCCTCAAAGCCTTCAGAGGGAGCGTGGCCCTGCTCACACCTCGATGTTTACCTCTAGCCTCCAAAACCATGACAGGCTGAATTTCCCTTGTTTTCAGCTATCCAGTTTGTGGTGCGTTATTACAACGGCCTTAGGAAACTAATAGTGGTTGTTCTCAGGATTTCAAAATTAAGTGTATAAATATTCCCTCCATACAAAGTCTGGTTCAGAAAATTGCCCCTTTCTTTTCCGTCAAATTGAAATAAAAGAAAACATTTATAAAAGCGTCTCACAAGCTCTAAGAACACAGAATTTTCAATTCAGCTAATTTCTATTTATTAATTGCCCACTCCATACATCCTGTAGGCCCTGTGAAAAGTAGAAAATATTCAGTATCTCCTCTTAAAAGCAACTACTGTACAGCACAGGGAACTCTGCTCAATATTCTGTAATAATCTAAGTTGGGAAAAGAATTTGAGAAAGAATACATACATGTGTGTCATAACTGAATCACTTTGCTGTACGCCTGAAACTAACACAACATTGTAAATCAACTAAACGCCAATATAAAATAAAATATTTTTTAAAAAGCAACCATTAATTATAAACAAAATATTGAGGACAGGGAGAATTCTCAAGTACTCCATAAAAATAGTAGTCTGATTTCTAACAGAAAAACATTAAAGTGAGGGAAGGAGGCAACTGTCTTTCAGAGGAAAATATAAACAATTATGAAACCCTGGAATTGGGTCAAGAGAATTATGTAGAGAGTAACTGCTCAATAAACATTTACTGAGTTACTTAATTATTAGTTTAAAATATATGAAGATTATTAATGTTTATATATTTTGAGTCTTAGTATTCATAGTTCTAAATAATTGCATATCCAATTAATCTGTAACTACATTAACTCAAAGTATTTCAAATCAGTGATTTAAATGCATCTGTCCATTCAATAATTCATCGTATATTTGAGAAATATTTGCTGAGTATGACTATAGCCAAGGAGTTATGTTTCACTGAATGAAAGATGTGGGAGTTTACCCTACAGTCCAAGCTACAAGACTTTAAAAAGGGGAGTCCCACACGAAGACAGCTGACTAAAAACGCACGTTAATTTCACCTCTTCCTAAATTCTAACCAAAATTACAGTAAAGAATTTTATTTTATTTATTTTTTTGGTTTTTTTTGCGGTACGCGGGCCTCTCACTGTTGTGGCCTCTCCCGTTGCGGAGCACAGGCTCTGGACGCATAGGTTCAGCGGCCATGGCTCACGGGCCCAGCCGCTCCGCAGCACGTGGGATCTTCCCGGACCGGGGCGCGAACTTGCGTCCCCTGCATCCCCTGAATTGGCAGGCAGATTCTCAACCACTGCGCCACCAGGGAAGCCCTACAGTAAAGAATTTTAAAGACGCAAAGCCACTTGAACAGAAACTAAAGAATAGAAGCTAAAATGCAGATGAACAAGAAGCAACTAATTTAACATATTCAACAGAGCCAAGTCCCAAGCCTCCGACAGAAAAGCTGAGACCCAGCCTAATGAACAGGGCAGGACCTTCAGGAGGCTCAGAAACTAGTAACAGCAGGTATGTCTGAAACTGGGGGTGAGTGGGAGGTGATAGAATAAGATGTGTGGGGAGCTGTCTAGGAAGCAGTTGGACCCCAGGTATCCTCCCCTCCCTGACTCTACAGACCAGTGGTCCTCCAGTTTCCTCGGAAGAAGATGAAGCAGGTGGTCCTTGGTCTGTGGATGCAGGAAAATACAAACTCAGAATGGAAACCCCAGGCTCTCTTCTTGCCACTCAGCTCCTAGAATGAGGGCAGCTCGACCTTGAACCCCAGGTGGGAAGTTGAAATTCTCCTCCTTGGAAATCAGCTAAAGAGGAAAAACCATCATACAAAGAAGTAGCCTCCATAGGAGGAAGGTCCCCCTACATGGACCAGTCCTGCCCGCAGCTTTCGAATCTCCCTCTTACTCAAGAGCACACAGGCAAGGATTCTCATATACCCAAGGAAAGCCTCTAGCGAGAAAGTTAGAAACCAAAAGCAACACGGAGGAAACAAACTACTCTGGGAAAAGAAAACTTTAAAAAATCAATACTTCCAAATGTAAATTAGATAGCTAGTGGGAAGCTGCTGCATAGGACAGGGAGATCACCTCTGTGCTTTGTGACCACCTAGAGGGGTGGGAGGGAGGCTGATGCAAGAGGGAAGAGATCTGGGAACATATGTATATGTATAACTGATTCACTTTGTTGTAAAGGAAAAACTAACACAGTATTGTAAAACAGTTATACTCCAATAAAGATTTAAAAAAAAAAAAAGAAAAGAAAAAAAATCAATACTTCCAACAAGATAAAGTCATGCTTCCAGGCTGCAAGAAGAGGAGGCCATAAACAGAGCAGCAGTCAGAGAAAAAGCGCCAGACAAGGGCTCATAAAAACGCAACCGCACAAATGAGTGGAGAAAACCTCTGACAGTAGAGCAAAAACAGAGGAGAAAATGAAACCCTGAAATGCAAAGAAGAAGAGAAAATTACATAGCCAGCCCAGGACTACCACCTGGTCACAGAAGAAGAAGACAAGAGAGAAAAAGAGAGGTGAAAGATGTCATTTTAGAAGAAGCATCCCCAAAATTAAAGGTATGAGCTGCAGACACCCGGGGTACCCTGTGCTCTGGATGGAAACAGACACCTGCAAAGGCCCATCATCGTGAAATTTCACAACAGTGGAGAAAAGGAGAATATAAGATGCCCGAGGAGAAAAGGAAGAATGGAGCAATACCTCCAAATGCTTGAGAAAAGTGACAGCTGCCCTAGAATTCTATACTCAAACTATCAGGGAAGCATGAGGACAGAATCAGGATTCTTTCAGTCACCCAAGGTGAGAGGAGAGCAGGCTGCCAGCACTGAAACGCTTTGCTTCGTTTTACCATCTTTGTAAGCTGAGGACAAAATGCCAAAGTAAGCCAGACCCAGATTGTTAACGGCACCTGGCTTGTCCTGACCGCACTCTGAACAAGGTCCCGGGGACCCCTCGAGGTCCCGCTGCCTGGGGCAGAAGAGAACATTCAAGTCACTGCACAGAAATGCTGTACTGGGCCTGTTCCGAGAACCGGAGCCAGACCCGTCCGCATTTCTAAGGGAGGTCCGGTACCTGGAGTTCAAGCTACAGTTTGGCTGATGACCCAACTAATTCCTTAAGATTAGCTCAGGACTGTACCTACTCAACTCCCCTGCAAACTCTGTGGGAAAGTGAGCCAGTTTAGGACCCAGGCACTGTCCAGCCATCCTCCACTCTGGAGAGCAGGAAAGTGCCCTCCTCTCCTGAAACAATCAGGGCTGGCCTTGTTTCTCGTGCTGTCAAAAGTAAGTTGTGTAATATTAAGGAAAACATACATAGGTAGTGATACTACAAGGAGAGGCAAGGAAATGGTTAACACCAAAGTTAGGGAGCTGGTTACCCAGAGCCAGGAAAGAGGATGGGGAAAGGTCACGTGGAGGGATGTTAACGGAACCGCAACTTCCCGCGTCTAGACAGGGGGCAGGGGGGACTTGTACTTCCACTATATCACTCTGTGAACTCTTCACATGTATATTTCAAATGTATGTGTATAATATATTCCAAAATAAATATATTCATACTCTATTTTGAAATAAAATTTGTCTTCTCAAGGGCAAGGAACATGATCAGATTTATACATTTAAAATATCACTAAGGGAAGCAACCTAACTGTCCATCAAGAGACGAACAGATAGACGGGCTTCCCTGGTGGCGCAGTGGTTGAGGGTCCGCCTGCCGATGCAGGGGATACGGGTTCGTGCCCCGGTCCGGGAGGATCCCACGTGCCGTGGAGCGGCTGGGCCCGTGGGCCATGGCCGCTGGGGCTGCGCGTCCGGAGCCTGTGCTCCGCAACCGGAGAGGCCACGGCGGTGAGAGGCCCGCATACCGCAAATAAAAGAAAAAAAAAAAAAAAGAGAGAGAGAGATGAATGGATAGAGAAGGTGTGGTGTATACACACACAACACTACTCAGCCATAAAAAAGAATGAAATGCCATTTTCAGCAAGATGGATGGACCTAGAGATGATCATACTAAGTGAAGTAAGTCAGACAAAGACGAATATCGTATCATATCGCTTATATGTGGACTCTAAAAAAGTGATACAAACGAATTTATTTACAAAACAGAAACAGAGTCACAGGCATCAAAAACAAACTTACAGTTACCAAAGGGGAAAGTGGGGGAGGGATAAACTAGGAGTTTGGGATTGACAGATACACACTACGATATATCTAATAGATAAACAACAACAAGGGCCTATTGTATGGCACAGGGAACTCTACTCAGTATCTTGTTATAACCTATAATGGAAAAGAATCTGAAAAAGAATACATATATACACACACACACACACACATATATGTATAACTGAATCACTTTGCTGCACACCTGAGACTTACACAACATTGTAACTCAACTCTACTTCAATAAACGTGTTTTTTTAATATCACCAAGGCCACTGGGAAAAGACAGTGGACACCAGCTGTAGAGGTCAAACGAGTGACAAGCGTGGTAGGCTGGCTTCCGAAGAGGCAGTGGAGCCAGTTCACGGAAGAGTAGATGCTCTTTTTCTTTTTTTTTTTTTTTGCGGTATGCGGGCCTCTCACTGTTGTGGCCTCTCCCGTTGCGGGGCACAGGCTCCGGACGCGCAGGTTCAGCGGCCATGGCTCACGGGCCCAGCCGCTCCGCGGCATGTGGGATCTTCCCGGACCGGGGCACGAACCCGTGTCTCCTGCGTCGGCAGGCGGATTCTCAACCACTGCGCCACCAGGGAAGCCCAATGCTCTTTTTCTTAATTTTTTTATTTTATTTTATTTTATTTTTTGCAGGAAAGGAGGAGGAAAAAGAAGTTATCTGGTCAGTTAGCAAAAAAAAAAAAAAGCCCAAGATAATGTTGCATGATCAGTGAGATTATTACTGCTAATAATAATTTAATAATTATTTTCAGAAGAGGTCTTAAGTCCAATGTTCCCAATGAGAAAAGTGCTGAACAAGAGTATCGGTGGTGATTCACCCTGCTAGATTAAGGTTCTGAGCGAGGACTTCCTTGTCAATAAAATCCAGGAAGCCAGTGCCCCAGCCTGAGCCTCACACCCTTGGCTGCAGGCGGTACCTAGACACCATTTTCATTTCATTTTCCACATGAAACTTCTACGGCCCTGCAGAAATGTGCCCGCTCGGAACTGAAAAGCAGGTTCACGTCAGCCCACCACAAGCCCATCCACAAGTCTCCCAGGAAACGGTCCATGTAGAGCTGTTTCCCACCTACTCGAGCTCCCAATAGGAAGAGACCGTTTTATGGGTCCCTCTTGCTGGAGGGATCACTCCGGCCCAGAACTTAATATTCTACACATCATATAAATTTTAAGCATAATTTTAAGAGTGTTAAGAACTAGGCGATCTATTTCAGTCATGGTACATTTCTTTCACTGTCTATGAGAGGATGGCCTACTACCCAACAGATACTCATATGAGTTTCTCAAGCCATCAACAGAAGCATCATTTTCTATCGTTTTTACTGAGCAAATACCAAAATTAGACTTGCTCCATTTTCATTTGTTCTTTGGTAAGCAGTGAGAGGGTGAAAATGAGATTTCCATAATAATACAAGATGGAGAAAAAAATGTAAGCCTGAAAAAAAAATTTAATAAGATTCAAATTACCTTATAATATCCTTATTAATTACTTGATAAAAGATTTTAAGCATTATCTTGGAATATGGGTATTTGGGAGGATTACAAAACCGAGCAAAATGGAACAGATAACATTTTAAACATTTTAAATGAACAGCGGCCAAGAAGGTAGCTTTTTTTAAATAGTGGGAAATGATTTGATGTGGGCAACTTCTTACACAGTTTATTCTCGAAAAGAGGAGAAAAACTGCTATGAATCTACGTCTTACCTTAAACACTTCCATTGGAAGAGGAAAGTTAGCAGCAACAATAAGGGATTTCTCCAGAGCACATTTCCACTCTGAGTCCATCTTCAAAGGATAGATTTCTGTATCAACAGCAAATCACATAAGAGTTTAAGGGCTGAAATGTTCTACTGGGTGGTTCTTTCTCTGATTTTATCTTCTCAGGATTTCATAATAACTTGGCAGGCGCAGCAACCGTAAGAATTCACACCCTGCCTGCCACAAAAGGCCACCTGCTAAAGAGATTTCCTGAAATTAAATAGCAATTTGGGATTCTGTGATCAGAAATGAAGAATCAACTTAACAGGGCTCTTCTTCAGGGAATATATGCATGCATTCCGGGCATAATTTAATAATATAAATCACATTAACCACACTTCATCCATCCACCACCCCGAATTCCATACATCACCTGGGAAGTAATATCCATGGATGAAGAACTTATTATCTGATAAATTTCCAAACTAGAAAAGACTCTTGTTGGGCGTTTTCAGTTATTCCAGCCTATTTTTCAATAAATCTCTAAGCTCTCATATGCTAAAAATAGTACGCATTTAAGTCAAGAAATTATGAAAAGGTAAATTAAAGTTTACCAACCAAGTCTAATATTTACACTTGAAATGTTGTTAATACCTCACATGTTGCCCATGTTTTCCCTCAGGCGGTGGGGGGAAGGGATTTACGAAAGGAGGTTACACCGTCTGAACGCAAAATTAAAAGAACAAAATCGTTGAGCACTGTTTTTACCGATTGCTGAAACTGCAGGGGAATTTTATGACCTGATCTCAACAGATTTAAGACCTTATCAAAATAGCATTTGCAGAAGCACTCACTTGGAGTGGATATGTTTATACCTCCCCTATATCAACCCAGGCTACTTCAGGCAGACAGCTAGGATACGAATATGAATTTAAGCACAGTTAAAAGGCAACGTTAAGCCTTTGAGGCTATATTTTTAATTTCTGGCATGTCTGCTTTTTAGCAGGCGCCCATATAATTTGATGATCATAGCTTCTGAACTCACCTTGAGCTTGAAGCACCTGTGTTTCAGCAGTTTATTTAGTCTTTTCAGACTATCACAATTACGGTTAGGGGAGAGATGCTGTGAGAAAGAGCCAAGTTATCAATGCACTGCCCGCCGTCCCTCGTTGTCAGACACACCAAGTCACATAAAGGATAAATAATGACAAGATAGGCTCTACTTGGGTATAGTGTCTATAATTCTTTCTAGCCTTTTCTTTATGCTCTTATACCGCTGCAGAATGCTTTTCCCCAATTTGGCGTTTCTCTATCAGAGAAAAAATAGCCTGTAATTCTTCTTGGTGTACATGTTTGGGGGAACGTAGTGAGGTCCCCCAAAAAACACCTCTACAGAGATTGAATGAATGGTCCCTCCAACCTCCACAGGTGGAGCGGGGGGGGGGGGGCCTGAGGGAGAAACCGCTTATCACACAGAGTCCCACAAAGGAGAAAGAAGGACCAATTCACGGAGCCCTACAAATTGTCCCGAGACAGTGAGGCAGATTCCCTGGAACATACCAGTGGTTCAGCTCCGGGGCACTGCATCAAAGTCTCCGTGAAAAGGGAAGGCAATTCAGGATTCTAGGAAGCAAAGCCCAGAGGACACCAAGGGCAGCAGTTCAAGACGGGGTCAGAGGGGAAACAATAAACAAGACCCTGGACTTCCTTAGTAGAACAGGAACAAATCCACCCTTCCAGGGTTCTGGAAGCAGGTCGATGGGGAGTTCAAGCTCGATACGGTAGTAAAAGGAGAACCAAGTCCTGGAAAAGGATGGTGACCTCCAAAGACAAGGTCAAAGGAAGGGTCTGCAGACATACAGGGGATAGAAAAAGGGAAGAGAAAGTGTTGGTGCCCGAGCTCCCACAGTCTGTAACTGAGGTCTCTGGGTGGGCAGGGGAGCCCCCGAGGCAGAGAAGAGGGTAAAAGAAGAATGGCTTACAAATTACTCAAGGCCAGAGCCATAAAAACCCAACATGGTCAGGTCCAAGCTCAGAACTGAGCGAGGAGACAGGCAGCCCCCCAGAACGATGCTCATAGCCTCTCCTGACACCTGGACTCACACACACTGGCAGAGCAGCACCGGCCAGCCACATCATCCTAGAAGGCTGCACCCACCTGATGCCACGTCTGTTCCACCAAACCAAAGACAAGTAGCCTAAGCAGCCTGGTGCTTTGATCTGAATATGCCCCCCTCCCCCCAAATTCATATGTTGAAACATCTAAGGTGATGGCATTAAGAGGTGGGGCCTTTGAGAGGTGATGAGGTCATGAGGACGGAGCCCCTATGATGAGATTAGAGTGCTTATACAAGAGACCCCAGAGAGCTCCTCGCCCCTTCCTCTAGGTGAGGACACAGTGAGAAGACGCTGTCTGTGAACCAGGAAGTGGGTCCTCAACGGACACTGAATCTGCCGTCGCCTCGATCTTGGACATCCAAGTCTCCAGGACTGTGAGAAATCAACGTCTCCTGTTTACAAGCCACCCAGTCTGTGGTGCTGTGTTACAGCAGCCTGAATGGGTGAAGGCACCCAGGAAGTCTCACGGGACTTTTATCTCTGTCCTACAATCTTAAGATTCTTTGTCCTCGTGCTGCAGATGTTGAATCCTAATATGGAATGTAACCCCATGGCAGGGCATACTCCTCGTCTTAAAAGGTGAAAAGCAACTGCGGTTTTGTCAGTACGCTCAACCGCCTGCAGAAGCTAAACACCTCCTAGTTTCAATAAGCAGGGAACAACAGTCCATGCGTCTGTTTCATTAGACAGAGAGGTGCTTGGTTACGCAGGCAAGTTTATGGACAATAAATAGCACCATTAAAAGAACATAAAACAGGTTCTTAAAGTGATCGTGTTGCAGGTAATTTAATAGAGTGTATCATGTCCATTTCTGTTGGTGGGAAGTAATAAGCAATTAAAACCTGTCCTGGGGCTTCCCTGGTGGCGCAGTGGTTGAGAGTCCGCCTGCCGATGCAGGGGACACGGGTTCGTGCCCCGGTCTGGGAGGATCCCACATGCCGCTGAGCGGCTGGGCCCGTGAGCCATGGCCGCTGAGCCTGGGCGTCCGGAGCCTGTGCTCCGCAATGGGAGAGGCCACAACAGTGAGAGGCCCGCAAAAAAAAAAAAAAAAAAAAAAAAAACCTGTCCTGATTCATCTTTAACTAGAAGCCTGAAGGAAAACGAGGTATCCCCCTCTGTGCATGTTGGCAGGCCATCTCAGAGAGAGTGTGGCAGGAAGAGGAGTGAACAAAATCTTCATCTCACAGCCTCAGGTGATCGAAGGCCTGGAGGGGCGATCCCCTTTATTCATGCACCTCACACCCTCCTCTCCTTCCTTCTCCACCAGGCTCTGACCACTAAGGAAAGGCTCATCTATGCTTCTTAATAGACACTGGGAAGTACTAGGGACTGAATGCTTGTGTCCTCCCAAAATTAAGCCCTAATCTCTCAATGCCATGGTACTTTGGGAGGTAATTAGGTTTAGATGGGGTCAGGAGGGTGGGACCCCCATGATGGGATTAGTGCCCTGGTAAAAGGAGACACCAAAGAGCTCTCTTTTGAGTGCATGCTTGCTCTCTCTCAATACACCATAGATACAGATACAGATACAGATATAGATATATACATCTCCATGCACACATAAAGAGGAGGCTGGGAGACTTCCCTGGTGGTCTAGTGGTTAAGGCTCCATGCTTCCAATGCAGGGCACATGGGTTCGATCCCTGTTCAGGGAATAAGATCCCACATGCCGTGCAGCATGGCCAAAAGATTTTTTTTTTAAAAAAGAAGAGGCCAGCTGAGGACCCGGCAAGAAGGTGGCCATCTACAAATCAGGAAGAGGGCCCTCACCAGTACTCAACCATGCTGATGCCCTAATCTTGGACCTCCATCCTCCAGAACCATGGATTTGTGTTTCTTAAGCCCCCTCTCCCCAGTCAATGGGATTTTGTTAAGGTAGCTTGAGCTAAAACAAAACAACAACTCTTTTTGAATGAGAAATAGTTCAAGTAAGAAGCATCTGAATTAGATTCAGAAACTTCTGGCTCCAGAAACTACCTAAAAGAGAAAGAAAAGGGGGGGAAATGGTTGACATAAAGATAATGAAGGGAAAAAATATACAAAAGAATATAGAGATAAGGATTTTTCTTAAACTTCAAAAAGTTTCATCTCTTTAGTTTCTGCAAAACCATGTCAGATTCTATCTTGCTTTCTAAACATCCAAAAATATGAAAGCAGGTAGAGCCTCTAAATGACCCCTGACCTCAATGACCTACTTAAATTTCTTAGAAGATCAAATATAATCTTAAAACTCTGATCACAGATTGAATATTTAGAAAATACCAATCACCTGAGTAATACTTAGCAGCACAGCAAATGTATGATTATCCCCATTTTACAGATGTAAAAACTGAGGTTCAAAGTAGAGTAACTTGTCCAGAAGCTGTGTTGCCAGTGACAGAAGTGGAAAGAGAGGCTGACTTGAACCCTGACTCCAAGCCCATGTTCCTTCCACTCTGCTGGGTATCTCAAGCTCTATTCACACGTGGACCCTTTTAAAGCAAGAAATTCTCATCTTGAACCCCACCGACCACTCTCCCGTGCATCTTATATCCTGGAGCCGTCCTGGGTGCTAAACAAGAGATCACATCTCTACTTGCTCAGAAGCCCCCCTAACACTTCAGGGGAAAGAGGATAGTACAGTCCTTGGGTGGAGGAAAGCTCGAGGAACACAGAGAAGGCCACAGGGCAGGAAAATAAATAAATGAGGGGACGTGTCAGGGGTACACGGCTGGAAAAGCAGCTCCAGGTCTGTCTAATCATGATTTGCCTTCCATTCAGCACTGAAGAAAAGGCACCCGTGGATTCCCAGTCCTGTCCTGATAATGCCTGAATCACTAAGGGCCGCGGGAAGCCACTGCCCCTCCCACGATTGGCATTTTCCCCTCTTCCATTCCCTCACCTGGTCTTCACTGAAGCTGGGCTCCACCTACCCCGGCAGCACTGCAATCCTGATGGTGGGTCGAGTGGGGAAAGGTGGCTTTGCCCCTCTTTCTAACCTCCCATTCCCCCACCCCATGTCCTCCGATTCCATCCAAAGATGGGATGCAGGCTTCTCGCTGGCGGACAGCATAAAAGCCAGCACCTTCTCCTCCAATGTGAAGACTGACTAGCCAGCTACTTTCTGTCACCTATTTCTATACCTCTATTCACACCAAACAGTTGAGAAATACTTTGTCCTGCAAGAAGTAGAAAGAATAAGGAAAGGAAAGGAGGAGCTGTGATTACTTTTAGCAAAGGCGTTGGTGTCGGCACAGCAAAGAGGGCATCGAGAGAAGGCTGACCTGGCATGGCCTCACTCTCAAAGTCCAGTCAGCCCTCCCGGCCCACAGGTCCCGAATATTCCACCTGCAGCGGGTGGAACCCGTGGGTGGAAGAAACCACAGATGCAGGAGCCCGCGAACGCGGAACCTGGGAAGGGGAAACCACAGGTGCGGAACACCTCCAACCCTCGAATGCAGAAGGCCAACGCTACTGTGCTATTTTATACAAAGGACTTGAGCGTCCCTGGAGTTTGCTATCCTCGGGGTCCTGGGACCAATCCCCCGTGGATACCGAGGGATGACTCCATACCCAAAGTCTCTCTTACCTGCTCTCCTCCCCAACCCTTCCAGCTCTACTTACCACCAGTCAATGATGAACACTTTTCATTTACTTAAGCGTGTCTGGGAATAAGAAAAACAGCCTAGTACTTTCTATGCAAGTGTGAAATTTTACTCCCACCTAGATTTCATTCAAGGAAAGAACACTATCATCTAAGCTTAACAAGTCACATTGGGTTCTGAAATTAATTTATGCAAAGGATTGGGTTCTGTTCCCGTGTGTAAAACCTGGGTGATTAATTGCCTTCCTGGGTGTTGTTCTGCTGAATCAGGTAGGAGAATTCAGTGTTCATCTTGTAACTACTGCATCTGAAGAACTAAAAGTCACATTTGGGGGTGTCCTTTTCACCTTTCCTGCGGACAATTTTTTTTTTTTTTTTTTTTTGCCATTGCCATCAGGACTTATGAAACAAAAAGTCTCCTGATGTGTTTGCTTTGACCAAGATCCATTTTAAACCTACAGTACCCCAAACAAAGTTTAGCTGCTGACAATTTAAATGTTGGGAAAATAACTTCTTGATGATGAATGCCTCTTCCAAAGTCTTTAACGCTTCAGTGAAATGGACAATTCCAGAAAATTACTAAGATGAGTAAACACAATTTATTATTGTCTTATAAAGACATCAAATTATCTAAAGGAAGAGAGAGAAGTCTCCTATGGAAATATTTCCTTAGTTTCTGCAGGGACACTTTCCATTCTGGCTGCTGAGTATGAGTCCACCATGTCACAGGAAGGGTACATTGCACAGAACCTAAGAGCCAGTAGTAATCCTTTGCTTTGCTATAAATTTTTACACTGGCAAATATATGTTTTCCTTAAAATTTATAAAGCAGTTAGATACTGAGCTAAGACTTATACACCCAACTTCCTGCATAGAGTAAATTTCTCCTGCTAGGTTATGAATCCCAAGGCAAACGTGAGCTTAGATCTCTTCTCACAAAACTGACAGGCCCTTCGTTTGTAATCATATCCCCACATTACTCAGGGTATAAATGGATTTCCTGGCTGCTTCTCAAAACGTTGACAACAATAATACTAATAAAATACCATGTTCTATGTCTATATGCCTGTCAAATTCAACTCAAATGCAAACACATGACACACAGAACCAAGACGTTTTTTCAATTAAAGCCCTTGACTGACGGAAAAGGGAAATATAACGCCTCAGCTTCATGTCTTCAAGACTAACACTGGCAACTAAGATGGGAGGGAAAAAAAAATCTCTGGCAATTTTAATGAAGGAAAGAGCCAACTCTTTGCTTCCAATAATCCTGTGAAATTGACCAGAATGAAAATCAGCAAATTTGGGAAGAAAGGAGTGTTCCTTCCTTGGCATCTTTAATTCCATAAGAATCCAACATTTTTGTTCTGAAGCTACATATTGAAAGGTTGGTAAGGCCAGTCAGAGGCAGCAGGGGAAATTGGATGGAAGAGGGGGGGGGACCTGGGAATCTGAATTACAGCAAGTTCCTCCTACAAACTAGGTGATCTTGGACAAGTAGCTTAAACTCAGTCTCAAATTTTCTCTGCTGTAGAAGGAAACAGTCACATGAAATAGTTTTTGGGAATCAAAATAAACATCAGAGCAGATGTAAAATCACCTGGCATGTAGTAATCATTCAAGAATGGTTATTTCATAAACGTTGAGATTTTTGCCCAATTAGGTACGTCAGGAAGAATGCACTCTTCTACCCAATTAAATCTCTGGAAAGCCACTTGACAAGGTATTTGAAGCTACTTAAAAATCTATGATGTGCCAGGAAAAAAAGCATGATGATTTTCTCTTTGCTATTTCCAGATCAGGACAGATAACATAATGATCAGCATTTGGTTTGGATATTCAGATGGATGGATGGACGGATGGATGGATGGATGGATGGATGGACAGATGGATGGATGGCTGGGTGGGTGGATGGACGGGAAGAAGGGCAAAGACTTTAGAACCCACTTGCAAGACTATCAAATTCCTAAAGAAAAACAGAGAATATCACCAAGTCCCACTATAGTGTATGTTTCACTTCCAAACCATTGATTCCAAAGGAACCAGATCAACTTCTCCACAGCCTCCAGCTCTGCTTTCTCATTTTTGAACGCTATTCATAGAAGTCTTGGGTTCTATTTGTTACAGAAAGTATTTGAAGTTAAAATGCTTCATATGCACAAGTACAGATGTAAAAGACACCACAGAGCTAATACATTTTCCAGAGAGACATCCAGGAAAATAATCACATCTCTTTCTAAAACGCTTGATAGCAGCCAAAGCTCTGGCCCTTACCTGAAGGTGGGTCCATTCTGTATTTATTCTCTTGACACCAACCAACTGGTCGAAGTCTGTAATCCAAGTAAAACAACCACTGGTCATAGGATTCAGTGTCCTCCAATCCCACATAGCGAAGGCGTAATCTTCCTCCAACATTCTCAATCACACTAACTATCCAGTACTGAAAAGGGCTCTGAGAATCCTGGAGCTCTATTAAGGAATCAACTGTAATGAGGTCTATAGGGCCTTTCCCTCGCAGAGGCTGTTTAAACAGAAGCAAAACTCCTTATTTTAAACTTTATTTTAAGGTTCTCATGGAAACAGATGACAGCAGAAGATAATATTTTTTCACACCATCATCCAAGCTACTGGCAAACAGTCTGGTGTTTCCCTCCACCCCACTGCCCCCGCCCTCCCCTCCCCTCCCCTCCCGCGCACACATCCATTATACCCGACTCTGTATCCAACAACAAAGCCACAAGTAAATAGAAAATGACAGTTTGTGCTAAGTTCTCACCAAACAAATCACCCTTCCCAGATAAAACTGCATTTGTGAGGAACGAGGGTGCTTTTAAGAAGCGTTACACCAAATTTGCCTCGAGCTAGAAAACATGCAGTAGCGAAATGTCTGCTCTTCCCGTAGATGGACACATCTGATAGGGCGCGATCAATTTATACCTTGACTCAGCAGACATTTATCTTACGATGGCCCTGCTCTCATAATCAGGACACTCTCGTACTTTGATTACGTGAGTAATGCATGAATATGTGTAGAGGACATTTTTGATGAATGCCTAATACACATTAATAATCAGCTAAATTAGACTATTGTGTAACTTGTACACTTAGCCCCACAGTTGGTTTACAAAATATATATAACACCTGCCCCATGTAAGCAACCTTCTTAGCACATGTTTGCATAGGAAAAGGGTGTTTGTTCAGCCAGCCTTGTAGGCAAATATGTTTTAAAAATTTAACAGAGTAAAACAATCGGTCCTTTTGAAAGGGTGAACAATCATCATTTTGATGTGTCAACCAAACAATTAAATTAGTAGCCATTGAGATACAAAACTACATTAGGCAAAACTCATCACAAAACAAAACCAGATGACTGTATATTAGACCGTGGTGTTCCAAAATATCATTTATGACAGGTGAGAAATTTATGGTTAATGTTAAGAGAATAATGAGATTGTCAAAATCCACACTGTATTCTTGGTCATTCGTTGTGCTCTCCCCTTTATCAGGGGTGTTCTTCAAACAGATTTGGTGACTCAGTAATTATTTATAACAGTACATTTCTCTTCCTGTTCTAGAATGTAAATAGTAAAATGTTTTATGATAAAATTATTTTCATATCACCATCAAGACTGCAGATTAAAACTGTTTTTACTTCAGTACCTTAAAATGACCTTAACCACATTTAAACATGTTTAGCCATTTCTATTGCTTAACGTGTATGTGTTTAAATTTCAGCATAATGCATCCGGAATACAATAGTTAATGGAACCATTTATCGACACGCTTTGAGACTACACCCCAGCACATATATACTTACTCATCACCTCTACAAAACAGTTATTCTACAGGATTTTATATACATTCACTAACATAAGATAGAGTCTTAAACGTATAGGATAGGGGATACCTATCCTAACATGTTATTATTTGAAAAGTGTTCATATAAAAGCAAATTTTCCACTTATTGATTGGACCAAAGATTCTTCAGTGCCATTAGAATCAGTAGCCTAAGTAATTTGGGAGAAGACAGGAAGTTGTGCTATTTGGACACTGATATCCGTGTGGACGCATGTACCCGCAGAAGGATATATGCAAAGGTGCTGTTAGGTGTGAGCTCATGTAACTGTGCTGCTTCAGACAGAGAATAGCTGGATAACAATACATACACCTTCTAGGAGGCTGGCTGGGGCCGTCCGGGAACCAGTCAAATCACGAATGAGAAATTCAGTCCAGTCCGTGTACTTCTCTTTGATTGCTGGTGAGACAAAGGAGAGTAAAAAAAAAAAAAAAAAAAAAAAACACACTTTAACAAAGCAGTGGAGCTTTCAACATGTTAAATAAAATGCCAGCACTTTTCTGTACACATGTGTTCTTTCATGACTTTTCTTCGTTTTAAGTGCCGTGCTTAAATGAAGTACTAAAATGGCAACGACAAATCTGTCAGCAATGGGTGACTTCACACCTACCACGTGCCTAGATTTTGCTGGGCACCAAGGAGATGAAAGAATGTGAAGCCCTGAAGTCTTATCATCTGTTCAGAAACTTCTGTAAACAACAAAGAAGAGGGACTTCCCTGACACTCCAGTGGTTAGGACTCGTGCTTCCAACGCAGGGGGTGCGGGTTCAAGCCCTGGCCGGGGAACTAAGATCACACATGCTGCGCAGCGCAGCCCAAAAAAAGAAAATTAATTGATTAACCATTAAGAAAAAAATTATTTTAAAAAAACCTAGAAAATATTCCAAAGCACAGAATTTAGGAGGTTCCAAGAAGAAAGAGCTCCATGAGGGTGCTTTATTTATCTCCAGGTGGGAAAATAAAGCCAGGCTCTGAATTATATAAAGATTTATTATACAGGCAGAGAAGAGGAAGAAGGGATTTGCAGGCTGAGAGGAACAGCATATGCTAATGAGAGTGATGGAGGGAGAGAATGGAGAAAGTGCAGCCCTCGGACACACGGCCAGGCCTGAGCACAGAGCATTGGGAAATAATGGAATAAAGTGGTGGACAGCCCAGAAAGCCAGCACACACGTTTAATAAACAGGAAATCTCTGCATAAGATGAATCTGAAAATAGCATAAAGGCCTGAAGGGAAACAAAGGAAGCTAATGGCAGAGAAGCCAAGGTAGAGGCTGCTGTCTGGGGCCCCAAACAGCGGGGACAGCACTGCATTCGAGACATCTTTCGCAAAAGAAATACCGGCCTTTGGAAGCCAGCGTTCTACAAGTGCTTCAAACCCAAGACTTGAGAAAAATGTAACTTCTTGGCATAGCTCCCAGGCTACAGATTTCCCAAAGCTAAGGTTACATCGACCCCTGGGAGAGGCCCCAAGCCTTCTCAGGGGATCACAGGATTCACAACCTCGGCCACATGAGAAGAACACACTGGCCCAGACTCCCATCCACCCACTGTGATTCTGACCTTCACATCCCATGAAGACCAGGGGACCCAGGAGCACTGCCCAGGGTACCACATTCAATACATAGCCTCTGTGAAAGGTTCGAGACTCAAGCAGTTCATAGATTGTTTAGGTTCTTTAAAAGCAAGAGGCAACCATTTCTAGCTCAAACCTAAAGGAACAGAGTTATCACCAAAGGGAAATAGGCCACACCGGTGGTGGGAAAAGCAAGCTCATGGCGTGGGGAAGACCTGGACTCTGAACTGGGCTCTGCCATCACTGGCTACATGACTTTGAGTACTTCACCCAATTTCTCTTGGACTCTTTCCTCTAGTGCTACAACATTTTGCTTGTGGGATGCTCTAAGAATTAAAGAAGATACGCCTGTCAGAAAAATATAACCATACCTGGCACATCTATGCAATTAATCAATAACAACTCTAGTTTTGTTATAAGTATATATTGAATTATTACACATTCTCACCAGATATTTTTTTATTGATTTCCACAGACTGCAGATGGAAACTTTCGACATGCTTTGGCAGAACTGCCAACAGATTAGGGACCAGTGGCAGCAAACTGCTATTTCCATCACTAACCTGCAGCTCAGTCAACATCTCCCGCCATCACCCATCAATGAGCATAAGATCAAGAGAAAAATCAAAATGGAAGGGACTCAAGCAAGACAAAAGGGATTCGGGCAAAGTCGGAAAGGCCAGCTTTGGGTGGGACAACATTGTCCTAGACCTGGACCCACTTAGCAAAGAGCAACCCACCTCCTCAACATCTCTAACTACTCGGGATTTTTTTTCCTCAAATAAAATGCCATCTTCTACATACATACTTATAAGGAAATGCATCTATTGGGGGCAAAAACTGTGTTATTGGGTCCCTTTCCATCATTAGCTAGTGTAGCAAACAGTTTTCAATGCTACACCCATTTCTGTGGACTGAATGTTTGTGTCACCTCCAAAATTCATTCGTGGACTCCTAATGCCCAGTGTAACTGCGTTAGGAGGTGGGACCTTGGGGACGTGATTAGAATTAAATAAGCTCATGAGACTGAAGCCCTCATAAGTGGGATTAGTAACCTCATAAAAGAGACCCTCCTCGCCCCTACTTCCATGTGAGGACACGGCCAGATGCCTGTCTATGAACCAGGAGGCTGGTCCTCATCAGACATGAGGTCTGCCTGTATCTTGATCTTGGACTTGGATCCAGCCTCCAAAACTGTGGGAAATAAATGTCCACTGTTCACAAGCCACCCAGTATTTCTGTTACAGCAGCCCGAATGGACTAAGACAGCTCTCCTGCTTGTCTAAGGTGACTGAGAAGACCAAAGCGATGGAATACTAGATAAATTAATTAAAATTTGTATTTATCTTTCACTTTACAAAGCCTTGTTAATTTACTTTGTATCTTTTGATCATCCTAACAATGCTACGAGGTGGCTCTTCTTAACTAACTTTTGCCCAAGTTCATTGGAAAAACAAGGGCAGAGCCAGCCTCAAACTCGAGTTTGCAGATGCCAAACTTACAAGCTTATGAGTCTTTCCACTAGGATCTATGATTCTCAAAGCTTTGGCATACAGAGAAATCAACCATTTGAATTATAGGCATGACAGGGATAATATGAAAATGACTGCTTAAAATAAGTTCCAAGATTAGGACAAAATATACAACAGCACCCAATAAATATGCATTTCATTTTTTATTCCAAAAGGGTGACAATTAGCACAGTCGAGGGAAACATGGTCCTGTGATTGACAGAATTTATGTCTACATCCCCTATGAGAAGAAAACTCAATTTTTCATTTAAGGGTTGTTTCTAACATCCATGTAATCAAAGTTAAATTAGAATTTCTGAAATATGTATGCACCCTGTGGAGACACTGTGCACTGTTGAAATTTAAATAGTCTGAGTCACAGCAAGAGAACACTGGAGATGGCTGTGAAATTTACATATTCGGGGCCCTGCACTCCAAAGGTCCTGTAACTGGCCATTAACATGCTTTTGCATGAGGCTCTGAAGCAAGCTTTTATTTGCCACAGAATATCTAGACAAATGGCTCTCCGTGGAAAAGTGTATCTTAGCTACAAAGGTACACCAATCATTTTAGGTTAGAAAGTAGAAAGAAAACAGTTCTCAGGAACTTTGCTAATTTTAGAACAACTATTTCAGTGGACATTTAGTTCTCAAAACTCTAAATTTTCAAATGTAAAAATTAGGGCTTCCCTGGTGGCGCAGTGGTTGAGAGTCCGCCTGCCGATGCAGGGGACACGGGTTCGTGCCCCGGTCCGGGAAGATCCCACATGCCGCGGAGCGGCTGGGCCCGTGAGCCATGGCCGCTGAGCCTGCGCGTCCGGAGCCTGTGCTCCACAACAGGAGAGGCCACAACAGTGAGAGGCCCGCGTACCCCCCTCCCTCCAAAAAAAAAAAAAAAAATCTATGACAAGAAGTACTGCCATATATACAAAACTATGCATGATGAATTTACAATTCCCAGGCAATGGGTTTGTTTTAGACAATATTCAATTCAGTTAAAGTTTAGTACAATAAAAACTGCCCAGAAAGTCCTGAGAATTCATTGCAATACAAGCTGATCTATAATTTTCCACATATAAATTTCTAACTAAAAATTTTTAAACTATGAATTTTAATTTACTACAGAACATATCTGTTCAAAGACTCAAAATCAAGGCGTACGAATGTAAGAAAAATCTCTCTCAAATATAAACCAATTGCTTGACCTATGGTCCTTATCTTTTTCTTCAAATGATCCACACATTAAATCTCAGAAAACACGCAACCTAACTACAGATTGTGAACTTTACAGCAAGAAAGAAATGATTAAACTGGAAAAAATCTGCAACTTTAGGTGGATAGAAGTATATCCACAACTTGGTAATCATTTTCCCATTTCTTTAATTTATAGAGAGAATCTCCTGTAAGTCCATAAGAAGAATAAAATCAGGATCTTTCTACAATGTTCTCATGAACATGTTTTCAAGGTTCTACTCAGTTATAACATTATATAAACATTCAACTTCACTTTTTTAAAAGTCCCAGTTACATTTTTCATTTTCATACCTCATTTTGGAGAGGTACCCACACCTCACCTAAGGAAGCCGTCGTGAACTTGAGTTTCAGAAAAAGGAAACACCCCCCCCCATACACACACTCTTTTTATGAAGACATTTTAGATGACCCCAAAATCCTACAACTGCTTTATTAGAGAGCTGTCTATAATAGGAGTTCCAAATGAAAGGCAGAAGATTACCATCATTTTTTCAGAATTTGGGAAACCACCACTCTTGGTGAATTTCCAGCCCCACTGAGCACATGTAAACATAAAGTAATTCACCATTTCTCAAGGATGCTGTTTCCTATGGACATTGGTCTGGGGGAACACAAAGTCACCCATCCGAGCTGCCCATTCAGGCAGATTGTGAACACTGAGACCTCGCCTGGGGTCAGATGGACACACTTATCTCTCCTTCCCTGTCACCACCTAGAAAAGACAGGTCCATGGAGAAGTTGGCTGTATCATGCCTTTCTGCTCATTTGAAAGATGGCGAGAACAATTACCATGAACAGTGAGGTCACTTTCACTCAAACACACTCTGGGTAAAAGGAAAGTCCCATTCCTTATAACCCTAGAGTTTAAACAGAGGATATTTTGTTCTTCTTTCTGGCCATTTCCTCAACTCACTTTCCACCACCCCTTCTTTGAATCCATTATATCAGTCATGTTCTTAATTTGTAATGGTTGTTTCTTGCTCTTTGGTTGTTCCTTTCTTCTAAACATTTTTCTTACCAGATGCCATTTTTCAAAACCCTTCATTATAGTAATTAGAGGATGTTCTCCTCTTCTGTGCCCTGGGTCCTCTCATTCCTATGGGTTTTTTTGTTTTTTATCTGCCTCTTTCTCTCCTGTATCAGAGGCTCTCCTGGAGTGACGGGTGGCCTTTAGTTGTGCGTCATACTTAAATTGGACACTAGAGAAAGGCTGAAAGTGAGATTTGTGTCCTGGAACCGAGGGTTTTGACTCAGAGTGGTCACTATGCAACTCCCCTCTGTGAAGCAAACTCCCAAACTGGATTCCCTGCTTCTCCCCGGTCAGTTCTGCCCATTTCTTCAGAGATGAGCTTGAGGGAGGAGCCTGTGGATACTGGTCCTTGGTTGTACCAAAGGCGTAGGGGAGACAGAGCCTGGGAGGTGTTCCAATTACAACAAGCATCCCGTTCAACCCTGTGCTTCTCAGCCCCAAGTGGGACTCCCACCCACCCGGCTTTCAATCCAAAGTCGGGTGCTTGCGGGGGATCCCAGGGGCCCCTCAGCTGTAGCCCGGGTGTGTGTCCAGGGCTGCGGCAGCCCCTACCAAGCATCAGCAGTCACCAAGCCTTCATCAGCTCTCAGGCCACCAGAAACGTGAAATTTCCTTTCTGCGCTGGTGCCTCTTCAATTTTTTCTGTTGCTGGTTTATGTATTTGTTACTCCTTTACTATCACTTTAATGGGGTCTCTGGAGGAAAAAGAGATAAATAAGACTCTTCAATCCACAGCTACTCCCAGCTCACCAGAGAACTGGGCTGTTACAAAATGTGAGGCAGCAACCTTTGACTTATCGGGAAAAGATTCTTTAACGCAGAGTTTGCTAAAGAAGTGAGGCAACAGAGAATCTTGAATTATAAATGGAAGCACTTACACATACTATTAAGAATAAAAGACTGAAAAGAAAAAAAAAAAGAATAAAAGACTGTAGAGTTATCTCCCTTGGAGATTTTTAAAGGAAAGAATCTGTACTAATATTTCACATAGGGTTCAAATTAAGTTGTTCCTACAAACAAAAGAATAGATCATAAAATGATTGGACAGGACTGATAAGCTCCTACTAAGTGCAACGGACCACATTACATACTACTGGGGTTCCAACATATAGACAGAAGTGTTTCTGTCTTTAATAATAAATACAGCCTCAATTAAGATATAACTTGTGAAAATGTCATAAAAATCATATATACGTGCACAAAAATACACACACACATACACACACACATTCCTTAGAACTTATACAGAACGGAGGAAAAGTTTCAATTCAAAGTTTCAGACCTCTTTCCATTATATAAATATACTTGTATAATTACAAAAAGAAATTATGTTATTATTTCGCTCCGAAGAACAGAATTCAACGAAGAAATTAGCTAAGAATTTAGATAATTTAGATAAGAATTGTTGGAGGCAAATGATGGAGACAATGATAGATAACCTTAGGTTGAAACAGAAAAAATAAGTTGACCTCAGAATATTCTACATAATTACAACATTTAACATTCATGCCATACTCATTAAAACCTTAGTCAGTATTTCTGCATAAATGATTTAATTTACCCCTTAAAAAGAAAGGCCTGTGCTACTTAATATTCTACACATTGTTTAGAGATTTCTTCAATATTGGGAATAGATAAGAAGTTATCTTTTGTTGAAACTAGCTTATCATGGGGTCAGATGTGACTTTTAATGGCAGCTACTTCATTGGATGGTTGTATGGATTAAATGAGAAAATAAATATAAGCTTCCTAGCAGTTATTACTCAAGTGGTCAAGTATCAACCCTTGTAAAAAGTGAAGTATTCTTTGATAATGTAGCCAATCATTCCTTCTTTAATGCATCCCAATGTTTGTATAACAGACTAAGTTTTCTTTCAGAAGAACATATATGAAATGTCTCCAAGTGATGTTTTTTTTTTTGTTTGTTTTGTTTTTTGCGGTATACGGGCCTCTCACTGCTGTGGCCTCTCCCGTTGCGCAGCACAGGCTCCGGACGCACAGGCCCAGCGGCCATGGCTCACGGGCTTGGTTGCTCCGCGGCACGTGGGATCTTCCCGGACCAGGGCACGAACCCGTGTCTCCTGCATCGGCAGGCGGACTCTCAAGCACTGCGCCACCAGGGAAGCCCTCCAAGTGATGTTTTAACTACAGGCTAACAATTTCTTGCAGTCCAAATTTAACTTTGAATAAACCTGTACACCAAATCAATGGATACAAAATGATGGCCATGAGTATAAAATCACATATTAATATTTTATTAATTTGAAAAATTATAATTAGAATAAAAATTCCTTCCAGAAGTTTCAAAAAAGGGTGAATTTTTTGCCTTCTAATCTCTTACCTGCCCCTCCCTAGCTTGGATGTTAATGCTAATTTTGCCATCATGATCACTTCATGAAACACTGACAAACTGGCACAAAAAATAATAATAATCTCGGATGAACCTAGAGATGATCATACTAAGTGAAGCAAGTAGAGAGAGACAAATATCATATGATACCACTTATATATGGAATCTAAAAAAATGTATTAACATATACACACTACTATATACAAAATAATCAACAAGGACCTACTGTATAGCACAGGGAACTCTACTCAATATTTTCTAATAACCTACAAGGGAAAAGAATCTGAAAAAGAACAGATATATATACAGGTGTAACTGAATCACCGTGCTGTACATCTGAAACCAACACAACACTGTAAATCAACTATACTTCAATAAAAATTTTTAAAAATTATAATCTACCTCATGGAAAAGAATTCCTAGTATAAACCATTATGGGAATCCAATTCACTTTTATCTTCTATTCCTGCTTCTTCACATTATTATAAAATTGATCCGCGGAGCCTGTGCTCCGCGGCGGGAGGGGCCACAACAGTGAGAGGCCCGCATACCGCAAAAAAAAAAAAAAAAAAAAAAAAAAAAAAAAAAAAAAATTGATCACCTGCTATATGGTAGTGAAATGCAATCTCTCTGGTTAAACTTAGAAATAATAGTCTTAACACAATATACAGGATACCCCATGCACAAAGATCACTACTGGAGACAGTAACTTGCTGATATTTTTTAGTAGAATGAGATCAGCTGTGAATAGATGACACAGTGCTTACATCAATATGAATGTTTTACACACACAGCTATTTACACATAATTTTAAACTGACACAACAGAGCACACTATAGTTCCCGAAGTCTACTGTACATTTCCTCCACATCCAAATCAAACTTCTGTTCTTTATGTTATGCACAAAAGCACATAGAAACAAGTAAAACAGCCCACTTGAGGTAATCACAGAACTCAGCATTCATTCAAACCAGATGTCATTACCCCTATACTCCAAATCTGGCTTAAGCAGTTGCTCTGCAACTTCACTTCTCGGTTAAATTATTACTGCAATTCATGCAAGTCGCAACTTACTGAAGAATGAATTGATTCTAATAAGCTCTTCTTGTATTTTATTTTGCCTGTTTAAGCAAGGCAAGTACCTCCCTACATATCTATTTGCAGGAATGGATTGTTGAGGGGATTTGGGGGCATTACCTAATATTTGAAGGAGCAGCATGGAATGTCCCTGTCAGGGACACACAAGAGGTGAGGTGGTGCTTGCCTTAGGGACCCACTGCCATGCCTGTTCTGTCTCCTTTAAAACCACCCACTTCCAAACCAACAAGGACCTACTGTCTAGCACAAGGAACTCTACTCTTTATTCCTATATGTAATATAGGAATAATCTATACGGGAAAAGAAAATGAGAAAGAATAGATATATATGTAGGTATAACTGAATCACTTTGCTGTACACTTGAAACTGAACTAAACATCGTAAATCAACTCGACTCCAATAAAATTTTAAAAATCCACCCACTCCCAATCTTGCCCAGCCCAGGTCCACACACTCTGAGTCCTGCAACCTTCCCATCCTCTGTCCCCACTCAACCTCACTCAGCCTCACCACGCGGACCCCTCTAAAACTACAGTGACTAGACTTATAACTGCTGGGGAAAGAAAAACACTGGGCTAAACCATCACCCACAAGTTCTGGAATCACTCATCCTTTTTTTCTTAAAAAAAAAAATGCCCTCGAACTCACTTGTCTGACAATCCCCTACCTCCTTGCTCCCCTCCAAAACCAAACTTAGCAAAGAAGACTTAACTCTTCACTCACTGTTCAGCCCCTTCAACTTCACCCCCAAGAACTTCCACCAAGAAGAGAATGATCAACGGTGTCAAACGTTGCTGATAGGACAAGGAAGAGTAAGGCTGAGACTAGGTCATTAAATTTTACAGGAGACATTCCATAGGATCAACTCCTGGGAGTAGAAGAGCAAAGGATTTACTAGATATCAGCAAACTGCCCTCCAAAATTATGCTTGCAATTTGAACAATAACCATGAGTATATAAAAGTTCCCATTTCCCCCAGTTCTTGCCAGTATTTTATATTCTCAGACTTCTCTGGTTTTGTTACCAATCTCAACCATATGAAACTGATTTTTTAGTTTTCACTTTACTGATATCAGGGAGGCTTAGTACCAAAACATGAGGACAATTCAGATTTCTTTTCTGGGAGCTTACTCTTCATGTATTTTTCTACAGACACCTTTTTTTTTTTTTTTTTAAATGCCGATTTGTAGGAGCTCTTTGTTTACGGTAGATATTAATTCTTCATTAGATATAGCAGAGGTCTTAACTTTGTATATGATATTCAGCATGAGCCTTTGAAAACAAGGCATGAGATCATGTTGCCCAGACACTGAATCTTGGAATAAATTTCTAACTCCTCAGCCAGGCTCAACATCCCGCATCACTGGGGCCGCTCCGCTCTTCTTCCCTTTGCTCTCTACGCTGGTTTTCTCTAATCCCATCTCTTCCAAAGGGCTGCATTAGGGCTCTGCACATCCTCTTCCTTCTGTATAGAAACACCTTCCCCCGTCTCGCCCCAACCAACACCTCCTCATCTCACGTCCTCCCTGATCTTCCCTAATTTCCATGATAAACTGTTCTCTTCTGGAATCCCACATTCTCTCCCTTCCTAGACTTAGTACAATTTATAATGACATGTTCATACTCGTTTGTGTAATGGGTCCCCATCTGATGACTCCGTGAGCCTAGGCATCATCATATCACTGCCTTACTACTATATACCTACACCTGTAACAACTGCACGTAGTAGGTGTTTAATGAAATTTTATCACAGGAGGGAAGGTCTGACAGATTAGATGGTTTTATAAATTGTGTCTGTTTTTTAACTAATCTTTGGATGAAAGAGAACTTGTTGAATTCAGATTAGGAACTACCGTTACCATGGATATTACACAGACCTTTCAATAAAATATGATTTAGCACCATAGTACACTACAAGCATTCATAAAGGAACTGCCATTGCTTTTTGTTTCTTCTTTTATTGGGTTGGCCAAAAGTTCGTGCGGGTTTTCGCAACATCTTATGGAAAACCCAAAAGAAATTTTTGGCCAACCCAATATTTGCCTGGCTCGTAACTGCTTACATATGATGTAAGTTACTGTTTAAGATTTTAGTTTAGGCACACATAACCCAGAAAGCGAGAGATCATTCATTTAATTGAGTCAGCATTAAACACCTTATGAGACAGGACAGAAATTAAATATTTCTCTTGAGTTCTCCTCTTGGGTGAGTACATGGTATTACTGCATTAGGCAACACTGACACTGTTCATTTCAGACAAGGGCATCACCCAGAGATTAGAGAAACACAAGGTACTATATATCCATAGCTTAATCCCCAAGGGACCAACTGCTTTCTCTGACGTTCCCCATGACCTCTAAGCCCTATAAACAGCCATAATTTACAAAACAAAAGCCATAAAGATAAGAACTATTTATGACATTCTCAAGGTATAACTCATATTACTCTGCATCATATCTTTAGGAGCCTAGAAGATAAATAGCCTCTAAAACTATTAGAAGAAATTGAAAACCTTATCACTGTTTGCTGGTTAAAGACTTTTACCCAATAAAATATGGAATTTCTCTCATTCTTGCACATTACCCTTCAATTCTTCTCTAGCTGTCAATATCTCACTTTATAGACATTTCTGCTATTGCTTTAAACATTTTCCTGCTTTTAAAGAATACCCTTCCAAAGAGTCAGCAACTATTTTTTCTCTCTACTAGGAAAAATTTCCTACAGGTCTTTTATTGGCTATCACTGCAGAGAAAGAGTCAACACTGAATTGACATATCACAAAGGTCCAGGGCTCTGAATTCAATGGAATAAGACAATTGCTTGTTACAGAATTTATTTTCATTGGTATATCTCTCTCCCTCATACATGACTTATTTCTTTCTGTAGAGTTACCTTCTTTGCTGCAGCTAAATAGTTTCCATTCAAATTTTTCCCAATGATCCCCTTAGGGGAATGTTTTAAAAAGAAAGAAAGCAGCTTGCAAAAAAATTTAAATATACATGCCCTTTGTATATATCTAATTACATGAGTCAGTCTATTTTTCAACAGCTTTCACATTACTGTCCGTGATGGTTAATTTTATGTGTTGACTTGGCTGGACCACAGTGTCCAGATATTTGGTCCAACATTATCCTGTTAACAAGAGGATGTTTTGGGATGAGATTTACATTCAAACTGGTGGACTTCTGAGTAAAGCAGATTGCCCTCCTTAAATGTGGTGGGCCTTGTCCAATCAATTGAAGGCTCAAATAGAACAAAAGACTGACCTCCCCTCAAAGGTAGGGCAAGAGGGAATTATGATGAAATCAGAGGAGAACTAAATAAATGAACAGATATTCTTGTTCATGGATAGGAAGACTCAATTTTACCAAGATGTCAGTTCTTGCAATCTTGCTCTACAGATTCAATGCAATGCAAATCAAAACCCCAGCAAGTTATTTTGTGGATATTGAAAAACTGACTCTAACGTCTATGCAGAGAGGCAAAAAACCCAGAATAGCCAATACAGTAATACAGTGTTGAAGGGGAACAAAGTGGGAGGTCTGAGACTACATGACTTCAGACTTACTATGAAGCTACTGTAATCAAGACAGTGCGGTACTGTCAAAAGAACAGAAAAACAGATCAATGGAACAGAACAGAGAGCCCAGAAATAGACATACATATATACAGTCAGATGATCTTCGCCAAAGGATAAAAGGCAACACAATGGAGCAAAAATATCTTTTCAGCAAATGATGCTGAAACAACTGGACATCTACACGCAAAAAACGAACCTATACACAGACCTCACACAAAAAATGACCCTTCACAGGGCTACACTGGTGGTGCAGTGGTTGAGAGTCCGCCTGCCGATGCAGGGGATGCGGGTTTGGGCCCCGGTCTGGGAAGATCCCACATGCTGTGGAACAGCTGGGCCTGTGAGCCATGGCCGCTGAGCCTGCGTGTCCGGAGCCCGTGCTCTGCAACGGGAGAGGTCACAACAGTGAGAGGCCCGCATACCACACACACATACAAAAAAAATTACCCTTCACAAAAATTAAATCAGGACTTCCCTGGTGGCACAGTAGTTAAGAATCTGTCTGCCAATGAAGGGCACATGGGTTCAATCCCTGGTCTGGGAACATCCCACATGCCGCAGAGCAGCTAAGCCTATGCACCACAACTACTGAGCGCTTGTGCTACAGCCTGCAAGCCACAACTACTGAAGCCCATGTGCCTAGAGCCCATGCTCTGCAACAAGAGGAGCCACCACAATGAGAAGCCCATGCACCGCAACAAAGAGTAGCCCCCGCTCGCTGCAACTAGAGAAAGTCTGCACACAGCAACAAAGACCCAACACAGACAGCAACAACAACAAAAAATTAACTCAAAATGGAGCTACATATAAAATGCAAAACTATAAAACTCCTAGCAGATAACATAGGAGAAAACCTAGATGATCCTGCATATGGTGATGCCTTTTTAGATAAAAAACCAAAGATATTATCCGTTAAAAAAAATAACTGATAAATTGGACTTCATCAAAATTTAAAACTTCTGTTCCCCAAAACACATTATCAATAGAATAAGAAAACAAGCCACAGACTGGGAGAAAATATTTGCAAGGGACACATCTGACAAAGGACAGTTATCCAAAATATACAAAGAGCTCTTAAACAACCTGATTTTAAAATGGTTTAAAAAATTTAAAAATGATTTAACAGATACCGCACCAAAAAGGAATACATGTGGTAAGTAGCTTATGAAAAAATGCTCACATCATACATCATTAGGAAAATGTAAATTACTACCTTTGAGCTTCTACTCAGAGCCTTGCTCCAAAGCCAGACCACTATGCCTCCACTCACCTTTCTGGAGCAGCCGCAAAAGAGATGCTGGAGACCGAGACCCACCCTTCACATATGACTCTAGTCCAGCTCATGCTTGGCTTTTCCATCTCTTGGGCCGCCATATTTGGACTGCTGGCAACGTCACTCAACCAAAAGCCTGGCAGCCAGGTCAATCCCCTCATCTTAGACAAGCTCATTACTAAAGTCTCAGACTGACCAGTTATTATATCCCCAAAGCAAAGATTCTTAACTTACAGTGCGTGACTGCCTTCATGGAGTTCATGAAATTGAGTACGGTGAATAAATGAGCTCATAAAATTGAATAGAAAATTGTGTGTTTGTGTGTGCGCGTGCGCGTGTGTGTTGAAGGCCTCTTCCAAGAAGTTACATTGAGTTCATCAGATTCTCAAAGTAGTCTATGACCCCGGAAAGACTGAGAATGATTACAGACTTAGAAAACAAACTGATGCTTACCAAAGGGGAAAGATGGGGGGGGATATATTAGGAGTTTGGGATTAACATATACACACTACTACATATAAAACAGATAAACAACAAGGACCTACTGTATAGCACAGGGAACTCTACTCAATACTCTGTAATGACCTATATGGGAAAAGAATCTAAAAAAGAGTGGATATTGGGCTTCCCTGGTGGCGCAGTGGTTGAGAGTCCGCCTGCCGATGCAGGGGATGTGGGTTCGAGCCCCGGTCCGGGAAGATCCCACATGCCGCAGAGCGGATGGGCCCGTGAGCCATGGCCGCTGAGCCTGCGCATCTGGAGCCTGTGCTCCGCAACAGGAGAGGCCACAACAGTGAGAGGCCCGCGTACCACAAAAAAATTAAAAAAATAAAAAAATAAAAATAAAAAAGAGTGGATATATGTATATGTATAACTGATTCACTTTGCTGTACAACTGAAGCTAACACAACACTGTAAATCCACTATATTACACTATAAAATAAAAATTAAATTTAAAAAGAACGATTACAGAGACGACACCATATTAAAACACGGCTATGATATACGTCAGTAGACTGAGTTCCCTGAGGACATGTTCTTTCTTGTCATCACTGTTGATCCCAGCACCCAGCACAGAGGCCCCAATAAATGCTCCCCACACAGCTTTTCAAAGTAAAACAACTTCTCACCTTTCTCCAACCCAACGGGTATGAGACACTACAGTTCTGATTACAAAGACACCTACTAAGTGTTCGTTACGTACCAAGCACTCTTTCACACATAGCATCTCAGTTAGTACTTCCAAAAATCCAATGAACTAGTTATTCTCATCCCCATTCAACAAGAAAAGACTCAAACGCAGACCTATCACAGTTGGTGGCAAATATATTAAAGAATACATTTGTAACAGACAGGTTTCTGTTAACTCACATCCTATGCATAAAAGTTCCATTTTAGAACAATAACTCCTCCAAACACATGTATTATATAATTATAACAGAGAGAATAAAGAGAATAAAACAGATGCAAAACACCAATTATTTCAGAAATCAAGGACGTAAAACAGTTACTCAAAAAAACCCTTAGATTCTGGATCAGATTTCTCAAATCTACTTCTCGTATACTTTAAAAGATTTATATTACTAGTTAAGCAAATTTTAAACAAATGTTTGAAAAAATAAAACTCCTGTTCGCCAACAACTACACCTCATTAAATGTTATTTCCCTTAGAATGAAATTTTTTAAAGAGTAATACTCTGTGAAAATACATAACTGAGTATTACTTCCTTAAGAGATTCAAATCTGATAAGCATGCTAATTATAATCATTAAAAAGGTACCATCTTTAAATACATCTCATTGAAACTGTATGCGTGCCTAATACAAACAATAACATGAGAAAAGAAATGGAATAATTCTGTAAGCATTCACCATTGAGATCTGACATATTTATGACATGCAATGAAATTCCCCTTATTAAAGTCAAGTTCAAGAAGATTCAGAACATGTTCTTCAAGAGAAAAGGCATGATTCATACATAATGAGTCAGGTCCAACTGTGAGTGCCAATAGCTTGCAGGCATTCTACAAGTAATGGACAAACTCAGTGACCTAAGAGTCATGCCTGAATATAAAACACAGCCCCAGAGCTGGTTAAATTCTCTAAACCTGCCATGTGTGTGAAGACTAATAAAACATAAACTCTCTTCTACCAATGAGTCCTATAAAAACACTGAGATTCTGTCTCTGAAGTACTAGAAAACAGAGCTTCTTGGCAAAATGGAGTCCCTGGAAAATATGTTCTTGAAAATAGATTTCTTATCTAGCTAGCGTAGTTTTAAGTCCTCTCCATCCCTACATTCTATGAGGACATTATTGACCTGTAAATTTTCTTAACCTGTTAGCAAAAAACTATTATTGAATTTTAAGGGTTTTTTTTAAAAACACATTTTGTGTGTCTAAATGACAAGAGTCACTGACAACTCAAAATCACAGAGGTGGAATGACATCTAAATTACAGGTCTGCCAACTGGAGAATAATCCCAACATATAACCTCACTCCTTCACACATTTCTTCCCTTAAGATCTTTCTACTCTGAGAACTCTATATGGCAAGATTCAGAGATCAATTTCTCATCTGTCAAATCCAAGGGCAACGGCTGTAACAGAACAGCATTGCCTGATGCCAGGGCACAACTATTTGGAAGCAGGTTAAGCAAGTACCATGAAGCAAGTGGGGCGAGACTTGTAGAGTACAAAACAGAGTGTAAAAGATTAAGTGGGTAGTAGTTTAAGATCACCAATGTCTTCCATACTGCCAAATCCAATGGTCAATTCCCAATCATTTATGTATTTGATGTAATTAAGAGCACTGGATAAGATCACTCTCTCCTTCTTGAAACATTCTTCACTTAGTGCTATGTTTTGAATGCTTGTGCCCCATCCTCCCCCAAAAAATACATATGTTGAAATTCTAACCCCTAGTGTGATGGTATTTGGAGGTGGGGCCTTGGGAGGTGATTAGGTCATACGGGTGAAGCCCCCATGAATGAGATTAGTGCCCTTAGAAAAGGGACACCAGAGAGCTCCCCCACTGAGAGGTGAGGACACCTCTCTTGGTGTCCTTTCCACCAAGAGAGGACACAGAGAGAAGTAGGCTGTCTGCAACCCAGAACCCAACCATGCTGGCCCCCTGGTCTCAGACTTCCAGACTCCAGAAAGGTGAGAAACAAATATCTGTTGCTTATAAGCCACCCAGTTTATGGCACTTTGTTAAATCAGCCCCAAATGACCAAGACACCTTGCTTCTGAGCCATCAAGCTCTCTTGCTCACCTTACCTCACTGGGCATCATGTCTCAGTGTCCTCTGCTGTTCCTCCTCATCTTTTCACCCCCTAAACCCTGGAGCATCCCAGCACACAGTCCTGGGACATCCTCTGCACCTACATGCATCCCCTAACTGACCTCATCCAGTCTCACGCCTTCAAACACCAGCTGTATGCTGGCAACATCCACTTATACCTCTATCCGGGTCGCCTCTCTGAACTCGATACTCATACACACAACGCCCACCTCGACGGCTCCACCATCACCCCAACTTAACATGTCAAACACAGCCTATTGGTCCCCCACCACCACCACGTGCTCTGCCCATAGACTCTCCCAGCTCTGTAATAACTGTGCTTCTCCTGCTGCTCGGGCCAAAACCTGCAGAGTCACCCCTGGCTCTGACACTCTCTCCCTGACCCTCAAACTCCCCCAGCCACACCCCCCAAAGATACATACAAACACACTCATGTCAGATCCACCAGCAAACCCTGTTGACCCACCTTCAAAATCCAGAGTCCAATCACTTTTTTGTCAAATCTACAACCACTACTACCCTGATCCACTCCGCCTGGATTATTGCTACAATCTTCTCGTGGATGTGGCCTCCCCACGGAGCAGCCAGAATGATGCCTTCAGAGCACAGGTCATGACTGAGTGACTCTGAAGCTCAAAACCCTCTGAGGAGGAAAAGCCAAAGTCTTCACCCTGGTCTACATGGCCCCATGGGCTACAGCTCCAATGTTCCTCCCTGTCCCACTGCGCTGGCCTCCATGCTGCCCTATAACACAGCAAGCACATTCCTGCCCCAGGACATTTGCACGGGCTGTTTCCTCTGCTCAGAACGCTCTTCCCCCAGTTACACCCAAGGCGTGGGTTTACCCTTCACTTCCTTCAGGCCTCTGCTCAGATGGCACTTTATTCCAGAGGACACCCTACCCCCACCACATAAAACATCTCTTCTTGTCCCACCAGCCGCTGTCATTTTCCTTCCTTCTGACCTCACCAACGTTCTATCCAGAGCACCTATTTCCAGCTGACAGACTAAACACTGGTATGTTTACTGTCTGCCCCCGCTTCCTTCTCCAGAACTTAAGGTCTGCCAGAGTATTTCGTTTCCTTCACAGCTGTAGACAATCTAGCACCTAGCAGTACTGCTATATGGTATTTCTTGAAACAGCCTCCCCCAAAGTTAATTGGCATCTCCCATAAGAGTCCTCCCCTTGAGGCTGCCCAAGGAGACAGGACACACCTACACAGCTCTACATCACCAAAGGGAAAAAATGTTCTGCATATTCTTTTTTGGTTTATATCTTTAAAATATTTTATTTCCATCACTTAAATACTAGAGCAGATGATTTTTTGCAAATGAAAACATCTACATTAACTGCAGGGCCACAATTCACAGCATAAAAATGACATGGTTTTATTTTATTTTTTCAGTTTTCTTAATAAGCATATACTGTATAGATTCATTATATTTTGGTTAAAATATAAAAACAATACACTGAATTCAGGTTAGAATATTTTTTAAAACTCAGGCCAAGTGTGGGGGATTCCAAGAGTCAACCTAGTGTGGGTATGTGGACCAGAACCTACTGACCACAAGGAACAGAGGTGACAAGGGATGGGGGGAGCATGAGAGATTTTCAAAGACCTCAACATGGTCCCAGAGAGACCACCCCAAGTCAGAGAACACACCATCCACTCAAAACAAAACAAAACTCCTGGTGAAGCAACTGCACAATTTGCCTTTGTAACATGCTTGCATTTCTCCCCTGTCGTTGGGCCTTCGTAATTCTTTTTCTTTATTTTTATTGGAGTACAGTTGCTTTACAGTGTTGTGTTAGTTTCTACTGTACAGCAAAAATGAATCCGCTATATGTATACATATAGCCCCTCTCTTTTGGACTTCTTCCCATTAAGGTCACCACAGTGAATTAAATAGAGTTCCCTGTGCTATACAGTATGTTCCCATTAGTTGTCTATTTTATACATAGTATCAATAGTGTAAATGTCGCAATCCCAATCTCCCAATGCCTCCCACACCCCCGCTTTCCCCCTTGGTATCCATATATTTGTGTCTCTACATCTGTGTCTCTATTTCCTTTTTATGACTGAGTAATATTCCATTGTATATATGTACCACATCTTCTATATCCATTCCTCTGTTGATGGACATTTAGGTTGCTTTCATGTCCTGCCTATTGTAAATAGTGCTGCTATGAACACTGGGGTGCATGTATCTTTTTGAATTATGGTTTTCTCTGGGTATATGCCCAGTAGTGGGATTGCTGGGTCATATGGTAGTTCTATTTTTAGTCTTTTAAGGAACCTCCATACTGTTTTCCATAGTGGCTGTATCAATTTATACTCCCACCAACAGTGCAAGAGGGTTCCCTTCTGTCCACACCCTCTCCAGCATTTATTGTTTGTAGATTTTTTGATGATGGCCATTCTTACTGGTATGAGGTGATACCTCACTGTAGTTTTGATTTACATTTCTCTAATAATTAGTGATGTTGAGCATCTTTTCCATGCACCTATGGTCACCTAATTTATGACAAAGGAGGCAAGAAGATACAATGGAGAAAAGACCGTCTCTTTAAGTGGCGCTGGGAAAACTGGACAGCTACATGTAAAAGAATGAAATTAGAACACTCCCTAACACCATACACAAAAAAATAAACTCACAATGAATTAAAGATCTGAACATAAGACCACACACTATAAAACGCTTAGAGGAAAGCACAGGTAGAACACTCTTTGACATAAATCGCAGCAAGATCTTTTTTTTTTGACCCACCTCCTAGAGTAATGAAAAAATAAACAAATGGGACCTAATGAAACTTAAAAGCTTTTGCACAGCAAAGGAAACCATAAACAAGATGAAAAGACAACCCTCAGAATGGGAGAAAATGCTTGGACCTTCTTAATTCTGACCTCAATCTTCTTGACTGCAGCTTCAGCCAACCCCCTTCTACCACCTTCTTTTCCAAAGTCCCCATGCAACCTTCATCCAGATAGTTACTTGTCTGGTAATAAGACTCCAGGCATCCTCTCTCTTCTACTCATACATTTAAAATATTTCACAAATCAACCAGTTCTTTCAGTTTGAGTTCATCTTCAGCATTTACTATGACCCCAGTCGTAGTACTTCTTTTCAGTAGGAAAAGTGTGGGAACTAATTACCATTCAGTAGTTAACCACAGACAGAACGGATGTTACTCCCTAGGCAAAGCAGCCGAGTAGGAGTTCACAGCTCCTAAATTGGCCATGACATTGAACCTTGACCCTGGGTACTCCCCAGGAAAAGTTTCTGAACAGGATAAACAGGAATTCCAATGGCTATTCCAAAAACAGAGATGCCTTGGCAATTAGCTGGCCAGATTCTTGTTGTTATAAGAAAGAAATGAGAATAAGAGTGATTGACTATAAGGAACGTTCCAAAGTGAGGGAATCATGATTTAAAACCATAAACCAGTTTTTTATTAAAGATGGACTGTTCAGAAAGAATCCAAGTTACGGTATGCTGTTCCCTCCCCAGTGAAGGAAAACTGGGGTAGTCATGGTGCCTAAAACAAGAGCTGTATTTGATGTACAGGCATCAGCAGTACAGAAGGAGGTGTATTTTAGTGTATCTCTCTCTCTCTCTTTCTCTCTCTCTCTCTCTCTCTCTCTCTCATGATCCTCAGAAACTGAACAGGAATTTCAAAAAAGCAAAGTGCCTAGGGTTTTGTCCTTTATGATTCTTAAAACCAACCAACCACCCCAAAATACTATGATAGTATATCATAAAATATTTCAATAAAAATTTTGCAGAAGGGTCACAATACATAAAGGAATAGGCTGTCCCGGCAGCTGTCAGTAATTCATTTTGAGTGCTCGCTATAAATCCGGCCTGCTCTATTACATAAACAGAATTCATTTGGATTACTGCATGTGGCAGCTCTTGAAAAAGGCAGCTGTAAACACAGCCTGGACAAATTCCCTGGATTTTTCTTCTATCAATTATGTGAGATCAAATTATGTTTGTAGAAATGAAGTTTTACTCAGTAACAATTATTTTTAGGCAATGAAATAGAACAGATATTAACTTATGGTTTTCTTCCTGTTATCACTGAAACCAGATTTATAGCTGTTTAACAAAACAAAAACTTTTAGGTCAGCCTTGGAAGCAGCAATTCATCAACTTCTGTGGGGCAGACAATCCATGCCAGATGAGTGGAGAGGAATAAATTTCCTGCTCATTTTGCAACCATGACTCCTTCTACAGAAGAAAGAGAGGGCAATTTGAGATTTCAAAAGAAGGGAGTGTACAATGTAACGGGGCCTTCTGTATAGACACTGATTCTCACCACAACCTGGGATTGGATTGACTTGTCAAAAAAATCACAAGCTCAAAGAATCTAAAAAAAAAAAAAAAGTGGATATATGTATATGTATAATTGATTCACTTTGCTGTACACCTGAAACTAACACAACATTGTAAATCAACTATACTCCAATAAAAATTTTTTTTAATAAAATAAAATTTTTTAAATCACAAGCTCTTGGTGAGTTCTGTCATTTTATCCAGTATTTCGATAACCCCCCCCAACACAATAAACTGCTGCGATTTAAAACGAGCCCCAAATGGCATTAATCTGAAAACATGCCTCTTTTAGTAACCATTCCTGGTTACAATTCTTGTTTTTTTAGACTATTTCTGCAGGAATAAAAGGGAAACGAAATATTTGTAATGCCATCATCTTAGGGAGACTGCATAAGCGGTTACATAAACACGGCCCCAGAGAGGAGCTGGACGGGGACCTATCTTGGCTGACCACGAAAAGGAGTAAGATTACACGAGATACAGAAAATCACAATTATTACATTCTTCTCTCATCTCAGTCCTCTTTTCTGTGTGTTAGTGAAGATCCTGGCTGGCCCAACAGGAAGTGCTGGTAGAATTGAGGATAGATCATCATTACTGATACTTTCTTTCCATGGCTGAGTGGGGACCACAGAAATGGTTCTTCCACTGTAAGGGGTCAAAGGGCAGAGAAAACCCGAACAAGTCACTCATTTAAAGACTCGGTTTTCTTATGACCGTTACAGGGAGTGCCCAGCCTACAAACTGCTTTTGCTTCAAGGGTCCATTAATAAACCTGTTTCAGAACTCCCTAAGACATTTTGAGCAATTGCAAAGTTACTAGGAAGAATGGTCTGCCAGGCCAACCCAGAGGAGTCTACATATACAAAATATACTGAATGGAGTTTGAATGACGACTAAATCCCATGTATGTGCCATCCATCGTTAACAACATTTTATTTCCACACATTTGTATCACAAATAAATTCAGGAAAAAAGAAGGTGTGGAGACTCTCAAGGGAACAATTGCTAAGAGTTGCCCAATTACTGAAATACAAGGTTCTAAGTAGAGTTTGAAAGTAATCGACCTTCAGTATTACATATATTTGATACATTTCAGTTGTTTACTAAACTATAAGTATTGCAGATCAACTTAATATTGATTCATTTCCCAGGAGACTTAGAAAAACCTATGTAAGTTGATTCAAAATTGATATTTTCAGGAAGGTCACAGAAACTTTTATTAAAACATACCTACATACTAATGTCACAAAGATGCAAATTATCACCAATGGGGGTCAACAAAAGGCTGCTAAAAATCCATGTGTCAATGACAATTTGGTGGAGCAAGTATAAGGTTAGAGGCAAACGCAGCATCTATGGGGCAGGACCAGCAAACCAGGGCTCAGAGGCTAAATCCCTCCTGCTGTCTGGGTTTCCACTGCCCACAAGCCAAGAATGAGTTTTACACCTTTAAATGGTTGGAAAAAATCACCAGTTCATGATGTAAGAAAATTATATGGAATTTGAATTTTGGTGCCCATCAATAAGCTTTATGGGACACAGCAATCTCCTTCGTTTACGGATCACCTGTGGTTGCTCTTGAGATCTGACTGTGAACCTCGTAGCTACAATGAAGACCAGATGGGAAGAGACCAGACCAAACCACTGACTCTGACCATTTACCAAAAAATGCCTGCTGACCCCTGCTGTAGAGCCCCCAGAAGCAGCAGGTGTTAGAGAGATGAGAAAGGGAAGGTCAGAAAAAGCTTATGATTCATTACATGAAGAAATGCTCTCAAATCAGTAGCATTACAACGAATAATAACCCTCTACTAACACATGCCAATCATAGCGACAAACAAAAAAAGAAAGATCCAGGGGATGAAGCAGAAAAAAGTGACACAGAGAGAGAGAAAAAAAAGAATAACAAATAACAAAGCAGGAGAAGAGAAAACAAGAGGACAGCTTCAGGGCATTTTGTGGAACACCCTCAGCTGCTAGATTATCATGAAGAGTGTTGACTACACTGGTTAAAGTGATAAGTGCATGTCATTTTTATCCAGTATGGGGAGGGGGGATGGGAAAACAACTAAAATTACCAGCCCTCCCTCCTCATCCAGAAGTAGGTGTTCCCAACAATAATGAGTGAACATAATATGCCCTAAGGCAAAAACTTCCTTGAAGTCTCACAGTTCATATTAAAATTATTCATAAAAACCTTGCTTTCTACTTCATCACAGAGTTATATCTGATACTTTTGACACTGTTCTTAAAATACAGATGAAATGGACTAATTTCTAAAAGCTGACTCAAAAAAAAGAGAAAACTCAAATAGCTCTATAACCTCTAAAGAAGCTGAGTGCCTGAAGAATCTTATCCCTTTATACTTGCTATGTTTCCTCATTCATTAATCCTGATTTTTTTTTTCTTTCTTTTTTGCGGTACGCAGGCCTCTCACCGCTGTGGCCTCTCCCGTTGCGGAGCACAGGCTCCGGACGCACAGGCTCAGCGGCCATGGCTCACGGGCCCAGCCGCTCCGCAGCATGTGGGATCTTCCCGGACCGGGGCACGAACCCGTGTCCCCTGCATTGGCAGGCAGACCCTCAACCACTGCGCCACCAGGGAAGCCCCTAATCCTGATTTCTGCATACAAAATAATAATAGGAGACACAGTCATCACATATCTTAGTTTGGGAAAAATTTAAGCCGTCTGTTCAATATTCAATGGCACTCTTTCTTTTCCAAAGTGGGGGGAAAAATATACTTTTTAGAGGTATTCACAAGGAGCAAAATGTATGCTATCCATTCAAAGATTTAAAAGGGCTTCATAAATGTTTGTGGACCAACCAGCACCTAGTCACATAGTATATGTCTGGCCCTATTCTATAGACTGATGATCTCATCACCTGCATAACATTCAACAAGCATTCAACTGCAATAAAATTCAGGTCACCAGGGAGTCCAGTGAGCGGGCCAGGCATCCCTGGGCAGTGCAGAGCCGCCACTGCTCCCTGCGGTGGACCACTAGACCCCCGCCCCCGCTTCTACACTCTCCAAGGCTTCCCAGAGCGCATGCACACCTCCCAGTCCTCCTGCAGCTGTGCTGGGGCCACACGACTTTTTCTAGCCAATAAAAAGGGAAGCTGGTCCTTCTCTAAGCTCTTTTTTTTCCCCAGCTGATTGCAGACGAGGACGTGGCCCTGCCACGTCCTGGAAAACGCCTGGGTCCATGAATGAGGTCCTGCAGCAGAGACGGCCCATCCATTCACAATGGCCTGTGACAAGAGCAACACAATCAAATGAAGAGCTTTAAGCCTCTGAGACTTCACGTTTCTCTGTTATAGCAGCTGGCTAGGCACCCTACAGACCTACCCTCGTTACGCTAATACACTTTTATAAGGGAATATATACCCTCACCTTATTCTGATATTAACATAATAATTCATTAAACTTCCTGCAGCCTCTTCCATCCATAATCATCATTTCAGCAAAGGGAACAAGTCTATAATGATGAAGAGCCAAAGACAACTCAGCGAGGAAAATCAGTAAAGATCCAAAGTCCGAAATATGCCATTAGTAAGAGCAGAGATGTCTGTGGTTTAGACCAGGGCTTCTCAACCTCAGAACTCCTGACATTTGGAAACAGATAATTCTTCGTGGTGGGGGGCTGTTCTGTACATTGCAGGACATTTACCAGTGTCCCTAGACTTTACCCACTAATGCCAGCGACACGTAACCACTCCCCGCCAGCTGTGACAACAATAACTGTCTCTGGGCTTCCCTGGTGGCGCAGTGGTTGAGAATCCGCCAGCCGATGCAGGGGACACGGGTTCGTGCCCTGGTCTGGGAAGATCCTACATGCCACGGAGCGGCTGGGCCCGGGAGCCATGGCCGCTGAGCCTGAGCGTCCGGAGCCTGTGCTCTGCAACGGGAGAGGCCACAACAGTGAGAGGCCCACGTACCGAAAAAAAAAAAAAAAAAAAAAAAAACTGTCTCTGAGCGCTGCCAAATGCTCCCTGGGGGGCAAAATCCTCCCCAGTTGAGAACCATTGGTTCAGACAGAATACCTGGTAAACAGGATCAAATACATAAATTTGTTCTTGCAGAGGATTCAAATCAACATAATATTTAATATGATAAAAACTGACCTTAATGGGATAAAGCTAAATCAAGGAAATGTGGTCTCATAGTGAGGGGGAAAATTCATAACAGTGATACATAACAAATGTATAAATTTATTCAATGAAGTGACTGGTATCTAACCAAATACTCCAAGCTCATCTGATGCATAGAAACGCCTCTGTCAACACATACACACAGTGCTATTCCAGACCAGAGAGAAACGTCCAAGTGGGGAAAAGGTGCAAAATCTGGTACAAACCAAGAGTCAAGAACTCGGTGTCGAGAGACGGCCACCCCAAGTGCTGGTGTCCCGTGCCCTGCATATGCCCGTCATCCTGCAAGGCGCCTTCCCTTTCTGGCTTGAAAGAAAATCATCACTGTCCTGTTTCCCCAAGCAACAAACAACTCAGACCGTTACAAAGGGTAATTTACTCACATACCACCTTTACCACTAAATATTTTAGTTATAGGTGGCCGACTCTCAATCTGTTCAAATGAAGAAAAAGTGATGCAGATGATAAAAGGGTAAAGAATCCAAGAATCACTGACACTGAACTTCAGCAGTGTCTGATTTTTCCTAAATGCCACCTTCTTTAAAGATGTCTTTTATCAAGGTTAATATTAAGTTGTATTTCCTGAATCCATGCTAACTTCGGGCAGGAAAAGGCAGGTCACACACAGACTTGACAAAAAAAAGGATGTCAGCCTGGGTTAGAAAATTTTCTCTGGGGGAGAAAAAAAAAACCACAGTATTTTGCTAATTTTAAAATATAAAATCCCATGACACCATCTGTGTCATTATACCCAAGATGAAGGTCTTCTTCCTAGTCTATCCAACAGCTGAATTGCTAAGAACACAACTGCCTTCTTTGCACTTAATAGGATAAATCTTGAGCAAGAGGTTTCCAGTGGCTATCTTATCTTTTATTGTGACAGTCAATTGGCTGTGCTCTTATTTTGCAAACTAGCAGATTCTTCCACTGGTGGAAACTCGTCATTTTCCTATTTGCAAATCCACCCACTAAGAAGGCAAAGTGACTTCTAAAAGAGAATTTCACTAATAAATCCATCACATCGTCCACCGTCATCCAAGAGGCACTAACCCATCCAGGTTTATCTTGATTGACCTGTTTATCTTCACTGACTCACGGCTCTAACCAGCAGTCACTCAGCTCCACCAAGCAACAGATGATCTCCCCTGGCAAACTGTTATGATGAATCACCACCACCCCTCAGGGAGACGAAATATCCCACTCACGTCACACTGACAACAAGAAAAATTGGGTAATAAGAAGTGGCTGTGGGTTTCCCTGGTGGCACTGTGGTTGAGAGTCCACCTGCCGATGCAGGGGACGCGGGTTCGTGCCCCGGTCCGGGAGGATCCCACATGCCGTGGAGCGGCTGGGCCTGTGAGCCATGGCCGCTGAACCTGAGCGTCCGGAGCCTGTGCTCCACAACGGGAGAGGCCACAGCAGTGAGAGGCCTGCGTACCGCAAAAAAAAAAAAAAAAAAAAAAAAAGAAGTGGCTGTGCTTTATCTAGGCTGGTGCTATAAAAATTACAATCAGATTATGTAGATGAAATACATGAGCTAAATTTATCTGCGGTACAACGACACTTGCCACAGTCTCTAAAATGGGTTTATGCCGGAGTCAGGGGACAGCTGAAGAAAGGCTGGTGCCACCACTTCTGAAAAGCTCACCTGTCATCCGAAGTATTTCTTTTCGCTGTGGAAACCATTAGACCAAAGACCAAGAGACCAAAGACCATTTCATGGTCTTTCCTCTGTGTACTTGCATCCTTGGTGTCTGTGTGTCCAAACTTCCTCTTCTTACAAGGACACCAGTCAAACTGGATTAAGGCCCATGCATATGACTTCATTTTACCTTCAGTACCTCTTTAAAGGCCCTCTCTCCAAAAGCAGTCACACTCTGAGGTACTGAGAGTTAGGACTTCAACATATGAATTTGGAGGGGACACAAGTCAGTTCACAGCACAATGCAATGATCTTCTAAAGGTAAGTAAGAGCTGTTTTGTGAAGTATCTGTGTTGTGTATGTGTGTGTGTGAGTTTACTGAGTCACAATCAAAACAGCCTAAAAGTCATTCATCTACTAGGTCAACCATCCATCATCTGATCAACCAATCTCCCCTTCAATCATCAGAGTAACTAGAAATTTACAACTTTTATTCCCCTCAACCACTGAAAAGTTCTTTATAAAAGTTCCAAAATTACTCACACTAACTTCTACCCACTAATCCAAATTCTAGCCTTTGAGGTCATGCAGACTTTGTCTTTTCTTTTGCAAAGAAAAAGGGCAATTATTATGCCCTCCCCTAATCGTTTCCATTCTCATATTATTAAATATCCATATTCCAATCACAACAACTTAGTTATGTGAATTTGGAGGTGGGGGATCTTTGTTGTTTTGGGTCCATCTGAGAGACAGGCTGTTTGGAAGGGAATAAGCCTCATATGATTCTAAAACCCTCTCTTCCTTGAAAGCAGCTGCTCCAGAAGCTATCACTCCTAATGCTCAGAATATATTTAAATGTATATTAGGCCCGTGAGCCACAACTACTGAGCCTGCGCGTCTGGAGCCTGTGCTCGGCAACAAGAGAGGCCACGAAAGTGAGAGGCCCGCGCACCGCGATGAAGAGTGGCCCCCGCTCGCCACAACTGGAGAAAGCAAAGCCCTCGCACAGAAACGAAGACCCAGCACAGCAAAAATAAATGAATTAATTAATAAACTCCTACCCCCAACATCTTCTTAAAAAAAAAAGGAGGGGGTAACTCAGTTTCACAGAAGCACTTATGAGTGTCCTAACAGCAATGGAGGGGAAAACAACATCAGGGATAAAACATCCTGTCTTAGGTACACGACGGAGCGGTCTGCCAAATCATTAAGTTGATTGACAGGTAGGATATGGTCTCTTCACCCTTTGAATTACTTGTTTAACACAAGAGTCCGTACATTTCTTAGGATAATCACAATATTCTACCTTCAATAGTTTGTGACTCTGTCTCGTCCACTTTCAAAGATATAAACTGCTTGAGGGTAGGACTTTCTCACTTATCTGGATGCTTGAAGATCGAGTCTTTGACAGCTGAAATAGGCACACTTACATGTGCAATATCATTTTTTTGAAAATGCAAACTGACTTAATACCATAATGATACCAATTCACCAATTAATAATAAATTCTATGCAACTCCAATCAAAAATTCAGTGGGGTTTTTCAGAGAACACGATAAATCTGACCTCTAAATTTATGCGGACTGTCAAAGACCACGGAGCACCAAGACTAGTACTTCCCAAACTTTTTCACATCACGGTACACGTAGAAAATGATCATATCTGTACCCATACCATGGGAGCAAGCTTCCAGCGGAAAGCAATCAGCCCTGAAACTGACAACCCTATGTCCAACCCTATGTCCAACCCTATGTCCCCCTCTGCATTCCCAGAAACTAATGGGATCATCAGGTTGCTGGGGAGGCCTGGACTCAGCTGGGGACACATCCCTGAGAAAAGGCTACCTGTGAAGAGGAAGAGTCAGGGGCACGATACGAAGGGCTTCATATATAAGGCTGCAGTGCTGAAGACACCTGGATCCGTGTAGGGAAAGGAAAACAGACTCAAGGAACAGAAGAGGCAGCCCTAAACCACCACCACGCATGCAGAGAAAACTACGACAGAGAAGTCACTGCAGGTCACTAGAGAAGCGAAGAGACATTCCATGTATGTGCCTGGAAAACCTGGTCACTGTCACAGAAAGAAAAGACAGAATAACCCTCCAGCCTACACAGGCATCATTTATTTGCAGATGGAATAAAGACCTTGAACACTTTAGAAGTTCTAGAAGGAGAACACAAGAAGAGTTTGCAATAAAGGAAGGAATGCTTATTGAAGACACAAAAAAGCACGAACAGCAAAGGAAAGGTCTGAACAGACTGAAAAAGAGTGGACAGAGCTGGGTGGGAAACAGTCAAAGGAAATCTTCACGGCCAATAAACACAGGAAGAGACACACAACCATGGCAGGAATCAGGGATAGAGAGACAGCATTTCACACCCCTACCAGGGCAAAATCAAGTGTCAGCAAGGATGTGGGAAAACTGGAACTTTTCACCTGCTTCTGTTACACTGTAACCACAGTGGAAAATGATTATTTTTTTTATCATCAGGGAAATTCTCTCAAATGGGAAGAAGAACACTCGGCCAAGACTTCCTTGTAGGACTGTTTATAAGAGTGCAAATTCGGGAAAAAAACTGAACGTCCACCATGAAGAGAATTGATACATTGTGGTAGATGCATACAGAGCGAATTGAAGAATTATTTGTATTGATGTCATTGATGTAAAGTCTGAAAACATGTAAAAACAACACTATACATTACTAATGGAGAAATAGACATGCGATAGAAAACACTTCCCGGGAAAAGACACCAAACTCAGGAGAGTGGTTACCATGGAACAGGAAGGGTATTGGGGCAGGGAACCAATGCACAGGGGGTTTCACGGGATCATTTTTTCTCTCTGAAGGATGTCAAAATGTGAGACCTTGAAAGAGCTATAGAGGGAGTGTGCAGGTCTTTTCAATTTAATCTCTGTACTTTTTCTGCCCACGTAGCAAGTCCCCAGAACAGTTTTTTAAAAAAGAAAATACAGATCAACAGAAAGTTCCTTGAAACAGAGATAATCAGAGCAGTCTTCCAAGAATGTTACACGGGAATGTTTTTTCTTTTTAGAAAAAAAAAATTAATATATAAAATATTTGGAGATATGTATGTGTGTGTGTGTGTCTGTGTATATATATATGTACGTATGTATGTATATCCTAGAAGTCCATCAAGTAGAGACCAGTTAGATCCACCACAGTACATACATAGAACAAGGAATTCCACGCGGTTATTTAAAATGTTATACATGCATCCATATTTACTGCCAAGGATATCCAGGAACAATGATTTAAAAGCAATTTACCGGACAGCAGCTATGGTAGGACCCCATGAATGTAAAACTGTCTGCCTGTCTAAAGAGGGGCATGGGGTGTGTGGCCAGTGCATTCATGGAGAGCTGTCTGGAATGATAATGGTGGCTACCTCTACACAGTGATTATTTCATGAATGTTTTACCTTCCTTTTGTCCTTTCCTAAACCGATCGAATGTTCTACAGTAAGTATGAATCATTATTACAATCACACACACACAAAAACACAAATCTGTTTTTTTGTGTTTGTGGGAGAAAGTTCTCTCTGCAGCATACTGGGCGGACTAGGCAATGGAGGTTTGCTAAACCCTGCAATTCAATAACAGTGCAGTGGTGACAAGTAACAGAATAAGGACAGTGGGAGGTGATGGTGGAAAGGGCAGCCCTTCTTTGTTGTTGACGAGAGAAAAAGCAAGGGAGCTCTCTGGTACTTCTTCTAATAAGGGCACTAATTCCATCAGATCAGGGCCTTACCCTTATGACCTCATTTAACCTTAGTTTCTTCCTCAGAGGCTCCAACTCCAAATGCAGCCCTACTGGGGGTTAGGGCTTCAGTTTGGGAAGACACAAATATTCAGTCCATAACATAGAGTAACGGGAGAGAAAAAAATGGATTAAGAAAGTTGTACTTGTGAGAAGTATAAAATCCATACATTAATTATCTCAAGGTATCGGTGCTTGATTACTACCTCTGTAGTAAATAAAGGTTACCTCTGTAACCTTTCTTCACATAAACTTGTTTCCAACATTTCCTTTATGATCCTGAAATGCCATCCATAAGTAACAAAACCTACCTCTACATACAATTTTTTTAAATCAATAAAATGTCCTCATTTTGACATAAAAGAAAAATACATGGACAGCAATTTATACCAAATTAAGGTGAGTTTCAGTATGTAAATGTTCTACCAGGGGGTAGAATGCAGAAGTCAAAGCTTTTAACTACTTACAAGAAATCAGTTGGAACTTAAAAGAATATAGTATTAAACTGAACATTGCTGAAGCACTCTTTTCTATGTGACATCTTGAAAGAAGCACAGGTGTATTCATAAGTGTTATCATGTGTATACCTGCCCTGAATACAACTATCACAGGTGCACAGGGATACATGTGTGTTGCATGTTATTTGAATATTACCAGGGCACTGGAATCAGTACAGAGATGATCTTCTAAGAATGAACAACTCTTGTTAAGGTTCCAAACAAAACAACAGCAGTCTTCCCTCAATTCATCAGGTAGTCACATTTCTGAAAAATTCATACTATTTTAAAATCATACAAACTCTAGAAAAATGATTAGAGTCCAGGTTCCATGGATTACATACATGTTTCACCTTCATGGCCAACTGGACATTCCAAGATCATGGAACAATTCTCCATTGTACAGGACTGTTCCATGTGCTGCAGGATATCTGGATCTGTAGCTCCTGCCCCCCAAATTCCAGTTGCCCTTCCCCATCAACCCCCCCTGCCCCAATTCCCAAATCCTCCCAAGTGGCAACAGGGCACCCTTGGGAATCACTAATCTCGCCTATTCAATACCTTTAGCTTTCAATTCCTATCTGAAATCAGCTTAGGCAGCTACAGCTTGGAAGACCCAGAACACTTGTGACATTCCATGTAAATATTATTATTAGTCTGAACACCAAAGATAACCATTTGCATTGTCTCAAGATAAATCTGTCTTCAAATCACACAGACTACTGAGTTTACCCTTTAATTTTCTGAGCAGTGCATGGTAATTTAATTGTATGACTCTGATTAGCCACGATTTTGAATCATGCAGTTAAATCTGCACCCAGTGCACTGAAAAAGGAAAATTTCAAATCTCTCACTCTTCATAATCACATCAAGTCAAGCGCTGTTTTCTGCTCCCAAAGGAATCTCTCTTCGTCTTCCACATGTGCCCGGAAAACCAAATCAAATGCCCCCTTTTGCGGGGGAGGGGGGTAGATTTCCGATTTCTCCATGCATTTCCTTGGGTAATATTTTAGGGAGTTAACAGTTAAGAGAAGACAATCTTGGAATGTCATCGTGAAAGGAAGCAGCACTTTCCTGTGACCCTCCAGCAGCCAGTTTCCTGTTCACCCCTTCAGCAGGGACCACCAGCTGTCAGGGAGAAACCAGGTCTTCCTTGTAAGCAGCAGCTCTCCTCATGCCTCTCTTGCATCAACAAAAGAAGTTACGAGGATTGCTTCTTTAATTTTTTTCTACTATAAGGCAAAATTGACCGTTTGGGGGCTATACACTTGCATAAAGGTTAACACAGGTATAGATTCACACTGTCATCACCGCAATCAGGATACGGGACACGGTTCCATCCCCCCTGCCAAAGGTCCCTTCCTGTGTCCCTCTGTAGTCACGTCTCCCCTCAACCCCTCAGCCCTCGCATAGAGTGATGCTCTCCATCACTATAGTTCTGCCTTTTAAAGATTTCACAGACATGGAATCAAACAGGACATAACCTTCTGAGACTAACAGTTTTCACCCAGATTAGTGTCTTTGAGAATATTCCAGGTGGCTGCATGTATCAAGAGTCCATCCTACTTCACGTCTGAGCAATACTCCATTACACAGCTGGACCACATTTCATTGATCCATTCACTTCCTGAAAGACATCTGAGTTGTTCCCAGTTTGGGACAACCGTGAACAGAGCTGCAGTCAACATTTGTACACAGATTTTACATGAACGTTAAGTTTTCATTTCTCTAGGGTAAATACCCAAGAGTACGACTGCTAGGTCATAGGGTAAGCACCTGGTTAAATTTATAAGAAACTGCCAAACTGTGTACCAGGATGGCTTTCCCATTTTGCAATCCCATCAGCAATGTCTGAGAGGTACAGTTGCTCCCCAGCCTTGTCAACACTTATTACTGTCAGCAAATTTTTTTTAACTTTAGCAATTCTAATAGGAATGTAGAATTATCTCCTGTGGTTTTAATTTGAATTCCTACAATGACTAATGATGCAAACAGCTAAAAAGATTGTGTCTTGTCTTTTTAAGTCTTTTACTCATTTTCTAATTGGGTTATTTGTTTTCTCCATGTTGTATTTTCAAAGTCCTTTTGGTTCTGGATACAAGTCCTTTGTCACACATGTAATTTCAAATAGACTCTCCAAGTCTGTAGCTTCTTGCTTTATTCTTTTAGTAGTATTGTTCATGCAGTGAAAGTTTTCAACTTTCATTAAATCCAATTTATCAATCTGGTTTTTGGTCTCACATCAACAAACACTTTGTTTAACCCCAGATCATGAAGATTTTATTTTCTCCCACGTTCTCTTCTAAAAGTTCTCTAGTTGTACATTTTACTTTTACACCTCTGATATGTTTCAAGTTAGTTTTTGTAGATTTTTATGTGTGATTTACATCCACTTTCCGTTCTTTGCATATTTGTATCTTACTGCAGGATTTTGAACAAAACAATCTCCTCTTTGATAAAGTAAATGCTAAAATTCTAATTGTCCCAGATAGAACTCACTTCTGAGGTCATCCTCTCTTAATGCTTAAAAGCTTCTCTACATACAAAGACTTCTCTATCTTAAAAAAATATTATTTTGATTTTAAGAACAAGGGGTCTATGAAGAGTTCAAACCCACAGCCCTCAAAGCTCCCATCCGTTTCTGCTCAACAGGAGAACGGGAGGATCTTCTCTGATGGTTTGAACCCAGGCTCAACTTCTGACTGATCTAGCATCTTTCTCTCGAGCAACTTCTTTCCAAATCAGGAATAGCAGGTAATCCCCTTTTTGGTGATTTCTGAAAAATCTCTACCATCACGCACATTTGCCATGAAAAACCCAAACAGCCCTGAGCCTTGGACAGTTTGCCTAATGTCTCATTTCTCCCCCAGATGCAGCCGTGTCCTGAATGTGCATTAGGCCAACAGGCCCCCAACCTCCAATGCTGCTGTGGCTGTTTTTATCAGCACCTTCAACACTCTCACTGGTTTCACATACAGCAAGGATAACAGGGTTCATAAAGTCCATGAAACCACCTCAAAACTCAGGGCATTCACAGACTAACAAACATTAACAGCTGCCAACGAAGTGACAGTGGACAGGTATTAGGGCCGACGCGCTGAGATGCCAGCTTCTACTACCACCCAGGTTTGGGAACCTGGGGCTTCCGTTCTGATTCCAGGGTCCCGGCCTGCAGGGTGCTTCTCCTGAGCCATCCTGTGCACTGGCAGAGCTAGTCCTTAAGAGCCACAGGGACCACACAGGACAGGCTCTAAGACCTCCCCACAAACACAAGAGCAGTGGGGGAAGTGGAGAACTGGCATCACCGATCACAGAGGGTGGGGAACACAAGCTGGAGAAACGCTCCAGGCAGAGGAGGCAATGCCCCTGCTGCAGGGGTACAGCCACGTAACAAGCCAGCCCAACAAACTGGGGCCTAACAGACAGGCTTCTGATGCCTCTGGAATTCCAAGAGGCTCAGAGGGCAGGGTGGTCTCTGCTCCACAATAACTGGGCCCCTTGGCTGGGAAGGCTCTGAGGCCAGGGGTGGCCTCATGACAGTTCTTTCGTCTGGTGCCTGGGCTGGGATGACGGGACCGCTAGGAAGGCCCTCCAGAGCACTCAGCTGAGGCGTCTCCATGTGGCCTGGTGTCCTCACAGCACAGGAGTCACACGTGCTCCACAGTGGCCCTGAGTCCCAAGGGCTTGGGCTCCAGCCAACATGGTGGTGGCTGCACCATCACCTTTCATCTCTTGGCCTTGGAAGTCACACGTGGTCATCTGGGCTGTACTCTATGGCTCCAAACAGCCACGCACCCGCCCAGGTTCCAGGAGAGGGGACACAGACCCCACCCTCAACGGCAGCAACAGCAAAGAAATCTAGAGTCAGATTTTAAAACCATCATAGGGACACTTCCCCGGTGGTCCAGGGGTTAAGACTCCACGCTTCCACAGCAGGGGGCACAGGTTCGATCCCTGGTCGGGGGAATTAAGATCCCACATGCCCGTGTGGTGCAGCCAAAAAAAAAAACCATCATAGCTGACAAACTGCTCAGGGTCTGAAAAACCCCCAAAGACGTGCCTCTCAGGGTCTCCCAGAAATGACAGAGATTCCTTAAGATGCTCTGTGGCTCCAGGGACCACTCTCAGCATCTAGAAACCTCTTATTCTGCCCAAAAATATGGTGTGTGAAGGCTTTCCTACAAGGGGAGGGCTATGATTCGTCCTCAAGACTCTGCTTCTCAACGACCTGAAAGATAAATCGATGCCTTCCACTACCTTCATAACATTTCTCATCATATTAAAAATAACCGCTCCAGCCAGCTCCAAAGCTGCTATTTCATGACTCCCTTTAAAACTGCCTCTCTTCAGCAAAACCTCGTAATTAATTTGAATCCCACCACCCGGCTTCCAAGATCAAACGTGCATGAGTCCCTCCTGTCCCAGAGGGAGGGAGCAGCGCGTTAAGCTGAGCACCTCAGCACCCAGTGGCCTTATGGACACATCCCTTCCCAGGTTTAGTCCCGTGAGGGAGCACGGGTCAGCCCAGAAGGTGTGTCACCCTGTAAGCACGACCTGTTCATTGATAATCACCATAATTACCTAATCAAGAAAAACTCCATCAAGCCAAGCCACCTTAACTAAGTACCTCTCTCCCCCTGCCTTCCTCCCTACCCCCCCACCCCCCTTTCCTTTAGGTACTACCAGCTACTACCCTAGTCAAATGTGCTTGTTAAATCTGTGCCACTTCCACTAAACCAATCTCTGACTGAAACACCTTTTTGCTGCAGGAAACACAGGAACAAAGACTTCTGATGCCTTTTCCTCTACCCGCTTCCTTCCACTAAACAGCCCTCAGTGGCAGGTGACCGTCAGAACTCGGACATCATTTTCAAACCCAGTCCCAGCCCAACTCCAGTACAGCAAGCCTTGCGAGGAGCAAAGCCTCAGTCCCTCTCTCACCACATCTGGGCACAGACCAGCGCAGGGGGTTTTGTTGGTCATTTTTTCCTTGGAAAACTTCTCAGTGGCTACTCAGCTCTGTGACTTCTTTTGTGCTCGTATTCTGACAGCTTATCCAATTTTCATTGCAAACCAAGCTACTGTATAGAAATAAAAATTATATTGTGAGCTCTGGCTAAGACATCTCCCCCATGCTAAGGTTTTGCCTTTACTTTCCATCACTCTGCAGCATATATAATTAACTCTGACACGCTGTCCAACCGTGTGTCTGTAAATGGGTTACTCTTCAATAGGAAAAGAATTCTCACGATCCATGTGGATTGGGTGAATACTGTATTATTATAATCTCAGTAAATAACCTTTAAAACGTACACATCCAAGAGTTCCCCTGAATCTGTCTTCACCTGTAAGCACAGAATGTCATTTTCCCAGGAGGGGACAGGCAACCAGAATGAGTTGCCAGGTGCAGAGCTTTTTCAGACTAGTGTGTGTCTCTCACAACCATCCACGTCTACCCCATCCATTCCTGAGTGTCAGTGGTGTCTTTCTGCAGGACTACTCATCTATTCCTAGACCCCCATCCTGTGGCCAACACAGAACTTCAGGTCCAGCCGAAGGCTCCCATTTCACAGATGAATTAACCAAGACCAACGGAAGCCCAGCTTCTCCTCCACGTCTAACCCTACATGCATTGAGCAAAAAGAAAGCAGAATAGTTATGGCTCCTCCGGGAACGACATGGGACCTGAAGCCTGTACCATCTCTATGGCAACAGGTACCTACAGAAGCTACCTGGACGGACTGTTGTCACTGATGGGCCGTGAAGTTTTTGTGTGTAGCTACACCTGACAGCTGATTTGTCCAGCTGTGACTATTAGGCTTTATTCTGTTTCTTTTAAGTTTTTCCAATGAACATACTTTAATAAAGTGAGTGAGAGTAGCCAAGAAGGCATCCAAGTTCCAATGAGTGAGAAGGATGCTACAAACATTTTTGTTAAGCAAGATAAAAATAGTGTAATGCCCAGAGAGCTGGCAAAACGTGATCTCTGGGTGTCCATGAGGGTGTTTCCATCAATTCAAATGAGCATTTGAATTGACTGACTCAGTAAAGAAGACCACCGTCACCCATGCGGGTGGCAGCATCCAATCCCCTGAGGGTCCAAAGAGAACAAAAAGGTGGAGGAAGAAGAAATCTGCTGTCTGCTGACTTTGTGAGCTGAGACAGACGTGCACCTTCTCCTGCCCTTGGACGCCAGGCTCCCGGTTCTGGGTCCTAAGACTCAGACTAAGACTTACGGCATCAGCTGCCCTGGTCCTCAGGCCTTACTTTGTACTTGGACTGACCACAGAGTGGCTGCCCGGGGTCCCCGGCTCACATTCCCAGATCACAGGACTTCTCAGCCTCCACATCTTGTGAGCCAATTCCTGCAATAAATCTCCTCTTATATCTATTGATCTATCCATCTATCTATCTACCTATGTCCGTCCTTTTGATTCCATTTCTCTGGAGAACCCTAATACAAGTAGTTTTTACCCGAAGACACGACAAAACGAAAGAAGTTTAAAACAGTGGTAGTCACTTCAGTATCAATTGGCACCTCTATGGTTATGCTTATTTTTGTTGTTTTTGTTGTTGTTGTACAATACGACATAACTTACAGATGTACAATAGAGTGCTTCACAATGTTTAAAGGTTATATACTCCATTTATAGTTATTATAGAATATTGGCTATATTCCCTGTGCTGTACAATATATCCTTGTAGCTTATTTTATATCTAATAGTTTGTACTTCTTGCTCTCCTACCCCTATATGCTTATCCTTTAATAGTTTCCCCTGACTGGGCAGGAAAAGGATAGAAAAAGTTTGGAATTGTCCGATAATTCACTTTTGTAATTAAGCTAACGTATATTTATTTATCCTTGCACAAGAACAAATGTTTGAGGAACTTTAACACCTTTCACTCCCCCCACCCCCAGTTACAAAAATGCTTTTATGAAAGCAAGCCAGAAAATGTCTCTTGGGCCATTTGCTTTAATTCCCTTGGAGGAAAGAATTATTGCACGAAAGAAAGCCTTGATATTTCCATGAAGGTCCATCACACAAAGGCAGCCACAAACACACATGGAGAAGGGAGGAATCTGGTGTCCCCACCGCCGCCCCCCTCCCAACCAACCTTCAGAGCTCTCTGCGTCACAATGCAGGGCCTGGGACACATGAATAAATAACTCAGGATAGGCCAAAGAGAGAGTATGAGGTGCATCTAAAAGAAATCACTTTTTCTGGCCACGCTTCAGCTTTCTGACGATGTTCTCCTCTTGAGATAGGAAGACAGGCACAAAATGGAGAAAACCACTTAAATATCAGCTAAACGCCTTTCAATCTTTTCAAGATCGAAAGTCTTTCAATCTTAAAAGACTTGCTGTAATGCCCAGCACACAGCAGCTCTTGGTAAGTATCTGTTGGATGAAGATAACTTGAAGACTTATCTCAAGGAGGGGTCCAAAGAGCAGTGTTTAGAGCCTCTGGGGGTGAGAATGACCTTGGAGGCTGTCGGATAACCTTGTGAATATCTCTGCCGAGAGGGACCCGGGCAAACTGAACGCTATATGAATATCATACAGCCCCCTCCACTTCCAGAAACTTCTCCATGACCGGAGGAAAAGATATGTCCTCTCCCCCACCTTCCTTCTTTCCCTTCTTTATTAAAAAAAAAATCTCATCTTTCTCTAGACTGGCGATAGGAGGCCCTGGTGTTATGGGAACCCCTGAAGGACAGAAATGAGTGATGAACAAATGAGCATCTAAAATCTGGGGAAAGCACACGTCACGGTTTATCAGGGAAAATCAAATTTAGTTGAGCATGTATTTTGTTTACTGCTCCCAACAAAGGATCAGTGGAAACCTCCCGTGCGTTATTCTACCACTTTAGCCACAGACCCTGAGCGCTCTACTTCAGGCGACAATTCCTTTCATTGATGTCTATGGGAGGCACATAATGCCGTATACGGAGAAAAAACACTCAAGTGTATTTCCCATCTGGTCCAGCAACTCACATCACACCCACCTGGCGAGGATAACCAGGATCACGGACTCAGGAAACCGCAGGGACCTCACCCCGACCCTTCACAACAAAACCAAAACCAGCCAAGAAACGTGACCCTCAGACACACAATAAGGCCGCTTTGCACCACCTCATGATTTCAAAGTAGCTGCACTTTTCACTAGCTAACAGCACTTCTGTTTGGGATTACTTCTCCCCTATTTTTATTGAGCCAAAATGGAATCGGAGGGTCACCCGGCGGCACCATTAAAATCTCCTAACTAGCACGAGAACGCCATCTTCCTCAGGGTCTCCATCATACACAGACCCTAACATCAAGCACGACCCATAACCGACACCAAGCTGTCGTTAAAGCATCAACAGCAAAACAAAAGGATTTCGATGGTCCTCCATTAATACAATAATACTGATTCAGCTTTAAAAACACTGTCCTCTTTTCTTACCATTTTCCATCAATGAAAATTGCCAATCAAATGCCCCTGGGCTGCCTGTGGGATTCAGCTTCATTTGTTCACCATCTTACCGAGCCCAGCACCGTATCGCAGACACTCTGAAGGGCCAGGGATACAAGTAGCAAAATCTAGAACCTGCCATCAAGGACTTTACCCGGGGCGATAAACACACAGATAAAAACTGAAATAACGTAGAAGTATTACTATAACCAGAAACACGTTGTTCACCAGAAGTTGTTTTTTTTTTGTTTTTTTTTGTTTTTTTTTATGCTGTATGTGGGCCTCTCACTGTTGTGGCCTCTCCCATTGCGGAGCACAGGCTCCGGACGCGCAGGCTCAGCGGCCATGGCTCACGGGCCCAGCTGCTCCGCGGCATGTGGGATCTTCCCGGACCGGGGCACGAACCCGTGTCCCCTGCATCGGCAGGCGGACTCTCAACCACTGCGCCACCAGGGAAGGCCCAGAAGTTTTTTTTTTTAACAGTGTTTGAAAGAAAAGAAAACAGAATCTATTGGAGGATTTAGGTAAAGTTTAGGAGAAGCGGATTCTTGCCTGGAGTTGTCAAATTCATAGAGCCAGAAAGTAGAATGATGGGGGAGGGGTTGGGGGAGTGGGGAGTTGGTGTTTACTGGGGACAGAGTTCCAGAAAAAGTTCTGGAGAAGAACGGCAGTGATGGTTGCCCGACAACATAATGTTAATGCCAGCAAAATGGACACATAAAAATGGCCAAAATGTTAAATTTCATGTTAGATATATTTTACAATTAAGAAATCAGAAAAAAAAAAAAAAACCCAGGACCCAATGTCTTGCAATCCATCTATGTCACAATGCCTTAGGAGGCAAGAGATGCAAACACTGCTCAGTGAGTACCTGGTGACCCCAAATGTCACTTGATTTTGGAGTAAGCACCCATTCTCCAATTCATATGAAGAATCTGCAGCCCACCACAATTAAAATTTCAAATAAATATCTTCTCTTTCTCAAAAAAGTAACAGCCTGAAAAGCATATACAGGAATACATATACCAACTGCTAGAAGCGTCACGTTAGTTTAGAAAAGGAATTCCTCCCACACTGCTCTTTAGGACATGGGGTATCCCATGAATGAGCTAAAATCCGATCCAAATCACAAATGACACTTTTCTTGGCACCATAAAGTAACAAAAGATTAACCCCGAAAGCAACTGGCCAGCAATTCTGTGCTACAGCCCTCTAACCTGATGGTTTTAGTGACTGTATCTGTACTTAAAACATTTGGGGCTATAATGCCTTATGGAATGAGACATAACCAAAGTTTTTCCAATACACTCTCAGTCACTGAAAAGGAAAAAAAAAAAATCCTCAAAGGGAGGACAAACACTTCTTTAACAAGTATTTCACCTGCTAGTGTAAAATATCAGGCGAACATACATAAAAATCGAAGACATAATAATAATTCAATCCATCTGAACTCACTCGGTTCCAAGTTTCTAAAATCCTTAATCATTTGTAAGTGAAAAATTGCCTTGAAATAATACAACGGTGTAAAATATATTCATGGCGTCATACAAGCCTGTTTCCCTGCATAATTATGTTTCACTTTTCTTCTCACTAATTCCTTCACAGTAGAATTAGCTAGAACTCTATCTAAATACAACAGCAATTCATGGCTCATTACAAGAGTTTCACAAATAGTAGAGAACAGAGCTGAACACAAGCCATGACTAGCTTGGCCAAGGAAGGAAGAATAAATACTCAAGGGTCAAAAGAGCAGAGCCTGTATCCCCCCCTTCAGAGCTACTTTGGGGAAACAAGATATTTTATTTTATCTTCTGGGGTGTCAGCAAATTAAAATGGTGGTGCCATTAGGTAGAAAAGTGAAGGAGAGCTGGAAATTGGATGTAAAGAACTATCGAGAGGAAATACCAGGGAGATTTTTTTAAAAAAAAAAGGAGAGTTGGGAAAACAAGGGAAGAGCAAATGACAAATGCAATCCACTTATGAGAAGGTTCACAGAAAAAGGCCACCGAATTCGGCAGTAAGAGTTGCTGGTGCCCTGAAAGTGTAATTTTAGCACAATGGACAGAAAATTGAGCAGTAAGGAGAAAGCAGATGGAGAAAGAGGAAATGGAGACAGAGGATGTCAGATGAGAAAAATTCAAGGATCCCAGACAGAAAACACGGACTTAGATCCAACTGTTTACGGTATCAATTTACAGAGTACTTTCTACATCCAATTAGACTGAACCCCATAAAAAAGAAAAAACGGTCCGTTTCTTTTCATTGATAATATGCGCCATGACTATGTCCATGGACTTGATATGTACTCTGATTTAGAGATGGAGCGCCTCTATTTCTCATTAAAATAACAGTTTGTAGGAAAGCTTGTAAATATGAAAGATGATGTTACTCAAGAGTCCTACTCACTGTATGGGTATCTGTTCCAAACCACTCTTGTTAGGCCCAAAGATATGAAAAGTGGGCTATTGCCCTTCATGAGAAAAGGTTCCTTTGCCAGGACATCGTTTGCCTCTATTTGAAGGTCCAGCCTCCACAGCCGTCAGAGACCCACTTCCCCTTACGGCCTGTCTTGGGTCCCAGGCACCCATCCTGAGAACCCCCAGGACAAAGAAGGCAGCTTTCAGTCTTTCACACCCAGGATCACAATCACTCATGTTTTCAGCTCAGTTCAAGGTCTATCTTGGAACACTTTCTAGAATACAAATCCTTGCCAGCCCGGACATCTCAAACCTAACTATTCCTCATCTCACAGGTTTAAGACCACAACAAAGCCCATTTCACTGTGCTGGGCTCAAGGATTTTCCACTAATATTTTTTACTTTCATGTTTCCACATCCAGGCTAACCCACACATGCAGTCCTAAGTCAACTTAATTCCTCCCACTGTTTCCCATAGTCCAGCAATGACAACAGCTAAGAAAAATAAACATAATAATAATTAATTCATTAACATTTTTTAAACCTGGTTTATCCAGCCCAGGGCTAACGGTAAGGAAATCTACCATGTGGGAAAATGAGCTCATCTCACAAAGATGCCATTTCTCCCCTAAGAATTACTTTGCAATTATTTTGCAACTGTTTTTGACTGAGATGCTTATGAACTTCACTGGAATTACTTATTTTTCAGATGTTAACATCTAACTTTCTGCTCTATTCCTGATTCCCCAACCGACACACTCTCCCTACATCACTGACCCCCGTTCCTTCACTGGTGATCTGGCCCCTCTGTAATAATGCAAGAGGATATTCACATTTGATATATACTGTTCAAGTTTAGGGACGTATGCTTAATTTTAAATGTTCTGTAAAGACCGAATTGACTTTTTGCTTCGTACTCAAATCAATTTCATGACAAAGAGTGTAATGCTTTGTTAATTCTCTTTAGGGTAAATCAAGAAATGGAGATGTTCTTCAGTTCAGAAAAATTCTGAGAGTTTAATAAGATCCTTATTTTCTCCTAGCTTAAGACAACCACAATTTGAGTTTGGAATAAAATTTCTTCCAACCAGAATTTTATTTTTTGATAGGCAGGAAGCATAGGATTCTCTCCAGAGTTCTAAAAGGGGAGGGCAGTGTGGATAAATTAGGAGTTTGGGATTAAAATATACACACTATTATGCATAAAGTAGATAATCAACCAGGACCTACTGTATAGCACAGGGAACTCTACTCAATATTCTGTAATAACCTATATGGGAAAAGAATCTCAAAAAGGATGGATCTATGTATATGTATAACTGAATCACTTTGCTGTACACCTGAAACTAACACAACATTGTAAGTCAACTCTACTTCAATATAAAAGATTTTTTAATTTTAAAAAATTTTTTAATTAAAAAATTTTTGAAAAGGTGCTTTAATTTCAAGTTAAGCTCATTATTGCTACCCCATCTCTCATGCTCCACAAATTAGCCTGAGTCCTTTAAAGTTATCAGATAACAGATTTTCTAGGAAGGGGAGTCGGTTCGGGAATTGCAGGCTATGGGATCTGCGTTGTCCATCAGCAGGAAATTGCTGAATAAATCTCCACCTCATATGAAGGTAACACGCTCCATGGCTGTTGGCAGCCAGGAACAAGCTTTCGAAAATCCTCTGTGTTTGCAGGCTGCTCCCATTTATAAAGTCTGGGTGTGTCTCCCTTTTTCCCCACAGCAGGGTCTCAATGTGCAGGTGCTAAACACTGAACCAGAAAGGCCGGCTGCAGGATGAGCTAGCGTCCAGGGCTCTTGTCACTCAGATGAACACTGATGATGACCCACGTTGGGTCCTGCAGGTGACAACGCATCCTCGGGAGTTACAGGTAAAGACAAAGAGGGTTCCTCGTAGCCCCATGCACAACACTCAGTGAAAACTAGTGATAGCAATACTCCTAACAACGTCATTGGAACAGAACTGCAAGGATTCTTGACCAAGTGATAAAGTAAGAAAAGGAAACTCATGCTAGTAACTGGGAGCCCTCTATATGACCACAGGCCAGTTTCAAAACCTCTGTGATAGAATAAGCTCGTCTTTTCTGCAGAGCTAACTTCTGAACATCACAGGGCAGCTCCATGCCTTCCACTCCCAAAGTTTCCTCTTGAAATAAGCAATTTAAAATAGTAACACCAATACTAGCGCCTAATTAATTCACTCTGGGATGTGGAGGTTCACCCCCAGGGCTCACTACCATCCTAGCTCACTCCAGGATCAGAGCTAAAATGCTCCTATTATGTCCACTACGGATTAGTGCTCACTTGATGGGACATTTGAAAATGCAAAACAGAGAAACTCTACAGCTGAACAGTGGCACAAAGTCACGTTCGCCATGACAGTTAAACACGAACCTACTTCATTTAAACCTAATATTCCTTCTGGGTCAACCAAGGGAAGGAAAATGCAACTTTTCATCATTTAAAATATAATAAAAGCAGCATTCCTTTTGTTTTTCTGTTTATTTGGGGGGGAGGGAGGAGTGCTGACTGATTTTAGCTTTTATTCATTCAACAAACGTTTAAGGAAATAGAAGGAGAGATATATGCATTTAACATCCAATTGAAGGGTATTTTTTAATCAATTTTTCGTTCTACTTTTTAAAAACCATTTTGTAAACAAAGTCTTCCCCTTAAACATCACAGCTTCTCAATGATTCTATACAAGGATGTGCATAATTATCCTTTAGAGACACTTAGTGGAATATTTACCAATGAAATATGTCTAGGATTTGCTGCAAAACAATATAGGCTGGGAAAATGGGTGAGGGTATTGATTACATAAGTTTGGCCTTGAATTGATCATGATTGAAGTTGGGTAATGAGCATATGGGGGCTCACTCCATATTCTATCTACTTTTGGATATCTTTTAATTTTCCACAATAAACAAGTTTTAAAAGCAGAATTGGGGAGGGGAGCATTTCGCATTGATCAGGGAAATGCAAAACTGCAAACCACAGCAAATAACTCTTAAGAGCTCCAGACTTTAGTTGAACGTGCCAATGTAGAGTCAAGAAGTTGAAAATTTGGGGCATTCTTTCTTTTTTTCTTCTAAACCTACCTGGTCCTCATTAAAATGGATTTACCATGTGTTCATGGTGGAGACCCCCAAGGTCTCCAAGTGAAAGAACTTCAATAAGAACAAATTGGCACCATACTAAAGGAAACTCCCTTATATATCAGCTTATGTCAAGAAAACTGAGCTATTTTGTGTTTAGATCACATTTATTAGCCTATGACCAGCATGTTGGGCACACACATAACATGCATGCCTGTGTACTGAATGGAATGGGGAAAGCAAAATATCCTTCTAGAATATTCTGAATGGGAATGAGCGCCTACAAGATTCAGTTATCATACAGGAATGAGCCTTTTAATAAAAAAATATATATTTAAGTTCATTTACCTAACCCCCATTTTGAAAAAGTAATCACTAATGTCCACATTTCCTCTATTTTATCCAAAACTATCAGGAAGCATTTGCTTACAAGACCCAAATCATAAGCTACTTTGACCCAAATTAAAAACAAAAGCAATCTTACTAACAATAAAATGTCTTCTGAAGAATTCTATTAGCCTTTTGGGGGGAAAAGGAGGAGAGACATACGTATGTGTCTCAGGGATTAAAAAAAAGAACACTGTGCCAGGAACCTTTCTATACAAATAAAAACAATACTGATTTAGACAGAATGAGCTGATAATCCTAACTTAGAAACACACCATTAAGGTCATGGGGACATTCAGGTGAAGGGGCAGAAAATATGACTTTATCACCACAACTTCTACAAGTTCTGGGCAGGGTTGTTCTATAACATCTCCTGAGAATTCAGTAAGTGAGAGGAGAAAAAGTCCACCCTTCATGTTATTCTCATCCGCTGACCCAAAGATCACCCAACAAATTCACAATTATTCATACGCTTCTGATAAGAAGCCATGGTATGCTTTTACTTTTTTTTAGTGCTTTAATTTGAGTATAGTTAGTCAAGGGCTGTTTCATGCCTTCTTGGAATAATCCTTTATTCTACTTCTGTCTGCACTGATTTGCCCTCCTCCTACGATGGGAGGGAAAATAGTGCATTTGTCATCTTTCTTCCCTCAGACTCAAGTCCTGGCATTTTTGCATTTGATGGGTCCGGAACAGGAGTCCAACGTAGGGATATGCCACCTTGAAGAGGGAACAAGACAGTTTTCATTTGGCTGTTTTATCTGTAAATCAAAATGAATTTTTTATGATATGGCACATAGCTAAAGAGGGTAAAAAGAAAGTTGTGAAGTGATCTCAGGCAATCAGTAGGAGACGGCTGGAAAGGGACCTCACGGAGACAGAAACTGCAAGAAGGAAGGAACCAGAAATGTGAGAATCCCACTGCCGTGCCCACAAAGATGGGGTGAACTTACAAAAGAGATTACAGATAGCACAGCTTGCAGGGCTCAATCATTTGCATCAATGGCATTCATCCTCCATCCATTTCTCACAGGGACACATATGATACCCGGAATGTAAATCCTACAGGAGTGGACACGTCATCTATTTTGCTCACCATTGTACTTCTAGTGCCAACAAACAGCCCCGATATTATTAAACACTGACTGAATCTCCGCTACCTATCCAAGCACTAAATTTCTACCATGTTTAAGGCAACAGTAAGGCTCCGAATACCTGAACTCTGTGGTCTTCACCTCCCAAATTCCCTCACTGGTACTTAATTAAAGACAAAAGTCCAAAACGACAGGAGCTGCTGGCCTAATTTTAAGCCTAACATTTGATCATACACATCAGAAAACATGCACACCCCATAACCTCCCCTTTTATCTTTGTGCAAAGTAATTGAATCAAAATACTCTAGTCAACACTCTGTATATAATCTGTATATCATTCTTGTCTTTCTAGATGCTTGTAGGATCTTTCTGACCTCGATATTCTAAACTTGTATGATGCTACGTCTTGGTGGAGGATGTTTTTTACACCAAGTATGCATCTTAAACAGCTGAAAACACTTACCTTGAGAAAGAGGACATTTTGCAGGATGTAAGACACTGCTAGTTTTTTTTTTAAAAGAGTATTTTTAAATCATTTGTCTCTAAAATATTGTGCATATATTAACTGATAAACTCAAGCTTAAAAAAATAGAATCTAAAAATGAAAAAATTAATCTAGGTCCAATATGTTATGTTTAAGTACATAAACAGCAATCTGGCCGAAGTGATAAATGATTTTACGTACTGTTCCAGATGGGCTGCAACTTAAAAGCACACTGCAACTATTAGAAAGGCAATGATATCGTGGGCCATTAATCTCTTTAGAAGTTAATACCAGAGAAAGCACAAATCCTATTAAATCAACAGCAGATACTGCCAGTTAGAAATCTAAGGTACTGTATCTGCTACAGAAAACGTATTTTGACTCCCAAAGAAAAAAAGTAGTCTGGTTCTATCTTTCAAGCATTTTGACATTTCCCTGAGATGTTCTGCAAGGATGAAATAGTCATCCTAAAAAATTTGGTGAGCTACATGAATTGTGGCAGGCACTGCTAGGTGTCCTCTGGCCTCTTTCTCCCCTTCTTTGTTAGTAAACTCCACCTGGAGTTTTGGCTACAAAGTTGGGCCCTGTAAGCTACTTGGGTACATCTCCCATCGTCCCTTGCAAGGATGTATGGCCAAGTGCCAAGTTCTGTCCAATGGGAGGTGAGAAGCGGGCTCTGGACGCTACTTTCCCTTTTTTTTTTTTTTAATTGTAACGGCTAATTTCTTTTTTAAATTTTACTGGAGTATAGTTGATTTACAGCGTTGTTTTAGTTTCAGGTGTACAGCAAAGTGATTCAGTTATGTTACGTATACATATATGCATTCTTTTTCAGATTCTTTACCCATATAAGTTATTACAGAATACTGAGTAGAGGTCCCTGTGCTATACAGTAGATCCTTGCTGTTTATCTATCAAGCTGCCACTACGCAGATGTGCAAAACACCTGCTGGTGCAGAGCAAAGTGGAGAGAACCCAGTGCCTGATGGATCTAATGGAACAGAGGTACCACCATCCCACACTGCTCACCCTGGCCCCTTGCAGGAAAGAGCAATAAACTTCTAAATCAACATGAACCACAGTATCTCAGAGTCTTTCTGTCACAGCAGCCAACGTCGCACCCTAATACATAAACTATGCGATCAAGGCCCTCAGGTGAGCTAGAAGCGAAAAACCCTCAGGAAAGAGAAATTTTGAAAAAGAAAAATAGAAAGAGGGAAGAAAGAAGAAACGTTACCACGAAACTGAGAAGAAAATTTAAAAATGATCAAATCTCTGTTTCTAAAAACCACTTAAAAATCTTCATAACACTCTGACATGCAGTATTCAGATGTATGCAGTGTACACCTTTACTCCTTAAATGTAAAATAAAATTCTTTTGCTATAGGAGAAAGATCAGTTAAATTGGGAAGCCTAGCAAGCAAGCATTTTCCCCAAAACTAAATTTAATCTAAATATAATGTACTTAAATATTTGTTAAAGGACTCCTGCCAGCTATGTTAGTAGAATTAATTGACATCTATTAGCTGGTTGATTATTTATGAGAACATCCTGCCTGCAGAAATGTTTCACAGAAATCCACCTGAGAAGGACACATAAATACATACACTTTATGGAAAGAGCCATTAGCAGAACTTATAACTCTAAAGCTCCATGTACGTTAGGGATCGAAAATTAATTTTGATGGGCTACCAAATTACACATTAGATGTACAGATGAAGAATCTGAAGAGAGTGTTGCTTTACTGATTTCACAAAACAAATCTGTGATTAGATATTGCTCCACGTAACACACAACAAGGCATATAAATCATCTCTTGACCTCTACAAGACAAGGTAACATTTAAACCAGAAAGTAAGTTTTAAATAAATTTTTATTTTTTTGGCCACGCCATGAGGCATGTGGGATCTTAGTTCCCCGACCAGGGATCAAACCTGTGCCCCCTGCCTTGGAAGCACGGAGTCTTAACCACTGGACTGCCAGGCAAGTCCCCAGTAAACTTTATTTTCTCTGGAGTCTTTCAAAGAGTTTTGTTTTGCTTATGATTGAAGGTGGTGGGGGAAGTTGGTGTGATTATTGTGCTTTATGACAGCCTCAAAAGATATTCATCACATAATTTTCTAAGAAATAAGCTGAACAGGGGCTTCCCTGGTGGCGCAGTGGTTGAGAGTCCGCCTGCCGAGGCAGAGGACACGGGTTCGTGTCCCGGTCCGGGAAGATCCCACATGCAGCGGAGCCGCTGGGCCCGTGAGCCGTGGCCGCTGAACCTGCGCGTCCGGAGGCTGTGCTCCGCAGCGGGAGAGGCCACAACAGTGAGAGGTCCGCGTATCAAAAAAAAAAAAAAAAAAAAAAAAAGAAAAGAAAAGAAATAAGCTGAACAGATGCTAATGACTTGACATGCTGTCTGGTTAAAAAAAATAATTACAGATTATTTTAATGGCTATTACTTGTTTCTACAATCCATGATGGGCTTTGGGGGGCTATCAGTCACCATTGTATAAATACATCATTATGGTTTTTTATTAATTTGTATTGTTTAAACAACTATGCTTAACAGCTCTGTCAGTCGATACGAGATAATCAGAAAAGTGATTATTAAAATCATATGTCTCTTAAATTCTGCAGCACTTCCTTCTGATTAAATCTCTCTAGAAATACAAAATTTCTAGTAGTTGGCTACTGTAAATTCTTGCTGCATACCCTAAGAAGATTTAAAAAGATGAACAATAGTTTTGTGTAATCATTCTTTCCTCCAAGCTGCTGTATGGACCTAGATTTGCGCTCATCTTTGGAAAGCAGACAAATTTTTTTTAAATTATTGACATAAATTCTGGTCGAAGGAAAGTCAATTGCTACAACCCACGGGCTATTTCGGCCTGTCCTGAATGTGAACTCTCTGGAACTTCCATGGTACCCTTAGGAATTGGGGAGCGGGGCACACGACCTGGTTATTTCTACAGCATCTGGACCACAGGGTCTTTAAGTGATTGAAGTGATAATCACCATGGTAAAGGTGAGACACCCATGAAGGAGACCAAGAACTGAAGTGAAAAAAGCACTGGACACACAAGAAAAGACGTGGAGGAACCCTAGTGCATGTTACCAACTGCAAAAAACAGTTTGAAAAGGCTGCACAGTGTATGGTTCCGTGGTTCCGACTGTATGATATTTTGGAAAAGGCAAAACTACAGAGACAGCAACAGATCAGTAGTTACCATGGGGTGAGGGGAGGGAAGGATTAACAGGGGAAGCACAGAGAATTTTAGGGCAGGGAAACTACTCTGTGTGACACTGCAATGGTGGACACACGTCATCATACATTTATCCAAACCCACAGAATGTACAACGCCAAGACTGACCCTTAATGCAAACTATGGACTCTGGGTGATGACGATATAGGTTCACCACTTGTAACAAAAGGGGGGAATGTTGAAAATGGGGCAGGCTGTGCCTATGGGGACTCTTTGTACTTTCCCACTCAACTTTGTTTTGAACCTAAAACTGCTCTGAAAAATAAAGTCTTTCGAAAAAAGCACTGGACACTCGAGATCCCGGTCTAGGAGCTCACCCCCCATTCTCCACTTCTGTGATCTGAGCTTTCCCTCTGACTCTGAGGTCTTGGGAACCTCTGATATTTATAAACCTCCCTATCCATTTTTCACTCCCAGGGTGCATGCACCTGGCCCTGCCTAAGCTTACTTCATTCAGGGAATCTGTTCAGGACCCTAGGAAGCATCATGGGGTCCCATTTCCCAGCTCCCTCTTTCCAACTCTGCTACGCCATTGGGGAGGTCAGGTCATGCCCTGACCCCTCCTGGTAAGCCCAGTGCCCAACACTGTTGTAGGTTCTACATTTTTTTCCAAGGAGCCCACCCCGCTGATTGGGGTCTTGCTTTGTTCTGGCCAGTCCAAGTCCCCAGGCTTGGGGCATGTGTCCTGAACCTCCCATCTGATGCACCATCTACCAGAGAGGACCTGAATGTGTCATCTTAGAGAATCAATCTCAACAGACAGCTGAAGGGTCACAGATTTTGCCTCAGCTGTGGACCCAGCCAGCCACGCTCTGGGGCAGCCTGACTCTCAGCCCAGCAGGGATTCCCACCCTAGGCTCCACACTCATCCCATTGGCTGACCAACACAGCTCATGACATCTCCATACCATCTATTATCTGTGTGCTGGGTCAATGCCCCCAGGCTGTGTTGCTTGGGGCTTTACCACGTTTAAGAAGCCAGAATAATGACTGTCTTATACTCTAAGTCTCGATATAAAAGAAGAGCTCTATGGAAGTTGTTATAATAATAATAATAATAATAATAATAATAATACAACATTCAACTCACAGAGCACCCGTCTATCAAAAAGCGGCACCTATTTACAATCTCTATTTCTCCACACCATACCCCTCTGAGCTTAGCCTTTTCTGTTGCCCCCTACTTAGTAGATACAAAATAAGTAAAACCTCCTTGAGGAGTAAGAGTCATATAGATCAATTCATATATAATAGCTGATACTTTACTGTATAATAACCCCAAACCCTCCAGACCCACAACTGGGCTATTTGCTCCTACACTCCATGGCATTATATTGCTCTTGGGTTGGTATCCACTTTCCCCCGCTCTTCTCTCTCTCCTCCCTTGCAAATGGGCTGTCGATCACCATTTATCTGTGACACAAGGATGTATGAGCCACAGCTCTCCTCCCTGCCTTTAACCGCTGTTCCTGACACATACTAGGCTTCAAGATCAAGCAGTGTGACTGGGGTGCATGAGTGTGGCTGGATTTAAAAAGGCTTTTCAATAAACAACATGCATGAGCTCCTACCAATTAGCCAGTGTTGTTGTCACTGTTTTAGCTCAGAGGCTTTGTCCTTTATCCACATGGCAAGGATGGAGCTTTAAGTCTGTGTGTGGTGTAAAAATAAGAGGCTGTGTGATTCCAACTCTATGACAATCTGGAAAAGGCAAAATTATGGAGAAAGAAGACAGATCAGTGGTTGCCAGGGGTTAGGATGGGGACGGATGAAAAGGTGGGGCACGGAGGATTTTTTAGGGCAGTGAAGCTACTCTTCGCATGACACTGTAATGGAAGACACAAGTCATTATACGTTCGTCCAAACCCACAGAATGTTCAACACCAAGAGTGACCCCTAATGTCAACTATGGACTGGCTGACGATGACATGTCCATGTAGGTTCATCAACTGTAACAGATGTACCGTCTGGTGGGGTTGTTGATAGTGGAGATGCAGGGGCAGAGGAAAATCTCTGTACCTTCCTCTTAATCTTGGTGTGAACCTAAAACTGCCCCAAAAGGATAAAGTCTTTAAAATAAAAAATAAATAAAAACACAAAAAGACGAATAAAATACCACCTGTAACGAGAAGGAGGAAGGGAGAAAAACCAGCATTTCTCCCTCTTCTCCCACACTTTTAACACAGCTCTGAGGTGGTCGTACAAATCCCACTTCATACACTAAACAATCCTGAAAGCAGCTATCTTTACCCCCAGGTTACAAATGAGCCCATTGAAGGTCAAGAAGTTTAGAAAGGAGGGACCTAGTCCAAGTTCACACACTTAATTACGCAGCAGACTTAGAATCCAAGAGATGCATTTCTGATTACACAGTGTTCACAAAGCCTTACTTTTATAATCAAACGGATGCCAGCACAGATCCATAAACAATTACAACACAAGGCAAAAATAACTGTTTGAAAAGAGAGATGACCAAAATTCAAGATCACAGCGGGAGAAAAGGCATTCCTTGTCAGTGTCCTGGGCACGGAGCACAGCTGCGTGGGGGGCTTCCAGCTAAGTAAGGGGTCTCTTCGCCTTTGGAGCTGTTTTTCTAGGCTCCCCATGTTAGATGCAGGCACATCCTCCCTCCCACAGCCCCCTCTGTCCTCGCCTATTAACGGGGGTGGGGGGGAACCATTAGGGCCTCTTTCATTTAAAAAAGAAGACAAAAAAATGTGATGCTAAGTGCCCTTCTCACTTCACAGCATTCAACCCATTACAGAGAAGTTTTGCATCTGCCATGCAAGTTGCTGCTGACGCCAGCACAAAGAGAGCAAGGTCAGGTATGAATTTGCCATTTTAAGGATGCAGGGAGTTTGATGCCAAGAGGTTAAGTGACTTTTTTCCAAGGTTACACTCAGCGAGAGGCATAACTGAGCCACTAACCAGACCAATACTTTCCAAGCCTCCATTCAGGTCCGAAAAGCACTCAAATCGCACAGAAGTCAGCCACAGAGACACAAATTTATTTTATTTAAATACCAGCAGAATACGGTCCAGAAGGACTCCTCCATTTAGCCACTGGCAGATCACCCCAGAAATCAGGGTTCAGACCGCCATTACCAAGCAGGTCCATCTCCAGCTCTTGTAAATTTCCACTACAGGCTAGCCACCCTTTCAAAACGCTTAGCACAAAAAAAAATAAATTTATGAAACAGAAAAGAGAAGTGCTGTCTCAGAAAAGCTCCCACGCTAACAAGGAGAGAGACGTTATCCATGTTTCCAGAGATCAGAATTTCAAATTGACTTCTGATACCTCTTAGTCAGACAAGAGTGAGAGCCTCAAGAATGAACAACTAAAGCAGAAAAGACTGACAAATAATTACAGCAACTGCCACATGAAACATCCTTTCCAAAATAAGTTCATCATTATGAGTACATGCCGTCAGCCAAAAGCTGACTGTATTACAAACGTGCGTCATACTAAATACTTAATAGTAACCATATTGTATATTCAAACCAAAAAAAAAAAAAAAAAACCACAGGTACATAGTAGAATCTCAATAAATAATCCTTTATAGACTGATATAAAAATTATTCCATTCTATGACAGTAATGCCATTTATGGACCAAAGCAGCTGCCGGCACCCATAATGGCCATCAACCCAAGACATTGCGCTGTCAGGTCCTGTATTCCCATCAGCAAAGAGCTTAGAGGAAGATGTGCACTTTATCACCACCAAAGGAATTCAATGACTTACACATAAGCTCCATAAAAGCACTATGATGGTAAATACTTCCAAAGCCCTGAGAACTTCTAATCATCTAAATTATCAGAAAAACTGTCATGAGGGAACAAGAGGGCTGAAGGAGCACAGCAGAGTCAGGGCGAGGGAGGGATGAGAGGTGGCTTGAGGTTGGGTCTCATCCCATCCCATCCCACCTCCAGGATGGATGCGAGGAGGACGGAAGAGGCGAGGACATTCAAAATACTCAGAGACTCGCAAGTTCGGGGCAACAGCTACTCAGGACGAATGTAAACCTCCCAGGTTCTACTTTTGAAAATCTAATGGTTCCACTTCATGTAGTTTCAATTTGGCATTCTAAAATCTTTCCTTGATTTAAACAGTTTCAAAGGATGTCATTTCCTATGTATTGCATATATGCCATTTTGAATAAAACTGCTATATCGCTCCCATAAATACAGTCAATGGAACGGTCTGATCTCTTCCATCACACATTTTGTTTATTTTTGTTTTTTTGCAGTACGCGGGCCTCTCACTGTTGTGGCCTCTCCCTTTGCGGAGCACAGGCTCCGGACGCGCAGGCTCAGCGGCCATGGCTCACGGGCCCAGCCGCTCCGCGGCATGTGGGATCTTCCCGGACCGGGGCACGAACCCGTGTCCCCCGCATCGGCAGGCGGATTCTCAACCACTGCGCCACCAGGGAAGCCCTTCCATCACACATTTTAAAACAGACATGAATATTACCAGTCAGTTTGTGTGGTGTTCCTTTTTTTTCTCAGGCTCTCACCCTAACGTAGCATCTTTTTGTTCCCCACAAAGTAGAGGTAGGGTCAGAGGGTCCTCTGACCTTACTTCTCTGAAACCACCACAAAAATTTATATGCGACCAACACTGTAATACATACTTAAACATTTTTAAATTTCTCTGACCACAAAATAAAAATTTTCTTTTGGCTTAGGCTATTGCAATTATTTTCAGTCCTGAGCAGAACAATCCATGTAATCTTACAAAGTTTGATGATTAAGCATAAAAAGGAAATTGTCGTTTCTTACCGTTGGAGGGTAGGTATGAGGCCTTGAGTAGAGGAGGGATCACTTAAAACTGATAGTTTGTGTTTAGTGTCACAAAGCAATGCACCCTGGGGACATTCTTCTCCAAAGTGGAAGAAGGAAGGCTGGGGCAGGGGAGGCACGGAAGGACACCAATGGTGTCACCTCAGGCAATGGAAACTGCCTCCCTAAATCGACCGGTGGAGAGTAACCTTGGAAGGACTTCACTTGCACGGGGGACCTGGAAAATCCCATTGGAAACCCGGAACAGGCCAGCCCATGATGTGTCCAGGGCCCAGGGCAAGAGTACAAATTCAGGTCCACATAAACATGTGGAAATATTTCTAAGTTATTAATCAAGCCAACCAACTGTGAAGTACGCCCTATCCACCTACACTGACAAATACGTCTTCATAATTGACAGAATCAAAAAGGATGGGAAAAGTATGGTTTATATAGGACTGTAAGTTGGCAAAATGCTAAAGGTTACTAAATTTAATTACGATGACTTGTCTGAGTGTTCTGCTGATGGGCTAGCAATGTTTGGATGAGTAATAAACTATGACTTACATAATCGGTAAGCTGTTTTATATATATATATATTCCATAAAATTTGTTTTCCTTGCCTTCATTTCAGCAAAATTATTATGTCTAGTTAAAAAAAAAAGAGAAAGATCCAGATTGTCACATAATTTGTCTTCTAGTCACAAATCATCTCAAAGTTTAAATAATAAAAATATATTTATATCTAGTCTATACGATTTTAATATTTTAATCTAAAAACTGAAGTGCAAAAATAAAAATTTTTAATTATTGTGTCTTCAGAAAAGCTACTTTCCCTCTAAATATTCTAAATTATCTACTGAACTTAAAAGAGGACTTACAAATTATAATTCATGGACCTCAAATTTATAAAAATAGAATATTCAAATAACGTTGAACACTTTATCTAGTTTTTTAAGAATTTAATCTTACTAAGTGGTTATAAAAATAAAATTATCCAGTCCAAGCTTTCAATATCCATTCAGTTGCCAATGTGACAACTCAGTGTCACACTTAACACATGTCATGTCTAGAGCTACATATATGTGGGAGAGTATGAATTTATACTGTAAAATATATTTTTTGGTTTTGTAAAACAAAATTAAATTTTGTTAAATATTGTGAAATACTCTTCAGTCAATGTGTATAACTGTTGCAAATTCTGCACTAATTATTAAGTACCTCTGGAACCACAAGATGGACCACCAAAAAGAGTGATGAAGAAAAAAAAAAAACAACAAAAAGAGTGAAGAAAAAAAGGACACTCAGCACTACTGTAAATTGATCCTTCGTTACACAAAAATTCTATTATGTTCTAAAATATTCTATTATCGAAGAGGAGTTTTGTCTTTATTAATATATAGTCTTACTAATACATGTATTACTTTATCTTTATGGCAATGCCACAACCCACACAGTCCACAGCACTCAGACACAGCCCTTTGCTCCGAGGGCACGAGAGATAGCATCATCGTCTGGTGTCTGAACAGTTAGAGAGAATGCTCAAAATTAGGGTGGCTCCGTGCCAGCACCGACTGCAAGATCCCCAGTGAACAGGGCAGCTCCGTGCTCTTTAATAAATGCAGATGCTGGTGCTGGCGATCCACAGGGGTCTCTAGAATGCAGAACCCAGGCCAGAGCCCCTCTTGTCCTGGTGTCAGTGTAGCAATGACTTCAAAGACCACTGGTCCACGATACCATCTCTCAGAGCTGAGGTCAGGCTACCTAATCAATTATGATGCACTCCCTCTAAGCTAAAGACAGAAGAAAGGCACACGAGCTCCTATCTTTCTAAACATGTCACAGAACCCTGTATCTGAATGTATACCTGCAATAGCCAAATCCCTTGTAAGTAATCCCAGCAGGCAGGTCTGCTCAGCAGCAAGAGCTATGGAATAGATGCTGTCTCAGGCAGCTCCTGCCAACCTCTCAGACAAAGGCTGATGGCAGCTTTCGGGAGAATCTCTGGCCCTTCACCCTGGCATTTCTGCTTTCAGAGAATTCAAAGCTACCAATGCATTATATGCATTATATTTACTCCACCATCTCTCAGCTTCCTCCCAGAACATTCTGTGAAGAGTGCTGACATTTGGCAGTATCAGTGGAAGATCATCTGTTAAGGGGAAAACTGCTATATCAATTACAAACATACATAGAACATTCCTCCTCTAAGAAGGTGTTAAGATAGTAGAGGAGAACAGCCCTGTTAACTTGGATGTACCTCTTGAGTCCACACCATTGATGGTTAATTTTACGTGTCAACTTGGCTTGGCCATTGTACCCAGATAGTTAGTAAAATACCATGCTGGATAGTGTTTTGGGATGAGATTTACATTTAAATAAGTGGACTTTGCATCAAGCAGATTGCCCTCCCTGATTGGGTGGGCCTCACCCAATCAGTTGAAGAACTGAATAGAACAAATGGTTGACCTCCTCAGAGAAAGAGGGAATTCTCCAGCAGACGGCCCTGGACTTTATCTGCAACAGCAGCTCTTCCTGGTTCTCCAGCAGACAACCACCAGACTGGAGCGGCAACTCTTCCCTGGGTCTCCAGCCTGCGGGCCTCCCCCATCAGACCGTGGACTTGCCAAACCTCCACAACTCTCTGCACCAATTTATCAAAATAAATCTGTCTCTATATATGCACCTCCTAGTGGTTCTGATTCTCTGGAGAACCCTGATCAACACAACACCAAACTCTACTCTGAATCCCACTGGCCAAGCCCCCAGGACTTTGCATATTAGTTGTATTCACCAAGCTTTAACAAGATTCTAGGCTCAGGAGACAATCTATGCAAAAATCAGTCATTCCTTTGGAGCTGGAGTCAAACAAGGCAGACTCTCCCAGGGACCTGCCAAACAGAAGGACGCAAACTGGAAGCATAATCCTGGAATGGAGGCATGGCCATGGACCTGGAATGGGACACAGCCCTGGAAGGTCAGCATGACCTGGGAACATGGAACCAAGATGGGAGACTTAGTAAGAAGCAGTGAGGGGTCGAGACTTGTTCAGGAACACAAAGCAAGAAGAGAAGTGGAAGTTCACCTGTCCAAAAGGCTAGAGGGAGGTAGAGGCATGATGGAGAGCAGACAGAGGGCACTGGGGGCTCCTAGACAGAGGGCACCGAGGGCTCCTGGACAGCCAGCTCTGAGGGCTCCTGGACAGCCGGCACTGAGGGCTCCTGGACAGCTGGCACTGAGGGCTCCTGGGCAGCTGGCACTGAGGGCTCCTGGACAGATGGCACTGAGGGCTCCTGGACAGATGGCACTGAGGGCTCCTGGACAGCTGGCACTGAGGGCTCCTGGACAGATGGCACTGAGGGCTCCTGGACAGCTGGCACTGAGGGCTGCTGGACAGATGGCACTGAGGGCTCCTGGACAGATGGCACTGAGGGCTGCTGGACAGATGGCACTGAGGGCTCCTGGACAGCCGGCATTGAGGGCTTCTGGACAGTCGGCACTGAGGGCTCCTGGACAGCTGGCACTGAGGGCTCCTGGACAGATGGCACTGAGGGCTCCTGGACAGCTGGCACTGAGGGCTCCTGGACAGATGGCACTGAGGGTTCCTGGACAGCTGGCACTGAGGGCTCCTGGACAGATGGCACTGAGGGCTCCTGGACAGCCGGCACTGAGGGCTTCTGGACAGTCGGCACTGAGGGCTTCTGGACAGTCGGCACTGAGGGCTGCTGGACGGCCCACTCTGAGGACTCCTGGCTCAGGGCAGGAGAACAGGGAGGTCCACAAGTCAGGGTCGGAGCTGGGAAGAGCAGCGGTCCCAGAGGACCCCCTGTGCCCAGGGGACGAGTCTGTTTGGAGGCGACTGAAGACTTCTCTTGCAGCCTCTACATTAGGGTCACTGGGGTGTTAAAGGGTCTGCCCAGAGCAGAAACAGGGGCCGGATGCAAGCTGGGCCCCCCCTACATGGGGCCATGAGGACCGAACCCAGTTGGGAGCAGCCCAGGCCAGGATCCCTAGACAGGTGGTGGGGGACCAAGGCCGAAAGTGGACAGGTGGGCCTGGGGCTCTGACAGCAAAGGAGATGAGGGATTAACCATGAGGAAACGAGTCAGACAACAGGGAAGGAAACCCGCAAAACTAACTCACACTCACTTCCACACAGAATTAAACACCGGCTTGATTTAAAGTACATATGCTGCTGAGTTAGGAAGCAAAAGAAAATAAATGCATTTATGACTAACACCAAAAAGGAAAATCTTATAGTCCCTCTTTGTGCTTACAGTTTTCCTGTAAGCAGAAAAACCCAAATAGCATCTGATACAATTTACATATTTTTACATAATCTCACGATTACCATTTGGCAAGGAAGCTCCAGACCGAATCTCCTCCATTTATTTGCCTACAAAATGACAAAAATGTCCAAAATAACAGTCTGGACAAGGAGTTTTTTACCCTCCTCTTAAAAATCACAAGAAGCCAATTCCACAATTTTTCTTAATAATGTGTCCAATATTTCAAGTCTGAACAGTCAAGTCTTATTGACACAACTTTATCAATCAACAAATATTCGCCAACCCTTGCTATTTTCAAAGCACTGATTTCAGAATTGGGAGGAAAAAAATCGCTCTGGACTTAAAATCTACTCCAAGATGCCATCCTGCAGACGAATTATTTACACACCCCAAGCAACATTGTTTTTTAGATATAAAGAATCGTACCAGTCAGTTTACAGTGTTGTTCTTAGGAGAGGGTTAAACTGAGTTGCTTGGTACATAGTAGGCACACAATAAAATATTTTGTGGGTGAGAGAAACTGTTTTTAATTGGAGAGCCATGACTCAAACATTAAAATTCGTGATTCAGCTATTCACTAGGCAAGAAAACGATAAAGGTGGCATGTAGAGTATAGTGAGTTTCAAGAGATAAATACAAACACCAAACAGAAATTTATAGAAGAAAAGACTAATTTTTTACTCATAAACAAAGAGTTCACCACATATATACAAAGGTTTCTGATTTAGATGGAGACCATTTATAGTCTGCCTTTGTGTTTTTCATCTTTGTTTTTCCTTCCATAGGTTACAAAAAAACCCCACAGTTTCTTAGGCTTCTATTCATAAAGCCTACTTATTTCAGAGCCCTTTCATAAATTCTCATCCATTGTTCTTTGAGTTCTTAGATTCAGAACATTCTCGAGCTGAAGGAAACCTTAGTAACCATACGGGCTAACGTGGCATATTGTCAGATGGCGCCTCGGAAATTTGAGGTCACAGGCTCAGAGGCTGACACTCGAGGTGAGGACCCAGATGCCGACAGGGCCCGAGCAGATCAGAGGAACCAAGCAGGGGACAGAAGGTCTGGAAAGCAAAGGACCATGGGATGAGGCAGAGGCTGCAGTGTGGGATGCAGGGACGGGTCTACATCTCCCAAGTTCTCAAGAGATGCCGATAAATCATCCAAATTGTTAAATGACGTAATCTGTACATGGTAGACACCAAAATTATTTCAAATGCTGTTCAGATCAAAACATACAAATGCACACACATGCTCATACATGCTTATAAACACAAATGCTTGCAAACACACTTACATGTTCACGCACACACGCTCATGCACACATATAAATGCACACACACGCTCATGCACACATTTGTAAGCCAGGTCCACTCTGGTCCACGCCACTGTGAATCTATACACAGGGTCTCCACATTATCAGATAGGACTCAAAACCACGTGTGTCATTTTAAAGGGCCATTAAGTGCCCACAGAGAAAGGATTACTTTATTTCCTACCTGAATATTCCTTCTTTCACACACCATTATCAAAAATGGCTTTTTTTTTTTTTTTTTTTTTGCGGTATGCGGGCCTCTCACTGCTGTGGCCTCTCCCGCTGCGGAGCACAGGCTCCGGACGCACAGGCTCAGCGGCCACGGCTCACGGGCCCAGCCGCTCCGCGGCACGTGGGATCCTCCCGGACGGGGGCACGAACCCGTGTCTCCTGCATCGGCAGGCGGACTCTCAACCACTGCGCCACCAGGGAAGCCCTCAAAAATGGCTTTTTTGACAAGAAGATACTAACTCACTTTTTTCGACGTATTAACTATGCCTTTTAGTTTCTTTACTCTCATATTTATCAAACACATTCTACCCTTCCTTATAACATGGGCTTTTTTTCTCTTTACATTAAACTATCTAATATTTAGTGAAAGTATGTGCTTCCCTCAACTCCAAGAGGCCACTAAGGTTTACCTTTTCTCTTTGAGTTTTAGCAAATATATTTAATTTTCTTATTAGTGTACAAATGGGATTCCAGTTACAGTATTAGGTGGCCAATGAAAACAATGTGATTGTCTAGGTTTCATTAGTATTACTAAAATATCATTTAAATTTTTTTTAAGATAGGAATTTTAAATGCTGATCATCTCATGTAACACAATCAAATTCTAGTTCTGAGTCCACAGTTAAAACAATGGTTACAGGGCTTCCCTGGTGGCGCAGTGGTTGGGAGTCCGCCTGCCGATGCAGGGGACGCGGGTTCGTGCCCCGGTCCGGGAAGATCCCACGTGCCGCGGAGCGGCTGGGCCCGTGAGCCATGGCCGCTGAGCCTGCGCGTCCGGAGCCTGTGCTCCGCAGCGGGAAAGGCCACAACAGTGAGAGGCCCGTGTAACGCCAAAAAAAAAAAAAAAAAAAAAACCCACAATGGTTACAGACTGGTTAAGTCCCGTCACCCGCTCACTTTATGGTCCTGTGAACCAACTGCCACATCTCTCATTTCACAGTCAACTATACTGAAAACAACAATTGCCCAGAACAGTCTAGGACCAAGTTTCAGAACTGGGCAGGATCCACCTCCAGGACCTAACAGAAGGCCATATTCACACTTTTCTCCTAACGCTTCATGAATAAACATCCCTTATTCAAATAAGTTACCTATTAACTAACTCCAGTAATTTTGATTCAACTTTGAATGGCAAATAGAGTCATTCTGGCAAGACTGCAGAATTTGCAATTCAAATTACAGAAATTTTAATAACGGGAGAATAAAAATTAGTGGAATGATTCCTAAGGCACTGGAATTCCAATACTTTCATTGCACCAGTAGAAAGCTCACATAAATACTTCTCAATGTAAAAGCTGGGGGGAGGTATCTGGACGGTCATCCTCACACATAATTCACCTGCTCTCTTATCGGGGCATTCCTTCCTGGGACTCCACAGGAACCTTCCAGACGCCAGAGTTCCCCAACCCCCGACATTAAGAAGCAATGTTGCTACTTCTCAATAAATAACAGGGAAACAGTCACTGGATTAAATGATTTCCTTACATTATCACCATAAACAATAATTATTTGGCTGCTGCTCTTTGCAAGCTTGCACGTGCTTATGAATAAATCAAGCCTCATTGATTTACCAAAAGCCAAAACGTTTTACATTTTGCTCCCCTAATGAGAGCTATCATCCTCCACTGCACTTCATGAGGCTTTAACGTACTATGTTTCTTAATACTTTTCATATGAAAGATTAGTACCGATTAGCTCTGGAGCAGGGACACTGCTCGTGGAATGGTCAATTGGTCACTAAACCCAGGTCTCCCTGAACGTGTCTTTACTAAGGAAATTCTCTTAACGAAGTACAACAGAGCTGCTGCCATGCTGTTTCCTTTCCCCTAACTTTAACAGAGAAATGACGGCCAGCACTGATTCAAAGATTAATTTCACTTAAAAGAGCAAGGCGGGAAAATACAGGATTGCAAAGGATGCTACATGCTTGGTAAAATATCACCTAAAATTTTTAAAAATGACTCTGAGGGCAGTGACTTCAGAAGACATAAGGGGCTTCCCTGGTGGCGCAGTGGTTGAGAGTCCACCTGCCGATGCAGGGGACGCGGGTTCGTGCCCCGGTCCGGGAAGATCCCACGTGCCGCGGAGCGGCTGGGCCCGTGAGCCATGGCCGCTGAGCCTGCGCGTCCGGAGTCTATGCTCCGCAACGGGAGAGGCCACAACAGTGAGAGGCCCGCGTAACGCAAAAAAAAATTTTTTTAATTAAAAAAAAAAGAAGACTTAAGATTACTTGGAGAATCCAAAAATGACCAGAAAGATCTAAGTGTGACCAGAAAAGGCAGTCCTCTCCTTTCTCCCATTAATGAACAAAATCACCCAAAACTCCCATCCTCTTGCTTGACCCAACGATATTTTGAAACTGACATCCACATACTAATCGATCTCTCAGGGACTGAGTACTCCGAGGTCTTTGGCTTCCATTGAGGAACCAGAGTCTACAATTCTGTATTGGGTGAAATTCTATCCATGGCAGGTGACAAAGGACCCAAATGCTCATCATAATTTCCCCACCTAGTCTGCCTCCCAATCCACTGAAACTTCACCATCCCAGAAAGTCACACAGAAACTTGACTTTGGTGCTTTGCACAGACTCCTGGGCGAGATTTCCACCAATCCTAATCCCCAAACAAACTCCAGTCCTCGTGCACAAAACTAGCACCCTCCTCCTTCCTTCTTTCCTTCCCAATGATCACAAACCAAAGCAGGTGAGACTGGAAAGCTCTTTAGAGATTATACACTATCACCTCCTCATTTCAAAGATGAGGAAATGGAGAGCGAGAGGTACCTACATTAATGGCAGAGGCAAGGAAAGAAACCTGATCTTCTGGCTCCAATCGCCATGTTCCCGCTTCATACTACCCCGATTCCTGGGATCAGTAAGAGAATCTATCACCACGGAGCCTCCCCAACAAATACATGGGGTGTCATGGACCACTTTCACTCGTGTTAATATTCTGGGACACCTTTCAAGTTTAACCATGACAAAGATCGACCAGGTACAGCTGCGGGATTTACAGTGCAATGAGCTCTGTAAGACAGAAAACCACACCAACAAGAATCCTTGTGCAAGAACAGATTCTACGATTCCCTCTGGAACAAGCTGCCACCTCTGGCTACAAAGCGATAATTATCCTGCACTACAGCAATCAATAAAACCTCTTGCGCCACGAACCTGCTACTTCCTGACTTTGTTCTCTGTACTCGAGATTTCCAAGCTGTATCGATCACCTACTAAATTTTTTTTAAGTTCTTTAAAGGGAGCAATAAAGAAACTCTCCAATTAGTATCACTTGGGATGGTCTGAACAGACTTCAAATCTTTCATTCACATTAATGGTTTCTCTTGTCATGGGGTTTCCCCATTTTTCACTTTCAATTTGTCATTTTAAGTGTGTCTGTGTCTTGCCTAAGAGCACAGAGTCAGGAGGATACAAATTTGATAGTGTTTCTGAAACTGTGGCAGCTGCCACATTTTTCACCCAGGCAAGGAAGAAGAATTGATTCATCAACTCTGCCCTCTTTTCTCAAGCAACAGCATGGATTTTTTTTTTTTTTTTTTTTTTTTTTTTTTTAACCAAATGAACCCATTAGCTCTTAGAGTGTTAAAATTCTGTACCCTGGAACTTCTCACTAAAATGATCCACTAGAGGCTCTATTATAAAGTAAAACTCTCTTACATCTTCTCCACGGGTGTTTTAAAAAGTGTCAAAATTTAAGAGTAAGTCACGAGATAAGCAAGGACAGCAAAAAGGCAAGATTTCACACAGGAGAAGGGCCTGCCTCTTGGTCCCCCTCTATGGCCCCCACTCTCAGTGTCCCCAGATATGTATTTGCCCCTGGGATCAACTCATGTCTGGACCCTCCTGGGAGTGTGTGGGCATATGTACATGGCTTTTGTGTGCAGAGCTGGCAAGTGGGAAAGTGTCTAGTTCTCTAAAATTGATATTTTCCCAATATTCCATCAGTACAATTCATCCATCAAGACTGATTTATTTTGAGATACGAACTACTGTCTACAAAACAGGCAAGCAGAGAGGATATACTGTACAACACAGGGAAATAGAGCCATTGTCCTGAAATAACTTTAAATGGAATATACTCTATAAAAATACTGAATCATTATGCCGTACACCTGAAACTAATATAATACTGTAAACCAACTATACTTCAATTTTTAAAAAATTTTAAAGGAATCGTAATAACTGTATAGTTCACAAGAAGCTGGAAAATGAAAAAAAGACTGATTTTTTTTCATGACAAATGGGAAATCACAGGGATATTAAATAATCTTATAGTCTCACCTCAGTGGCTGTTTTAATTCAAAGCCAGATGGAATATTATTCAGCAGTTAAAAAGAAGGAAATCGTGTCATAGGCGACCACATGTATGAACTAGAAGACATTATGCTAAGTGAAATAAGCCAGTCACAGAAGGACAAATATTGCCCGATTCCACTTTTCTGAGACATTGAAAGCAATCAAGCTCCCATAAGCAGCGAGTAGAACGGTGGTTGCCAGGGGCTGGAGTCAGGGTGGGAAATGGGTGTTGCTGTTCTGTGTGTATAAAGTTTCATGCAAGACGAGAAGGTTTCTAGAGATCTGACCACAATCAGAGTTAACAATAATGTACTGGACACTTCAAATGTGTAAAAAATAAATAAATACAAAGTAGACATGGAAGCACCCTAAGTGTCCGTCGACATAGGAATGGATAAAGAAGATGTGGTACATGTATACAATGGAATATTACTCAGCCATAAAAAAGAATGAAATAATGCCCTTTGCAGCAACATGGATGGACCTAGAGATGATCATACTAAGTGAAGTAAGTCAGACAGAGAAAGACAAATATCATATGATATCACTTATATGTGGAATCTTAAAAAAATGATACAAATGAACTTATTTACAAAACAGGACCCACAAACATAGAAAACAAACTTATGGTTACCAAAGGGGAAGGGGAGGGAGGGATAAATAGTTTGGGATTAACATACACACTACTATATATAAAATAAACAACAAGGACCTACTGTATAGCACAGGGAACTATATTTAATATTCTGTAATAACCTGTAAGGGGAAAAAAAAAATCTGAAAAAGACTATACACACACACACACACACACACACACACGTATAACTGAATCACTGTGCTGTACACCTGAAACTAACACAATATTGAAAATCAACTATAGTTCAATAAAATTAAAAGAACACAAAGACATGTTTCAAAATTGAAGTGCCAGGACACAATGCCGGCTGGGCCTAGAGTGAAGGGAAACGGGCAGTGCCTGAAGCAGGACAGCCCACGACCTCACCCACCACTCGAACCAGGTCGGGAGTAAAAAACAAAGCCTGATATTAACACCCATTCTCCCGTGCTCACCTGCAAAGTCCTCCACGAGGGAGGGAAAACGTAAGGATGCAACCAATCGGGACCCAATCGCTAGGAGAAAGGGACAGGTGCTGCTTGCCAGGTGCCGGCACTGATTTCTTTCCTGAAGGCATCCCAGACCCCTGGGCCAGCAACATTTAATGTCTCCACTAGATCACAGCATCGGTCAATGGCTATGTACTGAGACCACACCTGGCACAGGTGACGTGAGCTACAGCTGGGCTCACACGGTGGTGAACTCACAGCGCTGAGCTTCCTGTTCGGTGGCGGCAAAAGTTCTCTGTTCAAAGAACCACACAACTGAAAGGACAGGTATACCCAGATGCCCATTAGTTGACAAACGGATAAACAAAACATGGTCTCCCTACAATGGAATATTATACAGCCATGAAAAAGGAATGAAGCCTTGATACTTGCTAAGACGTGGATGAGCTAAGGAAAAGCAATCATTCACTAATGGCTACATATTATACAATTCCACAAATGTGAAATGTCCAGAATAAACAGGTTTACAGAAACAGAAAGTGTGGATCTGTGACTGCCCAGGCCGGGGTCGGGGGAATGGAGAGTGACTGGTAAAGGGTACAGGGGTTTCTTTATGGGGGGATGAACACGTTCTGGAATCAGACATCGATGATGGTTGCACAACTCTGTGACTACAAAAATCACTGAACTGTATACACTTTAAAGGGATGAACTTTATAGTATGTGAATTATATCTCATTTTTTTTAAAAAAAGCTTTGTGTAGGGGAGACACAGGTGCAAACATGATCAGCGTTAAAGGTTCACGAGGCCTTGGGAGCAAAGACAGGGTCTGACCTTGGTTCCCTGAGGAAGGGCTAGATCAGCTGACGGGCAGAGGAGGAAAGGAGAGGGAGAGGTTCCAGGCAAAGGGGAGGGCAGGTGAAAAGACCTAGTGCAAGAAGGAAAGAAAGGGGACTTCCCTGGTAGCACAGTGGTTTAGAATCCGCCTGCCAATGCAGGGGACACATGTTCGAGCCCTGGTCTGTAAAGATCCCACATGCTGCAGAGCAACTAAGCCCGTGCACCACAACTACTGAGCCTGCGCTCTAGAGCCCGCAAGCCACAACTACTGAGCCCCCGTGCCACAACTACTGAAGCCCGTGTGCCTACAGCCTGTGCTCCACAACAAGAGAAGCCACCGCAATGAGAAGCCCGCGCACCGCAACGAAGAGTAGCCCCCACTTGCCACAACTAGAGAAGAGCCCGCGCACAGCAACAAAGACCCAACGCAGCCAAAAATAAACAAAATAAAATAAATAAATTTTTAAAATTAATAAGTAAAGAAAGAAGGGCCTTCTCTCTCCTTTCTGAGCCAATAAAGGGCCAACACATTCACTAAGGTCAAGGCAACGGATTCACTCCTTACACACGTCACGAAATGCAACTCAAACTCTGTGCGTTTGTCATGACGCTTCTCTACGTAACTTTACAAATGCTCCAGAGGGGGAAAGCAGTTGTGAATAGGATGGACGCAAGGAACTTCAGAGTCAGCTCTAATACTTTACGCGTTGCTTTGAAATAAAAATATCAAGTCAAAATTAAGATAGGCAGGCAGGTCCTAAGGAGACATTACACCTGCTTGAGAATTAGCATCAGGAGTTTTCAAGTGCAAAGAGGACTGGGTGTTGAGATTCAGCTTTTCGGTAAGTCAGTTTCTCTCACTTACAGGATCCGATGAGTTCCTGACCATGATAAGAGGCAGCCCATTCTTTTACAGCAGGATTTCTCGAAGTCACAGCGTTAATGGCAGTTTGAGCCCAATATCTTTACCGTCTGGGGGGTTGCTGTGCATTGTAGGATGTGTAGCAACATCCTTGGCCCCTCCCACCAGACGCCAACAGCACCCCCCTCCTCCCCTCTCACAACTAAAAATGCTTGCAGACATCACTGGATGTCCCCGGGGGGGTAAAATCGCCCCAGTAGAGAACCACTATTTTCCAGCAACTAAATGGATCTAATCTAGACAAGTTTTGGCAATCTCTTTGAGAGTAATGTCACTTCTCCTCATCTGTTTGGTTTTCTACATGTTGCTCACCTTGACAGTCTCCCCATAACAAGACAGATTAAAACCTATTAGAGAAACCTGTTTCTGACACACTATGGCACTATTCAAAACATCAAGTCTCCAAAGCAAAAGAAAAGCAAGATAATCCATCAGCAAAGGGAGAACAAGGCCTCCATCACGGGTATCCCTTCAGTCTTCCTTTCCTACCTCCAGAAACCCACCCGAGGATCGGGCTCAAAGGCATAAAGGCCACGGTGGGCTCAACCGTTGGGTTCAGCTCCAACATCTGAAAATGCACCCAGTCCCCCCTCACTCCAGCGTCCTCAGGCTAATGCAACTCAAGGAGAGACCCTGAAAGTGCTGGATCTTCCTAGCATATCAGTTATTGGATCTCTACAAGGTTTTCTCTACCAGCATCACAAGTGACGCCCGAGAGCTGGGCCAGCCCGTGCTCACCATCCGGGGGCATTAGGGTCTTATTGTTCTGCGTGCACCACCCGACGGGGTGCAGGTCCGCGATCACCACGTCACACCAGAAGTCGGCCCGGCGGTCCTCCCCGTAACCACAGTAACGCAGAAGCAGCAGCTGCCCGCAGGTGGTGATGACCGTGGCCACCCAGTACGTGTCCGGGTTCTTCTTGTTGGCTACCTCCAACTTCATCCCCGGCTGGAAGTTGCTCTGAATGCTGATCTCAACCTTAAGGAACGCAGAAAATCCGTCATTACGCTAGACACGTCCATCCAGAAGATTATGTGAACGACTGAAAACACAGCACTTAATATTTCTGTTGCCCTAGATCAGCACCATCTAAGAGAAATGTAATGTAAGCCACTGGTGTGACGTTAAATTTTCTAGTGGCCACTTTAAAAAAAAAGAGAGAGATAAAACAGATGAAATTCATTTTAGTAATGTATTTTACTTAACCCAACAGATCCCGATAGCATCATTTCAAAAGGGAACCAATATAAAAAAATAGAGTAGTGAGAAATTTTACGTTCTTATTTTCCAATGAAGCCTCTGAAATCTGGTGTGTATTCTACACTTACAACACATCTTGTTACCAAACACAACTTGGATCCGTTAGTCAGACGTGCAGCAAAGCCAATCTACTGACCGGGCTGTGGTGAAGGCAAGTGCAGGGTTTACTGCAGGGCACCAAGCAAGAGAATAGGCGGCTCCTGTTCAAAAGACCTAATGGCCTTCAGGGAAGGGTTTTTAAAGGCAAGGTGAGGGGTGTGGGTCACAGGGTGTGTCACCAGCTCACGAATAATTCTCTGATTGGTCGGTGGTGAGGTAACTGGGTGATGTTTCGAGCATCTCAATCATCAACCTTCTGGTTCCAACCAGTCTGGGGTCTACCTGCTGGTGGTCAGCATGCAGTTAACTTCTTCTACCTGGTGGGGTTTCAGTATCTGCAAATCAACTCAAGGATATGGCTCCGGATATTATCTGTATTCCCTGAGGAGGAACGAAGGGCCCCTGAATTTGTATTATGGCTCAACTATTATTATTTTGCCTTGCTTGACTGCTTTCCTTAGTTTCTGCATTTTCTTCTCTGATTAAATTTGCTCTTTGCAACTCAGAGAAAGCCTTAGGAGGCTAAAAGTTCTGGAGGTGGGGACACAGGAGGATCTGTTCTCAGGAAGGCCCTGCAGGGTCCTACTCGGTTTCAATCTCAATTTGGATGACACATTCTCCAAGTGCTGGATGGCTAGTGGCTACTGCGTGAACAGTGCAGCCTCAGAAAATGGGTTTTCTTTTCTTTTTAATGAAGGGTTATCATCTATTCATATTTGCCAGCCCTCCCTGCAAAAGAAAGCTTTCCATCCTGGTGAGTTATAATATTCTAAGGCCAGCACATCAGATGTCCCTGAGTAGCTGCTGCTTAAGAGATGATGGGATTACGAACTGTTCGCCCATGGGTCCTGGGCTCCTCTTCCTTTAAGCCTGGCAGACAGGCCTGGGGACATTCTGCATCCACAGTACAGGGCACTATACTGTGCCTGAAAGTGGGGCAGGAGAATGGACTGGATGAAAGAGAACAGGACTGACTCCATATGCAGAGATATTGAGAACTTCCCGGTACAGAAAAGGAAGGAAAAAGCTGTTGATCTATATCTCATTCCTAAAGCGCCTGGAGAAATCCAACCAAGTCATCCTGGCATCGTAAAAGGCAGATGTTACAATGGCTTTTGCAAAATGGAATCCACACTGTATGCTGGGTGAGTTTTAGTTTTATTATGTTTTAATATTTCACTCTTGGTTTCACTAAACGGCCACAATCCCACTCATAATAAACCAGCAATTATCACAGTATAAGTGTCAGTATAAAAACAGAATCGGAATGCAACCCACCCTTAACGAGGTCATGCAAATTTAATAAGGTCTTAAATTCCTTTTCAAAGGAACTCTTCACTTCCAAAAAGAATAAAATGTCGCCTTAAAATAAAGTGGCTTCTTAATTCAACAAAAGAGCCAGAAGGAAGACCAGATTCAGAAAGTCCCCCAATTTGTTTATGATACTGAGGCTAAATCTTTGCCTTGGAAAGGCCCAGTAGGGGAAAAAAATGTTTCTCAGTATTAAATTTTCATTTCCAATAAAGCAATAGTGATACCTAAGAACTTAGGTCCTGGAAACTCAACCTTTTTCTTGCTAATTATATATTACCAAAATCTCATATCTAAGCAAACATCTGGTAAAAACTTAATTTTTTTATTTCCTGGGACTTGCCCTCTGCTTGGCATGCTATTTGCATTGTTCAAAAAACAGTATAGATGAGGGTGATTTTTTTTTTGGTTTGATCCAAACATTTCCTGAATATTTATGGTCTTTCCTGTAATTTGACTCATCTGTCCACAAATGGCTCTAACGCTTTTAGGTGTCTTTTCCAAAGAAAAATATCAATTCAAACTTAAAATATACAGCCATTACATCTCCTAAGAAGACATTAGTCATTGACACCTACTTGCCTAGCTTGCTGGCTTTTTATTTATTCACATCAACCTTACCTGTCTCGGGCTGTGCGCCCCAGACAGCAGAGAACACATCATTCTAATCTGGCTTTTTAAGGCACAGAATGAGGTTAAGACCACACACCATTTCTCATGCTGAGCACCACCCGGTGCCCAGTCCTGGATTAAAGCAAGGCCCACCTTCCCTGCAGCCCTCTGTGAAAATCAAACTCACTTCCACATCTCCTCTGCACTTCTAAGAAATCTTGGCCAAATTTCTCTTTTCTTCTCATTCCCTTTCTTCCAATAAGTTTGGCATCTTCCTGAAGACACCCTTCCCACCCCCGCAAGCAGATCAGAAGGAGAAAGGAGGTCACCTACATGTCTGAACGATGTGTGAGGAGCTGCACTGGTCCCCGTCTCTTCCAAATACTCTCCCCAGTTAAAGCCGGTTTCCTCCAAGCTTGAGCCTTCTTCTGTCGAAAGACAAAAAAAAAAAAAAAACACAGAAGCATGTCAATACTCGTGTGAAGAATGGAAAGGCATTGGCCTTCCATGTAAATCAGAAAATCCTTCATGCAAGAGAGAAACAAATTCAGTGTGTAGGAGAATACTGTTGAATTCTTTGCCAAGCTTCTGTTCGCTGAATTTAGAGACAGGTGACTCAAGAAAGACATGGAACCAACCTAAGTGTCTATCAACAGAGGAATGGATAAAGAAGATGTGGTCTATATACACAATGGAATATTACTCAGCCATAAAAAATAATTAAATCATGCCATTTGCAGCGACATGGATGGACATAGAGATTATCATATTAAGTGAAGTAAGTCAAAGACAAATATCATATGATATCATTTACATGTGGAATATAAAAAATAGTACAAATGAACTTGTTTACAAAACAGAAAGATTCACAGACATAGAAAATAAACTTATGGTTACCAAAGGTGGGGGGAATAAATTAGGAGTATGGGATTAACAGATACATACCACTGTACATAAAATAGATAAACAACAAGGATTTACTGTATAGCACAGGGAACTATATTCAATATCCTGTAAAAAACTATAATGGAAAAGAATCCAAAAAAAAGAATATATATACATATATGTATAAAGAAATCACTTTGCTATACACCTGAAACTAACACAATATTGTAAATCAACTATACTTCATGTAAAAGAAAGAAGGAAAGAAAAGAAAGGGAAAAGGGAGGGAGGGAGGGAAACAAGGAAAGGAAGGGAAAAGGAAGAAGGAAGGGAAGGGAAGGGTAGGGAAGAAAATCAGGGAAGGGGAGGGGGAGGGGAGGGGGAGGGGAGGGGAGGGGAAGGGAGGGGAGGGAAGAAAATCAAGGAAAACCCTGCAGAAATTCTGCTTGGACTACCCTAACAGAATGGAGGGTAAGATTAAGGGCTCTTCAGTAAATGAAAAGAGATTTGCTTCAAGGCATAGTCGCTGCATGTTAGCCTGTTTGAGATTATCCACTGGAGACACTCCAGTATTTGGGGAGGTTGGAGGACAAGGTGAAGGAAACCACCGGGCACCAAGTAAGCTCCTTGACGTATATACAGTACAACAGCTGGAGATTATAAACTAATATCATAGATCATTGGAGCTCAGAAAGCACTGACTCCAAAGTCATTTCAAGGAAAAATACTGAGACCCAGAAGGACTGCTCAGGTGTGTGGTGCCCGGCCAGTTAGCCACAGGAACTGAACGGCTGTCTGACTGACCCCACACCCACCCCATCCAGAGACCCTCTCCTACCTGCCATCTCCTGAGACAGAGCTCTCAGGGCAAGGCACCCAGGTGGAAACCTACAGGACACTCATTTCTCCAAGGACAAGGAACAAGGAAAATGCAATCAAATGTACAATGTGGCTCTCAAAACCATCACTGTTTTGGAGGAAATCAAGCAATTCCCCAAACATTTCAGACTGTATGGTAAGATACAATCGGTATAGTTGAAAAGCACCAAATAACTCACTTTAAAATATAGATAACATAAATGTGATGTCATAGTTTCCATTGGAAAAACCTGATGAGCCATAAACATTATTTTAACCTATCTGCAAGGCTGTTCTAAGGAAGGAACATGCAGTAGTAAGGGTTGTCCAAACATGCAGGCCATTTAGTGCTTCAAAAGTTAAGACTCTCCTTTCTTTCCATAACACTCAATGGATACTGACGTTCAACCTGGGTATCTTCTATTAGCAAAAGCCCATTTCATTGGCCCAGAAGAAATACTGTGATCAATCGTGTATTAACGTAGAAGTGGTATAACCCGGCAAGTGGGCCGGGGGAATTAGTGACTGGGCGTGTAAGAAAGACTTCTTGGAGGCTATGGCTATTTTTTTTTCTCCTAAAGATTATAAATTATAAGTGGGAAATGTTATTTTCTTGTGATACTCTATCTAGTCTCAGGAGTTGATAGAAGAGGATACCTTTTATAACATCAGAAGGTGCTAAGCCAAAAGGCAGTTAGCTTAAACGTCGTCTTCCAAAGCCAAGTTGCTAAGAACTTCCACCTCCAACTTTAATAAGGTGGTTTATTATTAAATGTCCGAGAACAGAAAAAGCCACCTGAAGAGAAAACCTTTCCCCTGGAGCTCTTCCAAGATGCAGAGTCACCCGGGGTTTAGGCCCTCCCATCAGAATCATGCTCCCTGGAAAGAGTCAGCAGGTCCTGCAGCCACCAGTTACCAAGGGCTGTGAGGCGGGTTTCCAGCTGCTAAAGGCAGGGAGGCAAACCCAAAGGGAAAGCAGTCAGGCTCTAGAAAATGCCTCAGGGGGGTCACCCAACAGCTCTACCCACAATTCTTTTCACCCAAGCTGCACTTGTCATCAATTATCAAGTCTGTTTTCTGACCCACCAGCCGGAGGCATGGACGCAGCACCTTCTCCTTGCCACGGTGGCCTGGTACGGAATCTCTGGGGTAGCTGACTTGTTGCAGTCAAAGTCTGTGCTTCCTTTACACCCTCCGGTCCAGCAGCAGCTCAAACCACGCTTCCTGCAGGCCCTGCAGCTCCAGCCCTGACAGGCACCTCCGTGTCCACCCAGAGACCACAGGCTGTCACAGCAGTGACGAGAACTGGGGGGTGTCAGCCGTCCTCTAACTGCTTTACATGCAGCACCTTATCTAATCCTTCCAAGAACCCTGACAGATGGGCACTCAAGGGACTTACCAGGTCGCACAACTGTCCAGCTACGAAGCAGGGGTCCAACGCAGGTGGCCTGGGGTGGAAGCCGGAACTTCTCCGCGGCACCTTCCCAGGTCAGACAGCCCCGCTCCATCACCCCGTTCTCCACCTGGAGGATGTGAGGTGGACCCCAGGGCCAGCTTATCTGTCTCTGTGGTGATGAGCATTAATGTGTCCAGGGCCAAGTCAGGCAGCAGGAGGACCCAGGAGGTGGGGGGGTGGACGGGAGGCAGCTGCCACCCCCAGGGAGGAGAACAGAAAGGGCAGGGCTCCTGGGGCCTGTTTGCAAAGAAGGAGGAGAGAGCCGGCAGAGGATGTGGGTGTGATCCTCGGCCCTGAGCCGGTGGAGGCACTAGGTCCCGGAAGAGCGGTGTTGGGAGAATTTCAGCTGCTGAAAACGGATCGGGCTCCTCCAAATCAGAAACACTCGGGTGGAGACTGAGCCTTTAGGAGCTGCCTGCTGCACCCTGATGAACCTCATCGGGACCGCAAGAGACCTGACTTGGAGGCAGTGGTGAGGCGAAGACCAAGGCTTAAACCTCCCAATTGCAACTTTGAGACCCTTCATCAGACCTCTTGATCCTTCACAGAACTCTCATCTAGGCCGTTAACAAAAATTTTGTTTCCACCCAATTTTAATTCATTACAAGCTACGTCTCCAGTCTCTTCTCCCAATAAAAGACGCTGTAGCAGCTTTCGTGCTCACTCCAGCATTCACTCCCGTCAATCCAGAAAGGAAAAGGTTGGGCTTCCCTGGTGGCGCAGTGGTTGAGAGTCCGCCTGCCCATGCAGGGGACGCGGGTTCGTGCCCCGGTCCGGGAGGATCCCACGCGCCGCGGAGCGGCTGGGCCCGTGAGCCATGGCCGCTGAGCCTGCGCGTCCGGAGCCTGTGCTCCGCAACGGGAGAGGCCACAACAGTGAGAGGCCCGCGTACCGCAGAAGAAAAAGAAAAGCAAGGAAAAGATGGAACCTCCCTGGCAGTCTGTTGGTTAAGACTCCCCACTTCCAATGCAAGGGGCTCGGGTTCCATCCCTAGTCAGGAAACTAAGATCCCACATGCCAATAAATAAATAAACAAATAAATAAATGAAATCCATAAAAAAAGAAAGAAAGGAAAAGGTACCACTGGGACCCACCCCCTCCCCACATGTGAGTCAGTGAGATCAGTGCTCGGGAAAGCTCTGCTGCTCTCTGCCATCAAAACAAACACTTTAGAAAGCAACCAAGAGTCCGACCTAGAATGGGATTTTAAAGATTAAAACCTTTATGCCTTTAAAGGTTTATGCCTTTAACTCTAAGTATGCTGTTTTAACAATAAAATCAAACACAAAATTGAGGGTTTTCGTAACCTGTAACATATTAACACTTCCTCCGCCACCTATGACCTGAGCAGCTGATTCTCTAAAGACATTTCAAAGAGCAAGAGACAGACACACAATGTTTATGAGTGGAGGTCTCATAAACCCAGAGCAAATATTTACAGCTGATTCATAAACTTCTTAAACCCATAAACATTTTATCAAGGAAACTCTGACAGCCTCTTTTCTCTGCATCAGAACTGGTCAGAGGCATTTCCCCACGATGTCATGCAAGCAGACTGTGGAAAGCTACTAAGGAAATGTCACGGCTCAGAAGAAGGCGGGAGTGTTCTTTAGTGGCGACGCAATTCTAGAACACAGAGAGCTGTGTGTGTGACTGGAATCGTTCACGTTAACTAGAAAAAGAATACTCAAAGTGGGAGTGCAAATGACTTTACAGTGAAAAATGGAATCAACACAGGACTCATTACCTTTTTTTAAGTCATCAGATCTTGGGTTGTAGACTGTAACAAGCTGAAATAAGACTAATCTTGCAGAGGAGAATATTAAACCTGCCACCAGCACCCAGTCAAGGAATAGAGAATCAGCAGGTTCAGAATGAATGAAATCTTACAGGGCACCTTCTTGTGCGCTAGATATTTTTTTTTAAGTGGATAGAGAAAGGAAGAAGACATTCAATCTTTGTCATTTTCACTGCTGAGAGTCGGTTGGTAGGATCACAGGTTTAGAAAATGTTTCCACTGCGAGTACATTAAACAGACACAGGGTACTGATAAAACTCAGAAAGGACTAGCCAACATCAATCCTAGGTCTGAGTTCACAGCTGCAGGACTACACCTGGGGGGAGGGGGAAACAGACCCCGGAACACAAGGTCCTTGAGGGTGTCTCGGCCACCCAGACCCCAGAGGGCCAGAGAGACTTTCCAGAAAAAACTAAACACCCCATGTCCTAGCTAGGGAAGGCAACAAGTATTCTAAAGAGACTTTAAAACGGGGAGGAGGAGAAATATTACTGAGTCACTTTGAACTAGTCCCCAGCTGGAAGAATAAGAGATCCAGATTTTTCTACTAAGAATGTTGACTCCTTTCCTTCCCAAATAGAAGAACCCATGGGACTCTGGTTAAATACTCCTAGTCCAAAAAAAAAAAAAAAAAAAATCAAGCCCACCATTTCCAGTGTAATTCTTTCACTCGGTGGCTTGCCCCGTCTAAATGTGCAATGCCATTTTATCTGCAGACTTCATCAGCAAATTACATTTAGCTGGCCTGGAAAAAGAATGTCAAGGAATCTACCGATCACTATGCCAGCATACTATTTTGCTTGCTTGTATCACCAGCAAGCAAATTGCAATTGGAGAAACCGAGCACTCCAGGAATCCAATCTGGGTCCCCTTCCTTCTCTGTGGCCAGTGACAGGGCCGCCCAGGCCGCCTGCCGGCGAGGCCTCGGTGCCTCCTAGGAGGAGGAGGAATTTTACATGCTGCCTATTTCACTGACAGAACGCAAGTGTCAGTCATGGACCCCAACACTCTTTGAGCCTTCCTCAGGCAAAGAGGCAAAAGTGAAAAATAAAAAAGCTGTTCATACGAGTCATTTGTTTTAAGCTGAAGTTTCTAGCGCAGCCAAGTGGACCATCATGGAGGGATGGCAGCACGCCCCCAGGGCGAGCACATGAGACTCCATCCTATGGCCCCAAAACTTTGGCAGAGAAGAGCCAGAGTATAGCTGCTTCTCAGGGAGATGCAGCTGTGTGTCACATGACACATGGGGACCGGAGAGGGATGGGGGACAAGCGAAGGAGAGGACAAGAAGGAATCTGAGCTGCGCCTGGTCCCATAAAGTGTGGGGTGGTAGGGGCAGGGGAAGTGTGCTCACAGGAACACGTATGTACGAGGGTAACTTCTCCCTGCACCGAACGGCAGGGACAGCCCAGCGTTTCAGAGCCTCAAGATGCCTGAGATGAAATCCTGGCTGGAACACAAGAGCCAAGTGACTCTTGTCAACCGATGTTTCCTCATCTATAAAACGGGGCTAATAAAAGCAGCTGTCTCACTGGGCTGCAGAAGGATGAAGGGACCCAACACGTGGGAAGTACTTAAGAGAGTGCCTGCCAGACAGTTGGAACTCGGGACCACAGACCTCTCCCTCGCGCACCTGCCGGCCAACTTAGAAGCAGCTGCAGGCTGTCTGTGCCGTCTCTGATTCATCCAACACATGAATCTCATCTGGAAACTTCTGGGGAAAAGAACCTTGGCACCAAGATGCCATCCAGCCTTAAGCATGTCACAGCGGGTCCCAGAACCAAATAGCCCCACGACCGATGCCAGAACGGAAACTATTTCACTGATGAACCGGTTAAAAGGAAACTCCTAGGGAAAATAAACTACTTGAAGACTCATACTTGAGTCCGTTACCATCTCAATGCTCCAAACTAGATTCGAGTTTCTACAAGGCGGCCTCTGCTCGCCACGAAGATTTAGATCCTGCCTTAAATCTGTTTCCTCTCTAGGAAATCCGTCTTTGTAGCACCATCTAAATGCCTCCTCACCACACAAGGACATAGGGCAATTCCAAGGAGAAAGGACAGGTTAGGCATACAGGAAAAAAAAGAAAAAAAAAGTGAGTCAGGACCAAGATCTGAAAAATGTTAGGATCATTCAGAGGTAATTTAGAGCTACTATTTCTCATGCTTTCCCAGTCATGGAATCACCCCCAGAAGAAGGTCAGTACAAATAATATTCCCGACACCATATTATTATTAATGGGTTCAGGATCTACTCATGCTTGAGTTACACCGCAGCTGCAAGACAATGAAAACTCAACACACGGCTGGCTTTGAAACAGCTTTGAAAACACACCGCTGAAAACAATGCAATAACATGCATCAGATGTGTGCCCGACAAAAATACAATAAAAGCTCAGTGACTCCAAAAGTCGGAAGATAACCTCACTTAGCAAATGTAATAAAGACTTTTTTAAAGTATATTTGTACTTAAATAAAAGTAGAATAATTAGGATGAACCTTCAGCTATGAGGCTATGCTCTCTCTGAAAGAGAATTTCCACATTTCCATTGGGAGACAAAGGCTCAGCTCTGCTTTTAGGAGAAGTTTTCTCACTCCTACTTTATGTACAGAAAAACACAAGTGGGGAGAACTAAGCCAATTTTGAAAAAGGTACTAACGTCTTTCAACATAGTTAGGCAATTATTTCAGGGTTTTCCAGATTTTTTTGCAGATAGAAAGATAATTCCAGGTACAGATTTGAGAAACATAATCTAAGAAACTCAATGATATCAAGCAATCTGTAATCCTGTCATTGCCTGGTCTCATCAAAATGCAAAAACACATCTCATAACTTGTGGATGGTGGTCAAATCGACCAGTGAGTTAGTGCTCTTTTTGTTTACATGAATTCACCACAGCAAACGTTTACGATTCAGAGTGCTGAGCTGTCCTTGTATAATTTGCTGTTATGAAAATGATGCAATCCTTTCTTTTTACAAAATTATCTTTTTAAAATAAACTATCATGTAAGTAGTTAATAGTTACATTTATAAATTCTTCGGTTAAACATGAAATTCAATCAAAGATTGCTTTTGCTTTGTTTGTGATTTCATACAAGGAGAAATATTTTAGCGCAAATTCACATGACCTAAATACTTTCACGTCATGCACTTTTCTGCAAGATTCCTTCCAGGTTTTCAAAAGATCTTAGGGCGAGTTCGCTGGCAGTCCGGTGGTTAGGACTTGGCGCTTTTACTGACGTGGTATAGGTTCAATCCCTGGGGAGGGGGGGCTAAGACCCCACAAGCCTCAAGGTGCAGCCAAAAAAAAAAGAAAGTGTCTTGGGAAGGGGCATCCGATGCTTGGGCAGATCCTCTTGCCCTCTCTTTCGGGCACGTGGGGGAAAATCCTATTTCCCCCACCTCCCTTGCAGTGGCAGAAACACTCAGCTGGAGGCGGAGTCAAGAAGGCTATTAGGAGGACGCAGAATCCGCGTCTCCTCACAACTAGGGCGCCTAGCAGGCACCAGTGGGGCCCACGGACACCTAAGGGGACGGAAAGAACCCCCAGTGACCAGGTAGGATGCGGGGCCTCGGGGGAGTGAAGGGGGAGGAGAAAGGAGGCGGGACGGGACTGGCGCCCCTGAGGGGCGGCTGGGGGAGGGGAAGGGATCCCACGCCAGAAGGGGGGAACTGGGGAACCCCTGGGACGGCAGAGGATCAAAAGGGAGCGTGGCCAGGTTTCCCCTGCCCACTTGGGCCCCCAGGAACCTGCTGAGATGCCGGGCCTGATCCTCTGCCCACCGAGGCCCCCTCCAGCCACGTGGGTCCTGAGGGAGGGGGAGGGAGGGAAGGGGTAGCAAAAGTAAAGGCTGGAAACCTGGGCCGGCACCCCTGAGGGGCGGCTGGGGGAGGGGAGGGGTTCCCACACCCAGTGGGACCCACCCATGGTTAGGGGTCCAGCGGCGACAGGGGAGACCCTGGGGGAGACAGTGGAGGAGGGCCGCAAAGGAACAGAAGGGAACGGGGCCAGTGTTTTCCCTGTCCACTTAGGCACCGGGGAGCCTGTTGGGGTCTCGGGCCTAATCCTCTGTCCTCGGAGCGTCCCTCCTGACGCACCCCTACACCCCCACCCAGAGCCCCACATCTACACTCTGAGACCCCCTCCAATGCACTGGGCCTAAACCCCATCCACACACCCTTGTGCAGGGCACTACCTCCAAACTCCGGCACGCCACACTCCAGAGGCCTTGCTTTCCACATGCTGCCTCTCCCCTTCCGCACAGGTCCTAAGCTGAGGCCCGGCCCCAAGTCGCCCGGCTTAGGCCCCACCCCCAGGGCCTTTTCCAGATCCACCGGGTCCTGAGCCAAGGCCCCGCCCCATGCTCCAACACCGCCCCCACGCACATAGGTCCAGCCCCACCCTAAACCCCGCCCCTGCCTAAGTTCCACCCCTGTCTAAACTCCACCCCCATAGCCAAGGCTTTTTTTCTTTTCTTTTCTTTTTTCCTCTTTTAGATTCAGGTTCTGTTTTACCTTGTTGATTCATTGTTGTTGATTCTTTTATTCTTTATACTTCGCTATTGTTCTCTCCTTTGAGCTTGTTTCCCCCCACCCTTTTTTTTTTCTTTTTTCTGTTATGGTTTTATTATACCTTGCTGCAGTTGTTTGAATTATAGTTTTATTTTTCCTAATATATTTTTTATCTTTCTAATTTTATTTTCTTTTTTATTCTTTGATATTGTACTGCTCCTTTTTTTCTCTCTTTCTTCCTTTGCTTTTTTTTTTTAACCATTCCATGAAGGTTGCAGGATCTTGGTTCCCAGGCCAGAGGTTGGGCCCAAGCTCCTGTAGTGGGAGCTCCAAGTCCAAACCGCTGGACTAACAGAGAACCTCAGATCCCAAGGAATATCAACCGGATTGAGGCCGCCCAGAGGTTCTCATCTCAGCACCAAGACCCAGCTCTGTCCAACTGACTGCAGACTCCAGTGCTGGACGTCTCAGGCCAAACAACCAGTAAGACAGGAATACACCACCACTCATCAAAAAGAGAAAAAAAGGGCTTCCCTGGTGGCGCAGTGGTTGAGAGTCCACCTGCCGATGCAGGGGGCATGGGTTCATGCCCTGGTCTGGGAAGATCCCACATGCCGTGGAGCGGCTGGGCCCGTGAGCCATGGCTGCTGAGCTTGCACGTCCGGAGCCTGTGCTCTGCAACGGGAGAGGCCTCAACAGTAAGAGGCCCGCGTACCGCGAAAAAAAAAAAAAAAGAGAGAGAGAGAAAAAATGAAACGACAAAAAAATATGTTACAAACGAAAGAGGAAGGTAAAAACCTACAAGACCAAGTAAACGAAGATGAAATAGGCAACCCAGCTGAAAAAGAATTCAGAGTAATGATAATAAGGATGATCCAAAATCTCGGAAACAGAATGAAGAAAATACAAGAAACATTTAACAAGGATCTAGAAGAACTAAAGAGCAAACAAACAGTGATGAACAACACAATTACTGAAATTAAATACTCTAGAAGGAATCAAAAACAGAAATAACTGAGGCAGACCAACGGATAAATGAGCTGGAAGATAAAATGGTGGAAATAACTGCCAGGGAGCAAAACAAAGAAAAAAGAATGAAAAGAATTGAGGACAGTCTCAGAGATCTCTGGGACAACATTAAACACACCAACATTCAAATTATAGCAGTCCCAAGAAGAAGAGAAAAAGAAAGGGTCTGAGAAAATATTTGAAGAGATTATAGTTGAAAACTTCCCTAATATGGGAAAGGAAATACTCAGTCAAGTCCAGGAAGCAAAGAGAGGACCATACAGCATAAACCAAAAGAGAAACAGTCCAAGACACATATTAATCAAACAATCAAAAATTAAATACAAAGAAAAAATATTAAAGGCAGCAAGGGAAAAGCAATAAATAACATACAAGGGACTCCCCATAAGGTTAAAAGCTGATTTTTCAGCAGAAACACTGCAAGCCGGAAGGGACTGGCAGGACATATTTAAAGTGATGAAAGGGAAAAACGTACAACCAAGATTACTCTACCCAGCAAGTATTTCATTCAGATTTTACGGAGAAATTAAAACCTTTACAGGTAAGAAAATGTTAAGAGAATTCAGCACAACCAAACCACCTTTACAACAAATGCTAAAGGAACTTCTCTAGGCAGGAAACACAAGAGAAGCAAAACACATACAATAACAAACCCAGAACAAATAAGAAAATGGTAATAGGAACATACATATTGATAATTACCTTATGTGTAAATGGATTAAATGCTCCAACCAAAAGACATAGACTGGCTGAATGGATACAGAAACAAGACCCATATGTATATGTATGCTGTCCACAAGAGATCCACTCCAGACCTAGGGACACATACAGACTGAAAGTGAGGGGGTGGAAAAAGATATTCCATGCAAATGGAAATCAAAAGAAAGCTGGAGTAGCAATTCTCATATCAGACAAAACAGACTTTGAAATAAAGACTATTACAAGAGACAAAGAAAGACACTGCATAATGATCAAGGGATCAATCCAAGAAGAAGATATAACAATTGGAAATATTTATGCACCCAACATAGGAGCACCTCAGTACATAAGGCAAAGGCTAACAGCCATGAAATGGGAAATCCACAGTAACACAGTAATGGTAGGAGACTTTACCACCCCACATTCACCAAAGGACAGATCATCCAAAATGAAAATAAATAAGGAAACACAAGCTTTAAATGACACATTAAACAAAATGGACTTAATTGATATTTATAGGACATCCCATCCAAAAACAACAGAATACACTTTCTTCTCAAGTGCTCATGGAACATTCTCCAAATAGACTATATCAAGGGGCACAAATCAAGCCCTGGTAAATTTAAGAAAATTGAAATCATATCAATTATCTTTTCCAAGCACAATGTTATGAGACTACATATCAATTACAGGAAAAAAACTGTAAACAAACACATGGAGGCTAAACAATATGCTACTAAATAACTAAGAGATCACTGAAGAAATCAAAAAGGAAATCAAAAAATACCTAGAAACAAATGACAATGAAAACACGATGACCCAAAACCTATGGGATGCAGCAAAAGCAATTCTAAGAGGGAAGTTTATAGCAATATAATCCTACCTCAAGAAACAAGAAACATCTCAAATAAACAACCTAAACTTACACCTAAAACAATTAAAGAAGAACCAAAAAACCCAAAGTTAGGAGAAGGAAAGAAATCATAAAGGTCAGATCAGAAATAAATGAAAAAGAAATGAAGGAAACAATAGCGAAGATCAATAAAACTAAAAGCTGGTTCTTTGAGAAGATAAACAAAATTGATGAACGATTAGCCAGATTCATCAAGAAAAAAAGGGGAAAAGACTCAAATCAGCAGAATTTGAAAGAAAAAGGAGAAGTAACAACTGACACTGCAGAAATACAAAGGATCATGAGAGATTACAACAAGCAACTATATGCCAATAAAATGGACAACCTGGAAGAAATGGACAAATTCTTACAAAAGAACAACCTCCCGAGACTGAACCAGGAAGAAATAGAAAATATAAACAGACCAATCACAAGCAATGAAATTGAAATTGTGATTAAAAATCTTCCAACAAACAAAAGCCCAGGACCAGATGGCTTCACAGGCGAATTCCATCCAACATTTAGGGAAGAGCTAACACCTATCCTTCTCAAACTCTTCCAAAATATAGCAGAGGGAGGAACACTCCCAAACTCATTCTACGAGGCCAACATCACGCTGATACCAAAACCAGACAAAGATGTCACAAAAAAGGAAAACTACAAGCCAATATCACTGATGAACACAGATGCAAAAATCATCAACAAAATACTAGCAAACAGAATCCAACAGCACATTTAAAGGATCATACACCATGACCAAGTAAGATTTATCCCAGGAATGCAAGGATTCTTCAATATATGCAAATCAATCAATGTGATACACCATATTAACAAATTGAAGGAGAAAAACCATATGATCATCTCAATAGATGCAGAAAAAGCTTTTGACAAAATTCAACACCATTTAATGATAAAAACTCTCCAGAAAGTAGGCATAGAGGGAACTTACCTCAACATAATAAGGGCCATATATGACAAACCTACAGCCCACGTCATTCTCAATGGTGAAAAACTGAAACCATTTCCACTAAGATCAAGAACAAGACAAGGTTGCCCACTCTCAGCACTATTATTCAACATAGTTTTGGAAGTTTTAGCCACAGCAATCAGAGAAGAAAAAGAAATAAAAGGAATCCAAATTGGAAAAGAAGAAGTAAAACTGTCACTGTTTGCAGGTGACATGGTACTACACATAGAGAATCCTAAAGATGCTACCATAAAACTAGTAGAGCTAATCAATGAATTTTGTAAAGTAGCAGGATATAAAATTAATGCACAGAAATCTCTTGCATTCGTATACACAAATGATGAAAAATCTGGAAAAGAAATTAAGGAAACACTCCCATTTACCACTGCAACAAAAACAATAAAATACCTAGAAATAAACCTACCTAAGGAGAAAAAAGACCTGTACGCAGAAAACTATAAGACACTAAAGAAAGAAATTAAAGATGAGACAAACAGATTGAGAGATATACCATGTCCTTGGATTGGAAGAATCAACATTGTGAAAATGACTATACTACCCAAAGCAATCTACAGATTCAATGCAATCCCTATCAAACTACCAATGGCATTTTTCACAGAACTAGAACAAAAAATTTCACAATTTGTATGGAAACACAAAAGACCCTGAATAGCCAAAGCAATCTTGATAAAGAAAAACGGAGCTGGAGGAATCAGGCTTCCAGACTTCAGACTATGCTGCAAAGCTACAGTAATCAAGACAGTATGGTACTGGCACAAAAATAGAAACATAGATCGATGAAACAGGATAGAAAGCCCAGAGATAAACCCACACAAATATGGTCACCTTATCTTTGATAAAGGAGGCAAGAGAGAAAAGACAGTCTCCTCAATAAGTGGTGCTGGGAAAATTGGACAATGACATGTAAAAGAATGAAATTAGAGCACTTCCTAACACCATACACACAAAAAAAAACCTCAAAATGGATTACAGACCTAAATGTAAGGCTAGACACTATAAAACTCTTAGAGGAAGACATAGGCAGAACACTCTATGACATAAATCACAGCAAGACCCCTTTTGACCCACCTCCTAGAGAAATGGAAATAAAAACAAAAATTAAAAAATGGGACCTAAAGAAACTTAAAAGCTTTTGCACAGCAAAGGAAACCATAAACAAGACGAAAAGACAACCCTCAGAATGGGAGAAAATATTTGCAAATGAAGCAACTGACAAAGGATTAATCTCCAAAATATACAAGCAGAGCTCATGCAGCTCAATATCGAAAAAACAAACAACCCATCCAAAAATGGGCAGAAGACCTAAACAGACATTTCTCCAAAGAAGATATACAGATTGCCAACAAACACATGAAAAGATGCTCAACATCACTAATCATTAGAGAAATGCAAATCAAAACTACAGTGAGGTATCACCTCACACCAGTCAGAATGTCCAACATCAAAAAATCGACAAACAATAAATGCTGGAGAGGGTGTGGAGAAAAGGGAACCCTCTCGCACTGTTGGTGGGAACGTAAATTGATACAGCCACTATGGAGAACAGTATGGATGTTCCTTAAAAAACTAAAAATACAACTACCATACGACCCAGCAATCCCACTATTGGGCATATACCCTGAGAAAACCATAATTCAAAATGAGTCATGTACCACAATGTTCATTGCAGCTCTATTTACAGTAGCCAGGACATGGAAGCAACCTAAGTGTTCACTGACAGATGAATGGACAAAGAAGATGTGGCACATATATACAATGGAATATTACTCAGCCATAAAAAGAAACGAAATTGAGTTATTTGTAGTGAGGTGGATGGACCTAGAGACTGTCATACAGAGTGAAGTAAGTCAGAAAGAGAAAAACAAAGACCATATGCTAACACATATATATGGAATCTAAAAAGAAAAATGGTCCTGATGAACCTGGGGGCCGGACAGGAATAAAGACACAGATGTAGAGAATGTACTTGAGGACATGGGGAGGGGGAAGGGTAAGCTGGGACGAAGTGAAAGAGTAACATTGACATATATACACTATCAAATGTAAAATAGATAGCTAGTGGGGAAGCAGCGGCACAGCACAGGGAGATCAGCTCAGTGCTTTGCGACCACCTAGAGGGGTGGGATAAGGAGAGTGGGAGGGAGATGCAAGAGGGAGGGGATATGGGGATACATGTATGCATATAGCTGATTTACTTTGTTATACAGCAGAAAATAACACAACACTGTAAAACAATTATACTCCAATAAAGATTTAAAAAAAAAGAAAGAAACACACAACTGATTCTGGTCAAGAGGTTCCGAGCAAAAGCCTCTTCTGTGCTAGAGTATTTAATTGCTGATTCAAGACCCTGCATCCCTGCTCATCCCCTACAGGGACAAAACTTGAAGCACCATGTTGAGATGGCAGCCCTATAAGAGGGTGTGGGATGACTCGTGGGACAGGGCATCCACTGACTGTGCTCCAACAGCGTGAACCATTTATAAACATTTATTGCATTAAGCCATGGAGTTGTTTTTTTTAATTGGAGTATAGTTGATTTACAATGTTGTGTTAGTTTCTGCTGTACAGCAAAGTGACTCAGTTATACATATATTCTTTTTCAGATTCTTTTCCATTATGGTTTATTACAGGATACTGAATATAGTTCCCTGTGCTATACAGTAGATCCTTGTTGTTTATCTGTTTTATATATAGTAGTATGTATCTGTTAATCCCAAACTCCTAATTTATCCCTCCCCCTTTCCCCTTTGGTAACCGTAAGTTTGTTTTCTGTGTCTTTGAGTGTTTCTATTTTGTAAATAAGTTCATTTGTACTATTTTTAATGCTACATACAAGTGATATCATATGATATTTGTTTTTCTCTGACTGACTTTACTTAGTATGATAATCTTCAGGTCCACCCATGTTGCTGCAAATGGCATTATTTCATTCTTTTTTATGGCTGAGTAATATTCCACTGTATATATGTACCACATCTTCTTTACCCATTCATCTGTCAATGGACATTTAGGTTGCTTCCACGTCTTGGCTATTGTAAATAGTGCTGCTGTGAACATTAGGGTGCATGTATCTTTTCGAATTATAGTTTTGTCCGGATATATGGCCAGGAGTGGGATTGCAGGATCATAAAGCCATTGAGTTTTTGAAGTGATGGGTCACCTCACTATAATGTAGCCCACAGTGCCCAGTATTTCTAACCAAGTTTTGCATAACTTTCGAGCTGCTATATGCTTATAAACATGCCTGCAAGTCCCAGGAACAGGCAGTACGTGAGGTCTAGAATGCTGCCCCAATATTTTCTAAACATTTCCAGGAAGATATTGGTCAAGACATCAAAAGGCCAAATGCATTTAGAAAACAAAATCGCACCTGAATCAAGATCTCCATTACGGTCAGCTGAGCTCTGATGTTTTTCCAAGGGTGAAGATGAAGGGTCCTGCATGCTAGAAACGGACATGCTGTTCTCCATTCTTAACAACTACGGATCGTCCTCTCTTAATTCATCCTGAGGAAGAGTGACCTAAGGGCAACCAACAACAACAGAAATCAGAGCACTGTAATTGTATTCACTCGTTTTTCAACTCTCCAAAAATAACGGTGTCCCATCAGAGCTGCTACCGTTTCATTACAACAGGCAAAATGCAATGTCATGTAACAGAAAATACCAGGATTGAAGACTCAAGAGCACATATCCACACAAGGTCAACAACAAGGTCACAGCACAGCAGAAGCATCCACTTTCTACAGGTCATCATCACCACTAAGATGGACACACTTTTCACCGGTAAATAGAATCGATGTGCGAACCCCCAATCTACCTTGGCAGCGTTGTCAAGACGTTCCACCACCCTGCTTCTCCCTCCTCTCTCGCTGGATGCTGCGAAGCAGGAACCTGCCCCCCACCCCAGCATTCCCACACACAGGCAAGGTGTCTGTGGTCTCACAGGTGATTCATTACCAAAACCAGTTAAAGAATCAATGCTTGCAAATAACGTGCTTTTTAACCAACTGGACTTTTCCTGTAATAACATGGCTATTCCACACTTACATCCTGATAGAGTGGGTGGAAAAACAGGTAAAATTACAGCCGGTTCTCACGGAACCCTACCATCTAGTTTGTGTACATCACAGCCCATGAAATACCCACAGTCATTACTAAGGGTCAGCCACTCTGGACTGGTTTGCCAAAATAAGGACCCGATTCCTGCATTTCACTCTGCAGGTGGGAGTAGGCACTGCAGGGTTTCATTCCAGGAAGCGAAATGATCAGGTTTGTTTCAGAAAAATCATTTGGGCAGCTGCATGCCAGACAGATGGACAGACAAGGGGAGGCTGAATGGAAACAGACTAAAAACAGAAACATGCCAAGTGGTAGGGCATCCCATGATTAAGACAAAAACTGAGAAATTACTACATAGTAGTTTGTAGCTCTTAATCCCCTACCCCATCCCCTCTCCCCACTGGAAACCACTGGTTTGTTCTTTATGTCGGTGAGTCTCCTTCTGTTTTGTTATATCACTTTGTCTATTATATTTTTTAGATTCCATATATAAGTGATAACATACAGTATTTGTCTTTCTCTGTCTGACATATTTCACTAAGCATAATACCCTCCAGGTCCACCCATGTTGTTGCAAATAGCAAAATATCGTTCTTTTTCATGGCTGAGTAATATTCCATTATATATCTATTTTAAAGCCATATGTGGCTAGCAGCTGCTGTAGTGAACAGTAGTGAACAGTGGCTGTAGTAGACCACTGCCTAGGCAGGCAGGAGTTTATTATATTTGAGTTTGGAACATGTCCTAAATCATCACCAATTCTTGGCTCTCTTGAAGGTTGTAGTACAGCGAGCTAGTTAAAAGAGAACATAGGAATTTTAAAATCTAAGGAACTTCGAAAGGAGACTGAGCAGTTTCTCCATAATATTCCACAAATCTTTCATCACAATCTTCCTAATGTAGTAGGCTTTCAGAGAATGAGCTGGTTTTCATCAATTTCAAAAGAGAAATAGTCTTAGCAGCTAAGTTATGTCATACTATTATTGCTTTTTTCATTCATTTACAAATTCAAGAAAATCATTCCACCTCCAAATGTAACCAGGCAGAAAGTTTTTCTTCAAGGAAAAATCTATAAACCTAACTATTAGTAAATCAGTCAAGCCCTTATTAAAGGAGGAAAAAAGTTTGCTTTTCTCAAGTTTTTAAGATTCCTATTGATTCAACTCTATCCATCTGCCTCTAACTAGATACTATAAAAAGGTAATCGTTGACTATAAAATAAGATCAATTTAAATGCGCCAGACCCATCATTTTAAATTGAAGTCAAAAGCAACGACATAAATACCAAAAACCCACATTATTCTGTAAGGGCAAGTGATAAGGCTCTGTCTACTCCCAGGTTGCAAAATGTATTTATTTTGGCAAATGACATGTCACCGTTCGCTTTCTTGGCAATGTTTACTTTTTGCCTTCCCATAAAAGATATACAAGTTTGTACTCTCTGTAGAAGTCTTGCAAAATAAAATTACAAACAAACAAAGTAAAATCACTTGTAAGTCTAACACCCAGGGATAATCTCTTTTATTTTTATTTTTATACTATAAAAATATAGCTATAAAAAATATAGCTATAAAAAAATAGCTTCTCTGTGGGTTGTTTTTTTTTTTTTACTTTATATGGAATTTAGAATTTTGATTCATTTTCCATTTAAACATCACATAGAAAGCATTTTCCCCACATCATTCAAATTCTTTGAAAACATGACTTGAAATGATTGTATGACTTTTATTATAATATGAACAGGTTATTTATTTACCATTCCCCTACTGCTGGCCATTAAGTTGTTATTTTTATTTTTCACCATTATGAACACTGTACAATGCATTCTCACATACCTCACATCCTTCCCACATTTTAATTTTGTTGGTACTTTTTATGGATTTTTAAGAGCTCTACGTATCTTATCCCACAAAACTCTTGCAGATATTTTCCCCAATTCTCCCTTTAGTGGGTCCTTCTGATATACATACGGAACGTGAGCTGTTTTTTGTAACTTAGTCCAATCCATAATTCACTTTATTTCTTCTAAAAACTGTATTCCTAAAATGTCCTCCCCTATTGTAAGATACCAGAAGTTTAACTTCCCTAGGGTTTCAAGTTTTACATTTACCTTTTTAACATATGTCCCCATATGTTTATGCTCAAATACTTTGTGCGGTACAGTTCTGAGCTGACCACCTCCCGCAGTTAATAATCCATTCCTACCCCACTGGGTTTTTAATACCCTGTCTTTTACCATCCATGAAATTCTTACATGTACAAGACTGTGTTTCTATGCACCAAACTTTCCTTTAATTTTGAGAAAAAAAGTCAGCAAAATAGGAACTATGACTACTGTTTATACATTCCCCCATCCTTAGTTCAGCAATCACTGAACTTGGGGCCATTTAAGGTAGGTTTATAAAGGGGTGACATGGTTTTGCATGGCCTGGGAACCCGGACTCATGGCTTGATCATCACATGGCATTCTACTGTGCACAGAATGTACCAGAACCTGCACACAGGTAGAAATGACTGTGCAACAGAGGCTGTTAAACGTCTCCCACCCCAAATTTCCGTTTCCTCCTTTGTCTGCAGGGAGGACTAACTAGTTAACCAAAATAAACACTGCTGGGCCATCCTCGAAGTTGCACGTGGTTGCACCACTCTGCTCTGGCCAGTGGGAAGTTTGCGGAGTGAATGAGCTCAACCAGAAGGTCACACCCTTTGGTGGAGGGGGTGGGCCTTTACCAGTTACCCCCAGAGCCACCTGACATCACACAGAGGAAGGCCCCACTGATGGCAGAGCTTGGTTCTGCCACCAGGTGCAAATGATTACTTCAAGAGAAATAAGCTTCTCTCTTGTTTACATGGCTCTATCTGACGATCCCTGATACAATCCCAAATCTCAACAAATACACCCGAGAAGGACCACGCTCCTTTGTAATAAGCTTGTAATTAGGATGCTTGGATTGTACTCTAGACCTCAGAGTGTTCTCTAAGTTTTCCATCAATAATGCCAAAGGCTGCCTCTGATTTATTCCGCACACCACCCCCCCAAAAAAGTCGCAGTTCACATTAAATCCTGACCAAGGTGCTTAAACCTCGAGGAGAATGAGGTCTGTAGGAAATGAAAAAGGATCTCCACGCAGTGGGGACTCACCCCCATGAGCCTAACTTCTAAAGAAGTCGGGGGTCAGCATTGCCTTTAATGTCATCGACTATTTCAGTGGTTCTCACAATTTAAGGAACAGTAGAATCACCTGGAGGGAGTATCAAAACTCAGACTGCTGGGGCCCCTGCCCAGAGCTTCTGCTTCAGTAGATCTTGGATAATGCCTAGTCATCTGGTATCTCTAATACGTTCCCAGGTGATGCTGATGGCTGCTGGTCCAAGGACCACACTCTAAGAACCACTGAGTATTAAAGGAAGATTTTTGCCTCGGTTGTTTACAGAGAGAAAAACTGTTCCTCATCAAAATATATCTATCATAAGTACAGTAGAGAACATAATATTTCTGCAAAGTCATTTAAACGTGGGGAGAGGAAGGTTGGCTTTTGTAGAAATGGTTTTGCATTAAATAACGTGCATTAGTTTTGCATTATAAATCATTTTCCTTATAGAATACCTGTTCTCTGAATTCCATTGTTTTGCAAAGTCAAGATTTGCTTTACCATCTGCCTGAAGTCAGGTGAGCTTGTTGTCCGTAAAAGTTCGATAAGAGTTACAGTACCAAGAACTTATTGTGTTGATTGTTCATGGCAGAGCCATTCTCTTCATGCAGCAAAGTATGTGGACAAATTCTTTTTTCCCAGACTCAGTTTTCTCAAAAGTCGAGAGGAGTTTGGATCACATCATCTCTAGGAATTCTTTGCGTTAGGTCCCTCACTCCTAGCAGATATTTTCCCCAGCTTTATTGAGATATAACAGACTAGCAGATGATTTTTTATATCAGTTATGTTTGCATATAATTTCAAAAGCCAAATATTCTACAAGGCTTGTACATGATGCACCCCTCCCCACCCAAAAAAAAAAAAAAAAAAAAAAACAGCAGTCTCCTGCCCTTCTCCTCCTTGAGGCAATCACTTCCAACTCTTTTAGTGGATTGTTTTGGCATTCATCTCCTCTCTGAATAACAGCATATTGATAATTAATAATATTAATTATTATTAACATAATTGATTATGTTATTAATAACAATTAATAATAACTTATTAACTATTCAGTTTTTGTCTTTATCAGGTGATACTCTATCACTCACATCACCTATCTCTTTTCATATATATATGTGTGTGTGTTTGTGTGTGTGTATACGTATATATCTACATCCTCCTAATACATATGATCCCATTACTATGGCTCTATAAAGACATTACAGCAGATCCATGTGGTAGACTATGATTACTTTTCCCTTCTCACACAAGTTTTCCCTGGAGTTAATGATGGCCTTGTTTCTTCCATGACCTTAGCTTTCTACATACTTTTCACCCCTTCAAAGCCAACTTTTCGGGCTTCCCTGGTGGCGCAGTGGTTCAGAGTCCGCCTGCCGATGCAGGGGACACGGGTTCGTGCCCCGGTCCGGGAAGATCCCACGTGCCGCGGAGCGGCTGGGCCCGTGAGCCATGGCCGCTGAGCCTGCGCGTCCGGAGCCTGTGCTCCGCAGTGGGAGAGGCCACAACAGTGAGAGGCCCGCGTACTGCAGAAAAAAAAAAAAAAAAAAAAAAAAAAAAAACAATTTTTCCATTAACTGTCTAAATCTCTCGATAAACTGAGATATATAGGTATTTTCTTAATTTCATCTTGAAGTAATTTCTACCAAGGCTTTCTGTTCTGTTCTAATCTAGACTAACTGCCTTCTATGCCTGGTAGCAGGTATTATCCTGAGATCTTGCTTCACTTCTTTTATGAGATTCTCCTCCTATTCTGGTCCCAGGTCTTCCTCACTTGGTTTTTTCCCGCCTTTTGATGGAGCACATTCTTCAAAAGGTTCCTAAGAAAGGATTTAGGTAGAAACATGTGCAGCCTTGCATAAAAATGTCTTTAACCTGTTCTCACATTTTAACCCATAGTTTAGGTGGGTAAAAAATATTCTTTACCATATGATCCAGCAATCCCACTCCTCAAGCATATATCTGGAAAAGACAAAACTATAATTTGGAAAAGATACATGCACCCCAATGTTCATGGCAGCACTCTTTACAATAGCCAAGACATGGAAGCAGCCTAAACGTCCATCGACAGATGAATGGATAATGGAGATGTGGTACATATATACAATGGAATATTACTCAGCCACAAAAAGAAAATGAAATTATGCCATTTGCAGCAACATGAATGGACCCAGTGACTATCATACTATATGAAGTAAGTCAGAAAGAGAAAGGAAAATATCATATGATATCACTTATATGTGGAATGTTTTAAATAATGCAGATGAACTTATTTACAAAACAGAAACAGACTCACAGACATAGGAAAAAACAGTTATCAAAGGGGAAGCAGGGGGAGAGATAAATTAGGAGTTTGAGATTAACAGATACACACTACTATACACAAGATAGATAAACCACAAGGAACTACTGTATAGCACAGGGAACTATATTCAATATCCTGTGATAATCTATAAAGGAAAAGAATCTTAAAATATATATAAATATATATATATATGAATCGCTTTGCTGTACACCTGAAACTAACACAACATTGTAATCACCTATATGTCAATTAAAAAATCCTAAGCTGGAAAAACATCCTCTCTTAGAATTTTGAGGGTTTCCCACATTGTCTTCCAGCTTCCGCTGTTGCGAAGTCTGGTCCCATCCTAATTACCAGATCCTCTGATGTTCTGAAATTTCACAATGAGGTACCAGATGGTAATCTTCTTGTGGCTTGGGGGCTCTGAATGACTTCCTTCAAGATTGGAAACTATTCTTCAGTTCCAGGATATTTCCTGGAATTACTGCCAATTTCCTCCCCTCCGTTTTCTCTGTTCTTTCATTCTAATATTCATTCCAATGTTGAATCTTCTTACTCTCCCTCATTTTCCCTTTTATGCCCCTTTACTCTTTAATCTACCATCTAGGGTATTTCCTTGAATTCCTCTTCTAGCTCTTCCATGGAGTTTTACAATCTAATTTCAAGAGGCTCTCTTTAATTCTTTGAATATTTCCTTTTTCCATCCTACCTTGTTCCATAGATGCAAAATCTTCTATTATATCCCTGAGGCCATTCATGATGTTTTTCTTTTTTTTTTGTAAGATGTTTCTTCTCTCCTTCGTAAGAGCAGGTATTTTTCTCCCTTGGTTAGTTTTGGTCTCTACTGTTTTATATTAGCTGCCTTCCTCAGAAGTCTGGTAATACTTTGTGGTTTCTCATGTTTATGAGTGGGGAATGAAAAAGGCTGACTGGTATCTCAGGGCGCAGGGGTAAAGACTGTACACCTTGGGAACCACTGCACAGAGACCCAGCTGCGTCCTTCCCGAAGGAAACCCCAATGTGTCTTTAAGTCTTTGCTCTCAGGTTGGTCAAATTACACAGAAGAGGATTCTCCCATACGCTAACAAGAGGGCTGAGGGCTGGGGGCTGGGGGCGGGGGGGGGGTGGTCTCCCGCCTACGGACACTGGTTTAGAAGGGAACATCCCAGAAACACAGTCATCTTCTTCCCTGCAGTGTAGGCTCTAAGAAACAAGATCTCCCGCCTAAATCCACAACATAAAAAGCTGTGCAGCCCCAATTTCAGATCTCCAGACGTGTGTCAATAAATTTCCTCCTTTCCCTAAGCTAGTGCTGGTACCCCATTTTTCTCCTTGATTTCTTTATTAGACGTGATAAATGTTAAACTATCATTGTGCAACTAGACTTTGAAACCAAGATTCTCAAAGTTCAGGTGAAAAAGTGAGACTTTACATTGGATTAATGAAGATACCTTAGCATTAGAAATCATTCTTCTCTCCATTCATCAAAAGGCAAGGTCCAAAGGCGTACTACTCAGAAGGACTCACTCCAGTGAGCGTTATTATAATACCAATGAAAGAAATGTTGCACTTCTTTTCAAGTTACCCAATTATCCAGTCCTTTCAAAGGGACCTGCCTTAAACTAGTTCAAGGAATGGGCAATTTTCCTACCGATGAACATGCTTACAGTTTCAAGCTTGCTACTCAGAAACGGGAAAAAATGTTTGCTGTTGTTTTGTTTCTTATGTGACCCTGAAGAGAGACTCTTCCCCAAACCGAAAATTAAAAGTGAAGGCCTAAACTAAAAGCTTATGGAATTCCAGACGTACTCTAGCTGCCCTTGGAAATCTAACATGTCTAAATCACAGAGAAAACTGCCTCATTTCACACTCCAGGAATTTCAAAATGAGCACAGGACACCTAATCTGAGCTAAGAGCTTTCCAAACATTTCCATCAAAATGGAAAATCTCAGAGGATTCTGAAGGATGCACAACCCAAGTTGTGACCAAAACCTGATCTCTGAAAATCACTGCTTCCATTTCCCTAAGAAGCAACATGCAAATAACAGCCTGGGATCACAAGAGTATCTGCAAGTACCATATTTGTAAATGGCTTTGAAGATGAAGATGCAAAGAGGGGTTAGGCGCCCAGGCACTTATCAAGGAAGGCTTCCTTCTATTTACACGCACCCTGTCACGCAGATCACTCTGTTAATAACGCATGATGAAGCTCAGCTCTCCCCACTCTCACCAGCCAACACAGCCTCTCTCAGAAGGGACAGGCCTTCCTGATTCCATCATCAAGGGAGACGAACTGATTCTCTGGGGCAGAAGGTTCATGGAATTTTGCCATCCACCATATGCTCAGAGCTTGATTTACCTTGATTAGGACCACAATCTCCTGGCCATTTTGCAATTGGTTTTCATCGGGTTTTCACTCTAAATAGATTGAAATCTGACACAAACTGCTGCCCCAGCATAAGAAATGCTAATTTTTCACGTCCCGATTCATACCTCCGTCCTAGGAAATAAGATATGTAGGGGATAAGAGGAGGTTGAGGAATAAATACCAGGGCTGGCGGTGGCCTACGAGTCCCACAATAGCAAATTGTGTCTTCTGATTCATGGTTTTAACTGTCACCTCTTAACCTCCCAACCAAACGGCAAGTGTATCCCTCCAGACTGAGCAAAATCGGTCGTTCAAAAGGGGGCATGCGAAAAATGAGAAAATGAGCCTTCCAAGCTACCTGCTCAAGAGAAGAGAACACCTAACCAAGCTGCAGACTAGCTGTGCCCCATCCTGGAAGTTCATTGATTTATTTATTAACTATTTACCTATGAATTATTTATGTATGATTCACTACTTATTTACCGTCAAGACGGCGGAGGCCTTGAAAGACCCAATTAAATCTACTATACAATCAGTCTTTGCATCAAGGTAGTGATACAGGGTTTCTCACACCAGAAATTTACTTCCAAGCCACAAAGGTAAACACCAACCTTAGGTGTGCTTATGACTGACATGAAATACTTGACACAGAAGAGCCTGGTGGTAGGACCTTATCAAAGAAGCATGACGTTTCAGAATTAACGCAGACATTTAGTGCTAACATCTTGGACAACCTCCAAACATAGGATTTCCCCGCCACCTACAAATATTAAGAGGAATGAATTACAGCATCGAACCAAGGCTGTAACAAAGCTAAGTAACCTCATATTCTACAGGAGAATTGCATCTCACATCACACACGTGTGCATGAGTCATTTTAGGGAAGCTAGCCCATGTGTTGCATGTACAGTCTTGAGAACTCAAGAAGTAAAGAAATCTTACAAAGGACCCTTCTGTAAGCTAGACATGCATAGATAACATCTAATCATCAGTACCTAATTTTCTGAGGGGTTTTTTATGAATCAGATGACTTCGAGCAAGACAGATGCAGAGCAGTGATGCTTTGGGGTTACCACGCAATCATCCTGCCGTCAACTAAGACACCGACGATGAAAAGTACCAATCAGGACTCTGCAAGCCCACCTCTGAAGGATGCAGCCAGAGTCACCGCGGCCTGCAGGGTTCTGCGATGGAGCTGAAGACTCATGAAAGAACTGAAGAGCATTTCAGGTGCTGACTTTAAGCCATAGATACATATCCATAAAACTGGGCCCCAATCACATGGTATCAGTGATATCATTTAAATGCAGAAAGGAAATGTACTAGAGTAGTAAGTTAGTAAATAATAAGATAGTAATAAGTGGAGCCCATCCAACTGCAAATCATTATGCAAAGTCAATAATAACACCCTAATTTACTTTGGTTATAAAGAACTTGGGAAATGTAACAAACCCTACAGAAGACTGCAGAAGATCTGGTTTTCTCTCATAATGTAACCATCACTCAGCAGAATGTACTCTTGGCCTTTTTAACTGCAACAACAAGCAACACTGTTCTCATCTGCAAAACACAGGGACTGTTCTAGAAGCCTCCTAAAGTCTCCCCTCCCACTCAAACATTTCAGGAAATCTGGGTTTTCCCAGACCTTCCTGGTTAGAAGTGTATGTAGTAGGAGAGAACAATATAGCATCCGCTCCAACGGAATAAAGACTCAAAAAAGGAAACAGTCACCACGGTCTAAACTGGATCCCAAAAGCTTTCGTAAAAGAGGGGGGTCGGGTCCCCAATGCCCAGCTAGCTACTCAAAGTGTACAATCTGCTACACTGCGCAAAGCTGCTCTAGTTCACAGTGCAGGGACGAGAAGGGGAAGAGGGCAGTCTGCATTTTGCAGCTGTCTGGGAAGAATAAAGCACATTTAAGGTTAAAGTTTTAAAGACAATAAATGACAAGGAGCAAAACTCAAGGCTCCAAACATCCTGTTACCCTACTTAGAGCCACTCTCTGGCCTCCAAGCAGAACATCAAAAAACACAGAAAACCAGGACCGGTAGGTTTGATTCCAGAGTTGGCTGTTTTTAGTAAGAGTGCTGTGGGCTGCTGGAGACCAAGGTAGAGGGGAGCAGAGAAAAACCAGGTGCTCCATAACCATCGGCCTTTATTAAAATGATGGCATCCGGGGGGGTGAGATGGACTGGGAGATTGGGGTTGACATATATACCCGAATATGTATAAAATAGGTAACTAAGAAGACACCTGCTATATAGCACAGGGAACTCCACCTTGCTGTACAGTAAAAAACGAACACAACATTGTAAAACAACTCTACCCCAATAAAAAGTAAATAAATAAATGATGGCATCCAGCTGTTCACATGTCCTTCCCTGAAATCAGGGGAGCACATCTGGCAGGGGTTCAGTCCATTAGGCGTGTGGTCCTGAAGGAGCTTGGAAATTGTCAGCTTCAGTATGAAGCATCACCAGCTATGTTCTGCATAAGTTTCTGCTCTGTTTCGTTAGCACACTGAGGTTGACGCTTCTTGGAAGACTCTGAGCCTGGCTGACAGACTGCTCCCAGGGCTCTGCTCAGCTAGAAGAGCCCTCTCCCTGTCACCTGCCACCAGATAAATATCTGAAAACTCAACCCCCAAAACACAAAAAACAAAAATCAAAAAAACCTGGGACGTAAGTCTCTCCAACCCACATCTTTTTAATCTTCTGGGGCTTTAAAAAGCCTCTTCTTAATTAGGCCACGTGGAAAATTGAGGCTGAGAACTGAGAATAAGATGGACAAAGACAAAATATGCAGGATGAGGCCTGCAGCATTCAAAAAGGACCAAAATCAGGCTGACGGGTCAGTGGAAATCTTAGCAAATCGATCTGGGCAAAATGAGCACAACAGGGTCCAACCATTAGCCTGCAACAAACAGCTAGAGGTTGGGGTGGTGATTTTACACCTGTGGTGTGTATGTTTACAAATAAAAGATGATGCATTATGAAAGAATAACTATGATGAGAAGCAGGTGAACTTTAACCTAGTGAGTTAATATCAACCATGTTAATTAAGAAAACAAGTGGGATGCCTGGGACAGTAAACATCTGCACTCTGGACCTCTTAACATCATCTTCAAGACCTCTGTCCTCCGGTTCACAAAGACACAGGTTAACTCTCTCCAGATACACCCTCACCTGCTCCCCACCCCTCCACGTACCTTCATTCTAAGGCTGCCTTTGTCCACTTCTCTGCCCTTAGAAAGGCAGTGTCTTCCCTACAGAAATGTAGGCAAACACCAGAGGAATTCAACCGAAATTTTGGCACTGTGCTTTTCCCTCCATCCCCCTAGACTTTTCTACCACTCCACTCTTTTGTGTTGGTGTTATTGGCCGAGAGACATGCAGGATCTCATACTTCCCAGACCAGGGATAGAACCCGCGGCCCCTGCGGTGGAAGCACAGAGTCTTACCCACTGGACCAAGGTCACATGAAAAGCTCTGAACCAGAACTGGGGTTTCTAAATTCCCAAGACTGGTTCACTCTAACCATCAGGCCATAGTGTATTCACACCACTTTTGAGTGCACTTTCCAAAATAATGCCAAAGCCACTTTCTATGAAATTCCAGCTACTTTGCGTTGGCAGAACTTGACTTTTAAGGAAGTGAAATCAACTTCCACTCGCATAGGGTAAGTGGAGCTGGCTTTGAGCTGTCAGCTTCAAGCGTGAGGTCAACTCACTGGAGGAGCCTGCAAGGAGCTGATCACCCAGGAGCAAAGCAAAGCCGAGTTGACCTAGACGTCCCAGGGAGAACAGCTTCGGGGTTTTATCTTCAGTTTCATACCACAGAAGAAAATAATCCAACAAAACATCAAGAACTTCAGTAGAATCTAGGAGACTGTGCTCACGAGAGGCCAATGCTACTCAGAAGGGAAAATTCGTACTTCCTTCCCCAGCTTTCCATGCTGTCTGTCTGATTTCCTCTCTCCACTACTTCCGCGACTTGAGAATTTTTAAACTGATTCTCACCCTCATTAGTGGGTAGTGTCTTTCAGAGAGGAGGGGGGAAGAAAACAGACTTATATTAAAGCCAATTTTTTTTTTTTTTTTTGGCCGCGCCACGTGGCTTGTGGGATCTTAGTTCCCTGACCAGAAACTGAACCCAGGCCACGGCAGGGAAAGCACCCAGTCCTAACCACTGGACCACCAGGGAATTCCCAATTATTTTTTAAATCAAGATGAAATTTCAGAAATTCAATACTTTCCAAAGCTTTAATGGTCAAATCACGTGACTATGAACAACATTCTTTCCCAACCCAGGAACACCACATAATTTCACTTCAAACTTTAAAAACAGTGACTTAAGCTCTGTTCTCCCATGACCGTCTGAACTGAATGCAAAAGGAAAATGCTCTAGTCTTACTCTGTTTCAATAAAATATTTTTAGAACCACAAACCTATTTGTGTGGCCCTGTATAACCTCCCCAAAGACTCAATAAATTACCGATAAAGATACCAGCACTCACCTATAATGATTAAATAAGCTAATGCACTTAAATTGCTAGGCTGTGTCTCACACATAGCAGATAATCAATACACGCAGTTTCAAGACAGTTTAAGACTAGGATTCAAATCCTCACTCTCTCTCTTGCTCAAACTTGCTAGCAAGTGACTCAGGCTCCCTTTCCATCTCCCCATGTGCAAAATGGAGGTGACAACACTCATAAAATAGAGGATATACAAATACAAACAATTCGAAGAGTGGCTGGCAAATAGTAGATGCTTAAATAAGTAGTTACTATTTTTAAAAAAATATTATTCGGAGTAAACAGATAATTCCAAATCAGAGTAATCCCACAACCCTTTCAAATCCAAATGTGTGGTTTTTCAGTGAGCATCCGTTTGAATTATCTTTTACATGAGACTTTGTAGGAACTTGCACTTGGAATTTCAGATGCTCGTATTGTACCTGAAAGTGATTGAGTTCATAATTCAGTTTTGAATGAAACAGAAAAAAAACAACCACTTGCCAAATTTAGGAGAAAGGATGCTTAAATAACCTTATAAGGTATCTTTTCTCAGCCAATACAACTGCAGGGGCAAAAGTGTCACAGGATACAAATCTGTCCCACCTTCCCCCGTCCCACCAGCTCCAAACCCCTCCTTCGTAGTCACAACTGCTGATGCCCTTTGCCACTCTTTGACACTTCAGAATTCACCAAATGCAAGGCATCTACCAAAATGTGTCACTTTTGTTTTTAAGAAAATCAAAAAGAATGAAACCAAAAGCACAATGGATTCTTTCTTTAAATCACTGTCCAAGACATCTATGTTATCACAAGAATAGAAACCTACATGACAGGAGAGCAAAACCTTTAGAGTAGTGAGTATCCTCTTACCGGTAACATGAAGGACCCTAACTATCAACATATAGCGAAGAATTAGCACATTTTAAAATTCTCTACGGGCTAACCAGATGGAGAGTATAACGGTGGCATCTTTTAATCAGAACACTGCTGTCCTGATCATGCAAAACCAATCCTTTAAGAATTTTATTTGATAACTTTATATAAATCATATAACATTCCCTCTAAGGCCGCAAGCTCTAAATTGAGTATCTTCCCTTATTTACAATACACTGTCCTGTCTATAAACATCCTGTTTATTTACACAGACCTCCAAACAGCCAACACTTGGTTTAGCCAACAAGATCAAGTTTCCTAAGAATGTCCCAGGACATTATCAGTCTCACAAAGAGAGGAAGTACTTGCCCAGTGGCCCAGCCTGAAGGGCAGGAATGGAAAATGGAGGGTCAGATCTGATTCTTTCACTGGCTGGATTACCTGGAGGCTGCAGCCATCCACCCGCGCTATGAATATAATCAAATAAGGTCCAAGCACTCACCGTGTCTGGGCAGGCGGGGTAGAGAAGGCTATTTGGAATGGCCCCTTCTAGTCCTAGGAATTATTAGAGCCAACTCAAATCAGGTTTTTCTTTATGGCCTGTATTCTTTAGGACCTGGCCCAGGCCCTGCCATTATTGGGATTATATGAGAAGGCTAGAGTGGTGTGCCTCAATTTTCTCTACACCTCTCCTTTTCCAGAGCACAAGTGAAATCATGACCCCATGTGGAACTTGCATCCCTTAACAATAACCATGTTACTTCTGCACAGTGACCTGCATTCAAAGACATTCTCTGTAATGATGGCCAGTAATGTTTCCACCCTACCTTCCGGACAAGAGTCTAAAAGATGAATCACTTGAGCAGGTCTGCATAGATGTGTTGAACCACAGGTCTTTTTTTTTTTTTCCCAAATAGAACCATGGGGCTCTCTCAGTGAGATTCCAGTCCAAAGCACCTATTTTATAGATACGGAAGTTGAGGCTTAGAAAGATGACATCCAGTAACTGGTCCAAGGTCATACAGCCAGATGGAAGCATCAATGAAACTAGAAGCCAGGCTTCCTCCTGATTCTGTCCTCTCCTCCTCTGTCAAGAATCTTCCTTACAAAACAGAGCTGTCAGATCACAGGTCACCACTACAAATGCACAGATGGTTTGTCACGACAAGTATAATTTCCCTAACCAGTTTTTCTTACTTGTAGAATGGGAACAGTAAGTTGCTACTAGGGCAATGTCGATGTACGAACAGTCAGAAAAAAAAGAACACTGAATGTGTCTTGAACTATGGATCCTAGTTTCTTTTTGGGACAAGAACCTTTTACAAGTTCTTTATGGCCTCTACACTGTTACGGGAGCTCCAAAAGTTCCAAAAATAGTGAAATACTAAGAGAGAAATGGTATCTAATACTAGAACTGGAGGTAATTCAAATTCCACAGCAGACTATTTTTGTTCAAATTACTTAAAAAAAAAAAAAAGAACTCTTTTACTTTGAAATCTTCTGCATTTTCACTACATGGTGCTTCTCTGATCCCAAAAGCACCCTCTATCAATTCAAGGAAAGTCTCATTCACTTAACTGCTCAAAGCAATGTTTCCATCACCCAGCATTTTTGCTCAGATTTAGCTAGTCCTTTGGGGACAACGGCACACAGGGAAAGGTGGAAAATGCCACCTCGACTAAAGTGGGCAAAACGGGATCTGATGACCCATCAGCACTCCCAGGACAGCAAAGGAAAGTCTTATTATAAAGAGAAAAGGGAAATCACCACGGTTTTCCCCTTTCTTCAGGACCCTCTTCTGCTTCTGGCTTCTTTTTTTTTAAGTCAAGAATCATAAAGCTAGTTACCATACAGCTGGTTTTGGGAAACCAGCAAGGTATCCCAAAAAATTAGTCCACAATTTCTGCAAGAAAACATGAAGAGGAAAAGCCTTCTCTGATCAATTATTCCCATCATTAGTGAAATTCAAGTCCCAGCAGATGGCTCGTTTGAGGTTCAAGATGTGGGTAACCTAATGGGAAATGGGAAATACTCCTTTGTTACCCCTGCAAGTCTCAGCTGGCACTTCTAGAACAACACACATCAACACAGACTGGCTGATGGAACTCTTCTCTGGGGTAAGGGTTGCTGAATCGCCCTGCCACTGGGCAGTGGTTTCCACTGGCCCTGGAATGGGTTCCGCGCACAGCTTGGGTAGAGGACTGGAGGGTTTCTGGTGCTCAAGGGTGTATGGTCCCCGCCCACCCCGGGCCATCTTCCAGGCAGCGGCAGGGTCCCAGCAATGAACTAAGATAAAAATCTGAGACTACTTATTTATGGAAAGGAGGAAGCAGAGTGTGTGCAAATTTAATGCTTCGAACGGAGAAAGTCGCAGATCTCCTATCTCAAAGGACAGCCTAGCCAGCAATCCCTTCTCATCACCAAGGCTTCTCCCCTCCCCCCCGCCCCCCACCTACCCGCTCCACCTCGCTCCCCACCCGCAAAGACTTCCCAGGAAAGGAGGCCGAATTTGAGCCTGTTTTCGCTTTTTCTCCGACCTGGTGAAACCTGGGTCCATTTGCTTGGTACAGACACGCCAATCGGTCCCCCGGGTCCCTCCGCTACGGTGCAAGGGTGGAAGGGTGAGGGAAGGTAGAGGGCGGCGGCGATGGATCTGGATTCAGGCAGGGTCTGCCCGCGTCGGAGGCAGTTTCCCACCAGTGGGCTCGGATCCGCCGCGGCTGCGCCGCTGGAACCGAGAAAACGCGGCGCGGGGACCAAGCTCTCTGGAGTCGGGGCGGAGCGCGGGGCCTGGAGCCCCAGACCCTCAAAGGCGCCGGCGCTCGGGGTCCAGGGAGGCACCGCGGGGGACGCCCGGGTGGGCGAGCAGTCTCACTTCTGCACTGAAAGGAACGAGTAGCCCTGCGGCCAGCCCCTGGCGCCCTGCCCTTCCCGGAATCCCACCCAACTCTATAAACCCAAAGATCCCGAAAATTCCGAAAGCGAAACTGCAAGCAGGGCTACAGAAGTTTGGAATCGGCCTCCCAGGCTTCCCGGCGTCGTGTCCGGACTCCCGACACCACCAATGTGGTCAAGGACGAGCGCCCCTCAGAGTGGCCATCGCTCCGCAAGGCCACCCTCCGCGTCCCCGGGGCACCTCCCTGCGTTTTTTACGCGTGAAAGTCCCCAGCCCTGGTTTCGGGGCGGGGGTCGGCCGTGCTCCTGCCTCGTCTCGGTCCCTCCCTCCTCCCGCTCCTACCCAAGAGACGGAAAACTTGGGCCCTGCGAGAATCCTGTGGAATGTTCTTCGCAGTCGGTTGTATGTTCGCTTCCACCGCACAGCTCGGTGCAAAATCGAAGGTTTCGGGGCGTTGGAGTGAATTATGCGCTTGTCAGCCGCGACGTCAGGAGGACGAGGGGAGGGGTTCCCGGCTGAAACTGCAGTTTACAAGCACAGAGCCATCTTAGGCTGGTTTCCACTTGGGCGAAGCCCACGGGAGAGCTGTCCCCGGGGGGACGCGCGGGACTGGAGCGCCGGGGAAGCGCCGCGAACTCGGCCCGGGGGCTGGGGGTGCGAAGCGCGTCTGGGCCTGAGGGTCGCGGATCGCTCAGCCCCGCCGCCCAGGTAGGAGGGAAAATTTGCCGCGGGGTCTCGCATTTGGTGATGCTTCCCCCCAGGCCCCACCCACGGGCCGCCGCGAGGGACTGGCCTGTCCGACAGCGCGGCGTCCGTCTAAGTGGGAAGACAAGCTGACCCCATCGATCCTCCCTCCAGGCCTCTGAAAATGCCCAGAGACCACGTTTCTGCGGTAACTACAGACCTGGCCAGCGCTATCTTTTTAACCCGATGATTTAAAATCATCTTGGCGCACTAGGAAGAAGCCCCATCAGGCCACGGGCACAGAGAAGGTTCCCCGGACCGGCCCTCGCCTGGCCCTGGGGACGGCGCGCGGCCGCCGTGTGGCCCCAGTCCCCCAGGTCCACCCCGCTGGCACCGCTGCGCGACCTCCGCTCCGCGGCTGCATCCTGGCCACTAGCGACCCCTGTCGGGGACCCCAGTTCCCAACTAAGGGCGCTCGGTTTGCTTGCTTTCCCTCGGGCTCCACTCACAAGCTCCGACTTTGCCCTCAAACTCCGCTCCCTGACCCTCTCAGGGACCGGAGGCCGGCCTTTCCCCAGCACCTCGCCGCCCTCTCAAAGCCCAAGGCGACACCCCCGCTCGCTCGCCGAGAAGCCCCCTAGCGGATCCAGCCCTCTCGGAGCCCGATCAGAGCAAGGGACACTTTCTTCCGCTAACGCTCTCCCCATCCCCCACCGCCCCTAGAGCGCAACTCCAAAAGCAACTCCTCCCCTCCCCCCTGCACGCTCTGCAGCGGAGGTCCGCGCGCCCCCGCCCTTCCGCCGCTGCACTTTCACTCCCCCACCCCACCCACCAAGCCCCGGACACCGGCCCCCCCCACCGCGGCGCGAACTGCACCGGGTGCCCACCGCTAACTGCAGCACGCCCCCTGCACACAGAACCCCACGGGCGTCTGCAGTCCGACTTCACCCGAAACCGTGGACAGTGAGTCCTTTTAATAAGCACCTCCCCGCTCCACCTACCGGGCTTTACGCACACAGGATCCAGCATACAGAGAAAGAGAACTGGTCTCCTAGAAAGCCTAAATAAATCATTCCCTGTACCCTCATGTATTTTGCACCACGTGTCAGCAGTTTGTCATGTCAAATCATGGTAGGGTCTGGTTCCAAGACGCACACACGAATTCAGGGCAGATCTCTTTGGCACCCTCCCCGCCAACTACACACACAGGTATGCACACTGATCCAAAGGCACACAGAGCAGTTGTGCTCGGATGCCCCGGTCCGGGCCAGCGGGCCCCCTCTCCCCTTTAGCAATGGATTGGACACACGCAGACTCTAACCACGGAAAAAACTATGGCAGCTCATTCCCTCTCTTTTTTCCCATTTAATTCGCTAAAGCAGCTACTGGAGTAGTCAAAGAGAGTTGAAACTAAGAGATGGCACCTCCGGTTGGGTTTTTTCCCACCTCAAAACCTTTATTTTCAGTTTTTAAAAGCCACCTTAGCCCGCCATATTGAAACTGGCACAGCTTCTAAATACTCCTTCCCCGCCGTTGCTTCCAAGAAAACACGAGTACGGATCGGGCTCTGGACTTGCGTCTGGCCACCGCAAATCAACCACTTCCCTCACCCAAGGCTTCCCCTTTCTCCGGTTAATCCCCTCCCGCCGCCTCGGGTCAAAAATCAGTAAATATATCTAGCAGTTCCTACAGTTGTTTTTTTGGCGGATTTTACCAACACACACGCGCGCACACACACACACACACACACACACACACATTAAAAAAAATAAACTCCAAAGCCAGATCAGATTCGTAATTTTGAAAGGTCATATGAGAGTAGACAACAGGAAAGCCCCAGTGACAGGATATTACTTTAACGTAAAAGAAAATAATAATAATAATAATAATAAAAAGGAAAAAAAAGAACAAAAAGATCATCCATGCAGGAGCACGCTCCGAAACTACTACCGACAATTTCATTTCAGCTGCACAGGCAAATGTTTCCAAAGGGGGGATTCCGAATGTGTCCACGATTTTTAACCCCCTTGATGGTTGGTCTCCAGTCCTCACCCCACCATCTTCTCCCCTACTCCCCCCGCCACCCCAAACACACACACACCAAAAAAAAAAAAAAAAAAAGGAAGAAGAAAGAGACCCCAACGAGAGAGCGCGGGGTAGCAAGGGCAGCTGCGTCGCTAAAATGAGCGCACAAATGAGGAAGGTGGGTGGCAGGAGGGGACAGCTTACCCCCAGGGAGGAGGACACTTTGCAACTACGGACGGACCCCCGCAAGGCCGGGCTTTGCAAAGCCGAGGGACCGGGGGAAGGGGACAGGGGGAGCAAAAATGACAACCCGGAGCGCAGAGCGGACTTTGGGGCTCTGCTCCAGTGCTGTCGCTTTCTCCTCCTGTCCTTCCCTTTCGCTCCTCTCCTTCAGCACCCCCTCCTCCAGCCCCCCAGCCCCGGGTTGGCTCCAGCTTCCCTTTTTTTCGGAGCTGGAAAAAAGAAGCTGACCGGCGCGCTCAACCTGCGGGCCGGAGGTCTGCTCACTGGGCTGGCTGGGCGCGGGGACAGCGACCGCGCGGCGTCCTACCTGATGAAGTTCGTCCTCCCCGCGGCGTGGACCAAGACCCCGGGCGCCGCCGTGGCGGGGGGGGACACCGGCCTCACCCGCTAGCTCTGCTTTGCTCGCTCCCCGCCCGCCGCCTCCCTAGCGCGCCCGCTCCACTCCGCCGACTCCCACTACAGCCTCATTCCAATATGGCATCCTCTCTGTGCGCATGCCCGGCACTCTTTTTTAAGATTATTATTTTGTGTGTGTGCAGCGAACTCCTTCAACGACCTTTTCCAAGCGCTTGCAGAACGTCTTAAGCCAATTAGCCTGCGGGACGTTCCGCCCTCCTTCCATTGCCCCCGCTGTGACGCCCCCCCCGTGACGCCCCCGCGTCTGGGCACATTCCCCCACCCCCCCCACACACACAGAGACACATTTCACGCTCTCACTGCCCCCTCCTCGCCCCGCTCCCCTCCCTTTTTTTTCTTTAGCTCCCATCCATACACGATCTGCAGAAAGTTCCCATCACAGGCGTTTCCGCACACCCATCTGCAGGGAAATCTGGGCAAACTCCGCATCTCACTGGAACACTTTCTGTTTCGTCGGTTTGCAATCCCTCCGTGGCCCAAATGCACAAACTTGCGCTTTATCCGCCGAAGGCTGGTTCCGAGCGGAGAGAAATTCAATTCTCTCCGTGACCCGCGTCCCGCCCACTGCGCCCCACCCGGCACTTCAATTGCGCTTTTTCTATGGAGATTGAAACATTTCCTGGCCCCTTAGGGATAGCGGGAGGGGTCGGGGAAAGGTTTTCCAGGGAAACGAGCCCAGAGGGGTCGTAAATTCAGCTGGGGTTGCTCGGGCCACCTTGCCGCTGCGATCGGCAGGACACAGGTAACGAGGGTCGCCACGGCGTGTCCTGGGCAAATGTCCGGGCCGAGGCGACCGCAGGGGGCACCTGGCCTAGGCTGGCTCTTGTAGGGCGGGAAAGGAATCCTGCCCGAGAAAAACGTGGCCCTCTGCGATGGTAGGAGTGAAACAGGGGCAGCGCAGACGGGAGCAGGGCAGGGTTTCCCGGAGGCGTGTGCGGGTCCGCGGGCACTTTGCCCGGGGCGTGGGGGGAGGACAAAGTGGAGCTCCCCGGCCCGGGCAACGGCTGGGCAGAGACTGAACGTAATGTCCCCAATGCGGAAATGCTGGCGACGCCCGAGTGGGCAAGACGGAGAACTTCCGAAGGTGGGCTTTGCTGTACTAAGGAGCGAGGAGGTGCTGCTGGGGGCTAGAATTTATTTCTGTGGGAAACGGAGAACTGACACGTTTTGTCAGGGTTTTTGCACTATTGCCACAAGGGGTAAAATCCCCCAGAGTCGCCCAATTGTGTACATCTCCTTCTTAAGAACGTCTCTCGCCGCGCTCTCCCCTGGCCCGGGCCGTGGGGGCCAGAGGACCCTGCGCTCCAAGGCGGCTTCGAGTTCGCAGCTCCGCCCTCCGTCCCACGTCCTTCCACCCCGCGAGTCCTCGCGGACCGGAGACCTCGGGCACTAGAGGTCCTCGGAGGAGAGGTGGACGCTCTGAAGGGCGGGGGACAGGGCGCGGGGAGGACCGAGAGAGAGGAGGTCAGAGTCTGAGCGCGCGCGGGACGGGCGGGGTCCTGCTCTGGCGAGTCCTCTCCCCGACAGCGGGGCCCGGCTGGTCTAGAAGAACCGCACGAGGGACGTGCGGGGAAACTGCTCCAGCCAAGCCACGCGGTGGCGAAGGCCCCTCCACCGAAACGGTGGGCGGAGCTCGGAGATCCTCGGGGGCTTCGGCGGCAGTGAGACGCCGCGCCCTTGCAGTCTGGGCAAATTGTATTTCCCTGCATGTTGGAGGGCGCTCTGCGAGGCATAAAACGCCTTCGTCCTGTCACACGTCCATTCGAGGTACCACCTGAGACTCCGAAAGGACAAGCGACTCATAGTTCAAACTCCAGCCGGAGTCTGCATCCCCTCCAGCTTCCTGGGCCCCTCCTCTGGGGACATCCGACCTCTTTCACCTGAAGGTCACTGAAGGCGAAGAATCCTCAAACCGACCGCACCCCGTTCCTGCACATTAACCCTGTCGCCTGCACCCCCAGACTGCCTCCCTCTGTACTCTGAGACGGCTCCCAAACGAGTCCATGTTTGCACCGCGGCTACTAGGGATCCAGAATGGGGACTCCAGGCAGGCTTCTGGACTCTACCCCCGGGTCTCGTCTTCTCGATCCTTCAACACACAGTCTGGCCCGTAGGCAGGGAGGGGGGCGGTGGACGGTGCCATCCCAAGGAGACTTACAGCGTGGGAGACCCACCCCGCGCGCCCTTCCCTTCGACAGGGTCACCAGCTTCGGCACCGCTGAAGCGCAGCCGCAGCAGAGGGGCCTGAGAGCGAATCCCCTCCTCCAGCCAGCCCCGCTCCCCGCCGCGCTGCGTCCACCGCGGTGGCCATGGCTCTCCCTCCTGTGCCCCAAACCTCGCCTCGGGGCTCGGGCCCGGGACGGGGCAGAGGATCGCTCCTCTCCCCCCCGCCAGGACTTCCGGGCGGCTCCAGTGTATAGAGAGGATGCCCTTTCCCTCTCCAAGAGCTGCGGCGACGTGAGCTGCAGCAGCCATTGCGCCGGCTCTAGGTTTGTTTACCAGTTTTGAGTCATTATTATAAACGGAATGTTATTTCATCAAAATAAGAAACAATTGCAGAGGGACACCGAATCCCTACCTCGATGGCCTGTGCATACATTATCTTACGATTCCTCCAAAGTACTGGGGTCTCTTTATGTTTTTGGTACTCAGACTCCTGTATAACTTTGCCCGTGAATCTGGAGAACAGTGTGGAGGAGTTAGATTTTTTATGTTTATCGCGATTAAGAAATAAAATCCTGCAGCCACAATACACGATGGTCATCACATTGTTACCTCCAAGAATCTCAACGTTGTCTAGGGTGAAATTTCTCAAAGTTCGGCAACCTTCTACTTTCATATTGCTTTTCCCACGTGACTTCTTGAACGTTCCTTGGCTCTTTATTTTGCATCCTGCCTCCATTCTCCTCTATCCAAGGACATCAATGAGGCAGAAGAAATTGGTTCGAAGACTCCCCGAGGTAATTAACGCGGCCCTTCATCCCATTCCAATACCTTCTCACTTTCATTTTTATTTCAGAAGCAGATACTTTAGGGATGTGAGTCTCCAGATGTAGAATCCACCCTAAATCAATTAAAGAAAGGCAGGGGGGTGGGGGGGGGGGAGAGAAAACAGCAGAGTGAACCAAAGATAAAGCCTCGGTAAAAAACTGGGGCTGTTTCAAAGTAAAGAAGGTATAATACATTCCAAATCAAGAAGTTCAACCACGAAAATCTCATGATAAACGCCACGAGATTTCTCTATAAATTGTTAACATTTTCTAAAAATCTTGGCAAAAATAAGGCTTTGATCACACTGAGTGTAACTTACTTCATGCCTAAACAATGGTTACGCCATGAATTATATCACTTTTAAAATACACCTACACATCTAATTTATGCCTTCCAAGGGACTTTGGAATTCTTTCCTACGAATGAGGCTAAAGTATATAAAACATTAAAATTATATTTGCTAACTGGAAAATATTTAGGAATAAAAATAACAGTTGAAAAGTTTCCCACTCATTATTCTGTGTATTTCAAAAAGTATTGCAGAAGAGTTGAAAACTATATGCATATTATTTATCTTATTTATGCTAAAGACATATGATTACTTAAATCTTGTCAGGATAATCTTCACACCGAGAAGAATGTTGGTCAATTTGCTCATAATTACTCCATGTTTAAGTTGTCGTATGAGGAAATGCCCTAAAGAAAATGAACCATTTTGCTTCCTTAACATAGAGAATCTCTGAGATATTAGACAAATTCGCTTAACATGAAAGCAGAAGGATGGAAAAGTGTCCCCCAAAAGCCCCTGAAAATAAACAAATATTTGAAGAATGTATGCAATCTTCTTTTCGCTGGAGGCTTGGGATCTTAACACATTGTCTCTTAGGCCAGGTGAGATTGTGTTTTTCCATCACCCCTCCTGAGGTCACTAAGAGTGAAATCTGAAGACACTCCCTTATTTTTTCACCCTTTTCTCCTATACCCATTCAAGCACTTAGCTCCTGGATTGGGTGTCAAATGACCTCATCCCCGCTTCATCACTAATTTCCTGTGTGACCTATGTAAATCAAATGATGTCTCTGTGCCATTCTTTTCTCATGGATAAAGGAGATTGGACTAGATGTTCTGTAAAGTCCTTTCAAACTCTAAAGAGTGCTTATCAGTCTACCCCGGCCCAAAGCCACAGATTGTTTTCTGTAATATCCTAACACCATCTCTACCAATTAAAAATAGCCAAGGTGTAAACCCTGGGATCACAAAGAGGAAAAAAAAGGAACAGATCTGTAGGGGAAACACCTTCTTTGCCCTCCTGATCAGCAGTAAAGGTATTGCTCGAGTCATATTTTTGCCTCATTTAGATTACTGTTGTGTTTTTGTATTTACTGTATGGGTTTTTGTTTGCCCATCTAAGTGTCTGGGCCAAGGTACCTGAGAGTCACTGAGAAAAGCCTGGGTGGTGGAGCTCACTATTTAAATGGGTAAATGAGGGTAGTGGTGAGTAAGGGCTCCACAAAGATATCACCTGGAGCACTTTCTCATCCATTTCTAAAAATTCCAGAAACCCACCGTTGCTTCCTGTACAGTATGAAGAAATTTCAGGCTTCCTTGACAAGAGAAAAAAATAACAGCGCACACTCACGGTGTATTTTTTTTTTAAAAATCGTGATGTCTGAACTCTCCTAGGACATTTATTTAAAGAGCAGAGATGGTTTAGCTGTGAAAGTGCCAGTTTTGACTGATGGCTTCTTTTTCACTGAGGAAGACGAACATTATGACTAAAGTCACATCCAGCTTCTGAGGCTACTTGTATTTGCTGCCTAGTATCACATACTCCACTTGTGAGTCTTACTTTATATGAAGCAGAATATTCTAGATCTTGCAGCCTGGCTTCCAGCCCTTTTGAGAGGCAAGGGAGCCTGAGTCCAGGGAGGTGAAATGACATAGGTCTCACCTACAGCTGCAGAGCAAGGCCTGGCCTTTCACTCTTGTACTCCATTAAAGAAGGAGAAAGAGGAGGGGAGATTTATTTAGCATCTATTTTGTGCCAGACGCTCTTCTAGGTGTCTTTACATATGTGATAGCATTTAATATGCTCTAGTCTCTGTTTTGTGTAATGTCTCCTTTAAATGGTTTTTAAATATGTTTTAAGCATGTATTCCTTAACATACAAACCAGGACTCTGATCCGTGGTCATGTGTCATCTAAGTATGTGTCACGTTTTATGTGGCAGAGCTGGAGCTGTCTGCAATTATTTCCATTCTCTATAACTGAGGCTATTTATTGCCCAATACAAACACATACACACACCAGAAACCAGCACAGGTCAGGGGTATGGTTTATGACCCAGGCTCAGTTTTGCCTCTGCAAGTTAACTAACCTGAGTGAGATTGAATCAGGCACTGTGCAAAAGTATAAAAAGTCCCCTTGGACTTATAACATAAAATAGACTAAACAAATTAAAATGTGCAACCAAAATCCCACATCAAAAAGTGGGTTTCGGGCTTCCCTGGTGGCGCAGTGGTTGAGAGTCCGCCTGCCGATGCAGGGGACACGAGTTCGTGCCCTGGTCCGGGAAGATCCCACATGCCGCGGAGCGGCTGGGCCTGTGAGCCATGGCCGCCGAGCCTGCGCGTCTGGAGCCTGTGCTCCGCAACGGGAGAGGCCACAACAGTGAGAGGCCCGCATACCGCAAAAAAAAAAAAAAAGTGGGTTTCACGTAAAAGCAAGTAGACAGTTTTTGTTATATGCATCCGCTACCTTCATAAATCCCCAACTATGCTAAATGGAGAAGAAATATCAGCGTCAGGACACTGGACAATGCAGCTTTATTGTAGCCTCAAAGCCCCCAACCTATTCGATTTTACCGTATAAGTTGCTTTAGTGCATCTCACTACAGAAATAATTATTCTGGTCAAAGAAATAATAGTTAATAGACCCATAAAGCCTTGATTTGCAGTGCCATCTACTGGAAACAAATTTTGACTTGCTTTCAGATTTTTTAATATAGTTTTTTTTGTTTTTTTGTGGTGTGTTGGGAATGCAGCTCTCGGGTAAAGGAAGAATTCAGTGCTAACTATATTTGATTAGAGATAACAATTTGGCAGCTCTAGTTTTAAGTAAACTGAAATATATTCATATGAGATCATTCCGTTTTTGAATAACATATAGAGTACATAACATGTTTCTTTGGAAAGTAAAACCTCTTCCATTTTTTAGAGTGCTGTGACTTTTTTTCTTATCCCTGTAAATATTAATTTTTACACTTGTAAATGCTTCTGAAATAAAGTTGATAAGTTCTTAGAGGTTTTCATTTTAATTTCATACCCTGTCGGGAGGGACTCAAGGATTTTTCAAGGTTTCCCAAGCCAATTTCTTGACAAGGTAAATGTATTAAAAATTAGATATAGAAGAAAACTAACTCCTGGTAAGTAAAAATCAACCTCAAATATTTATTGAGTGCTGCCTATATTCATGTTATTTAAGAGGCAAGAAGGGGGCTTCCCTGGGGCTTCCCTGGTGGCACAGTGGTTGAGAATCTGCTTGCCGATGCAGGGGACACGGGTTCGAGCCCTGGTCTGGGAAGATCCCACATGCCACGGAGCAACTGGGCCCGTGAGCCACAACCACTGAGCCTGCGCGCCTGGAGCCTGTGCCCTGGCACAAGAGAGGCCCACGCACCGCGATGAAGAGTGGCCCCCACTTGCCGCAACCAGAGAAAGTCCTGGAACAGGAACGAAGACCCAACACAGCCAAAGATAAATAAATAAATAAATCTATTTTTTAAAAAAAGAGGCAAAAAGGTTTGCGCTGAAGATTGGGCTGCATTAGGCATAGGCATTACTCAAAGCTAACAGGTATCTTTTTGCCAAACTCATCAGAGGCCTTCAGAAATCTCCCTGGTTCTACTGAATCCACATCTGCCCCCTAAGACAGTATGTTAGAATGGAAAGAACTTGGACTGGGAATTCCCTGGTAGTCCAGTGGTTAGGACTCTGTGCTTTCACTCTGGGGGCACTGCCATAAATTTAAAAAAAAAAGAACTTGGACTGGAAGCCAGAAGGACTTATACTTAAATCCCAGATCTGCCATCTTTGGTTTCCCTTTGTCTCAGTCTGTCTGTCTCTCTGTCTCTGTGTCTCTCTCTCCTTCCTCCCTCTCTACCTGTCTCTACGTAAAAATGGATTAAATTTCTCTTTCAGAGAGAAGGACTAGCACATAAGAGAAGCTTCAGAAGTACTACCTGCTCCAAAATATTACCTGCTCCATCTCCCATCTGCCACTTGCTCAAAATATGCATTGTTCGTAAACTTCTAGTACAATCTTGTAACATTTTAAAATTCGTGTTTAATAACTACAGGTTGAACAATTGAATCAAATCATATCCCCAATTTATTTTCTGCACCACCGAGGTCTTGCACCCTGTGTGATCATTTCAGCCACTTCCTCGTTGACCATCTTCTCCTGTTATCTTTATTCTTACTTCACTATTCAATAGTTTCCTCTCCTGAAAATGCAAATAAAATATTCCAGAACAAGAATGGGGCTAGCAACTGATTCATATGATATGAAAAGGCTTTCAGTTAGATTCTGCTTATTGGAAGCCAAGCGTTCACACATACCAATGCTCTACTACTTTTGTGAAAAGTTGTCCATCCCTAAAAGTCTAACAAATTTTAACACCCAGTTTGAAAAGCAGACAACAGCACCAATAGCCAGTTCCTAGAACACTGTTTCAGATTCACATGTGATGGATCATAGAATAATACTACAGCCCAAAATAGTGAAAAAAAGGTATAAGGAATGAAGAGACCCGCATTCAAATCCCAGTGGTGTCCCCAATAGATTCTTTATAAGTCAATGAATTTCTCTGAGCCTCAGATTTACCAACTGTGAAATGGACGTAATAGCGTCTTACCTCATAGGAATGAGAGAATTTAAGGAAATGTATTATAATAATATACCCTGTGATATAAAGCTTTGACTTGGGTACTACAAAATAAAAACACATTTCCTTTAATCCTCCTGTTTTGTTTAATAATCAACTAAGTTTTTCAAGTCTAGCCCAAACCATGAGTCAAAGAAATCATAGAAAAAGACATGTTGTGAGGCAGTGCTGTAGTCCAAGTCCTTGTAAGTTATTGTCTGTTTTATTCCAAGCACTGTGCTACACACTATTTGCTTTCATATTTGTACTGGTTTCAAACTGCTCTGGACTCTTCGAAGCAACAGACCTATAAAAATGGAATGTATGGCTGTTATTTCTTAAGAATCTTTTGTTGGTGTGCCTTCAGCTGCTAAAAAGAACAAAAGAAACAAAGAAAATCTGTGAAACCAGGAATTCTTTGAGACAGAAATATCTCCATCTTTCTTCTCTTGACTCAAAGTAGCATAAATCACATTGAAAGAGCCAATATTTTCTAGTTTAAAAAAATGCCAGGTTTTTTCTCTTCATTCCATTTGTCAATCAAAAGAATGCTTCTGACGAAATTTTTGTAGTGAAAAAATACATATCTGAAGATCACAACCTGAATCTGACATTTACCATGGTAATTTGTACACAGAAAAAGCTCAGTGAATGTTTGTGGAATTTGGTCTTGGCTTTGGCCTTGACCTGAATGTAAACTATGGAGTGAGGCACTCCCTTTCTTCCCCTTCTGTAAAAGGAGTGGGATATTATCATGCATACACTTTTGGAAAGATTATATGAAAGTCATCACAGTTTTGTTGCTTTTTTAGCTTCTTGGAAGCAAAAGGATGATAAGGATTCTGTTTTTTGCAAGCAAAGGTTGTTTGCATAGCTTCTGAGTGACCCATTGCTTGCACTCTTGGAGTTTATTTACTTTCTGTTTTGTTGCTCTGGAACAGGAGGAAACAGACTGCCGGGTAGAAGTCCCAGCAGCAGGCTGCCGATGCTTTTAATAAGAAAGCTATTTTTATAAACTGAATTTTAGTGACAAAACAGTGTGGGGATGCTGTGCCCTGCAGTGTGGTCTGTACTCTTAAAAATCTGTGGATCAATGTCTCTCAAACGGGGGAACCTTAGAGGTGTAAAGACCTCAAAATCTTTCTCATCGCCAAAGCTGCACTAGCATTTTGCCAGCTTCAAAGAATGATGCAAATCTGAGCCACTATTAATATTGTTCTTATTCCATCTTGAGCCTCAGTGCTGCGCTCTTGTGAGAGAACTTGCTGGTACACTGGCAACTTCATCTCAACACAACCCTGATTGTATTGCTTTAAAAAGTGTGATGAGGGCTTCCCTGGTGGCGCAGTGGTTGAGAATCCGCCTGCCAATGCAGGAGACACGGGTTCGTGCCCTGGTCCGGGAAGATCCCACATGCCGCGGAGCAACTAAGCCCGTGAGCCATGGCCGCTAGGCCTGCGCGTCCGGAGCCTGTGCTCCGCAATGGGAGAGGCCACAACAGTGAGAGGCCCGCATACCGCAAAAAAAAAAAAAAAAAAAAGTGTGATCCGCATACCGCAAAAAAAAAAAAAAAAAAAAAAAAGTGTGATGAACTGGGAGATTTGGGTTGACATATATACACTAATATGTATAAAATGGATAACTAATAAGAACCTGCTGTATAAAAATATAAATTAAATTGAAAAAATAAAATTAAATTAAAATGTCCATTTTCCCACAAAAAAATAATAAAAAGGAAGGTGAGGGGGAATTCCCTGGCGGTCCAGCGGTTGGGGCTGTGCACTCACACTGACCAGGGCCCAGGTTCAGTCCCTGGCTGGGGAACTAAGATCTCACAAGCTGTGTGGCACAGCCAAAAGAATAAACAGATCACACGAAAATAAACAGTAAGGTGTCCACCTTGACGCACACTCTAAAGAGCAAATAGTTCAGAGAAGTGAGCCTTCCTCTGCACAGAAAGTATCAAATGTCTTTTTTTAATTTTCCCTAGAGAAGGCAATGAGAGGTAAATTTCCCACTGTTGTTCATGGTTTTTATGGTGGCTTTCCTTAATGTTCACCTGGTGTTCAATGTCATGGCCCCAGGCCAGAAATTTCAATGGTAAAAAGGTCCTATGCAGTCATGGCCGGGAGTAGAAAGAGAGGTGAATTTTCCCGTTTGTCACAGGAAAAGCACACGTATTCATTTGTAAATGAATTTATTAAAAAAGGTATATCCTTAGACCACCAGCCTGAGGATGAAACTGGGCGTTAAATAAATGGCAGCAGCACTGTGATGCCTAAACCCCTCAACCTTCTTCCCTCTTGCAAAAGTGTGAGTGAACTGAACTTGGGGTTTGGAGGTTTTGACAGTTAATTTTCTGTGTCTGCTTGGCTGGGCCCCAGTGCCAGATGTTTGGTCAAACATTATTCTGGATGTTTCTGTGAAAGTGTTTTTGGGGATTGGATAAACATTTGAATGGGTGGATTTTGAGTAAAGCAGCTTATCCTCTTGGTATCAATGGGCCTCATCTGATCAGTTGATGGCTTTAACAGAGCAAAGCCTGGCCCCCCCCTAAGCAAGGGGGAATTCTGCAAGGGATAGCCTTAGACTTGACCTGACATATCTCGGCATCGATGATATGGGCCTGTGGAGTTGCCACGACTGGCCGATGCTTGGCCAAGTATTGATTTAGACTCTTCTGGGGTTCATCCCCTGGGTATGGTGTATGGCCCATCTGATTCCAGTTTTCTGCTCTGGTACTTATTCATGTTATTTTATCATACCACACTATTTTATTATTAATGACTAAAGATAGGTGGATTTTTAAAAATCCATCATTATATTTATAAACTGCCATATTGACGACTATAGTTGAGTCACCATTTCTGAAACTTTCATATTTCACCTAGTACGTTTCAGTTTTGTTTCAGTAAACAGATAGCAGTCTGGCAGTCACTATACGCTGCAGCGTGCTTCGACCCCACCCTCAAAATGTATTCCATGCTCCATCACCTCCTCCCTCCCTAGTCCAAGCCGTCAGGCTCCCCAAGCCTCCAGGTCAGCCAGCTCAGCAGTGACCCCCAAACCAGCTTTCCTGCTTCTCCTCTTGCCCCCAGCCATCGGGTCCCTACACAGAGGCATAAGAGAGAGCCCTTGAAGAGTAAATCACCATTCACCGCCCAAAACTCTCCAGTGGTTTCCCACCTGACCCGGGTGAGATCTCACATCCTCTCGCAGCCTTGGTGCCTCCTACTTCCGCCTGCCTCTCTGTCCTGTCCACTCTGTTCCCCTCCCTGGCTTCTCCCAGAGCTGGGTCAGCTGTTCCTTGCACAAGCTGAGCACAGCCCTTTCTTAGGGCCTTTGCCTTCACCCTTCCTCCGCCTGGACTACGGTTGCTCAAGTACTGGCCCACTTGTTCCTTTATCTCCTCCAGGTTTCTACTTCCTTCTATATTTAAAAACACACCTCCCCCAGAGCCTCTATATCTTGCTTTATTTTCCTTCACAGGACTTCACCATCACCCATATCATATTATTTTTAAGAAATTTTATCATCCGTCTCTCCCACTGCAAAAGCAGTGCTCTGGACTGAAAAAACAATGCAGGTGAGAGTTGCAAGTTAAGTTTTATTGGGGGCAAAATGAGGACTGTAGCCGAGGAGACAGCATCTCAGATAGCTCTAAGGAACTGCTCCAGAGAGGTGGAGGGGAGGTCAGTATTGTTTATGACTTTAGTGAATAGGGACACGTGCCTCAAGCACACATGTTGGTAGAGGCTGGCTGCTAGCCAGGAGGAGAAGATGTCACTGTTAACGATTAGTGCTTTTCTAGATGAGAGGAAATACAAGAATTCGGGCTCATAAAATCTTCTCCTGAAAATATCTAACTATCGGAAGGCCTGTTCGGCTGGTTTTCCCGGAGCACAGAGGGCCTTGTTCCTGATCTCTGCCCTGAACTGTCAGGCTGTGTTGAAGGTCAGCGGCTACAGTGGTCAGTGACCTCATCCTCGTAGAGGCAGATGGCAAGTGCCAATTTTTAGTTGGCACCACGAAAGTAGGGACTTTCTCTTAACTATGGCTGTATCCTCCACCCCTAGAACAGAGCCTGGCACATAGTGGGTGCTTCGTAAATATCTGTTGAATAAAAGGTGAAAGAAAGACCACAAAGTCTACCTGAATTAGGCTGAAGAAACATGGTTTACATAAATTCTAGATTTCACAAAATCTGCACATGTGGATCAAGCAGGGACATATTCAACTACAGCACATTTTTCTGAACCCCTGAGGGAGAGCAGAGGGTAGTTTTACAGTTGAGGAAGGCTTCTGCAGTGAGCACACAAGAAACCAAGCGACCCCATGCACTTGCCCACTTTACCTTATGAAAAAAACACCTCTGTTTGATCCTTGCCATGGTTCCAAGAAAGGACTTGAAGCCAGAGCTGCAAATGTTCCTCCTTTCCTTCTTGAAGCTCCCACACTTCCAAAAGAAAATGTTTAAAGTGTTTTTTGCTCATAAACTTTTTTTTTCTTTCAGGTTTGAAGGTAGATTGCAGGCATTATCCAAGACTTATCGCATCAGTTACTTTAATAGTTTGAATACAATGCCACATTATCCTCCAGCACTTGAAGAGAGTGGATCCTTTCAAAATAACCCATGAGGACTCAAGTATTCAGGAGGCTGGCAAAAATTAGAGCTGCTATTGGTGTTAGTTCCAGGCTGCCCAGCTAACTTTTTGCACCATTCAGGAAGGCAAATCCTAGGTGAAAGACATGCACAGTACGGTCTAGTCTTTAATAACTCTACATGAACCTAATTAGGGTGATTGGTTTAATGCAAATGACTCTGAACCACAATTTAGGCTCAACTTCCTTTTCCTGCCCAGCCTTTCACCAGCTTTATGAGTTTCATGAGTGATGTAACCTTCCAGTGCAAGTTTCCTCATATTAAGGGGGGTGGAGGGGGGAACTAGAGTTTGAATGAGGCCTTCTAAATCTAATATTTTCCATTCCACCACCACCCCCATTTCTCTCCTCTTCTTATCATCTAGGCTGAGCCATCTAAAGAGCTCTTCTGATCCCCTTCAAATTCCCGCCCCACCCTCTTTAAGGAAAGTATTAAACACCATATTCACCTTAACTACTTAGGAGTCCATTTAGCAGCAGAAGGAACGCTAATGCTACTTCAAAGATGAAGCAGTGAATTTCCTTTTGGAAAACAGAGAAAGAGGAATGAAATTCAACCATGGACTCACTCACAACTTATAGCCAAGACCCACTCTCATCCTTTCCACCGTTTCCCTACCTGTGTACTGAAGGTGATGCTAGTGGCAAACATCTGTGCCTTCCAGCCATGGGGAAGCAAGAGTGACTCCATCCCTTTTCTCCTGCCTATAAACCACAATACACCTCTCTCCCATGGAGGGAGAATCGAAAGGAAATAGCTCATTTCTTTATTCATGTTATGTTTCTTTTCAATCGCAACTTCACATGCAGAACTTTTGCCCCGCAGTTGAATTTCTAGAAGTATATTCTAGGAACACAAGACAATCACACAAATATGTATGTACAAAGATGTTCATCACAGGACCATACAGGGTCAATTAAACCAGCCAAGGCTCATGTGTATAGTAAAACATAATACAGACATGAAAAATGAGTGTTGTACATTTATATTTATTGGCATGGAAAGCATTTTAAAAATATCATATATACCACAATCCTGTCTTCGTAAAAAGAATACATGTATGTATGCCTAAAGAAGGAATCAGGTACCAAAGTATTGTGTCCATGGTAGCATTTGGAGTACTTTCATTTTCTGCTTTATATCTTTCTATATATCGTGTAATGTCTATTCATTTAGAAAAATGTTTTTCATGGATAATACTTGCACAAGTTACAAAATTTAAAGGACACAAGAGTAAAACAATTAGAATTAAGGCTCCCTGCCTCTTGTAATCCCTTCCAGAAGGCAATTACTGTTTCCTCTATCCTCTTTAATCTTCTGAGATAGTCTACACTCTTCCATATCAGAAAAACAATAATACTGGTTCCATTTTTGAAAAAATAATTTCAGGAAAATTAAAATTAAGTCTTTGAACTTGAAATCAAGGACCCAAAGGAGTAATATAATGACTTGGATTTTCTTCTTTGTTTCGCAATAGAACAGTGGACAGGAAATATGGAACGTACTTCCCAACTCTGGGGTATGGAATAGGCCTTCTTTGTTATGTTGCATTTATTTAAGTATGTGTCTTTCTCCCTCATAAGACTATGCATACACATTTTTTTGAGGACCGAATTGGTGTCAGGCAATTTTTGTGTCCTCCACAGCGCCTATGTACAATAAAATAAATTAAAATAATATTTCTACGCTATCAAGATTTCACGTTATAAGGTTTCATTAATACTAGAGATTATCATGACTGCTAAATAATAATTTGTATACAGCAAGCAAGAAATCTATCACTCCTTAAGAGCTAAATAAATGCATATGGTCTGAAACAAGATCGGACAGTGTTTGATCTGGAATGGCAGTGTTGACAATTACTTCCACGGTACTCACTCTGTGCCAAGTGTAGTTCTAAGCACTTGACAGGTATTAACTCATTTAATCTTCTTAACAACCCTGGGAAAAATTTACCCTATTTTACAAGGCTTAGGAATACAAGGCCCAGAAGGAATTAAATAACTCACCCAAGATGGTCACGTGGGCTCTGGGGAGGTGTTGCTTATGTTAGTAAGCCAGTATTTTTCACCTAAGCCTCTGAAAGTATTTTATAGCAGACAAATAGAAATAAAACCGTGCTTCAATACAGCACGTAAGGTTGTTGTTTGTTGTAATGCCTAAAATAAATATCTTCATATTACAACGGAGCTGACAGCCCTGAATCTCTGCCTCTTGCTCTACAGCATCTAGACCACACTCCCTCACCTGTAAGTGTAAGAGTTGCCTCATTTACAGGTGACAGACCACAGTCCAAGAAACTGAAAGGAAATACGACAAATGCTTACCATTTAATTAGGTGTTCGTTGAGTATTCAAAGAGCATTCAAAGGAATCAAGGAGAAAGTTACTGGATAGCGCGGTCATTGTATCAATGCCAGGGGTCTGTGGTCTCAAATTTAGGTGAGCCGAATTTTGTCTTTTCCAAGCTTGTGGTTTTTATTAAAACTTAACCACAGCCAGCATTTGATGTAGACTGCAGAGAGACACTGTAAATAATTAACAGAAAACCCTAAGCTGGACCTTTTTTTTTTTTTTTCCCAGGATGCTGAGAGCAGTCGAGGTACCGAGTGTCCTAAATTCAACAGACAATTCAAGCAACGTGATGACAGAAACAGGAATCCTTGGGTCGTCTAACAAAATATCTTATAAAGAGGAAAGGAAAGGTGTGAATTATCATCATTACCAAAACACGATCCTTGGACCTGCCTCACTGGCTCTGCTTCATAGCTGAGTAGATAGATGCTCAGGGTCCCACCCTGGAAGCCTCCTGAATTCAAATCTGCAGTTTATCAACACCCCCAGATGGTTCAAATGCACCATTAGAGTTTGAGACACACTGATCTAGTTTCATTCCATTATATTTCAGATGAAAAAACTGAGTGCTACCAAGGAGCCAAACTCAAAGCCTTATGCTCCATAGAGACAAGACTAAAATGCAAATGGGAAAATATAAAGGGACTAATACAAAATAGCTTTACTCACGGAGTTCTAAACTACCACTGTGCATATCAATATGTTTTGTGGTTATAAGTGGGAATTAGAGGTGATGTTGAAATAGGAAGTAACTTCAGCTTTTCTGTAACCAGTTGAACCCCGTAATCAATATACTCCAAGCCACCCTTATCTCTACAAATGGGATAAAATGTCTTGGGCAAAATGTATTTCCTTAGTGAGGGCAATTTTCCTAGCATCAGTTTTTTTCCCCAGTCTTCAGGTACAACTGCAAAAAAAAATTTTTTTTTAGGCTGTTTTCTCCATGATATGATAATTACTGCCATATTTTAAATGTAACCCTCTTCTAAAAATATAAATGTTAAATGCAATATCTTAGCTGTACACTATGATTTTCAATCATTTCCATTTGCTCTACTGATGTTCCAAACAGTATCAAATCAGCTAGGTATTTATTAGAATTTTTTTCTCTTTTCCTTTTGGAGGACGGAAGCATTTATATTTTCATCCATGGGAGAGATAAAGCAATTATAGGTTATTTAAACATGGTTGATCCCAATTCTAACTTCTTGGGAGGGGTTCATGATTGATTAGTATTTAGAAGCGGATTGAAAATTGAAATAGCTCCCTGAATGCTTAAAGATAAGTAATTAGGTACAACAGTTCGCCTGAAAAATGCACGACACTTGTTAGTGTTTAACAAAGCTGAACAGAATAATAGTTGTTGACCTGTGTCTTAGTCAATTCAGCCTGTTATAACAAAAATACCACAGACTGGGTGGCTTAAACATTGATTTCTGGACAGTTCTGGAGGCTGGAAGTCCAAGATCAGAGTCTGATGAGGGCCCACTTTGTGCCTTCTCACCGTGTCCTTACACCACCCAGCGTGAGAGCAAGCTAATCCCATTCATGAAACTCTACCCTCATGACCTTGTCATTTCCCAAAGGCCCCATCTACTCTGGGGAGTGGAATTTCAACCTGTGAATTTGGGGGGTGACACAAACATTCAGTTCATAACAACATCCAGTTCTAGTTGCCTGAATTCATACCCACGTTGCATAACAGAATTTGATTGAATTTGTCCATATCACGTACTAGATTGTTATCCATCTCTTTTCTCAGCACATTTCCTTCTGCATAAAAGGTTCACCTGGGACAGTTTCAGCTCTTACTGTGTACCCAGCAATGTAGTGAGTTCTTCCACTTACATTATCACACTGACTGTTCAGTCCATGTTTACCTCTTAAATTGACCATGAGTTTCAAGATTCTAAAAACAATGATCCTCATCTGGGATTTATTCCAAAGAAATTTTTCTTTTTCCTCACTCAAGCGACTTATTTGAGAATTCCTGATGGTCAATGGCTAAAGACTGATCAGCACTACTGGAAAAAAATGGAAGACCAGAGACACTTCCAGGAACCCATGGTCCCTTCAGACCACCGTATCCTTAGTTGTTCACTATGCATGTATTTTTGCGGAGGATGGTGGATGCCGTGTAGGAAATTACCATCAGAGCTGGAATTATCATTCCAGAGCCAACATCTCAAGGTCGTCTTCAGAAAGAATATTTTGGCTTCAGTTATTTGTCCTTGACAAAACGAAACATGATATTTCCCAAGACTTTGCAAAAGTTGGATGCTTTCTGTACCAAACGGGCTGTGGGTTGACCAAAAAAACCAAGCTATTTTTCTGAGGGAGAGTTATCAAGCACAAAGTGAAGTTCCATTTAAACTGAAGTTACATAGACAAACATACATGGCATGTTCCTCTCTTATCCCGCGAAACCCAAGGCGGGGAGACTAGGAAGTAAAAAGTGATGGAAAGATGAATTCAACCTACATCCCAGCTCTTCAGGATTACCCAGCTCTTCGGGTCTAGAAGGTAGGATGAAAAGGGTTTTCTGAGTCAAAAATGAAGCATCAATTATGGTATGTCAAGAGGCACGAGGAAAATAGGAGTCTGAGAAAGGTTTGGGGGGATTACTAGAAGGCTTACATTTAGGTTATAATTTGACTGATCTATCTCATTTTATTCGGTCTTATGGATGATATTTGATTTAGAGTTTTTACAACATGAATTGTAGTAGTCTTGCCGATGACACAGTACTTAATTTCCTGAAGGCTTCACCTTTTTAATATATCTTTCCTCACTGTATTATAGCCTGCCTGGTGATAGACTTCTTTCTGAAGATAATTATATGCCTCTGGTATTTTTTTTATTCTTCAGTAACTTCCACAGTGTGTGAAATCTAGTCTTTGCTCTTTTATCTCATATGGCATAGTATTTTTTTCTCATGAAGAGTTCTTTCATAAAAAGACCTTAAAGTTCTTCACGGATATTAATTAATTCTCTCACCAGGAATTTACCGATTTTGCCTCCTTGGGAAACTGAGCCAGAAAGCAAAGTGACATATTGAAATCATGTAAAGACATAGCACCAGAGCTTGAATGATTATCCAGGGGATAAATTCTCACTGTTATCTTCAGAAAGAAATTGTATTCCGAACTTGACATAAATGATGGTGATCAAAACCATCAAATCATGAAGTAGAAAAGACCTGCAAAATTTCACTTCACTGACATGCAAACCTGCAGAGAAACTTACTTTTAATGAAGATTTAGCCGCTAAGGCTTACAGTGAAACTCATATTACCAAGATTTTATTACCGTGCACATACACACACCCAGCAGGATTTTTAGTACCCTACTATGAAGTGTTATTTGAAATCATTAAAACTAAACTGCACCTGTCAAAATAAATCAACCAGTACATTTAGTGATTCGGAATCCCTGACTCTTTATCTTTTCTATACATTCATTAATTCTTACTATTCTGTCCCATCATTAGAGTTTCATTTCCAAGTACGTCTGTCCTATAAAAATAGTGTGTTAAAATGAAATTGGGTATTTAATGCCCAGTTCCGTCTGTGGATTCATCTGGGTTGAGCTTTGTCACACAGTATATGCTTACCATGCTGCTATAGGGTTTTCCTCCTATAAAATGTTTTACAGCTTTACACTGTAAAAGTCAATCCAGCTGACAGATCTTGGCTGTTGCCTTTATGTATGTCTCTGTGATGTAACATGTTTCTCATTAACAGTGGAGCTTCCTGATGCTGTCAAAATAAGTAAAGTACGAAATGCCTTTCTAGAAATGACTATTTTTAAAAGAGAGATTAAATAAACAAGCCATTCCTGCTGGTAAAATAATTGATTATGGTGCTGACTATTCAATATTATGTTTAGCCAGAACTCCGTGGGGACAGTTTATTACATTAGCATAAACAAAAGGAGACCTGAAAGGGGGGACACAGTACTCCATGAGGGAAGCAAATGAAAGGAGGCCACAGATATTTGTGTTTGAAAAGGACGGAACAAATGCTTTCCTTGCTGAGGTCACCAACAGATTGCATGAAAACACACACACAGACTCCAGAGTGGCCAGTTCACCAGCGCCATACTGAAAAAGGGACCTAAGTGTTTTATAAATAACCCTAACAGCCTCTAACGACGCATACAATTAAGAAAATGGTTTGCTTGATAAAGTTTAGAATCCTGACTTTAGCGGGTAGGAACCTGGCTGGTTTCAGTCTTCATTTTGCTTCATTCACTGTCCAGTTTTGTTTCTACTTTTCTGGCTACCCTTGGGAAAAATCTATGAACCTATTTTCCATGGACTCCTTGAGTAGGGGTGTCAGGAAGAGACACTGATCCAGTCTCCAAGCCTCCCTTGATGAGTTAGGCATCCAATATATCATTAGAAAACACGGAGCTAGCCATTAAATGGTGTCATGATTATATCTGCATGATGTGGGATGGCTATACTTTTTTGAGCGTGTGCTTTCATTTTGGGATTAGGAAATGTTTGTTCCTCCTGTTATGGTGGATTTTGAGAGAAAGAAGGAAGTGTTAAGAATCTACTGTGTTCTCTTTTTCTATTTGTGAAAGCTGGGAGTTTTACAAGCTTTCTTTTCTTGAATTTTCCCCCAACCATGTGAGGTGGTTATGATCTGCTTATTTACAGTGAAAGAAACCAAGACAGAGTGAGGTTTAGAATTCACTCGAGGCCACACAGCTAGTGAAAGGCAGTGTCCTTGATGGCAAAGCCCAGGGTGTTTCTCGAGCAGGGAAGGTGCCTCTGTGCCCAGTACTGCCTTTCCAGGGCCCTGGGGCAGAAGAAGGTAGGAGAGGAGGCTGGATGTCCCCGAGCCCAGCGATGGGTAGAGCCAATCAGCCTGCTGAGCGTTCCTCCTGCCATCAAAGCATCCCCTCAACACTCTGTTCAGATTATTATCTAATATCTATTGACAGCACCAACACCATCCCGATTTCTCCCATTTTCAGGGATTAAAGCTGGCTGATAAAAGTGTCAAGAGACTTGTCTCACTTTAAGGGCCTACGTTTATTAACTTGAAAATGGAAGTATGGGTTTCAAGGTTGCGGGGATAATAATAGTGGGTGTAGAGATGGGTATTATTTGTTTCTCTTTTTCAGATATTCCATGTGTAGCTTTTTAATTTAAGGATAAATGAAAGTCAGACCTTTTTTCCCTATTCCTTATTGCTAGTGTATTTTGGTTCATTACGTATTTGCCAATATAGGTGTTTATGTCCTTAAACTATAACTCATAGTAGCTCCCGCCATGGGTATGATCACATCCATATGACTACCTTTCTCAGCATCCGCCATGGCCCCAAACATACATGAAGAGTTGATTAGGTGGAGACAGTGGGCCAGAATTATCATAGAAGATTCAACTAGTGTATCTCGCTATCTGTGCTCCATGGGGCATAGTTTTAAAAGCACGCATTTTGGCATAAGAGAGGCTTGTATTTATAGGTCAACTAAGTAATTACTTTGTCAAACACATGACTTCAAGATTCAGATTCTGGCTTCAAAACTAGCTCTGTTGCCTTGCGCTTCATTTTGTTAACTCTGAGCTTTGGTTTCCTTATCTATAAAATAAGGAGAAAAAAAAAAAATAAGGAGAGTATTTCCCACCTTACTGAGTTGAGAAGGTGTCATCCAGGTCATGATTTCCAGGCTGAGAGGGAGCAGGCAGCAGTGGGACCTGCAGGGCAGCTCCTGGTTAGGAGAGGTAGAGCAGGTGGGCTGGAGTGTGAGACATGAGGAGGGAGGAAGGGAAAATCAGAAGTAGGATTTAGAATGAGGGAAGGCTGGGGTGAAAAATGTGAGAAGACTCAACTGTAGCTGGGAAGACAACAGCACAGGTCAAATCCACATGGGTGAGGCATGCTCTAAAAGATGGGTCTAAGTAGAGAAACAAGGACAGAACAGGTATAACACTGCTAGGACCAGTGCAGTAGCTTAAAGGAAGGTAGCAGATGAGGCAGTGGGAGAACTAAATGAGATAATGTGAAGAGTTCTGGCCTTGAGCTTTATAGCAGACTCCTAGTTCTTCCTTCCATTTTTTCCTTCCCCTTTTCCTTCTCTTTCCACTTCCTATGAAAGGGAGAGGCTCAACTGCTCGAAAAACTGCTAAAAACCCACCTGACCTCCTGCAGCACTTTCAAATGAGGAGTCATTACTTCAGTGATATTTCTAAAGAGTGTTGCTCTCAATCCAAACACTGCCAGATGTGCCTTCTACTCAAAATGATGATGTTCATTTGTGCACATTTTGAATTTTTTTTAAGTGATCTGATCTCTAGTGATTTATTCAGATAGAAATCAAAGTTCAGTTAACTTTTTTGACTCAGAAAGCCTAGCTTTTAAGGAGATGAATATTTAAATGATTTTAAATCCCTACTACATTTTCCAAAGCTCAGCTTATATCATGAAGAAACAGAATTAACTTGTGTGATCGAAGTTAACCCAAACGGTATTTTTTTGGCCTTATTTTGAACTTATATGCAGTCATTGATATTAACATCATACTAAAGACCTTCTGCCATTAATCCATCCCCTCCTTCCTCTAGCCCTATAAACTACCCAAGACTAAAGAGTGTTTCTCTTAGAAGGTCACACCAAGTTTCTTTAATTTAATCATCAATAAGCATTTCTCATTTAGATGAGCCTTTTCTGTTGCTCCAGGCAACGGGATACCCAGGGGACAGCCTAACCTATCACTGGGAGGGGCTCGCGAATGCCACTAAATGGCCATAAGAGAAGCCTGAGATGGTAAAGGTAGGAAACGGCCAGATGTTGATGGCATGGACTCCAATTCCTTCCAAACCCAAACACATATCTCCAAGGCATTGGAGATGGCAGACCAAGTTCCAAGGCCAGTTCTAAAACATACTAGCAACTTACTTCATTTAGCTAGTTTTTCCGTTTTGTAGCATAGGGTTAACAATGACAGCTATGCAGAATTTCGTAAGGATTAATTAAGACAGCACATAAAAGCACGCGTCACGTAATAGTCACCTAAAAAGTAGTGAGCGCAGACGTAATAGCTATTATTTATGAAGCATTTAATACACTCCAGGCGCGGCAATAAGTATTTTATGGGCATTATCCTTTTCGTTCTGAGCTCTCAACAACCCTAAGAACTAAGCATTATTATTCTCACTTTATTGACAAGGAGATGAAAGTATAGAGCATTTACCTGACTTGTTCGGGGTCCCGTAGACGGTAAGTGGAGAATGCCAGTTCCTGTTTGTATAAGCCCACTACATTTTAATTAAATACATCAGGAGTTAACCCCCAGGGAACCATGAGATTTAGAAATGATTTACAGCTTCATAGAGAAAGCTGCCATATGACTATGATTAATGAAAGAGTACATTAATAAAAGAGTAAAAAAAAAAAGCGAGGTGACATTAACTTGAATTATAAAAGTCAGTGGGTACAAATGAACTTATTTACAAAACAGAAACAGACTCACAGACACAGAGAACAAACTTATAGTTACCAAAAGGAAAGGGCGGGGTGGCGGATAAACTAGGAGTTTGGGAATAACAGATACACACCACTCTATATAAAATAGATAAACAACAAGGATTTATTGTATAGCACAGGGAACTATATTCAATATCTTGTAATAGCCTATAAGGTAAAAGAATCAATATATATATACATATATATATATAAAACTGAATCATTTGGCTGTACACCTGAAACTAACTCAATATTGCAAATCAACTATACTTCAATAAAAAAATTTTAAGAGAAAATAAAAGCCAGAGAGACTTTTCAGCATCTATTTTTTTTTTTAGAATTTATAAAATTCCCATTTCAATAAACTCCATTTAAGTATCAAAATAATCATGAGTAGGGCTTCCCTGGTGGCGCAGTGGTTGGGAATCCGCCTGCCGATGCAGGAGACACGGGTTCGTGCCCTGGTCCGGGAAGATCCCACATGCCGCGGAGCAAGTAAGCCCGTGAGCCATGGCCGCTAGGCCTGTGCGTCCGGAGCCTGTGCTCCGCAACGGGAGAGGCCACAACAGTGAGAGGCCCGCATACCGCAAAAAAAAAAAAAAAAAATCATGAGTATAATGGGATCAAACGAGAGGACGGTCGAGATGGTTTGGAGAGAAGGGACTAGTCCATGGGAGAAATACCAGGACATAATTTGGGGCTTGTAATCTCTATTCGGATTATGACATAACCATTGACAATCATGCAGAAACAGCTATTATTTGCATACGGTGCTGGATTTCAATCTCCCACTAAATTTTTAGTGGTTGTTGTCAGCTTGTTTCTAGAGAAATTCTGCTTAATGGTGAGAGTGACAAGGCAGGTGTTTTGTGTGCAATTTTTTTTTTTTTTTTTGCGGTACGCGGGCCTCTCACTGTCGTGGCCTCTCCCTTTGCGGAGCGCAGGCTCCGGACGCGCAGGCTCAGCGGCCATGGCTCAAGGGCCCAGCCGCTCCGCGGCATGTGGGATCTTCCCGGACCGGGGCACGAACCCGCGTCTCTTGCATCGGCAGGCGGACTCTCAACCACTGCGCCACCAGGGAAGCCCTGTGTGCAATGTTTGAAGGAGAGATTGTTCAACCTCATTGAAAGTGTCCTGTGACGACTGCAGACTGAGGGAAACATCTTAGCGAATAGAAGAGGGAAAACTTCCTATAAAAATGTGAAGTTTAATGAGATGAAAGTGGAATAAATGTGAGGAAAGGCAGCCCGAGCTAAGGAATTAGAGTGTTTCGCTTGTCTGGGTGTTGGAGGGTGTTGAGTATCACTGTTAATTGCATTCCTGTAATGTCCTGGCTACCGGGGCCTAATGTCCACTTTAAGCCCATCTCGAGCTTGAGCAATTGAAAGATAATAAGAGGCAAATGAGTAATGAATCCTTTTTACTATCTGCTGTAAATGGGCTCCATTGAAACAGTCTGTGTTTAGACTGGTAATAAAAATGAGTGATGAAGGCAGACATTTAACTTGGGAATTGCTTCAAGCAAGCAACATATTTTCTATTTCAAAAAAAAAAAAAAAACAAGAAAACACCTCACAAATAATTTAGGTTATGGAGAAATTCCTTGCTTGGAAACTTTCTGCAACGACTGTGCAGTTTTTACAAGTCTTGGCAAGGTGCATGTGTGGTTTTTTTGCTTTCTGTGTCTTGAAACATTGGCAAGGACTATAGCAGTAGCTGAAGAACTTTATTTGTTAATTTGTCGGTATGCAGACCTTTGTTTCTCCACCGGACAAACACAGGAGCATTAGGAATGATGACATTCATAAAACACGGGCCACAACTTAGGGACCAAGGACCCTGCTAACACTGAGATCTGCTATTCAAATACTCCAACTAGAGCCTTACCTAGACCCTGAAATCATTAATCTAGAAAAAGAAGTATCATTTCTTCATCTCGTTTGCACTCTCCCTAAAAGAAAATAAATCTGATTTATTATTTTCTTACCCATCACAGTGTAAGAGTCTGAAAAATGGAATTGCTCATTTTGGGAGAACTAATGTTCCTAATGCCTGAACACAGTCCTTACAGCAGAAGCCCAGCAGGTGGGGACTTTTATCCTCCTCTTTGGGATCAGAAAATTCAGGCTCAGAGAATATGTCCACTAATAAGTAACGGAGCCTGGAATTCAGCGCTAAGTTGGACGAACTCTGGAGGCCCACATTCTTTCCACTGCACTGCTGCCCAAGGTTGGATAATGCATGGCAGCCACTTAACTAGAAAGGACAATGATAATAGAGATCACACCTCTAGGCGTGCATTGTGTAGCTATCCAGGCAACAGCGTGTGTGCACGTGCGCACACACACACACACACACACACACACACACACATAGCCCTCGGCCTTTTCTTGGCTCTCTCTTTATTTAATTTAATTTAATTTTTTAATTAATTTTTAATGAGGTAGAGTTACTTTACAATGTTCTGTTAGTTTCCTCTGTACTGCAAAGTGAATCAACTCTACATATACATATATCCCCTCTTTTTTGGATTTCCTTCCCATTTAGGTCACCACAGAGCACTGAGTAGAGTTCCCTGTACTATGCGGTAGGGTCTCATTAGTTACTTATTTTATATATGGTATCAACAGTGTATATATGTCAGTCCCCATCTCCCAATTCCTCCCACCCCCCTGCCCCCCTTGGTATCCTGATGTTTGTCCTCTTGGTCCTCTCTTCTGAAGCAAGTTCCCTGGCTTGCTTTTGCCATGGAAAGCATCCCCAGCAATTATTGAAGGAAATGTGATTAGGAAGATGGGGAATAATGAGTAAGATGGAAATTAGAACAGAGACTGGGAACAGGAAAGTGTAGGCGCCCACTCTCCTTGCCCCCTTGCCATGAAATGATCCATCAGGTAGGTGTTCACCAGTGTAATTTACAAAGCTTTCAGGCCACTGAGTCGAGCCGCACCTCCCCACTGGTCTTTGTCACAGGGAAATGGAGGTGACGGCATGGAAGAAAAATGATTCTTTTGCCAGCCCCACGTGAAGATCAGTACAACATCGCCTCAGATCACTTGGGCTTCTGGGAACACTTAGCAACTGCTAGGAGACACAGGATTGCTCTAGGGTATTCTGTTCAAGGTTTGCATTATTTCTGAGACTGAAGAAGCAGGTAGTACTTAGTTAAAATGAAGAGTTAAAAAAATGCATTCCCACTTCTAAGCAAAAATCAAAACAAGATCAAAAAACCCTCACTGGCCAATGTTTTATAAAAATTGTAAATGGAAAGTAAGTTTTAAAAACTGTATTTAAAAAAAGTACCTAACCAACAGGAAAAAAAAAAAATCCTCACTGTTTCAGGCATCTGAGCACTTGGGTGTGTTAGAACCCAAGGGATCTGAAGCTACTCAATTATTTCCTCCAGGCCGAGTATGGCTTTCTTGCACTCTGAAAATGGCACTCGGTCCAGGAATCCCTGTAACGTGTGACATATGAATATGCCATAAACTGGACAGGAAATGTAACCACATGTGGGGACAATCAAATAGCCCACTTTACCCAAACAGTGAGCCTGCAAGGAGCTGATCCAGAAAGATTATAGTGGGAGTCAGAAGCATCGGTGTAAAACCCAAACACTTGACCTTGTCCCCACCTGGCTCCCTACCAGTCAAAAGGAGAGCCCCCGGGGCACCTCATTCCACCTCGTAAGCGTAGTCAGTGCCACGTTGGGGACCGCCCCACATTCCTGCTGGTTGGAATCAGCTCCTTGCTCCAGTAACTTTTGTGATTGTACTACCCAACCAATGCTGCTCACGGGTCTCCGGGCCCAGGGGCTGACAGTAGCTCCGTCGATCAGATTCTCTAAAAGAAACCTAGCTTTGGTTTTGCCCATGTGTGTCCTGCTTCCCTATTGGACGTCCTTCCCAATGGAGCTCTCCTGGAACTACTCAACTGGTTGCAGACCAGGGCTGCGCCTGGGCTTAGGAAGTGACCAAGGAGAGGCTGGGGGGAGTGAGAAGGGAAGAGCTAAGGGTACCAAGTGATGTGGAGTCTGAGGCTCACAACTTGTTGTGGGAAATGCAACAAGTCAAAACGGTGAGTATTAGGCTGGAGAGGAGTTGGTGCCTTGACACACAAGCAGAGGAAGTACTCAGGGCCCAACTGTGCTCTTCTTCTTCTTTTTTTTTTTTTAAATTTTTATTTTTTGGCCACAGCACATAGCATGTGGGATCTTAGTTCCCTCAGCAGGGACTGAACCCGCACCCCCTGCATTGGAAGCACAGAGCCTTAACCACTGGACCCACCAGGGAAGTCCCCCAACTCTGGCTGTAGACAGCCGTGTCTGCAGGGGCACCATCCACACACTAGGCGTGTCCCAAGGCTTCAACGTTCATCATTCATTTCCCCTGCATAACCCGAGGGAGAATTTAGTATTAAAATACCCTCTTCAACAAACAATCAAATGATTCCTAAGTGAGATGTTCAAAGGCTGAGTACCAGTGGGTCTGGCAAACTATTTGCAAGCTTAACAATCCATAGACCCAGTCCTTAGCTGGCTTGGAGGCTTCAGCTACTCCTACTCCACGGTGGTAAAAAGGACAGGTAGAGAACAAGAGTCCACAATTTGGAGACCTCTCCATCGCAGAAAAAGGATATATTTTTAACATTTTATAAATGATTATGCACTTTGTAACCCAAGATATAAAATTGTTTTCATTCCTATCCTTACTTTAAATTCTTATACTCATAATTTGCATTGCATCTCTCTTTTTATCTTCCTTTGAATTCTTACTTTTGTTGTATTTCGTTGTCTTTCCTTGTTCTATTCCTCGATAAAAACCTGTCATAACACTGGGCTGGGTTATGGAGATACTCACGTTTCCACAATTGCCAGTGTTTCCTTGCAACTCAGTGTCACTTTTTAAGTAGCCAGGAGCCAGGATTTAGACTCTAGATTCTAAAGGTCTGGTCTCCAAAATTTTGTACTGCATCATACCCCTACCTGTAAAAAATTTAAATAAAAAAATAACTGGGCCTAAACTCTTTACTAAATGTGTAATTATTAATTTATAGAATATCATCATGCACTAATACAGTACTATTACTAATATAATTCTAATAATATATTACTATCTACTAGTATATTAGATACAGTATAAAACACCAAAAAGGGGGGAGATGAATTTAAAGGATGAGAGGAAAATAAACTTACTTAGAAGTTCTCAATTTTCTTCCCATGCACTATTCAACTGTCTCCATTACCCACTTTGGGGGGACCATTGATCTAGTGAAGAGGAAAGATAACTTGATAAAAACACTTGTGATGAAAAAAGTAGCTTTTTTTTTCAACTGTGCTTATTGCAAATAAATAAAGAACTCAAGAAAACAGAACTGCTCCCTAAGAAGCCAGCTGCAGCATTTCTATCCTAAAATAGCCCTGCAAGGTGGCTACAAGTTCATTTTTCTTGGGTAGAGGAAACAGGCTTGGTTTACACTGGTTTTGTCCTCAGAGGCTTCTCTGGGATGGGGCTGGACTGTGGTTGCTCTACCCCCGCCGTTTCTAAGGAGATCCTGCCGGTGCTTGGATACAGACCCCATTCCTCCCTTTCCCCCCATTTGTCTCTGCCTAATTGAACTCCCTTTGGCACAGTCCTGTTTCACCTACTGATGAATAGTCTTGCGCTTTCTAGTTTTAGAGCTAAACGAAGCCCTGGAAGGAACCACTGTTTATCTTAACTATGTCCCCTGTGCAGAGACTAGTGCACCCGGCGATCGATGTGGTTTCTCAGCAAATTAGCAGAGTTCAGCAGTTATTTGCTGGAACATCAGAAAGCCAGATACTGAATGGCTTTTCCCCAGAGTCACTGGGGAACCTCATTTGAAGGTGTAAGAAAAAGAACTTAAGCTTTACTCTAGCTTCTTGCTGAAGTTTGGAAGCTCTAAATAATGGCCGGAGTGAACTCATCAGGTAAATACTCCTTCACCTAGATGACTGAGACAAATTTAGCACAAAATAGGTATATACATCTATATATCCACTGGTAACATAGGGAACCAGAAACGTGTTGAATGCATGTCTCTGAGCTTATATATGACCCCAGAAAACGAAGTAGCCAAAGTTTAGAGAGCCAAGATTTCCATCGACAATGAAAACCCAGCCTCAGATTTATAGGAGCAAAGTCTACAAACTGGGCTGGGCCTCCCTGGGGAAGTAAATTAGCATTTGGATTGTTGTACAAAAATAAAAACTTTTTAAAGTATAAATGAAGAATGTGCTCCTTACATTTATTTTGGGTTGTCCTTTAAAAAAAAAAAAATTGTAAAGGGATAAGCAACCTTAGCCATCAGCCAACATTTCACAAATGAAGCCCAGAGAGAAAGAATCACTCACTTTGGGTTACACGCCAGTTAGTAGCAAAGCAAAGACAACAGAACCCAGAATCTTGATTCTGAGACCAGTGGCCCTTGATTTCTAAAATGCTGTTACAGTTCATGCAAGACAAGAGATCCTTGTTTCTCCTGGAATGACAGCTCAGCACCCCCCAAAAGGAAAAGTTTGTTTATTTTTTTTTCAAAACCTTTATGACAGACGAGGAGCTCTGAATTCAGGTCAGCAAAGTTAGTCATTACCTGGCCAACTGAAGAAGGAGATTTGTTAAATCTATCAGCATTTTAACATTATCAATAGATTCTGCAAACTTGCGTATCTCCCACATACTGTCCAAAAAAATCATTGTTTCGAGACTTCCCTGGTGGCACAGTGGTTAAGAATCCGCCTGTGATACAGGGGACATGGGTTCAATCCCTGGTCCGGGAAGATCCCACATGCCACGGAGCAGCTAAGCCCGTGTGCCACAACTACTGAAGTCCATGAGCCTAGAGCCCATGCTCCGCAGCAAGAGAAGCCACCGCAATAAGAAGCCTGCATACCATAATGAAGAGTAGCCCCTGCTCACTGCAACTAGAGAAAGCCTGCACGCAGCAAAGAAGACACAACACAGCCAAAAATAAATAAATTTAAAATTCATTAAAAAAATCATCGTTTCATGTGTTCATTCATTTGCACCTTGCTTCTCCTGTGTGCGAGACTCTGCAATGGACTCTGAGAATGTTCGAGAATATGATGTGGTCTTTGACACAATATCCATGTAAGTCAGTAATAAGCATTGTTAAATGCCCTATTTCATAGCATAGTGATAACTTCCTTCCTTTATTTTATAAAAATAACTATGGTCCTTGATTTTTAAGAATTCAAATAATAATATGGTTTAAAATGAAAAATAAACCCTTCAGAATCTTAGTCCCACTCCTTAACAATTCCTTGTGTACCTTCTGCATGTTGTCCTGTAGACACACATCCATAGATCTTCTTCTTTATATATACAAATGGGAACCTATAAATCATATTATTCTATAACTTGATTTTTACCCTTGGCAATATACCTTGGCGATCTTTCTGCATCAGCACATACAGCTCTACTAATTTCCTTCTAGCTACAAAATATTCCACTGAGATGATAAGCTGTAAATTTTGAGCCAAGACTCTATTGTGAATATTAAGGTTATTTTCAGTTTTCCCTCTTGAAAACAATACAGCAATGGTTCCACTTTTGCATATATCCTTATGTGCATTTTCAGTGTATTTGTAGAATAAATTCTTAGAATTGAAATTGCTGGATCAAAAGATGTATTAATTTTCTAATTTTGTTAGATATCACCAAAAACCACTTGAACATGACACAAAGCAAACACATCTAAGGCTGCTGTGCTAATTTATACCCCATCCACAGTGTGTATGAGTGCTGGTTTCCCAGACCCTTGTAGTACCTAGCTCTGTCAAGGTGATGAGCAAAAATAGTGTCTCAGTACAATTTGCAGTTCTTAATTTTCAGTGAGTGTGAGAATATTTTTGTGAGGATACTCTATTTATGATGATTTTTATGTTAGCTACCTACCTTTTCCATTTAAAAAAATATATATTTATTTAAAAATCTCTTAATATTATTTGAAGTCTTCTTTGTCTTATGTGTTGCAAGTGTTTCTTTCTGAGTTTGTCATCTCAGTCTTTGGTATATTTTACTACACTGAAGTTGAAGAGATATATAGAAATAAATGTATATATAGATATATATGTATCTCATATATATGAGAGAGAGAGTAAATCATTTTCCTTCTGACTTGTGAGATCCTGAGGTTTGGATCCTACTTTGAAAGGACTTTCTTCACTCCAAATTTTAAAATAAATTAGCCTCCATTTTCTTTTAGTGATTTTATGGTTTTACTTTAAAAAATTCAAATGTTTGACCCTGACTTCCACTTCAGGTTAGAATGTAGAAGGACATGAAAGACCTTTGTTCACATGGTAACACCAAGAGAAACCCAGACATATAAAAATCATACTCTCCCAAGGGGCTAACAAAGATCGGGGGTAGAGGAAAGCTTAATGAACTGGATTTCAGAGAAACGAGCTGTTTCTTGGCAAAGGGAAAGTCAGGACAGCCTCTGCTCATAAGGAAGAGCTTCTGGAATAAGTATGGCAGGGCCGTCCTAGAGAGACTTTGCAGGGAGGAGAAGAAATTCACTGAGATTCAGATGATCGTGGAGGCCAGAGAGGTGAACCAGAATATGGAAGAGTCCCAAGTGCAAAAACAAATTGGCCCAACTGACTCTCACATTCTGACCCTTACCCTCAAACTTTGACAAGAAACCATCAGTGAAGAAAGAGCTAACATTCAGAGCAACTCACAAAGACCCTGGCATTCTCACAGTGCTTGGATTCCAGGACTCTGCTGAATTGAATCCAAAGTAAATGAAAAATATTTAAAAGGGAAGCCCATTAGCTCAAATATGGAAAACTTCAAAAAGATAGCGGTTGTGTGGGAGCTGAGGGTTGGTCTAAGCATAGGTCATCTCAATCTAATTAAAACTTCAGCCCAGACCCAGTCAATTAGACTCTGGAAGGAATCTAAATAATTAGCCCTTCACCCTGTCGACAGAAGAAAAGGGCTTGCATTCTCTGAGAAATAAAATCAAAATATTGTTATACTTCGGTTTTCATTGTCTTTGAATACACACATCTTAGATACAGTTAAAAAAAATTATGAAGCATGCAAACAAGCAGGAAACACTGACCAGTAACCAAGAGAAAACATAGTCAATATATGCAGACCTGCAGTTAACCCCAGTTACTGGAATTAGTGTCAAGAATTTAAAAACCATTATTATAATCATTTTTAAGAATTTATAGAAAAAGGTGAATATAATGGGTAAGAGATAGGGGTATTTCATGAGAGCAAAGGGATTTCTAAAAAACAAAATGGAAATTCTAGGACTCTAAAATGGATGCCTAAAATTAAACATTCACTAGATGACATTAACAGCAGTTTGAATCTTCAAAAGAAAACGTTAGTGAACTTGAACACAGGTTGATAGAAATTATCCAGTAAGTCAGAGATTGAAAAGAGATTTTTTTAAAAAATCAAGTGTTGGGCTTCTGTGGTGGCACAGTGGTTGAGAGTCCACCTGCCGATGCAGGGGACACGGGTTCGTGCCCCAGTCCGGGAAGATCTCACATGCCAGTGGAGCGGCTAGGCCCACGAGCCATGACCGCTGAGCCTGCGCGTCCGGAGCCTGTGCTCCGCAATGGGAGAGGCCACAACGGTGAGAGGCCGGCGTACCACCCCCGCCCCCCCAAAAAAAGAAGTGTCAACAATAAGAATGATAACTGACTTCTCATTAGAAACAACGCAAGTCAGAAGACAATGAAATGATAATATTAAAGTGCTAAAAACAGACAAACAGAAAAACAAAACCACTGTCAAAACCTGGAATTCTATATAGAGTGAAACTATCTTTCAGAGGCAGTAGATGGCAGTAGAGCAAGCCAGATTTAGAAGAAACGATGTCACCAGTGTGACCATAATAAGTAGAGGGTGACAGATGTCCAGGTCTGAGGACACAAAAAGCTGTCTGGTCCCCCGAGTTCTTGTCACTGATGCTGTTACTGTGTCCTAACTGACAAAAAGCCATTGTTCTTTTTTCCTTTGCATAGTGGCTATCCAGTCATTGATGTAATTTCCTGATTCTTCTTTTTCTATCCTTTTTAACAAGTCATCATCTGAAGTAAGAGAAAGTCTCTATTCCTTGCAAACCGAAAGAGGAAAATTAACATAATTCCTTGAGACAATATGGTTTCTCATCTAAGTTTTTGGTACATTTCACAAACATTTTATGTGAAAGCAGAGGGAAGAACCCAGCCTGGCAGAGGAAAAGAGCACAGGGCCGCTTCCCAGGGTCCCAGATTCTTTCTAGGCAACTGCTTCCTTATCTTTCAATTAAAATTATGTAAATTTTCACAAACTCTCTTTAGAGAGAATGCAAAGAGAGCGAAACACTACCCATTGGTTTACGAAAAAAAAAAAAAAAATTCAAAGGGAACAGATTGTTGGCTTTGATGAGCCAGTCCAAATTTTTAATGAAGATTGTAAACAAGTATCTGGTGGAAAGTCTGCATGTAACTATCAGAAGAGGAAAAGGAAAGAATTTTTCACTGTTTTGTGCATTCTAAGCCAAAATGAGTTTATGGGAGTCTTTTCTAAATTACCGTAATTATAATAAACTGCCCCCTGGTAGTTATAACTTAACAGTGTGTTTTATCTACAGCTTGTATGCAACAAATAGCAGTTTAGCTACTATTGGGAATACTTATTGTAGGAAAAATTACCCACCAGTCCCTCCACTGGGGTGGGATGTCACCAGTTATTTTTAGGGCAGTGTTTTGGTTTTTTTTTTAATGTTTGCATTCCATCCTCTGCCAAGAGCTAGTCCAAAAATGGACATTCTTTCTTTGTCTCTTAAACCTTCATTTTACATACACTTGGAAGGTCTCCTTAGTGGTAACTTAATGAAGGAGTCAGCAGGATTAATAACACTCAGTATTCACAAACTCCTATCAGCAATTTCTAGAGCTAATCAAAGATTCTAGTTCAGAATTCTTCTAAAAAGCCTGACTGCTCTTTGGGGACTTGGTAATGCAAAGCTTTCGGAAGGGAGTTTTGTTGTCAGTACATGATCACTTTAGGTGTGTCAATGTATCAGGAAGGTTTTACAACAAATATAGTAATCTGACTCAAGTGGCTTAAACGATAAGGACATTTATTATTCCATATAACAAGATGTCCAAAGTTGTGGTAGCTCTCACTTCTTTGGATCTGTCTTGGCTCTTCTTCCTCTGTATCAGGCCGGCACCTCTCAAGGTTGCAAAATAGATAAAGCTTTCCTGGGCAATACATTCTGACACAGCAGCATCCTGAAGAGCCTTTGTCACCTGCCCGGACCTAAATTAATCACCAGCAAGGCTAATTGGGCTTATGGTGACAAACTAGAATCTACCATCGGGAGCTAGGAATGGACCAGCCTCTCCTAAAATGCTCGGCTGTGTAGGGGAGAGTATATTCCTCAAAGAAATTCCAAGCTCTCTTAGGAAAGAGGAAGAATGAATGGATGTTACTCACTTAGGGGATTCTGCACAAGTTCTATTTTTCAATTGCTGGTATTATTGCTTTTTAACCACAGATTACTGCTTCTTTTGTGTCCTTATTATTAATTTAATTTGTTGTGGATTGTTTTGCTAAGCCTACAATGTGTAGTGATGCATATCTTGATAAACAATGTTTTGGACTAGAGTTTTCCTGTAACTAAACTTAAAGACGTTATTTGGCTACTCGGCCATAAAACAGAATGAAATAATGCCATTTGTAGCAACATGGGTGAACCTAGAGATGATCATACTAAGTGAAGTCAGACAGAGAGAGACAAATATCGTATGATATCACTTATATGTGGGATCTAAAATATGACACAAACGAACTTATTTGCGAAACAGAAACAGAATCACAGACATAGAGAACAAACTTATGGTTACCAAAGGGGAAAGGGGGTGGGGGAGGGATAAATTAGGAGTTTGGGATTAGCAGATACAAACTACTATATATAAAATAGATAAACAACAAGGTCCTAATGTACAGCACAGGGAACTATATCCAATATTCTGTAATAAACCATGTGAAAAAGAATATATATTTATAGTAAAAACTGAATCACTTTGCTGTACGCCAGAAACTAATACAACATTGTAAATCAACTATACTTTACTAAAAAAAATAAAATTAAAGTCGTGATTTGTGAACCAAGAATAAATTATCCACATCCTACTGCCAAAACAGAGAGAAGTCCATCATGCTCACACTGATTCCCCCGAACTTGCTTCTCCAGTGACCTTTGTTGTCACCAGAGTTTCTCCTATGAAGAAAGAGGAAAAAGTGAGTTATGTGTGCTATGGGCTGTTATTCTGCCTAAGTGGGCCCTGCTCAGAAAGGTTTGAGGATCTCTGCTTTGGATAGGAATTCCCTGCTAGCTTTTCTCCATGTTTCTTGGCCATAGTGAGGTAAGGAGAGAGAGCCTGTCCCTCAGTATCATATATGCTTTCCTCAGTCGCAGGGCCTGCGGACTCAGCTTCTCCCCAGTCGTCTCCTGCATCTGGAATTGGCAGACACAAAATCATGATATTCAGTTGACTTTCCCTGCTTCTTTTATAAAGTGCAAAGATCAAGGCTCAGGAACTAAAAACACAACTATTCTGAATGGAGTAATTCCAAGTTAATTGCTACTATCATTAGAGGCATTACATTAAAATACTGACACCTAAACGGTATATGCTGCAAAGCTCAGGCCTTCACCACATCTCACATAGATGATCCCACCTGCTTCCGACTTGATCTCTCTGACTCTCCCAGTTCATCTTGCTCACTGTTCGAGAGGGAGCTTGCAAATCCGGGCATGTCATCTCCCTGTTTAAAATCCTTAAAATAATTTCTACAAATGTCTTAGTCCATAGAGGCTGCTATAAGAGAATACCATAGATTGAGGAGCTAATCATTATAGACTTTTACTTCTCCAAGTTCTTGAGGCTGGAAGATCAAGATCAAGGCTCCAGCAGACTGAGTCTGGGGAGAACCCTCTTCCTGGTTCAGAGATGGCATCTTCTCACTGTGTCCTCACCTGGAGGAAGGGGCGAAGGCGCTCTCTCTGTCCTTTTATAAGGGCACTAATTCCATCACGAAGGCTCCATCCTCATGACCTCATCACCTCCCAAAGGCCCCACCTCCTGACACCATCACAGCGGGGTTTAGAATTTCAACATATGATTTTGACGGCAGAGACACAAACACACATTCCACTAGAAAAGATAAGCGGGCACACATGACCACTCAAGTTCTGGCCTCTGCCTTTCTTCCCAGCCTCCTCTCTTGCCCCGTTGCCCAGGCAATTCTGCAGCACTGCAGTTGACAGCACCCTTCTCACTGTGTCTGGAACCTACTGTGTGCCTCCAGCCTTTGCACTGCACTCCTTCTGCCTGGAAGATCCTTTCTCCCTTGTCTTCTGTTACATGCCCATTTGTTCTCCAGTATTCAATCCAAATGAAGCATTCGCTTTAAAATCCCGCCTTCACTCTACTGGAAAAATTAGTTCCCTATTTTTGATGCAGTATGAGCAGTGTTTGTTTAAGACTGTGGACTTCAGAGACCAACTATTGAGGTTCAAATTAAAGTTTCACCTTTTACTGGTTGTGTGGCTTTGTCAAGAATTATGTAGAATGTGAGATTTTATTCTACTTACAGGCTATCGAGCTTTCCTGATAGTGTTTCACAGATGCTGGTAGAAGACAGGAGACTCCAGGGTCAGAGACAAAGGACTTTGTTACGACAAAAGTCGTAGACTGAGCTTCATGTTAGATTTTGTTGGTGCCCCTTGACCCCCAAGTCCCATGGTGGTAATGTCAAGGACCCATTTGGATGTCTGCTGAAATGTCACTCAATCAATCTCTGGAGAATTTAATGAAGAATGAAACAAATTAATGAAGAATGAAAAAGTTACTGAAGATGTTTAATATGGTTTCCCATATCTGATAGGAAAATCACTCAGTATTTTTTTCTGAAATAAACTGGGCTCTAAATGCATAACTAACTCTTCCTATTATAATGTCAAATTCTTTTAGCTGAGTTTCCTGGAATTACGGTCCTTCGCCGACTGCCTTGTCTGTGTTAACATTGCTGAAAAAAGACTTCCCTGTTGCTTGGCACTGTGCACTGTTTTGTTAGCTAGAAAAATGTAGCCTTTTAATAGGCATGTGGTTTACTGGTCTCTGGTGCGTAATAACTAGCCAAAGCCCCTCTCACCCTAGAAACGTTAACACGGAGAAAGGCATACAGCTTTGCGGGTGAGGCCAGACTGACTTCAGGGCTGTGCTCTCCTCATGTTTCTCAATAGGCCCTGTGTTGTTTCTACTGTTACAGCCCATAGGATAGGGATGGAACCCCTGCTGCAGCCAGCATTCCCTCACCTCTGACGACACACGCTTGCCTGGCTGCCGCACGGGATGACACGCTTCCTCTGTGAGGGGAGAGCAAGATAATAATAAGATGGCACGACCGAAAGGGTCAAGTTCAACACACACAGGTGTATGTATATCCAGGGTCATTCAACAAGTACAGAACATTCCAGTGGGCTTCCCTGGTGGCGCAGTGGTTGAGAGTCCGCCTGCCGATGCAGGGGACACGGGTTCGTGCCCCGGTCCGGGAAGATCCCACATGCCGTGGAGCGGCTGGGCCCGTGAGCCATGGCCGCTGAGCCTGAGCGTCCGGAGCCCGTGCTCCGCAACGGGAGAGGCCACAACAGTGAGAGGCCCTCGTACCGCAAAAAAAAAAAAAAAAGACCTGGCCAGAACATTCCAGAGTGGGTGTTCTAGTCCTGGTTCTAACCCCACCTGGCCCTGTTCTATATTTACTAGTCAGGGCTCTCCAGGGAAACAGAACCAATAATATATGAAACAGAACCAATATATATGAAGAGACGTATTATGAAGAATTGACCCATGCCATGATGGAGGCTGAGAAGTCCCACCACCTGCGTTCAGCAAGCTGGAGCCCTGGAGAGTCAGTGCTGTAGTTCCAGTCTGAGTCCAAAGGCCTGAGATGTAGGGAGTCAAGGATGTAAGCCCCAGTGCAAGGGCAGGAGAAGTCCAATGTCCCAGCTCAGCAGGTAGGCAGGAAGCAAAAGGGGCCAATTTTCTCCCTCCACCTTTTGCTCTATTCAGGCCCTCGGCGGATTGGATGAGGCTCCTCCTGCATAGGGGAGGGTGACCTTCTTTACCCTTTACTGAGTCCACTGATTCAAATGTTAATCTCAATCCGAAACACCCTCCTAGACACCCCCAGAAATCATGTGTAATCTGGGTGCCCCGTGGCCCAGTCAGATGACACACATAAAATTAACCATCATAAATATGAATAGTTGTTTAATGTGTGTATGTGTATATATATATGTATATATATACACATATATAATCAATGTAAAAATATAGATTCTTTATATATATATATATATATATATATATATATATCCAGCTATTTAGCTTAAACAATCATAGAATATTATAAGTATAAAGGACTTTATTCTTTTTAAAAATTTATTTATTTATTTGGCTGCATTGGATCTTCGTTGTTGCGCAGGAGCTTTCTCTAGTTGCAGTGAGCGGGGGCTACTCTTCGTTGTGGTGTGTGGGCTTCTCACTGTGGTGGCTTCTCTTGTCGCGGAGCAACGGCTCTAGGCACACGGGCTTCAGTAGTTGTGGCACACGGGCTCAGTAGTTGTGGCTTGCGGGCTCTAGAACGCAGGCTCAGTAACTGTGGCATACAGGCTTAGTTTCTCCGCAGCATGTGGGATCTTCCCTTACCAGGGCTCGAACCTGTGTCCCCTGCATTGGCAGGCGGATTCTTAACCACAGAGCCAGCAGGGAAGTCCCAGGACATTATTCTTTTTCAGATCAAGAGGCTAATATGTCCTAAGTCACATACCTTGTCCAAAGCAGGTGCAAAATGAGCTCCTGTTCTGTCTTCCAGTCTAAGGCACTGGCCACACTAGACCTCGGTTTCTCTTCTGTGCCTCTCAGTACTATGACATAGAATTATTTGTAACTGAAATAGCCCGTATAAAGAAGTCCGGGTCATTTTCTAAAAAGCGTTGAGCATCCAATAAGCACCAGGTATTTAGAGAATTCTCATGGGTTCAGCAAGGAAACGACTCACTTTTGAGCCTTGCAAGATGCTCACCAGCTCTGCAGGAAGATGGGGTTTCCAAAATCCTGTACGGTTCAGTGCGGACCACATGGCTGAGTTTGGGAAAATGAATGACACGCAGAAGCGACCTCCTCCCCTGCCGGTGGGGGGGGGAGACCAGACATCCTTGTCACCTTCCATGACCTTGCTCTTCCCTGTCTGCTTGCCAGGAGCAAGGGCCACTGAGATGGGGGAACTGCACCATGGATGCTACCCAAGAGAGCTGTCCAGGAGAGCTACTGATCCTGTAAAGGATGTACATGAACAAAAAGGGAACTCGCATGGTGTTAAAGCACTGGGATTTTCAAGCCGTCTGCCCCAGAGATGTCTCAGACCCTGTCACTGTCCCATCCTCACCCCCTGAGTCCACCCAAGAGGTCCCCTGCAGCCTCAGTCTGGAGCATCCTTAACTCAAGGAGCCAGTCTCTCTCTACCCAAGGGCTTTCTTTGGGCACAAGGAGTTGCTTGTCCTACATAAAGAACAGGTAAGAAGTGCTAGAGAGTTAATGCCTTGAGAGCAACCCTTAGCCAATAAGGGATGGAAGTTGATGGATATAAATCTCAGCATTCTTGCTTCCTGGGGAGAAAACTGTAACGTACGTTCTACATAGACTCTCAGACGTCTCAGGAGGGCTGAGCCCCAGGTACCCACAGTGTAACCTTCTCACTATCTCATCCTTTTTAGTTTTCCTTCCTTTGTATCTTCCTTTCCCACGCCCAGTATAGAAAATTTGGAAAACACAGACAAGCCTCAAGAGGTAAATGAAATGCCTCCATTATCCCATGGTTGCTTTTAAAGTTGGGGTGTACAGACAGAGAAGGATAAATATCGTATGATATTGTTTATATGTAGAATCTTTTTTTAAAAAGGGTACAAATGAACTTATCTACAAAACAGAAATAGATGCACAGATGTAGAAAACAAAATATGGTTACCAAGGGGGAACCAGGGGTGGGGGATAAGTTGGGAGATGGGGGTTGACATATACACACTACTATATATAAAATAGATAACTAATACGGACCTACTGTATAGCACAGGGAACTCTACTCAATACTCCATAATGACCTATATGGGAAAAGAATCTAAAAAAGAGTGGATATATGTATATGTATAACTGATTCACTTTTCTGTATAGCAGAAACTAATACAACATTGTAAATCAACCGTACTCCAATAAAAATTAATTTTTTTAAAAAAAGGGCCTCCCTGGTGGCACAGTGGTTGAGAATCCACCTGCCAATGCAGGGGACACAGGTTCGAGCCCTGGTCCAGGAAGATCTCACATGCTGCAGAGCAACTAAGCCCGTGCACCACAACTACTGAGCCTGAGCTCTAGAGCCCGTGAGCCACAACTACTGAGCCCACGAGCCACAACTACTGAAGCCCGTGCGCCTAGAGTCCGTACCCCTCAACGAGAGAAGCCACCGCCATGAGAAGCCCGCGCACCGCAACAAAGAGTAGCCCCTGCTCTCCACAACTAGAGAAAGCCCGTGCACAGCAGAGAAGACCCAACGCAGCCAAAAATAAATAATTAAATTAATTAATTAATTAAAATAAAATTTGGGCTACTACAGCCTTTTGGTACTTTCTTCTCTGCAGATACATTTGAACAAAATGGGAGCCCATTGTATTAATAGCATTGTAACTTGATCTTCTCATGTACTGAAAACCAGATGTGTAGCCTTCCACGGTACTCCAGGTATATTTTAGGAAGTGGATTAACTCCATCAGTCTATAGATTCAAACTGTGCCAGCATTGAAATTTAGCCTCTCCCAGGCCCACCTGATATACTAAAGTAAAAATGCCCAAAGATCAGGAAGAATTCAACTTTACTTAGCACACTCCATGAGATCAGAGATTTTCTTTTTTCCATGTTGTTATCTCTGGAGTCTATAATGATGCCTGGTACAATACACTTTCAATAAAATACCTGCTAAATAAAGAAATGAATAAACAAAGTATCTGACACCACCTTAGTGACTGGATTAGGCCTACTGTAGAGTCAGTGATGGAGCAAAAATCTGTGTTTAGTAATCAGTGTCTTGAGCAGTTGGTTTCTGGGATGATTGCTTACTGCATTTGCTCTACTTTATTCCTTTATTCCTACGTCAGACTCTTCTTGTATCAACACCTGCTTTTCTATAACAACCTAATGCACCAGCAGAGGAGTGAGGTTTCCCGCGAGCGAGATACCCCTCATTCCTGTTGCGAGAACTTTCCCTTTACTACAATATTGCATCCTCGCAAATCATCCACACGACGCTGCATTTGTTGAGAAAATGCTTGAGGGCATTTTACAATCCATAACCTAGATTTTATGCCTGTTGCCAATTTGCGATCTTCAATAATGTGGCTGCATGCCTGCCCGTTCGACAGGGGCCACAGACCCATTGTCGAAGAGCTTATGGCCCAAAGTGTCACTGACATTTAATATCCTGAAATCATCAGAGGCCCTGAAAACAGAGCCCTGGGCAGGCTTTTAGTTTTTTCCCTTGAGCCAGATAGGATCTTCATGATTTATAGTAACAGTCCTTTTACCTTTCAGCTTGTGGAGTTTTGAGAAGTGTTGAATAGACTTGGAGGCCATCTCCAGGTCCAGTTTCATGCGATTGTCACCATTCCAGCTATTGGTGACTTCAGATGTCACCTGGCTGAGTAACACTGAAAACCTTCCTCTGAATGGTACTTTTGTTGTAGTGGCAGACTGGGTCCCCAGGTGCTGTATTCCACACCAGCAGTGACTTTCAAACCCTCAACACCCCTCCAGGCTAAGGGAGACACAGACCCACAGGCTGGCTCAACCCCCATGCAAGCCCGCCTGTGCTACAAGGTGCGGTCTCATTTTAGGTGGTATCCGCCTTTTCCTTCCCTGAGAAAAAGAGCTTCTTGACGTAGAATGGTGGTGATCCTCAGAGAATGACAGAGGAGAGTCATCTAGAAGGACAGTGCAGGGCTTCCCTGGTGGCGCAGTGGTTGAGAATCCGCCTGCCGATGCGGGGGACACGGGTTCGTGCCCCGGTCCGGGAAGATCCCACATGCCGCGGAGCGGCTGGGCCCGTGACCCATGGCCACTGAGCCTGCGCGTCCAGAGCCGGTGCTCCGCAACGGGAGAGGCCACAGCAGTGAGAGGCCCGCGTATCAAACACACACACACAAAAAAAATAATAGAAGGACAGTGCATCAGTGGCCCTGTTAGTAATATCATCCCCATGACACCCAGCTGTCACAGGACCTTAACGTCATGGACACCCTTTCAATGGAACCAAAGAGAATAAGCCATCGTTGGATGTCTCTCCGTGACTGGCTTGCATAGGTGCAGGGAAGAGCGTTTAAGAGGTTGAACAGAGAGAGCTCGGTGGGCTGAGATTCCACTCAACACTGAGCTTTGCTGTACTCAGCGATGAGCAAGTTTCCTCATTTATACAGTCAAGTGGCCAGATTAGGTCATTGCTGAAGAATTGCCAAGTTCTACAACTTTTGGAGGCACCTAAACACAGATATATATTTGACATAGACGTTTAAAGGTTAGGAAAGATAGGGGAAAGTTCAGTCTTTAACACCGCATTTCATCAAAAAATCCTTACATCACAATTTGGAGTAAATTGCTGACATGGATGAAATGCCAGAAAGATAATGAATGATTTCCAGTATAACAAAAAATGGAATTACATTTTAAAATTGGTTACGGTGTGCTCCTCCACAAAGACTAACGGAGAAAAGTTCTATCTGAACATCTCAGTGAGAGAGTTTTAGGTGGATGTGACCGTGGCTAGTAGCATGTAACATGTAGTATGTGAACACAGAGCAACACGGAACTGCCCTCAAACTCTGCTGGGCGTCCCAGCATCCTGGATAGACCTCTAAGCTAAGAGTCAGTAGGACCACAGTGGAGCTTTTGTCATTACAAAGGACTTTAAAAGCGGTGATCAACCTCTTTGCCTAAAACTCCCCGAAGAGAATGGAAAACCAATGTGAAAAGTATACTCTAGGGATTTCCCTGGTTGTCCAGTGGTTAAGGCTCCACGCTTCCACTGCAGGGGGTGCAGGTTCGATCCCTGGTCAGGGAACTAGGATCCCACATGCCGTGCAGCATGGCCAAAAAAAAAAAAAGTACACTCTAAGTTTTGCAGATCCTGATATAAAAGTAAGAGGATGGTCTGGGAGAGCCGGAGACCTGGATAAATCCCCCAGCAAATACTTATTCAGCATCTATTAGGCGCCAGGGACTATAAGGAAGCTCTGTGTCAAAGAACTAAGGAAAGGTGTTCACAGTTCAGAGTCCGAGACTGACAAATAAACAACCGAAAAGCACCACGTTGCCATAAGTGGGAGAGAGGTAAGCAGGGGCTGCTCTGCTAGATTATGGGTTTGGGGGATTTTCACAGAAATTATTCGGTGGAAAGCGACCACCGGGCTGAGAAGGACAAAAGGGGCGGGGGTGAAGGTAAGGCTGAGTGCTGGCCTTTAGTTTCCAGGTGGAGAGAACTATACATGAAGAAGGCCAGAGGGGAGGCAGGACATCCCCCAACTCAGGTGCAACTTTGGGCAAATTTTACGACACCCCTGGGCCTCAGTTTTCTCACCTGTAAAATGAGTTGAATGAATAAGATGATCATTTTCAGAGGTGAATTTATACGAAATTCTAACATATTCCGTATGTCCTTCCTTTTAATAACGAATTCATCAGAATGGTTTTGCTCTCATTCAACATATGATCATTTGCAGCGCTTACTTTAAAAATTAAAATTAGGGGCTTCCCTGATGGCGCAGCGGTTGAGAGTCCGCCTGCCGATGCAGGAGACACGGGTTCGTGCCCTGGTCCGGGAAGATCCCACATGCCACGGAGCAACTAAGCCCGTGAGCCATGGCCGCTGAGCCTGCGCGTCCGGAGCCTGTGCTCCGCAATGGGAGAGGCCACAACAGTGAGAGGCCCGCATACCGAAAAAAAAAAAAAAAAAAAAAATTAGAATTAATATAAGGAAAGACTTACCGGGAGGGATTGGGAATAAAGGATCTACATAAAACAACAAACAAATCTGAAGTTATCTATCAGGGTGTAGCACTTGTTTATATAAGGAAATTACATTTTTAAAACTTTGTTTAACTTTATACAACCAGGGCTTCTTGCCAAATAATCAGACAAAAAACCTTGGTAAAGCGACTCTGGGGGAAAAAATAAAAGCCTTATTCCAAGCACATTCTGATCCAAAGTAGAAAAGGTTATGCAGTGGGTTATCTGTTGGGTGGAGGGTTTTTCACTTCAATCTTTGGAAGACACAACCTTGACTTGAAAAAAGAAATCTGGGAAATGTATCAAAGAGGTAGTGAAAAGAAGCAAAAACCACCAAAGTGGAAACTTCACTGTGGGACTCAGGTTGGGGGAGTGGGGCGGATTTGTCCCATTTCTTTGGGAAGATTCCTCAACGTCTCATTTCCACGTTTTACACCTCTTTTTCCCCCTCCCCCATCACAAGCCTTTTCATAGGATTCAGAAGTTAGGGGCAGCCCGAGAAGAAGAGTCGAACATGTAGAAATCAAGAATAGAGAGGGTTGATGACAAAAATGGAAGAGTGTAAAGGACAATTGAGTAGAAAGGGCAATTTGGAAAAAAGAGGAGCAGACTAGTGTCTGGAACCCCAGAATACTGAAAACAAAACCACAAATAATGTGGGCTTCATGGTTTTAAAATATGTTTTGTTCTGGGTTTTTTTTCCTGAAAGTAGAACAGAGGTGTGGATATGAGTGCCAGGGATGGAGTCTAGGGCCATCAACAGAAGAATGGATAAAGACTATGTGGTGTATATATACAATGGAATATTACTCAGCCATCAAAAAGAACAAAATCATGCCATTTGGGACAACATGGATGGACCCAGAGGGTATTATGCTCAATGAAATAAGTCAGACAGAGAAAGACAAATGCTGTATGATTTCACTTATATGTGGAATCTAAAAAGAAACAACAACCCAAAAAACCAAATGAACACACATCACCAAACTGAATCAGAGTTAAAGATACAGAGAAGAAACAGGTGGTTGCCCGAAGGGAGGGGGGCTGGGGGAGGAAAGAAACAGGTGAGGGAGATGAAAAGGTACAGACTTCCAGTTACAAAATAAATGAGTCAAGGGGATGAAAGGTACGGTGTGGGGAATTTAAAAAAAAAAAAGAAAGAAAGAAAGAAAGAAATAGAGCAGAGAAGAGGTGTGGCTAGGAGTGCCAGGGACGGAATCTAGGCACCAAGGTGGCAGGCACACTTCTCCTTGGATCTCACCCCCTGGGCCGGGGGAATCTGTATTTCCAGAGTGCTGAGTTGTACCAGATGGCATTTTTATTCTTGGGCTTGAAGGACTTTTACAGGAAGATTGCAAGTTGATCTTTAGGGTTCAACAACTGCACATTTTAAGGTTGCACTCAGTGGGGTCTCTTGGGAAGGTGCACCATCCTTTACTCTTTACCATATATATAGACATGCGCTTCTATTTCCCCTGAGGTCTCAGGAGGAGAGTGGGAGGAGGGGATTTGCTGGGCCCAGAACATCATGTACACACATGATACCCCTGCTTCCTCAGACCACATTCTGAGCCTTTATCAGAATCTGCCTTCTTTTCGATGGGAGTCAAACATCATATCTTGTCCTCACTTACACTTGACCTGCTGCAGCCTTGTTCAGCAAGGTGTTAAGTCTCAGTTAGTGAATAAAAAACACTTGAAACTCCTGGATATACACCCAGGTGCCCTGTATGCCTTCCTAATTTTATTTGAAAGGACTTTCCTTGCCTGAAGCTCTTGACCTAATACCTAAGGAAGTAGCAGATAGTATGGATTTGGAGCACATTATTCCCTGGGGGTCGAGTTCTTACCCTTGATCCCCTGCAAAGGAATTTCATACATATGAATTGTCCTTATCTTATTCCACATGGCAAAAAGTGCTAAAAAAGTGCCTGTCTAGCATGAGAAGTGCATATATCGTCAATTTCAACTTTCACGGTTCATGACTGGCCATAGTTAAGAGTGAGTTTAGGTATTTAAACCTAAATAGTTAAATCCTTTCTTTCTGGGTCTGTTTTCCTTGTGGCCAAATGAGGAAGAACATTCGGGCTTCTTGCTGGTAAAATGCTGTGGTCATTTTTCAGTCCCAGTCCAGTTTCTTGTGAATGAGTTCTTTTCTTTATTTCCAAAGGACCGGGTGAACTAGCAGGCTGCCTTTCCCCTTCCAGAATACCCACCGCTAATGGAGTCATTGTCTCTCCAGCTCAATCTTCTTGTGCTTTGCTCTTTCTAATGAGCTCAGAGCTAAATGCCCAGACCTTATTGTTTTCAACCTCTTCTGCTCATCACTGTAGAGAAAGGGACAAGGGCAGCTGAAGTAACAAACGTGCAGCAGCTAGAAAAGCGCCGAAACCTCAAAAATTATTTACATTGGTATTCACAGTTTCAAGAAACAAAACATACTCTTACCTTTGCCGATGAACGTGTTCTATTCGTTATTGCCCTTCTCACGAATTCTGGTTGTGAACTGCTGCATTGATTTCGCAGCCCCACTGATGGTTCGACTCCTACAGCTCGAAAGTGTGGTTCTACCAGCTCCTGCTTTCCTAAAATGACACCGGAAGTTGTCATGTCCTCCTAATTCCTTGATGCTCAAGGGTTGATGTAGTTACTGCAACTATCTTCACTGGACCATTAAGCTCTTCCTCTGAGAACACCTCTCTCCAGCTCTAGACTGGAAGAAACTCTTTGGTAGATGAATAGATGGGATACAGGAGGCCACCCAAGCATTACCTAGGCTCCCGTGGAGTCGATGACATCCCCCAAAGAACAGCATATGACTACATTCTCATGCGGGACTCCCATTACCCCAAAGATGACACTGCACTTTATCATACCAACATCGAGAATCTGACTGAGGCTGGGGAAAAAGCCTGTGGTCACTGAACTGGTGAAGTTATCTGGCCTTTTGGTGCCATGCTCCATCCTAGAGATGTAAGCAGCCCAGAAAAGTGCATAGATAGGGAATGTCCCCAAATCCAACTAATTCACTGCTCAGTACTCTGACTAGACATGTCAGAGTCACCTGCCTGACCCTTGCTAAGCAGGCAGGTACATATTAGAGACATTAGTTCAGAATTCAAGGCTGTCAAAGGATCCAAGGATGCGTCCGTGAACTGCAAGATTGTCCAGATGGCCATTTTCCCCAAACTGACCTTCAGATTCAACTCCATCTCTATCAAAATATAAGCCACCTTGCTTCTGCAGAAATTGACAAACTGATCCTAATACAAGGGGCCCCAAATAACCAAAACAATCTTGAGAAAAGATCAAAGTGGGAGGACTCACGCGTCACAAGTTCACAACTTGCTACAAAAAACAGTGATCAAGATGGTGTGATGCTGCCATAAGGATGAATATACAGGTCAGTGAGTCCAAAAATAAACCCTTGCATTATCAGGCAATTGATTTTCAGTAAGTGTGCCAAGACAATTCAATGGGGAAAGAGTCGCCTTTTCAACAAAAGGTGCTGGGACAATGGGACCTCCACATACGAAGGGATGAATTTGAGCCTCTGCCTCCCACCATACATAAAAATTAACTCAAAAATGATCAAGGACCTAAGTGTAAGGGCTAAAACCATAAAACTCTTAAAAGGATACATAGGCAAACATCTTCCTGACCTGGGAGGACGCAGTAGTTCCTTCCCCCCAGAAACAGTATGACTGACCTTAAAAGCTCCTGCTTTGTACAGCTCTGAAGTTCTGTTCCACAGTCAGTGAATCGTTACTCCTGTTACAGTTCGTGCCAGCTTTGAAATGCAGCTAACGGTGCAGCTGAACGCTTGCATGCCTGCTTAGATGGGGCATGAGCACACGTGTGTGTGAGGACACACACACACACACACACACACACACACACACGTTGTTCATTACCACTCACAAAGCCCAGATCAGTCTCTTCCAAGTTTGGGCTCCTAGAAAAAAAATCCTGTACATGCTTCAGTTTAGGAAGGGGAAGAAGTTCATTACCTGGAAGGACAATTTCCCAGGGTGAGCTGGAAACAGTATAGTCAGGCTGGTCTTGAAACTGTTTTAAATATAGCCTGGAGGATTTTCTACCTTCACAAACAGAAATGAAACTGGGTTTCAAGAACCACAGAACTACCAAGACCAGATGGCATGAATGTTCTGATCTTCTCTTCAGAGACGCTGAAAGAGGAAGAAGAAAGAGAATCCTTCCCGAGGAAGTATGTGCAGCTGCAGAGGAGCAAGCGGGGGCTTTCCCGAGCCGCAAAGTCATCACAGCCGTGCAGCGTCTGTTGGGGGTGAGTACTGAAAAAGCCCATTTTCTGGATGTTGAAGCAGCTACTATGGTTGCAGTAGCAGCCATCCTAAAGCAGCATTAGAGAGCTCTCAACACGATCCTAGCTACGACATTTGCTGAAATGTGCTGCAAAATATTATATGAATGAACTAAAATGTGTCGAGCATTTGCTGTGTACCAGACACTGTTCCAAGAATAGTACCTGTATTAACTCATGTAAATCCTTACGACCGGGATCCATTTTACCAAAAAATGTAAATTGAGACCCAGAGAAGTTAACGAATGTACCCAATTCACAGAGCTGCTCACTAGGGTTTGGTTTCTAGCCATCTGACTCCAGAGTCTGGGTGTTTAACTCTCCTTCTCTGTTGCCAAACAGCCCAAATAAAACTGCAAAATGAAATTGTCCATCCCTGGGTGTTTTCGTTTCCTGTACTGCTGTAACAAGTTATCACAAATTTAGTGGCTTAAAACCACACCAATTTATTGTCTCACGGTTTGGGAGGTCAGAAGTCAGAAATGGGTCTTCTGGGCCAAACTAAAAATGTCAGCAGAGCTGCATCCCTTCCGGGGGGGGTGGTTCCACAGGAGAGTTTTGTCCTAACCTTTTCCAGCTTCTGGAGGCTGCCTGCATTCCTTGGCTTGTGGCCCCTTCCCCCATCTTCCAAATACATCACCCGCTTCAATCTCTGCTTTTGTTGTCACGTCTCCTTTCACCCTGTGTCCCCGGCCTTCTCCTTACAAGGACCCTGGGATTGCATTGAGTTCACTGGAAAATCCCTTGCCTTCCTACGCCCCCTACACCTCCCACCCCCTCTCCACCACGTCCATCGCTCCCTCCGTGGAAAGCGGCCCCCTTCTTACTATTTATCACCAACCGTCTCACATGAACAAATTAATTCTGCATTTGTTTAAGCACTCCTCTTGGATAGGAAGAGGCTTGAAGGCAAGCATCTCGGCATCCCAGGACCCCCTAATGTGCTCCGCCAATGGTTAAGTGAGATGGAATGCCTTTTAAATACCGTAGGCTTCGACTAGGCAGCAAAATATTAAAACCCCAAATCTCAGCTGCAGCCACATCGGAGCAGTGTGTCCTACGGACGCTTTTCAGCCAACACATTCAGGAGCAAGCCGTGCCCTGGCTCCTGTGAGCCTGATGAGCCGCGAGCTCAACTGGGCGCTAAAGCACTACAAGAAAAATAACTGTGGACTCTACCTTCAGAGCAACAGGTTAAAGCTCTTGATTTATGACTCTTGGTAGGAACAGCTGGCCTAGGCCCGGGGGATAGCACAGTGGCAGCCGGCCAGCCCGTTGGTGACCCACCAACCCAACCCACCTCCCGGTGAGGACAAAGCTCTGGGTTCTCCCACTGATCTGGATTTGTACGACGGGAGATGATCAGAAACTCCAGAGGTTAACTGTAAAGATGAGGGGCACCTGTGGGGAATAACTGTGAGTTAAATAAACGCTTTGCTATTTTGCCTTTGAACCTTGACTCTCCCGTCTCCTGCCCAGGGTAGATTCCTGCCAAGTGTCTAGAGCCTTCCTGCTGATCCCAGCTGTTTCTTCCTAGAGGCCTCCTTGCAACCATTCAAATCTCGGATTCTTTTCTTTTAAAGGCCACTAGTCTCCCTCCTTCCTTCTCTCAGGGCTGCGGAAGGGAAGTGGACAGCATATCCTGATACAAGTACCCATGCTAAAGTGTGCGTGGCTAAATGCATTCCCCTCCAAGGGCCTTTGCGTCTTAAATGCTGGCTTCTGGGCACTGTCTTAACACACAGAAGTGAATCTTTAATGGATACTTATTTTCTAGGAAGAATGGCGAGGAAGTGGGGAGCTTTCAGCATCTCTTAAAAATTCACGTTTTGAGATAAACGTTCTTACAAAGTAAGGTCGTTCTTGCTGGCAAACTGAGATTTGTGTTGGGAGAGATATAGGGGGCTGTTACCAAGCTGATCTTCAGGGCATATGAGCAGTTATAGGCTTGGGGGCCAACAGACAAGTGAGGGAGTTGGAGGGAAAAGTGTGCTTTTAAACAAGAATATAGTTAGTTTGTAAGAGAAAGGGTCTTGTCCTAACTACTAGAGCATTTAAAAATTCTCCTTCTCTTCTAAAATTGTACATTTCCTTAGTGTTTTTTGGATCGCTAACTGTAACAGACATATAAATGTTTAGAAAACTTATCAGAATGGAAAGGCAAAATGGTACACTCACTTTTGGACGCTGCAGCTTCTTGTAAAACAACATATTCTTATCATAAGATCCAGCAATCACACTCCTTGGTATTTGGCCAAATGACCTGCAAACTGTGTCCACACAAAAAGCTGCCCAGGCTTGCGTATAGCAACTTTGTTTATAGTGGCCAAAGCTTGGAAGCACCCAAGGTGTCCTTCAACACATGAATGGAGAAATCAACTGTGATGCAACAGACAATGGGCTATTATACTGAGCTATAAAGAAATGAGTTATAAAGCCGTGAAAGAACATGGAGGAACCTTAAATACATATTATCAAGTGAACGAAGCCAATCTGAAAAGGCTACATACCCACTGTATGATTCCAAACATATGATGTTCTGGAAGAGGCAAAACTATGGAGACGGTAAAAAGATCAGTGGTTGCCAGGTGAGGTGAAGGTGGAAGGGGACCACAGAGAACTTTTAGGGCAGTAAAACTACCACGTGTGAGACAACAGCAAGTGAACCCTTGGACCTAATGCAAACTATGAGCTTTGGGTGATTCGGACTTGTCAACGTAGGTTCATCAGTTGTAACGAATGCACCATCTGATAGGGGATGTTGATGATGGAGAGGCTGTGGAGGGGTGCAAAGGGCATATGGAAAATCTCTGTCCCTTCCTCTCAATTTTGCTGTGAACCTAGACCTGCTCTTAAAAAAAAAAAAAAAAAAAAAAAGGAAAAGAAATCTTAGAAGAAAAAAAAAATTCCCAGTATTGATATTTTTCCTATAGATTACACCTGTTCTTAAATGTTCACTGCCCACATTCCCCAAGTAGAACCGTAATGAACTTTAGGGCAAAAGGACTCCTTGCCTTGCGATTCTCAGAATATTACCCAACACGATATTGTTGTCTGCTGGGTTATAAAGTAGACTCCCATTAACATGGGTGGTTATCTTTTCATAAGGATTAATTTAGGATCCTAAGCCCTTTTTATTCATTTAAATTTTGTATGCCCTTACTGTTTTTATTTTCCTTATTAAAATGTATATATTTTCCTTAATACTTATATTATACTACTTTATTATAGAAAATTTAGAAAAGAGGAATCTTAAAAAAGAAAAGTCTTCCGTTATGCCGCCACAGGGATTCTTCCAGTAATTTTTTCTATGCACATTTATTTTACAAAATCAGGATTATACCATATTTAGCACACTCTTTTACACTCAGTAGAGTTTGTATGTCTTTTTACATCACTAAATATTCTTCTGTGTAATAGACATGCCAAGTCCATCTTTAGAGACCCCACCCTCTCCACCCAATTTAGGACTGGAAAAGGTGACCTTAGGGGCCTCATGAACACACCTCATAATACCTCTTCACTCACTCCACGGCCAGTGTCCCCTTACTTCACATCACACACGCTCACACGCGCGCACACACACACACACACACACTCCCTCTCTATCTCTCTCTCTCTCTCTCTCTCTCCCCTGATGGGGCCAATCAGATTCTCTCTCCCAGTAATTTGGAATCAGGCTGTGAACGTCTGGTCTGTTATAATGACCGGGATGGAGGTCTTTGTACTGACTTGTCCTGTGAGTTGGCTGGGACTGGTGAAATCAAGATAAAATGCTACCTGCAGACAGCAGTTATGCAGAGATATCATGAGTAAAGCAAGTGAGCTGATCTACAAATAGAAGCAGGGTAACAGCGTGATCCATGGAGAGGCAGGGATGGGAGACCACAGGTACCTATGGGTTACAAGGTGAGTAGTCTTGATACCTGATTTCCGCTTCCAGCTCCTATGTGACCTGGTGAGTTTGTTTCCTTAAGTGTTCATAAGTTTATTTTGACCTTTCAATAGTTTACCTTCTTACTTTACTTATTAAGTGAATTTCAACTGAAAAGCATTGACTAAGACAATCTATAATGTCCTTTCTAATAACTGCATAGTTTTCTCTTGCATAAAAAAATCATAATTCAAGTAGTTCCTTGTTGGTTATATATTAATTTGCTTCCTTTTCTGAACTATTCTAAAGATCACTAAAGTAAATATCATTGCAGCTAGATCTTTGCAAATATTTCCTTAGGGTACATTATTAGATGAGGGATGATGGGTTAAAGGAAATGAATATCATTCCCAGTAGTGGTATGTATGACAATTCCTGTTTTCTGCATCTTTACCGATACTAAGTTGACAATTGAAAAAAGAAGCCATTCTGCCAATGAAATTAGCTAAAAATACTGTCTCTCAGTATTAATTTCTGTTTCTTTGATGGCTGGAGTTGCACATACTTCCATATATTTATTGCTCAATCACTCTTCTTCCATTATGAAATGCTCATTCATGCCTTTTACTCATTTTCTTTTATTTACTTGTTTATTTATGTCTTCTTGATTTGTGAATATTCTCTTTTTAAAATTAAGAAGTCAAATTTGGATTCTCACATACTTTAAGGTTACCTTCTCCTCATTAATTATTTGCCTCCTAATATATGATAATTTGATATACATTAAAATATATTAGTATAGTCTATACAAATTTGTATGGTCTATACTATATTTGTGTCGTAATATTTTCCTTTATGGTTTATTCTTTCAATGTCACAATTAGAAAGGAGTTCACCTACTTAAGATTATATACTTCTATACTTTCATTTTTAACTGGGCACGTTGAAAAAAAAAAAAGAAACACCATGGCACTTGGAAATCAAATACCTAAATGACATAAAATGGAGACACAAAGCAACATATATATGCTGAAAGACAAAATCCATTACTATACTGTTTTTAAATTTTAGGCTGACTAAAAGATATGAGCCCATTCTTTGTCTAGGAAACAAAGCAGGAGTTTCATCTCAGATTAAATTTATTTAAAAATGTTTCTATCCCAGCTACATCCACCTGCATTATTTAAGCCCTTAAAAATTACCAGGGATAAAATGAGACAAGAAAATATTAAGTAATTCAGGTGGCAAAGACTTTTATCTATTCCTCTCTTTCCCGTAGATAAAACTGCACAGAGGCAATGATGAGAAAATTCACTCTAGACCTCTAAATGCATATCACCCCATCCTTCGTGTGGTGGAATAAGAATAGTTATCATCTGAATGTGAAATGCTGTCATCTAGTGGACTGCAGACTTCATCATCGACCTGGTTCCTATTCAGAAATGTCCCTGGAGAGTCTTAAATTGGTGGCCGCAGAAGTCTGCAGCCTATAATTCACATGATTATTTTATTATCTTTCTTTTTTGGTCTTGTGCCAGAGAAAGAAGTAAAACAATGCATTGGGAGTTACAGTAATGGAGATATAGCAGGGACCAGGGAGGGGAGAGCTGGGGGAGGAGAGTAAAAGGGGAGGTTGAAACCCAAACTGTCAAGGGTACATCGCAAACTAGCTGTTGTGAGATGTTCTGTTCCTGAAGTAGAGATTATTACCCCATTTTACAGATGAGGAAACAGAAGCTCAGAGAGGTCTAGCGACTTCCGGTGGTCACCCAGCCAATGAGTGAAGGAGCTAGGATGGTGGAAGTAACAGGAATAAGTGAAGAGGGTCAAAATCTAGCATCAGGTGGGTGATGGGGACCAGCTTTTTAATTGATGGATGGCCTGTGGGTCTCATATCAGTCATCAGGGGCAGTGTCCATATGGGCAAAGCTTAGAACTGAGCCCTGAATGCTGTCAATTCAAGCATAAAAATACACGTCTTAGTAAGAGTGGCCTATGTATACATAGGCCAGAGGCATGTGGGATCTTAGTTCTCCGACCAGGGATCGGATCTGCGCCCCCTGCAGTGGAAGTCCGGAGTCTTAACCTCTGGACCACCAGGGGAGTCCCGCCAGGCCTTATATTAACCCTTTGCTTCAGAGTCAGAAGTGCTTGCTAATTGATTTCGTGTGAGAATTTGAAAAACTGTGTTGCAATTCTGTGCCCTGGTTATGCAGTAAGACCCAAACCCAGCCAGGATATTCCCCAACTGAAAACGGAGAGATATGCCTTCTCAATAATGTACATATGTTTTTAAGGAAGGCTGTGCATCCCTGCCTACATCGTAGAGCTGCATGAAAATGCTGTCTGCAGCCTCAGCTGATTCTATTCAAAGTGTGTGCTCTGCTTTCCTCCTAAATAAAAGCATTTCCAGGAATACGAAGCACATCTCTTTTTTTGGAGACTTCCTCTTGGCAGGACCAGTACGGTTGATTTATAAATTGCACGCAGGTGTGCAAAATAGATCAAGGTTCGCTGATAGGAGCCCACTTGCTACACCTCCTGCACGATCAGATGCGCCCTTAATTAGCAGCTCATCGCTTCTGCAAACGCTGTTCGTTCCGGCCACTGGGGCGGCTGTGCTGGATCCAAGGGGCATTAGCCGTGTCCTCCTCTTGGAAAAGGGGACACGAGCTCCTTCGTTTTGCAGATGCTGTAGTCAAAGCACGACCTCCCTGTTTAATTTTTTACTGATTCGTATTTGAAAGAGGTCCCGCTGCCTTTGGGTTAGGCCATTTTCACTGGTGATGTAATTTGCCTTTTTTTTTTTTTTCTCTCAGATGGTGTTGGAATAAAATCTTTACAGGAGAGATGAGATGCCTGCTGGACATTCCTCTCCCAGAATCCGATGCTAGAATGCAGCTGAGTGAAATGAGTGTCGCTGCCCCTAACAGACGCTGAAAAGGAGAAATTCTTTGGCTTTGCGGACTAATTACTTTGTGTGGATTAGTTCCTGGAAGTGCGTGCGTGTGCGCGCGCGCGCGCGCGCGCGCGCGCGCGCGCGTGCGTGTGTGTGTGTGTGTGTGTGTGTGTGTGTTTCCCAATATGTTGAGTACATTTTTTGGATCTTTGGATCATACTGACTACATGAAACTTAAAAACCACACTGGCACTCCACAGAGGCTCACGGTCTCTCTCCCTCAACTGTCCTGGCTGGGTGCCTCATGACTTCATGAACAAAAGAAGGAAGGGAGATGAAGTTTAGGCAAAGAGCTGAGAGGGCAGGAGACTCTGGTACACAGAGCATCGCTCATTGGCTCGCTTACCCACATCTGCCCTATTCTTTTTTTTTTTAATTTTTATTGGAGTTGAGTTGATTTACAATGTTGTGTTAGTTTCAGGTGTACAACAAAATGAACCAGTTATACATATACATATATCCACTCTTTTTTAAGATCCTTTTCCCATACAGGCCATCACAGAGTATTGAGTAGAGTTCCCCATGCTATACAGTAGGTCCTATTATTCATTATCTATTTTATATATAATATTGTGTATATGTCAACCCCAATCTCCCAGTTTATCCTTCCTTCTCATTACCCACCCCTGGAACCATAACTTTTCTTTTTTCCATCTGTGACTCTACTTCTGTTCTGTAAATAAGTTCATTTGTACCATTTTTTCAGGTTGCACATATATCATATGATATTTGTCTTTCTCTGCCCGACTTACTTCATTTAGTATGACAATCTCTAGGTGCAACCTCGTTGCTGCAAAAGGCATTATTTTGTTCTTTTTTATGGCTGAGTAATATTTGTATATAGATACCACATCTTCTTTATCCATTCCCCTGTCGATGGACATTTAGGTTGCTTCCATGTCCTGGCTATTGTAAATAGAGCTGCAGTGAACATTGGGGTGCATGTATCTTTTTGAATTATGGTTTTCTCTGGGTATATGCCCAGGAGTGGGATTGCTGGGTCATATGGTAGCTTTGTTTTTGGTTTTTTAAGGAACCTCCGTACTGTTCTCCATAGTGCTTGTACCAATTTACATTCCCACCAACATTCCCTTTTCTCCGCACCCTCTCCCGCATTTATTGTTTGTAAATTTTTTTGATGACGCCCATGCTGACCGGTGTGACGCAGTTTTGATTTGCATTTTTCTCTAATAATTAGTGATGTGCCCTAGTCTTGCCCTCTCGACTCCAACCCACGCTGGGATTGTAGACTCTTAGCGTTGAAAATCCATGGGACTGGACTGCCTTTCCTCCTTCGGGCTCCTGGAAGCAGAATGCTGTAGCCCAAGGCCATTATAACTTAACAATAGGAAGTTGTGATGGTTGGTTTTACACAGCCACTTAACTGGGTGAAGAGAAGCCCAGATTTCTGGGTGTGTCTGTAGGGTGTTTCCTGAAGAGATTAGCGTTTGAATGGGTGGACTCAGTAAAGAAAACCTCCCTCCCCTAGGCGGGGCCCATCTAAGCCCCGGGAGGGCCTGAAGAGAACAAAGTGGGGAAAGAAGGTTTGTTCTCTTGCAGGAACTGCAATATCCATCCTCACTTGCCCTGAGACATGGGTGCACCTGGTTCTCAGGCCTTTGGACTCGGACTGAGCCCCACCCCGCCGTCAGGGGTCTGCAGCTCACAGATGGCAGACGGGGGTCATCTCGGTAACTGCGTGAGCAGATTCCTTGTAGTAACTCTCCTCAGCTGTATCAATTTCTACAAATCTCAACTATCGATTTCCTTTCTATTTATTTATTTATTTTTGGCTGCACTGGGGTCTTCTTTGCTGCTCGCGGGCTTTCTCCAGTTGCGGCGAGCGGGGGCTACTCTTCGTTGCGGTGCGCGGGCTTCTCATGGCGGTGGCTTCTCTTGTTGCGGAGCACGGGCTCTTAGGCGCGCGGGCTCAGTAGTCGTGGCTCACGGGCTCCAGAGCTCAAGCTCAGTAGTTGTGGTGCACGGGGCTTAGTTGCTCCGCGGCATGTGGGATCTTCCCCGACCAGGGCTCGAACCCGTGTCCCCTGCATTGGCAGGCGGACTCTCAACCACTGCGCCACCAGGGAAGCCCTCAACTATCTATTTCTATATCTAGCCATATCTGTAGTTATACCTATATTTTTATCTATCTAGATGAGGAGTACATAGATATATATATAAGTATAGATAAATAACAAATATATAAGTAGATATAAAGGTAGAGCTAGAGCTGTAGACATAGACATAGGTGCCCTATTGGTGCTGTCTCTCCCAGGGACCCTGCCTAACACACAGATGAAAGTCAGAAGGGAACCTCAATTGGTTGCACACAGGACCACCCACGATGGTAGGACAGATGAAGTGCATTTTCCATAATACCCACAGCTCAGGAGGATCAGAGCCTGAGCGAGGCAGCTGGTTTTCGAGATCCCCTGTCCAGTGATCTCTGTCCGGCGCCACCCTGCTCCCTCCACAAGGCTCAGCTTCCCAAGTCCCTTCTCAGAGGACTTCCTGGCAATGTTTGGAGATGTTTTTCATTCTCACAACTTTGGGAGTGCTAGTGGCATCTGGTGGGTGGAGACCAGGGATATGCTACTAACATCCTACAGTGCACAGGACAGCCTCCCAAGAACACAGACTTATCCTGCTCCACACGGTCGGGTAGACAGAAGTAGAAGTAAAATGGTATACACATTAAACTCAATGTTACCTCAACCCCAAATAAATCTAAAAACAACTGTAGCTGCATCGTTTTGCTCTACGTTATAATGGGCTTACGTCTCGGAAAGTCTACAGGGCAGCTTTTTTTTTTTTTTTTTTTTTTGCGGTATGCGGGCCTCTCACTGCTGTGGCCCCTCCCGCTGCGGAGCACAGGCTCCGGAGGCACAGGCCCAGCGGCTACGGCTCACGGGCTCACTCGCTCCGCGGCACGTGGGATCCTCCCGGACCAGGGCACGAACCCGCGTCCCCCGCATCGGCAGGCGGACTCTCAACCGCTGCGCCACCAGGGAAGCCCTACAGGGCAGCTTTTTTGTAGTTTCTGTTTCATTAGTACTGCACAGAGAGTGTGTCTTACTTTTTCTTATCACTATTAGTTTCTTGCCATCTCGCCAGAAACTCACGGCAGAGGAGGAAAAAGAAAACAAAATTCAGTTCTCATACTGAGTGAAGTAAGTCAGACAGAAAAACAAACATCATACGATATCGCTTATATGTGGAATCTAAAAACAATGGTACCAATGAGCTTATTTACAAAACAGAAATAGAGTCACAAATGTAGAGAACAAACTTAACGGTTACCGGGGGGGGGGGGGGGGGGGGGATAATGACAAGGAGGGATACACTGGGAATTGGGATTGACATATACACACTACCATATATAAAATAGATAACTAATAAGGACCTGCTGTATAGCACAGGGAACTCTACTCAATTCTCTGTAATGGCCTATATGGGAAAAGAAGTTTTAAAAGTGTGGATATATGTATCTGTATTATATAACTGATTTACTTTGCTGTACAGCAGAAACTACCATAACATTTTTTTTTTTTTTTTTTTTTTTCAGTACGCGGGCCTCTCACCGCTGTGGCCTCTCGCGTTGCGGAGCACAGGCTCCGGACGCGCAGGCTCAGCGGCCATGGCTCACGGGCCCAGCCGCTCCGCGGCACGTGGGATCCTCCCGGACAGGGGCACGAACCCGCGTCTCCTGCATCGGCAGGCGGATTCTCAACCACTGCACCACCACCAGGGAAGCCCTTGTTTCCTTTTTTAACAAATTTTTATTGGAGTATACTTGATTTAAAATGTTGTGGTAGGGCTTCCCTGGTGGCGTAGTGGTTGAGAATCCGCCTGCCGATGCAGGAGACGCGGGTTCGTGCCCCTGTCCGGGAGGATCCCACGTGCCGCGGAGCGGCTGGGCCCGTGAGCCATGGCCGCTGAGCCTGCGCGTCCGGAGCCTGTGCTCCGCAACGCGAGAGGCCACAGCGGTGAGAGGCCCGCGTACTGGAAAAAATTTAAAAAAAAAAAGGAAATAAAGCTCAGAAAGATGAAAATGAGTAGATGAAATGGAACTCAGCTACTGCTGACCCCAAATCTGAATTTTAGAGAACACTGCTCTGATATTTTTCCCTCACCATCATCTATCCCTTGAGAGCACTAAGTTAAAATTGAACCAGTCTTACTGTACAGCACAGAGAGCTATATTCGTTGTCCTGGGATAAACCATAATGGAAAGGAATATTAAAAAAAGGATGTATATACGTATAACTGAGTCAATTTGCTGTACATCAGAAATTAACTTTGTAAATCAACTGTACTTCAATTTTAAAAAAAAGAACCAGTCTGAAATCTGGCTCTTGTTTTGTATATTTTAAAATATAGAGATACAGACATGTTCTTTCAGAGTTTCAGTCTTTTAACCACAAGGAGAATCCATTTCAGTAAATGTCTGTAAACAGGGCAATTGTGGACCAGAATCTGTTAATGTGCAAAGCCACATTTTTCCATCCAGTGTCTTCTTTTAACTGCTAAATCTCCCCAGAGCAGAAACCAGAGCCACAAAATGTCACAACAGGGAGTAAAACACAGTGGGCACTTAGTGACTCAGAAGTGATTCTGCCTCAGCCCTAGAGCCGCAGCAGCTCTGGCTAGAGCCGTGTGGCTGGGAGATTTTCATTAATTGTATGAGGCCCCAGGACGTGTTTTGCAAGGTCTTTGGCAGGGCCTGCCTTCCTGTTTATCTGCCTCCGCTGCTCTCCCAGAACATACAATTCGAAACACAAGTGGATGTCTCGTGCAATTCAAAGTCAGAAAAGACCAGCATATTTAAAATTGGGCTGAAAATAAAAAGATAGCAGCTCTGGAAGATGTGTTTCCCTTAGCTCCTTTCCTTTGAAGGCTGCAATGAAGCACGTTTATAGGAGAACTTGTCCTTGCCATCTAAGAAAAGAGGGGATATGAACCCAATTATTTGGTGGTCAACTTCACCCCTAAAATAAATGAAACTGCAAAGCTGTCTTTTACCAGATGCCCAGGCACTGACAGACAACTGCACTACCAGGGTTTCATATCCATTCCCTTGGGGCATGATTTAAACCAAGAAATCTGTCATCAGGAGACAAGTGGGGAACCACTCCAGGGATGGCTCTAAAATGGTGGTGAAGGGTTTTTGTCTCCCTCTCAACCCTGTAAAATGAAGTGAAACTGATCTCTGATTGATTATTAAACACTTTGCATTAAATGGCTGGGGGATATTCTGCTCATTAAATCCATGACTCTCAGCAGAGCTATTTCTGCCAGACTTTATCATGGGGGGGGGGGGGGCAGATAATGAGAAGGAAGTAATGGTGTCAAGTTGGCAAAACTCCAGAGGAAGTTAAAAAAAACTTCTGTTAGTAACATCACCTGCAAAATGAATGCCATTCTTTTTGAGATTAAGGAACCAGGTGAACAAATGTAAGTCAGCACCTTTCCTATGGAAAGCAGTTACTCACTCTGGCGTGTAGAAGAAAAAGTGCAAAGGAATTTTTTCCTTCTTTTTGGAAGAGGCATACATATAGGACAAAATATCCCATTCACTTCATAGGGATTCTTTGAAGTATTAATGCTAATTCAGGTTAATGTGTTTCTCTTTATTTTGGTCACCAATTATAATTGTCTCTGGCATCATTTGTTTGTGCCTTGTAAAAGATTTTGCACACCTGTGCCTATACCATGATAGTTAATATAAACGAGGGTTCCTTGGTTTCCTACGGAACACTGGATGGGGCTCAGCGGTGTGGGTATAAGAGTTATTATGATGCATTTATTTACTAGATGTGTTTTCTTTCCATTCACATGGTTTTTATTTTTTCCCCCACTTTACTTGAAATCACATCATCCTCTGTCTGGGGATAAAAGATGATTACCTTTTTGTTCAGAATCCACTAAACTAATACAGTTATTCTGTTTGTTGCTAAGCAACAGAGATGGGTTACCCAGAAGAATCTCACTCCACTGTCAGATCCCTGTCCCCTTTTTGATAAGTGACCAAGGAGAGAGTTTGCTGACAGGAAGAAAGAGCTTGTCACCTAGAGACTTGAGGAATCAAAAAAAAAAAAATGACCGTCCCAAGTTTTGCAAAAAAGCTTTTATCTTAGATAAACAAATTATGCTGTATTTATACCATGGGATACTCTTCAGTAATAACAAGAAAGGGCCACTGATGCACAAAACATGAATGCACGTTACACGCGTCTGAAAGAACGCCAGACACAAGAGTACGTACTACGTGTATTTCATTTTGTGTCTGTGAAACCCTAGAAGAGACGAATCTAATCTAAAGTGACAGAAAGTGGGCAGTGGTTACCTGGAGCTTCAGGTAGGAGTTGTCTGAGGTGGAACACAGGGAACTTTTAGGCATGATCGAAGTGCCCCACTATCTGTATCTTGATTGCAGTAGAAGATGCAAACTGAAATGAAGTTTAAATGGGTGTATTTTATTGTATGTATATGCTACCTCAACAGAGATGCTGTAGCTATTAGCATCCTAGTTATTAAACTTAGATTTAGTTGTGTGATTTTTAAGACTAGGAATATCTTTTTTCTGTTGAGAGTCATTCTTTTACAAGGGAAAGGAATTCATGTCATGTAAGGAAAGTGCAACTTAATTTTTAAAGAAGAGATTTTGCTTATTTTTTTTAAAAAAGAATGTTTACTTGAGAAGTACTGTAATTCATATTTCTCCCCTGGCTGCTTTTTCCCTTTCCTTTTTATTTTTATTAAAGTTATACATGTGAATAATTTAAAGTCTCCTGCTCCACAGAAACAATGACTTTCAACTGTTTCTCTGGGAATTAATTTTGCATTTCCAGGAAAATGCTTGCACTGCTGCTTCTCAATTTCTGTTTTGTTGGTTTCTCACTCTAGAAGTTTAGTATTTCAGTTATTTTCCCTCTCTCTCTCTCTCCCCCCCCCTCACACACACACACACACACCACACACACACCACACACACACACACACACACACCACACACCACACACCACACACCACACACTCTTCCAGTCTCTCATCTTCCTAATGCGGTTATAGCATAATGTTGTTTAACGTTGGAGTTTAGCTTATTGCGACTATGTGAACGCCATTCATTCCTGAGACAGGTGGTAAACTATGATTATTTTTCCTTTCCTGCACACTTTTTTGGTTTTTTGTACAATGGGGATGGTTTTGTGGTTGGGTTGGTTTGCTCCCATGAGGATTGGTGACCTCCGGGCTCCCCACACAGCTGTAATCATGGACCCTCTGCCCCCTGCCCCCTGTGTGTCCCCTTCACCCCTCACTGGATCCCCTGTTCACATGTCTCTGTACTGTTCTTCAAAAGGGCAAGTGACAGCTCTGCTTGACCTGAAACATTTTTAATCTGCCTTCATGTACAAACGATTGCATCTCTGCGCATAAACAACTAGATGGAAATTCATTCCCTTTCTGAAATTTGAAGCTACTTCTCTAATTTCAGTTTCTAGTGTTGTGTTGTGAGGTCCATGCCATTCTGATCCATGTTGCTATAGGAGACCGTTTTCTTTCTCTGAAAGATTCTCACAAAATCTTTTTTCTATTGTCCCTGGGTTCTGAGACTTCACAGTGAGGGGTGATTGTGTGGGTCCATTTTCACCTATTGTGCTAAGGACTCAATGGTCCCTTTCAATCTGGCAACTTATTCCCTTATGTTCTGGAAGCTCTGAATTGTTCCTCTGATGATTTTTTTCCTTCCTATTAGTTGTGTGTTTGGATACCCCAGACCCATCTTCAATTGTCTTATCTTTGCGTTCCTACTTTCTATTGCTTTGTGCATTTTCTCAATTTTATCTTCCAACATTTCTATGGAGTTGTCTGTTGCAGTCATATTGAGATTTCCAAGGGTTGCTTCCAAAGATGTGATAGTCTTTTATTCCTCTGCATCGATTAATAACTGTTTCTTAAAATTTTGTTCTCCCTATATGGTCACCTTCAATTTTCTGTTTTCTGTATGTTTGGGTCTCTGTCTTAGTCTGTTAGAGATGCTACAACAAAAATACCATAGGCTAGGTGGTTTATGAACAACACACATGTATTTCTTATAGTTCTGGAGGCTAGAAGTCCAAGATCAAGGTGCCAGCAGATTTGGTGTGTGCCGTGAACCTCTTCTTGATTCATAGATGACCACCCTCTCACTGAATAGGCTTCACCCTCAAACAGAAGAAGGGGTGAGGGAGCTCTCTGGGGTCCTTTTATAAGGGCACTGATCTTATTCAATGGGGGCTCCACCCTCATGACCTCATTACCTCCCAAAGGCCCCACCTCCAAATACCATCACATTGGTGGTTAGGTTTCAACATATGAATTTGGGGGGATGATGAGCATTAAGCCTATTGCAGTCTCTCTCGTTTGCAATGAAAACTTCCACAGATGTCTGGTGATCCTTTGTGATCCGTGCATAGTTAAGGCTAGAGGATTAAAAGGCAGATTGGATGCTCTCTGTACGTAGATGGAGTCTGTTGCGCACAGCCCTCACTTTCCAGTCTTCCGTCGGGTGGGGAGGAAGTAAGAACAGCTCAAGGACGCAACTGCTTCTTGCACAGACTTTCACCTAATCCTCTTATTTTCAACACTACTTCCAACTCTAGTCTACGGGTTATCAGTGCAGCAAATTCCCGAGCCTCCCAGGGTCCTGCTTCTTGGCTTCTGTTAATGCAGGCTTGGGATTTACCTTTCTTAGATCTGTACTCCTTTCTACCAAAGAGATACCTTCCATTTCCCGCTTGCAAATCCCCGCCCACCTCCATCGCCTCTCTTTCCTTTTCCTTAACTATGTGAGTTTACATTTCATGATGACTGTTTTTTTGATAACCTCCTTTGGGTTGCTGTATGAAGTTTTAGGAGAGAATAAAGATGCATACGTGAGATTCACCTGCCATCTTTTTTATTTGCGGTACGTGGGCCTCTCACTGTTGTGGCCTCTCCCGCTGCGGAGCACAGGCTCCGGACGCGCAGGCTCAGCGGCCACGGCTCACGGGCCCAGCCGCTCCGCGGCACGTGGGATCTTCCCGGACCGGGGCACGAACCTGTGTCGGACTCTCAACCACTGCGCCACCAGGGAAGCCCATCACCTGCCATCTTTAACTAGAGAAAATAATCTTTAGAAAGGGTTTTAATTTTATAGTTTGGATCAGCAATAGAACAAAAGGAGTTAGAAAAATAGACTCGTGGGGCTTCCCTGGTGGCGCAGTGGTTGAGAATCCGCCTGCCGATGCAGGGGACACGGGTTCGTGCCCTGGTCCGGGAAGATCCCACATGCTGCGGAGCAACTAAGCCCGTGAGCCATGGCCGCTAGGCCTGCGCGTCCGGAGCCTGTGCTCCGCAACGGGAGAGGCCACAACAGTGAGAGGCCCGCATACCGAAAAAAAAAAAAAAAAAAAAAAAAAAAAAATAGACTCGTGGAGACAAAATAGATATGGAAAAATACACAGAGAAAAGGTTGACCAAGAAAGACACACAACAGAGAGGGACAGTGAGATCAATGAAAAGACACAGACAAGTATGAGATAGCAGCTGGTGGCACGCTATTGCTGTTCAAATAATGTCCCAGTTCTGTGACAGAGGACATCAGGGGCAGAGGTTTTTTTTAATGTAATCAACTCTAGCCATTGAACAAAGGCCATGGCAGGATGGTTGCCTGTTACATATAAGGACTCTGGACTTAAGCCTTTAATGCAACTGGGCTTATCTGCTAATAGGTTAACTATTCCCTCTCCCACATCCTTGCACCTTGTAACCAAAAGGAAGAGACCCTGCCGGTTACAGAGAAGGCGAAGTTCTGTGCTCACAGGGCACACAAGACCCAAGGTGACCCTGCTATCTTTGGACTGAAGAATCTCTCAGCCACAAGATAGTTTAGTCTAAATATCACTTATAAGAATGAAATATCCCCCAAACAACTAAAATATCCAACACTGGAGGGACAATTTACAAAATGGTTTTTTTTTTTTGCACTTCACACATTTATCTCTAAACTTAAAAACAAAGCTGCAAGACTGTTACTTGCATCGCCATCTTACAAATGACAAAACTGAGACTCAAAGAGGTGATGTGATTTGCCCAAAGTCATTTAAATGTAATTCCCAAGCCAAGTACTTATTTCCCTATCATGCTGCAAGAGAGGCAAAACGTCCTTTACAGACCTCCTCTTCTAGGACCATGTGTTTTTGTTTCTTGAGCTGATTTAAACTCAGCAGAAATGTCTTAATTATTACAAACCAGGGAAGCAAGAAATTGCAAGTTTCTAAAGCTTCACCAGCCAGAGAAGCATTTCAAACAGGCGAAGGGGCAGATACTTAGAAAACCATTGAGCTACTGACACCGTCAGAATTTCCAGGGCTGTGAGTTAAAGAGGAAAACAGCACAAATCTATTGGCAGGCCGCCAACGGTTCTGTCTGCCCTCACAGCACTAGATTTTCAGAACTCTGTGCCCTTGACTGATGGAAACCCTGCAGAATACCTTCTAAGTATCATTATTTTGAAACTTGAGAGGACCACAGAAAAATTCTGAAGGCTCTTTCTCAAGCAAAGTTTCGAGATACTACAGAAAACATAAGCCCTCAAATGTGGGGATTTTCCATTTAAAAAGTACAGTATGTAGCAACTTGTGACCAAAAAAAAACCCCAGCAAAACAGCTGTTCCTTTGGCTGTTTCCTAACTGGGGCTCAGTGGAAGAGATTAGCCTTCACAGGCTTACTTTGAAATCAATCTACACATCAACCGAGACCAAAATCAGAGACACCACGGAAGCCTTGGTCATTATCCTTCCGTGTTTCTGCAGCAATTGTGCTACAGTGTTTTCTGCACACCATGCAAGCAAGCATTTGAAGGAGAGCCCTCACTTTGCAAAAGATGAAAAAAATCAGCCGTCCTTTGCCAAGGTATCTGCGTTATCGGTGACAGGCCTGAAATGAAGATTTCACAGCTTTATTTCATCACAATTCTAAAAATAATTCACACTGAAATGTACACTACTGAAAATGCATGAAGATGACACCCTCTCTTGAGCATTTACATTTAAACTAGAGGCAAGGGAGGGAACCTTAAGGCAAAGACGTGACCTTGTCCCTGCAGAATTTCAGGTAGGAGGGAAAAACAGAATCTTGGAGCCAGAAAGGACCTGAGAGAAGATCACCCCCTGTCTCCTCATTTAGAGAGACCTTGGGCGTAAAGACGTTGGTGACTTGCTGGTGTTAGAATTCAAACTCCCCGACACCCCAGTGCTGGGTTTCATCCACTATGCCAGTCTCTCACTCTCCGTGGAAGGCAGGGTTGGCTTTGTGACAGAGGGACCCGTGGATCCACAGGACTGGATGGCTGACTCAGGGCAAGCTCTCAAATCATCTCAGCTTTTATCGTGTCCTGTCGGTGAGGTAGGGATGGGGGTGTGACAACTCTTAGAGAGAAATTCAACACAGAAACGTTTTCTGAAGACCAGTCTTCCATCCAATCTTGCCCAAGGCGGTAAATAAGAAAGGCCTTTCTGCAGTAGCATTTTGGCTGTAAGGACCTTGACCTGTGGGCACAAGAAAACCCTTCTCTGCAGCCTCAGTGCTATTATTCATTTTATTTTCAATCGTGACTTCAAATAACCTCTAAATGTTTAGTGTGTAGATCGTTTGAAGTGTGATTAGTGTCGGCAGTGTGCTCCCTACAATAGCTAAAGAGGTTTATACACGCCTGTTTTCTTTTTGGAAAAGGCTTCGTTTAATATACAGACGTCTTAACAACAAACCTGCATCTACGCAGATGACCCCACAGTTGCCTGTTCCTCTTCTTTGGCTCTCTCTTGCTCTCTTTTCTTTTATATTCTTTTTCCTGACTTAGGTATGCATTATTGTTGCTTAGTATAACAACGACCTACCAAATAATTATGACTAAGTATTCTCTTGGGGGATTCAATTTTTTGAAAAGACAGCCAGAAGAGTTGATTCATTTGCAGAAAGATGGCATTTTAGGGAAGTTATAGAAAAAGTGTCAGCAACCATATTTTGCTCAAAGCTTGAAATTTAAAGCAGGGAAATGTTGTCATGAGAGTAATCCAAGTAGAATTAAATTTCTAACAGCCAGGGTGGATCCCAGGGAGAGGAAAAGCTGAAAAGTTCACAAACACACTTAATGTACAGTAGGAAATACCTTGTGTACGCCTCTTCCTTTTGTTCAGTTGGCATCCCTGGTCCCTTACCTGCACATTTCAGCAGGTGAAGGACCAGGAACTAGGAGACTGGAGAGAAAGGGCCAGTTCTGCTAACACAACACAGATTCTACCACTTGGGCAGCCCTCAGAGTGCATTTGCACTGAACCGGGAAAGAGATGGAAACCCCAAGAGAAAAGACTCACTTGGTCTCTCTGCAATATTGCCGTGGGCTCTGCTTACCGCCCAGGTACCAGGGCCTCGGTTAACATTTTAAGAGCAGGTTTCAGTTCTATTTTCCTCTGATCCTAAGGAGGAGAAAGGGAGAGGAAAGAGACAAAAACTCAGGAGCGGGAGGATATGAGCAAATATTCCTGGCCTCCCTCCTTCTCGAGTGGGTCCCGGGAGCCAAGGAAAAACACACAGCCTTTCTGGAGTCCTATAATGTTGGATGAATTGTGTTGTCTCACAATTTGTAGGCCATACACTTGAGAACAAGGTACATGGAAGCACTTAACATAGCGCTTGGCACTGGTACATGTTCTAGAAGTTTTTGTTAAATTTTGATCCAATCTGAGTGTCTAGAGCCCGCTGTGTGCTCTATTGTGAGAACGGACTTTCATAGGGTACAATTTCTAGGGATAATTAGGGAGTTGGGCACTGTGGGTGGGGCAGGAGGAGGGAGGGGGGATTGAGAATTCAGGGGGCAACACAGCTCTGAAGATAGAAGGAGAAGGGAGCAAAGACTGCCAGTTATTACCGATACCCATCCATTCTCCCGCCTCAAAGAACAAACCTCTAAACATCACATACACAGGCACTGAACATTGCATTTCTTGGCCTCCTTTGCAGTTGAAAGTGGCGGTGTGACTAAGCTGGGGTCAATAAGATGCAAGTGAAAACATGGAGTGGGAAGTTTTCTTGAAGGGCACAGACTCCTGGGAAGAGTCCTTTTGATGTTTCTGCTGTACATCTTTCTCTTTTCTTCTTTGAGGGTGTGATAGCTGGAGCTCTAGCAGCTATTTTGGACCATGAGGTGACCTTGGAAATGAAAGCCATGCATGCACTGAAAATGTCAGAGTGGAAAGATCAGAGCGTGAGTCCCCAAAGACCACCTTGGCAGCCTGGGACTGCCCATCTGCAGAGTTCTGTGACAGAGGAGCACACTTCTACCTTGCTGAAACAACTGTTATTTTGTGGTTTCTGTTATGTGCAACCAAACCTAATGTTAACAAACCAAGAAATCTATTTTCTTTCATCCTCCAAGTGACCTCAAATGGATGGGAATGGCTTACTATTAACAGTTCCCTACATCAAGTATAGTGACAGTTTTTATATCATTCAATGTGTGAAGATAACTTCGTTTCAGGACTTATTTGATTAAAACAGTCATTTTTTTTTTTCACTCATGCCCTTTCTAGTTTGCTATCAGATTTCCAAGAAAGGGAAAGAAGTCAACCTGCTCTCTGTGCACAAGAGGTTTCCTGAAACACCACCAGGCAAGAATAATGCAGGATCTCATAAACCCTCTACATTTCTCCCACAGTAGTTCGAGAAATCCCAAGAGGAAGGTCTCACATTTGCTCACAGAGAGGTCCTTTGCCTAATCATACTTTCCCCTTCCTGTTCTCCGTCCTCGCGAAACTGCCTGGAAGGAGTAAATTTGCTTCTGACAAGCCTGGGGTCCCAGCCAGCTCCCCCTCTGTCCAGGTCACTGTTTCTCCATGCTCTGATTGGGTCCAAATGCATCCTTTATATCTTCCCATACATTTGCACCAACAAGAAGGTCTGGTGCTTACAATATCTTAAGTAGTTTTATAGCAATGTCATTGAAGGAGTTCTTTCACTATGTACTTATTTTTTCATCACAGACCCACTTCCCTAGAATCCAGCTGGATTGCAAGGCCCTGTGGGGAGGTTTATATCTTATTATTCTTCACATTCCTCACACCTCTCATAGTGTCTTAGTCTGTGCAGAGCTGCTATAAAAAAAATACCATTGACTGGGTGCCTTATGAACAACAAACATTTATTTCTCACAGTTCTGGAGGCTGCAAGTCCGAGATCAAGACACAGGCAGATTCAGAGGGGTGTTTGATGAGGACCTGCTTCCTGGTTCGTGGAAGGCGTCTTCTCATTGTGTCCTCACATGGCAGAAGGGGTGAGGGGCTCTCTGGGGCCTCTTTATAAGGACACTAATCCCATCGTGGGGGCTCCATCCTCATGACCTCATCACCTCTTAATACCGTCACCTTGGGGGTTAAGATTTCAACATATGAGTTTGAGGGGGTGTAGGTCACAAACATTCAGACCATAGCACATGGTGCTTGATACCTGGAAGGCATTTATTACAGTTTTTGAGTGAATGAGGGCTTCAGTGTCCAATAACAGGAATCCATTTATTCTCACTTCTAACCCTAAACAACCATCCTGGAACCAAACTCAGCTCTCGCATGTCCCAGCTCTCGTCCTTAATGGCAAGTTCTTCCCTGGAGACTCTTTTTCACCCTGAATATCAAAAGGATTTATCTTAGGTTCTCAGGTTGTGACCCTTGCCACACACAACACTGGATATCTGGAGGGGCCAGGGGAGAGGAGACAGTCTTTTGCCTCCGTGACCCTGATACGCTCAATGGGTCGTCCAATGCGTTCCTACTTCTTTAGGTCCTTACTAATGGGCTTAACCTAGCAAATGTAAGGGCCGGCATTTAACTGTGGAAACACGTGCCTAAAGCATCCCAAATCCCCAACGCCCGACTTTTCTCTGCCCCTATACGTCCACATTCCTCTGTGGATAGAAAAAAGGAAGAGGCACGATAACATGGTAGCATCATGATACCCGCTTGGGACCGGGCGGACAGAGTACGAGAAGACAACTTTGAGGTGCTTGGGCTAGACTCCCTCGTGGGGCAACTTTTCAGTGATGGGGGGGTTAGTTAATCCCTTAGAAGCGCACAGCAGGAGAGCACAAGATGGATACAAAACTGAGCTCCTGGGGCTTCCCTGGTGGCGCAGTGGTTGAGAGTCCGCCTGCCGATGCAGGGGACACGGGTTCGTGCCCCGGTCCGGGAAGATCCCACATGCCGCGGAGCGGCTGGGCCCGTGAGCCGTGGCCGCTGGGCCTGCGCGTCCGGAGCCTGTGCTCCGCAACGGGAGAGGCCACAACAGTGAGAGGCCCGCGTACCACAAAAAAAAAAAAAAAAAAAAAAAACTGAGCTCCTGAATCCAGATGTAGGAAAGAGGACGGGTTACTATCTGTTCACTTCCTGTTGCAGAGCCACTGGGCTGTTCAAATACAAAGGGCAGAGGCGTTAGCCCATTAGAAATCTACTGCAAGTTCTTCCCGAGGAAGGTGGGAGGTGGGGAGTTGCTGTGTTGCAGAATTCTCCAGAGCGTGGGGTGGGGGACAGCAGCAGTCACGGTGGGGACCCAGGGCCAATAGGACAGGGAAACTGGCTTAGGAAGAGCCTCCAACACCAGCCTCCTTTGGAGTTTCCTTGCATGACAACACTCTCCATCCCGCTAAATCACAATGGGATGGACGTCCGTCCTGTTTCCACATCATACACCCAGCAGAGAACACGTTGTCTGACATGTGTTAGGAACCCAGTACAGATTTGTTGAGCAAATAAATGAATACACTCACAATGAAATTGCTGATCAGTGTGGCTTTAAAGCAAAATCACTGGGAACTTTGCAAGACGTTAATATAGAGCAGATACAGCACAAGAAGCTTGGTATATAAATGGGCACGTGCTTCTCTTAGGCCTAAGGATTTTGAGAAGTCAAGTAAGAAACCTTGCTTATAGCTAATAAGTAAGTGCTATAAGGGCTTATAGCACTGACCTTTATGTCCTGTTCAGGCATAGATTATAAAGCTTACAGGGGCTCACGCATGGCCCCAACGATGTTCAAAACCTTTTTCTCTCTCTCCTTCCAGGCCAGCACCTTGCTCTAGTGGAGAGACTAGGAACTGAGACGCCTCACTTCCAGGTGAGGCTCTGACAGCATTTTGTGTGAGTGTGAGTGCGCGTTTGCGGTAACCTGGGTCCAGTGATTTTCTCTCTCTACACCTCAGTGATGGGATAATGGACAGAGTAAGTCCTGCTTGGCTTAACCCACAGGTTTGTGTAGCTATTGAACGGAGGAATTCGTGTGAAAAACACTTTTAAAACCCCAGAGTCTAAGAGGCGATGCATTATTCTCATTTTCTAGCTTTTTCTGTTTTCCTCCCATTTCTCATGTCCTCAACTCACATGCCTTCTTCTACTTTTCCAACGGTCTTATCTCTTTCGGTTGTGTTTACGCGGGTTTGTCCTCTTCTTAAAAATGCTGGAAAACTCCTTCTGACCTGTGAGCTCCATTTGATTTTGTCTTTCATAAAACTGAGCAAAGGACTTCGTACAAAACGTAAGCTCAAGAGATTGGATATAGCTCCCTGGGCTTTACAGTAGGACCTTGTTGTTTATCCATTCTAAATGTAACAGTTTGCATCTCCTAACCCCAAACTCCCAGTCCACCCTCTCCCTCCCTCCTCCCCTTTGGAAAAGAATATAAAGAAAAGAATGTATATATGTGTATAACTGAGTCACTTTCCTGTACCGCAGAAATCAGCGCAACACTGTAAGTCGACTGTACTTCAATGAAAACACAAAAACGAAGCCAACATAAGCTCAGCACACTTGGCGGTGCAGAGCAGGACTCTGATTAAATTGGCTGGAGGCCTGTGCTTGGGGCATAAAGGGACAGACAGGCTGTTTGTCTGAGCTCAGGGAACCCAGCAAAGTGACAGTATTCTCCAGAGTTCACAGCTTGGACATAATTATGTTCTCAGCTCTGTGAGGAAGCTCCCCTATGTTTTAAGCAAAGTTTGCTCCCTTGACTTTCCCATTTCTCCAATTTCCTTTCCAAACGATACTTGAGTAAGGACAATTTACTCAGTGGGAACTTCTGTATCCAGAGAAAAGAAGCTAAAACTCCAAACCGTGCCAAAGTAGAACATATACGCATTAGGCTCAGCAGAGTTTTTCTCAGCACCCTGAATTTCATTTTTGGCCAAAAATGGAACAGTAGTTTGAATAAGGAGAGGACTTTATCCAGCCAAGCATCTCAGTGCCATGAATGACTCACAGCTCAGAGAAAAAAACGAAAGTACTGAGAGAGCGTTTCTCCCCGGTGTTCCCGTGTTTGATACTCCCCAGAACAACAAGAAACAATTGCTACACCAAACATTTAACGAAAAATTACTACATCAAATATTTAGCAAGTCAACCTTCGTTATATCATTTAACCCTCAAAAAAAAAAAATACCCACAACACAACACATCAATATTATTATTAACATCCCTTGACTAAGCGAGAAACTGAAATTGAGAGAATATTAATAATGTGCAGAGGGTCACCAACTAGAAGTGGCAGAGCTGGAATTTTTTTTTTTTTTTTTTCAGAGCTGGAATTTTAACTAGGTTTTCTGGTTTGTTTTATTTTCTTTGCAGTTAATTTATACATTTATTTTGGTTTTAAAGACCACAGGAGTAAGAAGTTGATGCTTTTCATACTTCAGTAACATTATCATTTAAATGATATCAATGGATAATGGGATTCCTAAGCATTTTTCCTGCGGAGGCTTTGTGCAGCTACCTTGGCTGTTCACAGCAGTGGTTCAAGTCCAATGTCATGAGGTAGCAGATGATTTGAGCGGCTCCAGGTCACTGAGCTAAGCTTGGGGATATCAGGGGTTCCACACATCCTGCCTAGTCTATTAAGTTGATAGTGATGATATGGTCAGAGTGGGTTTATACATGCTGTTTTCCAATTTTAAATGTAATTTATAGATAGTGTAGACATTTCTTAAAAATAATAGAAAGTTCAGAATATAACAGAAAAAAACTCCCTTATAATTGCTACAAAGCATAGTTTCTGGAACGTTGGAAGATTTGTGCTTGGTTTCCTTCAAGCCTTCCTTTCTAAGTCCCTAACTGGCATTGTGCTTTGTATGCCAGAGAAGTGCCACTTTGTTCATTTAATATCATATTTTTTATCCCCATGTCACTAAAAATTATGTAGAAAATTTTTATGCCTTTCAATGTGTCATGACTTGCCATAATTTGTTGAAAGATCCTCCCCGTAATAGGACATTTAGATTATTTCCTTTTTAAAAAAGTCATAAAAAAACCGTGGTTTTTTTTTGTTTTTTGTTTTTTTTTTTTGATTAGTACACCATCCACAGAGTGGAATGGCTGGGGCAGAGGGAAGGAACAATTTAAAGCACTGGCAGTGCAATACGTTGCCAGCTGTGCAAAAAGGCTGGATCGATTTGCACTCAGTAAGATGGATACTCTCTTTGTGGGGTCCCAGGTCACCCAAACATTTGGGGATTCCCCCCTGCAGCCTTGTAGGGGTTCCCACTGCCATGTCCATGATAACTTGTTCTTTCACTTCACAGAGCCTGTTCCCTGTCTGAATAAGTGACAGACCTGGAGAAGGATGTCCCAGATCCCTTTCAGTAATCTGTGTCTGCACACCCTAAGCACAGACATGGGGGCTCTTGGGTCTCAAGGGTCACCCTCACACACCTCCTGGCCCCCATGGTCCCACGCACCTGGCGTGTCTGGGCCATGCGATCTGAGTGGCTCCCTGTCCTGCACACCTGTCTCCTGCACACCTGTCTCCCACGCAGGTGGATGGCAGTGGAGGACATTTTGCAAAACAGCCAACCTCAAAGACCCTCCTCCTGGCCACGCCCCTCTCTGCACAGCCTTCCCTATGATCCCACCTTGCAGCTGCAACAATGGGGCGCTTTTGGACCGTCTGGGGTCCCCTTACAAGCTCTCCTGCCTGTGGGCACCTCCAGCACCTTGATGTGTAAGGAGAGAGTTCTGGTTTACTTCCTTGGGAAACCTGGTACTTTAAACCCAAACACAGAAAAGTGGTCTGAGGGTTTATTCTGAGTCCCACTCAGACTCGGGCTGTTTGCAAACATGATCGATCCCAAGTGGTAGGGAGCTCTTGGTCAGGTTTGCATTAGGATTAGGGAGACGGTGGGATGGCGTCAGTGTGGACAGTGTAGGGGGTGCTACTTAGCAAGTTTCCTTTGGATCAAACAATGAAGAACGTGTGGATGGTGAGAACCCGCTTGGCCTTGCAGGATTCCAGCAACGGAAGGGGTTAAACCAGAAGCTTCTCCTTGTCAAGGATTTTGAGTCCACCAGCTGGTTTGCGATGTGAACTGCAAAGGACCACAGACTCCCCGTCTCTGGGTCAGTCCCGATTCATGGGGGATGATTTCCTCTTTAGAGAGGAGACCTTTCCAGTTTGACCAGGATGAATAGATCTGATTACACTTGTTGTTGCGAGCGTTCACATCTCTTGTTCTTAGTCCTGTGATTTTCTAGGTCAATGATATGATGTCCCAAATTGTGAATAAAAGCCAGGTTTTTTTTTTTTTTAAAAAGGGACTGAATGCCTATGGCTTAATATACACTTTTCTACTGAATTATGATTACTGAGTCCATCTGAGAGGATGAGAAAAGTCGGGAAGTGATTTTTGTTCTTTAGAGGCTGAAAATGTGGCAAATTATTGATCAGACCTCAGTCAAGTCTTGGCAAGATTAACTTTGTCTTAATGTCTGAAATGGAAGGAAATGTTATTGATGCAATGATTAGAAGCTAACTCTCACTTCTTCTATTTCTTCGGGGTAGGGGAGAGAAAGCTGGATTCCAAGGCCCTGAAAGGAGGGCCTGGTAATGAGGCAAAAGCAAGAGGCTATAAATACGCGGGCTGACAGAGCAGCAAATGGTTGGCTTAGACGCGGATGGTGGGGAGGGAAACGTGCTGAGTGGGATTGGCATATGTCTCCTCAAGTCTTTGACCTGCCTGTTTCTCTGAAGACTTTATTAAAGGCTTGAAAAAAATTGATGTGAAAGTTGTGATAGCAAAGGAAAGTTGGAAAAGAAAATGGGAAAAAAAAAAAAAAAAGATTCCTTGAGGCATGAGACTCTCTCTCCCCATGTGATTGATTTGTATTATAAGTAATCATCTTATCCATCCTGAAAGATGTCAAAGCACCACCCCCAATTTCCCTCCCCCCCTGCCCCTGGCCACTGCCCCACTGGCCCTAGACTGCAAAGCAGAAAACCAAGAGAGCAGCTGGGCTGTGGCCTGAGGGCAGGTGCAGAGCTGGTTTGCACCCATAGGAACTTCCTGTTGACTATCATCGGGACCATCCACCCGGATATTCGTTGGGCAGCTCAGCCCTGAGGTGAGAACGGCCCTCCAGGTCTGAGCCCTCTATTCAATGAAGCAATACAGTTCCAAAGTGAGATACCAGTTTTGCTCATGTTAGACCAAGACAGGTTTCTGTTTAGCTCGAATCAGTATTTCCTTAGACCGAGACGTTACCTCCCCATTGGCCTTATTTACTGTATTCAAAAAACATTTTTATCTTATATCGGGGCACAGTAGATTAACAGTGCTGTGTTAGTCTCCGTTGACCTTATTTATGATTTACCCTTGGTTCATTATATTGTCAGCTCCCTGAGGGCAGGATCCTGAGGAAGATTATGTTCCTTTGTCATCCAACTGCGTTGCTTGTGTCTCACTAGATTACAAATTCCCTGATGCCACCAGTCACGTCTTCTCTTGTTTTATTTTAATGCTCCAGGGCGGCTGGCAAGGTGTCCTGCACCTCACATTCCGCTAAACGTGGAATCTGACACTCTGTGGTAGGCAGAAGACATTCACTTCTCTCCACAAGGGAGAAAAGCCTGGAAAGCGGGCAGCTGTGGGTCCACCTGTACCTGCCAGATATACCAGGACCGGGGTGCAGAGGGTCAGACTGTGCGGCCAGTGTCCATCTAGCTGTAAGGTGTACACGGAGGAAGCCTAATAGTTGGATCCATGAACCTGATGCCGTATGGGAAGAAGAATCCTACATCCTACGGTCAGAGTGCTGGGGTCAGCGGGGCGAGTCAGTATCATGGGAGTCCACAGGGGGTCACATTCTGGTATGAGGCGATGAGTGGAGCAGTAGCGGGGTGGGGGGGACCCAGAGGTGTGCCAAGGTCCCCATCTTCTTCCTGCAGGCCACTTGCCCACTGCTTGGAGGTGTGGTCCTACCTGGAAGAGCTGTGCTTTGGACTGGCCACTGGTGTATTGCTTCCTAAACTGGGTCTCTGCTGCCCCACTAGCAGCATCCCAGGCCTCCTGTGGGTAGCCCTTTGCTGCTGATGGTCTGTGGCTCGTTTGCATGTTTGTGTGCCATAGAGTCTTAGGTTTAGTGGTGCTGTAAGGACTTCAGAGAAGGTGAACCAGTTAAACCTGGCAATTAGAGAAATTTGTTTGAGCTGCCAAATAGAGACTATAAGTACAAAAATATTTCGAAACAAACAAAAATGAAAATAAACACACTAACATTTACAGGATGCAGCAAAAGCAGGACTGAGGGAATTGAAAGCAATAAATGCCTATATTTAAAAAAAGGAAAGATATCAAATAAACAGCCTAACTTTGTACCTCAAGGCAATAGAAAAAGAACAAACCAAGCCCCAGATTAAGCAGAAGGAAGTAAATAATAAAGAGTAGAGTTGAAATAAATGAAACAGAGAATTTTAAAAGTTTAAAAAAATCAATGAAACTAAGACTTGTGGGGGTTTTTTGGTAAAGGTAAACAAGATTAACAAATCTTTAGCTAAACCAACTAAGAAGAAAGGAGAAGGTTCAAATAAATAAAAGCATAAAGGAAAGAAGAAACATTACAACTGATATCATAGAAATAAAACAAATCATAAGAGACTAATATAAAAAATTATATGCCAACAAACTGGGTAACTTAGAAGAAATGGGTACATTTCTAAAAACATATAACCTACCAAGAATGAATTATTAAGAAATAGAAAATCTGAATAGACCAATAAAGAATGAAGAGATGGAATCAGTAATCAAAAACCTCCAAGCAAAGAAAAGCCCAGGACCAGATGGCTTCATTGAAGAATTCTACCAAATATCTTAAGTAGAATTAATGCCATTCTTTCTCAAACTCTTCCCCCAAATGAAAGAGAATGGAACATTTCCCAAACTCATTTTACGAGGCCAGCATTACCTTGATATCAAAGCCAGACAAAACACAAGAAAACTACAGACCAATATTCCAGATGAACATAAGTATATAAAGAACTCATACAACTCAGCAAGAAAACAAAGAATATGATTTGAAAAATAGGCAGAGGAACTGAATAGACATTTTTCCAAAGAAGACATACACATGGCCAACAGGTACATGAAAAAGCTCAGCATCATTGATCATTAGGGAAATGGAAAATCAAGGGGTATTTAAATTGCATTGGAGGAATGGCTTCAGTAAGTAAAATTTTTCAAGAAGTCACTGATACATGACTTCTTTCTTCAAAAAAAAAAATCCATTGCCCTGGCCTATGTAACTCAGGAAAAGTGTATTTAACCTCACAAGGGTGGATGGGGCACTTGGAAGATTTGTTTTCCTTGCTTGCAAGGAGAATTGGCTCTCTGATCTTTGCTTTGCAGTTACCACCTTCCCTTCCTTCCCTCCACAGCACCCCCTCCCTCCCCGCCTCTTCTTCTTGTCGGCATCTGCCATCCAGGTGTAAGCACGCAAGGCTGTAGAAGTCTGAGTGAATAACATCACTCCTCCGAACCTCCCAAATAGGCTCGTCTTTTTCTTGCAGTGTTTCTCAAACAATAAAGAGCAGTTTCACTCCTCAGGAAGACCAGCCTGTCTGGAGTTTTATCCTTCCTGAAACTGATGAGGCATATGCTTCTGTAGGCACATCTATGATCAAACTTTTCCTCTAGAGTCATTATATGCTTTCTTATAATGTATCGCGGAAGAGGAAATCTTCGCTTAGCAAGATCCTTCACCACTAAAGAAGGTTTATACACACACTCATTCCAGATGTATGTCTGGATATACAGTACACGCTTGCCAAACAAGAAAGTACAATATTCATGATTGTTGTCAACTGCTATTTTTTCTGGTTTGGATTTTTTGTTTTTGTTGTTTCCTTTTCGTGTTCATTTTTTGTGAAAGGTGTGTGTCTACATTCTTTTTTTTTTTTTGCATGTGGGTGCCCAGTTGTTTGGCACCGTTTGTTGAAAAGACACTAGTCTTTTCTAGTAAGGTTTTTTTTTTCAGTAACATTTTCTGGACGACTGCTTCTAGGTTGGACAGGAGCCTACCACCAAGCACAGTTGAGGAAGTCTGTTTTCTGCAATTGAGGCTAAATTTATTGGGCAGAGTCCAATTAGATGGTCTCTGATATTCTGGGCCCGTCCTGGGATAAAATCTAGAGCAGTGATTGATTAAAACCTTAGAAATGCTTACGATCATCTGGCACATATTGCTCCGGGCCCTGCCTCCATGTCTCCCTCTTCTCCATGTGTCCAAGTCCTATGCCACCCGCTCGCAGCTCCAGACTTCAGCTACTTCTAGGCTGCTAGCACAATTCTTGTCTTTATGACTCATGTGGTATTGGGCTGTTTCATGATAGGAAAGAACCAAAGACCCGAAGGTATAAACTCCTGAAAAGACCACTCTCTCCCCCTCCTCAACTATGTTTCTTTGTAGCAGGAGCAATATCATAAACTCTTTGTATTGCATATAGTTCAGGGTATAGCACAGAAGTGAATATATAATTTAATAAATGCTCGTTAGTTATTTGATTGACTGGGAAGGTCCTTGTGAAAAAGGAGGAGTAAGTGACTCTCAACCTGTGAAAGAATGTATACAAACCTGATCTTAAAAACCACAAAGGAAACCATGACATTATCAAAGGTCTTTTACTGGCCGACACAGCCCTTTGCAAATGCTGACTGTGCAACTAGAAGGCTGTCAAATAAAAATGCATTTGCTGCAATATATACAGTGTGTGTGTGTGTGTGTGTGTGTGTGTGTATTTACACACATATACATGTATATGTGTATCTGTGTGCATATACCAGGAAATTATTAATCCTCCTTGCAATTCTTCATGTTTTCCTGTTCTGTGGTCATAACTTATAAATTAGTGCCATTATCAAAGTTAATGTTAACATTTAAATATTCTCTTACTGGGTACCATTCATTTATTTGTGGGTTTTTTTTTTTTTTTTTTGTGGTACGCAGGCCTCTCACTGTTGTGGCCTCTCCCATTGCAGAGCACAGGCTCTGGACGTGCAGGCTCAGTGGCCATGGCTCACGGGCCCAGCCGCTCCACGGCATGTGGGATCTTCCCAGACCGGGGCACGAACCCGTGTCCCCTGCATCGGCAGGCAGATTCTCAACCACTGCGTCACCAGGGAAGCCCTATTTGTGATTTTTGTTGTTGTTTTTTTGCAGTACGTGGATCTCTCACTGTCGTGGCCTCTCTTGTTGCAGAGCGCAGGCTCCGGACGTGCAGGCTCAGCGGCCATGGCTCACGGGCCCAGCCGCTCCGCGGCATGTGGGATCCTCCTGGACCGGGGCACGAACCCGTGTCCCCTGCATCAGCAGGCGGATTCTCAACCACTGCGCCACCTGGGAAGCCCTATTTTTGAATATTCAGTTTGGTAGAGAAGAGTGAACAAGACTGACCTGGACCCCTTTCTCAAGACCTATTTAAAGGATGCTGCTAATATAAAAACGTATTTGAAATGATTATCTATTCAGAAAGCATGTTCAACAATTAAAAGCAAATGGTTTTCCCTCTTCTCCATTGTTGGTTGGGTGTTAAGCATATCCCTGGACTGTTCGATACAATGTCATGTTTCTTACTGCAGATAAATGCACTGCTTTTCAAACATTATGTTGTTGTAGCCTTAGAGATCTCCAGCTTCAACAATGTAAGTTGTTTTTTTTCCCCATGTAGCCAGGAACTGGATCAATAAAGTAAAAGCATAATGACTTTCCCTGCTTTATTTTAGTATGTTATCTGATACTGTTTGCTTTCTTAGTCTTAGTCAATATTGTTGTCTCCCAGGAGGTGGAGATGTTATCTCTTCACTCAACCCATTTTTCCACCATCCTAAATAAAAAGCCAGCTGGGACAAAGGACACTGACTGTGCTGATAATTTCTTAAGTGATTCTCAAGCAAATGATAGTGCAGCCTAATTTCTATCCTCATCATTTCCTTTGCTATGACTGTGAGCCCCAGTGGTCACACCTTTCACCTTGAGCCCCCAGCTGCCTTAATGATTAGGACTCTGTTTTGCGACGGGGCAGCGCTCAGCCACGTCGTTCAGCTGAGGCCCTGCACACAGCACTGACCGCTCAGCGACACATTTCAAAGCTCAGGCACGATAAACGTGCTGCCTTATGCAACAGGAGGAAAGAAAGGCATCCTTCCGCTGCAGCCCGGTTTTCTCAGGATGTAGGAAGCATGACACGTGGAGTCACCATACATCCCCCCTTCTTGTTTCTTAAACCTGCTCTTTACTTCTTTTCCTCCCTTCTGAGTGCTTCAAGGGCTCCTTTCAAGCGGTTAAGAGTCTCAAAGACAAATTTTGGAGCTGCCCGGTATGATTGAGAAAATGAGATTCCTCATAGAATAATTGCATTCATATCCCCCTTTTCCTCTGGCTTCTAAGCTTAATTCAACTGATGGGGGACATTCCTCCTTCCATACTGGACTTTCACACCAACTGTGACAATGGTACCCAAGAAAGCTGGTCAGTGACTCCTCACCAACCATGTGAAAAATTGTTTCCCAAGAAGCATCAGCAGTATTTTCCTATGAATTCACCTCATGCTGTGACCGTGGTCCTTGTCTGGGTTCTCATTTTATATACAGGTAAACGGAGGCACAAAAAAATAAAGTTTTTTTTCAATTTTTATTGAAATATAGATTCCTTTCCACTATAGGTTATTACGAGTTATTGAGTATAGTTTCCTGTGCTCTACAGCAGGACCTTGTTATCTGTTTTATATATAGTAGTCTGTATCTGTTAATCTCAAACTCCTAATTTATTCCTCCCCCATTTTCCCCTTTCGTAGCTGTAAGTTTGCTTTCTATGTGTGTGAGTCTTTTCTGTCTTGTAAATAAGTTCGTTTGTATCATATTTTAGATTCCACATATAAGTGATATCATCTGATATTGGTTTTTCTCTTTCTGACTTATGACAATCTCTAGGTCTATGCATGTTGCTGCAAATGGCATTATTTTGTGCTTTTTTATGGCTGAGTAATATTCCATTGTATATATGTGTCACATCTTCTTTATGCATTCATCTGTTGATGGATATTTAGGTTGCTTCCATGTCCTGGCTATTGTAAATAGTGCTGCAATGAACACTGGGGTGCATGTATCTTTTCGAATAATAGTTTTCTCTGGATATATGCCCAGGAGTGGGATATACCCAGATCATATGGTAGTTGCTGGATCATATGGTAGCTCTATTTTTAGTTTTTTAAGGAACCTCCATAATGGTTGTACCAATTTACATTCCCACCAATAGTGTAGGAGGGCTCCCTTTTTCTCCACACCCTCTTCAGCATTTATTATTTGTAGACTTTTTGATGATGGTCATTCTGACCTGTGTGAGGTGATACCTCGCTGAAGTTTTGATTTGCAAGAAATGGAGTTTTTGAAAACCATAGACTTAGTACCCAGAATGCACTGTCCCTGGGCCAGGTCCAGTGTGGCTGTGAAAACAAGACAGAAAGTGGGGACTTGTCTAGATTCGAATCCCGGCTCTGACGTTGAGTCACTGGGTGACCTTGAGCAAATAATTTTGACTTATTTTCCTCATCGATATAAAGGAAGAGGTTGAATTAGAAGCATGGGTCTCTAGGATGATAACATGCCCTGAGTTCTGGTTTCGTTTCACAGTAGGATGAAAGGCAAATGTTTAAACGTATTTATGATTGGCAACTTAGGTGCACAATGGAATAAAATACTTTTTTCATCACATTATAATTTGCAACAGAGGAAAATATGTAGGCTGAGGAGATTTGTAAGGAGAACTGTGTGGGAGTCACCAATAAACTATAGCTCTTAAAAGCTTTATATAGGGACTACACTGGCGGTCCAGCTGTTAAGACCTCGCCTTCCGATGCAGGGGGTACGGGTTCGATCCCTGGTCGGAGAACTAAGATCCCACATGCCTCAGGGCCAAAAAGCCAAAACATAAAACAGAAGTAGTATTGTAACAAATTCAATAAAGACTTTAGAAAAATGGTCCACATTTTAAAAAAAGCTAAAAAAAAAGCCTTATCTACCAGATCGTCATCTTTTGCGCCTTTCACATTTGAGAAATTTTACCCTCCCTTACTTGTCTCGTCGAAGTGAAATAAGGGATGAAGAGGGTCGTTTTCTGAAGTTCCTTTTTTTTTTTAAGCACCAGTGGTTCCTGACTTTCAAGCTGATTTTTCCAAAACATTAAGCATAAAGTGTTAAATTTGGAGCGGCTTTCTTTTCTCTTCAATGTTTATGAGATAGACACTCACTCATTCGTTTTGCTTTGAATATCAAATTATTTCATCCACCCAAAGATGAAAATTCTGCACACAGGTCCTAGAATAAATATATTACATTAAATACATTTTGTTTTGCATGAAATCTTTCCTCTTCTTATTTGCAGTCAACTCCTGATATATTTTAAACAACAGAATGAAATATGGATTCCTTTGCTGCCTTTTTTCTGGATATTTCTAGATTAGCATTTCTTAACCTGGAGAGCATGGACCTCACCTGAGACGCTTTCCCTTCTGGATGGTATAAAATGGTTTTGAGTCCTCTAAATAGAGTTTAAAAGACTTCAAGTGTCTGTCTATACCTGTAACCTTTTTTTAACCTTGGGGAAAATGTCACAGTTTTCGTCCCAGTTTCAAGGGGAACCATAATTTCAAAAGGGTAAGAATCACTGCTCTAGGTATTAATTTAAAGGATTTGACTTGTTCACAATATCGGACTTCTTTTTTATTTTTCCACTTTCTTAGCTGATAGTAGCTAGATTACTTGAGTTAAACTAAGGTCTTCATTTGAACTAGTGAGTGCCTAGGTTTTAAAAACTACTCAAATTTCTGAACTGTCAGCTTTGTAGATCAGAACTTCTACCAGTCTGTACATGTCTATGTACTCCCGTCCTGAGCATATCTTTGTGACCTGTTCGGTACAAAGTTAACATGCTACATTTCTTGGTCTTAAGAAAATCATTTTGTAAAATGAATTTATACAAGATTGTGAATATCCTGGAACTTGCAATCTTTTTAAAATTGCATGTCTTAGGAATAAAGATGCAGACATAGAGAATGGACTTGAGGACACGGGGAGGGGGAAGGGTAAGCTGAGATGAAGTGAGAGAGTGACATGGACATATATACACTACCAAATGTAAAATAGATAGCTAGTGGGAAGCAGCCGCATAGCACAGGGAGATCAGCTCGGTGCTTTGTGACCACCTAGAGGATTGGGATAGGGAGGGTGGGAGGAAGACTCCAGAGGGAGGAGATATGCGGATATATGTATATGCATAGCTGATTCACTTTGTTATACGACAGAAACTAACACGTCATTGTAAAGCAATTATACTCCAGTAAAGATGTTAAAAAATATTGCATGTTTTTTGGGAAGATGGTTATAGGTTTTTTCTTTCTCTCTTTACCAAGCAAACAAAAAAATGTTATAAACCCTGTTTTCTAGATCTACAATTGAGCTACCAAATCAGATCACCTTGGTGCAATTTTACACCCCCTTTTCCTTCCCCTGTCCCCCTTCCTGTCCACCAGTTTTGAATTTTGACTGAGGTTAAGTGTATAAAATGTCTCCTGGAAAAATATTGGCAGAAATTGAGTAAATACAGAGATTGAGTACATCTGACCTGTATAATATAATGCAATTTATAGTATATGCCAGGAAGTTTCCTCCTTTCTCCCCCACTATCTGCAAAATGAATCACGTTAATATAGCTGCAGTAGTCACTTTGAACCGTACCCATTTAAATGGACTCCAAGTGCATACAGCCATCTAAAGTAACAAATCCACATGAAAAAAAATCAAGATATTCCTGTAGAAACGATATTGGTAGAAACTTCAATTCCATTTAATTTGTGTATTTACTGGTCACGTCGTGAATGACCAACACTGCGGGAAATACCAAGGAAGTAAATGTGAGTGTCTGATCCCATGGAGTGTTCAGTCTCATTGAGCAGGTGGGCTTTGCATCTTTGAAACAGCAAGGAAGCCACATGTGGAATAGAGTCCAGTTTAAAGCACGTGCTCATTCAAATGTATGGATACCAAGGGGTGGGGGGGTGGGATCAATTACGAGGCTGGGATTGACATATATACAGTGTTGATACTATGTATAAAATAGATAACTGATGAGAACCTACTGTAGAGCACAGGGAACTTTACTCCATGCTCTGTGGTGACCTAAATGGGAAGGAAACCCTAAAAAGCGGGGATATATGTCTACCTATAGCTGATTCACTTTGCTGTACAGTAGAAACTAACACACCATTGTAAAGCAACTGTACTCCAACAAATTTTTTTTTTAATCTACAGGAAGTTGGAAGAGGGCTGAGTTGGAGGCACTGAAACAGTCAAAGACAGAATTCTAAAGATATACTTGGATGGAGCCCAGGAGGTGGAGAAAACATTTGAAACTGGGGCAGTAATATAACAAAGGCTCTCCCGGAAACGGGGGGGTGGGGGGAGAAGATTTACAGGACGGGCTGAAGTTGGCCCGGAAGAGAGTGGAAAATGCAGGGTGAGGGGATGAACCTAGGGCTGCTGGCGGCAAGGGTTGAGTCTTGGCCTTGCTGATAGCCTGGCTGCTGGAGAAAGAAGGGGTGAAGAGGATGGACTCCCAGCAAGAGGGAAGGATCCCCTTAACTATGGGCACCTCCAGGGTCAGTCAGTGCCTGTGGCACCAAGGACACACCAAAAGGTTTGGACAGATGCAAAAACAGAGAGAGTCAAAGAGAGGACTGGGTAATGAGAAAGGAAAGAGGAAGAGAAAAAAGTGAATGGATTCATTTCACTAGGTATCTACCTGTGACCAGGGCTTGATAGGGCCAACCTAAACTGGTGGCATTACTGTCTCATGAAATGCTTTAGTGGGTAAGGTGATGTGCCCATGTAATAAACAAAACTCCTCTGAGGTGTTTGGATCCTCCTAAACCAGTTTCTTTCCTGGGATCAAGCGTTCCTTGACACAGATGAACAACTTCACTCACCCCTAGTCATTTAGGAAGTGACCAATAAATACATGAATTAAACCGAATTGAAGTTTCCATCAATATAGTTTATGAAGGATGACCTTGATTTTTTTCCCACGTGGATTCCTTAACTTAGATCCCACCATACGCTTGGAGCCCCTTTAAGATGGGATGATCCGACCACTTCACACCCGTTAGGGAGGCTACTATCAAAAAACCAGATATTAACAAGAATTGGTAAGGATACGGAGACATTGGAATCCTTGTGCACCATTGCGGAAATGTAAAATGGTTACAGCCATTGTGGAAAAGAGTTTGGTGGTTCCTCAAAATATTCAAAATAGAACTACCATGTGATCCTGCAACTCTATTTCTAGATATAAAGCCAAAAGAATTGAAAGCAAGGTCTTTTTCTTTCCCGATTCTCATTAATTTTTTTAATTGAAGTACAGTTGATTTACAATGTTGTGTTAATTTCTGCCTTACAGCAAACTGATTCAGTTATACATATACACACATTCTATTTTTATATTCTTTTCCATTATGGTTTATCACAGGATATTGACTATGAAAGCAAGGTCTTGAGCAGATATTTGCACACATTATTCACAATAGGCAAAAGATGGAGGCAACAGATACATGGATGAACAAAATGTGGTCTATCTATGCAATGGAATATTATTCAGCCTTAGAAAGGAAAGAAATTCTGATACATCCTACAACGGGGATGAATCTTGAGGACATGATGCTAAGTGAAATAAGACAGCCACAAAAAGACAAAAACAAATGCTGCATGATTCCATTTCTGTGCCGTACCTAGGGTAGTCAATTTCAGAGACTGAAAGTAGCCCGGTGGTTGCCAGGGGCTGGGGGAGGGAGGTGGGGAGTTATGCTTTTACAGGGACAGAGTTTCAGTTTTGCAAGATGAAAACATTCTTGAGAAAGATAGTAGTGATGCCTGAACATTATGAAAGTACTTAATGCCACTGAGCTGTACACCTAAAAAAGGTTAAGGTAGGAAATTTCATGTTATGTGTATTTTACCACAATAAAAAAAAAAAAATTGAAAGAAAAAAAAATCTGGTCTAAAATAACTAATGTTGCCTGAGGCTCCACCCAGTGGAAGTCCGCCCCCCGCCCACTGCAGCCTCTCAGGGACTGATCCCTGCACCAAGCAGCTCATCAGATGCCCTATTAAGCAGTTAATTATTTCTCTTTGATTCTGGCGTTTTCATCTTTTCATACAGCAGTTTTACTGTCTCTGATAATTATTCCGTCTCCATAACTCTTAAATCTAATGAGGCGTGGCCAGCTCTGCTTAACAAGGCCACACGTGATTAGCTTCTTATCTCTGTGTCACCCTGTCACCCTCAATCACGACATGAGCAGCCAGGCACTAACTGGTCATTTGTCATTGGCAAAAGAGTGTGAAGTGACCTGCTGTCAAGTCAGTTAGCAGTGGTGCTTAATAAACTTCCAGGACCACACACACAGTCCTGCCTTTTATCCCCCCACCCTCCCCGCACAATCCAGGTTGAGGGAAGCTGTTTGAGGGATAAATCCGTTTTCCACGAACCCAACAATAAGACCTTTAGGGAGGGTCCTCTGCTTTCTCATCCTCTGCTCCCAGGAATTCTAACGTTTTGTCTCAAAAGCCCCCGAAAGAAGCAGGGAGAAGTAATGCACTGAGCACAGGCTTTAGTCAAAAGACGTTGAGTCCGTCTTGCTGAGCTGTTCAACTGTGTGGCTTCGGGCCAACCACTTAACCTGTCTGGCCCTAGTTCCTTTCCCGGACAATAGACTTCTGAGGGTTGTCTCAAAAGTTAAATGAGGGCTTCCCTTCCCTGGTGGCGCAGTGGTTGGGAATCCGCCTGCCGATGCAGGGGACACGGGTTCGTGCCCCGGTCCGGGAAGATCCCATGTGCCGCGGAGCGGCTGGGCCCGTGAGCCATGGCCGCTGAGCCTGCGCGTAAAAAAAGTTAAATGAGTTCATTGCTACCTATATTGCCAAGCCGCATGAGCCTGGAAGAAAAAGTAAGATAGTTCCCTTCAGTCGACTTTTGAAATGAGTTAGGGTATAAATTCATATGGAGTCAAGATGGTATCAAAAATTTATTTCTTTAGGTTTTTTTTCTCCCCCGTACGGATCTTCTGTTGCAACACTCCCAAATCATATGGGGGTGGGAGAGTAGGGGTCTATTTATTTATTTGCTTCCAAGCTCATTCTGAGTCTGCTTCTATAAATGAACTTCAGTGGCAAGGTCACAGGGAAGGCTTTCCACCTTGTCGGGGTTATTGCTCTGACCTCAAAAGGAATCTCAAACACACTTCTTGAGCAGAAGGTCGGTTTTCACCTGGGCACACGGATTTCTCTTCTTTTCGGAAGACACAAAATCAAGTCATCTGTCACAGGTAGTATCCAGGTTATCATCTTAGGAACTTGATCAGTTTATAATAAGCATAACAAACTACATTTCCACGCTTCCAAGTCTGGAAAGACCATTGCACTGTTATCCTCAAAAATCCCTTCTTAGCCCAAAGCAGAAGACCGTGGGGACCAGGTGCCGAGTCCGGGCCGACCACAGTGGCTGTTCACGTGGCCATGGGGACTGCTGGCTCCCAGGAGGCTCAGGAGCACCCCCCCCCCCCCGAAAGGAAACCACAAGACCCTGTTCCGTCACTGTGGCATAGAGTCCCAGCGATGTCGCCGGTCTGTGCCAACCACCTGGAAGCTTCTTTTTCTCACAAAGGAGTAGAGTGAGAGATTTGGGAGACTTGGGTGCCCGTGAGTTAGTGAGCCCTGTTCTAGGGTAACAAGGTCTCTCTACCCCGGACCCACAACTTCACATGGCAACTGCAGAGCCTTCACTCGGTTTTTGATTTCCTCGTGATTTTGCCATTTTTGTCCCCAGAACCACTCACCTGAAAGAGAGCTGGGCTGGCTCAAAGGCAAAGGAGGGGAGCTGGTCCCCGAGAATCCTGTCTGCCTTAGGCTGTGAGCTCCCTGGGGACGGGGTCACATCTTCCCTATGCTTCTTATGTCCACGGTACTGAGCGCAGCACCCTGCATGGAATCACACCCAGCAAGTATTTCTTGAGTGAATGAATGAGTAATGAATGGGTGTCTGCCTGGTAGCCCCTCCCCCGACCTTGCAGACTTGGACCCACTTCTACAGCCATCAGGTCCTCCATCAGGGACACTCCTCAGAATACTGAGTGGTGAGTGACCCTCGTTCCTTCACTTAGAGTGAGGTTTCCATTCCTCTAGCAGCTGGTTACGAGGGCAACCTCGACTTACCTAGTCAAACTGTCTTCTCAAATTCATACATTCACTCATTAATCCACTCTTTCTTTCAACATAACTAACTGAGCACCTGCCAAGTGCTAGGCACTATTCTTTTTTTTAAAACATAATATATTTGCACAACTCAAAGTCCAAAATTAGATAAAAAAGAGATAAACTAAGTTTCCCCGAACAAAAGCACTGTTACCTTTTAAAAAAATTTATAAGCAGGGGATATATGGATATGTACAGCTGATTCACTTTGTTATAAAGCAGAAACTAACACACCATTGTAAAGCAATTATACTCCAATAAAGATGTTAAAAAATAAAATAAAATTGATAAGCAAATAGAAATATATAAATCTTAGTTCCTGTGTTAAGAAGCACACTTTATATACTGTTTTGTACCTGGATCTCTCCATATCTACGCATAGATGTCTTCCTGATATTTTTTTTATAGCTGTATAGTATTCCATTACCATATGTGCCATGGTTTATTCAACTTGTTTTCTATTGTGGGGCATGGGTTGTTTCTAATCTTCTGTTATTGTAACACAAACACTGTCACAGTGCACTTTTGTGCACGTGTTATTATGCAAGTGCATCTGTAGAATAAATGTCCAGAGGTGGGGATGCTGGATCACAGAGTACATGCGTTGGCATTTGGGGGAGGTCAGATTCCCTTCAAATAGGGGTTTGCCATTCTGCAGCCCCACCAGCAACTGTGGGGTCCAGGCTCTGTCCCAAGGCATGGGGATGCAGTGGGATGAAGACAGACAGGAGCTCAGCTCTTATGGAGCTTACATTCCAGAGCAAGCAGCCTGCAGACAACCTTCACGTACAAATAACCAAGATAATTGCAAATTGTGATACAATGTCGTGAGGACAGTAAAACAGGGTTCTAGGGTGGAGACTTATGCAGGCTGGTGAGTAAGGGGTGAGCTGTGCTAGATGAGGGGGTCATGGAAGGTCTCCAAGGAGATGACACTTCATCGAAGACCTGAATGAGGAGGCAGCCATGAGATCAGAAGAAGAACATTCCAGAACATCTGAGGGGACAACATGAGAAGGTGTTTAGGCTCCTTCTGGAAAACTGTCCCTGCCCACCTCACCCATAGGTAGACCAACACGCCACAAGGTCAAGTTCAGGGATTCTTGTTACCACTAATCTAGGGCTGTTGAATTGTGTTGTTTGAAATATTTCCAATCCCAAGAGTGTGTGAAACTAGGTGAGATGGAGAAAAGGTAGGTTCACTTTGCTGCTTAGAATCAGATCTTTCTGTTGTTCACACGTAAGATATTTCTCATAATTTTTCAGTTTCTAGAATCTAGTAGATAATACACTTTTTAAAAATTGTGCTTTAAAAAATATAACATAAAATGTACCACTTCAACCATTTTTAAGGGTGCAGTTTGGCAGTGTCAGGTATATTCACATTGTTGTAGAGTCTTACATTTTTTAACTAAAAAAAAAAAAAAAAAAAAAAAAAAAATAAGTAGGGGCTTCCCTGGTGGCGCGGTGGTTGAGAGTCCGCCTGCCGGTGCAGGGGACGCGGGTTCGTGCCCCGGTCCGGGAGGATCCCACGTGCCACGGAGCTGCTGGGCCCGTGGGCCATGGCCGCTGGGCCTGCGCGTCCGGAGCCTGTGCTCCGCGGCGGGAGAGGCCACAACAGTGAGAGGCCCGCGTACCACACAAAAAAATTAAAAAAAAAAAAAAAAAAAAGCCTAGGCTGTGGAAAAGGTTGAAACAAGAGAAAAATCACTAGAATTTGCAGCAGAGTTATGTGAGTGCCTGTGATTTCAAAGTTCAAGGGAAACCGAAAGAGGGAACATCACTTATGGATGAGAATGAAATGGAGCGTCTTTGACGTCTGGAAATGTCCTTTCCCTAAAAGATTTTGATCGCAACAATAGCCTCAACTCTTTCTCACAGCCCACTCCCATCTAGCTTAGAAAATTGCTGCGTTTCTCCAGCTCCCACAAGGCACTTTCATGCTTGGTAATGAATCGCATCGTTTACTCAGCCGTAGAAAATAATTAGTGCCAGGTGGTAAATGACTGGATCAAATCAGTCAGCATCAGGCAGGTCAGAGGTCTCTCAGCGGCTCACCTGCTCACCTTTGTACCATGGAAAGAGGATGTACCTATATCCAAAGAATGTAGCTCTACTTCAAAGAAATGCAATGGGAAATCTATTAATAGTGGAAACAATATAGCTGTGAGTGTCATCTTCGGCCATGAGAAAATCCACTGTCCTTTCTTCCTCTTTTGCTTAATTTTTCCTTGGACTCAGGCTGCCACATGACAATCATCCACTAGATGGCGCCATCCATCTGTCTATCTGTCTGCGCAGCCCTTCCATTGGGTTGAATCCAATTTTGAGACTCTAGAGGGCAAGATTTCCTCAGAAATGACTTATCAGTTAAAAAGAAAGTAAAGTAAAGACCGCTTTGAATATAAAATGCCTACAAAGGTCCCAGTCTCCTAGCTGCAAGGCTCAGTTTGCCACAAGGAAGCAATTGACGCGAGGGGCTTTTGTAACAAAGCCTGGGTGATGCCTTTCTGGAGGTGGACAGGAGGCATCAAGGAAAGAAGATAAGATTCCATGGAACACCATTTCTAAGTTTCAGTAAATTTTGTGGCTGCCTGGAAAATGCATCCTAGACCTGTGCGCTTCATTTCACCGGACTACCCACCACGGCAAGAGGGTTCGGGAACCCTCCTCCCCCGAGCCCGGGCTGTCACCTGGAAGTCATCAAGCCACTTTGGGAAACATTGGATGTCACTTCTGTGAATGGCGCTCAAGTTTCTAGGCCCTTCCCTGGGTCTGAGCGCCAAGGGCACATGAGCAAGAGGAAGAGAACATTTCCACACGGGGGTGTCCTGGCAGCTCCAACCACAGGGTGGGCTGGGCCTTCTGTCCAGTCCCTGGCCTTGACCTCAGCTGCCCCGGCTCTTTCCAGGCTTTTCTTCTGACTCCCTCTGTCCCCTTCCCCTCTTACCAGTCTCTTGTTTTCTTGTGACCTCTGACCAAAACTGTCTGCCACTTTCTTTCCTTTTTTCCTTGTGAAAGTTTCATCACAATTTTAAAATTATTATTATTATTAAAAACTAGGATCTGAGGGCTTCCCTGGTGGCGTAGTGGTTGAGAATCTGCCTGCCGATGCGGGGAACACGGGTTCGAGCCCCGGTCCGGGAAGATCCCACATGCCGCGGAGCAACTAAGCCTGTGCACCACAACTACTGAGCCTGCGCGTCCGGAGCCCGTGCTCCGCAATAAGAGAGGCCGCGATATGAGAGACCCGCGCACCGCGATGAAGAGTGGCCCCCGCTCGCCGCAACTAGAGAAAGCCCTCGCGTGGAAATGAAGACACAATGCAGCCAATAGATAAATAAATAAATAAATAAATGTATAAAAACTAGGATCTGATTATTTCAGATTCACAAAGAGCTGGACTTGTCCTTGGGCTATGATTTACCACACCCTTCGGTGCCCAGGACCACCCCTCCACCTGGCACTGGAGGCGGGGGGCAGGGAGGCTGGGGAGGAGTGGTCCTCCCTGTACTAGACCGTCAGGCTGATGAGATGCAGGGTGACAGCTCTCCCCAGACCACCCCGGGGTGCGTCCACTTGCATTAACGTCAACATGGGGACGCTGATGCCTCGTAGCTCCTCAGGAAGGCGCCTCAGACGTGTTCCGGCAGGAATTCAGGCAAACGGGTCGCCCACCCCCATTCTGTGTGGCCTCACACACATTGCCGCCCCCTCGGCTCTCTGCTCACCCCTCCCACCCACCCCCTCACCTCCATCTATCTGAAGTGCCTTTACGGTAATTGTGACATTCATTGGGCAGACATGGCCTGAGTTTTTCTAAAAGCACTCATCTAGGGTGCTTTCCAAAAGTGATTTTATTTTTTAAGTTGAAGAAGGGAGGGTGTGGGGAAGTGAGGGTGAGGTTTCCAGCCTCAGTAACATCACTGGAAGCGTTCATTGACTGTGTTCCTTTTATTTAACCAAAAAGATGAGAGAGAGAGAGAGAGATGATTGATAGATTAAATGGATGGATAGATGGATGGATAGATTATGGACACATAGATAGATCTATAGACAGACAGATGATAATGATGATGAAGATAGATAGATATGATGGGTGGATAGATAGGTGATAGAGAAATGGAAGATGGATAAATAAACTTTATACTCCACTTTATTTTTCATAGCTACAAAGGTAATCCAAAGAAAAGGCACAGATAATTTATTAGTTAACTTCACAGAGAAATCCTATTAACATAGTTTTGGTAAAATGAGCTATAGAGCCTCCTCTGGTGTGCTGCAGGGATGTTGCAGTGTTGGGATGGCCGTGAGCTCTGTCCATGGAGAAGGTGGGCAGCTTTGGGGAAGCAGGAGGGCTTTTCTCTGTAGCAACAAAGCAGAGATAAGAATTCAGAAGCAGAAGAATAAATACAGAGGTCCTAGGACGCTTCCAAGGGATGCAGTCTGTGTCTCCACCGCAAAGAGCCCTTGGGGTGCGGGCTAATGTCCTCCTGTGAGAACTATTCTTTGACCCAAGCGTGCTCTGTAGGTGGACTCTTGGAGGAAGAGGGGAGACTTCCCTGGTTAAGAATCCACCTGCCCATGCAGGGGACACGGGTTCGAGCTCTGGTCCAGGAAGATCCACATGCCACAGAGCAGATAAGCCCATGCGCTACAACTACTGAGCCTGCGCTCTAGAGCCCGCAAGCCACAGCTACTGAGCCTGCATGCTGCAACTACTGAAGTCCATGCACCTAGAGCCGGTGCTCTGCAACAAGAGAAGCCACCGCAATGAGAAGCCCGTACACTGCAACCAAGAGTAGCCCCCGCTCGCTGCAACTAGAGAAAAGCTCACACACCGCAAGGAAGATGCAATGCAGCCAAAAATAAATAAATAAATAAATAAATAAATATTTTTAAAAAGGCTCTTGTCAATTTCTCTAGCAGTCTTAGACACATCCTGGGACTTATGCATCCCTCAAGTCTGCATAAGTGCCCCGAAGAAGCCACTTTAAAAATAACAATGATTAATTAAGACCAGGTCCACCCAGTCCTTCTGCTTTTTAAAAGGATCCCCCAAACAACAGATTTGTTGTTTGATGGATTGGTGTACATACAATGGGCTCACTTGATTACAATGCCACATGCTTCGAATATTTTTACTGAAACTGATCAGGCCCCAGGGAGATGCTCAGTGTTGGGGGAGGTTATGCAAATGCCCCCCCAGGAGAGAAACGGAGATCACTTCAAAGGTTTTGGTCTTGTGATTAATAACAATAAGAAAAAGGACTTTACACAGTTATAGGGTAGGTTCAGGTCTTTCTTCTTTATGTCCTTGTTTACAACTTTTCCTACCTCGGTGAATCTGAAAATATTGTGGTGGAATTCTGATTTTTCTTTTGCCTTCTCTTCTAGTGGAACATTTTAAGGAACCAAAGGAAGAAAGACACGCTTGAGAATCTGGTAGGTTTTGGCCACTTTTCATGTGTATCTAAAGAAGATGAAAGTTCCCAGTTGCCAGAGCATTTTCCTGAATGATAACTTGTAACCATATTACTTTTTTCTCCTGGATATTCCAAGCATGACCCATTTGGGTTGTATTTTTTCTTAGTTTATATAATAACCTCTAACACAAAATATGTTGTTATTCCTTTTACCTACCACACATGGAAGTCAAATGAGATAAACCTAATATTTACAAAAAAAGCATAAAATTATTTCAGAAATACATTTGACTTTCTTTAACTTCATTTTATTTTTAAAAGGCCTTGGTTGGGTATATGGATGTTTTCCAGATTTCTAGTTTATCCAACTGTCCTACTGATTTGTCTGAGGATGTTTCTTAAACTCTCCATGATTTCCTCATTTTGCAAAAATAAAATGGATGACTTATCATCAGAGTTATTCTGAATGTAAATAAAATATTAATATCATAATTTACTTCTTCCATTGAAGTAATTGGGGCAAACATCATAATGTATAAAGAACTGTAATATATTTATATTTGATGTCCATCTCATTCATTTCTAAGTGTTTACCCATATGAATAGCATAGAATCAAATGCATTTGCAAAGGTATGTTATAGAACAGTACAGGGTAAACTGTAATGGTATAATACAATGATGAGATTTAAAGGAACCTATTTCTCAGTTCTATGATACCTGAAAGCAAACAATAAAAGCCTTTTCCATGCATCTCACCATCTCCCTATAACATCTTGTAGAACAAGACCCTAATCTCTGTGCACACACAGAGTTCTCTAAGAGGGCCATTGTCTTTGCAACCATAATTATTGAATTTTGTCTACAAATAAATATGTATAATATACCTAATTGTCACTAATTGCTATACAGCTGAAAATGGGCTCTGGCTAGCAGTTAGCCATGCTGAGCGAATCTAGGATGGATATTCAGTCTGTCTGAGCAGTCACAGCACTTTTTTGGCAAGAAAACCTGATGTCACGTTGATGGGCTCCTCCTTTTTTCTTCCATCCTTATTTCTTTGCCTGATAGCATTTCATATTAAATGCACACGTCTTTGGGAAAACAGCTCAATTCATTTTCACTGGATATGCCGCACTGCATTTTGCCTTTGATCTGTGAAAACGGATTGGTCAGTTTCTTTGAAAATTGTTGGCTAGATGGTGGCTGTCAGAAATGAGACAGGGTAGCATGATAGCACTTGATTTGACAGGTATTGCTTGGTACCGATCACTGCCCACGAGACCCTGTGCTGGGGGCGGACCGTACAGAAGTGCATTACTTTCTGCTCTTCGCTCATGGCTTTGTGAGAAACAGACGTCTGGTTCTCCTGCCCTGTTAGATGCTGCGTCCCATCCTTTTTTGTTAGTCCCTAAGTGCAATCCATGACTCAGCCCTCTTCCCTTTTTAAATGCATTCATTCATTCATTTGTTCTTTCGACACATCTCTACCTGGTCCCTCCACATGCCAGGCACCGCGCTGGGTACCAGGAGTAGAAGGAATTGCAAAAGCAGCCCTGATTCCTGTTCTTGAAGCTCACGCCTCATTGGGGGAGAAAGATGTCCGTCAAAGACTCGTCCTGAGCGCCATGTAACGTTGTAGGGTGAGCAGTGCTGTGAAGGGGAAAGGCAGTGGGTGAGCGTAGGGGTGACGGGGGGGGGGGCACTGGGCTGGGATCCGAAGGCGGAGGAGGGACTGAGAAGCGGGTGGTGTGACCAGAGCGGAGAACACAGGATGGGAGAGGAGAGCAGAGTTTATGCAAGACCAGAGGAGAAAGGGGCCAAACCGTGGCAGGGCTGGTAGGAATCATTCTGGATGGGGTGGATGACTCACTCAGGCTCGGATTTTGTCAGGATGTCTCTGGTTGCTGTGCAGTGAACACCCTGACGCATGCCTTGCTGGAGGTTATAACCCCAAAGGATTCGTGATGGATGAGTGATCGTGAAAGGATGCTCGTGCCTTGGTGCCCTGTGAAAGGCACTCTGTTGTGTGCACTTCCTCACCAATCAAAGGAGACAGGATTTGCTGGACTGGTCTTTATAATTCATTTTCCAGAAATAGACAAATAGCCCTGGGAATGAAGTTAGTTCCAGCGGAACAGTAAAAAACAATACGGATTTTATTCATTCTTTTATTCATTACCTGTTCTAAGAAGCTGTGAAAACACGGCAGAAGAAAATAATACGGTGGCTTCCCGCACTCCTTATTACCTTGAAAACTATTCTCTCCACAAGGGCAGAGACCAAGTTTTTGTTGCCTGGAAAGGATGGTGTTCATGTTTTTTAGCCAAAGAACTGTGGGAGAAGACTGGATCGTTTCAATAAAATGGGATTTCCATACAGAACTGGCCGCCAATATAAAGCCTTATTTTTTTTTTTTTTAAGCCAATGAAAGAGAAGCTATGTTTCCCACTGGGGGGACCCGTGTATGGGTCTTTTTTGATGGGCAAAGCCTACGAGTGTAGGTTTAGCTTGAATTTTTTTGAATTTACACTTTTAAAAGGAGTTTTCAGTAGGAAATAGATGGCCGGGTGATTAAGAACTGTGGTGGTGAAGCCATGTGTCTCTGAGCCCTGGAGTCTCAGCTCTGGTCAAATCCCTTAGCCTGGGAGAGCCTGCAGCCTCTCATCTTTAAGGTGCAGATTAGACAATGTACTTCACTGGATTGTTAGGAGGCTTAAAGGAGAAAACGCCTCACGAACAGCACAAGGTGTGGCACACAGTAGGCCCTCCACGGATGCCGATGAGTCTTACTTTGAATTGGAGAGGATCCACTGGAATTTCTTCAGGTCTTTGTAACCTTCTAGAAGGCCACTTTAACAGCCCGTAAAACCAGTGTGACAAAGAGTGAGTGGGTATCAGCTGAGTCCAAGGAGGCCACCACAAATTAGCCAATCCCCAGGCAGGGATAGAGCTGGAAGTACCATCTGAAAGGTGCTCTCCCTTCATGGGGAATAAAATTAAAAACAGATTCATCTCTCTGAGTGCAAATCTTATCACCAAGAAGGACCAAACGGACTTAGGGGGAGTAGCGGGGTGCAAGGCATGCCTTGTGCTGGTATGGACACAGCCGAATTCGTGGAGTCCCAGCTGAAACAGCATGTGGCTTTCCGACAATGACTGCGTGGCAGCTCCATGGTGGCCCGTTTCGGTGCTGTGACTTTGGGAGGAGTTCCCGGAAACTCAGCCTAGAGCTTCTTCAATTTCTTCGGTCCCACTAAGTAGCCTGGGAATCACGTAATGCCTGGTAATAAATCCTCTGCTTAAGCTCACCAGCACGGACTGTTCTCTTTGCCAGGGAACCCCGATCAGTGTGGAGACTCCTGAAACCCCTATTGTGAACTGCACACAGGAGTTGCAGAGATCCCACACAAACCTTCAGTGAGGACCCACACTGCGGGGGAAGAAAGCTGAAGCTCTGAGTAAACAGAACGTTGACGCCAGTGTCTCTTTCTCTGTTGCAAAGATTAGACCCTCCCGAGCTGGATCACGTCTGTCACGCTTTGTACTCTGCAACACCACTGGGAATAATCCCGACATTCCGCTAACCAGGGCACTAATTTCACTCCAGCCCATATGCAGCATTGCATTCCCACGGCAGCACCTAAGACAAAATTCACTGGGTAATTCAGCAAAGAGGAAAGGCAACAGGAGATGCTAAACCCACACTCGTAGGCTCTCCATGCCCACATTAGCATTGCTCTCCAATGCCAACTTTCTGCTGTTCTGGGAAGGGCTGTCTTCTCACAGTGGGCACTGAACATTTCTCTCTCCTTCTGGCTTCTGCCATCCTGTCATCTTTCAAGGTTCAGCTACATCACCTCCCATGCCTTTCTTGGCTGCTCTGGTTCCCAATAGCCTCTCCCTCCTCTGAACTTTAACTCTCTATATCACTGGCAGAACCTTCGTATACTTGCTTCTATTATGAGTTGACTTCCTTGTGTGTATGTTTACCTCTCGACTAGATACGAACATTTTGGCATCTCTTACACTGCTGCACACAGAGCAGGCATGCAATAAATTGTTCTTGATTAGATTATACATTCATTACATCAGTGTGAAATTAGTCTCCATGGGTTACATACCAACATGCAGGAAAACTGCAGCCCCATGACCTATTTAAAAATCTGACATCTCATTCGAGTGCTGCGTTGTCCTTCAAAAACAAGAAAATAAATGTCAGATTTGTCTTCTTGCTTTTCTGATCTTCCTGCAATCCTGGCTTTGTACTTCTGAAGATGGGAAAATTGGATGTTTCACGATTGCTTGGAATTAAGCATGAAAAGCACTAGTCATGTAACTCTGGGGTAGTAAAAAAAAAAAGAAAGAAGCTGGGAAGGGTCAGAATTAATGGAATCTGGGGCGGGGGCACTCCTCACTGACTCCCTTTGTGCGGGAGGAGAGCAGATGGCCGGAGGATGGAAGAAATGACTGTTTCAACTTGCTCCAAAAACTGGGAGTGGGTGAGAATAAAGTCACTGTCAGGACAAGTTCACGCTGGTTGGACTTCGGGAAGTCAGTGATGGTGAGCCTTGACATTCATCTGTTTCGAAGGAGTTTAAAAGTCCTTTCAACAAAATCATCCAGCTCTACCTAATGTTACACTTATAAACTTTCACAGGTAATTTCCATTGACTTATCGAGGCTTAGTTTTCTCTACCGATGGAGGGTTATGCATCTTTCTTAATCTGAAAGCCCAATGGGGAGAGACTATGTATTTGTTCTCCTCCCATCTCTTCACTTAATAACACTTCTCCTAGCTGTCTTCTGTTCTTGGCAGAGGGGGCAGGGCAGAACCACTCTTCTTGGGGCTTGGAGGTTATGTCCTGATTAGAAGTGAGAAACAGACCACGAGCCATGCTTTGCAGGGGTGAGCACGCTGGAGGCAAGAAGGAGAGGGCCTGGGGGCCTGGGATGAGCTGTAGCCAGAACGAGTTGTACAGGAATGGAATGATCGCATTACTTATCCAAGAGTGGATCATCCAAAATGCAGCTCTTCTTTGTTTAGAATATAATGTGCTGCTTTCATGTCAAGTTCCACTTTCCCAGTTATGTTCTACCTGTTTAATTCTACAGTTTCTCTGTATTTGCCTAAAGCACATGCCAATCTGTGGCAGGGAAATTTGCCCTGGAAGCACATTAGTTTCAAGGATGGTGCAAGTTTGTACCAGGTTTCCATTCACAGATGACAGCTTTTTTTTTTTCTCCATCCTTAGTGGTCAATTAACCACTATGTGATTGATTAAAAGGTGAGAAAATGTTTATTCTAATATGCTAGGCAACAATTGCACTCCCTCCCTAGTTTTAAAGCAAAGATTGAGGTTCAAGGAGAAGCCTCATTTTATTTTTTGCACTTTTGAGGATAGACGTCTGAGGGCAGAGACAGTTGCTCTCTTAGGAATAAACCCCCATGGAGTGTCCTGCAACACTGTGCAAATAGCGAATGCATGGGTGGCTGGTGGCGAGCACTCAATAAGATCATGTGCAAAGAACAGGATGAAAGTCGGACATAAATTCTCCTCTTTATGTAAGAATAAAACTATATATTATATTCCGATGAAGAATGAACTGAAGCAAGTCACGGGTCTTTTTTCTTTGTTTCCTGTGACTGTCTCTATAGATATGGCCTTTGGGGTTGCAGTCATTCATCATCCAAAGGACATAGAGACTTAATTCCTCCCCAAAATAAGATTGATTCTGAACGTGGCTGGTGCTTTGCCGTCATGTCTGAGACACACGTCCAGCCGGCCATGGAGGCAGGCGTGGGGGATGCTGTCTGTTCTGTTGCCATGACACCAGGCAGTGTTTCCATAACACAGCCTTCCCACTTTCTGGGCAAGCCAACTTGGACCGTTTGCCCTGCATGATGCTAGTCAGGCTGGAAAGGGATCGAGGGCCCTCAGGGATTGCTATTCTGATCTGTGTGTGTGAAAGTTTCACTGCGGCTCAAGCCAGGCATGTACATAAGCACAGGCTCAAGAGCGAAAGGGGGTGATCCCGGAGGAAGACACAGAGATGCTTGGAAGGTATTAAATGAACACACTGTCTCTGCTTTCCTTTCCTTTGCAGGGCGAGCTGAGTGTCTCAGCTGCAGGGGTTTACATGTCCGTGAGAGCCGGGTAGCTGCAGAGAGCAGTGAGAAAACAAAAGGTGAGGAAGGGCAGTGAGCTAATGACAAAGGGGACATGCAATGAGGAACTTCTGCAGCTTCACGATTTTCGCCTTTTCTGCAAAAGAACAAAGAGGAATTCGGGAACGTAATTTAAGCTTGAGTTTAAGGAGAGCTTTTTGTTTCTGGGAGGTGGCAAAACACCCTCCATCTGGGGCTGGTATGTGTCACTGAGAGGAGGGATTCCCTCCTGACATAAACGGAGCGCGGAGAGTGTGGCTTGGAGTCTACACTGGGCTCAGATCGCTTAAATAAGCAATTTTATTGGAGTAGCAAGTATCCAGGGAACAGAAGCCACTAACTGCATTTACTCAGAATCAGACTTGGGCCGAGAGGTGTCTTCCAGCTGGTGACTCTGCAAGGGACGTCTATGAAGACGGTCAGGCCGCTGTCACAGGCAGGCATCCCCTTCTCAGAGTGCCAGGGTGACTTTTTCCCCAAGTTGGCCCCATCTCACCATTCCTCTCTCAGTCCTGGTTGACTGCATCATCCATCCTAGTTACCACAATGGAGAGGAAATCTGAATATTTTTGTCCAAACTCTCCCAGCTGGTAAAGTAGGAAATAATTATATATCTGCTTTTCTTATCTTCCCGATTAGAGAGTAATTTCCTTGAGGACTGACATCTCTTTCACCCATGTTTGCACTCCTACGAACACGTTTGTATTTACGTAATAAGGACATGGTAAATATCTGTTTACATCGTGTAAGTCAAATAGCTTAATGCTTTCAGTATCAACTCCTAGGCAATGGTACCATTTGCAAATCCCTTGACTTACCAGGAATTTTTTGGTGACCATATAGATGATTTTTTGCCCCCACAGTACCTGACTCTTCTTATTTTTGGCTGCGTTAGGTGTTCATTGCTGCGCAAGGGCTTTCTCTAGTTTCAGCGAGTAGAGGCTACTCTTTCTTGTGGTGCGCAGGCTTCTCGTTGCGGTGGCTTCTTTAGGCACACAGGCTTCAGTAGTTGTGGCATGAGGGCTCAGTAGTTGTGGCTCGTGGGCTCTAGAGAGCAGGCTCAGTAGCTGTGGCACACAGGCTTAGTTGCTCCGTGGCATGTGGGATCTTCCCAGACCAGGGCTCGAACCCATGTCCCCTGCATTGGCAGGTGGATTCTTAGCCACTGCGCCACCAGGGAAGTCCCTCTACATGGGTGTTTACATTGGATATTTTATGCACGACAGTGTGGTAAACACATTATTTCACCGAAATCTCACTTTCCTGATTAATGCATACAACTCACATTCCTAGAAATATCTTTCTTTTTTGTAAGAACACACAACATGGGATCTACCCTCATTCGATTTTTAGTGCACAATACAGTATTGTTAACAGTGTACAGTGTTGTACAGCACAGCCTTAGAAGTTATTCATCTTGTGTACCCATTGGCAACAACCATTCTACTATCTGCGTCTATTTTATTTTTTTAAAATATGGAATGCTTCATGAATTTGCATGTCATCCTTGCACAGGGGCCATGCTAATCTTCTCTGTATCGTTCCAGCTTTAGTATATGTGCTGCCGAAGAGAGCACTATTTTAATTTCCTCATAGAAGTGGGATCATGCAGTATTTGTCCTTCTGTGACTGGCTTATTTCACTTAGAATAATGTTCTCAAGGTTCATCCGTATTGTCACAAATTACAGCATTTTATTTCCTTTTTTCTTTTTCTTTTTTTTTTTTCTTTTTTTTTGGCTGTACGCGGGCCTCTCACCATTGTGGCCTCTCCCGTTGCGGAGCACAGGCTCCGGACACGCAGGCTCAGCGGCCATGGCTCACGGGCCCAGCCGCTCCGCGGCACGTGGGATCCTCCCGGACTGGGGCACGAACCCACGTCCCCTGCATCGGCAGGCGGACTCTCAGCCACTGCGCCACCAGGGAAGCCCATTATTTCCTTTTCTTAAGGCTGAGTAATAGTCCGTTGTATGTGTACATCACATTTTCTTTATTCATTCATTCATCAGTGGACACTTCCATTGCTTCCATATCTTGGCTATTGTGAACAATGCTGCAGTGAACATAGGAGAGCGTAGCTCTCTCTGAGATCTGGGATTTAATTCCTGTGGATATGCATCCAGAATTGGAATTCTGGGTCATACGGTAGTTCTAGTTCCAATGTTTTGAGGAACCTCCGTACTGTTTTCCATAAAGACTGCACTATATTGCATTCCCACTAACGGTGTGCAAGGGTTCCAACTTCTCCACATCCTCACCGATACTTGTTGTCTTTCGTTGCAGTTGCTGTTTTGATACTAGCCATCCTAACATGTATGAGGTGATATCTCACTGTGGTTTTGATTTGCTTCTGACGGTAGTAGATTGGGTTAGTAGTTTGACTCTGGCCACTTATCTGCTCTGATGGGGTCCCCTATATAAAGGGCCTGACATACTGCCCAGTGTACAGGGGATCCGTAAATGCTGATACCTTTCCTTTCCCTGCTATGAAGGACTTAGCAACAAGCAGTGGCAGAAAGTAGAGCCTGGAGCTTTGTGCTGTGGCTCTGACTCTGCTGCCTCGCTTAGGTGACCATCAGGAAATCACGTGCTAGTTTCCTTCATCTGCTAAGAGGGAGTGATGGCTGGTTTTGCACAGGAATAAGATGCTTTATTTAACGCACTTTGTGATCCCAGAAGAAAAGAGTGCTCAAGACCCCACATTATTTCTCTATTGTTAATAACAAAATAAACGTGTGTCTGGTACAGGGACCCACACTTAGCAAATAAGCAGTAAAGTGATCAAGTGAATGAACAAACAAAGCACCCAAACTATCAGTGTAGTGACATGTCATTTTTTTGCCATCTGGCTTCTATGGGCAGAAGCCCAACTTTTGGCGAATTCGCTTTGAGTGGTGTCTCCCATGTGGAAGTTTTGGAGGGCTTTATTTCTCGGGCCCACATTTCCACAAGCTGAATAGGAATGCTCTGTACTCCCTCTCTCATTTTTCTTTCTCCCCAGGCATCTCCCAAGAGGAGCTTGTTGGGAAGACAGAGTCTTAGGAGAGGATTTGGCCTTGGTCCTTTTTGCTTTTTCAAGTTCAAGTTCTGCAGTCCTGATTTTCAGAGGGAAATAGAAATGGGAGGTAGGACTGATGGAGAAGGAAGAGGTTTGGACCTCACAACTCACAGTGTGGTCCAAGGACATGGCCTAGGCCTCCCTTGGGGGATGTTGGAAAACGGAGGATCTCAGGTTCCTCCCCCTCCCCACTCAACACCAGGAGCTACAGCTCAGCAAGTTCTCCAGGTGACTCGTAAGTGGTTAACTTGTCTGTGCTTCAGTTTCTGTTGCTGTAAAACAGAGACAATAGCAGAGTTGCTGTGAGGATTCAGTTTTGTTACATGTAAAGCTCTTCAAACCATGCCTGCAGAGAAGTGTTTGTGCTAATGACTTTTCACATTTAAGACTTAGATCCCTTTGGCCTTTTAGTGTAAGGAGTGGGTAAGAAATTAAGGAATTCATTTTTCCCCTAAAGGTTCGCCAGTTATCCAATCATCATTTAGGGACTAATCTCTCTTTCCACGTGTCCTATGGGTGGAACGGTGTCTCCCAAAAAGAGAGGTTGTGGTCCTAACCTCCAGTCCCTCAGAATGTGACCTTCTATGGAAATAGGGTCCTTGAAGAAGTAATTAGCTAAGAGGAGGTCATATTGCCCCTTGGTTTCAGACTTCTAGCGTCCAGAACTGTGAGACATTAAATTTCTGTTTTTACAAGTCAAGCATTTACGGTACTTTGTTACAGCAACCCTAGGAAGCAAATACAGTCTTTGGGACCTGTAGCTGTGGAAAGAGATGTTATTATGGCAGCTGTGACAGCAGAGTCAGAGCAGGAGGAGGCCTCTTTCCACCCTGGACCCCTCCAGGACTCACGAGTGTCTGACAGAAACACCTTTGAGGACTTCCCTGGCGGTCCAGTGGTCAAGACTCTGCACTTCCAATGCAGGGGGAGCGGGTTCGATCCCTAGTTGGGGAACTAAGATCCCGCATGCCGTGCAGTGCAGCCACAACATAAAAACAAAACAAAAACAAACACAAGAACACCTTGAAGACCAGTACAGCTTCCTTTCCAGGCATGTCTGCCTCCGTGGCCTCCGGACTAGGATTCCAAATGACCTGGATCACTCCCACCACCCCTCAGCCAGCTCCTAACATAAGTAAAAAGAAGAACAAAAAAAGTTCAAGTGCTGGGACTTCCCTGGTGGCGCAGTGGTTAAGAATCCGCCTCCCAATGCAGGGGACACAGGTTCAAGCCCTGGTCCGGGAAGATCCCACAGGCCACAGAGCAGCTAAGCTCGTGCACAGCAACTCCTGAGCCTGCTCTCTAGAGCCCACGAGCCACAACTACTGAGCCTGCATGTCACAACTACTGAAGCCCGCGAGCCACGACTACTGAGCCCATGCTCCACAGCTACTGAAGCCCGTGCGTATAGAGCCCGTGCTCCACAACAAGAGAAGCCACCGCAGTAAGAAGCCCGCACACCGCAACGAAGAGTGGCTTCCGCTAGCCTCAGCTAGAGAAAACCCGAGCACAGCAACAAAGACCCAACACAGCCAAAAATAAATAAAATAAGTAAATTTCAAAAAAAAAAGTTCAAGTGCTTTTATGGATTTCCATGCTTCTTAAATATTTAGTGGGAAATATGTATTAATTTTGCTGTAACTAGCAAAAAAAACTATGTCTAAAAAAAAAAAGAAAAGATGAGGTCATATTGGAATAGGGCGGGCCCCTTAATCCGGTATATTGGGCGTCCTTAGGAGAAGATGAAAAGATGGAAACACAGAAGACAGAAGAAGAGATTGGAGTAATGTTGCCACAAACCAAGGAAACCTGGGCTGCCAGATGCTGGAAGAGGTGAGGAAGGATACTCCCCTAGGGCTTTCAGAGGGATCATGGCCTCTGGCACCTTGATCTCAGACTCCAGCCTCCAGAGCTTGTGAGACAATACATTTCTGCTGTGTTTTTTTTTTTTTTTTTGGATGTTGGGGGTAGGAGTTTATTAATTAATTTATTTATTTTTGGCTGTGTTGGGTCTTCTTTTCTGCGCAAGGGTTTTCTCTAGTTGCAGCAAGCAGGGGCCACTCTTCATCGCGGTGTGCGGGCCTCTCGCTGTCGCGGCCTCTCTTGTTGCGGAGCACAGGCTCCAGACGCGCAGGCTCAGTAGTTGTGGCGCACGGGCCTAGTTGCTCCGCGGCATGTGGGATCTTCCCAGACCAGGGCTCGAACCCCTGTCCCCTGCATTAGCAGGCAGATTCTCAACCACTGCACCACCAGGGAAGCCCCCATTTCTGGTGTTTTAAGCCACCCAGTTTGTGGTACTTCATCGTGGTGGCCCTGGGAAGGTAAAACAACATATAATGGACACATTTTTGTTCTTTTGACCTGGTGGCTTATTCCTGGGTCTTAATGAGATGTTTTGATAATCTGCAAATCTCAGAAGAAAGAGATCCTGAACATTTTCATGTTTGCCAATAGTTTCTGAGATAAAACTCGACATCTTGATATCCAAAAGGGCAAATCAGTAACTATTACCTGCCGTCGTGAATATTCTCATACTTTTCTGAAAATCTGAGCCTCCCTGTCAGCCCCACTGCCCACTTCTGGGCCCCCGACATTGAGATTTCCATTGTGACACCTCAAATAGAGTTTAACGTCTCAGCCACCATGTCTCCTTGTATTAATTGAGGAAGGTTTACAAAACTTAGCGGGGTGCTGTTGATGATTCATAAAGTCCATCCACACGTTGCACTAAAGACTGTATTTGTGCAAAATAAATCTTCCTTCCTTGGTTTATGACGATGTTAATTGCTTTTTAAGGACTGCTGGTGGAATTGGAGAGAGAATGCCAATGCCAGGTTCTATTTCACTTAAGTAAAGAAAATCAGATTAAAATAATGAATGACACTCCAGGAACTCTGAGGTTTCCTGGGGGAGCGAATGACTGTCCACAGGGTCTTAGCCTGAGACCTCCTCTGTGGCATAAATAGGGATGCATTTCATAGCAGCTAAGCGTCAGGAAATATGCTTTTAATTATCACTTAAGATGTAACCTGTCAGAGGTCTTAGTATCACTTGTTTTTAATGAGAATTGATTTTCAGATTGCATTACCCAGAAAGCCTAGGATAATGGAAACCCCTGGTTCTTTCCTGAGACCTTTAGTCATCACATGTTTCTTTGTCAATCTTACTGGCATCGGCAGCCACCAGACATCCGATCTGCCCACATGTGGCCCCGGCAGAGGGGCCGGCTTGTTAGCCTTCAAGTGATTCTGATGAATGGGATTCTACAAAGCTGAGCCTGGCTCATGAGTATCGCTGCAAAGTGGGAGCCCCAGGGAAAACTAAAGAGGGGTTGAATTTTTCACTGTGGTCCACAGGCTGGCCTTGTCGATGCAAGGATGCAGTAAAGAAACAATGTGTTGATAGGAGAAGCATCCATCTGGGCGATGCCCACCTCTGGCTAGACCTTTCACTGGTTTCCTAACCTTTTCTGAAATGGCCAAGCAAGTCCTGGAAAGGCACGCCAGGTGCAGATGTGCAGAAAGGCAGCAAGAAGAAGGAAAAATGTCTGGTTGTCCAAGTTTTTCCCAACTTAAGTCATTCCCATACCATATAGCACCTTCCTGTTTTTCTTGCCATAAACTGGTACTGCCTTTACAATGATTTACTTAATATTTTACCTTAAGCTGACTTGTAAACTTTGTAAGTTTACTTTGCAAAGAACACTAAAATCGGTACTGAAAACACATTAGTCTTACTGGTTTGGAAGTAAAACTTTTCAGTTATAGATGGCTATTGTTGCCTGCTGATGGTTTTGCCTGTGACGGTTGCCTTTGCTAACAAGGATATCTCTTCGCTAACAAGGATATCTGAGAGGTGTTAAAGGCATAGTAACATGATCTGGGACCTTGTCTTTTTCCTTGTCAGAATCAGAAAGATGGAAGGAGAATTGGACGGGGAATAACTTTCTCACTCTTCGATACCATATAATTGTTTTTTATGTATAAAACCTAAAAGAATGGTGGTATGTGTCCCTTTATTTGGGAAATGATGAGAGAATCCGTGCGTGATTACGTGCAGACCAGGTTGGAAGGTGACGTAGAGGGAAATTGGAGGAAGATGGGAAAGAAAGGAGACAAAAAAGCAAGAGCAAGCAGGCTCTTGCTTCTCTCCAACTCTGCGAGAAACATAGTTTTGAAAAAAAAAAAAAAGATCAGAGTTAAAATCAGCCCTACTCTCAGTCCCTCTATGTTCTTTCGTCCGTTCCATGTGTACTATTTGCCTCCCATGTATCAGCCGTGAGGACAAGAATCACTGTCCTCGGGGGGTTGTTCAGTTCCACAGAAAACAGAGAGGTGCGTGGAGAGCTGTAGGGTCTACTAGGAAGTCACCTGAATCCGATTCTGGAGGGCCGGCAGCGCAACGGGAAGAAAGTAGTTACTGCGTTGTCACCCTGATGGAGGATTCTATTACCTCGGGAAATGGAAAGTAATCACAATCAAACCAGCACATTTAGGAAAATAGAACACAATGTCACACTGCTTAGGCCCCCTGACTTTCTGGGCCCCGGGACAAGTGTTTTGTTTTTTGCGGACTAGAAAAGAGGAATATCGGCGCTGGACACCAGGTGGCGCTGGTCGTTAAAGTTCCAAGGCCCGGAAGTAGCGATGTCTCAGAAGTTAAGCTTTGAATTCACCAAAAGCTTCACCGGTTGGCCTGATGTGATCCCGCGGGTGCCCCCAGGGCGTGTATTAGTCAGTGGTTACCCCTGGCTTCATCCTATCTTTCCAAGTGACTCTCCCCAAGCCACGGCCTGGGCTGGGCAGTCCCTCCTGAACTTGCTGTCCATGGTGTTTGTGAAGGTGGCCACCAAACTCGCTCTACTCTTCCTAGGCTGGACCATGGTCAGAAGTCGAGTGACATTTCTGGCAGTTTTGTGGGTTGGTGTTCAAGGGAGTGGTGAGGTTTGGAGCCAGGATGACGATTAGATCTGGCCACCTCTTGGCTATTCAGACACTGATTATAGGGGTTCAACCTGCCACTCACATTTGAGCCATCTCTCTGGTCCTCCAGGGGAACATAAACCAGTCCGTTTTACGCATTTTGAAGCAATTTTGACCAAGCACATGTTAGGGCAGAAAAGAAACCTCAGTAGAGTTCCCTTGAGCCTGGGAGGATTTTGTAGATTTCGTGACTTATCTCTGTTGATTTCCATCGCCATGAAAAATTGAGATTTGCCTCTATTTGATTTCCATTCACTGTCCCCAGAGCATCATTCCTTCCTTTGCCATGTATAATTGTGAACTATATGCTTAATGATAATTTTCCTTCACGTTTCCTGACAAGGGGGAGAAGTACAAGTTGGCCCCAAGTATGTGGAAGCCGCCCGAACTGTGTTCACGTCTCTGTGGGAGAAGCCAGGTCACCGTGATGATCATTTCCTGTGAGCAAGAAGGTGTTCTTGGCTGAGGCATGCTTAGAGCTCTGATCGCTGCAGAATGTACCTTCCTCCCCTCTTAACGAATGGGGTCAGACCTTAATAGTGATACTAACTTGTAGGGCTCTTAAAACATTTATTGCCACACTAGTGGTCTCCATCCAAGGTTAAGGAAACCTAGTGGACCCTGTACATAGGACCTGCCTAAAGGTTTTCTAGCTTTGGTGGACAAGACAGGGATCCAAGCCTCCTCATTCCTCCCCAAGGCTTTCTTCCCATGGTGAGTTGCTCAGAATGCTGTCAGCTCACCTGTTCCATGAATGACATGGATCTAGGAATGTAGAGACTGAGTTATAACCACAAGCTATGGACTGAATTGTGTCTGCACAGAATTTATATGTTGAAGCCCTCACCTCCAATGTGACTGTATTTGAGGTAAAGAAGGCATTAAGGTTAAATGAGGTCATAAGGGTGGAGCCCTGATTTAATAGGATTAGTGTCCTTATAAGGGGAGGCATCAGAAAGATCGCCTTTTCTCTCCTCCATATGAAGACACGGCAAGAAGGTGGCCATCTGCAAGCCAGGAAGTGGGTCCTCACCAGGGACCACATTGGCTGGCACCTTGACCTTGGACTTCCAGCCTCCATAACTGTGAGAATGAATAAATATCTGTTGGTTAAGCCACCCAGTCTGTGGTATTTTCTTATGGTGGCCAGAGCTGACAAAGACACCATACAACAAAAGAAGTCTCAGCGCTGTGTATGAGAAATAAGTAGGGGTTCATGGAGGCACTAAAACTCCAATGTTAAGAAAACCGAGACAGGGGTTCAGTGTCGTCATTTACACAATAGAAAGAGTGCGATCAGGCTGCCCCGACGGTGCAGGTGGCAGGGGTCCTATCCATTCCACTCTTGTCGATTACAGTACGTGTCAGACTGGATTGGTTTCAGCCTTGCAGATTAGTAGACAAAGGGTCAGCTCAGTCCTATCGCTGCATCTTGTTTTTTCCCCGCCGGCAGCAGTAGCCTTTGGAACAATGTGTGGGGATAAAGTGTCTGCCACAGAATTCAGGGCAGGAGTGCAGTATTCATTCCCATCCTTGGAGAGGCACCTCTAACTCTCTCTCTGGCATATAGTCCAGGGAATCACACACTTTTCACTCCCAGCAGAGCAGAGAGATAGAAACAAGATGAGGTTTCCTCCACCCCCACAACTGGCACCTTCCCCCAAATCCCGCGAGTCTCACGGCACCAGGCAGACTCATGGCATCAGATGCCAAGTAAACAGAAAAAGATCACTTGGGAGCGAGCTGGCCACTCCTTGGATAAACCCAAGTCTTTGTTGTCTTATTCAGAAAGGCTAGTTCGGAACTGGTATCCTAATTACCTAGAGGCATGCGTGATGATTCAAGGCAGGTTGCTTGGTAGAGAAATGCAGTGGCTGGGCTATTTATTGGATACATAACTATCATTTTTGAATACTTAGTATATGCCAGATACAGCCCCAGATTCTCTCCATGCATCAGCCCCATGATTCTTTTCAACCACTGGGAGGCAGTCACTAAGATCTTCTGCATTGTACACGGGAGGAAACTGATGCTTTAGAGGCGTTCGTGGACCTTTCCAAGGCCACGTGGTCAGTTACAGCCCAGGGAGGACCAGATCCTTCACTGCTCACTGAGTGCTCTTCTCCATTTGTCGTTTGTCTTTCTTGAGGGTCAGATAGACATTCATTGGAGAGGGACAGGAGTCCTTCTGCCTTTGTCACAAGAAGAAAATCCAATAATACAGGACTATGGGGAGCCAATCTTTTTCTCAATTTTGGCTAAAGATCCTGAATCTCACTTCAGAGAATACATGTTCCTGCTCTTTACTGGCATGGCTTACCTAAACTGTCAGAAGAGGTGTTTTATTCCTTGTAGATAATCTCCTGGAAATAGGTCTCTTTTGAAAACATTTTCCCCCCAAAAGGACCCCAAAAAGATTTTAAAAATCAAAGAGAAATTGATTCTTTGTGGTCTTCTCATTTTCCAAGGTGTTCTTTTTTAACAGTGAATGTGTATTATTTGCAATCAGATAACAATTGTGCTTTGTTTTTCATTGAAAATAGAGGGCTTTCAGCCCAACTGCCAGTGGGAGAACAGAGGGGCATTTTGCACTGTGTTCTCTCAGATCTCTCTTCCTCTCTTCCTCTCTCTCTCTCTCCCTCCCTCCCTCCCTCCCTCCCTCCCTCTCTCTCTCTCTCTCTCTCTCTCTCTCTCTTTCTCTCTCTCTCCCACCGCACCGGAGAGCTTGCTTCATGGAATGTTCCTTTCAAAGTTCTTCCAACGAGGAGGCTAATACAATGTCTTCTAGTGAAAGAACAAAGCACTTTCACACACATCTCTTGCCAACTACTCACAAGTGAAGCAAAGTCCTTCTCAACAGTTGGTAGCTTAAAATAATAGACTAGAAAACTGAATATTTTTGCCATAACTGTAGAAGTAATTTTGGAGTACCTACTCCTCAACTCACAGAACCACACCAACCAAGTACCTTCCTCTTTCTTTGAAAAAAATGATGTAAAATTGTTGAAGCAATGGACTGAACGGTGGTCCATTTTCATGATTTTGAATTATGACAAATACTAGTCATTTTAAATGGTTTTTGTCTTCCAGGTTTAGCTACTTGCCATGAGAGAGGTCAAGTGTCTTGGGTGTGTAGATGGGAAAGGGAGGTGACGGACACAGTGTCTGCCTTGGGTCAAGGAAGCCGATCATATGATCAGTCACGTGATCACCCGAGTGTGTCAATCCCAGCATGCCTTCAGGTCAGGAATTAAATATATGTATATACATATTTAATTTATATATATGCTGATGTATAAACACTTGGGTGACTTATGAAGAAACATGGGAGCAGATGTAAAGGATTCATATGGAGAATAAGAGGAGAAGAAGGAGGGGTGGGGAGGAGGAAAAGAAAAGAGAAGAGAGGATTTACCCTAACCCATCCTACAGAGAAGCTAGGTATTTCTTTTGAAAATTAAAAAAAAAGATTTCTGGCTCTGTATTCCATTAGTACTTTTTCTCTTTGCCTCCTGCCTCTCAAGAATCTCCTTGTCGGTACACAACCCTCTTCTTAAGGATCAAGGCCCCCGCTTTGAGGGACCCGGGGTCCCCTCTCACCCGCGGGTGTTCACTGCCAATCGGCCAAGCTAAACCATGAGTCACAGACATCCTAGGAGCGTGTGAACCTCTGGGCCCTGCCCCACTGTCACCCAGCTGTGCCGCTGGCTGGGAGCCAGAACATCCTGGCGGCTGCCTGGGATTTCCCATGGTCATGGGCTTGGCCTTGATGCCCAGCTGGTCTCCCCACTTCACTTTGGAGCCCCTGAGGGTTTTGTCCTTCAGGTTGGAAAGTAAAGGACTCGGGGGGGTTTAAAAAAAATTGTGGTAAAGTACCTAGAATATAAAATCTACCGCTTTAACCATATTTTGTAAGTTATTCTTTTAACGTAGTTAGATTCTCTTAGCCAGCGTTGAAGAGTTTTGCATCCATGTTCCTCAAAGTTTTGTCTACAATTTCCTCTCATTAAGCATTTTGTCAGGCTTTTCTATCAATGCTGCACTCACTTTTCTCCCCCACTTTTTTTTTTACTGCGGCAAAACCCACATAGCACTTTGGGTGACAGTGATTTGTCCGTGAGGGTTCATCGATTGTAACAAACGTCCCGCTCCGGCGGAGGATGCTGATGGTGGGGCGAAGCGGCGGCACGGGGGGCAGCGAGTCTGTGGGAAATCTGGGTACCTTCTCTCTCCTTTGCTGTGAACCAAAAATGGCTCTAAGACTAGTCTATTTTGAAAAGTACCATGAAATTTACCATCTTCATCACTTTTAAGTGTACAATTCCATGGCGCCGAGTACATTCACATTGTTGTGAAGTCGTTAACTTTTTCCTCTGGCAAATGGGAAACTGTATCCATTAAACGACAATAACCCCCCCTCCCCCTCTCCCTCCCCCAGCCCTCAGTAGCCACCATGCTACTTCCTCTTTCTATGCTTTTTGACTATTTTCCACAGCTCGTATAAGTGGACTCAAACAGTATTTGTCTTTTTGTGGCTGGTTTATTTCACTGAGCATAATGGCCTCCAGGTTCATCTATGTTGTAGCCTGTGTCAGGACGCGCTTTTTAAAGGCGGAATCTTATTCTGCTGTATGGATGGGCCACATTTTGCTCATCCAGTCATCCAGTGATGGACACTTGGGTTGCTTGCGTCTCTTGTTTGTTGGAAATAATGCTTCAAAGTACAAATATCTCTTCTCGTCCCGTTTTGACCATTTTTTAAACACTCTCTCAGCAAATGTCAGTTATATGATACAGTGTTATCAGCTATAGGCACCATGTTATACATGAGACCCTCAGACTTTATTCATCTTATAGCTGAAAGTTTGTACCCCTATATCAACCCTTCCCTATCCTCCCCCGGCGTGCCCACCACCCCAGGCCCTGGCAACCACTTTTCTACTGTTTCTACGAAATCTTTTTTTTTTTTTTGGTCTTTCTTTGTCTGGCTTATTCCACTTAGCATAATGTCCTCCAGGTTCATCCACATTGTTGCAAATACAAGATTCCCTCCTTGTTCAAGGCTGAATAGTATTCCTCTGTGTGTGTGTGTGTGTGTGAGTGTGTGTGTGTGTGTGTGTGTGTGTGTGTGTGTGTACCACATTTTCTTTATCCATCCCCCCACGAACAAACACGTAGGGTATCTCCATACCTTGGCTCTTGGCTTTTGTGAATAATATGAACATGGTGGGGGTGGGGGGGTGCAGATATCTCTTTGAGATCCTAATTTCATGTCCTTCAGATGCATACGCAGAAGTGCGATCGCTCGATCACATGCTAGTTCAATGTTTGACCACTTTTCAGATGTATAATTCAGGGGCATTGGGTGCATTCACACTGTTGTGTACAGAGGCTGAGGCTTCTGGGATCCAGCACACAAGTTTGGGTTCCACCCAGCAGGGAGGCCACCCCAATCTCCAGGAGCCACGGTGTGTTTTTTAGGCGGGCTTCTCACTGTCCTCCGTCCCCAGCCTCTGGTCACCACCACTGCGGTTTCGTGACAGCCCTCCAGGACTCCAGCCGTCCTGCTGACTCCCTCCCTCTCCCCCTTGCCCCTGCCTGGAGCCCAGCGGCAGGGCCCCCCTGGCCATGTACCTTCCCCTGCAGACCCCATTATGTCAGCAGACCAGTGCTGTCGGCCTGACCTGAGCACAGTCATCCTCTCGCTGACCCCCTGGTGATGCACAACGCCCCCTCCCTCAGCTCCCAGCAGACCATCTCCCCCACCCCTCCCCGACCCTTCGCTCTCCACGTGATGCTAAAGTTTCCGGGCCTGGAGGGGAGAAGGCTGGGTGAGGGGAAAGTGCCTCGGGGTTTATCAGGGTTCATCTGACCGTCTAACAGCAGGCGCCGGGCTGCCAGCATCCCCGACACTTGGATTTCAACCATTTTCTCCACTTGACACCTCTCCGCCCCCTCCACACATAATAAGCCCCATTCTTCCCCAGCAGCCGCCGCCCGGGACCGCCCGTGTTGGGACCCCGGGCTCGGCTGAAGCCGCCTGGCTCTTCTCCCCTTTCCAGCCCGTCCATTCAGCGGAAACCCTAGCTGCCCAGGCAGAGGGGCGCCCAGGCGCTGGCTTCTGCCGGGGGTGATAACGTAGGCCCGGCTGCCCAGACTGTGTGGTCATCGGCAGGTCACCAGGTCTCAGCTTCCACCGTGACCCCAGAAGCCAGACAGAATCGGCTTGCCTCTCCTGAACTTGCAGGGAGGGCTTGGGAACTGCTTTAGTCTAAATGTGAAAGTCCTGCAGAGGAAAGGCATTGAAGAAAGAGCTGGTGGGAGGGAACAACGACAACAATTCTAAGTATTGTGCCTAGAATGAGGCTCTGCTCCCTTAAAGGGACAGTCTGTTGGGAGCAGACCAGGGTAATGAGAGTCACTTAAGGACCCATCCTGGGTGAAGCAGGCTGAAGTCATAGCACAAGGTACTCAGGCTCGACTGCAGTTTGCCACCTGAATACGGCAGCAAGAGCGCTTCTGCTTTGGAGAGCTTTAGTACGAAATTAACCTGAGAGCTAGCTTTTTTTTTTTTTTTTTAAGAGAGAGAGATTTCATATTTTAGACGTCCTATTTTGTCAGTGCTCAGAAGTGCCTGTGACGCCAAAGATGTTAAACATAAAGGTGTTGTGATCCAGCAGGGTCATTCTGTACCTGCTCTCCTGCAGCTTGGGTTTTAATTTCATGCATGGTACACAGCTTTCTGTATTCCACATTATATAATACATAGCTAGTTTTAATAGCTATAAACTGTGGTATTAATGTGCCCTTAATGACTGTCTTCTGATGACCATTTAGGCCATTTCTTTTTTTTTTTTTCAAGTTGATTCATTTTACTATTATTATTTTTTTTTAATTTTTATTGAAATCTTTGATTTACAATGTATTAGTTTCAGGTGTACAGCAAAGTGATTCAGTTTTATATATATATATATATGTGTGTAAATATATATTCTTTTTTTACTTTCTCTTTCATTATAGGTTATTACAAGATATTAAGTATAGTTCCCTGTGCTACACAGTAGGTCCTTGTCGGTTATCTGTTTTATATATAGTAGTGTGTACATTTTAATCATTTACGCCATTTCGTAGTGTCTATGTGCTTGTTTTTATTATTATTAGAAAGAGGCAAGTAACATCCTGTACATGTTGCTTTGTGAATTTATGTGAGTTTATGAGATAAATTCATAAAAGTAAAACAAAAAACCCAGATGTTGTGAACTGTCAAGCTCCCTTTCTCAGCTCCCTAATGACTGGGAAGTTGCATCCTCACTTCTCCCGGCCCCTCCCGCATTCACTCTTCCTCCAACCAAGACTGCGGTGCCTAATGCGAGCAAAGCAGATCAGAGGTGATAGGACCTAAACGCCCCTGTGGGTCTCAGGCCCTGGGACGAGGGTACCCCAGACAAATGGCAGGGAAGAAAGAGGAGGCAGGGGACAGAAAGTGCACCCACCCTGCATGGGTACAGAAGCCAGGGCTGTGCCAGCAGGCCCTCAGTAGGACCTCAGAATCTGTCACTGTTTCTAAATACGGGCAAGTTGTCCTTCAATTTTGCGTGGCTCACGTGATCTGCGGTGACAAAGGATGTGCACGTGAGGCTGGCAGGGACCCAGGAGACCTTTTTTTTTTTTTTTTTTTTTTTGTGGTATGCGGGCCTCTCACTGTTGTGGCCTCTCCCATTGCGGAGCACAGGCTCCGGACGCGCAGGCCTAGCGGCCATGGCTCACGGGCTTAGTTGCTCCGCGGCATGTGGGATCTTCCCGGACCAGGGCACGAACCCGTGTCTCCTGCATCGGCAGGCGGATTCTCAACCACTGCGCCACCAGGGAAGCCCCCAGGAGACCTTCTTTTCAAGTGTTTTACCTTTGGTCAATGGGAGCCCTCCCAGCACCTCCCATCCTCCTGTTCTCCAGCCTCTGGGAACTAAGTGTCCTTGGCCTGTGGACCCCGATCTTAGTCTGTGTCGGCTCTTTGCTTTCTTCCTCCCCGCCAGGCCTGCTTATCGCCTCCGTGGAAACTAGGGCACATAGCCCTAGCACGGCGCTGTGTCTGTCAAAGAAAAAGGAAAGTTCCTGGTGCCTCCACCTCCTCAGCCTGTCTCTCTGCCAGGTGTGGCCAGAGGCTCATTAATCACATCAAGAGCTGCATTGTCTGTGCCTGTCCCAAGGAAGACAAGTGACATTTAAAAGCCACCAGATGTGCCCGTGAGTTCTGTCTCCATTTCTGTGTATTTAACCGGGTGGGGGGTTGGGACCCCCTTCCCCAGCGGGCTCTCCTCACCCCAGCTCCCCAGATGTGTTTCTGTGTCCTTTGCACGGAGGGTGATTTGTTTCAGGAAGCAACCGACTCGGAGATGTTTCCTAGGATGTCGTTTCTTTTTTTTCTTTTTTCTTTTTTCTTTTTTTTTTTTTTTTTTTTTTGCAGTACGCGGGCCTCTCACTGCTGTGGCCTCTCCCTTTGCGGAGCACAGGCTCCGGACGTGCAGGCTCAGCGGCCATGGCTCACGGGCCCAGCTGCTCCGCGGCATGTGGGATCTTCCCGGACCGGGGCACGAACCCATGTCCCCTGCATCAGCAGGCGGACTCTCAACCACTGTGCCACCAGGGAAGCCCTAGGATGTCGTTTCTAAGGAAGAGGGAGAAAGATGAACTTGCAGCAGTCCTGTGTCTCCAGCCTGCAGAATTCCCTGCCCACTTCGAGCCCAGACCAGTGGCAGAAAGCAGTCCAACACATATATACACTACCAAACGTAAAATAGATAGCTAGTGAGAAGCAGCCGCACAGCACAGCGAGATCAGCTCGGTGCTTTGTGACCACCTAGAGGGGCGGGATAGGGAGGGTGGGAGGGAGGGAGACGCAAGAGGGAAGAGATATGGGGACATATGTATATGTATAACTGATTCACTTTGTTATAAAGCAGAAACTAACACGCCATTGTAAATCAATTATACTCCAATAAAGATGTTAAAAAAAAAAAAAAAGCAGTCCAACGTTCAGGGCCACGCAAGAGAGCCCCCTTCCCCAGCCTTACTTCTTCAGCCTGTGATGCTCAGCTGATACACACAGGTGGGATCCTGGATCTGGTGTCAAGCAATCATGGCCATCACTGTGGAAGCTGCTCCTATTTTGTCCAAAGCATGCCAGGGTCATGAGAAGAGCAGAGTCCCTGCAACCAGGCTAGGCCAGATGTCAGCTCTGTGATGAGGGCTGGACATTCCATCTCCTTGAAATTTTAGTTCTTCTATACAATTTATTTTCCTTTCCTTTATAGTGTTTTTATTATGAATAATTTATTATATAAAATACTCCTAGACGTTTTCCCCCCTATCCTTATCCATTCTGTAGGACCCAGATCAAATACCAGTACCTCTTCCACCCAGGCTGAAAGCAGTCCCTTTCTTTTAAAACCCCTTCCCACCCACGTTTTTTTTTTTTTGTTCTGAACTTTTTAAGGGCACACTGCTGTCTCTGTTTATAAGTAATTACACACAACAGTATCTCCAGGATGGGCTAGGGAGGGCCCTCTATCCCCTCCACGTGGTTAGCACCCACTCGCTATTAGTCGAATGAATGAATAAGTGAATGTACTTGTTTTGAAGCATTTTCTCTTCTGGGAAATTTGCATTGAACAATTCAAAATGTTCCTGTCCTTCAATCGTATACAAAGTTTTATCCCATGTTTTCATCACAGGGTCTCAAAGTGTTATTTCGTTTTCCAGGCCGATGAAGAGATCAAAAGGATATGTAGTTGCCTCCAAGTTAGACAGGAGAACTTTTAGTTTCTAGAATACTCCTGGACTCTAGCCTTCTTCAAAAGCAAATACACTTTAGGTTGGAGCTGAGCCTTCAGACATACTGTTTCTGCATTCCCCTGGAAAGGTCTGTTTCTTTTGTAACATTCTGTAACACTTAGAGAGCTTATGTTACCTTCATGGAGGAAAGAGCCTAGTGATTGAACGGACTTCCAGTAGGAAATGTCCCGGATGGAACAACAGTGCAGGTCTCCCCTACAGAAATTCATTCACGCTCAAGTATCTGCAGTATTGTATTTTCTACATCGCCTCTATACATTTCAAATAAAATTTATTCACTTCTAAAAAGCACACTAAAAAGCATTTACAATGCATTTCATACTTGTAGTACAATGAAGTGATTTAATTGACACATCGATAAACTTAGGACCTGTGATTTTCTTCTTACATAACCAGAAATTCCCAGTGAGCAGTCAGGACATCAGCCCTTCTCTTACACAAACACAGCTGTTGTTTTGAGAAAATAATATGATTAACAGAGGATTTTCAGGAAGAACTCTGTGTCAATAAAAATTAATTTTGTGTTGGCCTAGGAAATGTACCCAACACACACACACACACACACACACACACACACACACACACACACACACACACACATTTCCACCTTTATATGCAACGATAAAAATTTTAAAAGATTGTGCTAGAACTTCTTCCTTTCCTCCCAGATCCCAAATCCCTCTAATATAAATAGAGACTTTGAAGATGGAAAGTTTGCTTTTATTCCTGAGTTTGAGGTGATGCCAGCATAATGGAAGGGAAGTGTCCTCAAGTCCACGCAGAGCCAGATACTGAGATCGTGAAGCGGGTGAGATCGCGAGGCGGAGGGAGTAGAGAGTATAAAGGACCAGTATGGGGGCTTCCCTGGCGGTCTCGTGGTTAGGTCCGCGCTTCCACTGCAGGGGGGCACGGGTTCTATCCCTGGTTGGGGAACTAAGATCCTGCAAGCCACATGGCGTGGCCAAAAAAAAAAAATTTTTAAAAAAGGACCAGTATGACCTTGGGGGATGTCCACAGGTTGGTAGGAGGAAAGACCTGCAGGAAGGGAAACTAGGAAAAAAAAAATTCTAATCTCATAAGAGAAACAAAGGGATCCAACATTTCAAAAAAGAGGAAGAGGGCTTCCCTGGTGGCGCAGTGGTCGAGAATCCGCCTGCCGATGCAGGAGACACGGGTTCGTGCCCCGGTCCGGTTAGATCCCACATGCCGCGGAGCAACTAAGCCCGTGAGCCACGGCCGCTAGGCCTGCACGTCCGGAGCCTGTGCTCTGCAACGGGAGAGGCCACAACAGTGAGAGGCCCGCATACCGCAAAAAAAAAAAAAAAAAAAAAAAGAGGAAGAAGCCAAAAGTGTCATGTAATGGGGGCTGGAGATACCCATTGCTGGAAGTACATCCCCAGAAAATAAGGGACTGAGGTTTAAGACACTTCTCTACAAATTTGACAGTTTTATAAAAGGTCAGAAATAGATGCTGTACATTGGCTGTTCCACACAGGAATATGTTGGGGTTTTTTTTTTTTTTTTTTTAGCTTTATTGCTGGCTCTGACACTTTATTTTTTTTCAATTAATTTTTATTGGAGTATAGGTGCTTTATAACGTGTTAGTTTCTACTGCACAGCAAAGTGAATCAGCTATACATATACATATATCCCCTCTTTTTTTTCTTTATTTTGGATTTCCTTCCCATTTAGGTCACCACAGAGCACTGAGTAGAGTTCCCTGAGCCATACAGCAGGTTCCCAGTAATGTGTTGCTTTCACATGCTTCTTCCAATATTACTCACTTGCTCCATTTACATATATTTCTATGGAATTCAGAAATTCCTACAAACAAGCAGTGCAGTTAGAATCAACAAGTTTTATTCTCTCTAGCCGTTTTCCCTCAAAACAAATATACCAGTGTATTGTTTGTTTTTAGATGTCATTCTCTTACAAATTTTTATTGAAGGAAAATGTCTGTTGAAGGTGAACCATCTTGTACCCTACTTATTGTTTTAAACTGACTAAGATAAATATTTAAAGTCACAGTTCTAAGTATTTGCTTAGCTGTGTTATTTTATTTGCTGTTTATTTTAGTTGGAACATGTGTGAATGGTTCCAAGAGTCCAGATTTAATAACAACATTGTTTGTAAACATTCTGGGTAGCTTCAAGAAAAGGAAAGGAATTCGTACCTTGAATGATTCAGCGTCTTAGTCAGCTCAGGCTACTATATCAAGAATACCACAGACTGTGTGGCTTACGCAACAAACATTGATTTCTCACAGTTCTGGAGGCTGGGAAATCCAAGATCAAGGTGTCAGTTGACTTGGTGTCTAATGAGAGCCCATTTCCTGATTTTAGAAGGCATTCTTCTCACGTTCACAGGGTGGAGAATAGAAAAATCATCTCTCTCAGGTCTCTTATAAGGGCACTAATCCCATCACAAGGACACCATCCTCATGACCGAATTACCTCCCAAAGGCCCCACCTCCTAATGTCATCACCTTGGGAGTTTAATTTGGGCTTTCAGCATATGAATTCAGGGGGAACACAAACATTCTGTCCATAGCATTCAGCTCAGCCAACACATACATTTAAAGAAAGGAATCCTGTCCCTAATTGACCTGTGAGGACACATGATTCAATTAAAGACCTAACGTTATGTCACACAGAAACAGAGGTGCTCTGTCCCATTCCCAGAGCCCTGCATCACACTGCCCGGCTGTGAGGGAGGGTCAGGATGGGTTATTCTCCCAACACCTGCTCCCTCCATCCTGAGCTAATAAACCACTGAAAAGGCAAACGGAAGAAGATAAAGCGCCTAGCATGAGTGGGTAGAGAACGTTCAGCCCATTTTATTTGGGGAATGTGAAACTTTACATTAGGAGACCCTTAAAGATGACCCATTGAGATGCCCCTCTTTTTCGGATGAGGGAGTGGATTAGGGTCCCAGGGGTGGAGACTTGCTGAAGAGCCCAGCCAGTCAACTTGTTAGGACCCATTAACATTAGCGATGATGTAACTTGAGGTTTATCCCCTCTAATTGCAACGTACTTCTCAACCTCATTCGACTGCTCATTTCGTATCCCCGACCCCGTCTTATTTATAAACGCTCAGGGGAAATAAACGACTTGCCCATACGGTGATACAGTGTCAAAGCTAACCAGTGAGCTCTGGAGGCTCAGTCTGGCCCTGCTCTAAGTCTTTTATATGATGTGGGGGAAGTCACCCAACTGCACTGTGACTCCGTTTTCCCACCTGAGAAGAGAATCCCTCCTTGCCGCTGCATTTACTTGAAAAGACCTTGCTATTCACAACACGCGTGGCCGATCGAAAATATGACGTTTTTCAAACAACTTTAAAAAAAAAACTGAAGTATGACCTTGGGGTGGAGTTTGGAGCCCACAGATCTCACAGTCTCTGGCTAAAACAGAAAATGTCCTGATACATACCTTTTGCAAAAAAAAAAAAAAAAAGATGTACAATTGAAAAGGAGGAGAAAGTGGGATGAGTTTAAAGGAAAAACACTAAAATAAAAGCTCATCCCTAATCCTTTTTAAAATGTGCATTTTTTTTTTTTTTTTTTCTGAATAGGAGAGTAAGCGACGGTCACCCCATTGGAATATCTGGTCCTGTAGTAACAGCCTCCTGTCTGCAGCTTTGAGGCCACACCTGGAACACAGATCCGGGCTCCAGGCGCTAACACAGCGGGCTGGCGTGGTGGCGGCAGGGATTTCTGCCCAGCTGGGCCCAAGGTCTGTGTAACAGGAAAGTCCCCGCAGAGCCTGCCCAGGTCCCGGCCAGCCCAGCTCCGGTTCCTCCTTTCCCTCTGAAATACGGAAGCAGCTGTCAGCAGCCTGGGCCTCTGCATTCACACTGCTGGCTTGAAAACAGGCAGCTGAGTTGAGTCAAAATTAACACAGCTGCCGGCCCTGGTCTGGTGGGTTCCCAAAGTGGAGAGAGACGGAGACTCTGAGACACAACCGGTCCCACCCCCCGCCCCCCCACCCCGGACGGCCCTGGCACTAACTTGAACTCCTGCAGCCACTTGGCCAAAAAAACATGTGGATGTCATTTTGCTGCTTGAATGTTTCCCATTCGAAAATGGGAAGGCAAGGGCAAAGGCGGTAAACAATTTTCTTAGCTCTGATTTCTCTCCTAATGCTACGTCTGCTTCCACATGGCATGAAGGTTCTAGAGTCACTCCCTACTGGAAGAAACGTTCCATGAAGCCAGCACAAAAGCTTTTATTTAATTTGGTCTCACGTCAAAATATTCCATTTCTCTGACCCAAACCTTCCTTTCCCTGCTGTCTGGTGCCCCCCGTGTGTCCATCTGCGTCCTGCACGCAGCAAGAATCAGGCTTACTGAACCTCCGCGGTCCAGCAAAAAGCTGGGAAGGAGGGGGAAAGAGGAGGTCTCAAGACCACCATCTACCTCCCTTCCCCTTGATAATGTGATGGGCGTCACAGGTTCCACAGTGAGGAGGGTGACAGTCATTGACTTCTGACACCACCCTGACCCCTGATTTGAACCTCTCCCTGATGGAATCAGATTTGTCCAAAGCCTCTCGCTCACGCTGACTTCCTGGCCTTGCATGTCTGGGATGTGGGAGGGCTCCTCAGATCTGTAAGCACGTCCGCACTTCCTGCTGAGAACATGCAGTTTGGTTCCTGTAGGTCGGCTCTGTGCTGCCGATACCTCCCCGTCCCAGTTCTGCAAGAGCCTGATTTATCACCTCCTGGGGGACCGAGAGCAAATCAGGTCGGAATCAGGACCAAGGCTGAGGAGCCAAGTGAGAGATTCATCGCGCAGCTGGCCGACGCTCCAGCACTGAGACAGGCCAGTGAAATACACCCACGTGGGCTGCCCTGTTTATTAGAAGCACTCAGCTTTCTGGAATAAATAGGAGAATCTCCAACAGCAAAGTTAAGTGATTTACAAAGCCCATTAGAAAAATACCGGTATATGGGATGCGGAGTCTCTATTTTGAGCCAACTTTTTAAAAACGAAAACAAATTTTCAAGGGCGAGACAACACAGTCGAAGAAAATCCTCTCCTAAGAAAAGACCGAATGGTTTACAGTGAGCAAATCTATGTGCTATTTCATGACTCGTGGCCTGGGCCCAAGGAGGGGTTCCCCTGAGGCAGAGGTTGGCCGCCCATCGAGAGAACGCAGCGGGCTAGGAGGAAAAGATGCCTATGCATTAGTATAAGGCAAAAAGCAGAGTGCCCAAGGCTGGCCATTTCCACGGAGAAAACAGACTTGATGGCCACCTTCCTTCATCAGAGTCACCTTGTGGCAGGCTGTGAGGTGGACAGGCCAGCTGGTATAAGATAGAGACTCGCTTTTAACCGTAGCTGGTCCCTTTGCTGCCACCACCTTTCTCTGCTGGAGATGGGGGAGGGGGAGGGGGAGGGGAGGAGCAGGAAATCCCATTCTTGCTTCAACATCCTGACCCCACCCTTTGCTCAAGCAGGGGGTAGACCACCCCGCCACCAGGGGTGAGTCTTGGGCGGCGGCTACCTGCCACACCCCAGGGTCCCCGAAGACGTTTCCCTGTCACGCGCTCTCGCCTTACGGCTGCTGGCGTCAGAGTCCCCGGGAAGTGCCTGGGCCAAAGGTGGTCTCGGAGTCAAAGGGATGGGCCGCCACGTAGTCTTTATAATCCCCGTCAATCAGGTTGGCGGCGTTGTTCCGGGCAAACCAGCAGTCTACCTGCTGCTCCCCGTTGTAGATCTTCCTCTGCTTCCACACCACTGGGACCTGGTGTCCTTTGACCTCGAGCACGGCCTCAGACCTCTCGCCTGTCTCGGGCACGGAAGGATGGGCAGGGTTCTTGCCGAGCCCAGTGAGCCTGGCCTCCTGGTTCAGGAACTGACCTGAGAGGGCAAAAGAGACGTCGGGTCTAGGTCAAGTGCGAGCAACGTGGTTGAACAAAATCTAACGTCAGCTCGGGCACCGGTGGCCAGCAAATGCGTGGCTGGGACCCAGAGGAAGGGGATGTATGACATCAGCGCAGTGACTGTGGTCCTCGGCTGGAGTCTCCCAGAGGTGCTCCACCCTTTCCAGTGTCTGGGGAGGGTGTGGGGAGGAGAGACCTGAGTGTATTGGTAGTGGCCTCCACTTCTGGAAGCTACCACGGGAAAGATGCCTAACCCACAGAAAGAGATGTCCAACCTCCTACTGAGGTGGGAGGATGAGATGGGGGCAAATAACGAGGGAAGAAGAAGGGTCCGGTCTTGTCCGCTCTCCTCCCTCTGGAGGACCCCTGCCATATGTGCACTTAGTGGGTGTGCACTGGGTGGAGGGTGTGGAAAGCAGGGTCAGCATCCTCCAGGTCGAGGGAGGGCATTGCCAAGGCCGAAGGGACAGCAGTCTGCGTCTAGGAGAGGAGCTTCCCAGGCAAGCTGCACAGAGACGTGTCCAGCTTGAGTGCCAGGAAATCCTGCTTTCTAGAACGAGCCCTGGCAGTGGCTCCCTCTTTACTTGTGGGAAAAGCGCCCACATGCGATTGCACGTGGAGGGAAGCCAGGCAGAGTGGACTGCCTGGGGCTCCCAGCCATGGGGGTGCCGCCCGGGGAGGGGCCGTGCGTCTCCCGCCTGGTGCTGGGCCATGGGATGTGTTTGCATCCTCTCCCCGAGAGTAAAGAACCAGACCTGGAGAGAAGGACTCCTCATTTCTTTGCTCCCTTTCCCCTAAGGCCTGTGCGAATTAGTTTATCAGCCCATTCCTATTCTAGAAGAGTGTCAGGAAGCAAGAAGTATACTTTTCACACTAATCCGAAAAGATATGCGCACCCCAACGTTCACAGCAGCAGTCCATCAACTGACGAGTGGATAAAGAAGATGCGGTACACGGTGGAATATTACTCAGCCGTGAAAAAGAACGAAATTTTGCCACTTGCAGCAACATGGATGGACTTGGAGTGCATTATGCTAAGGGAAGTAAGTCCAGAGAAAGACAGATACTGTATATCACTTATATGTGAAATCTAAAAAATACAAAAATCTAAAAAAATACTTTTTTTGCTTAACAAAAAAAGCAGAGTCGCAGACATAGACAACAAACTAGTGGTTACCAGGGGGGAGGGGGAAGGGGCAAGAGAGGGATGAGGGAGTGAAAGGCACAAACTATTGGTGTAAGACAGGCTCAGGGATGTGTTGTACGACACGGGGAATATGGCCAGTATTTTGCAGTAACTGTATATGGAGTGTAACCTTTACAAATTGTATTTTTAAAAAAGCAAAAAGAAAAATTGGCCATACGCCAAAAAAAAAAAAAGAAAAAAGAAAAAATAGACTCTTCATGAGCTACATAAAGCCCACATTCCTGTGGAAACTCTCAACCAAGTAAAGATACGGGCAGCATCAGCTTCGTTTTGGGAAACTGAATTCTGTGCTGTGAGCCAGCGTGGAGAGCAGCCACCTACCTAACAGGCCATGGCAGTTGCCCGAAAGGCCTTGGCCGTTGGCGACGTAGAAGCCCAGGTGGTCTCGCTGGTAGGGGGCTGGCTTTTTGTAGAGGTGGAGGAGGATGACGAAGGCCACGTTGCCCTGGATGGCGATGGTGACCCTGGCGTTGGCGGACACCGACACCTCCAGCCCCTGGCTCCCCACGGCCGCGCTCTGGTTGCAGGGGAGGACCAGCCTGTCCCCACCATCCACGATGACCCTGGTGGGCGTGATCTCCAGGTAGGACCTCTCAGGCTTGTTGACGAGGATGGTGATGGTGCGGAAGTAAGTGCGCTGTTTCTTGTGGCCATTTGGGGGAGCGGGGGCCCCGATCAGCTCTCCGTTCACCGTCACGCCTTGAAGGCGGGGGGAAGAGAGCAGTGGTTAGAAAAACCACCCCCGCTCTCACGAGAGGGCTTGTCATCGGAATTTCCTTCCTCTCTTGTCCCTCTAGAATCAAGAACTTCCGCTCACACACAGGGACCTCCCAGTGCCCACTGAATGAAGGAAGGAAGGAACGAATGCATGAAGGTATGAGTGATATTTTTACCAACATCCTGGGTAGGAGAAGCTGATGTAGGTTTGGGTGAAAGTATCATAAAAAGGGGGTTGACATATACACGTTACTATATATAAAATAGATAACTAACAAGGACCTACTGTATAGCACAGGGAACTCTACTCAATACTCTGTAATGACCTATATGGGAAAAGAGTCTAAAAAAAGAGTGGATACATGTATATGCATAACTGATTCACTTTGCTGTACACCTGAAACCAACACAACATTGTCAACCAACTATATGCCAATAAAAATTTAAAAGTGAAAAAAAAATAAGTAAATAAATAAAAATTCTAAAAAAGGGGGTTGACATGTTTGTCTGCTTTCATTGCAGTGTCTCGTTAGAGTTCCCAAAACTCTTGTGTGGCCCTGACACAGTATTTTCTTACCATCAGTTTCCACTGCTCCAGATTTGGAGACCCTGGGACACCACTGAGTAGTGGGGGTAGAATGCGAAGATTAGGGGTTTTTTTTTTCGCTCCCCAAACTCAAGTTCTTTCACTTTCTAGGCAGAACTCACCAGAATCCGCATGATCAGAGACCAGCCTCAGGATGTGCCCGGGCTGTCCATCGATGTTGAAACAGACTGTGAGGTTGCTCAAGGGGAAATCTACAACAAAATGGGGGTCTCCATCCGCTGCCAGGACAGGATGAGAACGGGAGAGAAAATGAAAGAGAAGACATTTATCGGGCACCTTCTCTGCGTAAGCACTCTTCTGCTATTTTCTCATGAGTTATTGACTTAACCCTGTCAACAACGCATCCTCCGTGTCTACACGAGGAAGACGACTGGGAGGTGAAGTGATGCACCAGTTACGCAGTCCGTTCGTGGAAAGTAAATATCTGAATGCAGGTCCCCTAAATTCAAATATGAGGCTCCTGTCACCACACTGCAGTCAGACATAGACAGCTGAACTTTAGAGGGAAGCAGGGCGTCACCCTACACTCCCCATGACTACTGAGCCCACATTCTTCAATTCCCTGTGTGGCTTCCACTAATCACTTTCTTCCCCCTTTGCCCTCCCCAGTGAAGAGATGCGGACGAGAACTTCCTGTCCTGTGACCAGAGTGCCTTGGCCCTTAAGTCATTCACAGCGCCAGATGGACACAGCCCTTGCATGAGTAGTAATGACCAAGCCCAGTTTAGGGCTGGTGAGAAGTGAAGGACACAGAGTCAACGGGAGGTCAGGTGGTGCAGCCAGCAATGACCGTGGCAATCCCTCCTCTGGGTCCTACTGACTTTACCGCTCTCAAATTTGTGTCCGCGGATAAGACCACAAAGTTTGGCTGGCCCCCGTTCCTTACCCATTCTCCTCATTTTCGCCTCTGCTAAAGCTGTAGTCTTGCCTCTTACTGTACAGACAAAATATTTCACAAGAGTCTACGCCAATTCTCTTTTCTCGCGAGATTGGAGGGTTAGTTTCTCTCTAATTTATACACCAAACACAATGTGCTCCTGAATTCCTCTCTACTTTACGTGTACATGTATGTATACGCATTTGTATATGGTGGGGGGTATGCGCCAGGAGTTCAGTGTTTTCAAGCTACAAGCCAATTAATGTTCTTGGTGGAACTGCTGAAAAACCCTCTCTGTCCCCAGCGTGACTCAGAAGGGCCTTTGGAAGAAACTGGTTCAACTCACTGTAAAGTGCCTCAAGCACCCAGTGGATGGCAACTTAATAAAGAAATACAAGGCACTGGTCTTTTGTAGATGAAAAAAATAACACTCATTAGAGATAAAAGTCCATATTTTTGGCACTCTGTGGGTACAAATATAACTACGTGACAGTTCTCTGAGAGTTTCTTGAGCTCACACCATATTATTTCCACTCTAATCTTCCAAATCCCTTTATAAGGAAAGATGCTGCCTGCTCCAAAAAAGAGAGGAGAGGTCTGGAAGTCATTACTCCACGCTGCATCCAAGAGGAAAGATTTCCTGCATTCCATAACACGTGTGTCCAAAGGAACGACACGCTACCCACTGGAGACCATGTGTTTCCTCTCTCCAGAGCTAATCTCCAGGTTGTCCTGGGCTATGTGAACCTGCAGGCCCAGCACATCGGCAGCAAGGCAATAAGAAAGACTTACAAAGGCAGACGTGTACATTTGAAGAATAAAACCCAGCCCTTATTCCATCCAGATTTTTATTATAATCCCAGGAATATGGCCAAGGGAAATTTTAGGGTATTGTTATCTGTTCTTCCCTTCTAAAGCCAAGGATCATGAAAATAATAAAATAATAATGTTTAAAAACCTTGCATTGTCACAGATATTTGTAACACCAGAAGCTAGAAGCAAGCATACTTCAGATCTCTAAAAACAAACGTCTTTCCAGCTCAATCTTGACGCATGTGTAGCTCTGTCCATTCACCCTTCTATCAGGGCTCCTGCCAGGCTCCTCAGGACTGGGTTACCCGTGGGGTTTATGTGATGGTTTAATGACGATCCTGGTTTTGAGAACTGCCCCACGCTGCCGGTTTGCACTAAATAAATATGGGTCCTCACATCTCGTCCTATGAGCTGATGTTCTAACTGGCTTCCGGAAATTCCTGGTCATCCGCTTCCTAAACATTTCAACTCTCAAATCACACACCAGCACATTCTCTCCTTTACCTGAGGTTTTGGAGACTTTAATCTTTGGGTTGTATGGTTTCTTGAGAGCAGGTCCTAGAGAGGAGAAGGAAGAGATCCACCACCGTTATTCATTAAAGAGGAGGAAGTGAGAGGTACAGAGGGCCGAGAGGAGTGAAATACAGCTCTCAGATACGTTTGTGACAATTTAAACACATCTCTTTTAAAGGAGGCTCTTGGCCTCGCAACACAAAGTGAAGGTGTAAATGACGAGGCGTAACTATTTTATTCCTCTACAAATTCGATGATATTCTTCTTGTCTGTGATTTCTGTGTATATAATAGGAGAAAATATTCTATCACTCTTAAGGTATAGTTATGGGGGAGGGGGGACAGCAAAGTTGTTTAATGGGGACAGAGTTTCAGGTTTGCAAGATGAAAAAGTTCTGGAGATCTGTTTCACAACGATGGGAATATACTTGACACTACTGAACTACACACTTAAAAATGGTTACGATATAGAGAACAGACTGCTGGTTGCCAGGGGGGAGGGGGTTGGGGGAGGGATGGAGTGGGAGGTTGAGGTTAGCAGATGTAAACTTGTATACAGAGAACGGATAAACAACAAAGCCCTACTGTATAGCACAGAGAACTATATTCAGTATTCTCTGATAAACCATAATGGGAAAGAATATAACTGAATCACTTTTCTGTACAGCAGAAATTAATGCAACACTGTAAAGCAAGTATACTTCAGTTAAAAAAAAAGAATGGAAAAAATGGTTATGATGGTAAATGTTACGTTGTGTGTTTTTTGCAAAATAGCAATTTAAAACAACCAAAAATATACAAGAATGTAAAAGAAAAAGATAACGCGGTAATCCAGGTCTATAGCCACGGGTGTAAGTACAATTCACAAAGCAGCAGGCAAAAATAAACACTCAATTAAAGAATAACCTAAAAGTAAATTACTTTCTGTCAATAAATAAAATTAATATCTTATTTCAAATTGTCTGTATTAAGATTATGCTCCTCTTTACTGATTTTTGCCCCCCAGAAAATGAAGATCACAGTATCTCAATGTTTTTTAAGCGCTCCCTTCTCCAACTGGTCCCTGGTCATCCAGACACAGACAGAATCAGGCCGACCGCGAAGGGGGAGCGATATCTCGGTCTGAATGGCTGCTTCGAGGAGGCTTAAATTGTCACAGACACTCAAAAAAATCATAAAATTGAAACTAAAAAAGCATCTTCAGGGAAATCCTATGTCTAACAAGCCTTTGAGCAATCAGTCAGTTATTCCCTCATCTGTGTTCTTGGCCCTCTGAGTCTCGTGTCATTTGAGTTTGCTCTCTCCTGAAGCTGTTGAGATTTGAGCTGCAGACACTGAATCAAGATGTTACTCAAAAAGCCATCTTCCCTGGATGTGGCATGGATCTCGTAGCACGATGTAACAACATCATGCAACTTACTTTTCATCCTTTTCATCAGAACAAATATTGTACTCGTTTTGCCAAGACAAGTTCCCCTCTTTCTAAAAAGGCAACGTATCAATTTTCACCCCTACATCAGGTCTGAACTTTTCAATAAATTTCTAGTTCTACATGGGAAAGAGTATCTCACATGTCTAAGGACACTTATTACATACCAAGGCCTCTACACATTTAATCCTTGCAACAACCTTTCAGGGAAGATATGACTATCTACATTTCACAGGTGAGGGAATGGAAGCTCAGAGAGGTTCAGAAACCTGCCCCAAGCCACACAGCTGGCGAGGAGGAGCCGTGAGCTGAAACTCTGTCTGGATCCTAACCGTGTGCTCTCCCTACCATGCCCAGGTGATTCTCGGAGTTGAGGATATGAGGATCAAATGAGGCCCAGGGTTAATGTCAGTTCCCTCACCTTAGGACGTGTGAACCTGACAGGAAGTCAAGAAAAATGTCACACGTAAAAAAGTGCTATTTTCCATAAACAGATATTACTGAGAATATAACCCTCTGCTTTGGTTGAATTACTTTTCCTGTCCTTTTCCCATTCTTGGTGCTACTAATTTCCCCTGACAAACGGCACTGAGACAGATAATAAAAATTTCTGTTTAAACTCTGGATTCTCTTGAGAATCCAGAACTTAGTTCCTCCTATATATTAATATCTATAATAAAATAAAATTTTATTAATTTTATTAAATTGTAAACAAAATCATTAAAGTTTAAAAAGTAAAACTTTAATTTAGAAAATTGTAAGTAAAATTAATAAAATATGAGTAAATAAAATATATAATAAAATTTTATTTTCTCTATAAAATAATATTGTATTTTCTCAGGAAAATAATATCAAGCATATGCATAAATGACACAATTGAAGTACTTAAAATATAGAAAGGCATTTAAAAATGAGTATTTGTTTACTTGTCTGTTCATCCCTGTGCCTCCAAGAATGCCTGGTTCACGGGAGGCACTCAATATTGATGATTTATCGATATAGCCTGACTTTACTTTCTCGAATTTCTCTATAGAGATCCATGGTTTATAACAACACAAACACAAGCTAAGGCACTCTCTGAAGGCTAGGAGCTGCAGGTAGAGAACACGGTTTATAAGAATTGTAATACGAGAGAGTAAAACGGACGACCTTGGCCTGAAAAGGAGCCAGAAGGGCCATCCCGAGAGTGCCCTTACCTGGCTGCAGGTGGGCGCCCCTTAGGCTCTGCATCACCGTTTCGGGCCCTGTGGCCGCCGACGTGCCGTAGGCGTCCTCCGGGGTCTCTGTCCGCGGTGCTGACTTGAGCGTCATGGAGGTGAATGGAGTGAGGAAGCGATGGTTCACGGCCATAGCCTGTACCTCCTGCCTCAGCTGCTGCCTCTGCGGCTCCTCATTACTCTGCAGCCAGGAACTCAGCAGCTCCTTCAGCGTCAGGTAGCTCCAGAGACGCTCCAGGTGGTTGGGGTCCTCCTGGCCATCCCCCTTGGGCCTGGGGCTCCCCGGGACGTCGTTCCCCATCCTCCGGGGTTCCACAGGCACGTCCTTCTTGAGTACGACAAACTTCTTACTGTTGCTGGCCGTGACCTCCACGTGCAAGCGGTCCACCTCCCTGTCCACCAGCTTCCCTGCGATGATGATCTCCGAGCCATTGAAGTAGTTGGGGAACAGGGTCCTGGTGGCATGCTCTACCAAGCCGGGTGGATAATCCACGCGGATGTCCGAGAGGAGCGGGGTCCTGATCTCATCGTAGAATCTGGAGAGGAGGTACAGAGAGGGAGAATCGGGGCCTACACTAGCTGCAGGCAGGTCACGTCCTAGAGGAAATCACAGGCTGCCTGGGGGGGCGGATCTGATCTTAGAAGCAACCGAGTCCAACATTCCACCCAGTAGAACATCTCAGACAGGAGGCCGTGCAGCCATAGCTTGAACACCACTGGTGACGGGGAACTCACTATCTCACAAGCTCCCTCACCGTTTGCCAGACTTAAATTCTGGTTTCCTCTTCACCCCAGAACATAACACAGTCAGCGACCCCTTTCAACTGGCCATTGTGCGTCAGCATAAAAACACGATCACTGTAACTAGCAGGCAACGTGGAGCTGACGTTACCTATCCCACCTCCCTCTCAGGGTGGAATTAGAGTAAATACAGGCATAAATCGCTTTATTGCACTTCAAAGACCTAGCATGTTTTCGCAAAATGAAGGTTTGTGGCAATCCTGCATCGTCAGATGATAGTTAGCATTTTTTAGCAATAAACTATTTTTCAATTAAGGTGTGTACATGACACTGTTGCATGCTTAATAGACTACGGTGTGATGTAAACATAACTTTTTTTTGCCTCTTCCGTTGCGGAGCACAGGCTCCGGACGCGTAGGCTCAGCGGCCACGGCTCACGGGACCAGCCGCTCCGCGGCACGTGGGATCTTCCCGGACCGGGGCACGAACCCGCGTCGCCTGCATCGGCAGGCAGACTCTCAACCACTGCGCCACCAGGGAAGCCCGTAAACATAACTTTTATGTGCTCTGTTAAAGCAATCCACCTGTGGGACTCGCTTTATTGCTGTGGTCTGGAACTGAACTGCAGTGTCTCTGAGGTGCCTCTTGAGATGAGGAAGTGCTTTGAAGTGTCAGGAAGACAGTTACAACCCTAAGAGCTAACGGAACACCTAACCTGTGAAAGCCGTCCTGCCAATACTTCACGTAGGTTTTCCCCTTAAATTCTATCATCTGACCAGAATCCTCATTTCACAGCTGGGGAGACCGAGGCACAGACAGTCTTAAAGCCTCAAGTCACAAGGCAGGACCAGAACGTGAACCCAGATCCACCCAGTTGCAAGACCCACGGCGATGTCTCCCATGAAAGGGGTGATGAGCAGACTCGCGGTCCGTCCTCACGTCCGAGCCTCCCGCTGGGCCTGCCCTCCCCCCGCCCCAAGGACACAGACAGGCCCACGGACCCGATGAGCTGGGCGCGGGCGTCGTGGTCCTCGTGGACGTGCCGTGTGAACCCACAGTTCTCCAGGGACAGCTTCTCCAGCAGCTTGAAGTCCACGTCGGCCCCGATGCCCACAGTGAAGATGCAGACCCGGCCCTGAGCGGCCTCCCTGGTGTTGCTGAGGACCTTCACGGTGTTGGTCTCCCCGGCGGTGGGCTTCCCGTCTGTCAGGAAGATGACCAGGGACACGCTGCGGTCCTCCATGTCGTGGTGGGCCATGAAGTCGTTGAGAAGCTTGATGCCCCTCTGCAGGGCCCCGTTAATATCCGTGCCTGCGGGACAGAGAACAGGACCCCTGAGGCGCCTCGCCACCTCCTTTGCCTGGACACACCTTCTCGGGCTCCTCACGGGCACCCGCAGCGGTGACGCGTGGGGAAAGCAGCCACCTGCATCCGTGGGGTGACTCCATGTCACAAAGACTGCTAGAAACTTGGCAAATGACTAGGGACAGCGGAGAATTAGATAACCTTGTCCTGAAGGTGGCTGATGGCACGCCAGCTTAGGCATCTCCACTCCCTTAGCGTGAACGGTTTCCACCTCCTTTTTGGAGAATCGCCTTGGAAAGGGAAGGAGGGTGCTGGGTGCAGGAATTCAGAGAAAGAAAGCGTCCCAGAGGGAAGGGAACGGCACAGAAACGAGGAGGTGGGGATGTGGAAACCATCACGGTGACCTCACTTGTGTCCTGGGGCTGGAGGATGCTGATGAAAGCACTCATTTTTTTTTTTTTTTTTTTTTTTTTTTATTGCTGTCATTGTCTTCCCTGCTTCCTGCCCCTTCAGGATCATTCCTGCTTGTTAGGACCCCACCAAGCGAAGGCTTTCAAGTTTACACCTCCTACCCCTGCCGTTTATAATTCAGACACGCTTGTCATTGCAGCTCTGATTAAAGTCAGGGGACAGTGTCTGTGGGAGGTGCTGGACAGGTATTTTGCTTGGGGGATGGAGAGACGGATGGTTGGTGGAAGTCAAAACTGCCAACTAACATGAGGTTTCTGGATTAGCTAAGAATTTCATTCAACTCTGCTGCTGCTATTCTACCATCGCCAAGAAAAACTGAGAGTTCTTACTGCAGCCGTGAATACTTACTTCCTTTTTCTGACTGCACTGGGGTTTTGTTTTGTTTTGTTTTGTTTTGTGGTTCGCAGGTCTCTCACTGTTGTGGCCTCTCCCATCGCGGAGCGCAGGCTCCGGACGCGCAGGGTCAGCGGCCATGGCTCACAGGTCCAGCGGCTCTGCGGCATGTGGGATCTTCCCGGACCAGGGCACAAACCCGTGTCCCCTGCATCGGCAGGCGGACCCTCAACCACTGCACCACCAGGGAAGCCCTGAGGTTTGTTTGTTTGTTTTTAATGGCCTTATTGACATACCAAAAATGTCATGCATTTTGGTCGCTAGGGATTTTTTTCTTTTTTCGCCGAGCTGCATGGGTATGCAGGATCTTAGTTCCCCGACCAGAGATCCATCCCATGCCCCCAGCAGAGGAAGTGCGGATTCTTAACCACTGGACCACCAGGGAAGTCCCAAAATTTTCTCCCATTTTAAGTACACAATTAATGATTTTTAGTAAATTTATGAAGTTGTGTACCCATCACCACAATCCATCCTCCTGACCGGAGTGATTTTTATCTCCCTGCAAAATGTACCATATTTGAGTGAACTAGACAATTTTCCCCACTGCTTCACATCCTCCAGAATTTCTGGCTAAAATACATATGACTATGATTGTGCAAACACATTGATAATTAGTTCTAAAATGTACACATGGCCCGAACATAAGGGACAGTTACAGCTGAAACAGTATTTAACATTTCTTTGGGTTCACTCACTTGCCTTTCTGAATGCCCAGCCTAATTTCACACTGCCTCTGGATATGTGGGCATGAACCAAAAGGCAGGTGCTTATTTTCTCTTTAACCTAGAACGTGACAATGATGCCAAATCTCTCACTGCATTTTAAAGACCAGGAGAGCCCAGGCAAAGGACGCACTTAGCTTTTCTTTCACGAGACACCAAAGCACAGCACGGCTTGGCATTGAACATTCGTTAAGTTGGGGCATCTCCCGCACACTTAACAATGGGGGGGGGCCTTTCTCCCCAGGGAGCAGCCCCAACTATTCTGCCGAGAGCTCCCCCAGGGTCATCTAAGGACCCAAGTGCACCAGCAAGAGGGACCACTTGGGTAAAATGGCCATATCTGACACCTAGAGAGGACTTCCTGTGTGCAGCCACTGTTCTAAGTACTTTAAATATTTTAACTCTTCTCGTCCTAATAACAAGTCCATTATTATCGTCGCTTTACAGATGAGGAAACTGAAGCATAGAGAGGTTAAATGACTCATAGCTGGTAGAGCTGGATTCAAATCCAGACAGTCTGGCTTCAGAATCTATGTGGCTTCAGAATCTATGCTCATCTCCTGAAATGACACTTTTCTGAGAGAAGTAGATTAATTTTCTGTTCACCTGCAGAGGTTTGGACAATGAAGTCCCAAGAAAAAATAAAAGAAACCGATAAGGTTTCGATGGTTTAGATTCCAAAATACACACAACTGTTTTCTAAAGCTTTATCTCCACCTTCCACACACTAAGGATTCTCATAGCAAGCAGTACCATTAAAATCATTTAAATAATTTTAATGCATATTCTTTGAGTATGCACTGTAGGTCGGGAGCTATGACAGGAAACAGGGGCTAAACAAAGACGAAGGAGAGCTTCTTCCCTCAAAGACTTGACCTTCTTGTCAACTTCCTGCTGTAGATCATCACTATAATATTAAATATAACCTTTCATTTCTCCTATCAACCAGTAAAACGGTAACTAGATGGTGTTGCTGTAGAGACTGGTAGGAAATCCCATTTGTAAATCGAAATTCCATCCAAACAAGATCAAGTTCCCAATGAAGTTCATTTGGGAAGCCAGGACTTTGCCTTGGATGGAAAATAACAAATATATGAGTGATGAGAAACTGAGATAGAAGAGGATGGACAGAAATGGGTGTTTTCCATGTTTCCACAGGCATCCAAAGAAGAATTATCTGAGACGCCTAGGAGACGGTGTCTCTACAGGGGCCTTTAAGAAAGGTGTCAAAGGGTCAGGCTCAGGTCCAACAAACAGTCCAATATTGAGCACCTGCCACGCATCCACTGTCCTAGTGATGGATGTAACAGCAGAAGTCAGCTCTGTGTCCAGGGCTGAAGGAACTCACATCCAGCACAGTTGGTAACACACTGTTCTGATTCTCTAACCTTGGAGTCCTTTGTGGCCTTTTCCCGCATCTGCGTACTTACCTCATCAAGACCCCCCAGCCAAGTGTGCAAAACCTCAGAGTCCTCCCCTTTCCACCCAGAGCACCGCCCAGGCCACCTGGGGTCCAAGAGGACTAACAGCTCAGGAGGGCAGCTTCATCTGCTGCTTCCTAAGGTGCTTATATTCAAATACAAAAAACACTGAATCATCCATTTGGCTTTCATTCCCCACCCCAAAAAAACAATTTACAAAAAGAGCTGCATTGTTTGGGATCTGTGAGATAAACCAGGAAAGGCTCCAAAACCTATCAGGTATTCCCCCCCACTAACTTACTTGACCATCTTAGTTTGGGGCCTGGAAGAGGAGAAACAAACGCCTGGGAAAGCTCTCCCCTGTTATCTCCTTTCCTGTGATCAGCGTCAGCTTTCAAATCCTCGTCTCTGGGCAGAAAGTTAGCTACTCACGTATCCCGTCGAGGCGAGTGGGCAAAGCCGGATGCATGTTTACCTCCGGTCGGTGACATGTGGTGAATGTAGACTTTGCCATCTCTGATATTGTTGGGAGTAACTGACACCAGATGGTCCTTCCACACTTTGACCCGGTTGGAAAATCCAATGATATTGAAACGGTCCTGGGGTCGGAGGTCATGCAGAATCGTGAAAAGGGCATCTTTGGTCTAGGCAAACACAAAAGCAAAACCAGTCACGTCTGAGTGCATGAGTCCACCCGTCCCCTGGCTTGGAAACTGCACGCTGGGGACGATCCCAGGGTTAAAATTAAGTGCCTGCTACATAAAGGGACTCGGATAAATGTCAAGGAACTTTGTCACCTAGCTGGAAAAACAACCAGCATTAATATGTTACAATTTCATAGAAGACACGAATGGGTGTTTCATATATGAACCATCTCATCTGCTGGAATCCACGGTGCATCTAGCCTCTGTATCTTTCACCACTGCTATTCTCTAGACCTGGAATGTTCTTCCTTACTGCCTCACGCCCCTGTTTCATCTGCCAAGCCCCTCGTCATTCAAAACCCAGCTAACATGCTATATTCTGTATTTGCAACATTTTCTAGCTCCTCTAAAGAGAGCACACATCTTCGCTCCTTTAGGCCAGCACTGTCCTCAACATACTCACACAGAAAAGTGTGTATTTCCCGTCATGACTACAGTCTGCTACATGCCTCTTTCCCTTCCTCCACTGTCAGCTCTCTGAAGGCAGGTGCATCTATTTTCTTATCACCCAGAGCAGAGGAGAACTCCTGACACATAGGAGGCGCTAGAGAGAAGTTCAGCGGATGAACAAATGCATGGACACTTCATGAGTTATAGATGAAGGGTATGAATGATAAATACCACTGGAATTTAAAAGAGAACGAAGCATTGCAGGCTGGAGTGATGTGAGAAGGTGTCACAGAGAAGGGGGAATTGAGGATGAGACCCAAAGGAACTGGGTAACTTGAGAGACGAGGGAGGGCATCCCGAAAAGAAGCAAAGGAGGTCGGAGAGACGGCTGGAGGAAAGCAGAGAGGTGACACAGGTGGGTGACACAGGTGAGATCCGGAGATGCTGAGTGAATGAAAGGTGTGCAGGTAAGTCAGACATGACTTGTGGAAAGAGGAAAGAAACCATCAGAAACGGAAAACAGAAAAGCTCCAGGACTGCAAACGAAGCAACCAACAAGGGATTAATCTCCACAATATACAAACAGCTCATGTAGCTCTATATCAAAAACAAACAACCCAATAAAAAAATGGGCAGAAGATCTAAATAGACATTTCTCCAAAGAAGACATACAAATGACCAAAAAGCACATGAAAAGATTCTCAACATCACTAATTATTAAAGAAATGCAAATCAAAACTACAATGAGGTATCACCTCACACCAGTCAGAATGGCCATCGTCAAAAAATCTACAAACAATAAATGCTGGAGAGGGTGTGGAGAAAAGGAAACCCTCTTACACTGTTGGTAGGAATGTAAATTGGTACAAGCACTATGGAGAACAGTATGGAGGTTCCTTAAAAAACTAAAAATAGAGTTACCATGTGATCATGCAATCCCACTCCCAGGCATATATCTGGAGAAAAACATAATTCAAAAAGATACACACACCCCAATGTTCACTGCAGTGCAATTTACAATAACAAAGACATAGAAGCAACCTAAATGTCCATCAACAGAAGAATGGATAAAGAAGGTGCAGTACATATATACAATAGAATATTACTCAGCCATAAAAAAGAATGAAATGATGCCATTTGCAGCAACATGGATGGACCTAGAGACTGTCATACTGAGTGAAGTTAAGTCAGACAACTATCATATGATATTGCTTATATGTGGAATCTTAAAAAAGGGTACAAATGAACTTACCTACAAAACAGAAATAGTTACAGATGTAGAAAACAAACTTATGGTTACCAAGGGGGAAAAGGGGGGAAGTGATAAATCAGGAGATTGGGACTGACATAAACACACTACTATATATAAAATAGATAACTAATAAGGACCTACTGTATAGCACAGGGAACTCTACTCAATACTCTGTAATAACCTATATGGGAAAAGAATCTGAAAAAGAATAGATAAATGTATATGTATGACTGATTCACTTTGCTGTACACCTAAAACTAACACAATAATGTAAATCAACTATACACCAATAAATTTTTTTTAAAAAAAGAAAAAAGAAAAGCTCCAGGAACCTGGACAAGAGTTTCTTAAACAATCAACTCGATATTGTGAGCAAGCACTGCTTTCTCTAAACAAGCATTATTGCTAGACATTGAAAGAGATGTGGCATATGAGGTATAAGGGAGGGGATGCTCATTACGTCATTGCCATGTAATGTCATTGCCATGACCTCTGCCACCTTTCACAGGGGTGAAGAGCACTTCTCTGTAAGGGCAGGAGGGCTGGGGTTCACCCTGGATCCATCACTTACTACCTGTGTGGCCCTGACAGATAAAGACAAAGAAATACTATGATATCACTTACACATGGAATCTAAAAACAGGACAAAACCCAAACTCATAGAAAAAGCGATCAGACTTGTGGTTACCAGGGGCACCAGGTGGGGGTTGAGGGAATTGGATAAAGGTGGTCAAAAGGTCCAGACTTCCAGTTACGAGATACATAAGTCCTGGGGATGTAATGTACGACATGACGACTACAGTTAACACTGCTGTGTGGCATATTTAAAAGTTGTTATGAGAGAAAATCTTAAGAGTTATCATCACAAGGAAAAAAAAGCATTTTTGATCTATGAGATGAGGGATGTTCACTAAACCTATTGTGGTAATCATTTCACAGTAAGTCAAACCATTACACTGTACACCTAACCATACACAGTGCTGAATATCAACTGTATCTCAATACAACTGGGGGGGAAAGATTAAATGCCAAAAAATTAATGGTCCCATTCTCTGAGATCCTCTCTCAGCACACACATCTACTTTGCACTTATCATACTGCATTATCATGATTTCCTCAAGCCCTTTCCCACCTCAGGACCTCTTCACCTGCTGTTCCCTGTGTCTGGAATGCTCTTCCCTAGAGTCTGCATGACCGCTGGCCCCTCCTCATCCTTTAGTTCTGGGCTCACTCGTTTCTCTGTCCTCTCAAGCCTGGCACCCTGTTCTCTGCCTTCACAGCGTCGATAGAGAGCATGTCATTACATATTTGTGCGTTAACTTGACTGTCCAACTCAGCTCCATGCCTCCGAGAGCAGGAGCTTTCTCTGTTCCATTACTCCTGTGTCATACCCAGCTATGCCTGCACGGCAGAGTCTTGATACATTTTTCCAGAAAAAAGTGAATGGTGAATAAACTGTCCATCTGTCACGCTAGACTCCACAAAACAGCTGTCCCCTTGCTCCTCCTCACCCTCCCAATACAACAGTTGGCGCATTGTGGGCTGTCAGTATGTCAGTAAATATCTGTTGAATGAGTAATTGAGACAGAAAGAAGGAGAGAGAGAGAGAGGGAATTTTATGGCATGAATACAAAGGAAGTAAGAGAGACACAGCCCCCATCCTTGAGAAGCTAAGACAGGGAACACTGAGAAGGATGACGTGCAGGAAACAAGAGCTGAATGATGGATAGCACTGAAGCAAAAATAAATAGATCAGATCATGACAATAAACAGATGTGGGTGGAATGCCCTGAGCACTGATGCTGATGGAATTCCCGGAAGCTTGCCTCACCTTGACCCCTCATCCTTCCACTCTGAGCCAACACAACCCCAGCATGAGCAAAGACGGGCTTGGCGTCATTCTCAGTCCAAGAATCTACACCTCTGGGAAGTCTGAAGGTCCACAACTGGGAGGTGACAGATGGGACCACAGCAAGCGGTGGCCATCCCTGAAACAACAGAGTTTGGAGCCCGACACTAAGGCAGGCACTTGGAAATGTTCCCGCTGCTGGGGCTCAGAGCTGGCTGGGCACCCCAGGGTGCAGGCTGGACCTGGGCAAACTCGTTAAAAGGCTGCCGTTTGTTTAGCTGCTGGCATCCTTAGGGATCCTTAAATAGCGTGCTAAAGCCCTCGAGAGGGGCTGGCCTGGCTCCTTTGCTGATTATTTCCCCGTCGTGATGGATGCTCTGCTTTAGGAATAGTCCTTCGAGCCTCTCCACCCTCCTCCCCTGAGCTCAGCAACGACGGGTTTACTTATGACCTTGTAAGGCCACAGCTGTAACTTATCCTCATGTGCACCAGGGCAGGCAGACCTGTGGGCTCCCAGTGGCTCGATTTCCAATTGCCTTAGAACCTTTGGTCTCCAAGTCCTCATCCCAAGAGACCTGGGCAGAAGCTGCCTGGAGCCACCACCATCCGTTAACCCTTTCCGAGCTCCGACCGTCTCCTTAGATGGCGGGGACTGGGGAACTCTGCGTTCTGTAGAAGGCTGAACAGGCAGGAGGAAGGTAAGGGTCCAGATAGAAGAGTAAATGTGAGGGGGCTTCAGCTGATACTTCTGCACCCTGTGTTTATACGCTGAAGATGAACAGAAACCTGGTTGGACTTTTTCCAAGAGTACAGCCCAGAAAACAGGGTAAGCGCACTCCAGAAAGATCAGAGAAAGCCCAGAAAGGCAGAGAATGTACAATCCAAGCTGGTTTGAAGGCCTGAGCTACGCTGAAGGCTCCAATTGATCAGATCCACTCCTTGTGGGTCCCAGAGGGCAATCTGCAAAGACCAGTCTGTACATGTAATGAGAAGGGCTCCTTATGACGTTCCAGGTTGTGTTTGGACTGAAGAAAGATACAGAAGGTACACAGATACAACGAATAGAGGAAAAACTTCTTATTGTTCAGATAGTAAAGAAGCACCTTGGCCTGGAAGGAGCATTTAGACAAGATTCCTTTTAATCTGAGCCATGTAGAATCACAGAGAATAGGGGTGAGTCCCTGCTTGAAACTATTCCATGGTGAGGAATCCTTCTTTTTTTTTTTTTTCTAAATTTACTTATTTATTTTTAATTTTTGGCTGTGTTGGGTCTTCGTTGCTGCGAGTTGCGGCGAGCAGGGGCTACTCTGTTGCAGTGCGCGGGTTTCTCATTGCGGTGGCTTCTTTTGTGGTGGTGCACGGGCTCTAGGTGCGGGGGCACGTGGGATCTTCCGGGACCAGGGCTCGAACCCGTGTCCCTTGCACCGGCAGATGGATTCTTAACCACTGCGCCCCCAAGGAAGCCCGGAATCCTTCTTCTTATAGGTATTTTCCTTGGGTGGAGAGGAGGGGAAAGAAGTATTTCCTTTGAAAACTGTCTTAGAAGTTAATTCCAGGGCCGCCTTTGGTTTATCATTCAGTAAGCCTTTTCGTCTCTGTCCATTTAAATTCTTTCAGGAACAAGGTGCATGTGAATAAATAAAGACAAGCTCTCGGTTTCAGATTCTCTATGCATTCAACATGGTTGGTGATGGTCCCTCTCGCTCTAGTGGGTCTTCAGGAAGCAGAACTCTGTAGGCTTCCCTGATGGTGTCTGTGGAAGGCGCAGGGCCAGGCCCCGGGAGGTACAGCCCCCTTTTCACCCTCCAATCACGCAGCCCTTCATGAGGGCTGCTCCCGGGGAAGGGAGTGTCTGCTGGGCAGCTCTGTCCTGCGGGCTCTGGGCCCTGCATTAAGCCGTCCTACACATAAGGGATGGCCCTCCCTTCCCCCTCCCTGCAAAACTGAGCCTCAGCAGCTGAAGGCTCTTGGCACAGCCTTCCCGGGGTGAGCACCCCCTGTGCTACCCACCGTGTTGTGAACACCTCTTAGACATCCCCCAGGAGACAAGCATCGTGCAATCACGCCCTCAGGCTGACCCATCAGTGGAGCCCATGGAAAACCCAGCTGCCTGCCCACTCCATCGGGGTGCCCGCTGACGCAGCTTTCCTCAGACACTTCTGTGTCCCTGCCAAACCACTCACCAGCAACTAACTCTGACACAAAGGGCTTCTGTACCACAGACCCTGGGTTGTGACATCATAGAGGAAATCCAAGTTCAAGGGTACTAGATCCTAGCCACGCCATGCTTTCAGCAGAACGGACTTGCTGTGCTCCGAAGCAGTCCTATCACTTGTCTTGTTCTAAAATGTTTACCAAGGAGCTGACCTCTTCTCTTTCCTGGGTCCACACCCTCCTTCTGGATGAACCCGAGAGAAAAGCATCTATGATTTTTCTCACCGAAAACAAAAGAAATCAAAGACCTTCTGAAAGTCTTGCTTGAGCCATGAAAGAGAATCATGATCAGCAGATACATACCCTGAAAACAGCCCTAAGTTTCTGAGAGGTAATACTGGGGAGTGAAATACACCGAACAGGAACTGGGCACAAGTGGGCCTTCTCCCTTCCCAGGTGGGTGGAGATAAGGGACACAGGTGGGGGGACCAGAGGGAAGTGTGTGCAGCTCACCCTCCTACGAGCTGTAGTCCCTCCTGATGCCAGCAGGGGGACACCTCTGGGCCCAGGACTGGCAATGGAGTCCTTCCAATGGAAGGACAGACAGAAATAAAAAAATAGTCTGTTATCCCATCAAAGTTTGCAACATTAGGTGCTCCCTGCAACCTCAAACCACCTGTCTAAGCCGGCACTGAGGAGGACAGAGGCCCACCATCCCGGCCTCTCTCTGTACCCTCCGCAGGCATACACCCCACATCGCCCTGGAGTCAAGGTCACAGCTAAGGCCAGAGCAGCCACAACAAGCCAGCTGGATGTGGCCGGTCCCTGGGTAGCAATTATGCTTCAGCGGCAGTATTCCAAGACCATGGCATTTCACACGGATTCTGCAAAAGGCAGCACACCCTTACATGGACATGCTACAGGTCTTTCAGTGATTTGAGGGGAAGTCTTCCAAAATCGTATCGAGACTGACCCACCAAATAATTGTTTTTTTTAAAAAAAAAATCCCAATTTTAGGAGCAAGGCAATAAATTGAGTGAGAAAGACCATTTCTCCATAATATATTTGTGTCTATATCATTGTTACACTTTCCAAAGAATCTAGCAACAGATTGGTTTCAGAGAAGAACCTGAAATATTAAAAATGTTACCCCACTGATGACAGTATAGGCACAGTTCAAGAGGTTATGTAAACTCATAAAGGAAAACAGTGATAACACAAAGCTTGGTGCCCTCCTGTCTCCTCTCTGCCGTAAATAGCTCCTGAAATGGAACACATTATTATATAATTTGTATTAAAAATAAAAACTTTAAACTGTAATAAAAGAAACATAAACCATCAAAATGTGTCTCTGTCCAATATGAGGAATCTTGTTTGAAGAAACTAAACCTATTTTTCTCCTGGCCAAAGTGTTCCTTTTAGAGAAGGAGCTGAAACTCAGAAGCTTTCTTTATATAATTGGAAAATTGGGGATAGAAGTCATCATATTTCCCAATATTTTAAAACAGTTTATAGTAAGTGCTAAATATTAATTTGACATTTCACCTAGGAGTAAATGGAGAAAACTATTTCTTTGGTCTCTACATTGTCTGCACTATTATGAAGAGCATATTTTCAAAATTAAGCAAAATCATAAGGCTCCCATATTTAAAAATACATTATTTTAAGCTATTGTAATTTCATTTACTGTTTGAATTCTAATTTCAAATGCTCTTTCAATGCATTACCGTGCTAAATTATAACTCTGGTTCTGATTACCCAATCTGTGTAAAAATGTTAAACGGTTGTTCCTTCATAGCAAGAGAAAAGCACTGTTCTAGTAAAAGTTCAGATCTAAATTCCAGTATTACTTCAGGACTGGTTCTAAAAGAGAATAGTTGTTAACAACTAAATTCTGGCTAAATAAAAAAAAGTCTGAATAGGTTTAGATATTAGAGCATCTTTTGCAATATAAACATAACTATATTTCATGAGTCTGTGTTTGGATAACATTATTCTAACTTGAGAAGCAAACTCTCATATGAATGCTCTGGATAACATTACAATCCATCACCTAATATTTTGACTTTGCTTTGACAAATGTATCAGGTATTTACCTAATAACGTCATGGTACATTTTTCTAAAAAGCTCTTTGCCAATAACATTTCTTTGATTCTTTATGATGTAGTAAGCACATCTATTTCTCGTGCTTGATGTAGAAATAACTCAAGACTCAAAAGAGATCATCTTGGGCTTCCCTGGTGGCGCAGTGGTTGGGAGTCCGCCTGCCGCTGCAGGGGACGCGGGTTCGTGCCCCGGTCCGGGAGGATCCCACATGCCGCGGAGCGGCTGGGCCCGTGAGCCATGGCCGCTGAGCCTGTGCGTCCGGAGCCTGTGCTCCGCAACGGGAGAGGCCACAATGGTGAGAGGCCCGCGTACCGCAAAAAAAAAAAAAAAAAAAAAAAAAGAGATCGTCTTTTTCACTTCTCTTCACATGGAAGGTTAGTAGTTATCACGATTTGCTCACACGGCTGATCCCATCCCTCTTACTCTGGCCAAGAATATAACCTCACCACTTCTATCCAGGCGGTCATAGGCTCCAGGTGTTCATTCACAGGTATGGGCTCCCTGCTCAAACAGGAAGCAGATAAGAGGATGCTAACCAAGAAAAGTTCACCTAAGTTTACAGATCTTTATAAATGGGGTCCTTCAGCCACGTTCTGACACACCTACTGGCTAAGAGGATTGAGTTCTTGGTCCCCAGTGCCAGGTCTAGATTCTGAAGTTTATATTGCCCAGCTGCATGCTTGGATTCTGGAGCCCTTCCCGTTTCAGTCTACAGATTTTTGCGGTGTCTGACTCTCTGACCACCCCTTGACCCACCCAACTTTCCCTTAGGTATGAGTTCTCATGATTTCTGTGTCCCTGGCATAGGTCCACCTAGGCTACTCGCTTTAATACCCAGGAATGTGCCCTGACGAACATCAAGAATATAACAGAACGATGTGGGGAGGCTGTGAAAAAGCCACAGTCAGTGAGAAACAGCGGAACAGTTATGAAAGAAATGTACACAGCACATCAGCACATGAGGATCGTACACACAAGGAAATCGAGGAAGTGGAGTCGCCCTCCAGCAGGCTGGGAGAGTGGCGGTGTCCCTGTGTCTGCCATGACTCTGCCCCTTGGTGTCCCCTCCCTGCGTCCTCTGCTTGCTCAGCTGTGCACCTGAGGACTTGTGACACTATCCCTGCCTCTCCAATCAGAATGGTTTTCAAGTTACCTAATCCAAAATATTACCACAACCTTACGGCTATAACTTATTCACTCTTGTCTCGTAGCTCTCTTCATGTTTTTCCCCAATTCACTCCGTCCTTTCCTGCCGTCTTCAAGGACTAGCTCCTAGGTCACCTCCATCATTAATCTTTTGTCCAGTACCTCAAGCCCTTTCCTTTCCACCAAATTCTTTCCACTATCTAGAATACATGGCATGTTGGATTTGATTAATACCTGATTATCTATACTTCCTTTCCCCAGCAGAATTCTAAGGTCTTTTGTTAAAGTGACTTAAACAGGATGCTTTTCCTCTTTTTTTAACTGAAGTATACTTGATGTATAACATATAAACTACAGGTGTACAATAAAGTGATTCACAATTTTTAAGGGTTATACTCCATTTATAGTTATTATAAAATATTGGCTATATTTGTGGTATACAATACATCCTTTTAGCTTATTTTTTTTTTTTTTTTTTTTTTTTTTTTTTTTTTTTTTTGCGGTATGCGGGCCTCTCACTGTTGTGGCCTCTCCCGTTGCGGAGCACAGGCTCCGGACGCACAGGCTCAGCGGCCATGGCTCACGGGCCCAGCCGCTCCGCGGCATGTGGGATCTTCCCAGACCAGGGCACGAACCCGTGTCTCCTGCATCGGCAGGCGGATTCTCAACCACTGCGCCACCAGGGAAGCCCTTTTTTAGCTTATTTTATACCTAATAGTTTGTACCTCTTACTCCCCTAGCCCTGTCTTGCCCCACCCCCCTTCCCTTTCCCCACTGGTAACCTCTAGTTTGTTCTCTCCCTCTGTGAGCCTGCTTCTTTTTTGCCATGTTCACTAGTCTGTTGTATTTTTCAGATTCCATGTATAAGTGATATCATACAGTGTTTGTCTTCCTCTGGTGCTTTTCTTATATATACTCTTCCTCTCGCCTCCATGTTTTTGCACGTTATCTCTCTCTCCCTCTCCCTTCTCATCCCATCCCTGAATTAACTTCTGAAAGACTCAACTATCCCCTCCCCTGGGAAGTATTCATTATCCCCTACTCCATCCCGCAGAAAAGAACTGACCAGCACCCCCATCGTGCCGTGACTGGACCCTACCTATGCCTCTATCACGGGGAGCACTTCGCATACAATTTTCTCCATGACTTTTCTTCTCTGGACCTCTTGGGAGAAAAGGCTCTGTCTTACTTATCTCTGTATCCCCATGCCTCATACCTCTCCCACAGCACATAATCCACATGTATTTCATTCTTGGAGAATCTGAAGTCTGGAGTCAAAGCCAAGATGCCATCCTGAGGGAGAGTGGGTGGGGTCCTAAGCAAGAGAACAAGGTGGCTGTGATGTCAGACCTGGGCAGGTCTTAGGAATTGTACCCCCTTTCCATCAGCCAACCAAGCGGATGCAATCCAGGAATAACAATGCTTTCTGACACTCTGATAATCATTCCACATTTGTTATCTCATTTAATCCTCTTTGACTTATAGCATTTATCTCATTGTTACTCGTAGCACAGGTTTCCTATCTAGCCCCTTACAGAGAAGGTCTGCTGACTGCAATCCCCACTGGAAAGACGTAAGTGCAAGGTCAGGATGCTAGGAAGGGGAAGCTAGGCTTTGGGTTATACAAAGACCGTGCTTTCAGATGCTGACCACAAGGCCCGCACTCTGAACAGATAATGCAAGAGTGCTCGAAGCTCTGTATTGTTCATGTTTCCTTCCTACGATAGCCACATAGCACCTTCATTCGGAGATCCTCAAAACTTTTTAAACATGACCTCATTTAGCTCAATCTTAACTGCCTCAACAAACTTTTTAAATGGGTGCCTCCAATTTATTTAAAATTATCTATATGATCTTTGTTGAAGAGCACGTTTTTTTTCTTGCAACAAAAAAATTCAAGTTTTCATTGACGGCCCAGGGTAAAAATATTTTGCCCCCTGTCCATCATTTATTTCCTCATTTTCTGAGTCTGAGCCAAAAGACACCAGCTTCCCGCACTGCCTTCTGTTCACGGCCCTGAGTCCCAGACCTCTGTTTTGCAATGTATTTCTGAGACATGCATCTGTTAGTGGCACTGTCTGGACAAAGGCAGCTCAGGAGATGAGGATAAATGCCATCAACTGAAATAGTATTCCTAGACAATACCAATTAGCTGTCACTCTAGATCAGGGGTCAGCCATCCATGGCCTGGGGGCAGAGTCCAGGCTGTTACTTCTTCTTCTTCTTTTTTTTTTTTTTTTGTGCTATGCGGGCCTCTCACTGCTGTGGCCTCTCCCGTTGCGGAGCACAGGCTCCGGACGCACAGGCTCAGCGGCCATGGCTCACGGGCCCAGCCGCTCCGCGGCATGTGGGATCTTCCCGGACCGGGGCACGAACCCGTGTCCCCTGCATCGGCAGGCGGACTCTCAACCACTGCGCCACCAGGGAAGCCCGCTACTTCTTTTTAATAAGTACAATTTTATGGAAAGATGACAAGCCCTTTTCTTTGCACGTTGCAACAGCTGCCTTTGCGCTACAACAGCAGAGTTCAGTCATTACGACAGAGACCATCCAGCCTGTAAAGCTTAAGATATTCATTGGTCTGTTATTTTTAGAAAAAGCTTGCTGAACCCTGTCCTAGAGAACTGGAAAGAGGGAAACTGGACATTGTGCCATTAACTGGAGTCATGCTTGTGTTATTAACTGGAGTCATGCTTTCAGAGGCTAACCACAAGGCCTGCATCCGGAAAAAGTAAGGCAGGAGGACCCAAACCTTATCCTGTCCATTTTTTATTTCCATGACAGTTGCATGGTGCCAACCTCTGGAGACTCCAAATTTCTTAGACGTGATCTCCTTTGTACGCTTGCATCCCTCCTTTCTGAGCTCCTTCACGTGTGCAGGGAGCTCTCTCCTCCAACCAGATCACCTCCCCGAGGTCCTTCTGGGCTGGGCTGGCCCTGTCCAGCATTCTTCCGGGCTGCTCAGCGAAACTCAGACTGCCCTCCTTTGACCCCCACCACTTAAAAGGTACTCTGTCCACCTCTGAACGTCTTTCCAGCATCCTCCCTTTCTACCTGTGGCATATCCACATGCTCTTGAAGAGAAGGGCTAAGAGGAATGTACCAACAGACACCACTGGACCTCATGGTACCCAGAGATGCCTCACGCAGCACCTCTGTGGTCTCCATCTTCACGCTCAGCCTGTCCAATCCAAATCATCAGGGGGAAAGCGGCTTGCATCCCTGCACATGCCCCAGGTGTGCTTAAAGCTAAATAAGGAAACACTAATAGTTAATTCTGTGTATCAGAGCAGCAGCTCCATTCATTTCTCACGACAGCACGCTGCTGGGGGAAGCCTCTCAGGGCAGGTGAGCTCTGTGCACTCACCTGAGATAGGCAGCATTCAGGCAATCTCCTCACTTGGCATAAGAATAGGTATTGTATATAAAACAGACAACCAACAGGGACCTACTGTCTAGCACAAGGAACCATACTCAATATTTTGTAATAACCTATAAGGCAGGGGTCCCCAACCCCTGCCTTATAGGGTGGGGAGTCTCCTGTTAAGAACCAGGCTGCACAGCAGGAGGTGAGTGCCGGCAGGCGGGCAAGCGAAGCTTTACCTGCCGCCCCCCATCGCTCGCATTACCTCCTGAACCATACCCCCCACCCCACCTGGTCCATGGAAAAATTGTCTTCCATGAAACCAGTCCCTGGTGCCCAAAAGGTTGGGGACTGCTGTTATAAGGGAAAAGAATCTGAAAAAGAATATCTATATCTGAATCACTTTGCTGTACCTGAAACTAAGAGCATTGTACGTCAGCTATACTTCAATTAAAAAAAAGGGGCTTCCCTGGTGGCGCAGTGGTTGAGGGCCCGCCTGCCGATGCAGGGGACGTGGGTTCGTGCCCCGGTCCGGGAAGATCCCACATGCCGCGGAGCGGCTGGGCCCGTGAGCCATGGCCGCTGAGCCTGTATGTCTGGAGCCTGCGCTCCGCAACGGGAGAGACCACAACGGTGAGAGGCCCGCATACCACGAAAAAAGAAAGAACAGGTAGAGCCCGAAAGCCTGAGAGCTGGCCTGAAGTTACGCCTCATGATACAGTGAAGAATGTTATGGGGAGAAGCTTCAGGGTGGGGTAGACTGGGCTTGACTCCAAGTTTTTCTACATATAACTTTGTATATTTCAGTGCACTTACATCACCTTCCTGTCCCTCACCTTCTCATCTACAAAATAGGGATAACCATGTCTATTTCGATGGATTGCTGGAAGATGAAATGAACAAATGTATGGAAAACCCTTAGTGTGCTGGGTACCTGCTGGTCTCTCAGGGGCTGTAGCTACTATGCCTTTAACAATGCCAGTTACATTTAGTAATTTATGCTCTGGTGGGTTTTTCAGCAAAAATCACTACCCTGCTACATGCCAGGTACCATGGTAGGAGCTGGGACTGTGTACTCTAGTGATCAAAACCAAGATGGTGGGCTTCCCTGGTGGCGCAATGGTTGAGAATCCGCCTGCCCATGCAGGGGACGCGGGTTCGTGCCCCGGTCCGGGAAGATCCCACATGCCGCAGAGCGGCTGGGCCCGTGAGCCATGGCCGCTGAGCCTGCGCATCCGGAGCCTGTGCTCCGCAACGGGAGAGGCCACAACAGTGAGAGGCCCGCGTACCAAAAAAAAAAAAAATCCAAGATGGTTCCCAAACCCATGGAGCTTACAGACCATTCGCCTATCAGGTTACACATAGAATGTCCAAATAGCACATGGAAGCCCAATTTTGCACAGAGAAGAAGATAGTGAGGTTCTGGAGCAAGAAGTAAGCCAGTGAAGGAAGCACGAATGAAATTCAGAGGCAAGTTCTCCAATTCACAAGCTCACATTTCCCCTCCTTTTAGTTTGGCAATTATAGATACGCAACCCCGCGCTTGTTCTTTGCCCTCTAAAACTGTTGGCTAAATTAAACAGAGAAAGGAAGACAACCTCCCAAAGCCACATGGGAGTCCAGGATTGGGAGAGAATGGCACCGATTATGGGAGCAAGTCTGCAGAAAGTTCTGGCATGAAAGACATCTGTTAACTCACATATTAGCCACTGCTTGGTCACCAAAATGGGTCCCTTAGCCAAGCTCCTTAATATGAGGGCAAAGGTAGTAGATCCAATTATATAGATTAGGGGAAAGAAAGAGAAGAACATGCAGACCCTTGTCCAAGAAAACTGTATTTAATAGACACCTACTATCCTCAGTCTTCCCACGTATGTTTGCTTGTGCCAAATCCGTTAAGCAGGTAACCAGACGGAATAACAAAGGTCTAACCCGCTCACGGCTTTTGTTCCTCTTCAGATCCCCATCTCACTCAGAAGTTTCACAAACTCAAGCTGGGAGGCAGAAATCTTGCTTGACCCGACACCAGAGTCATCTCAATATATTTGTCAGCAAGAGCAGGTGGAGAGAAAACAGAGCTGAGCCCTGAGCCAGCAGCTGCAGGAGATGCTGAAGCTGTCCCCAGGCTGGTTAAGTCCCGGCATCCAAGCTCACATTCCTACCAGGATGTGAGGACCAGAACCAGAAAATGCCAGACGCACACGGTTTTGGGCCCTCCCCAGCTACCGATAGACCCTTGACTAAGAATACACTTTAAGGTGAAATGACCTTTACAATTCCTTATAGATCAATTGTTTAAGTACTTACTCAATACCAACTATATGCCCAACATTGTGATACATACAGTGAAGTATCTCAGGCCCTTCAAAGATGCGGGAGCCAAGAACATCCAGGCTAAGAGTGAATGCATGATTCTTCACAGCATTCGAGTGGACCCGTGACACATGGCTGATGTTGCCAAGCCTGCTGACATACCACCAAAGCCCTGTGCTTGGGGGTGATCTTCCTCTTCACCAGGGGACACAGTACTGTGTACCAGACTCTACAAAGAGCCAGCTAAGCTCTTCACTCAGGGCTGTGGCCTTCAAGAAGCTGAGAGCTGCTAAAACAGTCAGTGGTTTTCAAAACCACTCAAGGCAGCCACGGGCTTTAGAAATTGCCCGGAGGCTTCTGACATGTGTTTGGCTGCTCTAGGGTGGTTCTCCTGGAAAGCGGCCACACTGAGGCTCAGAAGCCAAAGGAGTGCATGCCAGACGTTCAGTGTCTTGTAAGAAATGGGATTCCCTATCCAGGAATGAAGGAAGAGGGGAGAATAACAAACAGAGTGACATCTACCATTACACTGCCCTTGGTAAGGAAATCCCTCCCTCTAGATGCAGCCTTCTCAACTGAGTCTTGAAATGTAAAGGCATTGACCGTGTTGCCATGTGCACATCTATCACTTCACATGGGAATGCTGTCTCATCACCCCGTTACTTTCACCGAGACCTCACAGCATCTTGGTTTGATTTATGGCCTTCAGGGTCAGACCTGGCTTTGAAGCCTGGCCCTGCCATTTACTAGCTGTGTTATCTACCTTTGCAAAGCCTCAGTTTCTCCATCAGTAAAATGGGGATGACAACAAAATCATTATAAAGATTAAATACTCATTAATTAGATAATTCATGCAATTGCCTTAGCATATTAAAAATGTTTCATGCTCCATTTTTAAGAAATGCCTGAATTATGTTATCATTAAAGGTAAGTCTAGGAGCCACTGGTTCAGTTCATTGATTTTGTCTCCACAATTTGGGGCCGGATTTATCTTTCTCGGGGTTATTTGGTAAGAATGTTACTGATAGTTCTCCCATAAGAAGTGGGAGAAGACCCATGTGCGCTGGAATGGACTGGGCTTGAGGTTAAATCCTGAAGTGACTCAAGTTCCTGAAGATGTGAGCCTTTCAAGCTGCTGTAGCCTTTGGGTGATGAATGGCCTTCTTGTGACCATGCAGTAGAACTGATCATGCATTTTACCATTTTGGTGTTTCTTAATATTTATTAGGAAATCATTTAAATATTATAATTTTGTTGAGTTCTACAAATGCATGCAATAGAAACAGTCATTATAAGTAATTTACATTATGAAGATGAAAATCATATTTCTTTAAACTTGCATTTCTTTAGTTACTAGTACAGTTGACTCTTTTTCATAATCTTACTGAATCTTCTTATTTCTTCTCTGTAAATTGTTTCACATCCTTTGCCCATTTTCTTATACAGGATTAATTTCATTGATCTGGAGTAGCTCTTTATATATTAAAGATAAACTCCTTTCCTCCTCATATGGCACTTTATATATTAAAGATAAACCTCTTTTTGCTGCAAAGTTTTCCCCAGTCTTTTGTTCCCTTTTTATTTAAAACAAAAGTTTGAAATTTTTATATAGCTGAAGTTATTGATTTTCTTCCTTTGTAATTATTTTCATTGCTTTTAAGTTTAGAAAGTCTTTTCTTACTTCAAAAGTAGTTAAATATATTTTCTTACATATTTTGGCATGTGGTTCATTGATTACTTTTAACTGCTTAATTTATTTAGAATTCTTAGTCTGGTAACAGGTTTAAATGTTATAAATTGGTACAGTCTTTCTGGAAAAATGTTTTTGCAATATGAATCAAAAACCACAAACGGGTTGGCGTTCCTTGCCCTACTTCTAAAAAATGTAACTAAAGAAAATGATCAGGCACACAGCCATGGATTTCTACTTAAGACAGTCATTCCAATGCTGCTTATATTAGCAAAAAATGGAAATAACTTCAAAGTCTCTCATGGTGGTGGAGTAAATACTCTTTAGCTGCACTGTCCAATATGGTAACCACCAGCCACATGTGGTATTTAAATTTAAATGTATTAAAATTAAATAAAATTAAATATTCAGCTGCTCAGTTGCTCAAATGCTCAATAGCCACATGTGACAAGTGGCTACCATACTGGATAGCAGTGGTACCAAACATCCCCATTCTCACAGAAGTTTCTGTTGAATAGTGCTACTCTGTGGCCATTAAAATCAAGTTTTGAAAGAATATTTAAAACCATTGGATAGTTTATAATATGATGGTAAGTAAAAATATCAAAATATAAAATATTTAATGAATTCAGATTGGTTGCAGCAACTTTAATCATCAATATCTTCAGCAAATGATGTTTTCTACAGAGGAAACCCAAACCCTGCCCTCACGAAGCTTGTTGTCTTAAAGAAAAGAGAAAAAAAAAAACCCAGAAAATCTGAAGTGCAATAGGTGCATAGGAATTTAATGAGATACACAGGGAAATGTAGCACATGGCACCTACTCTGTAGCTGTTAACTGACTGGAATTCCAAATGGGAATTATTATACTGGATCATATACAAGGCCTAATTAACACTGTATTCTGTGGCCAACAGTGGTCTCAAAAGAAGCCATGATTACCCTTCTGTCAACATCTATTGATATTATCCACCAAAGGCACAAAAACAACTTAGCAAACAAGTGGCATTTAAGAATCTGGAGTACATAAAGCAAAGAACTTTAGAGCACTTAGTAAATATGGAAAGGTTATAAGGCCTCTGAAACATCAATAAATAATCAACCACAACAAAAGAATGCTTCACTTATATGTGAACAAAACTTTGGAAAATGATGCCCATAAGTAAAACCTACACGCAATTTGTACTCAATCTTCCCACTAAGAACAACTGAAAAGTTAAACAAAATGTATATATTTTTAAATCTTGAAAGTATCAAAGAGTTAATAAAATAGTGAGAAAAATATCTGGGAGAAGATGAAAATTTAAAGAGGTGGGCTCGGCACCTGGGATCACTTTTTAGCTTAAGAATCCAAGAGTTGATGTCCAGAGACCATCAAGGATAGAAATAAACCAGTTTTTGAAAGGACTGCAATCCAGCTCTGAGCCATCTGGTCTGCCCAGAAAAATCTCAAGCCCTGAAAATGGACTAAAATGATCCCAGATTGTTATTCCCCCAGGAACCTGATAGAAATAACTCAAAACTCTCTAGAGGAATAGATCCCGATCCTAGGCCTCAAACTATTTCCACAAAACATTTTTAATATAATGTCCAACACACAATTGAAGATAACCAGTCACACTGGAGAAAAGATGAGTGACAATCAAAACAGCTCCTAAGGGCTTCCCTGGTGGCGCAGTGGTTGAGAGTCCGCCTGCCGATGCAGGAGACACGGGTTCGTGCCCTGGTCCGGGAAGATCCCACATGCCGCGGAGCAACTAAGCCCGTGAGCCATGGCCGCTGGGCCTGCACGTCCCGAGCCTGTGCTCCGCAATGGGAGAGGCCACAACAGTGAGAGGCCCGCATACCGCAAAAAAAAAAAAAAAAAAAAAAAAAAAAAAAAAAAAAAAAAAAAAAAAAAAAAAAACAGCTCCTAAGTGGCTCTAGAGTTTGTAATTATCAGATATGGACTTTAAATTGCTATGTGTATGGTGCTTGAGAAAATTTTAAAAATTATGTAAAACTTAGTACGTAACATTATAAAAAGTGAGAGAGCAAATCTGAAAAAGAACCAAATGGAAATTCTAGAATTAAAAAACACAATACCTGAAATAACTCAATGGGTGAGTTTAACAGCAGATCAGACCTGAAGGGAGAATGTGTGAACTGGAAGACAGGTTTGGAATGAAGCATGGAAAGGCAAAATTTGGAATATACAGAAGACACCATGGGAAACACCGAGAATATGGAGAAAAAAATCTAACATTGAACTCCCAGGAGGAAAAGTGAGTTGAAGCAATTTCATGGATGACAGCTGAGGCCTTTCCCATGAATCCCCCAATTCATGAAGCCTTAGGAACTTCAGGGAGAAAAAAAATAAGAAGAAATCCACACCTAGAACCATCATTTTAAAACTACAGAGAACTAAAGATGAACAGGAAAATCTTAAAGACAGTTGACCATAAAAGATTACCTTTAGTGGAACGACAGTTTAAATTATTATTGACTTTTCAACAGCAACAATGGAACGCAGGCGAAGACTGAATATACTTTCAATGGGCTGAAAGAAAATCACTGCCAACTTAGAACTGACATCCCCAGTAATAATATCCTTAAAGAGGGAGAGGGAAATAAATCATTTCAGACAAGCAAAAACTGAGAAGTCTATACCAGCAGACCCACCATTAAAAAGACATCAGTGAATGTTCTTCAGGAGCAAAAAAAAAGGAATCCCAGATGGAAGGTCAGAGATGGTGAATGAAGAAAAAGTATTAGAAAGGAAGGAGTCGGCAGGCTGACTGTACAAGAATGTGATGCAGAAGAACCAGGAGGATCTGGCTTACGGGAGAGGTTATCTTCCCCTTATACAAGTTAGAAATTATATTTGTCTATCCTCCAAAAGAAAAGAGCTAAAACAAATCCTTGTATCACATTTTGGAATATAGTTTTCACTATTTTTGGGTGGGGGAAAATCAGATGTAATGGAAAAAAGATCAATATATTATACTGGGAATTCTCTGGCAGTCCAGTGGTTAGGACGCCACACTTCCAATGCCAGGGACCTGGGTTCAATCCCTGGTCGGGGAACTAAGATCCCACAAGCCGCATGGTGAGGCCTATATATACATATAATACTGCATCTTTAAAAAAATATAAATGGTAAAAGTAACTACAAAGTAATAACAGGAAATGTTTGCAATAATTTATCAACTAAGATCAGGTTCAATTCTATGTGGAGGGGCACCTAGGGGTGGAAACAGGGGGACAGAGGGTTCCTAAGAGGTTTCAGACACTATTTTACTCATGAGACCACATATTTATCATTAATTGATAAAAACAGATAATGAATTAAGAAAGAAACCTAAGAGACCTAATTCTTTGTTGAATGTAGAGATATTCATTGGTCTGGCAACCAGTACAGAAAAAGTTCTATTTTCCACTATATGAGCTGGAAATATATTATAAATGCAAATTTCTGATATTTATGATATGAGAGTAGGATAAGGAATAGCCTTTTCCTATGGTTTGTGAAAAAATGTAAATAGTTGTATTTTGGGGATAATTTAATTTTTCAGCACAGACTACAGGTCCCCTTAATGTCCCCCCATCCCTGGAATTCTAAGATTCATCCTAAATACTGTGAGAATATTAGTCCTGAATTACTGAGATACAAGTCCTTGGTTCTAACCACAGGCCAAGGGGGTTGCCAATGATTTTATTCCATTGTTCTCAAAGGACATCACCAGTGAAAGGAATTATTCTGTCAACAATGGTGCTGTTGAGTGGCCTTCTCATTGTATTCCTGTCTCATTCACATTATCTACCCTGCCAGTGCCCTTTATTTCAAGGTGTTTCTACAGCCCTCTGCTTTCCTAAAACCCCCAGGCTGAAATGATAATTTATGTCCATGGCTTAACTGAATCAGTTCAGGAAGGTTCCCCACAGGCAGGAAATGCTGAAGGTAGAGCAGACATTTGTCATCAGTTGAATTCTATTCACTGAGAACATGACTGTCCCAGGCAAATGTGAGAGGAAAAAAAAAATGGGCAGGAAGCACTCACTCACCTGCCGCAGTTTGGTTCCCACCATGGAGGCACTGCTGTCAAGCACAAACACCACATTCTTGGGTAAAGGAGGAAGGTCTTTGGGGGCAAAGTAGTGCACAAAATAGCCATTTAGAACCTGGTGGAGGGAAAAGAAAGTAAAAATGGTAGTACCCAGATTAGGTAGGAAAACACACCCAAATGGATAGTCTACAGGATCTCTAATAAAAGTCAAAGGTAGCATGAAACAGAGTCTAGGGCCAGATTCCATACCCAGAGCAAAAGTATCCATGGTCCTGATTGCTCCAACTAATTGCAAATTAATTAATTAATTAATTTGGTTTTTTAATTTATTTAAACGTCTTTATTGGAGTATAATTGCTTTACAATGGTGTGTTAGTTTCTGCTTTATAACAAAGTGAATCAGCTATACATATACATATATCCCCATATCTCCTCCCTCTTGCGTCTCCCTCCAACCCTCCCTATCCCACACCTCTAGGTGGTCACAAAGCACCGAGATGATCTCCCTGTGCTATGTGGCTGCTTCCCACTAGCTAGCTATTTTACATTTGGTAGTGTATATACGTCCATGCCATGTTCTCACTTTGTCCCAGCTTACCCTTCCCACTCCCTGTGTCCTCAAGTCCATTCTCTAGTCTGCATCTTTATTCCTGTCCTGTCCCTAGGTTCTTCAGAACCTTTTTTTTTAAGATTCCATATATATGTGTTAGCATATGGTATTTGTTTTTCTCTTTCTGACTTACTTCACTCTGTATGACAGACTCTAGGTCCATCCACCTCACTGCAAATAACTCAATTTTGTTTCTTTTTATGGGTGAGTAATATTCCATGGTATATATGTGCCACATCTTCTTTATCCATTTATCTGTCGATGGACACTTAGGTTGTTTCCATGACCTGGCTATTGTAAACAGAGCTGCGATGAACACTGTGGTACATGACTCTTTTTGAATTATCGTTTTCTCAGGGTATACGCCCAGTAGTGGGATTGCTGGGTCTTACGGGAGTTCTATTTTTAGTTTTTTAAGAAACTTCACACTGTTCTACATAGTGGCTGTATTAATTTACATTCCAACCAACAGTGCAAGAGGGTTCCCTTTTCTCCACACCCTCTCCAGCATTTGTTGTTGGTAGATTTTTTGATGATGGCCATTCTGACTGGTGTGAGGTGATACCTCACTGTAGTTTTGATTTGCATTTCTCTAATGATTAGTGATGTTGAGCATCCTTTCATGTGTTTGTTGGCAATCTGTATATCTTCTTTGGAGAAATGTCTATTTAGGTCTTCTGTCCATTTTTGGATTGGGTTGTTTGTTTTTTTGATATTGAGCTGCATGAGCTGCTTGTAAATTTTGAAGATTAATCCTTTGTCAGTTGCTTCATTTGCAAATATTTTCTCCCATTCTGAGGGTTGTCTTTTCATCTTGTATATGGTTTCCCTTGCTGTGCAAAAGCTTTTAAGTTTCATTAGGTCTCATTTGTTTATTTTTGTTTTTATTTCCATTTCTCTAGGAGGTGGGTCAAAAAGGATCTTGCTGTGATTTGTCATAGAGTGTTCTGCCTATGTTTTCCTCTAAGAGTTTTATAGTGTCTGGCCTTACATTTAGGTCTTTAATCCATTTCGTTTATTCTTGTGTATGGTGTTAGGGAGTGCTCTAATTTCATTCTTTTACATGTAGCTGTCCAGTTTTCCCAGCACCACTTATTAAAGAGGCTGTCATTTCTCTGTTGTATATTCTTGCCTCCTTTATCAAAGATAAGGTGACCATATGTGTGTGGGTTTATCTCTGGGCTTTCTATCCTGTTCCATTGATCTATATTTCTGTTTTTGTACCAATACCATACTGTCTTGATTACTGTAGCTTTGTAGTACAGTCTGAAGTCAGGGAGCCTGATTCCTCCAGCTCAGTTTTTCTTTCTCAAGATTGCTTTGGCTATTCGGGGTCTTTTGTGTTTCCATACAAATTGTGAAATTTTTTGTTCTAGTTCTTTGAAAAATGCCATTGGTAGTTTGATAGGGATTGCATTGAATCTGTAGGTTTCTTTGGGTAGTATAGTCATTTTCACAATGTTGATTCTTCCAATCCAAGAACATGGTATAACTCTCCATCTGTTTGTTATCATCTTTAATTTGTTTCATCAGTGTCTTATAGTTTTCTGCATACAGGTCTTTTGTCTCCTAATGTAGGTTTATTCCTCAGTATTTTATTCTTTTTGTTGCAATGGTAAATGGGAGTGTTTCCTTAATTTCTTGTTCAGATTTTTCATCATTAGTGTATAAGAATGGCAGAGATTTCTGTGCATTAATTTTGTATCCTGCTACTTGACCAAATTCATGGATTAGCTCTAGTAGTTTTCTGGTAGCATCTTTAAGATTTGCTATGTATAGTATCTTGCCATCTGCAAACAGTGACAACTTTATTTCTTCTTTTCCAATTTGGATTCCTTTTGTTTCTTTTTCTTCTCTGATTGCTGTGGCTAGAACTTCCAAAACTATGTTGAATAATAGTGGTGGGAGTGGACAACCTTGTCTTGCTCCTGATCTTAGTGGAAATGTTTTTAGTTTTTCACCATTGAGAATGATGTTGCCTGTGGGTTTGTCATATATGGCCTTCATTATGTTGAGGTAAGTTCCCTCTATGCCCATTTTCTGGAGAGTTTTTATCATAAATGGGTGTTGAATTTTGTCGAAGGCTTTCTCTGCATCCATTGAGATGATCATATGGTTTTTCTCCTTCAATTTGTCAAAATGGTGTATCACATTGATTGATTTGCATATATTGAAGAATCCTTGAAGAATCCTATTCCTGGGATAAACCCCACTTGATCATGGTGTATGATCCTTTCAATGTGTTGTTGGATTCTGTTTGCTAGTATTCTGTTGAGGATTTTTGCATCTATGTTCATCAGTGATATTGGCCTATAGTTTTATTTCTTTGTGACATCTTTGACTAATTTCTAATTTAATCTGTATAAAGTCATTCCTTAAAAGTATATCAACTACACTGACTAAATCAACTTAAATTATCCATCCCTTCTTGACCCTTGTCACTTGAGACTCCTGCTCCCTTCATTATCTGGTTTTTCCTAACCACCTTTCATGTTAAGACATAAAGACCACTTACATTCTGGATGCACATTAATACATTTTGATATTCCTGCCCTGTCTTTGGAGCAACATAACCTAAGAAAAAGGAGCCATGGGCCAGTCTCTCTAAATTAAAATTAAAGATGAACTAAGTTCTAACTTCATCTAAAACACCGCAGGGAAAATTATAGGTTTCATTTGCCTTCGGATTATTGAAGCAGGAAACAGATAACCCCAGCCAACAGCAAGGGAACAATGCTGGTCTTCTTGGAGACATATTTGGGGTTAAAACAGATTTCCTAAGAATTGGTAGTTCTCTCTCCCTTAGGTAAGTATTGAAATCCCTAGTTCTGGGTGTAACTAAAAGTATCAAGCAACTAACATGAAACAGCAACAACGAACCCATTACCTGGATGTCCCCAATGCTCTGTTCCCTATTAACATCATATCTAATGACGAAATCTCCCAAAATGCCATTCTGGGCAATCTTGGCTTGTTGGACCACAGTAGGCTTAAAAACAACTTTGGCAAAAGTTTCATTTTGGTTGATAACAGTAGAAGGAGGTGGCCCAGAATCATCTGTAAGCAAGATATAAAGTTAATTAATAACTGAATATATAAATATTTTTCTGAAAAGAAACAAGATCTATTTTGCATGGACACAAAAGGTTAGACTTTATTTTAGTGCAGGTTTATATTTCATATGAACTCCCAAAACTTTTTACAGGTAATGTATCACAATGCACCAGGTATGTTAGCACATATTTCACTTCTATGCCTCCTTTTAAATCTTTTCTTATAAGAATTTTTAAAATATGCAAAAGTAGACAGAACAGTAACATGAACTCCCATGTGCCCATCACCTGACTTTAACAATTATCAACCTTTCACCAATCTTTTGCATCTGTTTTTATGTATCCTCTCACAATTGTTTCCTAGAATTTTAAAACAAATCTGAGCCATCATACTTCATCCATGAATACTTCAGTATATATCTCTAACTACAAGAACACTTTTAATGTAACCACAAACCACTGGCACAAGTAACAAAATTAACGCTCAGTGCTTCATTATCAATGTATACTCAGTATGTATTTAAATTTTCCTGAGTCTCTAGACCTATCTTGGAACAGTTGCTTTGTTTGAATCAGGATCATAACAAAGTCCCCACATCACATTTGGTTTATGTTTCTTAAATCTCTTTTAATCCACTAGTGTCCCCTCTCTTCACCTTTTTTATGTCCCCCCCTTCACCTTACAACACTTATGCTACACGTAAGTGTTGTAAGACACTGGTTATTTGTCCTATGGAGTTTCTTACATTCTGTATTTTGTGATTGTTTACTTGTTCTGTCTTGTAACTTGCTCTTCTGCAGCCCTGGTCCCCAACTTTGGACTGAATGTAGCATCTGGGGGAATAGAAAATATACCAATGCCCGGGCCAAGAGCTCATTTAATTGTTCTGGGACACAGCCGAGGCATCAGGATGTTTAAATTCCCCACGGGAGTCTAATGCTCAGTTAAGACTGAGAATCACAGCTCAGTCCCCTGTAGTTCCTGTGTTCTGGTGGGTAGAGCTAGAGACAGGCTAGACTCAGCTTCAGTGCCATGGACAAGAACACTTCTTGGGGATGCTGAGTCCCTACTACTTTATCACATCAGAAAGTACACAATATCTAGTTGTCTACTTTTAGTTGCAGTAAGATTGATGGTGGGTTCTGATCACCCATGATAAAGTTCCTCATCAGTCTTTCCCTTAATAGTTTTATCAATCACTGATGATGTCTGCCTGTTCACTATTTCATTAGAGTTGAAGAAGGCTGCTTTCTAATTCTATCATTCCTTCCATATGGAATTCTTCAGTAAGGAACACTTTTCCTCCATCAATCATTTGGTTACCCTAACATACTGTTTATCCAGAAAACTTATGACTCTTTAAAGAAAACATTTTCCAAAGCTTTCCCCAGGATGAAACTTAGGATATAAATTAGAATTCCAGAAAGAGGATAAATGGATTTTATGTGATTTAAGAAAAATTAGTGATGACAAAGAGCATCTCGTTTTACTCCTAACCTTCATTTCCTTCAGTAGGACACACTACAGAGAATTATTTTGTGGACTACCCAGCTTTGTAAATCCATACAACATCATGTCTATATACTGAACGACAGAAATCCAAATTTTTGAGATCTGCATGCATCATGAAGAATATGATAATAAAATGAAGAATTCATAAACATCAGTATGTGGGCTTTTTATCCAGATACTGAATCACAGTCCGGATTAAAACTGCTGCACAGCATCTGATTCTCTTTTTAAATTTATTCAAGTTGATACCATGGAGTAAGCTGACCAGCAATTTTCCATCCTAATTAGCAAAATAAAAAAGGAAACGAGGCATAATTTGCCCATGGTAATTTGTGTTTAAGAAAAAACTTCTTTCTGCTAAGGGCTTATTAGACAAAAGTCAAAGGAAGCTTAGACATTTCCTTCAACAGAACTGACAATTATTTTTTAGAGACCATTTTGGTGTAACCTTAACAGGAACCACAGGACAGAACTGACTCTTCTATTATTTGTAGCTATCAAGGGCAGGGATTTCAGGAGTGACCAGAGAGCTAGCAAACAGAAAGTCTGTTCTTACAGAAAGGCAGTTGTGTGCAAGAGAACACATTTCCAACAGATCTGCTCATCAGAAGAAGCAGCTGTGAAAATCTCGAGGGCATGCTGACAAGTGCCAGCCTGTGTTCCCTGGCGTCAATCTTTCATTGTCATTACTGGTAAAGCCCCAAGAGCGAGAGGTATGATAATATATTAGCTAAGAACTCAGGATCACAAATGAGTCAGAAGGACCTGCATTTGATACTGGGTCTGCCTCTCATCAGCTCTGAGGCTCTGGGCAGGTTACTGAGCCCTGGTTATCTCATCTATAAAATGGATGAATGGTCTACCAAACACACTATTGAAATGGTTGCGATGTGATGTACCTAGCACCATTCTGATTCATGGTGGGCAGTCACGCTAGCTAACAATATCATCAACCATAAAGGGGTACAAAAAATAGAAGGGCCAGTGACTTCTAAAACAACACAACGTGTCAAACTTGGGATAGTTCTTGCAACGAAGAGGAAAGAACTACTGCTATTCCCAACGCGGTTGAATCTGAGTGTCATTTTGAGTGAAAACACAAGATACAAAAGAAAGTACTCACTATGTATCCATTTACACAAAGCTCAAGAGCAGGCATAACTCACTCATGGCAATTGAAGGAGCCTAGCGGTTCCCTTTGGGGGTGAATACTGAATGGGAAAGAGGATAAGGGGACCTTTTGGGGTGCTGAATATACTCTATGTCTTGACCTGAAAGTAATTGGCTGGGTATATACATAGGTAAAAATTCATTCAATTGCACACGTAAGATTTATACACTTTATTCTGGGCATAGCCCAATTAAAAAAAAAATTAAACTCATTGAAAGCTGTATAGTCCAATAGACTAAACAAACAATCCCTGGGATGGAACACAGTATTATTTGCCAAATGAACGTCTATCTTAGGGTAAGTCTGTTTGTGTAGGCTTTTACATGGGGATTAGGTGTATTCACTGTAATTCCAGCTGGCAGAATGAGGACCAGGGACAGAGTTACAAGGAAGCACTTTCGTGCAGCATCTCTAAGCTCTAAGAAAGATGTCCTGTTGGCAGAAGCAGCTTTCACAACTCATCTCACTAGAAGTGGTCCAGCAAACCCTGGATGGGTTCCTCACTTGCAGGGGTGGTGCAGACCAGCTCTACCACATAGTTTTGGACCAGCAGCGTCAGTTATCACCTGGGAACTTGCTAGAAACACAAATTCTTGGGCTCATCCCAGAAACTCTGAGTCAGAAACCCAGGAATCTGTATCTTCACAATCCTTCCAGGTGATTCTGGTTCCTGCACGAAGACAGTGGTCATGTGCCTTTGATATATGTAATTGGGCACCACTAGGTTCTCTCTAACCTTAAAATTCTACAGGAATGAGATTTGACTCTCTTTACACTGTCAGGACACACCTACCATTTCATGTTTCAAGTCTCTCTCACTGAAATGGTCTTTACAATTACCCTGAATTAATACCATTCATGGTTGAATGAAAGTACTGAGGATTAAAAAGTATAATTTCTCTCTTCATAATTCATTTGACTAGGCTCTTTGATATAAGCCATGAGAAAGGATAGTGTATTATTATTTTTGTTTCCTACTGACCTCTGATGTTTGCTAGTGCATGATGAAAATTCATGAGATTCCTCTAAAGGCTTATTTTTTGTGCCCAAAGAGTGGGTTGATTCCCAGTTGGGTTATTCACCAAGAAGCCCAGTTCCTGAGGTTGACCTCCACCCACTAAGTACCAGACAGTCAATGTGACCCAAGGAATTTTCCACTACCTATCAAAAAAAAAAGGTCTGCTGGGAAAAATTCCAGCATAGTATCTCTAGAAAATAAAATCCTCTTTTTATTAGAGAAGGAAAAAAATCTTAATAAAAAATTTATTAGAGAACGAGAAAAATCAATGAGATTAGTATAGGATGCCCACAGTTACTGACCAAAATCTCAAAGCAGAATAGTACTATTTAGCTTTTCCTGACTGTGAATTGGGGCTCATCCTGGTGACCACCACAAAATCGTAAGCACAATGAGCTAATTTATTAGCAGGGCCCTCAGCAATCACGGGATGTGTCCTAAACATAATGAAGAGTGCAAGGCAACAGGTTTGGAGCAGACCAAGAGTGAGAATCTGACCTACTTTTCTAACGAGAAACCACATAACTTTTCCTCCTATTGGTTTGCCCTCCTTCGTGCCCACTTCGTCAGGGGTAGCAGTGAACTTCGGTGATTGCTCTGAATTGAAGGAAACTGTGTCTTCTCATGTCATCTCCCTGGTTTTAATCCAAGCATTAGTGGTCTTGTGCAAGATGACCTTTGGGGGCACAAGACTGCCTCTAGAGCATCCTTGAGACGATTCACCGACTGCTCTTTTCCGACCCACCGTTCCCTGCTTCTCAGGTCATTAGTACCCCCACGATGCCCTCTTCCTGTCTAAAGCCCCATATTTTCTAACAAGAAGATACGTGTTATTTTAGAACCCACATAATGCCGAAGGAAGTGGGCTCTAGAGTTTGGGAGACTCAAAACGACAGACTTAATATCTCTGAGCCTCAATTCCACATCTTTTAAATCCACATCATAGAATCACAGTCAGAATTAAGTGACATCATATATAAAAGCAAGTGAGGATGGTGCCCGGCACATGGTAGATGCTCGATACATAATAGCCCCCAGCCTCTAATAGCCCCTTCAGAAGTACCTTCTTATTCTTTTTGTCTAGGATGAAAGGCAACTCATGAGGGAAAAAAACCTCTTTGGTAACACACAGTTTACATTTTCCCATAACAGGTTTCTCTACACCACTAAGAGCTTAGTAAAAACAAATAATCATTTAGGGGAAAAAGGCACATCATAATGAACATTCTTAACAGGGAATTCAAGAATGTTGATACAGAGAACAATCTTTATAAAGTATAATGGAATTAGTAGCTTCCCAAGAGCTCCCTGAAATTATATACAGAATTTGGCATGAAAGTGTACATGTAGGGACTTCCCTGGTGGCGCAACGGTTAAGACTCTGTGCTCCCAATGCAGGGGGCCCAGGTTCGATCCCTAGTCAGGGAACTTGATCTCACATGCATGCCACAACTAAGAGTTCGCATGCCACAACTAAGGAGCCCACCTGTTGCAACTAAGACCCAGCACAACCAAATAAATAAATTAATATTTTTTTCAAAAAAGAAAGTGTACATGTATATTTTTTTTCTGGAGAGATGTCCATAGCTTTCACCAGATTCTCCAAGGAGCCCCCATAAAGTTAAGAACCATGCATACAAGTGCCATTAAATATTCCTATTTTTCCCATTGATTCTATCTTGTAATGATAAGGCACGTCATCTATTTTGCATAAAGCATGAAGAGAACAGGGATGTTACTCACAAATAAACATTCCCCTCCTAGGCAACCACCTAGGGGAAAAGGGAAGCTGACTGCTATGTACAGTGTCTAAAGGTGAAAAGATTTAGGAGCAAAGAATCACAGTCAAGGTCATCAGCTAAAAGCTACACCTTTTTGGGTCAACTGATGGAGGATTTCCTGGCCTCTGTTTCCTGTGGGTCTTGGGTTTGCCAACTGTCGGAGAAAAGCAGCCAACACCTGGTGATTTTATAAAAGGATTTCCAAACAAACACTGTCTACTCATTTCCCCTTGGAAAAGAGGCTAAACTGTCTATACTTGTTTATGTAACCTTCTCATCTGGGCTCCAGTGGGGAGATTCCTTCAATAAAGGGCAAGTCAAAAACATGTGAAAAATTGGTCAACTACCCTTCAATGGTCACGATAAAGACAACATTCAAGCAAACTGGAAGAGTATTAAAAGAAAAAGTGATGGGGATGTAATTATGGGATGGCAACTACGGTTAATAATACTGTGTTGCATATTTAAGAGGTGCTAAGGGAGTTGATCTTAAAAGTTCTCATCACAAGGAAGAAAATTCTGTAACCATGTATGGTGAGGGATGTCCGCTAGGTTTATTGTGGTCATCATTTTGCATTATATACAAATAAATCATTTTGTTGTACACCTGAAACCAATATAATGTATGTCAACTGCACCTATATTGGATAGGTCTCAGGGAAAAAAAAAAAGGTGGTAAAGTTGAGGCAATGCAGACGGAAAAGAATTTAAATACCATCGTAAGTCAAGTCCCCTATTACATACAGTTTTCTTATTGGAAGGGGGCTTTCTCCTCTATATTGATAGTTGGAATTTTAAATCCTTTTGGAAAATAGCATCATATAGATATGACAACATATAGCATAGAATGATAATGCAAATTTACAGCTGAAGGCATTCAAATTCAACTCCATCACTGTATAGGTAAGCGGTGTTTGCCCAGATTTCTTAGCAAATTAACTTCACTACTTACTCAAAGCTCTTTGTTTCCCCAAAATGATACATTACTGAGTCTCAGTTTTCCCTGTTTGATTGACTTGGCCAGAGAAACTATGCATGAAAACGAGTACAGCTACCTCATACATTCTAAATGCAGATAACCTTTAAAAACATGAATTACCCCTTCCTGATACAATTTTGTGTCCATTGAAGACCTCCAACATTAGCTGCTCTAAGTGCTTGAAACTGAACCAAATGAAGGCCCAGCAAAAGCAGTGCTAGGACAGCAAAGGAATATAAGACTGAGATTTCTGGTAAATTCTTCTACGTTGTCCTCTGGCACTCAGGCAGAACACGGCCCAATCACTGAGAAAACCTGGGTGGCATTTTATAGATGCAACCTTACACAGGGTGTCCTTATACTACTATTCAAAACTGCTAATTCTTCTTACCCATTAGGATGGCTACTACCAAAAAAAACACAAAAAACAAACAAAAAAAGAAACAAAAAAACCCCACCAGAAAATAGCAAATGTTGTCAAGGATGTGGAAAAACTGGAACCCCTGTGCACTGTTGGTGGGAATATAAAATGGTATAATGTTGTGGAAAACGGTATGGTGGTTCCTCAAAAAATTAAAAGTAGAACCGCCATATGATCCAGCAATTCCACTCTGGGGCATATACCCAATAGAACTGAAAGCAGGATCTCAAAGACCCTACACGCCACGTTCATAGCAATACTATTCACAATAGCCAAGAAGTGGTAGCAACCCAAGTGTCCTTCTACAGATAAATGGGTGAACAAAATGTGGTCTACCGGCACAATGGAATACCAGTCAGCCATAAAAAAGGAAGGAAACCCTGTTGTGTGCCACAGTATGGAGGAACCCTGAAGACATGATGCTAAGTAAAATAAGCCAGTCACAAAAAGACAAATACTGTATGATTCTACTTATACGAGGCCCCTAGAGTTGCTAAACTCAGAGACAGAAAGTAGAATGGTGGTTGCCAAGGTCTGGGGCACTGGAAGAAGGGAGAGTTGTTAAATGGATGTAGAGGTGCAGTTTGGGAAGATGAAGACATTCTGGAGATTTTTTTTTTTTTTTTGCGGTACGCGGGCCTCTCACTGCCGTGGCCTCTCCCACCACGGAGCACAGGCCCCGGATGCGCAGGCTCAGCGGCCATGGCTCACGGGCCCATCCGCTCCGCGGCATGTGGGATCTTCCCGGACCGGGGCACGAACCCGCGTCCCCTGCATCAGCAGGCGGGCTCCCAACCACTGCGCCACCAGGGAAGCCCCTGGAGATTTTGAATAACTCAACACTACTGAACTGTACACTTCAGAACGACTAAGATGGTCAATTTAATGTTATATGCTTTTTACCACAATTTAAAACTTTTGTTAATTTTTAAATGAACTTATTTACAAAACAGAAATAGACTCACAGACACAGAAAACAAACTTATGGTTACCAAAGGGGAAAGGCAGGGAGGGATAAATTAGGAGTAATATACACACACTACTATATATAAAATAGATAAACAACAAGGACCTACTGTATAGTACAGGGAACTATACTCAGTATTTTGCAATAACCTATAAGGGAAAAGAATCTGATAAAGAAAAAATATATATATTTATGTATAACAATCACTGTGCTGTACACCTGAAACTAACACGACATTGTAAGTCAACTACACTTCAATTACAAAAATACTCGTATTAATTTTTCAAAGCTGCCAACTCTAAGTTCTTCAAGGGCAGTGACAACGCCTTGGACATCTGTAGGCGCCAGGCGTTCAGCACAGGAACGTGGTGAGGACTCAAGGTAAGCTTGCAGAACATTTAACGTGGACACGACTCAGCACATTGGCACATACTTGGGCAGATGAATGGAAGGGCCCTTCCAGAGGGTCATCTTGAAGGTGTGTTGGTGGGCGTGGCAGATGCTCTAGTTGATACACGTCACCTGCATCCACCTCTGGTTTCAGCCACACTTGTGGTGGACGGTGCCATTCACCCGGACAACATCCCACCTCGCACAGCAAAGTAAGACAGCAAGAGAAAGGAAGAAACAGAGTGAGGCCTCCCAGAGAAGAGCAGGATGTTCACCAGTGCCAAGTGAAAGAGAGAAGGCTACTCTCCCTGGTGTCTCGGCGCCATCCTGCTCAGAGCCAGCGCCGACCCAACTATAGCCAATGTCCAAACAGACAAGTAACATGGGTCCTCCTATCAGCATTAAAAACAAAACAAAAACACCAAATCCAACTATGGAGCCAAATGATTCATACCTCAATAATTTCTGCACTGAACAATGCTGGAAACCCTCACATAACAACCAGATTGCTTCCTGGCAAATGTACAGAGGCCAAGAGGGGCCATGCCCTTCCAGCTGCAGACTGGAGACTGGATCCAGGGGAAAGACACACAGCAGTGGGGAACCGGAGCTGGGGGTGAACCGTTAGTCACAATGCAGCCTTTAACAGGGCAGAGCACCAGATTTAGCAAATAAAAAGACAGGATGTCCGGTTACATCTGAATTTCAGATAAACCACGAATGATTTTTTTTAGGATAAGTATGTCTCAGATACTGCACAGGATATACTGTTTATCTGAAATTCAACTGCAAAGGAGCATCCTGTCTTTTATCTGGCAGTTCTGGAAAAGGGAGGGATCTAGATTCTTGTAACCAGTCTTCTGGAACCAAATTCTGTCTCCTAATCCCTCCTTCACAACAGAATAAGAGCTACACCCAAGAGCTGACAAAACTGACCAACTTAAACCAGGAATGTATTGAAAATCCAATAGCATCTTCATTGCCGACAGTTATTTATTCCTAAATTCTTTTTTTTTTTTTTAAACAAAGTGCATTTTATTTTATTATTATTTTTTTGCGGTACGTGGGCCTCTCACTGTTGTGGCCTCTCCCGCTGCGGAGCACAGGCTCCGGACACGCAGGCTCAGCGGCCATGGCTCACGGGCCCAGCCGCTCCGCGGCACGTGGGATCTTCCCGGACCGGGGCACGAACCCGCGTCCCCTGCATCGGCAGGCGGACTCCCAACCACTGCACCACCAGGGAAGCCCCCTAAATTCTTTTAACAAATATTTATTGAGCACCCATTCTATGCCAGGCACCACACTAGGTGCCTTGATTACAATCCTGAGAACCTTCACAGCAAAAGGCAGAGTCATGAGATTAACAGAGCAAGCAAAGAAAAAGAGAAATAAGATTTTTAAACAGATTCAACCGACCCCTCATTGGGCATCTACGGATATGCAGGACACAGGCTAGGCTGCAGTCAAAAGTGACTTGATCCTGCAGGACGTGTGGCTGGTCATTAGTTTATCCTCAAAGACCCCTGCAGTGTCAACAACCTCATCTGTCAACATAAAAGGTAATGAAAAAGTGTATTTTGAGTGTTTCTCTTCTTCCTAATGAAGCTTCCTTGGTTCTTAGGATTATCTTATGGGAAGCTTACCAGCAGTGATACAATTAAAAAGCAAGCTCTAAGCTGAGTTCCTGAGCAGGTAAAGGATGCAGACATAACTCCTGGAGAGCACAGAAAACATTGCTTCCAGAGCACCTGGGGGAAGTGTGATTCTAACAACTTAAAATGTAATTTTTTTCCAAAAATAAAGATACAAATGAACTCATATACTAAACAGAAATAGACCCACAGACATGGAAAACAAACTTATGGTTACCAAAGGAGAAAGGTGGGGTAGGGAGAGGGATAAATTAGGAGGTCGGGATTAACATATACACACTACTATACATAAAGTAGACAATCAACAAGGACCTACTGTATAGCACAGGGAACTCTACTCAATATTTTGTAATAACCTATAAGGGAAAAGCATGAAAATATATATGTAGGTATAACTAAGTCACTCTGCTGTACACCTGAAACTAACACAACGTTGTAAATTAACTATACTTCATTTTTTTAAAAAAATGGTTAAAAAATACATAAAATTAATTCATCTTTTTTTTAAAAAGCTGCTTCTGTAGGTCAAGATCCTGACATAGTTAACGTCCCTAAATTCTTCTGGAAAGTCCAAAGTAAAAGTTCCTAACTTTTACCAACCATCTGAATCACCTGGGGTGCTTTTAAAAATGCAGCTGTCTGAAAATACAGACAGAAGGTAGATTGGTGGTTGCCTGGGGCTGAGGTGGGGACAAGGAGTGACTGCAAGTAGGCACAAATATCTTTTCGGGGTGATAGGAATGTTCTAAACTTGGATTGTGCTGATGTTGCGTAACTCTGCAAATGTACTAAAAATCACTGAATTATAGATTTAAAATGAGAAAATTTTATGCTATGCAAACTAAGCTTCAATAAAAACTGCTTTTCCAAAAAGCAAAGAATATAAGCGATAAACAATGAAAGTCATAGAACCATACCTGTTTAGTGGTAGAAAAAATTTTCAACATTGTTCTTTAGCTTTACAAATAAATAAGCACGTTAAAAAGCGCTCATAGGGCTTCTCTGGTGGCGCAGTGGTTGAGAGTCCGCGTGCCGATGCAGGGGACGCGGGTTCGTGCCCCGGTCCGGGAGGATCCCACATGCCGTGGAGCGGCTGGGCCCGTGAGCCATGGCCGCTGAGCCTGCGCATCGGAGCCTGTGCTCCGCAACCGGAGAGGCCACAAAAGTGAGAGGCCCGTGTACGGTATAAAAAAAAGGGCTCATAAAAAATTTGTTTCTCATAGAAATTCAAATAATATCAAATCCCAAAAATACAGCTACCCAGGCCTCACCCGGATAAATTCTAATTCACATGTTTGAGGTAGGACTCAGTCATCTGTATATATTTTTTTTAACCTCTCCAGTGACTGTAGGGTATAGCCAGGTTTGAGCATCACTGATGTAAAGCAAAAGGGGATAAAACAGGCAAGGTACCTTATTTCTTATTTTGTTTATCTCATTTTATTTTACTCCTAGCCATCAGGGATCTGATCATAAATGAAAGTTTTATGCCCCCCTCCAGTTTTTTTTTAATCATGAAAAGGGCAGTAATTCTGGTGCCATAGGGCCATAAGAAGTTTGAGATTTTAACCTAGAGAGTGAAATAACCAGCTTTAAACCAATCACATAGATGGAATATCTATCCTGGTGTATGACTTGAGAAGATCACACATTCAGGGATGTTCCAGGAAGTCTTAATTTCAAATACTCTGTTCCACTGAGCCCACAAATCATAAAAATATTTTAGAGGAGAGCTACTGGAGGAGAAGGCAGCAGGGTGACGGATGAGAGAGGGAGTCTGGTCTTGTACCGAGTACCAATTTGTATCCTTTTAGAGTTTGAACCACGCACGTGAGTTAACTATTTTAATAATCCAGAAAGTATAATGCTTTGGCTTCCAAAGTAGATCCCACTGAACTGGCTTTCACATTGAGAAAAAGTCCATTCATTTACGATTCAATAGCCATGGGTCCAATCCCCATACATCGGACAAGTAAACTGAGGCAAAGGTAGCTTCCACTGCTTTTAGCCTTTCTCTTTCTTTTTACGTAAATAGGGAGAGACTCAGAATTTGAACTCACACCCTCAGTATTTTACAAAAGCTCCCAGAGAGGGTTGTTCTAGAGGTTGAAGGAGATAATCTTATGTGCAAGGGCCAAGTCTAGTAGCTAGCACATAGTCATCTTTATCTAGAATTGCTTCCTTAAAGATGTCAGTGGGGGCTTCCCTGGTGGTGCAGTGGTTGAGAGTCCATCTGCCGATGCAGGGGACACGGGTTCGTGCCCCGGTCCGGGAGGATCCCACGTGCCGTGGAGCGGCTGGGCCCGTGAGCCATGGCCGCTGAGCCTGCGCTCCGCAACGGGAGAGGCCACAAGAGTAAGAGGCCCGCGTACCGCAAAAAAAAAAAAAAAAAAAAAAAAGATGTCAATGGGTCCAGCAGTCAGAGATTTGCTTAGAGAACACCCAGAAGTCTGACCTCTTAAGGACAGCCAGATCTATCAGAGGCATGTGCTGGCTCCTGTCCGCATTCACACAGTCACAGTCCACGTCCTGGCCTAAGTGCTATTCTAGCTGCATCTCTATCCTGGATGCTTTCTGGAAACATGCAATAGCGTCCAGACAAAATCACAACATCCTATGCCTCTGGCTCCTGGGGCTGCCGTTTTGCAGGAAGAGGAACAGCTGAACTCTGGACGGGAATGAGGAGCAAAAGGGCCCCGGTCCACTGCACCTGGCTTGGGTGATGGCCTGTGAGACCTCTCGCTCTGGAAGGCAAAATATCTACTCTGGTGCAAAGAGCCAGGAAAACAATTTTCTTAAAAATAAAAAGATTCCCAAGAGATCAATGGTCTGGAAAAATTCCTCTGAGATTCCCACAGGCCCTGCAGATAAGCAGTAACAGGATTAACAACAGGGTTCAGACCTGTCCCCTCCAAGCATAACCCACACACAACGCGGACACCTCTGAGGAGTCACAGTGGCGAGACACACATCCATTTCATTCCTACAACAGGACGACCATACTTCCCACGTGGGAAAATTTCCCACTAAATTGTGATTAGGGGAGAAATGAAATTCTAAAATGTTCTTTCTTATTAGATTAGGTGTGTATTTTTCTTTTTTCTTTCTTTTCCTTTTTTTCCTTCCTTTTCTTCTCTGCTTTGCAGCCACCTCATTAGCTAGCTACTCTTTAGAAAGCATAGTGTTTAATACTGTAAGGAGACAAAGGTTAATCAGACAAAGACCTGCTTGGAAATCACTTATGATCTACTAGGGGAGATAAGATTTGCAGAGAAAAAAAGTAAATAGAAGGGGATAATAATAATTATGATGATTAAGCTCTTACTCAGCACCACATGTACACAAATGCTTCCCAATGACCCTAAGAGACAGTTACTATCCCTGCTTACAGATGTGTAAGCTGAGTCTCACACGGTCCAGGTCAGCTTTTTTCAAGGACATAGTTCATAACTGAATGAAAATCCATGAACCATAAACACAGTGACCTAGATGACCTAAGAATGATGTCATGTATCTCATGCCATTTCTGAATGTCAGGTCCCTTGATGATATCTGTAACTTTCTGACAAGATCTGGATGGACTGCCAGCCCACTGTCTGGAGTCAACTTATAATAGACCTGAATCCACACTCCAGTCTTTGAGGGTGAACGACTTCTCACGTCCAGAGTCACTCACTGAACTGCGTGCTGGGGGCAGAACACGTATGTTCCATACCGTTTACTCTCCGACATACCAGCTCTGGCTCTTGACTGTTTTTGCATCATGTAAGATAATGACATTCTGTTATTCCTCGTGTCAAGTTATTTCTCTCCTCTCCTTCCAACCTCATCCCTAAATATTCTTGTACAAGAAGGCTTCTTGGGAGACTCTGGACCCCCCTTGCAGTCACAGGGGCTGAATTCGGATTCTGCACTCTCCATGATCACTTAGCACTCAGCACTTCCCTGACCTCAGTGTCACAGATATCCGAAATCTTGTCATTCTAACCCTGGTGAATTTGGGGGCACATCTATCTTGTTACCAATTTGACATAAAGCCTTACTGATATATTTAGGATAAGGCACAATGGAAGTGAATATTTAATATAAACTGCTAGTGGAAATTAACATAGTGGTTAAAATTAGATTAGATTGAATTTTTTCATTATCATTTCAACAGAGAGCTATTTACAAAATTAAAATTTGAGAAAAAAGCCAATTGAGCAATCTTACTAATGAAGAAAAAATGTCTGTGTCTTAAGTCAAACTGGCAGTACGTATTTTTCATTATTTAAATTTAGAAAGATATAGCACATTATTTAGATGTTTACGTTAATGTCCAAAGTTTGTTTTAAAAACAGAGTATTGAAAACTAAAATAAAATAATAAAAAAAGAGTATTAGAAAGTGACCACATACTCCCTTACCCCTAGTATAAAATGATTATTTTACGTAACTTCTTGGTCTTTTGTCAGCTTCACAGTTAACATATTTAACATTAAAGTGTATGTACAACTGCGTCTCTTTTTTCTCTATCACGTGCTGAATTGTTTTTGTAACCCTATTTTACTAATCACGTCTGTGTGGTTGAATACTTAGGATGAAGGAATGTTTTTGCTACTACAAATATTATCAAACGGGTTTGTACATGTAACAGTACCGATATTTTAGATGTCTCACCAAGGCTGGATTCCCAGAAGTGATACGACAGTGTCAAATGATTTGAACATTTAAATCTCCTGATAGAGCCTAGCTTAAAACAAAAAACGTACAGGGCACTGTCTTTGTTTTGCTGCTGTCCTTCAGATTCCCCCCCCTCTTGGGGCCCGTGCTGCAGGGGCGCCATCTGGGTTAATGGCAGTGCCCACCTTGGAGTCAGCACGCGACACCTGAATGCATCCGGCCAGCACCGCTCACCTTGCCCCCGCCCGCTGCCCTGTCGACGGCTGTTCTGGAGCCCCAGCACCTCCAGCGCCACGATGCCCGACCTCTCCAGAATGGTCACCTCCACCGTCAGCCGCCCCACCAGCTGCTGGGGCCGTACGCTGACCACGTGCTCGTACTTCCCCAGCCGCCGCTGCAGGAGCTCCTCGTAACTCAAGAGGAAGGCAGCCTTGTCCTTGCTGGGAAGCACCACGGAGGCTCTGAAGGTCTCCGTCCCCTTCTCCCTAGAAGGAAGAGAAAAGGGAACAGGGGATCGGAGAAAGCCAGGTTCCCTCGAGTCCCCCAGGGCCCCAGCCAAACTCTCTCAGCGAGAGGCCTTAGCGTGGACCACAATGTTTCCTCATCATCAAGCCACCAGCCACTGCAGCTGTCCCCATGATGCATCCTGAGGGGATTCAGGACGGAGAAAACCATGAGACTGGCCCTAGATAGTTAAGATGCATATCTAAGGAATAATTTCAATGAGCCCAGACCCTTGCATCTTCCTGTACACAGAAGCACTGAATTCGTCAACTCGAGATGTCTGTTGTTTTTCAGTGTGTGTGATTAGCAGTAATCTTTTGATGTGTGACTACCTTTTTTTTTTTTTCAGCAAAAACTCCTCTATATCCTGGCTCCTGTTTGGAACAGTCCCTCAGAGCTGAGAAGCTGTCTCCCAGGCTATAGTCTTCAGTAATGCCTCCAATAAAACATAATTCTTGATTTTTAGGTTGTGCATATTTTTTCAGTTGACGTTAGAAAGCAAAACTAGAATTTAGTTTTGGGAGGGGTAGCAAAGGCCTGCACTAGAGGAAGGTCACACAGGTTCAAGGAATTCTGAAGAGCAGAGAATTCAAAGACTACTGAACTCTCCGACCTCTCCTTGTGTCAGACCCGAGGGAGCAAAGGGGAGGGGGACTGACACAGGTGACCTCCAGAAAAACAGATTCCTGCTGTGATCCAACTAAACGGAACTGTGGCTTGCCTGGTTCTGAACAATTTAGGAAGTGTAAGAAAGGATAATAATCCTCATAAAGGCCACACCTTTTCCTCTAGATACTAAGATCGTTTTTCTGCAAAGGGAACAGATGACTTTTTTTCAAATGGGCTGGTAGAGAGGGAAATTGATTCTCAGTATACTAGGTGGTTCTCTAGTTAATGTTATTTACGGAGTCATTAAAAGTGAATTGATTTATTGGTTTTCAGTGTTTAGATTCAGTTTATAGACAAAGAATACAAATACCACGACAGATCAGAATTTTAACGGTGATAGCTCCAATGATGACAAAGTAGATGATTAAGTAGGGGGAGATGAGCGCTGGAAATGGAAATGAAAAGGTAGGATGACATGAAGGAGAGAGAATATTATCACTGAAGATAATAGGGCTCGTCTAAGATGGTATAACTCTGATGAAATTAACTGAAGAAGAAAAAGATAATAATACAAAAAACTAGAATGCAGAGAGAAAGTGGGAGTATTGTAAACATGCTAAATCCTCTTTCTTCACAGCACAGAATCAACAGATAATATCTGATTTTTATCATGAAATTTTTAAGCAAAACTATCATAATCTTTAGAGTGAGGGAGGTAACTACCAGAAAACTACAGAAATATCAGAAGTGGATGTTTCTAGAAAGTGAGAACTGGGGAATGGGAGTGATAAAATATTCCTTTTCATCATAAACCCTTAGCTACTATACTGTTAACCAGGTATATATATGTATTTTTTTTTTAAGATTTTTTTTTTGATGTGGACCATTTTCAAAGTCTTTATTGAAGTTGTTACAGTATCGTTTCTGTTTTATGCTTTGGTGTTTTGGCCCCGAGGCATGTGGGATCTTAGCTCCCTGACCAGGGATCGAACCCGCATCCCCTGCACTGGAAGGTGAAGTCTTACCAGCTGGACGGCCAGGGAAGTCCCTAACCAGGTATATTTAATGATTTATTATGATGATAAAAAATAAAAAGATAAATCTTTGAAGAAAAGGGTGAGAACAGGATGGGCAGGCAGGGTAGAAAATTTGACACTTGGCTAAAGTGGACTTTTAATTCCTTAATTCAATGGTACTTACCCACTGTCTTCTGTGGTTTTATTCCTTTTCTCTTTTACCTTATCACCATTTTTCTTTTCTTTCTCTGTAATTTCTCCCTGATACACCTTGTCTCCAACAAGCCTGAAACACAAGACAGCTGCGTTGCCAGCTTGCCGTCCAAGACAAACTCAAACATGGCTCTCATAACCATGACAACCCGAGAAAATATTTTTATTTGCCTCTTGGATGTGCAGAAAGAATGCATTCCAGGCCAGGGCACTCCCCTTGCATCACTCATCTCATTCTAGGGCAATTTTCAACAGGTCCAAATGTGAAGATCCAAGCCATGGGGCCTCTGATTCTCCAGGAGGAAATCAGAAGACCTGCTCAAACTTCCAAGAAGATTCACCAACTTGAACCTTGCCCAGAACTAAAATTAAACCCATACACCTATTTTGCATCTCTTTACCTCTTAGTTCAGGAGAAAAGAAGAAAGATATTCTATCTGGTACATCAAAGGTTTCATGGTATCTCGGCCTTTAGATCTCTCAACTTCAACACTGACTCCTCTGATCCACCTCCCCAACGAAACAAGCCACCTCAATCCTACGTGCCATCTTCACAGCATTTGCTACTGTCTAAAGTTATCTCATTTATTCATCTGTTTGCTTATTTATTGTTTCTCACCAGTGGAATTTCTGGAGCAGAGCAACATTCTCTTTTTTCATAGAAGTAGACCAATCACCTTGAAGAGCACCTGGCCCAGGGTGGGTACCCATTTGTTGGAGGGAAAGAAAGAGGAAATGAAGGTGGGGGGAGGAAAGGAGGGAGGAAAGAAGAGAGTAATGGGATAAAAGAAGAGGTAATAAAAAGGAGGAAGGGGGAGAAGGAGGGATAGAAGGAAGAAGGGAGAGGAAGCGGGGGAGGGAAGCAACCTTCTTTCCCACGAACTGTCCGCTGGACTGAGAATTTATAAATTCTCACGGCCAAAGACTGTGGTCCTCACAGCATCTCAGGCTCCCCTTGACCCTCCCGCCTAGAAATCTTCAACCCAGGGTCTCTGACCAGGGTGTCACCTACATAGTGAAGTTAGTGATGAAAGCTGCGGCTGGAATCTGCATCTGAAACGTGATTTCCTGGTCCTCAGATGCTCTGTTCAGCATCCTGCAGGCAACCGTAGTGAAGGCATAACGGGAAATAATGGTGGACTTCACCGAGAATTCTGTCATCAAGGGTTTAGTTTTCTGTTGGAATCAAAACACACGGTATGCTGTGCACCTGGAACTCTCACAACGTTATAAACCGACCATACTTCAATAAAAATTTTTAAAAAACCCCAGTATTTTCAATGGCACATGAAAGCATGATTCAACCATTTGGGGGTAGGTGTGTTTTTTTTTTTTTCTGTAAGAGAAATCACCTTCAATTTGGGAGCCCTTGACTTGTCATTGTTTTCTTCTTTCTTTGTATTTTCCTGATTTTCCAGATCTTCCCCTCAGTTGTAAAACAGTCATGGTTGAACAACCAGTACATGACAGAGAAACAAACTATTTAGCCCAGCTTTAAGAAATGAGGGCTTCCCTGGTGGCGCAGTGGTTGAGAATCCGCCTGCCAATGCAGGAGACACGGGTTCGTGCCCTGGTCCGGGAAGATCCCACATGCCGCGGAGCAACTGAGCCCGTGAGCCATGGCCGCTGAGCCTGCGCGTCCGGAGCCTGTGCTCCGCAACGGGAGAGGCCACAACAGTGAGAGGCCCGCATACCGCAAAAAAAAAAAAAAAAAAAAAAAGAAATGAACACAGTAGGGAGGGATAAATTAGGAGGTTGGGATTAACATATACACACTACTATATATAAAATAGATAATCAACAAGAACCTGCTGTATATATAGCACAGGGAACTCTACTCAATACTCTGTTATAATCGATTTGTGAAAAGACTCTGAAAAAGAATAGATATACGTATATGTATAACTGAATCACTTTGCTGTACAGCAGAAACTAACACAACATTGTAAGTCAACTACACTCCAATATAAAATTTTTTTTAAACTGTAGAAAAAAAAAATGAAATGGACACAGTTAAGATTTCCAATTTAACAGAGAATATACTCTACTTAAAGAATTTAATAAACTATTGGAATTTTAGAAGTATCTTAAGTATATAACACTTTTCTGTTATAAGTGTTCAGATCACCTTTCTAGACTCACTGAATTGACCACAACACCAGATTACGCCTAAAGAAATTCTCATATTTCCAAATTAATCTCAATATCCACTTAGAGAAACTATACTCTGGGGCTTTTCCATTCAGACGACAATCACATTATGGTAAAATAAGCATCAATACTGAGCTCAAGGAAGTATTGGGGGAATTAGAACCCAGAAATAGGAAAGTCTGTGCTAATTAAATTTACCCCCAAAACTTCTGATAAGGGTAGTAGCTAGGCAGTGCGAATTGAAAAGCTGGTTAGGGCTTCCCTGGTGGCGCAGTGGTTGAGAATCCGCCTGCCGATGCAGGAGACACGGGTTCGTGCCCTGGTCCGGGAAGATCCCACATGCTGCGGAGCAACTAAGCCCGTGAGCCATGGCCGCTGGGCCTGCGCGTCCGGAGCCTGTGCTCCGCAACGGGAGAGGCCACAACAGTGAGAGGTCCGCATACCGCAAAAAAAAAAAAAAAAAGAAAAGCTGGCTAAACTATTCACTGTTCTCTGTGCACCTATAATACATGCATTTGCTTCTACCTCATGGTATTATAACTCCTGCTAAGTGTCTTCTTCACCGCATGAGCCAGGTCAGAGTGTGGGCAGCGGTGGCGGCAGAGTTCCACCAGACTGTTCATCTGGTGGCTGAACTTGAAGCAGAAAAAAATCTAAATGCATCTGAAAGATTGTCCCCTAGAAAGAAAACATGTTCTCCAATTCGGTCTGAGAAGGAGGTATTTCAAAACAATGGTTCTTGAGATGTGGTCCTTGGACCAGAAGTGTCAACATCACCTGGGAACTTATTAGAAATGCAGAACCTCAGGCCCCATGACAAACCTACAGAGCGAGCATCTCAGGGGGTGGGGCTAGAAGTCTCTGTTTCAACAAGCCATCCAGGGGATTCTGAGGGTTGAGAAGCACTCTTTTAAACTAATATAACTAGGTGATACTTCATGTATTTCTGCTAGAGTTTTATATCTATAAATTGAGAGGACTTGAGGAAATCACCTAAATTATATCTTCTTCTGAGATCCAAGAATCTAAGTCAAAGTCAAAAGTAAGAAATAAAACTTTGGGTTTTAGGAAATTATTCCTGAAATCAGAAATAATCGATGATTATATATTTAAAATATATATATAATCATATATATATTTTTAATATATAATCATATATATGATTATATTTTTTATTTTAAAAATATTCTTTTTTAAAAAAATAAATTTATTTATTTATTTTATTTTGGGGTCTTCGTGGCTACATGCAGGCTTTCTTTAGTTGCGGTGAGCGGGGCCTACTCTTTGTTGAGGTGTGCAGGCTTCTCATTGCGGTGGCTTCTCTTGTTGAGGAGCACGGGCTTCAGTAGTTGTGGCATGAGGGCTCAGCAGTTGCAGCTTGCAGGCTCTAGAGCGCAGGCTCAGTAGCTGTGGCGCACGGGCTTAGTTGCTCCACGGCATGTGGGATCTTCCCGGACCAGGGCTCGAACCCGTGACCCCTGCATTGGCAGGCGGATTCTTAACCACCAGGGAAGCCCTCTTTTTTTAAAATTGGGGTATAGTTGCTTTACAATGTCATACAGAGTAAGTCAGAAAGAGAAAAACAAGTATCGTATATTAACGCATATATGTGGAATCTAGAAAAATGGTACAGATGAACCTATTTGCAGGGCAGGAATAGAGACATAGACGTAGAGAACGGATGTGTGGACACGGTGGGGGGAAGGGGAGGGTGGTATGAATTGGGAGATTGGGACTGACATATATACACTACCATGTGTAAAACAGAGAGCTAGTGGGAACCTGGTGTATAGCCCAAGGAGCTCAGCTCGGTGCTCTGTGATGACCTAGATGGGTGCGATGGAGCGGAGAGGGTGGGAGGGAGACCCGAGAGGAAAGGGATATATGTATGCATATAGCTGATTCACTTCGTTGTACAGCAGAAACTAACACAACACTGTAAAGCAATGATGACAAAACATTCTTTATGAACATCTAGTCTCTTTAGGACAAAATCTGCTGCATTAGCTGCCGAGTTTGGAGAAGATTTTCATACAGCAACAGAAACTGGACACTTTCCTCGTACACCTTTAGATATTTAGACCTGGACCTTTAGACCTGGACACCTTCCTCGTACACCTTTAGACATTTAGACCTGGACCTTTAGACCTGGACACCTTTAGACATTTGAGTTTACAACCTTACTTTAGTGTGAGTTGCCCTTGAGCTGGATTTAGTCATTTTGTTAATTATTTCAAACTCTATGCTCTTTCTGACCTCTACGTGCTTTATTGGTTTTGTTTTGGGAACTGGACTTCTGCATATTAGAAATACCCTTGAAATGAAGAAGTTATAGTAAAAGCTATCAAGACAAATATAAAGAAAAAGAAACACTCAAGTCCAATCACCTCGCTTTACCAGTGTTAAGACCAGGATAGGGTACTTGCCCCTGATCACACAGGTGGGAGGTAAGAAATCCAGCATGAGAATATGGAGTTGCTGACTTCCAATCCTGCCTCTTCTGTAAAAGGATTCCAGAGGTGGCCTGGCTGATCAAGGCTTTTCCCAGCGGTCACTGTTAGACAGCCAGTAAAATACAGAACTGTCAAAGCATAGTATATGTAATGCTGATTCAATTCAAAAGTTACCTGTAAACCTCAGTTATCGCCCCCATTAAGTTGTAAACACTCCAGACAGGGCAGGGAGCTGAATCCATTCTGCACTAGTGCCACATTCTGACATTTTCTAAAAATTTTTTTTCTTTTTGGTTGCACCACACAGCTTGCAGGATCTTAGCTCCCTGACCAGGGATTGAACCCACACCCCCTGCCATGGAAGTACGGAGTCCTAACCACTGGACCACCAGGGAATTCGCAGCCCCCCCCCAATTTTTTTCTTATCAACTTATCACTTCTTTACACAAAAGTCGAGTACTACTAGGGAAAAAATCTTGTTAAGTTTGCGTCTTTGATAAACAGAGCACACAGCCCTAGCTGCAAGGCGTTCCAAACAAAACTGAGCTTCTTCCATAAAGAGTCCTTGCCCTGTACTACTTCTAAAGTATTTAAAGGTCTTCTGCACTTGGTACCCTTGAGATTATCTTTGATGTCATGTTGATTTGTTCTCATTTGTGAGATAATTATCACTTAAAATCTCACTGCAATTAAAATGTGAAAATTAGAAGATGCCTGACAAAATGCTAAGTTTGACTACTATGGTATCTTCTTCTGCCTTAAGATTATGGATGTAGCAGAATTTTCCACAACACTACATCAAGAGGAAGCACAGTTTATGGTTTGTAGCCCCAAGAGACAGGCTGAGAAAAGTTTCAAGAAACTATTTTAGTTTTACTGCTTCTGTCCAGTTAGTGTTTTCCCACAGGAGCCCTTGTGTTATTTACATGTATAGCCCTTGCCTTTCCGTGACGGGGATGTCTGCTGAATATCTATTAACATCAATTACGTGCAACTCTACCCCCCCCCATCCCCGAAAGCTACCCATCCCTTCCCCTGCCCGTCCTGGCCTGTAAACACGTGGAAAACAGGGGCCATGACTTACTCCTTTTTTCTCATCCACAGCTCTCAGCAGAGAATCAAAATCAAAAACATCTGTACAACTGAATTTTCTGAATCTTGAACAATTAGAGAAAAATATACATCCTCCAAAGGGAAATAGTAATAAAGTAGTATTTCAGAAGCACGACTCTAAATTCTATGACGGATTGGGAAGAAATATTACACACGATCTGTTCTCTCAAGGTGCGGTGGGAAGAAAGTGCAAAAAATAGAAACACAGGAAGAGATAGGGAGATATATGTATTTACTTTTTCTTATTGGAGTATAGTTGCTTTACAATGTTGTGTCAGTTTCTGCTGCACAGCAAAGTGAATCAGCTATACGTATACATATATCCCCTCTTTTTTGGATTTCCTTCCCATTTAGGTCACCACAGAGGACTGAGTAGAGTCCCCTGTGCTATACAGTAAGTTCTCATTAGTCATCTATTTTATACATAGTAGTGTATATATGTCAATCCCAATGTCCCAATTCATCCCACCCTTCTCCTTTCCCCCTTGGTATCCATATGTTTATTCTCTACGTCTGTTTCTCTATTTCTGCTTTGCAAATTAGATCATCTATACCATTTTTCTAGATTCCACATATATGCGTTAATGTATGATATTTGTTTTTCTCCTTCTGACTTACTTCACTCTGTATGACAGTCTCTAGGTCCATTCACGTCTCTGCAACTGACACAATTTCATTCCTTTTTATGACTGAGTAATATTTACTTATTGACTAGAAGACTTTCCAGAGCTCATAGGAAGAGAAAACAGTGAAGACCATAAAAGTAAGAAAAGGCTTTTAAAGAGATGTAGAATTTATATGTGGTGAAAGAAAACAAAAAGAATATTCTAAAAACACACAAGACATAAAAATGGGAATGAACCATAGCCCATTCCTGGCACAAGAATAGTGCAGTTTAGTTAGAAAGGAGGGCACATGGGGTGAAGAATATTGGCCAGGTACATAAAATCGTGAGGAGATGCACCACCCCAAGGCCAAGCACAGAACCTGGAATGGGAGAAGTTTACGAAAATGTATCATTAACAGAGAGGACATAAAACTGTGGTCTCGGTTTTTCCCAAAGCACAGTTCTTAAAAATCCAACACGCTTTCCATATTTGCATTCAACTCAGTATTTTGTTTAGGGATGTGGGCTGGAAAACAGGGGGCAGAAATCAAGTCTTCCTGTGACATAATAATGTCTTCATTATCTTTCCTGCAAAAGCGAAACAGATGGAAAAGCATTTTTAGGCAGGGAGTGTCTTAATTAGCTGCCTGGAGGACCAGAGGTTTCTGTGTGACTCACGTGAGCCACGTAAGATCAATCCACCCAAAAGACATCCTGAATCCCCCGAGATGCCATCTGGAACTGTGACAGGGGAGTGTTTGCCACAGCCTTTGCCAAGAGCCAGGTCTCTTCCCAGAAGACTTACCTTCTGCTGTTTTATCCTGGTCTAAGAGTTCTCTGTGGACCACTGGAACAAATCAGCCCAAAGGTGGGAGAGAACCTCAGAAACAACCTCATCAGCTCCTCTCACTTTATGGAGCTTGGCAACTGGCTGAGTCCAGTCCAGAGATCTTTACTAAACCTGAATGTTTCTTCTTTCTGAGAAAAACACAGCTCTTGCTGTTATTACACGAAGCAGAGGACTTCAGACAGGGCACCTCCCTGATAACTGTATTTACCACCTTGGGGAAATAATTTTCCTCCTGTAGACAGAGGGTGTCATCGGCTCTGAATCGCCTATTTGCAGTAATACATTCTACAGGGCAATATTTCATTATGTTTAGAGAGCAAACACAAAATGCAATGATCATCTTTATGCAGAAAAAAAATTCCATTCTGTATACGCCCTAAAACAGATAAACCATGAAGCCAGAGTTGGGAGCAGGGAGACAGACATGTATGTAGCTAGCTCTCAGGGAGGTAATGGTGCCCAGCACCACACTACCTGCTGAACTGACTATATTTTCTTATTTTCTATATTCTTGATGCTCTGGCATTTGGGGCTTTGATCTTGGAGAGGCTGCTCCCCCCAGGGCCGGCTGATTCCTAGAGATAGCAAATGACGCCCCTGCGAGCACACCTTCGAGATACAACCAATCAGCACAGAGCCCTCTACCCCAACCACCTCCTTTACCAAGCTCTCATACACCAACCAGTATCCCCCCTGCCCCATAGCACCCCAGGACCAGGTACCCGACCACTGGGGACCATCCCTGTAGCCCAGAGACTGCCAACATTATTCCAACTACCCAATCCTAAGCTGACGCAGCATGCCTAACCTGACTCATCAATTTCTTCCTCTAAAAACCCCAATAAGGCTCTTGGCTGCATTCTCTCTCCATCCCTGATGCCCCCCGACTGACCCGGTGCTCCCCACATAGCGCTGCCATGCCTCTCATCCCTCGGGACCTCTGAGTATAAACTTCCTCCTCTGTGAAGATCATTTCTGTGTCTGTGTGTCTCACCACATCTGCTCAAACCACATCCCAGCTACATATTTTAGAATATCTTCTAGGAAGGGGATGCCAAGACACAGCCCCTGCCATCGGAGGTTAAAGGATGGCAGTGAACTATTTTAGGAAAACAGGCCAGTAGCTGGTAAGCACCATGGAGACTCAGAAAAAAAAGATACTCCTGTTTTTCAAAACATACACATTTTTGGTGTCTGTGATACCAGAGAGCTTCCTTAAAAGGGTATCTACTTAATTCAGAATAAAATCAAGCAAATCCCCAGGGGTCCATGAGCTGGCAGTGATAGGAGGGTACCAGCTGTGGCCACCACGTCCTCTTCATTAATCAGAGTAGAGAACATGCAGATTAGTGTGGTACGGCTAGAACAGAAAATACCAGGAGACTCGGGTAAACGAGGGCTACATAGGCAGGCAGGAGCCAGATCACAAGGGGCCATGGATGTCCTCAGAGTTAATCCTACAGGTGATACAAAGTCACTGAAGACATTTGCAAAAGAGAGTGATGCACCAGACCTAAGCTGGAAAGATCATTCTGGTACTGTTTGGATGGGTAAATAAAGTCCACATTACAAAATTATAATACATGCATCAATAAAAGTGAGGCTTTTAACATTACTAGATTTCTAAGAAAATTTAAGAGATTGTATAAAACAGTCTAAGCCAAAGGGCCAAGGACATCTTTTTAACCAAGAATGAAACCTTGAAGGGTATAAAGAACAGATAAACTTATTTATTACTCAGGAACGTAAAGTTTTTATATGGCAACTATACTATATACAAAGTTAACAGACAAAGAACAGATTTAGGGGAGAACTCTTCCAATTCAGAAGACAGAGTGTGTATAGCACACAAAGATCTCCTACATACTGACAATTAGGGGATTAAAAAAACACAATAGAAAAATGGGTGCAGAAAAAATTTCACAGAAGAACGACTCTGAATGGCCAATAAATACATGGCGAAAAGTCCAAACTCAGGGAAATGCACATTAAAGAACAATGAGGTATCACTTTAAATCTAAGAGACTGACGAATCAAAAGGAGTAATTATAGCACTGCTGGCAGAAATGTACATATTCATCACTGCTGATAGAAATGAAATTACGACAGAAGGTACTAGGTGTAGTCAAAAAGTAGTCTGACCACATCTATCAAAATTAAAAGTGTATGTGCACTCTGACTCAGCAATCCTCTTACTGAAAATCTCAGCCATAGAATTAAAAGCACCCACATGTTAGAAAAAAATTTTTTTGCAGCAGCATTTACAGGGGCAAAAAAGTTGGAAAAATATTGAAAGCTCATCAATAGTAGAATGCTTGATAAACCATCGTGTGCCAACAACCTGTAATATTTTTCACCATCTAAAAGAATGGATAGAGGTAGGCCAGGTGAGGCACTGTTGAGTGAAAATAGTAAGAAATAGAAAAATACAATCAGGTGAGAAGGCAGTTGTGTGTGTAAGTGACAAGCACAGACTCAGAAGCTAGACTGCTGGGACTCAAAATCCTGGTTCAAACACCTCTTTCGGAAAGTGTAATCTTGGACAAGTCACTCAACCTCTCTGAACCTCGGTTTTCTCATCTGTAAAATGTCTCTGTATTTGGCTGAGCTATGACACATGAGGCGCTCAGGACAATGGCTGGCACGTGGCCAGCATCCAGGGAACAGTAGCTGTGGCTACATGGTACCACTGTCTGAAAGCAAATCTGAGAACTCTCATACATGCCAATGTACACGAGGGTCTCCCACCTGCCTCTGCCAAGTTGTTTTTCTCATGGCATCTTCTCTATTCCTAACACACTTAACCATTTATTTATTGACTGTGTCTATCTCTGCCCCGCTTTAGAATTCAAGCTCTATGAAAGACAGGGTCTTTTGCCTGTTTCGTTCATTGCTGTATTCCCAATGCCTTGAACATTTCTGGGCAGATAGTAAGGATTCAAAAAAATACTTGTTGGGAATTCCCTGGCAGTCCAGTGGTTAGGACTCAGTGCTTTCACTGCAAGCAGCACGGGTTCAATCCCTGGTCAGGGAACTAAGATCCCACAAGCCGCGTGGCTTGGCCAAAACCAAACCAAACCAAAACAAAACCTTGTTGAATGAATGAATATGTGTATCTATGTCTTGCTGGGAGACTACTGTCCATGAGTCTGGTATTTCTGCACATTTTCGGGGCAGAGGCACTGGTTACCTCTGTTTTGTACTACATTTTCCAGGATACTTGTATAATGAACAGCTTGGGAAGAGAGAGCTGGGGTTTCCCTTCAGAGCAAAGGGCAGGTTGGCTTAAAGTCCAGAATAACAAAGAGAATGTCTCCATCCAGGGCAAAGATCAGGCAGGCTTAGCGCTCATTACAAAAGACTCAGGTTCCCTAAGCTTAGCGTTTCTCTCTCTTTTTTTTTTTTGACTAATATTTATTGGAGTATGGTTGATTCACAATGCTGTGCTAGTTTCTGCTGTACAGCAAAGTGAATCAGTTATAGCTATCCACATATCCACTCTTTTTTAGATTCTTCTCCCATATAGGTCATCATAGAGTGTTGAGTAGAGTTCCCTGTGCTATACAGTACCTCTCTTGTGATAAAGCCAACCACGCGTGTAGGTGTTGCCTGGCCCTCTCTGTATCACTACATGAGAACTGAGCTGGAGGAAAGGCACCAACCCTGCCACTCTGACTTCTGCTCTTACTGTGAGTAATAAATCACCCTTCATCTCTGGCCCAGGAGTCTCCCGTTTTGTGCCAGCATCCATGAAACAGCAACAGACTAGCTTATTGGCCTGTAAGTAGGGTAAAAATCTAGACTCTTCGCAATTCTTGACCCATCTATGTTCACTTATGTCTGTGTACGATGATGTGAACATGGACAAAAACATGAGACAATGAGGTTAGCAAACCTGGGGTATGGGGAGTCGGGATTGGGAGGATAGGAGAAGGGAGGGGAGCAAGAGGCCATGCAGAAAACGATGAGAATACAAAGTCCTGGTCCAAATAAAGATGGGAATGATTGTGACATTGGTCATGGTCAATCCAGCCTTGACTCGACCACCAGCCAGAAGTGCGGAGGCCTTGCGTAAATGGCTCATTCCTGAGGATGTACAGAGGGATCCATAGCCTCAGAGCCTGAAGGTGTGTCTCCACATTTTGATATGTCATGGCACACACAGTAGGAAGGAAGGACTGAGATCATTTCAGATAAATTCTTAGAATCCTGAACATCTGCCCAAGTTCCATCTGGAAACCTCCAGCATGCACTGAGAGCCTGGACCAACTTCCATTACACAAAGCTTTAATCTACAAATGTGAATTCTCTGCTTGCTTTAGCTGTTTACTTCACAACACAGCCTTTATTTCTTGTGTAAGAACATCATAAAAAAGTAAAGATTCACTTAGGTGTTGGGCTTTTTTTCTAAGAAGTTCTTTGAAAACTTCACACTTTGTCCTTACAGTTCTACTGCAATAATCAGGTCTCTTTTCAGAAAAAAAATCCACTTAAAGAAAGCCTTATAAAAGCCTATAAAAGAAAGCCTTACAGAAGGCTTTCTGTTTCATGTTCGATTTCTTCTACATGCAATTTATAAGCTTTGGGGGAGCTGCGAACATGGTTATTCCCTGGTTCAAAATACACAGAATAGCCAGGGGAACAGATTTTTAAGAGAATAAACGTGAACGTACGTACCAGCCTCTGCAACAGCCTGACTTGCCTTGGGACCCTGAGTGCAACCTAGAAGAAGAAAAGAGACATGAAAAATGATCGTGAGGTCATTCTCATGTGAGTTACACGAGGGGGGTTAAAACCAATTCAAATTCACGCAAAGGGTTTTCCATCCTGAAAAGCAGTTTTGACCTGTAACCAGGGAGCATCCAGGCCAGGATTAGAATTCATCCCTCTCAGACCTGGCTGACTGCTGAACCCACGATGTCACACCCCCTCCTCACCTGAGGGTTCTTACATCTGTTAGGGGAAGACAGATGAAATGGCCAGGACAGAGTTCATTAGAATATCTGTTTTCGGTTTCTATTCACTTTTGGCTTGAAAATCGGCTCTTTGCTGTTGTGTCTGCTACAATGAGTAAACCTGTCAGCTCAACTCTGATGGGCTCATTTACTGCTCTCAAAACTCCAGGAAACTCTGGAAGCAAAACTGAACTTACCTTGAACTTTCTTACTGTGTTTTCTGTGGATGATTTGTTATACTTTCCCACATGCAGAGGAGGGGCAGGGGACAGTAATAACATCCTTACTTTAAAAAATCATATAAAAATTAACCAGCCCCTCTGGATTAATTTAAAAGTCCTAGCTGGTTGCTGATTATTTCTCATGACACACCACTGTTTAAAGAACAGAAGTGTTAACTACTGCTGCTGTGAGTGATGAACTGGCCTTTCTGGAGGGCAGTTTGACAGTGTCAATCACAGACTTGGAAAATATGCTTAGACTGTATGCATGCCTTTTTCAACAGCTTTATGAGGTATAATTTACAAACAATAAAATCCATTCATTTAAAACAATTCAATGTTTTTTAGTGTATGCACAGAGTTGTGCAATCACCACAACAGTCAATTTAGAACATTTTTATTATCCTAACAGAAAGGCTCCCAACCCCAACCTTTGCCCTGGCCCCAGGCAACCACTAATCTACTTTGTCTCTATGGATTTACTCATTCTGGGCATTTCATATACATGCAATCATACCATATGTGGTCATTTATTACTGGCTTTTTTCACTTAGCATAATCTTGTAGCATTTATCAGCACTTTGTTCTTTTTTACGTCCGAATAATATTCCATTGTCTGGATACACCACATTTTGTTTATCCATTGGCCAACTGATGGACGTTTAGGTTATTTCTACTTTTTGGCTATTATTTATAATGTGGAACTTGAACTCTATGAACATTCACATAGAGTTCTTTGTGTTGGACATACGTTTTCAGTTTCCTCAGGAAGATACCTACAAGTGGAATTCCTGGATCATATGATAAATTTAACTTTTAAGAAATAGATAAACCAGTTTTCAAAGCAGCTGTAACATTTTACATTTCCACCAGTATGCCCTTCTTCTAATTTAGAAATCCTAGTTTCAGAAAAGCATCATATGGGGGAAAAAATCAATAGGAAAAAAAAAAAGAATGTACAAAAAAGTTCTTTGTAACTTTTAAAACAATTGCTAATCATTGGAAATAGCCTAACATATCCTTTAAAAATGGTTTGGTTAACTGTATTATGATACATTGATTAATTAGAATACAGCTATTGAAAATAATAGTATGGGCCTATATTTACTGACATCAATGTTAATTTTACTGGACTTCTGTGCTGTTCACCAAATATTTCTCCAACTCTCTGCCAGAAGGATTGCATTTCCTGGCCCCCTTGTGGGAAGACAGAGCCACGGGACTGGCTCTGGCCAATAAGTTATGAATGTAAGTGGCATCTGTCACTTCTGCGCCAAGGATTTTATCACAGGTGTGAGGTCCTCCAGAACTGCCTCTTCTCACCGGCATAGTAATTAGCAACGTTTGATATGGTCATTGCTCCATCAAGCCCAAGATCACACTTGCTGCACCGACAATCCAAGATGGACAAGTCATACAAGCAAGAAATAAACGTTTGTCATTTAAGTCACTGAGATTTGGGGGTTGTTACCCCAGTACAGCCTGGCCTGTCCTCACTTATACATTCAGACATATTTTAAGTGATTAAATCAGGTAGCAAAACGCTATATTTAACATGACCTCATTTTTGTAAGTGTCTACATGTGTAGAATGTGCCCCAAATGCTAATGGCTGTTACCTTTGAGTGATTACATTCTTCTTCTTTAAACTTTTTTGTACTACCTCAGTGTTGGACAAATTATGGTGTATCATTTCCAAATAGGAAAAAAACAATAAAGATATTTCCATTTTGTAAACTAAAAGTATAACAGAAACTGGTTTAATCACTGTCGTCTCCCCGATCCCTCCTGAAAATAGATAATGCTACTGTAAATTACCATTATTATCCATTAGAGAGTCTCTTATTCTACAGAACATGAAATAGAAAGAATTAGTACAGGATTTAGGTTGACACCCGCCCTGGCTCCATATAAGAACCAAACAATGACGAGGAGGACACTGGTTTCCATTTCTAAAATGACATGGGACGATTGGGACCGTGCAAGGAAAGCCAGAATCTAAGCGTCCTGGGCAAGGTCTCCATCAGGTCTGCAGGCTCAGCTCAGGCCTCTCCCTTCCTAAAGTTGTGGAATAGGCTGGGGACCACTTAAGATAGCCATGGTCAGAAGGGAAGCTCAGCCCTGCTCAGGTATTATGTTCTCTGGTTGATCTAAAGTATTTCTTTGAAGTCTCCTCCTTTGTAAAATAGGTTTTCCAAGAAAAGAAACAAGCATTCAGGAGAACAAGAGAGGTTGGTTTTTCATTTTTGATATGACTATCTGACCTCTCAGGGGGTCACGATGGCTACACTTCAGTCCAAATTTAGACTCAGACTGAACCAGAGTCAAAATTTCCTGGTGCCAGCTAGGATTCGAAGTCAAAATGACAGCAATGTCATCTTCATTGCTTTTAGTTAGGAATTCCTGGTCCCTTTTATTGTTTGAGAGTTTTCGCCTTGCCTTGTAAGAACCTGGGAGGGTGGGTTAAGGAAAGCTAAGTAACCGACTCCATCTTAATGTCAAGGGCTGCCATGAATAGTAATCTCAGAGCATGGACCCCCAAAGAATAGACTTAAGAGATGGCTCCAATAGGATTTTTCGCTCCTACTGAGCTGAGCTTGCTTCTCTAGCATCAGATGTCCAGACCACAGTGTTTATTGAGAAATATCAGCCATGATCTTTGCCATCAAGGACCATACTACCTAACTTGAAAGAAATACACTCAGGAAGACTTAGTAGACAAGGTAATTTTTACAAAGGAAATGGAAAAAAGAAGAGTTCACTATGTTCTCAGATGACCATGAGAGGCTTTACAATGGAGGGATGGCTAGAAGTAGCTGTGTAGGATGTTTGTTGGAGTGGAATGAAAGGGGAAGAGAAATTTAAACAGCATCCCGTTCAATACAGGAACCATGCTGAGAAAAAGCTCACAATCTGCCTCTTTAACTCACATGGACCAAGCAGCATTCCCTACCAGGATGTGCAAGGGTGGCTGAAGACTGCCTTTGCACCAAGAATGTAGCAATAACACCATCAGAGCTGGGGGATTGGAATCTCCATCTACTCCATCATCGGATAGTCCAACCAGAGGTAAAAAAACAGCAGGCACTGCTTAATGTTCGTAATTTGGATAACAGAGATGGTATTTCCCCCCCAGGATCAATCGCAGTGTTGGATCAGGATTGGGAGGGAAGAGAAACACCCTCTGAAAGCATTCCAGAACATCCACGGATGGGAAAGAGCACAGGAAAGGAGAAGAGGAGTGAACCCTAATTCCACCCAGGGTGAGGGATATTGTGAATATGCAGAACAAACACAGGCCCATTAGGGATGGATGCTTTAATGACCCCGGTGCACTGAAAGAGGGACAGAAAGGCAGGGTTCATGCCCTCAGGCTGTACTTAGGCCAGCCTCAGTCACACACCATCAAACAGCTGAAGACATGAGTTCCTAGCGGGCTCTGTGCCAGAACTGTATCTACCTGCTGGGCTTCATCTTCTAAGGGCATTCTGAAAACTTGAAACCAAGAGCCAGGGGCTGAGGAGTCCGCTGCCTCAGAGATCTGATACACGACCTGACAGCAAACCCGTGGCTATAGTCTGGAAAGCACGGGAGCTGCCACCCATCACCTGGACCGAGGACAGTTCGTCTGGGAGGATCCCATCTGGGTAATTCTCAAAAGTTCTCTTCCTTTGGAGAAATGTTGCTGCAGGTTGTCCTGCTATGAACCTCTTGCCATTTGGGGGGCCCATAACCTCAGCAATGGAAGAAGAAACTTCTTTTGGGGGCTGAAATTCCAAACAATTTTCCAGGCAGCTGGAAAAACAAAAACAAAACCCAAACCAACTAACCTTAGGCAAGCCACCTTGTTCCTTTTAACCTGTGAGAAACAAGGGAAATGGATCTGGCTTGTGGGAAGATAATGAGTAGGGTGGGACCACCCCCCAACCCCACAATGAAAGCTCAGGTCTCCATCCTATGGCCCCATTTTCCTAAACGGACCCTCTGCTCCTTAGATACAGAAAGCTTACAGGACCTCCAGCTGGACCTCTGACAGCACGGTGGGCACGGCTGCTTTATGTTAGCGCATCCAGGACTTTGGGAGAGCGTTAGTTAGGAACACGAAGTCACATACAACTCATCACCCAGCTCGCAGACTCCCCCATCCTTCTCCCCACCTCCCCCCAAAGAAACCAGATATGGCTGGCTCTGGTTCGGGAGTGAGTACATCTCTGCAATCTCTCCCATAATACCCTTCTTCCCCATCCAGCCTTAGGACTCCATTGCAACGATCACACCCGTGCACATAAGGGAGACATTATCGAGTGGTCTGGAGCTCAAAGAATCTTTCCTTGACTTTACTTTTCAAAGCGTTAAAAAAAAAAAAAAAAAAAAAAAAAACTGGTCTTGATTTTCTTTGTTTTCCCGAATACAAAGGTTCTGAGTGAGAGACTTTAAAACTGCAGAAATGCTCGATTCAGGGAATTAGAAATGTATCACCACTGTGAGTGTGGTACCAGAAGCCCATGCTGAACACAATCGATGTGCCAGGAGCTACAAATTAAAATCGTATTTAAACAAATTACATTACATTGTAAATATGCAAGTGGCAGTCTTTGGAGGCGTCATTGAGAGCCCAGCTTGGCATTCAGCACCCCTGGGTTCTAATCTAGGCTCTGAAACATCACTCGCGAGCATCACTTTCCCTGGGTGGACTTCCATAGTTCTCCTGGAGCATAAACTCGCTGAGGCCTTCCTTGCAGTGGCAGAGATTCAACCAGGCTGTACATAAATAACCAAAATAGCGAATAGGACCTGAGTGCTTACTATATGTAAGTGCTGTGCCTGAATCAACTCATTTTATCCTCACAATAAACAGGAGCAGAAGCGGGTTTGTTATTTTTTATTTAATAGTTTATTATTGTTTAGAAGCTAATAAAAGGTAAGAGTCAGGATCCTTCACTTGCACGGTCCCTTAACAAACGGTGGTACTCGTAGTGTTTGTCAAAATGTGTCATTTGCTGCGATTTATTTATTCTTCTAAATAAATGTTTATTTTAGCACTTGTAGCATTTAGCATTTTTTTAAGAGGGCTTCGCCCATTATATAAACTTGACTCCTCTCTCAACACTTAGATCCACCCCTGCCTGTGAGGTAGGAACCATTAACAACGCCATCTTGCAGGTGAGGAAACGGAGACCCAGAGAGCTTAAGTTACTTGCCCAAGTACACACAGCCAGTAAGTGATGGGATCCAGATTTGAACCCAGGCAGTCTGGTTCCACTTGGGGTGCTCTTAACCATATACTTTATTGCTTCTTATTATTTTTACATAGAGCTCCTAGCAAACTCTCCCTGACACTCAACACTTGGTGCCTACTATTATTCTGTAACTTAAAAACTGCTTTTGTAATAATGGGAACGCAGCTCCATCCTTAGTTGAAGAAACCGTATCAGTTTGAGGGACTTCCCTGGTGGTCCAGAGGTTAAGAATCTGCCTTACAATGCACGGGACGCAGGTTCGGTCCCTGGTCGGGGAACCAAGATCCCACATGCCGCTGGGCAACTAAGCCTGCGAGCCCGTGTGCCACAACTAGAGAGAAGCCCACGAGCCACAATGAAGACCCGACACAGCCAAAAATAAATAAATATTTAAAAAAGAAGAAACCATATCAATTTGAAAGCAGGCTGATTTTAGACAAGAGTCCTGCTTTTTAATATTGATTTCCTGAAAGATTCTTTCAAAGCTGAATTAGTCTAAGTGTGGTCCATGCATCACCTGCATCAGGATCATCTGGGTCCCACCCAAACCTAGTGGATGGAAATTGATAGGGGTGGGGCATAGGAATCTGAATGTTTAAAGAGCCCCCTGAGTGTATTTCTGCAAGATGAAGTTTGAAAACCACTGCTGATAGTGGGTTTATTACACTATAGGTAACACTGTTTACAGATGAGGTGGAGAGGGAGGAAGGGACTTGAATCTAGGATATTATTAGTAATATTTTCAATTAAAGGTATATAACAAGCTAATAGGCAAGCTGCAACACAAGAATTTCAACACAAGCTAACAGGCAAGTTCAGGTATATTAAAATTTACATATTCATTGACATTTAAACATTGTTCACCAAATACCATATGATATCACTTATATGTGGAATTTAAAACTGGACATAAACGAACCTATCTATGAAACAGAAGAGAATCAGGGACATAGAGAATAGACTGGTGGTCGCCAAGGGGGAGGGATGGTGGGAGAGGTTTGGACTGGGAGTTAGGGATTACCAGATGCCAGCTATTATATACAGAAAGGATAAACAACAAGGTCCTACTGTATAGCACAGGGAAGTATATTCAATATCCTGTGATAAACCATAATGGAAAAGAATATGAAAAAGAATGTAAATATATATGTATAACTGAATCACTTTGCTATACAGCAGAAATTAACAAATTGTAATTCAACTATACTTCAATAAAAAATAAATTTAAAAAATTGTTCACATATAATTTTGAAGACCGTAATTATTGAGACCAGAGCACTAACTGCATTGCCAGGCACCATTCTAAGTTCTAAGTATATTAACTATTTTAATCTTCAAAATCCTTTTAATTAAGTAATCTCATCATCCCCATTCTCAAGATGGGTAAATAGGGGCTCATAGATGTTAATTAACTCCCCAGTAAGTGCAGAGCCAGGATTCAAACCCAGGAAGTCTGGTTCTGGAGCCTGTGCTCTCAAATCCTACACCTTATACACACACACAAATTTTTTGAATAGAATAGGGATAAAAAGGTAAAATCGCAAATTTTCACAGAACTTTATATTTGGAGTCTTTTCTGATTTAGTCATTTTCCAGATGAATAGATAGTGCCGTGAGCTGACGACTGTACGAAGTCACTAAAATGGGCTAAACCTGTGTTCTTCTATTCAGGGAAGTTCAGTGTTAAGCCTACTTGGACTTGCAGATGTCAGAGCTTTAATCCCTCCTCCTAGTTCATAAACAGAATCTTTGTTTCAGTGCTTCCCACATTCTTCTCCCTCCGCCCTCTAAAAAAAGTTTTAGGATCTTTACACTAAATTCCTACCCTCAGCATTTCAGCTGCCCAAGCCTAACAGCAGCCACCAACATTAAGTGCTGACACTGTTCCCAGCACTTTAGGTGTATTAACTATCCAATCCTCATCACCCTGTTCTCTCCCACTTTTCACAGAATTGGAGATTGAAGCACCCAGGACCTTGCTCAGCGTCACAGAGCTGGTAAGTGCCAGAATCAGGAATCGAGCCCAGGCACCAAGTCTATGCCCTTAACCACTGACCAAAACAGCTACCATTTCTTGAGCACCCACTGTATACCAGGTCCTTTACATAAACTAGCAGCTGGATCCTTACAAGTATGCTCAAGAGGAGGTGTGTGCCGTGCTGGTGATGGACAGTAAAGGAAGGCTCAGAGAAGGTAAGCAGCTTGTCCAGGCCCCACAGCTGTAAAGGGCAAAGGAGAGACCAGCCTTTCTCTCTGGATCCGAAGCCTGCATGTTCCTCCCCTACCGCAGAGCCTCCTGGAATTTTTATGGGTTATTCCTCCTGATAGTCCTACAAGAGAATGACCATTTCTTCCATTTCACAGATAAGCACATCCTTGAGGGAGCGTCAGCATGAAAGTAACTACGGGATGTTTAGGTAGATTCTGTTTTCCAGATCTGCTCTTCAAACCAAGGTGCTGGGAAAGGGGACACAAAGTATACTTGCTTATCTCTTCCTCCCATCCTGTGAAAGCATGCTATCAGCTAAACAATTTAAATACGTGTGTGTAAACAGCACCAGGAGACGGCACTGTCTACTTATTTCTCCCTATAAGGTCTGAGCTTTGAAAACTGTTCCAACCTGTTTTATACTCTTCAAAGAGCTTTCCTATCCATGGAGCATGGTACTGAGATTTCATATTTGCAGGTTTCATTCACCTGTGAGGTTAAGCCATTAAAAAAACCCTGGCAGATACACAGAATATTAGCCAGGGTAACTGAGACCCTTTGGTTCTTAATTCTCTGCCCATCATCTGGCCACCTTTAAACTGCTAAAGCATTGATAAGAACCTGATGGAAAGTCGTGTTCTCCCGGTTTTCAGATGGGAAAAGCAGAGGCTTCCAGGAGTTTTTCCTAGATGTGCTTTCTCTCTGGAACAACTAGGAACCGACAGCAACAGCACACTACCCCACACACGAGTCTTAAAGAATCCTGTAGTTAACTTGGGGCTCTGGCTCAGAAATGAACAACAAAAAACTAGCAGAAACCCGCGCAGGTAACAGGAGCCAAGAAGATTTGGTTCTGCAGGACTTTGAAGTGGCAGACACAATTCTGCAAGAAACTTCGCCAGCCAGACGCTCTCCTCGAGGGACCGGTAGATGGGGAAGTTCCCGAGCAGAAGACGGGACAGAGAGGAGGTGGAGGGACGATGTGACAGGAGATGGGGGTGAACCCTCCCTCTCTCGCGTCCGGGAGCCTGTCCGGCAGCCACGCGCCCGAAGGAGGCGGTGGGAAAGGGCGGCAGCCCGCGTCCGGGGCCCGCCTTGGGCCCCCCCGAACTCCACTTACTTGCTCCGAAGTGTCCCCCCAGCTCTGCGCCTCTTCCAGCGACCCCGCGCAGAACGCCAGAGCCAAGCACAGCCCGAGCAGCGGGAGCATGGCGGGGCCGGGGTGGTAGCACCGGGACGCGGCGGGACGCGCGGGGTACAGCGCGGGGTACAGCGCTGGGCTCGCGGCTGCAAACGAGCGCGGCCCCGCCCCCGCGCCCCACAGGTCCCGCCCCCCGCACGCCCCGCCCGGGCCCCTCACCACCACAGACCCCGCCCCACCGCGCACCCCTCCCCAGCCCCGCCTCCGCGCCCTCCGGCCCCTCCCCGGCGCCCTTCGGTCCCGCCCCCTCGCCCCTCCGGCCCTGCACTCCCGCGAGACCCCGCCTCCGGCCCAGAACTCCCGCGAGACCCTCCCCCGTCCTGCCCCGCGCCGCTGCACCCGCGCCGTGTACCCCCCGTCCCAGAGCGCACAGCTCACACCCCCTCCCTTGTCCCCTTCCCCACCACCCATAAACCCCGCCCCTCCCTCGGCCTCTTTGCCTCCCTTCTCCATCCAGCGCCTGTGGCACCTGCTTCCACCTCCAGGCCCCCGACCCTCTCTTCCTCTCCCGCTTCTTCATGGACTTGCTTCATTCCTGTCTCAGGAGAACACGGTAAGGGCCAGCCTGACCCTCGGTACACAGTCCACCCGTTCACCTGCTATATGTATCCCCCATATATATCACCCTCTCACTGCTAATATATACCACCCCCTCACCTACTGTATGTACCACCACCATTCCCCCACCTGCCAGCCTAAAGGCAACAAGAGACCTTCTGCCTTCTGAGAGAACAGCGCATTCCCTTTGGCATCCAACTCTGATGCTCACAGGCCCAATGAAGGGGTGCTAATTTGTAGTCTAATGCAGAATGGCATTAGCAATGTGGGCCCGTTTTATGTGGCTCTGGCATAAGGGAACAGAAAAGAGGAAGCTAGGATTGGCACCATGTCGTAGTATTTCTGATTTTGGGGTTGTTAATCATGAAAGTTAATGTCATTGTTATCATAGTTACAAACTATCGGTGATGTTTCTGTCCTGTCATAGAATAATTATCTGGCAATCACTCACCCACTGACTGGCCTTTTAGAGTCTGGGCTCCATCTTTGTACCTGGCAGACACACAATGCGCTGGAACTGTTTGTTTCCTCTTCCAAAAGACAAGCACATCAAAGACATTTTTTATGTCTCTGTAAAAATTTCATCTAAATCAATACACTGAGTAATAGAAGTTGGCATCAATCTCAGTGGCCAAGAACAGGGAAATGGTTAACTCAAATGATGGAATGTCCATCCTGTGGAATATTATGCAGCTATTAAATAATAATCACGAGGTCTATGGAAACAGGGAAAATGTTTACAGCATAATCTAAAGGAAAAAGTCAGATCACATGACGTATCGAGAGTATGAGTGTAATTATGTAAAAATACATATGTATGGACATCAGAAGCAGAGAAAAATGAAAACAGTAGGTGTGTTAGCTTATGGTGATATCTCTTTTTAAAATATTTTATTTACTCTTGTTGAAATGCTGATTGTTTAAACAAAGACATTAAGAGAGGGGGAAATGTTGCTATGGTGAAATAAATGAAAGGAAAATCATCGTCATTAGCAGTTGAACATTTAATAGCCTAACCACTGACGAATTTTAAAAAATGCCACCAACACAAAGTGACAGTAGCTGGTCCAGTGGGGTTTCTGCAACAAAAACACTGATAAAGGAGAAGGAAGTCAAAGGATTTTTATTTTTAGTTCTTTACTAACAGTGAGTTACAGATGTATCCCAGGTGCACTTAGAAACTTTGCAGCATACAAAGCCTGCCTACGCCCCTCCTCGTTTTAAAACTAAGGAGGAGAGCCCCAAATCTGGAAACAAGTTTTGCCTATTCGCCCCCCCCCCCCCCCCCCGCCACCTCCTCGCCGCCAAAGGGAAATACCTACTGGTGAACTGAAAGTTGAATTTGGACAAAGCCGGGTTATTTGAAAGGAAACAATAACAGCTACTGTTATTTCCATCAATCCTCCAACAGGACTGGGACCCATTTTGTCTTTCTACCATCCCTCTCCTACTGGACTCTATTTTTGACCTTATATCTGCTCTTTGTCCCAATTTGTCCCAACTGGTTTCAGCAGAGGTCAAACAGTCAGGAGAAGAGTTTTATTTTCTTCATCTGGTAGGACTCTCCGATTCAACTCTAGGCTGTGGTGCTAGTGCGTTGTTACATTGTTTTGTGGCCCCTTTGACCAAATGGATCCCACTTTCCCTGAGGGCAAGCATCTTCCACAACTTGTAACACTGTGCTGAGGGTATAGTTAGCATTTAAGAAGCATTCCATGAATGGAATTAGGAGACTGGAGGTCTGGAGTGTCCCCCACCCCTGCCGCTGAGCTGGCTGTGCTGGGGCAGAGGAGGCCTGGACTGTATTCACTTTCTAGCTATGTGACTTGAGAGAGTTTCTAAACTTCCCAGTATTTGCAGACTGTAATAGCCTAGGCTTCTGTGTGATGTCAGAGCATCTGCACAACCAGATAGGGATGGTCTTTAAAAACTAGGTAGTGTGATACAAATAAAACCCAGTGGGACTTCCCTGGCAGTCCAGTGTTTAAGACTTTACCTTCCAATGCAGGGGTTGCAGGTTAGATCCCTGGTCGGGGAGCTAAGATCCCACATGCCTCGCTGCCAAAAAAACCAAAATAACCCTGTGAAAGGTTTACAAAACTCTTGATAAGCATAGATGATGATTTATATTGACCTTATAAATATGGATAAAAAAAATTAACTGTCCTCTCCCAAAAGGGGCTGAGGTATCCCCACGCATGTGTCCTTTGATGCCAGGAGTTGCAGACTTTGCAGTTTGAGACCACAAAGCTCCTAGAACCTCAAAGGCAAAACCCTATCCTGACTTTTCCAAGGAGACATGTCAGGGGCTTACCAGGCCCACACTCCAGTTAAGCACAAATCTCCAGCCAGGACCCAGGTGATCATTGGCAGAATCTGGGTCCAGGGCTCAGCAGCAAGGGCTTCACAGTGCAAGAACGAAGAGGAGCTGCCAGTCAGAGAGGCCCCCGTGCCGTCTCTTGCCAGGAAATGGCTACCCTGTGTAACTGAAGGATGGGCCAGGGATTCCAAAATTTTAGAATCAGACTCATTAGAGTTAGGGGCTTTCCCCTGGTCCCCCACTTGAGACCACCAGTTGATGAGCCCAGCTAGCGTAGCCAGGGCAGAGACTGAAGAGGGAAGGCAGGCTGTCCATTTGGTTTCTTTTCTTCTCCCTTGAATTTACCACCGATGGTCACCCCCTGGTCCCTCTATCCAGCTGCTCTGAGATTCAAGCCCTTCCTCCGGCCCCCACCTCAGTCCCTCCCTGGTCTGTGCTCCTTTCTGAGGGTTTGCAAGGCCATTGTTCTCTTCTAGGCCAGCTCTTTCTCACCTCCTTGGTCTCACCTTTTTATCTACTTACATGGCCTTGTGTTTCTCCTGGACCCCTGACAACTTTGCATAATCCTGACAGTTTCTTACAACTTGTCTTTTTTTTTTTTTTTTTTTTTTTTTAATCAAAAAGACTGGGGAGGAAATGGATTCCTTTTGGCTTTGGCTCCACGGTTTCTCAGGAGCCCTTGGTATCCTGGGAGTCTAGTTATACCCACTGTTCACCTAGTTTACAGACAGTGAGTTTTACCCAGACAGAAGATTTGTGAAACTGGAAGCAGAGAATACAGTTTTCCAGTTTCTTCTGATTGATGATTTGCTGAATTTATCAACTATTCACAAAGTGTAACACATCATATTTTATTTTAATTATCTGCTTAGAGCTTTGAGACCCTAATTAGACTTGATTTGCTCATGGGCAAGGATTGTCTCATGGTCATTTTTATATTCCCAGTCTGCCTGGAATAGAGTCGACATGCAGTGTGTTTGATGGATGGTTGAAAGAATGTGTTTCTGTCTTTATGATGCCCTGTGCTAGCTGTGTTATAACAGGGGTTTTAGACACCGTCCACAACCTGGAAGAATTTACCATTTAGATATGAAGGTGGAACTAACAGACAACATAATTTGAGCTCAGTGGTGAGATGCCAAGTGGAGAGGAGGGTGAGATTGTGATTGTGGTGTGGTCTAGAATAATCAGAAAAGGCTTCGCAGGACATGGAAGCAACCTAAGTGTCCATCAACAGATGAATGGATAAGGAAGATGTGGCACATATATACAATGGAATATTACTCAGCCATAAAAAGAAATGAAACTGAGTTATTTGTAATGAGGTGGATAGACCTGGAATCTGTCATACAGAGTGAAGTAAGTTAGAAGGATAAAAACAAATACCGTATGCTAACACATATATATGGAATCTAAAAAAAAAAAAAAAATGTCATGAAGAGATTAGTGGTAGGATGGGAATAAAACACAGACCTACTAGAGCATGGACTTGAGGATATGGGGAGGGAAGGGTAAGCTGTGACGATGTGAGAGAGTGGCAGGGACATATACACACTACCAAATGTAAATTAGATAGCTAGTGGGAAGCTACCGCATAGCACAGGGAGTTCACCTCTGTACTTAGTGACCACCTAGAGGGGTGGGATAGGGAGGGTGGGAGGGGGGGTGACAAAAGAGGGAAGAGTTATGGGAACATATGTATATGTATAACTGATTCACTTTGTTGTAAAAGAGAAACTAACACACTATTGTAAAACAGTTATACTCAAATAAAGATGTTAAAAAAAAAAAAAAAGAAAGAAAAGGCTTCGGGGAGAAAGTGGAAATTATTCTTTGCATGAATCAGATTTGAAAGCCAGGTGGAGAAGACAGGGCATTAAGGAGACAAGGGAAGGAGAAGGTGCAAGAGTGGAAAAGGCTTTGACATAGGGGAAAAGAACACAGAATGCTGGGGGAAAGGTCCAAGTTTGGAGAGTTACCTATAGAATGTTCCTGAGCTAACAGGAGGGAAAGGAGATCGCAGTAGTCCCCAAGGGCAAACCTTCAGACCAGTGCAGGCTCGTGACAACGTTTTCTCCAGCCCCTTGCAAAAGGAGATAAATAAGTGGAGGCATTGTGGTATATTTTTTTCATTGAGCTAATTTTTTTTAAAGAACTGTCCTTGACTTCAAGGTGTTTGTCACTCCTATTAGTGATAGTGTCTCACTGGGGGTCCTTGGGGTGGGAGGGTGAGAAGAGTATGTCCCCGGGGGTGGTGCAGTGGAGGAGGTGGTGAACCAGAGCCTCAGGAAGGCGTTGGGAAAAATGCCATTTCGGAAATCTCCCAGATGATTCTGAAACCCCGCCCACACCCTCCACAAACGGTACCGTATACCTAGATGTTATAAAAATGATTACTGTTTCAGTGACTGATGTTTGCTGCCATTATTAATACTATACAGTGAGTAGTTAAATATATATTTTTTTACTTTTTCAAATAAACCTTTCATGTTAATGAAACTTTAAAAAATACATTTTTACTTGATAAACATGTGGTCTAACCTCATGTAAGGAAAAAGTACAATTGCAAATCAAATAAACTTGACATTTCAGTACAGCCACGTAAAACTGAGCAACCAGTTGTAAATCAAGTAACTTGTTCTTAGTAAACCATTAAAGTTAAATTAAATGGCTCATTGCCACATGCTGTATTGATAGGTTATGTTGTTTAGGAATCTGACAGAGACATTTACACAGCCTCCAAAGCTCTCAGTGTAAATCAGGCTCAATAAACATTTCATGTGATGTGTTAGGCATTTGAAAGAGCACACATACTTTTTAAAAAATTTATTTTATTGAAGTATAGTTGATTTACAATGTGTTAATTTCTACTGTACAGCAAAGTGAGTCATATATATATATATATACATTCTTTTTCATATTCTTTTCCATTATGGTTTATCACAGGATATTGAATATAGTTCCCTGTGCTATACAGTAGGACCTCGTTGTTTATCCATTCTATATGTGATAGTTTGCATCTGCTAATCCCAAACTCCTAATCCACCCCTCCCCCACCGAACCCCTCCTTGGCAATGACAAGTCTTGAGAAGAACACTCATGCTTTTTAATGACACCCATGCTGTGGACTCCCCACCTAGGATTCATCTGGGCTAAGTGACTGTGATGCCAGTCTATAGTTACATATATGTAGAACTCTCTATAGACTTATGTGGTAGGCCCACTAATGAAAAGCCAAAGAAATGTAACCTTCTGGCAGCAATCTCTACCAGATCTGGACATCCATCTACTCTTTGCCCCATCAATCCCCTTTGGGGGATTTATCATGCAAATAAAACTGATCACATATAAAATGGTGTAGGTACAAGGTTATTCATCACAGCATTGTTTTTAATGCCCAGAAATTGGAAGGAATCCAAACGTTCATTAACAGGAGTCTGGTTAAATATAACATAATATCATGAAGCTGGAAGAAAGGATGAGGCAGCTTTCTCTGTGTTGCTATAGAAAGATACCCAATATATTTTAAAATTAAGAAAAAAGAGCAAGTGTAGTGTGTGCCCTCTTTAGTGTTAGAAAGGAAGAAGCTAAGAAAGCATATTCATAATCCCTTGTATTTGCATAGAGAAATTCTAGGAAACATAAACATAGAAGAAGCGTGTTTGGGGAAGGCAGAATGGTGAGAGGGTGGGAACAGGTCAGAATCCAGGAGAGGAAGGGAGGAATTTTGTTTTTACACATAATATTTGATTTTTTAACTTTTGAACACTGTGAATGTATTACCTGTTCGGGCTTAATTAATCAATTAATTTAAAATTGTGGCTGCAACAAAAACAACAATAATAATGGAAAAGCTGACTCCTGAGGGTTTTCTCACATCAGACTTGGTCTCATTGGGTTAATGCTAACCTCAGTAGCATGCATAGGAGGGACCAGTATGCCCCAAAACACAGACACACATACACACACACACACCCCATACTCAATGACTTCTGGTTTCCTATGCACTCTCTTGTTCTGTCTTTCTTCCTTGCTTTGCATGGATTCATCTCTTTGCTGGAATGCATTCCACTGACTCATCAGGTTGGTGAGTGCTATTCATGCCTCTAGTAGAGACCTCATCTCTTTGTTTACACGTCTGTTTTTCTTACTAAACCAAGACCCAACGGAGGGCAGGCTCTGTGTTCTGTTCATCTTTGTATGCTTCGTCAGCCCCCAGCATGTCCTCCAAGGTTGAGAAATATTTATTGACTCAGTAAGGAAGACTCAGAATGGCCTGCTCTTCACGGTGTGCCTTTCATTGGGAATTTCTACCACACCAGCCTGCATGGCCATAAGACCTTAGACAAAGTGTTCACCTCTCTGGGGGTGAATATTTTCCAAGAAAAAGCAGAATATTGACTTTCAATGGCTGACAATGTTTTTAGCCCACAATTATCTCTCTTTATTATTTATTCATCTTTGTGAGAGTTATAATTAAAAGAACAGGGGAAAGACAACTTAATTTGACCCTCAATATAACATTCTATCCTATATTTAATCTTCGCTGAGAGGATTAGATCCTGATAGGCTTGAGTTCTCATGGTGAGAGAAGCAAGTTCTAATCTGTCACTGTCCCCACTTCTACCTCTATTTTTCTATGCTGGAGACCCTTGCCGCTTCAAGGATCCCCCCCAAAAATCTGCTCTCAGAAATTGCTATCATCTTTCTCCAAACATATGGACTAAAATCACCTTCCCTTTAAAAATTTTAAGGATTATATGTAGTAATATATTTTTATTATTCCCAAGGTCATCAGAAGGCACAACTAGCATGAATTTGGCCTTATTTCCTGAAATGCACACACACGCAAAATATCAAAGCCTGTTCCTCACTCTTCAGCATTAGCTGTAGATGGCTGTCTTTACTTTTCTGCATCTGTGTTAAAGAGTAATTCAAAACCAGGCAAATCATTCTGAAGAAATATTTGTTCATTGAGCAATGGTTTTTCTCTGTAGAAGTGCTCACTAAACACTGAACAAGCTCAGTGCAAAGTTAGGAATTAATCTTATCTTTTGGAAGGATGCCTAGGGCCCCGAGACGTGTCCTGGTTTTCTGGGATTTAACCAGAGACCACAGAAGACTTGAAATAGCACAGATGCTTTGCTGATGCTACAACAGGGACGGAGGATCAGTTCAACCTGCCTCAGTGCCCAATGTGAATGCCCCACCAGGCTTTTTCTTTCTCTCTGAGGCACTGAAGATGGACAAGCCAGCAAAACTTGGAGTTCATCCACAGTGTGAGTTTTCTCCCTGATGACCTGCTGGATCCTTTCCAGACAGATGTTGGGAGATGTCCAGGGAACTTCACTAAAAGCCACAGGTGTGTCTTTGGAAGGGTTTTGACTAAAGCAAAACATTGTTGGGTTTGTGGTTGATGCCAAGAGATAGATAGCACTCTCTGAAATCAAGACTTAACAACAGAGCTGTCATCGAGTTTTTTCTCTGGTGCTCACAGGCTTTCTGCCCGGCTGGTGAAGGAGAAATTCTCTTGTCTCTGTAACACATGCAGCAGGTTTGAATCTCACGGGTGCAGACTCACTGAACCAAAATATGTAATCCTTTTCCCCCTGTATCTCAAGGTTTTCTCCATACTGAGTTCCCATCCTCCTGTGTATAACGAACTTTACTCTTGCCTATTCATGATAAACCATCCATATCGGTCTTTTAAAAATCAAATTACTGTTTTCTTAGTCAATTTAGGGTTCTTTGCCTTCCTTCCTCTCCATTGGATGGGTCCTAAGTTCCTTCAAGTCATTAGGGAAAGGATTGGGGGTATAAGGAAGGGTCCACTGGTCCTCAGTCATCACCTGTGTTAAAGACTGAATGTTTGTGTCCACCTAAAATTCGTATGTTGGAGCCCTAACCCCCAATGTGATGGTATTTGGAGGTGGGGCCTTTGGGAGGTGATTAGAGTGAGATGAGGTCGTAAGGGTGGGGTCTTCTCCTTATAAGAAGAGGAGGAGATACCAGAGCTGTCTCTCTCTCCACCCTATGAGGACACAGTGAGAAGGCGGCTGTCTTCAAGCCAGAAAGAGAGCTCTCACCAGGAACCGAATCCGCTGGCATCTTGATCTTGGACTTCCAGCCTTCAGAACTTGAGAAATAAGTGTCTGTTGTTTAAGCCCCCAGTCTGTGGAATTTTGTTACAGCAGCTCACACCCATTAATGTTGGCACGTGCAGCATCCCATCTGGTTGCCAGGGTTTAGGGATGCAGGGAAGGGCTGAGCGATGGAGGGATTGGGTGTAACTATAAAGGAGTAACAATTCAAGGGACATCTTTGTGGTGATAAAACTATCCTGTATCGACAGTGGTGGTCGTTGCACACATCTACATGCGTGATATAATTGCAGAGAACTAACCCCCCTACACATACACACACACACACACACACACACACACACACACACACACAAAAGTGCATATAAAGCTGGTGAAATCTAAGTCTGTGGATTGGACCAATGACTGTTTCCCTGATTTTGATCTTGTGCTATAATTATGTGAGATGTTACCAACAGGGAAGTCGAGTTAAAGGTATGTGGGACTCCACTCCCAGGGTACCTGCCTTAGGGTACTGGCATATAGAAAGTATTCAGTAAATGTGCGTTGCTCAACTGGCTGATTAGTTTACAGTAAGTATTATCCACATCTTCTGTTTTCTAAGTGCAGCTCCTGAATAAGACTTAGAAGTGAATCTCTCTTGGGTATTCATGAGTTTTATGTGTTGTATGTCAAGATCAATAATTTTAATACGTGACGATGCCAGCGTTTTTGGAGGGAACGCTGCATGGTGGACTGGTGATATTAGGCGTGTGCTTATGCAGTGCCACTACAGTAGAGCTCCTATGATTATTCTAGAATGACACAGGAGTTCGTTTCCACCCGCTGCCTCGTCAGTGTTTTACTGTTCTTGGTCCCCATTTTGCCCAAGGGCCTGTGGATCACCTCAAAATAGGTGAGCACCTTGCGCCATCTAGTGGAGACACATATAAAAACACTTCCAGTTATTTACTGGCTGAGATTTGCAGATCCACACCTTCCAAAAGCCACTTTGGTTGGACTTAGGAATCGCGGTAAAAACAGAAACTTCGGATAAAACTAAAATCTTTTCCCCAGTAAGCAGGAGCTCTAAAATCATTCTTCCAGACTCTTCCAGACTGTTCTTCCCGATTTCACACAGCAGCTTCCTACTGAAAACACCCCCTATGTGTCCTAGAAGAGATCACTTTGCTGATCATTTGACCCCAAAGATTTCTTTCCTTCACAGTGTGGTGAAGGGGCTCCTGGAAAAGCCAGCAGTGCTGCTGGGTGCCCAAGGGCAGGCTGCAGGGTGTGATGGGAAGTGCAAATTTCTGATTCCTGGTCACCCCTTGTCAGCTACTCACCTTTGCTGATTGAATGTGCTGTTCCATGCTTGATGGGAAGTTCAAGGACCTCCCCAGATTTCTGCAAATTCTGGGCCTTATTCTCAGGGTAGTATCTACTTTTCATCCTGCTGAACCCCCAGTCTCAGTTCTAGCTTTCCTCTGCTGGTAGACATTATTCTATGCCAAAACCCAACTTCCTTCTACTTCCAGGCATAAAGAAAGACTACAATTCCCTGCCCCACTGAAATTAAGCCTAGCCATGTGCCTTCCTCGGGCCAGTGAACTATGGATGGAAATGACGTGTGTAACTTCCAGATAGAAACATCTAAACAATGTACTCCTCCTCACTTTTTCATTCTCCCTACCATTCCTCTTTCAGCCAGTTTGTCTAAGTGAGGCAACAGGGAGCAGAGCCCTCTGCTTACCTGCAATGTACAGGTAGTGAGTGTATCCATGAAGCAGGCAAGATTTTGTTGCTTTAAGCTAGGGAGATTTGGGGCTTGTTTGTTACCAAAACATAGCCTAGCCTATACTGACTAATACACTCCCCAAAGCAATTCTCTCTTTCTCGCTCTCTTTCTCTCTCTCTCTCCTTCTCTTCTGTACTGATCTATTCATGGACTATGTCTCCCTCTCTTTTTAAAAATTCACCAAAATGCCACTTATTAAAACCTTCCATGAGTATAGGGAACTTTTAAAAATAAAGCATTATATATTCTTGTTATTAAGGATTCTGTGTCCACTCTGCGGTGACCTAAATGGGAAGGAAATCCAAAAAAGAGGGGAGATATGTATACGTATAGCTGATTCATTTTGCTGTACAGGAGAAACTAACACAACATTGTAAAGCAGCTATACTCCAGTAAAAATTAATTTTTAAAAAGGAATCAGGAAAAATTTTTTTAAAAAAGATTCTGTGTCCACACTCCCATCACTAGAACCATCCTTCCACCTCCTTTTTCTCTTCTCCCCTCAACTTGTGCTGCACACACAGCACTTCAGCACTTCAGTGTCTGTCTCCTTCTAAACCAATGGTTCTCAACTCTGGCAGATCCAGTATTCTGTCCTTTATAATAAACATTTTTTTCTTTTTTTTTTTTTTGCGGTATGCGGGCCCCTCACTGTTGTGGCCTCTCCCTTTGCGGAGCACAGGCTCCGGATGCGCAGGCTCAGTGGCCATGGCTCACAGGCCCAGCTGCTCCGTGGCATGTGGGATCTTCCCAGACCAGGGCACGAACCCACGTCCCCTGCATTGGCAGGCGGATTCTCAACCACTGCGCCACCAGGGAAGCCCTATAATAAACATTTTTAACACTCCCTTTACTATCTTGAAATAAAATTCATACCTAATATAGCTTACCTACACACATGATTTTAAAAATTCAATATAAACTCTTCCCTGTAATAGAAGGGAGAAATAATCCATAATGAAATATGATTTGCAGTAAGTTCATGCTCAGAACCAACCACAGGAGAAGATGTGAGGAAGGAGTCAGATGCTTGCATGCATATGGCTCACTGTGACCTTCACGCTATGGAGTCAGGCTGATAAAGATACAGATTCTGGGAGATGGAACAGTACCTTTCTTCCTGTTAGTAATGCAATTGACGTGGAGTGCCATGTGCAGGACAGGCTCTTGGTGCTCCAGCCAGGCATCAGGGCTGTGCCACTGAGGTGGGAAAGCCAAGTTCAGGACACTGGTCCACAAGAGACCTCCCAGCTCCACGTAATATCAAACAGTGAAAATCTCCCAGAGAGCTCCATCTCAATGCCAAGACCCAGGTCCATTCAACGACCAGCAAGCTACAGTGCAGGATACCCTATGCCAAACAACTAGCAAGACAGGAACACAACCCCATCCATTAGCACAGAGGCTGCCTAAAATCATAATAAGGCCACAGACACCCCAAAACACATGACCAGACGTGGACCTGCCCACCAGAAAGACAAGATCCAGCCTCATCCACCAGAACACAGGCACGAGTCCCCTTCACCAGGAAGCCTACACAACCCACTGAACCAATCTTAGCCACTGGGGACAGACACCAAAAACAGTGGAAACTATGAACCTGCAGCCTGCAAAAAGGAGACCCCCAAACACAGTAAGTTAAGCAAAATGAGAAGACAGAGAAACACGCAGCAGATGAAGGAGCAAGGCAAAAACCCACCAGACCTAACAAAGGAAGAGAAAATAGGCAGTCTACCTGAAAAAGAATTCAGCATAATGATAGTAAAGATGATCCAAAATCTTGGAAATAGAATGGAGAAAATACAAGAAACGTTTAACAAGGACCTAGAAGAACTAAAGTGCAAACAAACAGTGAAGAACAACACAATAAATGTAATTAAAAATTCTCTAGAACGGATCAATAGCAGAAAAACTGAGGCAGAAGAACGGATAAGTGACCTGGAAGATAAAATAGTGGAAATAACTACTGCAGAGCAGAATAAAGAAAAAAGAATGAAAAGAATTGAGGACAGTCTCAGAGACCTCTGGGACAACATTAAACACACCAACATTCGAATTATAGGGGTCCCAGAAGAAGAAGAGAAAAAGAAAGGGACTGAGAAAATATTTGAAGAGATTGTAGTTGAAAACTTCCCTAATATGGGAAAGGAAATAGTTAAGTTCAGGAAGCACAGAAAGTCCCATACAGGATAAATCCAAGGAGAAACATGCCAAGACACATATTAATCAAACTATCAAAAATTAAATACAAAGAACAAATATTAAAAGTAGCAAGGGAAAAACAACAAGTAACACATAAGGCAATCCATATAAGGTTAACAGCTGATCTTTCAGCAGAAACTCTGCAAGCCAGAAGGGAGTGGCAGGACCTATTTAAAGTGATGAAAGAAAAACCTACAACCAAGATGACTCTACCCAGCAAGTATCTCATTCAGATTCGAAGGAGAAATTAAAACCTTTACAGACAAGCAAAAGCTAAGAGAATTCAGCACCACCAAACCAGCTTTACAACAAACGCTAAAGGAACTTCTCTAGGCAGGAAACACAAGAGAAGGAAAAGACCTACAAATACAAACCCAAAACAATTAAGAAAATGGTAATAGGAACATACATATCGATAATTACCTTAAATGTAAATGAATTAAATGCTCCAACCAAAAGACATAGACTGGCTGAATGGATACAAAAACAAGACCCATATATATGCTGTCTACAAGAGACCCACTTCAGACATAGGGACACATACAGACTGATAGAGAGGGGATGGACAAAGATATTACACGCAAATGGAAATCAAAAGAAAGCTGGAGTATCAATTCTCATATCAGACAAAATAGATTTTAAAATAAAGACTATTACAAGAGACAAAGAAGGATACTACATAATGATCAAGGGATCAATCCAAGAAGAACATATTCAATTGTAGATATTTATGCACTCAACATAGGAGCACCTCAATACTTAAGGCAAATGCTAACAGCCATAAAAGGGGAAATTGACAGTAACACAATCATAGTAGGGGACTTTAACACCCCACCTTCACCAATGCACAGATCATCCAAAATGAAAATAAATACGGAAACACAAGCTTTAAATGATACATTAAACAAGATGGACTTAATTGATATATATAGGACATTCCATCCAAAAACAACAGAATACATTTTCTTCTCAAGTGCTCATGGAACATTCTCCAGGATAGATCATATCTTGTGTCACAAATCAAGGCTTGGTAAATTTAAGAAGACTGAATTCGTATCAAGTATCTTTTCTGACCACAACGCTATGAGACTAGATATCAATTATGGGAAAAAAATCTGTGAAAAATACAAACACATGGAGGCTAAACAGTAAGCTACTAAATAATCAAGAGATCACTGAAGAAATCAAAGAGGAAATTAAAAAATACCTAGAAGCAAATGACAATGAAAGCATGAGGACCCAAAACCTATGGAATGCAGCAACAGCAGTTCTAACAGGGAAGCTTATGGCAATACAATCCTACCTCAAGAAACAAGAAAAATCTCAAATAAGCTAACCTTACACCTAAAGCAATTAGAGAAAGAAGAACAAAAAAAACCAAAGTTAGCAGAAGGAAAGAAATCATAAAGATCAGATCTGAAATAAATGAAAAAGAATTGAAGGAAACAATAGCTAAGATCAGTAAAACTAAAAGCTGGTTCGTGGAGAAGATAAACAAAATTGATAAACCATTAGCCAGACTTATCAAGAAAAAAAGGGAGAAGACTCAGATCAATAGAATTAGAAATGAAAAAGGAGAAGTAACAACTGACACTGCAGAAATACAAAGGATCATGAGAGATTACTACAAGGAACTATATGCCAATAAAATGGACAACCTGGAAGAAATAGACGAATTCTTAGAAATGCACAACCTTCCAAGACTGAACCAGGAAGAAATAGAAAATATGAACAGACCAATCGCAAGCACTGAAATTGAAACTGTGATTAAAAATCTTCCAACAAACAACAGCCCAGGACCAGATGGCTTCACAGGCAAATTCTATCAAACATTTAGAGGAGCACTAACACCTATCCTTCTGAAAATCTTCCAAAATATAGCAGAGGGTGGAACACTCCCAGACTCATTCTACAAGGCCACCATTACTCTGATACCAAAACCAGACGAAGATGTCACAAAGAAAGAAAACTACAGGCCAATATCACTGATGAACATAGATGCAAAAATCCTCAACAAAATACTAGCAAACAGAATCCAACAGCACATTAAAAGGATCATGCACTATGATCAAGTGGGGGTTTATCCCAGGAATGCAAGGATTCTTCAATATACGCATCAATCAACATGATACACCATATTAACAAACTGAAGGAGAAAAACCATATGATCATCTCAATAGATGCAGAGAAAGCTTTTGACAAAATTCAACACCCATTTATGATAAAAACCCTGCAGAAAGTAGGCATAGAGGGAACTTTCCTCAATATAATAAAGGCAATATATGACAAACCCACAGCCAGCATTGTTCTCAATGGAGAAAAACTGAAACCATTTCCACTAAGATCAGGAACAAGACAAGGTTGCCCACTCTCACCACTCTTATTCAACATAGTTTTGGAAGTTCTAGCCACAGCAATCAGAGAAAATAAAGAAATAAAAGGAATCCAAATAGGAAAAGAAGAAGTAAAGCTGTCACTGTTTGCAGATGACATGATACTATACATAGAGAATACTAAGGATGCTACCAGAAAACTACTAGAACTAATCAATGAATTTGGTAAAGTAGCAGGATACAATATTAATGCACAGAAATCTCTGGCATTCTTATACACTAGTGATGAAAAATCTGAGAGGGAAATTAAGAAAACACTCCCATTTACCATTGCAACAAAAAGAATAAAATATCTAGGAATAAACCTACCTAAGGAGACAAAAGACTTGTATGCAGAAAACTATAAGACACTGATGAAAGAAATTAAAGATGATACAAATAGGTGGAGAAATATACCATGTTCTTGGATTGGAAGAATCAACATAGTGAAAATGACTCTATTACCCAAAGCAATCTACAGATTCAATGCAATCCCTATCGAATTACCACTGGCATTTTTTACAGAACTAGAACAAAGAATTTCACAATTTGTATGGAAACACAAAAGACCCCGAATAGCCAAAGCAATCTTGAGAACGAAAAATGGAGCTGGAGGAATCAGGCTCCCTGACTTCAGACTATACTACAAGTCCACAGTAATCAAGACAGTATGGTACTGGCACAAAAACAGAAATATAGATCAATGGAACAGGATAGAAAGCCCAGAGATAAACCCGCACACATATGGTCACCTTATCTTTGATAAAGGAGGGAAGGAAACACAGTGGAGAAAAGACAGCCTCTTCAATAAGTGGTGCTGGGAAAACTGGACAGCTACCTGTAGAAGTATGAAATTAGAACACTCCCTAACACCATACACAAAAATAAACTCAAAATGGGTTAAAGACCTAAATGTAAGGCCAGACACTATCAAACTCTTAGAGGAAAACATAGGCAGAACACTCTATGACATCAATCACAGCAAGATCCTTTTTGACCCATCTCCTAGAGAAATGGAAATAAAAACAAAAATAAACAAATGGGATCTCATGAAACTTAAAAGCTTTTGCACAGCAAAGGATACCATAAACAAGACCCAAAGACAACCCTCAGAATGGGAGAAAATATTTGCAAATGAAGCAACTGATAAAGGATTAATCTCCAAAATTTATAAGCAACTCATGCAGCTCAATAACAAAAAAACAAACAACCCAATCCAAAAATGGGCAGAAGAACTAAATAGACATTTCTCCAAAGAAGATATACAGATTGCTAACAAACACATGAAAGAATGCTCAACATCATTAATCATTAGAGAAATGCAAATCAAAACTACAATGAGATATCATCTCACACCGGTCAGATTGGCCATCATCAAAAACTCTAGAAACAATAAATGCTGGAGAGGGTGTGGAGAAAAGGGAACCCTCTTGCACTGCTGGTGGGAATGTAAATTGATACAGCCGCTATGGAGAACAGTATGGAGGTTCCTTAAAAAACTACAAATAGAACTACCATACGACCCAGCAATCCCACTACTGGGAATATACCCTGAGAAAACTATAATTCAGAAAGACTCATGTACCAAAATGTTCATTGCAGCTCTATTTACAATAGCCAGGACATGGAAGCAACCTAAGTGTCCATCAACAGATGAATGGATAAAGAAGATGTGGCACATATATACAATGGAATATTACTCAGCCATAAAAAGAAATGAAACTGAGTTATTTATAATGAGGTGGATGGACCTGGAGTCTGTCATACAGAGTGAAGTAAGTCAGAAGGAGAAAAACAAATACCGTATGCTAACACATATATATGGACTCTAAGGGAAAAAAATGTCATGAGGAGGTTAGTGGTAGGACGGGAATAAAACACAGACTTACTCGAGCATGGACTTGAGGATATGGGGAGGGGGAGGGGTGGGCTGTGACGAAGTGGGGGAGTGGCAGGGACATATATACACTATCAAATGTAAATTAGATAGCTGGTGGGAAGCTGCTGCATAGCACAGGGAGATCACCTCTGTGCTTTGTGACCGCCTGGGGGGGTGGGATAGGGAGGGTGGGAGAGAGGGTGATGCAAGAGGGAGGAGATGTGGGAGCATGTGTGTATGTATAACTGATTTAGTTTGTTGTAGAGGAAAAACTAACACACTATTGTAAAACAATTATACTCCAATAAAGATGTTAAAAAAAAAAAAAAAAAAAAACTACAATGAGATATCATCTCACACCGGTCAGATTGGCCATCATCAAAAACTCTAGAAACAATAAATGCTGGAGAGGGTGTGGAGAAAAGGGAACCCTCTTGCACTGATGGTGGGAATGTAAATTGATACAGCCACTATGGAGAACAGTATGGAGGTTCCTTAAAAAACTACAAATAGGGGCTTCCCTGGTGGCGCAGTGGTTGAGAGTCCGTCTGCTGATGCAGGGGACGCAGGTTCGTGCCCCTGTCCGGGAAGATCCCACATGCCCTGGAGCGGCTGGGCCCGTGAGCCATGGCCGCTGAGCCTGCGCGTCCAGAGACTGTGCTCTGCAATGGGAGAGGCCACACAACAGTGAGAGGCCCACGTACCGCAAAAAAAAAAAAAAAAAACTACAAATAGAACTACCATACGACCCAGCAATCCCACTACTGGGCATATACCCTGAGCAAACCATAATTCAAAAAGACTCATGTACCAAAATGTTCATTGCAGCTCTATTTACAATAGCCAGGACATGGAAGCAACCTAAGTGTCCATCAACAGATGAATGGATAAGGAAGATGTGGCACATATATACAATGGAATATTACTCAGCCATAAAAAGAAATGAAACTGAGTTATTTGTAATGAGGTGGATAGACCTGGAATCTGTCATACAGAGTGAAGTCAGTCAGAAGGATAAAAACAAATACCGTATGCTAACACATATATATGGAATCTAAAAAAAAAAAAATGCCATGAAGAGATTAGTGGTAGGATGGGAATAAAACACAGACCTACTAGAGCATGGACTTGAGGATATGGGGAGGGGGAAGGGTAAGCTGTGACGATGTGAGAGAGTGGCAGGGACATATACACACTACCAAATGTAAATTAGATAGCTAGTGGGAAGCTGCAGCATAGCACAGGGAGTTCACCTCTGTGCTTCGTGACCACCTAGAGGGGTGGGATAGGGAGGGTGCGAGGGAGGGTGACACAAGAGGGAAGAGTTATGGGAACATATGTATATGTATAACTGATTCACTTTGTTGTAAAGGAGAAACTAACACACTATTGTAAAACAGTTATACTCAAATAAAGATGCTTAAAAAATAATAAAAAAAAAGAACGAGGAATAGAAAGCCATAATTCGAAAACATCATATGCACCCCAATGTTCATTGCAGCACTATTTACAATAGCCAAGACATGGAAGCAACCTAAATGTCCATCAACAGATGAATAGATAAAGAAAATGTGGTACATATATACAATGGACTATTACTCAGCCATAAAAATAGAATGAACTAGGACTTCCCTGGTGGCGCAGTGGTTAAGAATCCGCCTGCCAATGCCTGGGACAAGGATTCGAGCCCTGGTCTGGGAAGATCTCACATGCCTCGGAGCAACTAAGCTCGCGAACCACAACTACTGAACCCACGTGCCACAACTACTGAAGCCCACATGCCTAAAGCCCGTGCTCTGCAACAAGAGAAGCCACCGCAGTGAGAAGCCCATGCACCACAACAGAGAATAGCCCTTGCTCGCCACCAACTAGAGAAAGCCTGCGCACAGCAACAAAGACCCAACACAGCCAAAATTTTTTTTAAAAAAGAGAGAAAATGAAATAATGCCATTTGCAGCAACATGATGGACGTAGAGATTATCATACGAAATGAAGTAAGTCAGACAAAGACAAATATCATATGATATCACTTATATATGGAATATTAAAAAAATGATATAAGCGAACTTATTTACAAAACAGAAACAGACTCACAGACTTAGAAAACAAACTTATGGTTACCAAAGGGGAAAGGTGGTGGGGGAGAGATAAATTAGGAGTTTGGGATTAACATATACACACTACTATATAGAAAATAGATAATCAACAAGGACCTATTGTATAGCACTGGGAACTCTGCTCAGTACTCTGTAATAACCTATATGGGAAGAGCATCTGAATCTGTATATATACATATATATGTATATGTATATATATATATGACTGAATCACTTTGCTGTACACCTGAAACTAACACAACATTGTAAATCAACTATCCTCCAATATAAAATAAACAATTTCTAAAAAAAAATAAACGGGCTTCCCTGGTGGCACAGCGGTTGGGAGTCCACCTGCTGATGTAGGGGACACGGTTTTGTGCCCCGGTCTGGGAGGATCCCACATACCGTGGAGCGGTTGGGCCTGTGAGCCACGGCCACTGAGCCTGCGTGTCCGGAGCCTGTGCTCCGCAACGGGAGAGGCCACAACAGTGAGAGGCCCGCGTACCACACACAAAAAAGAATGAACAAGGAAATCAGCCCCCCACACTCTAACTTGGTGTTTTTGACTCATGTAACCTCTACCCAATGTCTAACATTTTTCTTCTGAAATCTCTTTGTGTTCCGGTCCCAAATTATAGCAGCCCACACCTACACCTAAGAGAGAGGAAAGAAGATGTGACAGAATAATGGAATATCATCTTGAGAAATTAAAACAAATAATCTTTGAAGAAACTAAGACAGAACATCTTAACCTGACTGCTAGAAGGAAGGTATGAGAGTTCAAATACGTGTAGACAACAGACCTGTTCCATATCACGCCCCATCTGAACTAGCGAAACAAGCAGGTAAGGGTCAGATACGGCTATTTGTACGTTAGCTCACCTTTGACTTCGGACTTTTAAAAATATACTCTTTCACAATGATAGAACTAGAACTGGATTTTGTAAATGTGCTATAGTTATCGCCGCACTGTTATCTAAGCCACCATGCTTTACACTCAGAGCCACAAATCCCAAGTGTATTGATATTCCTGAGAATTCTCATTGGGCACGAAATGAGTTATTCTTTTATTTAAACATTATGAAGTGTACTGAAATTTTTCTCTCTTAGATTCCTACTGATTCTCACATCTATGAAAGTGAATATTCTGGCAGCATTTGTGGTAGCGATTTCCATGCTATAAATTGGGAGAATGTTAAGAACCAATCGATACTTTCCATTCACCAATGACAGCCGCCCAGGGTCAAGGCTGGTGGAAGGGCCCCAGGTGCAGGACCCCATGACCTGAATACACACTTGCCCTGATAGGGAGCCTGATGCTTCTGGACAACAGGAGAGATCAAACGTGGTGGGTTTTTTCCCAAGACCTTGGAATTTGGAGATAGGCTATCAGCATAAAAAGAGAAGCGTGACCCAGGCTGCCCTTAGCTTGGCTTGTCCTGAGGTCATTTCAAATATCAGATTATAGTCATCAGAGATGAAATGACCAATGGAAGGGGCCAGAATATTGGAAATCATCCTTATATTTGCAAAACATGCCATAAGGTCTTTTTTTTAAATTAGCAGACCAACAAAAATGTTCCACATTATCCTTGCCCACAGCCAACCACCACCAACACACTAGCAATCTCAGAAAACAGCAAAACGTGCTAAGTAACTTTCTTTTAGACCATGTTAATTTTACTTTCTCAACTTCAGTATCCACAGTGTACTATGGAATTTATTTCAACATTAATAACTGTTAAAGATATCCACCGAGAGATTATCTTGGACCTCTTAGTTGAGAAAAAAAAAGTTGTGAATGGTTTTGTTCAAATTTTGGAGGTTCTGTTTGGTACTCAACCCATAAGGTCTTAATTGTCTTTATCTCAGCAGAGAATGCAAAGCTGTGACAAGGTTTTTCCATGAGGGCTAGGCTGAGGCACCCACTGGGCTGGGAACTCCCCCAGCCCGTCCTACACAAGGGAAGGGAGGGGTGTTTTCCCCACTTCCTGTATCCAGAAGATACATTTTCCCAGAAGGTGTAGCGCTGTGCAATTTCAAAGACTGAAGGGAAAACTTAGGCAGAAAAATAGGGACAACTCTCAGTTATATGCCCTTGATTCTGTTTTACATTCCAAGCTGGGTTTCTTTTGCTGTTTAGAACAGTGACAGTAATGATACAAGCACAGAACAGCCACCAGATTTGCGCCAGGCACCTTTCTCATTCTTCACTTACTCTTCCTCACAGCCGCCCTATGACGTGAATGGTATAGCCCCATCTTACAAGTGAAGAAACTGATTTACAGAGAGATAAAGTAACCTGCTACACTCACTAATCTAGTAAGAGGTAGACTCTAGATTTTGAAGATGGTATTGAATATTATGTTCCATTATTGGGAGGTAAATAGCTCGATGTGAACATATTTTGAAAAGGACGATGCATGAAAGGAAAGAATTATTACTCTTGGGCCCAGGTCACCTTCCAACAGTGATTCAAGTCAGTGTTGATACTTAAGGGCCAGTTATATTCAAAGGCACTGTGGTGAGTACTGTCCGCAGTGCTGGGCATATAGTAGGCTGTCTATAAAGAGTGGGTTTTTTAGTTTATTTTATTGAAGTATAGTTGATTTACAATGTTGGGTTAGTTTCTGATGTACAGCAAAGTGATTCAGTTATACATATATGCATTCTTTTTTAAGATATTCTTTTCCATTATGGTTTATCATAGGATGTTGAATATAGTTCCCTGTGCTATACAGTAGGACCTTGTTGTTTATCCATTCTCTATATAATAGTTTGCATCTGCTAATCCCAAACTCCCAATCCTTCCCTCCCCCACCTCCCCCTTGGCAGCCACAAGTCTGTTCTCTATGTCTGTGAGTCTGTTTCTGTTTTGTAGATAAGTTCATTTGTGTCATATTTTAGACTCCACATATAAGTGATATCATATGGTATTTGTCTTCCTCTATAAAGAGCATTGAATGAAGGAGTGTGTGGTCTCTACACTTGAGAAAATGTAGCAAGGCATGGAGGTGTGTGTTGCAATTATGCCCCCAAATGACATGAATGATGAATGTCAGCCAGAGGAATCTGCAAAACGTTGGTGGCAGAAGTCGCAACTAAGACGGGCTTTGAAAGAGGGATGTGGTTTTAATAGAGAGACATTGGAGGAAAAGGTTGGAATTCCAGGCAAGGGGAACTGTGTCGGGGAAAGCACTTGGTTGAAAGGTTTGGAGGTGAGCCAATAATCTGGCTTTGTGGTGTTTAGGCTGGAGCTCAGGCTGAAAAGGTAGAGCACTGACCACCATGAAAATCAGTCCTTGGCCGGATCCTCTGTAGAAAGAGAATGAAAACTTTGGAGCGAGGAGAAACCGCTTCGCAGCTGCACTTGGACGCTGCTTCAGCCTTGGTGTGACGGATTCAGAAACAGCAGCCAAGACATCTCAAGAAAACATCGCTATGGTTCCAGAAAAATTAAGAGTAGTGACAGTGAGAATGCAGAGGAAGTGCAATCCATCTCGGTTGGTATGTCCCCAGAAATGCTTACCACGTTCACTCTTAGCTGAGACCAAGCATTTTGTGTGGGGGGGGGGGCGGGGGAAGGGCGTGTAAATTCATTGCCCAAATCATGCAGCACACACTTAACAAAACCAAATCAACGTACACGATCCGAACTCACGTCATCTTCATTCGTAGCAAGCACCGCTCTACCTTCAGCTGATAGATTTATTTGTTTAGCTTAGATCTCTATTCTATTTAAACAAAATGAGGTGGCATGTAAAACAAGGGATTTTCTTTATTCCACCAAGTTTACCTTTATTCCTTTGCTGAAAATATTTTTAACTGATTTGAAACTGAATTTTTTTTTGCTCTTTAAATTGTCTTTAAAATGTTTAATTATGAAGTATTTCAGAGAAAAGTTTAAAAATACACTTGTTTAACAGACGCAGCCCAAGTGTCCATAGCAGGATGAATGGATAAAGAAAATGTGATATACACATATGATAGACTACTATATTTAGCCTTAAATAAAGAAGGAAGTCCTGACAGGCGTTAACATGGATCGACCATGAGGACGTCATGCTAAGTGAAATAAGCCAGTCACAAAAGGACAAATACTGGATGATTTCACTTATATGATGTATGTAAAGTAATCATACTCATAGAAAAAGAAAATAGAATGGTGGTTGCCAGGGGCTGTGGGCAGGCAGATGGGGAATTATTGTTTAATGGGGACAGGGTTTTAGTTTTGCGAGATGAACAATTTCTAGAGAGGTACTTCACAACAATTTGCATACAATTAATAATCTTAGATTTAATTCTCTCTTCTGACGTTCTTTTTACTAGTATTTGCTATGACATCTATTTTAACCCTATAGGAACTGTGTAACCCCCATTTTCAAGTATTTGAAATAAATAAGATAGATTTTAATGCTATCTCAACTTTCAGTCTGTTTTTGTCTCTTGGAGATAAAGTGTAATTGTTAGAAACAGCATACAGTTGAACATTTTTAAAACAATCATCAGTAACCCTTCATAATCTTACAGGTAAATTTAATCGATTTGCATTTTATATTACATTTGAGCCAGCACTTCTGGTTATTAGGGGCATGTGCTTGGATTTAACAAATAAATTTGTAGTTTTTTAAAGATCATTTTGCATATTTTAATATGTCAGTTTATCTTTTGGGGCATGGTTTTTTATTTCCTCTTTTCACTTGCATTGTTTTTGAAATAAACTTTAAGCCCTGTCCCTCTGAACAAAATCAGAGGACAATCTCAGAGAAGTGACCTATTTGTCCTGGGTTCACTGTACTCCTCAAGATGAGTGTCTGAGATCCACAGAAACTAGCTGAGTCTGGTCGGCAGGGATCTGGTGGAAACAGCCCTACATCACCAGGTTTCAAAGGCCATCGCAGACTTCCTGTTTTCATGTGGGTGCAAGTTCCCCTGTGTGAGTGAACTTTGAGAAAGTAGAGGTTTTTTTCAGTAGCAAGACCCGGACCAGGTGATGGATCAGGGAACCTCGGGCAGGAAGCTGTAGTTCCATCCTGGCAAAGGAAACTGCCAGAAAAAGACATGGCAGCTGGCCAAATTGGGGTCCACAGCATGGCCCTGTTCAAGCAGATGTCTGGAGTAGAGGCTCAAGAAAAAGTTTCATCAAGTACACTGGCCACCCAGCTTGGGAACTACAGGTAATTGTTAGTCTAAATTCACACTTGGAACACTGATCCCAGAGATGGACCCCAGGCTGCCTCTTCCTGGACGTGGTCATGAACAACAAAGGATTTGAGGTCAGGTTGACCTTGAATTAAGTCTCCACATGCTAACTATGAAATGTGGAATCAGTTATTGATACTTAACCTTACTTTCCTCCATTGTGAATGAAGATAAATGTAGTACACATCTCACATGGCTCTTCTATAGTTGAAATAAAAACAGGGGGTTAAAGTTAATGTAGGTAAAAGAGCATGACACCACAAAGGGCTCAATAAATCCTATTTACCGTTGTGTTAGGATTCATGACCATGAGCAGGAAGGGATTGCAGGCTGGGCTGTCTCTGGTTCTGGGCTGGGGAGAACTGTTTTTCCGCTGACCTGAGTGAGGCTGACCAGGGGCAGCAGGAAGGGACTCTGTTCTCTTAATCAAAGAGGTTCCTGAAACTTCCTTGCTGAAGGGGTGCCTGACCTCCCACACTGCTGCCTGCCCAGTTCTCTCATGAAATCGGTTCTTGGTTTTCAAAGGGAGAGGGAGAAACACTGCCAGCGAGTGCTTTGCTCAGAAAACCGTGGGGTTTCTTCTCCCACTTTTCCTAAATTCCTCCTGCTTTCACTTAAACCAAAGGATTTTGTTTCCAGAAGCTTTTCGCTTTAGCTTTTTTCCTCTCTGACTCGATTTCTCAGTCACGTGCCTCACCTGGTCTTTCAAAGCAGATGACGCTGATCTTAGGTCTCTCTGATTTTAAGATGAACAGAAATCAGCAAAAGGAAAAAAAAAAAAAAGCACTGCACATCTGTCTGACCCTGCCTTGCTGTCACAGCTCAGGAACTGCCCCCAGCTCTGCTGTTTGAATGACCTCTGGGTGTGTGATCCACCACCGCCCCCCCAGCTTAAGTTTGAACTCCAGAACAAATATTTGTCCTGTTTTGGAACAAAGTTTGAGAGCTCTCTTCTTCTCTTTTCTCTCAATTCTCTTTTTGAAAACCAACTGTACGGCTCTGTTGTCCCTCTGATCGTGGTTCGGGGAGCAGTGGGTTCCCCCTAGACCCGGCACCGGAGAGCCGGGCAGGGCAACCTAGCACGATGAAGGGGTTCAAGTGCTTTCTTGTCTGCCTCCTCCTTTCGGAATCACAGGGCTTCGAAATCCCCACTAACGGACTTTCAGAAGTAAGTACTTCCAGAAGATTTTCTTGCTGTCGGCCCCATATGTTAGCTTGGTAAATAACCTGTTACCTGTTGCTATTCAAGGACAGTATTCTGTGTGGAATGCAAATGCATGATAAAATTAATCTGAGTAGACGTGTTCACTATTATAATTACTGGAACCTGTATTTACCCTTTTTTTTTTTTACCCTTTTTTTTGATTCAATATTTGTATATATTGGAAAATGATCACCACAATGTCTTTAATATCTCTCACCATACATACAGTTTTTTCCCCTTGTGATAAGGATTTTTAACTTTTTATTTTATATGGAGTATAGTTGAGTACCAATGTTGTGATAGTTTCAGGCATACATCAAAGTGATTCAGTTATACATGTATCTATTCCTTTCCAAATCCTTTTCCCATTTAGGTTGTTGTATAATATTGAGCAGAGTTCCCTGTGCTACACAGTAGGTCCCTGTTGGTTATCTGTTTTAAATACAGCAGTGTGTACATGTCAGTCCCAAACTCCCTAACTATCCCTTCCCCCCAGTAACCATAAGTTCTGGAACATATATTTAGCCTTTAAAGCATTAACAGGTTTTGCATGAGAACCAAGTTCATAGCCTGACCCCATAGTGTACCATTTACGAAGTATATAGCTGCCCCCTCCTTATCTAAAAAATTGGGGATAATAATTGTTGTAACCCAAAGAGTTGTTGTAAGAAGTGACATATGTAAACTACCCAGCACAGTGCAAACCTGAGGAAGAACTTAATAATTATTAGCTCTCATAACTGTTATTATGAAATATCATTATCACTCTTTTACTTAAGAGTATATAGAAAAGTCATTTTCTATTTTTTTTTTTTTTTTTTTGGCTCTACGCGGGCCTCTCACTGTTGTAGCCTCTCCCGTTGCGGAGCGCAGGCTCCGGACGCACAGGCTCAGCGGCCATGGCTCATGGGCCCAGCCGCTCCGCGGCACGTGGGATCTTCCCGGACTGGGGCTCGAACCCGCGTCCGCTGCATCGGCAGGCGGACTCTCAACCACTGCGCCACCAGGGAAGCCCTAGAAAAGGCATTTTCAAAGCACTTTGTTTGTCATACCTAAGTGAAAATGATTTCCAAATTAAGGAGACTTAATATTCCTGTTAAAGGGGACGATTGGGCAAACGGACGGGCAGAGTGAAGGAATTACTCCTGGGGAGCTCAGGGTCTTCACTTCAGACCCTTGATCATACCCAACGTATGGAAAGTCTTGGACTGAAAGTCATACAAGAGCTTTTTTTTTTTTTTTTTAAATAAATTTATTTATTTTTGTTTGCATTGGGTCTTCGTGGCTGCGTGCAGGCTTTCTCTAGTTGCAGCGAGCGGGGGCTACTCTTCGTTGCGGTACGTGGGCTTCTCATTGCGGTGGCTTCTCTTGTTGTGGAGCACGGGCTCTAGGCGTGCGGGCTTCAGTAGTTGTGGCTCGCGGGCTCTAGAGCGCAGGCTCAGTATTTGTGGCTCATGGGCTTTGTTGCTCCGCGGATTGGGTAGGGTCTTCCCGGACCAGGGCTCGAACCCGTGTCCCCTGCATTGGCAGGCGGACTCTCAACCACTGCACCACCAGGGAAGCCCCAAGAGCTATTTTGATGCCAGAAAAGCAGCATGTATTCTGTGAATATCCTAGAAGGTGCAGCGGCTTGTGATACTTACAGAGCGGATTACCTACAAAGATGCCAAAGAACAGGATGGCATATTTTGCAAGAAAAAAAAAATCACCCTGTCTGCCTAGAAACTATCATATTTTCTAACACTTTAAAAACTACCAGAGTATGTTGGAAATCGCATTGACGAAGCCAGGAGTTGGAGGCAAGATATCCAAATGTGTTTGTGCTTTTTCAGTCACTTACTGGCATTCCTTTCACATCGCCATTTCTAACTCAATGGATAATGGTCCACATTTACCTAGTAAGGCACCTCTGATGCCCCCAAGATCTTACCTAGTACTTCTGCCAGGCACCTAGCTGATCACTGGGCTACTGTAACCCCTACTTGGATATCCCATCATCTTCAGGCAAACTCAGAAATGAACTCCTGCCTCCCGCAAATTTGGAGATACTAACTCTCATTTACTCACCTCTGAGACATAACTAGCAAACAAATATATTAAAGAAATCATTGTAGGGACTTCTCCTGGTGGCGCAGTGGTTAAGAATCTGCCTGCCAATGCAGGGGACACAGGTTCGAGCCCTGGTCTGGGAAGATCCCACATGCCACGGAGCAACTAAACCCATGCACCACAACTACTGAGCCTGTGCTCTAGAGCCTGTGAGCCACAACTACTGAGCCCGTGTGCCACAACTACTGAAGCCAGAGTGCTATAGGGCCCGCATGCTGCAACTAGTGAGCCCATGTACTGCAACTACTGAAGCCTGCATGCCTAGAGCCTGTTCTCCGCAATAAGAGAAGCCACCACAATGAGAAGCCCGCACGCTGCAATGAAGAGTAACCCCTGCTCTCCGCAACTAGAGAGAAAAATAAAAATCATTGTAAAAGACACAGAAAACAAACTTAACAGTTCCAAAGGGAAAAGGGGGGAAGGATAAATTAGGGATTGGGGATTAGCAGATACACACTACTATATATAAAATAGATAAATGGCAAGGACCTACTGTATATATAGCACAGGGAACTCTACTCAATACTCTGTAATAACCTGTATGGGAAAAGATAGTGAAAAAGAATAGATTATATGTATATGTATAGCTGAATCACTTTGCTGTACATCTGAAACATTGTAAATCAACTATACTTCAATTTAAAAAAAAGAAATCGTTGTATGAAAAAATGAGATTGCCCAGAGATATAGAAAACAAGACAAAATAATATATTGAATACAGTACCTTATGCCTGTCACCAACTCCCTGTTTTTTGTTGATAGAAATAAACATCCTAAATTCTTTTTTAAGTTTGCAGAATATGGAGACCTTGTGGAACTGGCCTCAGGCAAATTTCAATTTCTGCCAGAGAACCGGAGGTACCAGGTACAGTAAACCTCAGTTCCAAAAGGGAAAATAAGTGAAAGAGATCATGATTGAAGAAATGAGAAAAGGATTGAGATGACTTTTGCTACATTTCTCAAGAGCATGTTTTTTTAGCAGCAAAGAGTCCAGTGGTTTTACACCCGGGGGAAGCACTGTCCAGCCGAAATAAAGGGAAGCCTCCATATGGCTGTCTGTTCATCTTCAAACTCTAATGGTCACCTTGGTTCCTTAGAGAATACATGGCTACATGTTTTCTTCAAAGTTTAAGATTCTGGGATAGTTTTACTGCCTTGTATGGAAGAATTTCGTCTTAGGACACTTCCTATTGGGGCCACACATGCTCTCCTACCTAGTCATAGTCCCTACCGTCTCGGGGAGTTGCTCAGAGAGCACAGGGGACCTGACCATGCTAGCGGTCTTCTCCCGGATGCCAGCAACAGCACAGACAAAATGCTCTAACTCGTGGGGTGAGTTCTCCAGGGGGCCAAGAAAGGTTTGGTTTCTCCCATGTAGAGCCCAGGTGCTAAAAAAAGGAGGTATTTGTGGAAGCAACTCTAAGCTGACCTATGACATCGTTTGTGTGGGTATGAATTTTTGACCTGCTGCAAGTCCAGGCTTTTTGTAGACCGATAATATTAAAACCCAGTAGGCAAGTCCTCACATCAGGGTCTTCATCTAAAAGGGAAAACGTCATCGTTGGGAACTGCATTCAAAAAGTCCGAAAGACCCACAGACATAGAAAACAAACTTAGGATTACCAAAGGGGAAGGGGGAGAGGGATAAATTAGGAAGTTGATTAACAGATACACACTACTGTATATAAAACAGATAACCAGGACATTCCTGGTGGTCCGGTGGTTAGGACTCCACGCTTCCACTGCAGGGGGCACAGGTTCGATCCCTGGTTGGGGAACTAAGATCATGCAAGCTGCGCAGCATGGCCAACAATTGAATAAAATTAAATAGATAACCAACAAGGACTTACTGTATAGCACAGAGAACTATACGCAGTATTTTGTAATAAACTATAAGGGAAAACTATCTGAAAATGAATAGTTACATATGTAGGTATAACTGAATCACTTTGCTGTACACCTGAAACTAACACTAAACTAACACTGCTTCCCTGGTGGCGCAGTGGTTAAGAATCCGCCTGCTGATGCAGGGGACACGGGTTCGTGCCCTGGTCAGGGAAGATCCCACATGCCGTGGAGCGGCTGGGCCCGTGAGCCATGGCCTCTGAGCCTGCGCGTCCGGAGCCTGTGCTCCACAGCGGGAGAGGCCGCAGCAGTGAGAGGCTCGCGTACCAAAAAAAAAAAAAAAAAAAAAAAAAAACTTCAAAAATAATTATTTTAAGTTTAATTTTTTAAATTAATTAATTAATTATTTATTTTTGGCTGCGTTGGGTCTTCATTGTGGTGCGTAGGCTTCTCATTGCCATGACTTCTCTTGTGGAACATGGGCTCTAGGTGCGTGGGCTTCAGTAGTTGTGGCACATGGGCTCTAGAGCACAGGCTCAGTAGCTGTGGTGCACGGGCTTAGTTGATCCACGGCATGTGGGATCCTCCCAGACCAGGGCTTGAAGCCATGTCCCCTGCACTGGCAGGCGGACTCCCAACCATGGCACCACCAGGAAGTCCCAAGAAAACATTTTTAATCTTACAGTACAGTACCTTGAAAAGTACAGTAGTACAGTACAACAGCTGGCGTAAAGGGGCTGGCATCGAGTGAATGGTCAAGAAGAGTTACTGCCTGGAGAAGGGGGAGGAGGTGGGAGATGGTAGAGCTGAAGGATGTCAGAAGTAGAAGACGGAGGGCGAGCTGCAATTTCACTTATGCCTGACGTTGATGGAACGCACGTTCGCATCGTCAAAAGTTCGCATCTTGAAGATTCGTATGTAGGGGACTTCCTGTAGTTCTCTAGCATAGCGGTTAGAGTGCAGGATATTCCAGCGTGCTTGACTCAGGGGCTACACCAAGGAGGAAACGCATCCAAGTCTCTGTTCCCATGTAGCTTCATCTACTGGAAGAGACAGACATGCCTTCTCACTGCCTGGCTTTGAAGAAAGACTCTGCTGCTGAGAAAACAATCAATTAGACAAATAGACAGGATGAAGGTGATCTGTGCTGCTCAGCTTAAGTTTGGTTGAACATTTTCATTTGAAAACATAGGTTTTAGCATTGTATCCAAGGGTGATGGGCATGCAACCAAAATGTGACTGAGACATTTGCTCACAGAAACACACCAGTGGGAAAATAGCATTCAAGAATATTTGATAATTGTGTCTTGGTTCCAGCGAATGAGTTATATATAGCTCAGCACTGAAGGAAAAAATATCTTTTGAGAAAGTATATTTTGAGAAAACAGTTTTTGCCCTCAAGGTAATAAGCAAAACGCTTCTGAAGAATGATTATCCAACTTCCTTTCACAGAGGAGTGTTTCCGGAGAATCTGGAGAAATGATGGTAAGTTTACTTTGATTTTGTTAAAAATTGATGTCTGAATGACTTTTCTGTTACCTATTATCGAGAAATCAATACGGGTGCCTCCTTTGGCTTCATCCCTGAAAACGTTTACCTGACTTTCGAAATACCCCCTTGCCCAGTTCTGTTTGGAAGTGTGTCTAAAATTCAGCATGAGAGGGTGCAGTTTGTATGCAGCCGAGAGAGCTGTCCCCAGGAGTGAAAATGTCCCTTCTCTTTACTTTCTCAAGGTTGACAACATTGTAGGTGTTTTTGGAATTAAAACTGTGTATTTATTCCAACAGAACAGTTTTGATTTAAAATAGGACATCTAACAGCTTTGGAGGGTAAAGCCGTGAGTGTGGAAAAAGCACTCTTAAACATGAAATGGCCCGATTCCCTGAGATGTTCGGAGTAGAGCCTCCTGCGGCAAGCAGACATCAAGAGGAAGGGGTTCCCTGGGCTTCCTGCTCTGAACTGACAACAACTGTGAGAAGCTCTGGGTTAAGGGGGAAGAACGACAAACAACGTAGCCTGGGTTTTGTCTCAGCTTGAGGTGGGCTGGATGTTAATGCGTTGAAAGGTTTAACCTTGGATGACAAAGTTTAGGGACATGACACCTGGTATTGAAATAAGCAAAACCTCTCGGAGAAAAAAAGCAAAACCTAGTGGGTCGCATCACTGCCATAATCCTGACAGTTTAGAGTCACCTCCTAAAAGCTGTGCGTTTGCAGTAATTTGTCTTTGAGCATACGGATACTGGGACTGCCTTAAATCAGTAGAGAAGGATTGGGATTAGGGGTCCATAGTACTGGCCCAGTAACTGCATCAAAACGCCCTCTGCAAGATATTCTCTTCTTTGCTCAGGTCCATCAACTTTCTCATATTTTGTTTTAATTTGGGAGAGGACAAGAGGACTGCGAGAGGTGAAATTACAATAGATAAGGTTGCAGAAGAGGCCTGTGGCAGTGTGGGGCTTTGGGGACCACATGTGTCTTCCACCCCACCGTACCCCTGGAAGTGCCCAGGTCCCCTTCCAACGCTGCAGTCCCGCGTCCTTCCTTCCCCCTGGCCCTGCATGCGAAGTTATTTCCTGCACTTTCGTAATCCGATCTTGCTTCCCCACAACCATTCTCTCCTCGTATTCTAACCTTTAAAATCATGTTTCATAGACTCATAGCGCTTGAAAGGCATCTCAAGATATCTCAGGCCTTTTGTTATTCAATTTTATTTATTTTAATTTCATATTTCCTCTGACTTTTAAATTTTTATTGTTGATATTTATTTAATTGATGACTTTGCTTATTTAATCTTTGATCTGTTTGGTTCTGAAAAGGGCACCTTAAAGTTTACTAATGACAAAAAAAAAAAAAAAAGAAAAGGATATCTCAGGCTTCTGCCTGAGGGGTATTCCAAGAAGTTAGGAGAATGCTTAGGAATACCTGAGTTGTACGCTTAACGATGCCTTAGAATTGTTTGTAATAAAATGGACCAATGTTGGCATTGAATACGTAGTGAAGCTCTGCATCATTTTTCTCTGAGCACAGTCGTATTTTCTTGCCAATTACAGGAAGATGTTGATCAAGTGACTCTTTATAGCTATAAAGTCCGGTCTACTATCACTTCCCGAATGGCCAACACTGTCATCCAGGCCAAAGTGGTGAACCACTCCCCACAGCCTCAGAATGTCGTGTTTGATGTGCAGATTCCCAAAGGAGCCTTCATCTCCAACTTCTCCATGTGAGTAACTCCTGTGCAGAACCAGAAACTGCATATGCTCTGCTCACAGAATCGAACCCCATCACAGTTAGGATGGGCCTGAATGGCCACCTATTCCAGTGGTTCTTGCTTTCAGAGCTGTGGACACACTGGACATCAAGAGTCATCTTGGGGTGGGTCCCAGGATTTTGCTTCTGTTCAGAGTAACAGAATTTGTGAAGCATTTGCTTTTCTTTTCTAATAAATTAAAGCATCCTTAAGCCTATCTCTGTGGTAACAACCTCCCACTTACTTGGGGAGAAAAAAATATATGGAGTTGCCCTGGGTTACAGGAAACCATATATGAGTGTATAGGAGGTTGCAGGTCAGCATCATCTATCACATGTTTCTTTATGGGGAAAAAAATGTGGAGAACCGCTGATTAAGTCCAGTCACGTGTCCAGTGCTTGAATTCCTCTGTGTAGCCGCTGACAAGTGAATTATCCAGGCTTGACTTGAATATCTCCTTAAGGATAAACACTACTTTCCAAGGCAATTCACTCAGTGGTTGGCAGCGCCTAGAATTATTTCTGCCACTTAACTGAAATCCGTTGCATTTCCTACTCAATGACTCTAGTTCTATTCACAAAAGAATTTTTAAAAATTCCCTGCAAAATGCATACTGAAGTGTTCAAGGATGAGATGGTCAGCTATCTGAGATTGGCTTCAGAATAAATGAGGTGGAAGGGGGGGGTATAGACAATGGAGGTTGGCTGAGTAACTCAGTGATGGTTTCATAGAGGTGTCTTACATTATTCTATTTTTTTTGTATACTTAAAGATTTCATTAATAAAAAAATTTTAAACCACCCCAATGTCTTTCAAATAGTGAAGGCCAGTTATTTTGTTCCCACCCTGAGGCTTCCTTCATCAAGGGTAAACTTTCCCTGTTCTGCCAATAGAGGAATAAATAAAATAAAAGGTTCAAATACCAAGCACTTTGGCTTCTAAAAATGGCAGAGCCATTTTAATTATATTTTCTAAACAAAACAAAGGTGAGGGGAACAAAAGGCAATTTGTGACTTGGAATTAGACTTACTGGAATTGGAATTCATGGATATTGAATCCTTCAAATTGTCTGAGAAATTTATTTCTCCCAAAAAATTTTTTAGTCAACCTTTTCTAAAAAGCAAATGTAGAAGGAAAAGCTTTTATGTAGTGGTATTATATGACACTGTCTAAAAAATTATATTAAAACTAGTTTAATAAATTCTTATTTTTAAACTATATGACTAGATATTCCAGGTATATCATCTTTCTGTTTTCCTTCATTCTTTCCCTTCGTCCCCATCTCATTCCTTAGAAGATTTGAGGTGATGAAAGACAGAATTGTGACATATATGTTTATTTTGATCTCTCTGTACTCCCGGCTGAATGTATAAATCAGAGAAGATAGCTCCTTACATCACCACAATTTAATATGAACCTCACAGACCTCCATCTCCAGTCAAAAAACTTCTCCTGCCTATTTATCAAGGTTCCAAATATTCCACCATTAGAGATTATTTCCTTTTGTCATAAAGACTTTTTGGTCTTCGAGCCTTAGCATGATTTGATGGAAATAGCACCGACCTGGGCACTCGGGGTCCAGTTCTAGCTCTGCCTCTGAGCAAGAGTGTGACCTCAAGCAAGTCGCTTGTCTCCTTGGCTCTGATTTCTCTCACCTACAGAGGTGAACCAAGCATGCTCGACAAGCATGCCGTTGGCATTTGGGACAGGAAACTCCACCTCACGTTGCAGAATGTCTAGCACTCTTGGGGTCATCCCATAATGCCAGTAGCCCTTCTCAGTCATCAGAACAGCCAACAATTTCTCCACACACTTCTAAATACCTCCTTGGGGAGAGATACTGCCCACTTGAAGGCCAGATGTTCCATTTTGCTTCTAAAATTCTGTCCTTCGACTGCTCCAGCTAATCATTATTGGGATGGATTAGGTGACGGCCAGCTAAGAGACAGAGGTGACATGAGCATACAGAGGTCCCCCGAGGGGGATGTTGGAGAGATAAACACAAACTTTGCAAAGAGATTGACAAGCACCTTTCTTCATCTTTCTTTGCTCTTTTCCACCCTCACAGGAGAGCTAATGCCCCCAGGCCACCCCAGATCCTTAACACATGGGAGAATGACCTTATAAACCAAAAGTCAGCCAGATAACTAGTGACTTATCAGTCACCAATCCTAGGCACATTTGTCATTCCAAAGGGATGCACAAGAGAACAACCCTTAATCTGAAGGGTGAAACTGAAAAATGAGGAAACATTTTAAAAAAATTTTTTATATTGGAGTATAGTTGATTTACAATGTTGTGTTAATTTCAGGTGTACTGCTAAGTGATTCAGTTGCACATATACATGCATCTATTCTTTTTCAAATTCTTTTCCCATTTAGGTAGGATATTACAGAATATTGAGTAGAGTTCCCTGTGCTATACAGTAGGTCCTTGTTGGTTATCTATTTATATGCAGTAGTGTGTATATGATAATCCCAGTTTCCTAATTTACCTCTCCCCCTTCCACGTTTCCCCTTTGGTAACCATCGGTTTGTTCTTTAAGTCGGTGAGTTTCTTTCTGTTTTGTAAATAAGTTCATTTGTATCATTTTCTTTAGATTCCACATATGAGCGATATCATATGATATTTGTCTTTCTCTGTCTAACTTACTTCACTTAGTATGATCATCTCTAGGTCCACCCATGTTGCTGCAAATGGCATTATTTTATTCTTTTTTATGCTGAGTAGTATTCCATTGTATATATGTACCGCATCTTGTTATCCATTCCTCTGTCGATGGACACTTATGTTGCTTCCATGTCTTGGCCGTTGTAAATAGTGCTGCTATGAACGTTAGGAAGAAACATTTTAAACACTACAATATGCGAGAGGAAGCTTTTAGGACGGGAGCCCACCTCACCTCTCTTAATCACACTCTCAGATAAAGGGACTCCTGTGAAATATGCAAATGTCTCCGTGTTTTCTGCAGGTTCAAAATGATAATTAAATAATTCATTAAGTCCACCTGGTTGGGTTGTTGGCTTGCTGTTTGTTTGTTGTGCTAAGACTACTATTTGGACCAACTGTAGGCCCTCTGTCATTTTTTAGGACTGTGGATGGCACGACATTTACTAGTTCTGTTAAGGAGAAAACGGTGGGCCGAGCCCTCTACTCGCAGGCCAGAGCAAAAGGCAAAATGGCTGGATTGGTGAGGTAAGGGGGGGGTCCTCATCCACTGCTGCCCCCACTCAACCCCAAAACTAGCCTCCAAGAAGGCACAGAACCTCATCCTCAGGTGGCAGAGTTAGGTATCTCCATTCCTGTTTCCCTAAGGCCTCGTGCAACACATGAGTTTTGGATGATCTCACACGTGTTAGCCTTACATAGCTTGCCTTGCATATAGATGGCTGTCCCGTCACTAAACACTGATTCCCAGCAGAGTACAGAGAGGAACTACAGAAATATTGGTGATCTTGTTACAGCACTGACCACATACACAGAAAGAAAGGTTTGGAATTTGTCTTAATGATTTTCTTGGCCTATTTTTATGGGGTGGCACCTTTTTCAGCACAGTTACTTAGTTTAGATTCTGTTTGGTTTTCTTCCCCTTATGGTCTTAAATAAGACACTGGAAATGCCATGCCACCCTCAAAGAGGCAGCCTCTCCCACCAGAAATGTCAGAGAAACGTTCACGGATCCCCTCACTGCGTATCTAAGCTGCTCTCAGATCCTGCCATCTTTTTTTCTTCATCTCCTCCTCCTCCTCCTCCATACGCCCAAATTTCCCCTTAGTTGAAGTTCTTTTCGTTTCATTCATGTGTTCATTCATTCAAAAAAATGCACTGAATGTTAACACTGTGCCCAGCTCTGTCAAAGGTGACAGCAACACTGAGACAAACACCGTGAGGCCAGTGGAGGAGATGCCACAGAACCGACAGTGTGTAGGTAACCATAACATATACAGCATATGGTGACTGTACTATGTATATTTAGGTGACTATAATACATATAACACACAGGTGACTATAATATATATAACAGATGACTGTAATATATATAACGGATAGGTGACTGTAATATATATATAATATATAGGTGACTATAATATAGATACCATATAGGTGACTACAGCATATATATTATATAGGTAAGTGTAATATATATAATATATAATGGGGTAATATATAATGGTATAATGCGCTAATGTAGAGATGGTACAAAACCCTATGGGAGTTCCAAGTACCAAGTGAACAGTTCTGTCTGGGGGTCCAGAAGATCATCACAGAAGACTCGATGTTTGAGCTGAGCCCAAAGAGGTTAATAGAATTCAGCCAGGAGAAAGGACAGGAGAAATTCCAAGCCAGGGGAACATCTCCAGCATGCATCCAGGTTAATAAGTGCTTTAAGTATCATTTTGCCGTCTTTACCCATCACTCTGACCACATCATACATCCATTTATTATTTCTTCATTCCACAAATATTTATTTGCAGCAGAAACTCCTCTAGGTACTGACGATACAGCAGAGAGCACGGAGCTCGCATTGTAGCCTGCCACCCACCCCCCACCCAGATACATCAGGCCTCTCACCCCACTCTCTACTCCTAAGCTCTGTACCCAGCCGTGCTCATCTTTTTCTTCAGCTGCCCTGTATCCCAAGCTCACTTCTTCATGGTACTTCCCTGATCCCAAATGATCTGATTATTCATAGTCTCACCTTGCTTATTTAGCTGTTTAATTTTTTAAAAAATCACCCATTGTTTCTCCTAATGCTCAAATCTCCCTCACTTGACAATCCTGCTGTTTTCTCTTTAAAACCATAAACACCTCAAGATTAACGATCACGTTGGACTTGGTGTGTATGGGACTAAATCAGGCATTAGTGCTGGAAATACACATTCAATTTGATGAAATAATAGATGTCTTCTTTCTGAAGACTTTCAAAATATAAAGAATCTCTAGAACGAGTCTCAAAAGCAGTAGAGGGAAGGTGTGCTGTCTTTGGCATCATCTAAACTTGGGTTTGAGTTCCTACCATACAACTGACTCACCGTGTGGTCTGGAGCGATTACTTACCCTTTGTGAGGCTCGTCTGTCATCATTTGATAACTGAGGGTGTTGGAATCCAGCTTGCAGAGTTGCTATCATAGCAATGATATGTGTGTCCAGTTCCTGGCACATAATAGGTGATCAATAACTAGTAGCTCTTTGCAGACGACGCTCAAATCTGTGAGAAGCTCTGGAAGAAAAAGATCAGGTAGGAGAGGAGAAGAAAATTCCAGGCTAGTGGAATGAAATTTATCTAGAAGTTGCAGTTACCTCTGCTGTACCTGCCGTTCATTCTTGTGAACAATGAGCAGGTTGCGAGCCCAGGGAAGCCTGGCTGCCCTCGGCGTAGGTTCTGCCTGTGATGATTCAACGTGGGGGGCTCGCACCTTTAGGAGCAGAGCCCTCGATATGGAGAACTTCAAAACCGAAGTGAACATCGCCCCCGGAGCAAAGGTGCAGTTTGAACTTCATTACCAGGAAGTGAAGTGGCGGAAGCTGGGGTCCTACGAGCACAGGCTCCACCTGCAGCCAGGACGGCTGGCCAAGCACCTGGAGGTGAGCCCACCCTCCTGCGCCTCTGTCCCTCCTCTGCGCTTTCTGTCTGTCCCCACTCGTTGTGGCGTTCCATGCCACTCGACACTGCAGGTCAGGGTGGCGTGCAGAAAGGATTCTGGGTTTGGAGTCAACCAGGCCACTTCCTTGCGGATTTCAGTGCCAGCTCATGTCCTTATTAGCTGTGTCAGTTTCCTGTGGCCTGCTGTAACAAATGACCACACACTGGGTGGCTGAGAACACCAGGAACGTCTTCTCACACAGTTCCAGAGGACGGAAGTCTGAAATCAACGTGTTGGCAGGGCTAGGCGCCTAAAGGCTGCCAGGGAGAGTCTGTCCTTGCTTCTCCTGGTATCTGGAAGCTGCTGGCATTCCTTGACTTGTGGCCACATCACTCTAATCTCTGCCCCCCTGGTCACATCACCCAGGAGTGACCTCTTCTGAGTGTCTCGAGTGTCCCTCTGCCTTGCTCTTGTAAGAACACTTGTCGTTGGCTTTAGGGCCCATTGGGTAGTACAGGATGATCTCATCTCAAGATCCTTTATTGCATCTGCACAGACCCTTTTTCCAAATCAGGTAGTAGTCACAGCTTCCAGGGATTTGATGTAGACATGTCTTTGGGGGGGCTCCCTTTAACCCACTACACTGACCTTCCAACATGGGACAAGTTATCCTGAGCCTCGATTTTCTCACCTGTGAAAAGGGTACTACAACGTTCTTAGATTCCTTGGTTACAAGTGAGATGAGCTTATGGAAGTAGTTGGCAAATAATAGGAGCTCAGCGAAGGTTGAGGTGGTCGTCCTCATCTGCTCCACGTTCCCCACATTGCACCCCAACTCTCTTCACCTCGAGAGCAGTGCCTGTGGCAGGGCCTTGGCTACCAATTTGAACTCACCTCTGCTGTAATCTTCACCTCTTGCCTTGAGAACTGAGCTGCTCTTTTCTTGGCTCGCATCTTATTGACATCACATGAACACTTGTGTAAGAGCCAGAGCAGAACTGGAAGAAACCCAGGGAAGTGCACAGTTCAACCTGCTCTCCATCTGACACATAGGAAGGTGAAGCAGACAGGTTGTAATTTGCCCATTGATGTAGAAGATTCAAGGGGATGAATGAATGGATCATGGTAAAATTCTCATTCCATTCTTATTTCTAAACAAGAATAGAATGGGGACTTCCCTGCTGGTCCAACAGTTAAGACTCTGCGTTCCCAATGCAGGGGGTCCGGGTTCGATCCCTGGTCAGGAAACTAGATCCCACATGCCACAACTAAAAGATCCCGCATGCTGCAACTAAGACCTGGCACGGCCCAATAGATATTTTTTTAAATAAATAAGAATGGAATGGAATAGAGTAGACGGAGGGGAATTAAAGCCCAGAGAAATGAAGCAATAGAAGGGGAATACTAGGTTGCCCAAAAGGTTTTCAGCCTACACGGTGAGATGCATTGTGTCACACAGAATTTAAAGAACTTGCAGAAGTGCTGGTGGAGCCATGCTGGGTCTTCTCTGGGAAATCCTGAAGATAAGAAGAGCAGCAGAGGACTTAGTAAGTGTACTTCTTGCTCGATCTTGAAAGACATTTTAACGCTTTGAGTAATTTCTTTCCCACCTCTAGGTAGATGTGTGGATTATCGAACCTCAGGGCATGAGATTTCTTCACGTTCTGGACACATTTGATGGGCATTTTGATGGAGTTCCCGTCATATCTAAAGGACACCAGAAGGTACCACAGGCATTGATGTTACAGAGTCTAAGTGGCCACTGGCTCCTGGGTTCGGCTCTCCTCCTCTGCTCTGGGGGATAGAAAAGCCGTCAGGTGCTGAGCTGAGGGAACTATATGAAGGAACAGTGATCCGTGAGCAAAGTCTAGGGTCTCCCACAGGATATACAGAATAATATTACCGATTGTTTCATTGCATTTTGACCAGAGTTTGTCCCTTTTGGAGGTCCTGTCCCGTTTCCCCCAGGTAATTTCACTTGACCAGTAGCTGAAAGACAGTTTTCACAGGGACTTGAAAACCACTGGTCCAGTGGTTAAGACTCTGCGCTTCCACTGCAGGGTGTGAGGGTTCGATCCCTGGTTGGGGAACTAAGATCCTGCATGCCGCGCGGCGCAGCCAATAAAGGACAGTTTTCACATAATACACAGTGGATTTTCATTAATCACAGCAAGAAATACTCAGCCTAATTCTCTCAGCCTTAATGGCCAATAGTAGCCACCTTTGGAGGGATCGAAGTCCTCTAAGAACCTTTCACCAACTCTTTCTAGAGCTGGTAGCTGTTTCTTCCATGGAGGGGCGGCGGGGGGGGAGGAATTCTTTGAATCTCTTATAAAGGACCGAAACCAGGCCAACAGCACCGCAAGCTGTTAGATGCCCCCTCACATGCTCTGGCACCATCCCTTCCATCAACAACGAGACCACCGATGCTGCCCGGATGCAGAATGGCCCTGGGCCTCCACCTGTGTGCACGAGAAGGTGCAGCTGTCAACTCCTCACCCGGAGAGGGAGGGGGGCCGAGACCGGGCTGTGACACTACTCTTCTTTCCAGGCACACATCACCTTCAAGCCCACGGTAGCACAACAAAGAAAATGCTCCAGCTGCTCTGAGACTGCAGTAGATGGTGAGCTCGTGGTGATGTATGATGTGAACAGAGAGGAGAAAGTCGGCGAGCTTCAGGTGGGTGAAAGACTCTGGGAGAATGGCCCCGCCAAAGCCAAAGAACTGGTTTTTGTTGAATAACCCCACCCTTCCCCCGCCCCGAATAGATCTCGCCGGCCTCTGGGTAATTCCCAGCTGCCCAGGCGAGTGTCAAGGCTGCAGACAAGGGACTAAGAGCATATTTCTCTAAGTGTCGCTGAGCATTTTATGTCAGGATAACTGAATAAAGGTCATTGGGTCTCATGCCTTTGTCCCAGGAAGGTAGGTCTAGGCCTCGAATGAAGAACCATAGGAAATCACAAAATGGGAATTTTCGATAACCTTCCAAGGCCCTTTGCAATGAGATGATCAAAGAAAGCACAGAGATTACGTTCCTTGTGAGATTTCTTGAGCATTTCCCTTTCCTCTTTTGTCACGTCTTAGATGTGTGTGCATATTTCCCTGTGCTAAAGTAATGAGGCCTTAGTAGCCAAGAGCCTGTGCTTCTCTCCAGGGATGGGGGGTGTCGAGAAGTGTCCACAGCTACACACCTGACAGCTGGACACTGTAATGTCCCGGGGGAAGCAACAAAGGGCAGTGGAAAGAGAATGAGGTGAGCCAGTCTTTAGCACCTACGAGAGAAGACAGGGGGGGCGGATCAGGAATCCAGCTCCTCCCACTAATTTCTAGAACAACCCAGACTCCCCGGGGTGCACATCAAGGTCCTTCATGGTCTGCCCGGTGGGTTCTCTGCCCTAACTCCTTGAATTCATTGTGCTGAACCACTTATAGAGCCCTAAGTGTGCCAAGGGCTGCACTGTCTGGAAGTCTCTTCCCCAGCCTGGCCCCCACCCCCCATCAGTCCAACCCCAACGCTGGCAGCCTAACTGCAAACTCACGGAGCCACATTCAAGTCCAGCGCAGATGCCCTTTCCCTGCGGAAGACGCCCCTGTCTGACTTAGATGCACCGCCACTGGGGTTTTTCTCGGAGCCTTTTATTTTTCCTGATCACGGACTTAACACCCTGGGCTGCAAATTGCCTCTTTATTTGTCTGGGTCCTTCATCGCCCGCGAGCCTCAGGAGAGCAGGGACTCTTCCTGATTCACCCTCGGTGAGCAGGGTGCCTGGGGCGGAGGCTCTCGATGAAGACTGGGTGGGGTGGCAGGAGTGGAGGGAAGGACCCTAGGAGGTGAACTGCTGAGAAGGCTCAGACCCTCTCAGGGAAGGACAGAGTGGGAGCAGGAAGGAGAACGGAGAAGCAGGTGGGCTCCAAGCCTCTGCTCCTCCTGCTCCCTGTGACGGCCCTTCCTCTCTCAGTCCCCAGACCCTCGTCTTCCTACATGCCAAACAGTGGTAACGGTTTAGCTCACAAATGTGTTCTGGTTTCCAGGTATTTAATGGATATTTTGTGCACTTCTTTGCTCCCGAGAACATGGACCCAATTCCCAAAAACATCCTCTTTGTCATCGACGTTAGTGGCTCAATGTGGGGAATAAAAATGAAACAGGTAAGTACCCCCTGGTGAGCGGTGGTACCTGGGGCTCTCTACCTTTTCTTTTCTTCTTTTTTTTTTTTTTTTTGCGGTACACGGGCCTCTCACTGTTGTGGCCTCTCCCGTCGCGGAGCACAGGCTCCGGATGCGCAGGCCCAGCCCGGGGCACGAACCCGCATCCCCTGCATCGGCAGGAGGACTCCCAACCACTGCACCACCAGGGAAGCCCCTCCCTACCTTTTCTGATCCTCTCCTGATGATGCAATTGTTCGAGGCCCCTTCCCCCCAGGGCTTGTCTCAGCTCAGGCTGCTAACAAAGTCACACAGACTGGGTGGCTTCTGAAGAGCAGAAATTTATTCAAAACTCACCTTTTGGAAAACTTTCATCTCAGTATAACCTCTTCTCACTCTGCTCACTCTTCTGCTTCATATTCTTTTGGTTCTCCTGCATATAACACTTTAATACCTTGCCATTGTTCGTGGATAACTTTGACATCACTATGTGCATATATTTTCTAATTATGCTGTAATTCCTTGAGGGTGGCCATCCTGTCTCACATCTTCCAGTTCAGAGTTCAACACAGGCTTATTCAGTGTTAATGGTATAGGTGCAATTCTAAACAAACGAGGAAATTTCTTATTTTATTCATCAATCTATCCAATTTGAACCACCAACTAACCATTCATTCATTCAACAACCATTTCTGACCACCCAAGTGTTCACTACTGTTCTAGGATCCAAAAGGTGGAAAACACATGGCCCTGCCCACTGTGCTTCTACCACAGTACCCGGGTCTCAACAGTGGTGTTTTTGACAGTTTGAGCTGGCTGATCCTTTGTTGTGGGGACCACACTATATGTTGTAGGATGTTTAGCAGCATCCCTGGCCTCTATCCACTAGATGCCAGTGGCACCCACCCTCCAGTCATGACAATCGAAAATGTCTTCAGACATTGTCAAATATCCCCTGGGGAGAAAATTACCCTCAGTTGAGAACCACTGCTCTAATACAAGAGTTTTTTCACCCCTCCCACTCTCCCTCCCTCCCTTCCTTCCTTCCTTCCCTCATTTAACAAGTATTTATTAAGCACCCACTATGTGTCAGGCACTTAGTTCGTCACCGAAGTCTGAGATGACTATTACACACCCAAGTGAACACCTTAAGCAGGCTGTTGGCTCTACAGATCTGGTGCTCAGAGGTGAGATATTGAGATAGACACCTAGGAGCCACCAGTAGGTAGAAGGTATTCACAGCCATGAGGCCAGGTGAGAACATCAAGGAGTAAGTGTAGATAAGAGAAGAAAACCAAGAGTCAAACTTACACTATTCCAATAATTAGAATAACCTGGGGAGAAGACGAGGAACCAGCAAAGAAGACTAAGAAAAAGTAGCCAAAGAAAGAAGAAGAAAACCAAGAGTGTCCAAGGCTCTGGAAGAAGACGAGGAAGTTATATTAGGAGAGAGATGTGACCAGTTGACCCAAATGCTGCTCAGATTGAATCTGATAAGATGAGAATAGTCCACCAGATTTCACAACAACCTCGACAAGCGACGTTTCAGTGGAGGGGTGATGGTGAAAACCTGAATGGAATGTGTTTCAGAAAGAATAGGAAAAGAAGATTTGGAGACAGTATGTTTAGACGGTTCTTTCAAGGAATTTTATTGCAAAGGGAAGCTGAGAAATGGGGCAAGTGGGTACATTATGAGGTTTTTTAAGGAATGAGAAACGATAGCATGTTACTCTGTTTACGGAAATGTACCAACAGAGGGAAACGCAAGATGCAGGAGAGGCAAAGGGCAGTTGCTAGAGCCATGTCCTTCAGTAGACGAGAGAGAATGTAATCTAGGTCACAGGTGGATGGATTTGCACTGGGCAGAAATACAACTACTGGTTCTTCTACATTACCAGGCGGGAAGGAAAAGTTTATGGGTACAAGTACTGGCAGGTGGGACTTTATGATGGTGGGAGTGGTGGAAGTTTTCTTCTGATTGCTTCCATTTCTCAGTGAAGTAGGAAGCCAGGTCATCAGCTGAGACGGGAGAGCGGGGTGTTGGTGGTTTGAAGGGGAAGGAGATGGGAAGCAATAATTATGTGGTAGTGGATGAGAAGGCTGAGTAGATGCACTTGAGAAATACATTTGATTTTCAGGCACCACAAAGGGGACACCTGAGGCTCATAATCCTCAACTTAAAATCAAGCTAGTGAGACTGGTCATGCATGACAAAATAAGACAGTAAAAGTTTAAGTATCAAAATACAGACAATACATGTTCAGAATACAGGAGAGGTAGATCTGTGTTGACTCAAGTGGATTTAGATGGTTTTCTGGAAAAACTATAGCTTGAGCCACTACTTGAAAGACGACTAGGATGAATTATTGGTCTTCCTCATTTCATCTTGGGCTTAGAGCTTATGTATTAAGACCCTTCTCTATCCTCTCTCAAAACAGACAGTGGAAGCGATGAAGACCATATTGGATGATCTACGCGCTGAAGACCATTTCTCCATGATTGATTTCAACCACAATGTTCGAACCTGGAGAAACGATTTAGTCTCAGCTACTAAAACACAGGTTGCAGATGCCAAGAGTTACATTCACAAAATCCAGCCCAGTGGAGGTAAGTAGGTTTAGCCCACAGCCCAGTGAGAAACTTGCATAGGATTCAAATGTTGGTTCACTTAAGAAATATGATTTCCTACCCCAGTGGTCTTTGCCCAGTCTGCAGTGGTCTGCTTTAAATAATACATTTATTATTAAACAATGAATACTATGGTCGTGGTGAAAGCATAATCCATACCCCATCCCATACACATTTTTAACCATTCCATCCTCAGAAAAGGGTGTCAGTAAGTGATACTAGCCTTCTTATGACTCGCATAGCAAGAGAAAGACAAATACCATATGATATCACTAAGGTATGACACAAATGAACTTATCTATGAAACAGAAACAGACTCACAGACATAGAGAACAGGCTTGTGGTTACCAAGGGCGACAGGAACGTGGAGGAGGGATGGACTGGGAGTTTGGGATTAGCAGATGCAAACCATTATATACAGGATGGATAAACAACAAGGTTCTACTGTATAGCACGGGGAACTATATTCAATATCCTGAGATAAACCGTCATGGAAAAGAATATGAAAAAGGAATATATATATATATGTATAACTGAATCACTTTGCTGTAAAGCAGAAATTAACACAACATTGTAAATCAACTAAACTTCAATTTAAAAAAAAGAAAAAACTCACATATCATAACACATAATTGTTTACAGAATAGTGTCCAAGTACGTCAGCAAGGCTGAATTAGGTAACTTCAGTGTTGTGGTTAACAAAATGACTGGTGCTGTGAAAGGGTTAATTCATCTCTAAGGGAACCATTTACTACAAAGTGAATATTTTATTCCACTGGGGGATCTGGACCAGCCTGGTCAAAATTTAGAAAGCAATCGAATGATTTGGGTACTGAATAAACTATACCAGACAGATGAACCTGAACCCAAGACGTGATTGTTTCTGTGGAAAGTAAGAGTATGTAACAGAGCAGCACATTCTATGGCTTTCACAGGGACGAATATCAATGAAGCACTGCTGCGGGCCATCTTTATTTTGAATGAAGCCAATAACTTGGGACTGTTGGACCCCAACGCGGTCTCGCTGATCATTTTGGTGTCTGACGGCGATCCGACAGTAGGCGAGTATCATTCACATTTTTAGTGATAAATATTTTTACTCTTGTTGCTTGGGAACGTGATTTGCTCAAAATGGGAACTCAAATGGCATTTGCCTGAGTGTCTAAACCATTTTAAAGCCATGTTTCCTAAAAGAAGGATTCTTTTGACCCTGAAGCATTCGCTCCACTTTAAGCAGTCCCCAGACATTTGGGGGGAGGACGCTCTTGAATGCCTCCGTTTCACCTCCACAATGTGGGGAAACTTGCATTTGAATTTGAGTCACATGCTATGAGGATTGCTGATACATACTAGTGCAGTGTGTTTATTTCCTCAGCGTAAGCTGTGTGTGAGGTGGTGTGTGGAGAGTGTGTGATGAGGAAGTATCCTCTGAGTCTGCAGTGACCTGTGCTCCAAATTTCCCCCATGTGCTCACTGCACCTGGACAGGTTACTTCTCTCTGATGCATCCTGTGTGTTTTCTTATCCACACGATGGCTCGCCATCTCCCTGCTTCTATTACATATACTGTTATTTTCATTTGCGTCTTTACACGGACAAGCATCAGTGAGAGTGAATGCTAGATTGCGCTGCAGTCCGTCTTGTAGACAAGGATGTCCCTAACTGTGCCTGACACAGCTCAGTGGAAGGAGAACCAGTGATGCAATTCTGACAATGTACCAGAGTTCTAGAAATAGGGAGAGCGAGGCAGAATGGCAGTTGTTGTGTATTTGTCATAGATTCAGTGCTTGGATCAGATGACTTTTAAAATTCAATTTTAGAATACAATCTTAAGGAGAAAAAGGAAATAAGCTTAAAAAATTGTCAGTTTCTTACTCCTGACCCTCAACCATCCAGTTCCTGTCCCGGGAGACAGTCACTGGTTACCAGTTTCTTGTGTGTCTTTCCAGAGATATTCTAGGTGTATCTGTATACTGTATATCCATATACACACAAGTATATGAAAATATATACACACGCATACATACATGTATACAAATGCATTCTGCATACACTGACCTTCACCTTGTTTTTCTCCCCTTTAAAAATGTGCCTTTGGGGCTCCCCTGGTGGCGCAGCGGTTGGGAGTCCGCCTGCCGATGCAGGGGACACGGGTTCGTGCCCTGGATCAGGAAGACCCCACATGCCGCAGAGCGGCTGGGCCTGTGAGCCATGGCCGCTGAGCCTGCGCGTCCGGAGCCCGTGCTCCGCAATGGGAGAGGCCACAACAGTGAGAGGCCCACGTACCGCAAAAAAAAAAAAGTGCCTTTGAGATCATTCAATATAAACACATAAAGAGTTGCCATGTTCTTTTTTATAACTGCATAGTATTTCAGTTTGAATACACCATAATTTAACCCATCTCCTTTATCGGTGTACATTTAAGTTGTTTCTAATGTGTTGCTATTCCCAATAACGTTGCTATATACCACTGCCCATCCTTCATTTCAACATGTATGAGGGCATCGCTAGGGAAAATTCCTAGAAGTTGAGTGACTGAGTCAAGGCATAGGTGCATTTTGAATTGGGACAAATTTTGCTAAACTGCCCTCCATGCGTTTTCCCAAATCTTGATAGCATTGCCTCCTCACTCCTTTCCCTCCTGTCATCATCTTTAGGGGAATTGAAATTGTCAAAAATTCAGAAAAACGTGAAGCACAACATACGAGATAACATCTCCTTGTTCAGTTTGGGGATAGGATTTGATGTTGACTATGATTTTTTGAAGAGACTCTCCAATGAAAACCATGGGATCGCGCAAAGGATTTATGGAAACCAGGACACTTCTGCCCAGCTCAAGGTAACTTTTTTTTCTGTTCTTTTTTTTTCTTCACTTGAAGTCATTCAACTAGCAATATCTGATGCCTAAAAGAAGATGGCTGAATTTAAGTAAAAATTGACATTATGTCACAGCTATATTAGGTCACAAGAATCGGGGAAGTGTTCTGTTCCTTTCTTATGCACCCCACCCCCACTTGTACACCTGCAGTAACAGTGAGATGAGAGGCGGCAAGGTGATGGATACCAAGTTCCCTACTCCCCGAACAGGTCTTGGGAGACACCATCACAGCTTCTTGTGTCTCTCCAGTCCCGCTAAGCCGTCGGTCCTCCTAATCATCATGGGTACTGTTCTCCCTTTAAAGTACATTGGCATCTTGGAAATCAACTTTCTATAATGCAACACAAATCAAACTATAGCCTGTACATTTCCTTAAATATAAAGGATATCAATTACTTGTTTATTTTGACTAAATGGAGAAGAAAAAAGGAAGGAGAAGAAGAATATACTTTATTCCACCCTCTGTCAGTACCAGGTACCATCTATCAATAGCAGGCACCATATTTAAAGCTGGGGACAGGTAAGAGACAGGTTCTAATTTGGGGGTATCCACCCAGCTGACTTATTATGAGAGTCCATGAGCTTTTCGTGCTCGACATAACAGAAAGAAAATATGCTGGGCTCTTAAATCAAGAGTAATATTCTTACCAAAGTCTTGATTGTCTCTGTTTTCAGTTCATTGAATAACTATGAGAATTTTCCATAGCTTTCCACAGAGATCCTGGGAGAATAAATTGAGCGATGTCTACTAAGCCCTTGAAGAATCTCAGAGAGAAATGCTTTAGATCTATAAAGTGATATGAAAATAATGATTTCTCTGTTTTTTTTCTATGAATCATAGAAATTCTACAACCAGGTCTCGACTCCCTTGCTCCGGAATGTTCAGTTCAACTATCCCCAAACACCAGTAACAGATGTCACTCAAAACAGTTTCCATAACTATTTTGGAGGCTCAGAGATCGTGGTGGCAGGAAAAGTTGACCCTGAAAAATTGGAGTACTTACAGAGTATTATCACTGCGACTTCGGTACTTCTACTTATCTGCTTATTCTAAAAATACGAATTGTCCCCTTAGTATACAAGAGACATCTTGTATATTAACAGGCTGATACTCTGAATTCCAAGAATCATGTGGGTATAATAAATGCAAAAAGCAAAAGGGAAGGCCTGAGAATATCTGTGCCATCTTCCCAACTATTGTGTAAATCCTTACCTTTTCATCCCAAACTCTAGAGTTGGCACTTACTTCCTCTTGTGTATTCTTTTGGATTATTCTGCATTCCCCTTCAAGTTGCCCGCTACCCTGATTCACTCACAGTAGATCCTTTGGAAAATGTGAATTGATTAACTGCAATTCTGCCCCACTGGTGTCTTTCAACTGAGCCTTCCATTGTCCAGGCTAATGCAGAGTTAGTCTTGGAAACCCTGGCCGAGGTGGATGGCTTGGAGGATTTTCTATCCAAAGACAAGCATGCAGATCCTGATTTCACCAAGAAATTGTGGGCCTATCTGACCATCAACCAACTTCTGGCTGAACGGTAAGAAGACCATACACCACAGGGATTTGCAAAAGCAAAAGACTTGCCTTGGATACTTGACATAATAGACAAAAAAAAAAAAAAAGTTTGGAACCAAGAAAGGCAGCAAATTATTACAGGGTTTGGAGTATTCATTTCCACTGGTTTCAGGCAGTTTTAACTCAAGCTGGGTTCACTCTTTTTTCTTTTTTTCTTGACATAGAACATGCATACAATAAAGCAGGTGAAGTGCCTTCATTTTAAATGTACAGTTTAATGAATTTTTATGCATATCACCCACGTAATCAGCACCCGATCCAGACACGGAACAGTTCTTCCATTTCTGAAGTCTCCTTCATTCTCCTTTCCACTCAACACCCACCTCCCACCTCAAGTAGAAATCACTATTTTGACATCTGTCACTATCAATTAGTTTTGTCTATGACAAAATTTCATATAATGATACAAACTGTGTTTTTTGTTTCTGGCTCCTTTCACTCAATGTGATGCCCGTGAGATCCATCCATCTCACTGCAGTGGGTATCAGGAATTCATTTGCATTTACTCCTGAAAATAGATTATTGTCCAAAGAGAAATTTACGATTATGCAATTCTGACATCACATAGGGAAGGGCTTCCTATAGGTACCTATTTCATCTCTGGCTTCTCAGCTGACTGGTATTTAAATGCTCCAATATAAAAACTGTCTTTCTAGAGTAATGTATGGTTCTTTGATCACATGTATCAGAATTACAGGGGGGTATTTGGATAAGAAAATTACTGTTTCCCCAGGCCGCCTCCACCTATTTGATCAGATTCTTAGGAAGAAGGAGGAGGGTGGTGTGAACGGGGCTGGAAAAATGAGATACGGCTCTATAACTGTGCCCAGAGAGAAAATCCTTAATGTCAGTAAGATTATAAAACAGACACAAGATTGTAAGCTGTGGCTTTAAAGTGAGTGAGAACCGTCCCTGCATCTTTAAGAGGCAACTGGGTGCATGTAAAGGTATATAGCAAATTGCTGCAGACGTTAAATATTGACTTTTAAAAAAACAATCCCTGTAAAGTGGATCAGTGGTTGCCAGGGAGCAGTGGGTGGAAAGGATGAACAGGTAGAGCACAGGGGATTTTTTTAGGGCAGTGAAACTACTCTGTATGACACTATAATGGTGGATACCTGTCGTTACACATTTGTCCAAACCCATAGCATGTACAACACAAGAGTGAACCCTGGGTGATGATCATGTATAGATGCAGATGTATCGATTGTAACAGATGTACCGCTTCTAGTGGGAGATGTTGATAATGGGGGAGGTTGTCGGGTGGGGGAGGGGGCAGGGAGTATACGGAAAAGCTCTACTTTCCGCTCAGTTTTGCTGTGAACCTAAAACTGCTCTCAAAAATAACTTATTTAGGCTTGTTTCCAAGGGGGAGGGGGTCGGGGGAGGGGTGGAGTGGGAGGTTGGGGTGAGCGGATGTAAGCTATTACATCTGCTAAACGACAAGGTCCTACCGTATAGCACAGGGAACTATATTCAGTGTCCTGGGATAAGCCATAATGGAAAAGAATATGAAAACGAATGTATATATGTGTATAACTGAAGCACTTTGCTGTACAGCAGTAATTAACACACAGAACAGTGTAAATCAACTATACTTCAGTTAAAAAAAAAATAATTGTTTAAAAATTCCTTAGGACTGCATGGATAGACAAAGTACTAAGCTTCATGAAGCCAGTTAATTCTGTCTTACCTCGTGGTCCCTAGGGTCCCAGTTGGACCCAGAAGTGGTGGAGTTAAATCTAGTGATGCTGTCCAATGTCTCTGTTTCCTGAGTCCAGGAGCCTGGCTCCTACAGCTGCTGTGAAAAGGAAAATTACAAAAACAATCCTGCAGATGTCTCTGGATCACCATATAGTGACCCCCCTCACATCCATGGTGATTGAGAATGATGCCGGGGATGAACGCATGCTGGCAGACTCCCCTCCACAAGACCTTTCTTGTTGTTCAGGTGAGTCTGCCTACCTGGTGCAGAAATGTTTCATAAGATGTCACAGAAAAACCCAAGCGAACTTTCTGGCCAACCCAGTATTTTTTTTATAAGCCTAAGTCCTGATAAGCCTTGTTGACCTAGACAAGAGTAAACCGGAACGGAAAGAACTTGGTTACAGCAGTGGCAGTCACTTATCTGAACTTCTTTGCAGTCATACACAAAACTCATATAGAATCTAGTACTCAGAAAAGTATTTTTAATGGTCTATCAGATGACAGGTCAGGCCCTCCTCCAATCCTGTTGAAAGCAAAGAATTGAAAACTCTCTGACTTACAAATAGATTTGTTTCCTAGACATTGAAGTTATTCCATTTGGGGGCCCTACACCGATTTTCAAACGGACACTTAGTTCCCGGGAGGTTTTTGGTGAGGCAGGCAGGAAAAAGGTGTGTGTGCCTTCCATTTCTAAATTAGGAGAAAGGGGTTTTCTTGGGGAAAATATATAGGGAAGCTAGGAGGCTCAAAATTGCCATAAAGCTATCCATGATCTCTGTGTCTTGTGGCATGTCCCAAGGTACACCCAAGGGCACGTGTGCCCACATTTAGAAGAGCTTGGTTTACTCATCTTCTTCCTTTCTCCCTCTCTTAGGGAGAAAGGTCCTGTTATAACAATCTTGAGAATGACCAGCATTCACTGGAGGGATCGTTTTCTGCATTTTTAATTCTGTCCAAGTGAGATGCCAACTTGATGACAGTGGTCCAGGCTTCAAGAAACTCTTACTTCTGACTTCCAGTTACAATAGCCTGAAGCCTCACAGCTAAATTTATGCAGGGAGAAACTCACACTAGATGACCTGGCATTTATAGGTGATTTTATATCCCCTGGATAAAATGCCTAGGTGAACTGGCATTTTTTCTCAGAGACAAGGAGCTGACTGTGTATCAGAAAGCCAAGTGAATTTTCTGCAACCAGTAGGGGATATTGGTTGGTTGGGAAACTAAATCGTTCAGATTGATTGTTTTGTTTTGTTTTGTTTTTTAATTGAAGTATAGTTGATTTACAATATGGTGTTAGTTTCAGGTGTACGGCAAAATGATTCCTATATATATATATATATATATATATATATATATATGTATGTATGTATTTTCAGATTGTTTTCCATTATAAGTTATTACAAGATATTGAATATCGTGTTATACAGTAAATCCTTGTGGTTTCTGATTGTCGTTTGGTGAGTAGATAGGGATAGATCTGAGAAGATGCCGTCCAGAGTCTGGCTGGACTTCATCTCCCCAGTTTATGGTGAAGGCACAAGGTCCTTCCCCAACCTCCGAGGGCTGGTTCCTCCTACTACAGACCCTAGCCCGGGACCCAGACTCTGCAGAGGAGCCTACAGCAGGCCATCACAGCATGACGCCAGAAGGAGCTGGAAGATAGAGAACTCAGGAATAAAAATAATGGGAGAAAATCTTAGCTGAGAACCTCTGGGGTCTGTCTGCATAAAACAGATTCTTTTTTTTTTTTTCCGGTACGTGGGCCTCTCACTGCTGTGGCCTGTCCCGTTGCGGACGGAGCATAGGCTCCGCGGCCATGGCTCACGGGCCCAGTCGCTCCGCGGCACGTGGAATCTTCCTGGACCGGGGCACGAACCCGTGTCCCCTGCATCAGCAGGCGGACTCTCAACCACTGCGCCACCCGGGAAGCCCCCAGATTCTTGATATTGTAAGCAATGTCCATGGAAAAGTAAACCCAGAAACTAATGGATTCAGTTTTTTCTATGCAGGTGCCCTGTATTATGGCAACAGAGTTGCTCCAAATTCATTCCCACCTTGGGTGAACCCTTCACCGACACCAATGGTCCCAATGCCTGCGGTTGGCGCTCCAGTGCTTGAGACAACCCCTCCTCCACACGTGATGAGAGGTAAGGGAACTTCCACAATGCTTCCACATCCCAGATCTCAACTGGACCATAATGCCATGGAGCATTTGTATACATTTTAAAAATCCTGGTAAAACTGGGAGCCTTTTATAGGCATCGTTAACTTCCATGGAAAGAAGATGGCCCCATGTATGAGTCAGCTTGGGCCACTAAAACAAAATACCATAGACTGGGTGGTTTAAGCAACAGAAGTTTATTTCTCCCAGTTGTGGAGGCTGGGAAGTCCAAGATCAAGGTGCCAGCAAGGTATATTTCATTTTCTTCGTTTGTACACAGCACCTGTCTTCCTGTGTGTTCACATGGCCCATTTGTATATGCACTGGAGAGAGAGAGAGAGGGCAGGCTCTCCAGTGTCTCTTTTATAAGGGCACAAATCCCATCATAAGGGTCCCACCCTCATGACCTTGTCTAATCTTCATTAGCTCCCAAGGCCCCACCTCTAAACACCATCATGTTGGTGGTTACAGCTTCAGCATATGAATTTGGGGGGGACAACGCATTCCATAGCACCCCATTTCCAACTGTACGAGGCAAACCCTCTGGGATGGGAGAGATACACCTCTCGTGTGGGGAGGGCCAATGGGTATCAATGGAAAGGACATCTGTGGAGATTGTTCATGACACTCATTTGAACTTAAGTTACCTAACATGTCTGCACTTCACCTCCTTCATTTTGAAAACAGGCATCATGATACTTGTGTAGCTGTAAGTACGTAAGTATCATGATGTAAGCTACTTACGTAGCTGTCGATTAAATGTGTAACCATCTTTAAAGAGCTGGCATGTTACAGTCACTCAATAAATAGGTGTTTTGTTTGTTTTTGGCCGCACCGTGCAGCATGGGGGATCTCAGTGCCCCCGACCAGGGATCAAACCTGTGCCCCCTCCAGCGAAATCGCAGTCTCAACCACTGGGCCGCCAGGAAAGTCCCTAAATAGGTGTTATTATCAATTTTATAATCAAAAATACTTGAATGTTGTTTCCTATGTAACTGCATTATCATACATTATTTTGTGGGGTTGTTTGTTAATTTGCTTATTTGATTTTAGTCAACAGCATATTTGAAAATCCTAGTTTTGCTCAGCATTTAAAAATCTTTCTACCAGTGGTTTCAGTAGCAGGCATGGGTAGCAGATGCAATCGTGGGAAAGCCAGGAAAACAGATTTCCTCGCGAGAGCCCTGGCAGCTGCAGCTGGCTTCCTTGTGCACATTCTTTCTTTGCCTTCTGGTTGTCAACCTCTGCAGGGTCTTATTTCTCACCCAGAGAGAGGAGCTGCCTGGGGGAAATAGGAAACTATCTTCTCTCCTGTCCCTGGTCTGCACTATGCCTTTCAGTGAAAGGCATTTCCACTGCCTACCCATTGGCTGGTTCCATGTGGAACGCTTGTGCCCCTTTTCTGCCTTTTACTTAGGAGTAAATTTCAACATTCAAAGAAGGAGCACATCCGTCTCCCTCTTGGAAGGTCCAAAGTACCAGCTTAACTTGGGTGGTTTGCAGTTTAAATATCAGAGTAGCTTCTGGTGTAGCTTCTTAAAAATGTGCTGCTTTTCTAGACTGCTTGAAATATAAGACTCTTCTATCCAGAAATCCTCAGAACTGATTTCTCAGGACTGTACACCTACCACTCGCCTGACATCAAATTATAACAGAGAGAACACAGCAAGGACTTTGAATGGATATTTATGATATCTTTAAATATCTTTAATAAGTATCTTGATAGAGATATTGTAAAACATCCCACCTCGACGACTTAGCTCTGAAATTGTTATTTGTGGGCCCAAAGTGATCTTCTTCTTCACGCTTTCATTGATGGTGATGCTTCAGACAGAGGTCCCTCCAATCCCGTCCCACATCACCTCCAACCATGGAGCTTTGGTGAAGGGCTCTGCACGTGACTCTCAGAAGTGACAGCCTCGTAAAGTGGCACGTGAGGAGGGAACCTATGTGTCCAAGGTTGCTGTGCTTGCAACAACAGCCATTTTTACTATGTGTTTCCGACAAGTGGCTTCTGAGAGCAAGACCTGATTGCAGTGACAAGTTCATGAGTCACTTAAAATGTTCCTTTGCGGGCTTCCCTGGTGGCGCAGTGGTTGAGAATCCGCCTGCCGATGCAGGAGACACGGGTTCGTGCCCTGGTCCGGGAAGATCCCACACGCCGCGGAGCAACTAAGCCCGTGAGCCATGGCCGCTGAGCCTGTGCGTCCGGAGCCTGTGCTCCGCAACGGGAGAGGCCACAGCAGTGAGAGGCCCGCATACCGCAAAAAAAAAAAAAAAAAAAAAAAAAAAAAAAAAGTTCCTTTGCAAAATAAAACTTTCGTAGAAACATGTAGAGCCTGAGCCAATTTATTTTGAAGTGTTCTTCTGAGTAAGAATGCAGTGCTTGCTCTGAGTGTCTTGTCTCTGCTGAATGAGGCAACCAAAAGGACAAGGTCTTGAGAGTCAGACAGTTCTGGGGTCAAACTCTGCCCCCATGACCTTGGCCTGGACACTGAAACGTCTATGGGTCTCAGCCCACCTTCAAAATGGGGATGATAATAACCTGCAAGGTGGTTCTAAAGTAGGTTCCTGGTTCCTGGGAGAAGCTCAGTAACCCCAGGTCCTCAATCTCCCTCCAACCTGACCAGAATGGAAGGCTGCACAGACTAACGTCAGTGTGATCTTTTGTTTCTGGTAGACGTCTATCAACTCATTACGGCAGTACTGATTCACTGCTGCTCACCAAAAGTTCTGATGGAGGGGATTTAGGTTCATCAAAATGGCAAAACCCATCATTATCTTTAATGAAAGCAATTTCCTTCAAGCCAAGTTATCTCAAAACACCCTATTTGTGTAGAGGAAAGAAGAGGCTATCATCATAAAATGATTTTTTTGATTAAAAAAAACAAAGAGCCGGGAACCTTTGTTGCGTGTTTTAATGATGCCCTCTCATGCCCAGCTCCTACACAAAATCAATTAACCAAGTACTTATTGACTACAGAGCATGAGCTTGGTGGTGTGAGGGGTGCAAAGAAGTACAAGATTTTGTCCCAGTTCTGGATGAGTTTATCCTCCATTTCGAGTTCCCAAACCCACACTTGAAGGAGCATATCAGGATGGTTCGGAGAATGGGCGTGTAATCAGATGGCGTGGCTTTGCGTCATAACTCTGCCACTTATTAACTCTGTGATGTGACCTCAGGCAGGTCACCTGTCCTCTGCAGGACTGCGGTGAGAATTAGTTAATATTTGCAAAGAGCTGTGTGATAGCATCTAGAAAACAGCAACCTCTCACCGGATGGTAGCCTGCTCTTCCAATTTTATTTTGGAAAACACAACCACTGCAGGTCTTAAGTCAAACCTTCCCCTTCAGTTTCCTCAATTCTGAGGCTAGAAGCCTGGAAGTGCTAAATGACTCCTCTCCACTCGGTTACCAGATACTGTGGATTCTACCAGATGAGTCTTGAATTTCCCCTCCCTCGCCGTACCCATTCGCCCACCATGCTGCTTTTTGCATTTAACATTTCTTGCTTGAATTACTGCTGCCTTAGCTGCTCAATGATCTTCCTATGTCTACTTTCTGATCCTTAATTCATACCGCGACCAGTAATTTTCCTAAAATGAGCGTCAAATCATATCACATTTTTCTCCAAAACCTTCAATAGCTCCCCAACAGAATAAAGGTCCGTTCTGTGGCCTGGTGGTCCACGGTACCTACGACCTACATTCTTAGTCTTATCTAAGACTTTGCAAAAACCCGTCCTCTAGTCATCTTGAGTTACTTTCTGAACAAATCATCAACTTCTCTCCCTCCATGCCTTTCCTCATTCTGTCCACTCAGAATAAAATATCTCTCTCCTGCGTCTTTTATCTCCCTGTGTTTTCCTACCTTCAGGACTTAGTTCAAAAGCCAACCCTTTTTTTTTTTTTTTTTTGCGGTATGTGGGCCTCTCACTGTTGTGGCCTCTCCCGTTGCAGAGCACAGGCTCCGGACGCGCAGGCCTAGCAGCCATGGCTCACGGGCCCACCCGTTCCGCGGCACGTGGGATCCTCCCAGACCGGGGCACGAACCCGTGTCCCCTGCATAGGCAGGCGGACTCTCAACCACTGCGCCACCAGGGAAGCCCAAGCCAACCCTTTTATAAAGCCTTTCTCCACTTGCCTGGGTGGAATCGATCATCCTTGCATCTTCATCCCCAGAGCAGTGTGCTTGGGCTATTTTTCGATCACATACTTTAGTCCACCTCATATTAGTGGTTGTGTCTGCCTTCATGAAAGAAAAAATGATATTCTCTTAAAGGAAAAAATTATTCATGACATTTGTTAAAGCACGCTAAGGAACAATTTATTCATGATGGGTGTAGAGACCACTGCGTTGGGGTATTGCAGTGCAGGAGGGAGATTAGACTCAACTCTGAACACACCACGGGCAAGTGGGAATTTACAGACAAAAACCAGGCTGGGGTCAGTAAATGGAAGATTACCAAGAGGAAACATCAGTGGAAAGGGGGCGTTCTGGTTAAACTAACCTAACAGGATCCTTGCGGAAGGCAAGCCAGGTAATCAGACCTCACTTGAGGATGGTGCGGGGAGGAGAAACCTGAATAGATATCAAGGGTGATCAGATTTGGAGGGTGGGGGATTCGAGCTAAACCTACTTAGTAGGACTTTTGCTAAAATTCGACAATGCAGAGAGGAACATGGAAGTCCAAAAGTTGAGGTCAAACTTGAAGAGTTCAGGGAAGGCTGAGCAGAGTTAGTCCCAGGAGAGAGTCTTTGTCACTCCTTCATTGAATTGTTTCTCTCTTGAAGGTAAAGACTGTGACTTATTTATAGCTACCCCAAGCGTTGCCTAATTCAGAGTTTTGCACATAGTTTGGGTTTTTTTCTTACCAAATATTTGTTGAATGGGTAAACAAACAAACAAAAAAGATCAGCCAGAATAATGGTGTCTAGTAACAAAGGAGTACTTTCTTGGGAATAGCTTGATCCTTCATTGCTCTTGGAATTGATCAATATTAATCCGTATGCCAATAGGCAATATTATGTCTTTTTTATTTTCATGTGCTGTGTATGACTACTTAAAAATACAGGTATCGGGCTTCCCTGGTGGCGCAGTGGTTGAGAGTCCGCCTGCTGATGCAGGGGACGTGGGTTCGTGCCCCGGTCCGGGAGGATCCCACATGCCGCGGAGCGGCTGGGCCCGTGAGCCATGGCCGCTGAGCCTGCGCGTCCGGAGCCTGCGCTCCGCAATGGGAGAGGCCACAACAGTGAGAGGCCCGAGTACCACAAAAAAAAAAAAAAAAAAAAACAAAAAAAAAACAGGTATTTCACCTATCTATACACACACTGTATATACACATATGTAGTGCATTTGTAGTATATATTATATATATATAGTGTGTATGCTTGTGTTTCTTATTCCTTATGTCTTTCTTATTCATTTTTTTCTCTCTAGCCTAGAATATATGTGATAGCTACAAAACGAGTATACACCATATTTGTAAGATAACCTAGAACTCTGATGGCAGCTCTATGAGGAAGGGACAGCACTTGGACCACTGGGTCCCTGGTGCCTAGAACAGTACCTAGCATATAGTAGGAGCACAGTAAACATTTGTTGTTGTGAAATGAAAGATGTTCAGGAATAAAATACTGTTCAAATTAATCTTCCTTTCTATGATTTTGTTTGTTTTCATTTTCTTTGTATATTTTCCAGTTGAAAATGACCCACACTTCATCATCTACCTACCAAAAAGCCAAAAGAATATTTGTTTCAATATTGACTCAGAACCTGGAAAAATCCTCAACCTTGTTTCTGATCCAGAATTAGGTAAAATAAAAAGATATTATATTAGAATTAGACTGCTAGATCCTGGTCATTCTTCACTGTCACTACCTGGGATTTCTTTCTTTCCTACCTTAATAAAATCTTATATATATATTTCAAACTACTCTTTTCAAACTCTGATAGTGAGAAATGAATTATAAATATATTCCTAACTATTTGAACTATTATAGATAAAATACTCTGAGTATGAACTAGCAGAACTTGTGATATGATTAATTTAAACCATAATAAAATAGTTATAAAATGAGAATTACAGAGGAAAAAAATGTTATGTAAATCCTGAAGCTAAATAAAAAAATAATTTTCCCATACTGTCAAGTTTTATAAATTTGAATTATGGTGCCCACATGTGCAAAAAAAAAGAAAGAAAGAAAGAAAGAAAAAGAGTGCACAAAAGAGAAAAAAACATTTTTTTTCCTTGCAGGGATTTTGGTCAATGGACAGCTCATCGGTGCCAAGAAGCCCAAGAATGAAAAACTAAGCACCTATTTTGGGAAACTGGGATTTTATTTCCAACGTGAGGACGTGAAAATAGAAATCAGCACCGAGACCATCTCCCTGAGCGGGGGCTCTCGAACATCCGTCTTGTCCTGGTCCGACACGGCCCACGTCCTTAACCAGAGGCAAGTACAGTTACATCCGAATTAGGGCGTATCCTTGACACGTGACTCCAACAACAAATCCAGACATGCGTGATACAAACATAAAACTCAAAATCCTCATTTTAAATGTGAAGAAGTCAAGGTTCAGAAATAATTTTGTTACTTCCTGCCCTGCTCCTGGCAGTGGAGTCTATGTGTTTTGGTCACGGTGTGTCTCAGTGCCAGCCTGGCGCCTGGCATACAGTAAGTGCTCAATAAGTACACGTTGGACGTGTGAATGACTCCATCAGCTGAAATCCAGCCCAGTGTGTCAGAGTGCTCAGAAACACTATGACTTTGTCCTATGAGTAATATCTTCCCATTAGTATCTGTTCATTGTTGATACGGAAATGTATACATTGCCAGAATTTCAGCGCTGGGAGATAAATCAACGTCCCGTGGCCAAAATGTTGTAAAGTTCTTAGAAAACGGGGGGGATCGTACGGGGCGGAGTGAAGTCATATCAGGGGTGGGAGAGGAATGACATTCTAAAACGAGTCTGTTCTGGAATCGTTAATTCCTTTTTGACTTCCCACCAGGGTGCTTGTCTCGGTGAAGAAAGAGAAAACTGTGACTATCGCCCTGGATAAAGAGATGTCCTTCTCTGTTTTACTTCATCGCGTTTGGAAGAAGCATCCGATCAATGTCGACTTTTTGGGGATCTACATCCCCCCCACAAACAAGTTTTCTCTTAATGTACACGGGTTGATAGGTAACGTGTCCGTGGACCATCTGGCAGGTGTGGGACTGACAGGTGTGGGTCTTGAGCAACTTTGGCTCAAGGTTAGAACATCTGATTAGAATGTGGGAAAGTGACAGGTGTGGACCCAAGGGTTCAGGGAGGACCCACACTCTGTGCCCTGGTCTTAATTTATGAAGGGTGCCCGAGTGACACACAAAGAGGTCAGTGTCATTGACAGCGTGTAACATTTACCGCTGCTCGCGGTTTCCATAGAAACATGAGACACATCTCACCATGCAGGGCCACGGGGAGGCCAGGTTTGAGTCAGGAACCAGAAGCCGAAGCCAGAGAGAGGTCCCGGCCAGAGCCTTTCTTGGGGTTTCTGTGGCAAAGACAGGACAGAGCAGGATGGTTTGGGGTTGGCTAGCTTAATAATTTCAGTGGGCATTGGGCTACAGGGTGGTCTCTCCTTGCCTGGCACCTGGCCCTGGAATGATTCCTTCTGGGGCTCCCAGGCCAGAGAGAGGAGGTCCGGCTCTGGCTTGGTTCGTTTGCAGATCCCCGCCATGCTTCCGGGTGAGTCCTTTGCTCTCTTTCAGAATTGGCTTTCCCAGGGAGGGGCAGTCTCTCCCCAGCCAGATGGAGTTTTTAAGATGTCAAAACATCATAATATACAGAGAATAAAAAACAAGATTCCTACAACCCAACACAGCGGTGCAGGGCGACTCATAATGCTATAGCTGGGACTATTTGCTGCTCCAGACAAAGTTTCCCAGGGCTGGGATTTCATCACATACTGGGCAAATTAAGAGAAGGGATGGATACATTGTAAGTTTTATGCTGTTTTTTCTCACTGAAGAGAAGTGAACTGGTTTAGGAAGTCCGTGATCACAAGCAGGGCGTCCAGGTCAACCTTCCCTACTTTTTAAAGAACGGTGGCAGTTAAGCGTACTGTATAGCATCACAAACCAAACGTGTTTCTAGATTTGAGCTGTACTCTCAGGTGCTGACATTTACCCCCACCATCAGGGCGTTCAATTTTACTTGGGGTCCAGTCGATCAGGCTCATATGTCAAATGACATATGAGTGAGCAGCATGGATTTGCCCTCAGGAAGAACCCATCCCCATCTGCATCCTTTTGCTCTCAGTACATCTGTCTACCCCAGAAAGTCTAGATGGGGGCACCAATATGCAGCTTGGGTCACATGACCAGCCTGTCCTTTTGTCTTCCCTTGAGTTACATGTAAATAAACGTCTGGACTTTGTTTCATAGGCCAGTTCATGTATGAGCCAAAGATACATATCTTCAATGAGCGACCAGGAAAGGACCCTGAGAAGCCAGAGGCAAACATGGACGTGAAGGGACAAAAGCTGATTGTCACCAGGTATGTCTCGGATGCATACTACGGGAACAAAAAGGGCTCCTGTTAGGATTGGACTCACACGGCCAAATAGAAGAGCAAGAAAAGCCATTTCAAGCTTTACCTGTGTCACACTAAACAATTCACCAGGAAGAGACACATACATGGCATTGGCGTAAGGACGCTGCAGAGAGTCCATCCGAAATGCAAAACGTGACCAGGCACATAAGTACGTACCATCAGATGCCAAGATTAATTAATCTACTATTCTCACCTTCATACATTAGAAGCCATACAGCCACAGCTGGATAATTGAAAAAGCAGATCAAAGGAAGAAATCATAAAAATATCTATGCACCTTAGTGCTAGTGAAAGAATGTGTAGATTTTTACTTAAGCCTAGAGCTTTCTTTTTGAGTATTTATCCACTGAATGAATGTTTGTGTTTGAATCTACTGAATACGTCTTGGTGTAGCTTTTCTTACACAAACCGTATCCATATGATTCATTTTGAAGTGAGAACATAGATACCTGTAAAGCATCCTGAGCGTAAAATTTTTATACATCTTTTTCATTTTTCCCAGTCTTTTACAGTTGTCTCACCCAGGCCTAATTTGGTATCATATTAAAGAATTCGGAGCCTTTTTAGCGTTTTTACAAAGCAGACAACTTTGCTCGATGAGAAATGACTCTTTTGGCACACGAATGTCATTGGCTTCCATGTACTTCATTAAACCATAAAATTACAACGATTAAGCTATAAAATTACAATAATTTTTTATTTATTTATTTATTTTTTGCGGTACACGGGCCTCTCACTGTTGTGGCCTCTCCCGTTTCGGAGCACAGGCTCCGGACACGCGGGCTCAGCGGCCATGGCTCACGGGCCCAGCCGCTCCGCGGCATGTGGGATCTTCCCGGACCGGGGCACGAACCCGCGTCCCCCGCATCGGCAGGCGGACTCTCAACCACTGTGCCACCAGGGAAGCCTTACAATAACCATTAAACCATAAAATTACAACAGTAAAATAAAATTACCGCAGAAATAGATTTGCGAACTGAAACAATGGGCTCTTAGTGAGTCCACGACTCAACTAGTATGGGTTTACCAGAGATCAGTGAGTTACCACTGGGCGTCAGTAAGCGTGTTTCATAGAAGCAGCGCTGAGCACAGTTGATCACAGTGATAACAAGTTATCTGAGGTTGGTAAACACACATCTACTCTGTGCTAATGACCAAAGGTAAAAAGGCTGGGCCCCATTTTCGTCTACTGCCAGCACCTCGTGACGCACAGCGGAAACTAACTCGACCCGTGGGCCTCGCGCAAAGGTGTGTTTTAAAGCTTATTAACGGCAATGTAACGTGTAACTTCTTTACCCTTAAAACGAAAAACATGAATGTCTCAGGAAAAGCCGGCGTCGCTCCTAAGTAGAACAGTCACCCCTGCAGTCAAGGTGAGAGGCACCTCAGATTCATCCTGCAGGGAACCTGTGAGCTGGAGCTTCGTTTCCACCTTCTTTCCATTTGAACGTTATTTCCGCCCCGCAGCCTCCCTGCAGTAGCCTCAGCTCCCCAGAGAGCACGATGGCTGCATCCTCTTCCAGCCTCACCAGAGAAACACAAGACACCCAGGAAATTGTGAATTTCAGATACTTGGGACATACTTCTGCTGCAACATGAGTGGTGTTTTATCTGAAATTCAAATTTAACTGGCATCCTGCGTTGTTATTTGCTAAACCTGGCAGCTTCTTCCTTGCTCTGGGCTAGTCTGGAGACTATGCCAGCCCTAGGAAACCTTGAGGACAGAGCCCCCAGCCAGTTCCCCCCACCCCCTTGTCCCTTTCCCCATGTCCGGAAAGAGGACTGCCTCTGAATACATGGGCCTCCCCTCCGCTAAGGCGGCAGGGAAAAAATAAAAAAGGAAAGTTAATTTGCACTCTTTACCTTCCTGGAAAAGTCCCCTATTGGTCAATCTCTAGACAGGTTATTTGAATTTCTAAGGACACACTGCTTATTGTCTGTCTTTCTAAACCAAGCCCCAGACTCTGGTACTTTGTATGACTTGGGGAACGGGGATGGGGCAGGGGGGTGTTAGCAGATACGGTGCTAGAAGGGGGCAGAAAACAGAGAGGGAGTGTGTGTCTTCTTTCTGGATACACAGGCTGGCCACGTCCCGGCCTGTGTCCTAACCACGCCCACCCGTCCTCCTTGCAGAGGCCTGCAGAAGGACTACCGGACAGACAGAGTGTTTGGGACCGACGTTCCCTGTTGGTTTGTGCACAACAGTGGGAAAGGCTTCATCGACGGACATTACAAGGATTACTTTGTGACTCAGCTCTACAGCTTTCTCAAATGGCCTTGAAAAGTTTATAGTTGGGGCAATTCTACGTATAAATCTACATTTTTTTTTTTCCTGCCACCTTTGTCGTCATTCTTGAGTTTGAATAATTAAAAACTAACCAGATATCATGGTGGTTTATAAAACCTGTTAACACACCTGAAGAAAATAAATACTTTGCAAAGAAGTTTTAGGATGTTGTTGCGTTTTCAGATGGGAAGGTGTGTTAATCGAGGTCGTGCAGAGGAGGGCTGCATTGGTGAGTCAAGCTGCCGTCCAGACGGAGTCCTGGGTTTGGCATTTACTGTAAGGACTTCAGTTTCTAGTGTCAGGTCCTCAACCTTGCAACTGAATGCATTATTAGGTTGTCAGTTACACGGGAAATTCAATTATGAGGTTATTTGGTGAAGTTGGAATAAGAACAGGGAAAGTCACCTATCTTAATTGTTTTGTATCTACATATATATGAATATAAAGCCCTGTCACCCTCTGTAGGGGTAACCTTGCCTATGGGGTAACCTATGATGCCCATGATGCTTTGCCAAAATTCCTTCCTTAGTGTTGGCCTCAGAGACACTTTTTAGTCCAAGCAGCCTGTATTAGTCACGATTCTCCTAAGAGAACTAGTAGGATAGCTATATCATATATACACACATATATAAACGTACACACATATACAGTTGGCCCTTGAACAATGTGGGGCTTAGGGCTGCCAAAGTCCCACACAGTCGAAAATCAACAAACTTTTTATCTCTGTCTCAAAGACAAAGGAATTGATAGATGACTCACCCAAGGGCAGGAAACTGAAACAGTACAGAACAGATCAGGACTCAAACCCTAGTTGTTTTTTTGTTTGTTTTTTCATAAATTTTTAATTTATAATTTATTTTTGGCCATGTTGGGTCTTTGTTGCCGCGCACGGGCTTTCTCTAGTTGCGGTGAGCACGGGCTACTCTTCGTTGCGGTGCATGGACTTCTCATTATGGTGGTTCCTCTTGTTGCAGAGCACGGGCTCTAGGCGCGTGGGCTTCAGCAGTTGTGGCACGTGGGCTCAGTAGCTGTGGCTCATAGGCCCTAGAGCGCAGGCTCAGTAGTTGTGGTGCATGGGCTTAGCTGATCTGTGGCATGTGGGATCTTCCCGAACCAGGGCTCGGACCCATGTCCCCTGCATTGGCACGTGGATTCTTAAACACTGAACCACCAGGGACGTCCTCAAACCCTAGTTTTTTGATTGTACATACTGTGATCTCTAATTAAATGCAAACTTTTCCCCATCCTTAATTTTAAATATCTGTAAAATGAAACAACAGGTGCTATATTTGTGTTTTAATAATCCACATGCACATGGTCCCATGCAGTTCAAACCCATGTTGTTCAGGGGTCAATGGTATATATATATATATATATAAAAGAAGAGATCTATTATAAGGAATTGGCTTACGTGATTATGGAGGCTGGTGCAAGCCTGATCCATTATCATTCTGTGCTTTCCTTTGCTTATAACTTTCCTGTAAATCTATTCTGAAAATGGATATATGTTCAAAGGCCAAAGTGATGAAATTGCACTTAAAAAAATTTTTAAGGTACATTTTTATGAAGCTTTCTCTCCATAATTTGGTAAAAACCATTTTTCATTTTAGAAGGTAGACAAAACTACCTCTTTTTGGACATACCCAACCAATATTTGAGAAAGCAAGTGATCATCTTTTGACATAACTGCAAAATATTAAACATGTGATTATTTCTATAATTTCAAGATAACCTCAGTGCTGAAGAGGTAAATAGCATTGACTTTTAGTTTCATTCCTCTATAAAAATTGGTCACCTATGACACCTATGATTTTTTAAAAAAATCTATTACATCTTTTCTATCCCTATTTCAAAAATACTAATCTTAAAATGCTAATATTCAACACAAACTTCAAAAGTGGGTTCTTATACTGGTTACTTTGTAAAAAATTTTGACCTTAAAACTGCTACCTTTAGCTGTATAAGGTTAGTTCGATTCCTAGTATTTCACATGTGCTCAGTAGTTTTAAAAATAATGCTGAAAATCTTGGGGTGTAAATTTACATGCAGAGGACTGAGCAACATTGCCCTAGCAAAAGAAACTCGATTTAGAATCAAACCCATGTTCTTCAAATTATCAAAACTTTTATTAATCGCTGGTATTTTAAAATTCATTGCCTGTAAAAATAACCTGATTAATACTGTTCACATGTGTCCCTCCTGAGACCAGAAAATTGCCTTCTCTATATAATTTTGAATTATAAGTGAACAATCAATTTTGAATTTCACATGAAGAAACCAAATTAATGGGAATCATTGGAAAAGAAGGAACTATTCCACTGTCTACCTCTTGATTAGTTCTGAAAGTATTATGCTCTCAGTGATGAAGAAAAACAAGTTGACAATTATCTATGTTTATTTGTGGAAGCACCTTGGAACCCATTGGTAATTGATCAATATTTAATTTTGTATAAAGCTGGGGTATTACAGGGCTGGTATCTGTCAAATATATTCCTCTTTAGGACAAAAGTAACCTATCTTCAAAGCTTTTTGTAAGTATCAATCTAAACAGTTCCCATTAAACCAATTAGATATGTATGTCTTATTGTCAGAACTGTCAGGAAAATAGAGCCTTTGTTTGAGAAACAAGACTGCATTCAGATCATACTTCTGTCATAAGTTTGTGTTTTTAAATATCTGAAAATTAAACAAGGCTTAGAATTGGCAAATTGGCAATCCAAAGAAATAAGTAAAAAAAAGGGAATTAGAGAGTATCTCTATGTGTAGTAAAAATGAACTATGAATCAGTAGTTATTTTAGTACCTAATGGTATGAGGTCTTATGCGTCATTCTATTTGCTTTAAAGGATCACTTAATACCTTAAGGAGGAGCATCTTCTCTTCAGCCTTATCCCAATCGAAAGAGATATAAGTGACTCCAAAGACCCAGTAAGATGAAAGGAGAAATTACCTGGCTGCCTAGATACATAAAAATGCTTATATGCTGTAATAATTTAGTAGTCTTATTCCTTTCTTAACATTTTTTCAGGGAATTCCCTGGCAGTCCAGTGGTTAGGGCTCAGCAGTCGTGGTCTGGGTTCGAACCCTGGTCAGGAAAATAAGATCCTGCAAGTGGCAAGCAAGAGCCATGGCCAAACAAACAAAACAAACAAACAAAAAACACTTTTTCACACTGGCAAAGTCTACATGGATGACTTTTTCTGAAATACCCATGTGAGAGAAAGAAAAATCAAGGCCGCTTCCTTTTAATGGTATAGTGACTCAATTACCCAGTTAACGTTTCTGGGGTCACTTCACACTACCTAATGATGAACTTACAACGAAGGCTGAAGCGTGTTCTAATCCTGTGATCCCATTCCACCGGAGTAGGAACTGAGGTATATAAGGGTAACAGTAATGGTCTCTCACTGCGGTACGTCAAAGTCAGGGCGGGTTTGTTTTTTTATTTTTACTTTTTGGGTGCACCAGGTCTTATTAGTTGCGGCATGTGGGATCTAATTCCCTGACCAGGGATGGAACCCGGGCCCCCTGCATTGGGAGCGCAGAGACTTAACCACTGGACCGTCAGGGAAGTCCCAGGGCGGGTTTTTTTTTTTTTTCGGTACGTGGGCCTCTCACTGTTGTGGCCTCTCCCGTTGCGGAGCACAGGCTCCGGACGCGCAGGCTCAGCGGCCATGGCTCACGGGACCAGCGGCTCCGCGGCATGTGGGATCTTCCCGGACCGGGGCACGAACCCGCGTCCCCTGCATTGGCAGGCACATTCTCAACCACTGCGCCACCAGGGAAGCCCCCAGGGCGGGTTTTTAAGTAGCTACTCCAAATTAGCTAATTTCTCTTTATCGGCCAGTCATTTCATTTGAATATCAATTCACTGAACATTGTCAATTCCTACACGACACCCATCTTGGGCCTACACCTGCTTCTCACCCTTTTATCTCCAGCACCTCCTGCAATTATTTACTTACGGGAGGCGCTTTAGTAAATGTTTGTTGAATAAATTCACTCAAATTCACAGCAAAAACTGACAGTCAGTTAGAAGTACACAGGGGGAAAAAGAGCAAATAAGGCAAAATGGGATCTGACGGCATTCCTAATGAAGAAAACTCAAGGAATTTGGTTTCCTAAGATATCAATGCCAATAATTTGATATGACCTCAAGCAAGCTGGTGAAAAAGAACAGCTTTCCAAAAACTGAGAAGCCACAGACTGAGAGAAAATATTTGCAAAAGACATTATCTAAGACTATCATCCAAAATATACAGAGAACTCTGAAAACTCAACAGTAAGGAAGTGAATGACCCAATTTAAAAAATGGCAAAAGACTTGAATAGACACGATCCACAGATGGCAAATAAACACGGAAAGATGCTCAACATCATATGTCATTAGGGATTGCAAATTAAGACAACGAGATACGACTACACACCTATTAGAATGCCCAAATCAAGACAACACTAAATGCTGGCGAGGCTGTGGAGCAACAGAAACTCTCACTCATTGCTGGCGGGAACGCAGACGAGAACAGCCGCTTTGGAAGTCAATCTTACCATTCCATCCAGGAACCACGCTCCTTGGTATTTCCCCAAATGAGTTGAAAACTTATGCCTACACAAAAATCTACACACGTAGGTTTATAGCAGCTTCATTCATAGTGGACAAAACTTGGAAGCAACGAAGATGTTCCTCAGTAGTTGAATGGATAAATACACTGTGGTGTATACAGATAAGGTGGTATTAGTCAGCCCTTAAAAAAAAAAAAGAGCCATCAAGCCACGAGAAGACGCGTGGAGGAAACAAATGCATACTACCAAGTAAAAGAAGCCAGTCTGAAAAGGCTACATACTGTATGAGTCCAACTATCAGACATTCTGGGGAAGGCAAAACTATGTAGACAGTAAAAGGATCAGTGGTTGATGGAGGCAGGCAGGGGAGGGGGGATGAACAGGTGGATGTTTAGACCGATGAACCTATTTTGCATGATACCATAATGGTGAATATATTTCATTATAAATTAGTCCAAGCCCACAGAATGTACAATCCCAAGAGTGAACCCTGACGTCAGCTACGGACGCTGGGTGAGGATGACGTGTCCATGCAGGGTCATCAGTTATAACAGACGCACCGTCTGGTGAGGACGCCGATGGTAGGGAGGCTGTGGCTCGGGGGGCAGGGGGCACGTGGGAAATCTCTACACGTTCTGCTTCATTTTGCTGTGAACTTAAAATTGCTCTAAAAAATAAAGTCTTTTTTTTTTTTTTTTAAAGAATAGCTTACGATGCTTTAAAAAGAAAAAATAAGTCAGGGAATTCCCTGGCGGTCCAGTGGTTAGGACTCTGCGCTTCTACTGCAGGGGGCCCGGGTTCAATCCCTGGTCGGGGAACTAAGAATCCTGCAAGCCGTGTGGCTCGGCCAAAAAAATAAAAATAAAGAAAGAAAAGAAAATAGAGAAAAAAGTCTACGTAAGACTTGATTTTAGGTGTTTGCAGTCACTCTGCTTAACATAACCATATTGGCCTCTAAAAACTTACAGGAAAAATGGTTCTACCGTCTAGCATCATATTTTTGTGCTTCACACTTTTTTCAATTAAGTTGACCTTCAATCATGCTACTTTATTTTATTCTGCGATAATTTCAGGAAGATGCTGGAGAAAAGAATTAAACGTGGGCGGTAGAGATGAAACATGGTTTTTCTAAGAAGAAAACCACTGAGTTGATTCCAAACTTACAGATTTGGGGGAGGCCTATGAAATTTGTCACGTTTTATTTCTCCACTATAATCAGAGAGGACCGTTCCCCTTATGGAAATTCCTCAGGTCACAAGCACTCGCCCCCATTTACTGACACCACTGCTCACTTCCGTTTATCAAACACCTACTAAGTGCTGGGCTTTACGTCTGACACTCCATATGCATTTTCTGTAGTTCTCACAACCCTGCCGGGACACACTATTTTTGACAATTTATACATTAAAAGCACTGAAATTCGAGAACATTAACTCTCCTGAGATGACTTACCTAGTGTTTCAAATTAGATAGTGGTGGTGCTTGCACAACTTTGTAACTAGTCTGAAAACCACTGAAATGTCCCCTTTAAATGGGTGAAATTGTATGGTGTGTGAATTATATCTCAATAAAGCTGCTATTCTATTTATAGTCTGACTCTTTAAAATGTAATTATATTTACAGTTCAACTTTACTACTTTACTGATGAAAATAGAAATTTAGAGTATATGAAGGATTTCCTCTAACTATATGATTCTAAATTGTCCTATATAAAACACTTTACAATAACGTTCTTTTAATGAAGATAAAAAATCATCAAGGAAACATTACAGAGGAAATAAAAATAACAAAGACAAAATTACATAATTTTGATACTTCATGAGACATAACTAGATTTTTCTGTGAGTTTAGCTAAACAACTATACAGTAATATTTAAATAAATCCATTTGTTTTATACAAAAGAAACACCCTAACACAGTAGAGTCTTGTAATGCCTTCGTGAACACCAATTTGATGCTTTAAGAGTTTAATGTGCTGTTAACAAATTTTCAAACTCAGGCAAGTTTAGAAATGTCTTCATATTGAATTCCTTCAACTCTGCGTCCTTTTAAAGGGCCCTACAAATTAAAATAATTGAAGAAGAGGTTAAGAACACACTTGTACTTACAAGACAAGAAAAGGACACACACTTCTGGATCCAAATTTGCCTTTTTCACATCCCTAAGATACCACTAAGGTAGCTGACAGTTCTACACATCTGTGAATTTTAAAAGTATTCTACGGCATCCTCATCAAGAACTGGCCTTATTTTCTTCAGTGCTACGTGGCATGTGTTATCTCTAGACCCTGTGGCAGAGACTGGCTAGCTGGTCGGTATCTCCTCTGCTTCCTGGATAAAGTCACACTTCCTGGCTCCTCCTGTGGTCAGGTATGGCCGTGAGACGGAGCTCCGGCCCAGGGAAGGGAAGAGAAGAGACGCGGGCCACTTCCGGGCCCAGGCCACGCTCCCTTCCACAGGCAACCCGTCACACTCCCCGCGGCCTGCCTCAAGCCCACGGACGCGGCAGCTTGTCAAAGCCCCGGGTGAAGGTGGTAGAGCCACAAGTCAGAAGGACCCTGGTCTCACAAATCACTCCAAAGAAAAGAGCCATTCCCTGATTCAGAAGACCTGTTCTGGACCTCAAAATGAGAACTTAATGTCTATCATGTTTGTGCCATTATCAGTTGGGGTTTTTTTTTTTTTTTAATAACAAATACTATTTTTTTTTTTTTTTTTTTTTTTTTTTTGCGGTACGCGGGCCTCTCACTGCTGTGGCCTCTCCCTTTGCGGGGCACAGGCTCCGGATGCGCAGGCTCAGCGGCCATGGCTCACGGGCCCAGCCACTCCGCAGCATGTGGGATCCTCCCAGACCGGGGCATGAACCCGTGTCCCCTGCATCGGCAGGCGGACTCTCAACCACTGCGCCACCGGGGAAGCCCAATAACAAATACTATTTTAAGCAATACAAATCCTCATACTGAAACATATTTGTCTAGTTTAGCTGTGACAGGCTGGTCTTGTTACAGAAGAGGAGTCTAAGCTGAAATGTATTTTCTTCTCCCCTTCATATCCAACAAAAAGGGAAAGGGGAAAGAAAACTGGATTAGTGAAAGATGATACCTGTCACAAAAGCTGATACAGCCTGGGAACACAGAGGCTAAGAATATGGGCTCTGGAACCAGACTGCCCAAGTTCAAACCCCACCCTCAGCAGGTGACATAACCCCTCAGTGCCCCATTGTCCCCTAGTGGGGAACAGTAACAGTACCTACATTACTGCCTTGTTGAGAAATATAAATGAGTTAGCACGTATAAAGCGCTCAGAATAACGTCTGGAACATAATATGCATATGAGTTCAATAATTCTTAACTCTTCTTATTAAATCTTTCGGTTAAAATTTGGTCCTCTCCGCTGCAAAATATAAAATGATGACAAAGACTAACCCTGGGCTGAGATTTTAACACTTTTTACCTTCCTTTAAAAAATGCTTTTAAAATCTCTTTCTTTTAATGTACTGTAATGATTACACATAAAGGAAATAAGTTCCCAGATAAAGCATGACCCGGCTTGACTCTTTCATCATCAGATTCAAAGGTGAAAGGTCAATCACACTTCTGTGATAAGAAGGCCAAGCAAGGGATAAAGAAGGGGGCCAGACTTGGGTTGACCAGGCAAGTAGCTAAAAAGCTGGGGCTGGTTTTGAACAATTTGTGAGCTGTTTTAAAAATCTGCTTAATAAATGTGTAAATTTCAAATCTTATGATACTGATACTAAAATTTAAGAGGCCAGGAATAATAAAAATAGGAGAAGCCACTCGAAAAGTTCATGTTGTTCAGGGCGTTGACCTGGAGAAAACATGCGGACGTAGAGACAAGCTGACCGACATGCACAAACCAACACAGATATTTTTAATGGAGGCACGCTGCAAAAGAAGAAGAAAAAAACCCCAAAATTTGCATGTGGGTTTCCTCTCCCAAGAGTACACGCTGCTTTGCAATCAACCGGAAAGGCTGTCCCTGCGGATCACCTCCGAGGTTCTGTCTCGGTCTGGCTCTGAGGGCGATGAAAGCGTTAGAGGGGAAGGTGGAGCTGTGGGTTCCCAGCAAGGCCGGGAAGAAAGCAGCTCTCGAAAATCATACAGACTGGAAACCGAAGGTGTGGATAGAAGCTAGAATATCCTCAACAGTACTGAGTCGTTCTGTTTCCCTTAGATGAAAACGTGAAGCGGGATCTAAGTTGGGTAGTATTAGGAAACTAACAAGTGGAGGAGATTCAACCTGCCAAGGAAATACGAGAGTTTCCATGATCTCATGCTGATTGAATCAGAAAAAAAAAAAAAAAGACTGATTTTAAAAAGAGCTTCAATCTGTTCATGTAGTCAGATTAATAAATTCCCTACTGACAGGTGACATTCCCTGTTCCTTTTTTTCCCCTTAGAGTTTATGTTCATTGGTGATTAGGTTAGTATTTTTAAGGACAGGGAAAAAATGCTTAATTTACTGAAATGTGATTTCTTTCAAATAAGAACCTAAACGGTTTTTCAAGAAAGCTTTCCTGAGACACATATTCTCAAACCAGTTCATAGGTGGGCTCAGGGGACCTACGAACTCCTTAAAGGGAACACATACAATTTGGCAGTTTATGTGCAGCTTCTTGCAGAGAGCCCAAAACTGTCATCAGACTCTTCAGGAAGTTGATTATTCCCCCAAACACTAAAACTTCCTGTACTGGAGATGAAAAAGCCTCTCGTTTAGAGATAAAAAATACACGGTGCAGTAGCGCAGGGATCTAAATAGAATTAGGCAGTTAGGAAAAAACCTGTTTCAGACCCTTCCTTCTGAAGACAGCTCAGGTTTCACTCAGCCTCATGCACAGACCTGCCAGGGGACTATCAGTTCTAAGTCAACAAGCAATTTTATTTAAATGTCAGATTTCTTAAAATTAATTACTTTATTGATCTCTTCTACCTTAAATCCTTTATGAAAGAAAGGAGTACATTAAAAAATATTATTGATCTCTGTGGCTTTTCCCCCATTAACTCTGACTATACATTCCCCACTAATCACACTACGGCAGATTGAGTTTTATGTTAGATGTGGGGGAAAAAAACTGGGATACAAAAAACTATGTGTAATATATACAATTTTATAAAATAGAAAGACTGAAAAAAAACAGACCAAAACATTAATGGAGGTTATCATTTGCCTGGAGGTTTACGAGCAATTTTAAAAATTATTTATATTAAATTGTATTTTTCAGCTTTTATCCAGGAGTGCTGCTAAAGATTGAATGTTTGTGTCCCTGTCAAAATTCGTTCAATACATTCAAATTGTGATGGTATTAGGAGGTGGGGTCTTTGGGAAGTGATTAGGTCATGAGGGCAGAGCCCTTGAGAATGCATTAGTGCCCTTAAAAAGGGATCCCGGAGAGCTCCCTTTCCCCTCCCACCATGTGAAGACACATCAACCAGGAAACAGGCCTTCAGCAGACACCGAATCTGCCTGTGCCTTGATCTCGGACTTCCAGCCTCCACAAATGTGAGAAATAGGTTTCTGTTGTTTCTAAAGCCACCCCAGTCTATGGTACTTTGTTATAGCAGCCGGAACAGATTAAGACACATAAGGAATTTCTTTTGCAATCAGAAAATAAAATACTTTAGTAATGTCAACCACCAGAGAAAATAAGCTTATAGATTTCCAAATATGAGAGAAGGCAAACAGAAAACGCAAACTTAAAACACCAATCCAATGAAAAAGAACCATAGCACATTTTAAAAGCATTTTGAAATTTCTGTCTTTGTGTAAACTATACTTACGGTTTCAATGACTATAGTAGCTGAAAAAGTCTTCTCATTGATGGATTCTAGGGTACCTTCATTTCCTCTGTAGCCTCCATTTAAAACGAGAACTCTTTTTCCTATAACAGAAAAGGGTTAACACTTAATACCAAGAAAATGGCCACTTTCTTCTACTTTCTTACAGCCAAATGCAATTACACTGAATCAACATAGTAGAAAACAAAACTCTTAGAAGTTCTTAATCGTTTAATATCTGTATGATTCTAAAGTACAGTTTGTAGATACTTTGATTAAACATTACAAGACTCCTCATTTTTTTCTACTTATTTGTCAAGGGATGTTTTAATTTTATACCACGGAGTATAAGGTTCTTGGAGGAGATGCCCAGAGCCCAGAAGTAATCAGAAAAGATTCAGCTTACTTTTTAAAAAAAAAATTTATTAATTTGGGTCTTCGTTTCTGTGCGAGGGCTTTGTCTAGTTGTGGCAAGCGGGGGCCACTCTTCATCGCTGTGCGCGGGCCTCTCACTATCGCGGCCTCTCTTGTTGCGGAGCACAGGCTCCGGACGCGCAGGCTCAGTGGCCATGGCTCACGGGCCCAGCCGCTCCGCGGCATGTGGGATCTTCCCGGACTGGGGCTTGAACCCGTGTCCCTTGCATCGGCAGGTGGATTCTCAACCACTACGCCACCAGGGAAGCCCTCAGCTTACTTTTAATCTCTCCTTTTAAGATCACAAGATGGTTGCTAGTTTCATAAAAGCGTAACTACATGCCTGCTATTTGGTTGAGCCATTCTGTCTCTAAGAATTTTCTCAGCAGAAATCATATATCCATACAAAGCTCTGTACGTGAATGTTCATACAGCAGTTTTGTTCGTAAGGGCCAAGAGCTGTAAACAACCCCAATGTCCATCAGTAGGTGACTGGATAAAGAAACTGGCACATCCACATAATGAAATACTTGGCAATAAAAAGGAAGAAAGTATAGATGCACACAACAACGTGAGTGAATCCAAAATGATGTACTGAGTGAACGAAGCCAGACAGAAACACAGCACACGCGGTATGATTTTATTTACGTAAAACTGTAGAAAAGTATGAGCTAATCTACAGTCACAGAAAGCAGACTGGTGGTTGCGTGGGGGACAGGGGAGACAGAGCAGGGAGCGAAGGACTATAAAGGAAGCGGAGGAAACTTTGGGGGTGATGGACACATTTGCTAACTTGACTGTAAGGATGGTTGTCACGGGAGTATGCATGTGTTGAAAACATCAAATTGTATACTTTATACAGATGCAGTTTATGGTAACTGCATCTTACTGCTGAAGCTGAAAAAGAAGTCCACAACTGCTAATCCATAAAATGAATTTTATTTTAGGGAGAAAGAATATAGGATCTGATAAACAGAAGTTTTAGAGACTAACATTATCACCATGCCAGCAATGATACCACCACGAAGAGTCGGGGTCAGAGGCAAACTACCCAACTACAAAAGCATTTATACTAGATATGTGTAAGGCAATTAAGGAAAAGAAAATGCAAAATAATACTGACTTACTTTACCATCTCAAATAGCTAAACAAATATATTAATAATAATCCTAATATGATTGATTTTATCCAGATATGTCTGTGATTTGCTTCTGGAAAGAAAACAGATTCTAGAAAGGGAAAATTTATTTACGCCACAAAATAGCTTTCTCAGAGGACTGGTAAACTACCACCTCACCGAGTCAAACTGGGATTAGTTATAGTGGCGATTATATGTTTCTAAAAAGGAAACTCATACCCAGAACTATCAAGTAACGTCAAAAACTAAGGTTTTAAAGAATGGAATCACTTATTTCGATGGTATATTAAATGGTCTGCAAAAAGATTTACCTGGTGCTGGAATGACTGTTTCTAAATGAGTCTGGTCAAGTTTCAGCTTGTCTCCAGAATCAATCATCTTCACGACAGCTGTGTAATTGTTAATTACTTCCTGCCATGTAAAACCAACACTTTTATCACGGAAGAGAGATGTGAACACAAAGTCCAAAGGACAGAAATAAATGTAAACAATGAAATTCTAACCAAAAGGTAAGAGTAACTTGTTTTAAGAGTAACTCCTTGTATCAAAGGAGTTTATTTTCTAGATGCCATATATGACCTCAGGCTATGGTTCTTAAAGAATTCAATTCAGGGGCTTCCCTGGTGGCGCAGTGGTTGAGAATCCACCTGCTGATGCAGGGGACACGGGTTCGTGCCCTGGTCCGGGAAGATCCCACATGCCACGGAGCGGCTGGGCCCGTGAGCCATGGCCACTGAGCCTGTGCGTCCGAGCCTGTGCTCCGCAACGGGAGAGGCCACAACAGTGAGAGGCCCGCGTACCACAAAAACAAAACAAAACAAAAAAAGAATTCAATTCAAAGCTTAGTTAAGGTTTTCATCTGGAAAGAAAAGGCTGGTGATCTTAGAATAAGGCTTTAAGAAATACATGAGAGGGGTAATTCTGTGTCATTGCAAGCACAGTAGGAGGGTAACTTATGCATGCACAAGGCTGGCTGGGTGCTAGCATGAAACTATACTTAGGAAAAGCAAAAGAAAGGAAAAGACTGGAGCATTGATTTTTTCTTTTTTTTTTGCGGTACGTGGGCCTCTCACTGTTGTGGCCTCTCCCGCTGCGGAGCACAGGCTCCGGATGCGCAGGCTCAGCGGCCATGGCTCACGGGCCCAGCCGCTCCGCGGCATGTGGGATCTTCCCAGACCGGGGCACGAACCCGTGTCCCCCGCATTGGCAGGCGGACTCTCAACCACTGCGCCACCAGGAAAGCCCTGGAACATTGATTTTTAAATTTTAAAATCCTAGAGCAATCAAAAGATAAGTCTCTGAGGCAAACCACAAGGAAGCCCTCCTTGGAGCTCTGGGGCACTATTACATTGCCCGTCATCGACAAAGGGAACGTACCTTACTTACTAGCAAGGTGCACTCACCAAATATTTTTAAGAGGTGCCGATGGGATTTCATACATACCATTTGCTCTAGTAAGAAAGCCGACCAAAGTTAAGTATAAACTATGGTTGGAAATGAAATATTTCTCCAACCATTGTGAAGTCAGCCTTCCTTTCACGGAACCATCAAGAACCTTAGACACACTGCTTCTGTTACTAGGACTTGGTTTTTAAGGAATATCAAAATGGCTTTACTCAGCCACACACCAGCTCCTTCCCCAAATTCCATCATAACTTCATGTTCTTACCTTAACAATCCCCTTTTTCTTATGATATTTCTCTCCAAGTTTTTTCGTTATAATTTTCACTACAATTTCCTGGAAAATAAGAAAAAAAAATAAAGATGGAAGGAATGATATAAATTATCTTTCCTCTTTTGATCCTTCATTTTAAACATTTTCACCGAAAATAATAGTAAAATATTAACTGCTTTGCTAAATAAGACATTTTGGAGTTGGAAGTCTTCCCAACGATGGCAGAACATTCCCTTAGTAATCTTTCATTCCTCTGTCTCTTTTTATTCAACACAGTTGGTTACCAAGAGGAAAAAAACACACATCTCATGGCTGATTTCCATAGTGAAGGTTTCCTGAAATCTAGGACTTTCATCCACCAATCTCAACTCTATTAATTCAGGTCTTTCATAGAGAGCTTCTTTCTTTCTCTCCATTCAAGGAAGAAAAAATGCCAAGGATGTTATATGTTGACGTTCACCGCTGACAAAAAAACTCAGAGAGCAAGAGTCTCACTGGGAACCTCAAGAAACGGCGGCTTTGAGCTAAAGCACAACACTTTCCACAGTGCTCTTTTCTCACGATGTTGCTCTGGATTTCTGATAAGACTGGACTCCTCCAGACTAGCTCCGGCTAAAAGCAACGCTCTTCTGAGCATCTAGTTCTCCACGGGACAGAAATCTGAGTTTATTTCATATTAATGCATTCTGAGTTTGCTTCTTTATCATTGTTTTCCTGATTTCAAGTAGCTAATGGCTGACGATGGAAATTAAATCACCTGACTTAATTCCAGATTCACTACAGCAATTCTGTATTTGCTACTTCAAGTGGATACAGCAGAAGTACTAGATGGTCACAAGTACTTCAATAAGCCAGGCTAAACATTACATTAACAAAAACCTAGTAAGGACTTTGGGGGAGAATATTTAACAGCAGAAAAATATGTTTAAGAGAAGGCTTGAATGTTCTTATTCTTTAAGCCAGTATTCTATTAAGACTTTCTCAGTGAAGCCATATAATACCAACAGCTTCTCTGATTTCTTTTTTTTTTTTTTAATTTTTAATTTTTTTAATTTTTTTATTTTTATTTTGTGGTACGCGGGCCTCTCACTGTTGTGGCATCTCCCGTTGCGGAGCACAGGCTCCGGACGCGCAGGCTCAGCGGCCATGGCTCACGGGCCCAGCCACTCCGCGGCATGTGGGATCTTCCCGGACCGGGGCACGAACCCGAGTCCCCTGCATCGGCAGGCAGATTCTCAATCACTGCGCCACCAGGGAAGCCCCTTCTCTGATTTCTGGGCTAAATTTCTCAAAGGCCCTCATGGGTACACACACTTATAATATAAACTTAATTCATTACTTCATTGTACTACTGACACTTGCTCATAGCACATCTGTCAAAACTTTCTTTTCTGAGTTTAAAAAGTGAAGCTCTCCAATCCATCTCTGTGGGCTGCTGGTTATTTTAACACACATACTGCCCATTTCAAAATGAGACACACACTGAGTCACTGGATCCCTGTTGGCTGATCTTCACTTTTTTTTTTTTTTGGCGATATGCGGGCCTCTCACTGTTGTGGCCTCTCCCGTTGCGGAGCACAGGCTCCGGACGCGCAGGCTCAGCGGCCATGGCTCACGGGCCCAGCCGCTCCGCGGCATGTGGGATCTTCCCGGACCGGGACACGAATCCGTGTCCCCTGCATCGGCAGGCGGACTCTCAACCACTGCGCCACCAGGGAAGCCCTGATCTTCACTTTTAATGTAACATTCTCCAAGAGGAGCTAGGAAGAAAATCTGAATAATTTATTATACCAGAAGATTATCAAACTGAAAATAAAATTTTATTAAAAGTATTGTCCATGCTGGGACTTCCCTGGCGGTCCAGTGGTTAAAGACTTCGCCTTCCAATGCAGGGGGTGCGGGTTCAATTCCTGATTGGGGAGGTAAGATCCCACATACCTTGTGGCCAAAAAACCAGGGCGTAAAACAGAAGCAATATTGTAAGGCGTTCAATAAAGACTTTAAAAATGGTCCACATTCAAAAAAAATCTTAAAAAAAATAAAAGTATTGTCACTGGGAAGAGAACTTTTGGACTAACTAAAAGTGCTTTGCTCTTTTTTTGCTTTTGGTTTGTTTTCTTTTTCCTTTAAACCAATGGTTCTGAACAAAGGTGATTCTAAACATGAGAATCAACTAGGCGGTTAGTGAAAATAGCCATTTCACCCCAGGAGACTGGATAGTGGTAGTATTGAAGAATATATATCTTGGAAAGAAATGGTCTAAATTTTTTTGAATTGTGCTCTGGTTAAGAACTACTGCTCTAAGCAAAATTCTTGATTACACGTTCATAAACAATATATGAAACTACTAATATCAAATGCTAGCTACTCCGACAGGGAAAGCAAACAAAATAATTCATAGATGGTTGCCTCTCTCTAGGTCCTTCCTTTTCTAATCTTGACCCAGACTTCTACTCAGAGACGGAAGTCAGGGAGACTAATGCATCCCAGGAAGTACTGTTTATCAGGGCAGAGTACAACCTAGTGAATCTGACTGCCAGGGAAATCCTAGCTCACCAATTTCTAAATGACCTTGGGGGAATTACTCAAGTAATCTATACCTCAGTTTTCTCACCTATATATAAAAAGGGAATAGTAATAGTAATTACCTTGTAGGGCTGATATGAGAATTAACTGAAATAATTCATATGAAGCACTTTTTAAAAATAGTTTTTCTTTTTTTTAAAAATGAAGTATAGTTGATTTACAATGTGTTAGTTTCAGGTGTACACCACAGTGACTCAGTTATATGTATATGTTTATCTATTCTTTTTCAGATTCTTTTCCCTTATAATTTATTTAAAAATATTGAGTATAGTTCCCTGTGCTATACAGTAGGTCCTTGTTGGTTATCTGTTTTTATACGTAATAGCGTGTAACTGATAATCCCAAACTCCTAATTTATCCCCTCCCTACCCCCCTGCCTTTCCCCTTTGGTGACCATAAGTTTGTTTTCCATGTCAGTGGGTCTATTTCTATTTTGTAAAGAAGCTCATTTGTATCTTTTTTTTTAGATTCCACATATAAACGATAACATATGATATTTGTCTTTCTCTGTCTGGTTTATGAAGTACTTATTTTATATTTAATACAGCAAGGATTTTCATTTTACATAACTTATTTCATGATCTTTCATGTGATCACCAGGCAAATGTTTCCCATTGTATAAGGACATAAACTAAGACATGGAAACAAAATTATTTTTAAGCTCGTGAGGGAATAACTATGAAGATTTAAATTAGAACTTTATGCTTTTTGATTTTCAAATTATTAATAATAATAATAAATCAGAAATTTTCAAATCAGAAATTACCCAAATAATTACTTTTCACTCTCGTGTTATTATTGATCAAGCCAGCTTCCTTAAGGATAACTAAGATACCCTGAAGGTTTTATGAAAACTTCATATTCCAGTAAGTTCAAAACTGAGCAGCAATAAATAAAAAATATTTAAAGTACTGAAATGTTTAAAAATTATTATGCAATTATTATCTTAAAAGAACAAGAAATAAAGTGAAAAAAGTCAGAGAAAGATAAAAACTATGACATCACTTATATGGGGAATCTAAAAAATACAACAAACTAGTGAATAAAACAAAACGAAGCAGACTCACAAATACAGAGAACAAATTAGTGGTTACCAATGGGGAGAGGGAAGTGGAGAGGGGCAATAAAGGGATGAGGGAAAAAAAAGTTATTGCGGGCTTACATGAAATCATGTGTGTGAAACTTCTGAAAACTGGAAAGCACTACAGAATTTAAAGAATCTTTCCTTCAATAAAAAAAATTTTTTGAAGACTTTAGTAAATTAGATTAAGAAAAAATGAAAAAAGACAGAAGAAGCAATAATAAAAAAGCAATAAAAAACAAATCTTTCCTTGAACTTATATAATTAAAACCCGTTTTTAGAAAAGCGAACCCTCTTGCACTGTTGATAGGAATGTAAATTGATACAGCCACTATGGAGAACAGTATGGAGGTTCCTTAAAAAAACTAAAAATAGAACTACCATACGACCCAGCAATCCCACTACTGGGCATATACCCTGAGAAAACCATAATTCAAAGAGAAGAGTCATGTACCACAATGTTCATTGCAGCTCTCTTTACAATAGCCAGGACATGAAAGCAACCTAAGTGTCCATCGACAGACGAATGGATAAAGAAGATGTGGCACGTATATACAATGGAATATTACTCGGCCATAAAAAGAAACAAAATTGAGTTATCTGTAGTGAGGTCGTTGGACTTAGAGACTGTCATACAGAGTGAAGTAAGTCAGAAAGAGTAAAACAAATACCGTATGCTAACACATATATATGGAATCTAAAAAAAAAAAATGGTTATGAAGAACCTAGGGGCAGGATGGGAATAAAGGCACAGACCTACTAGAGAATGGACTTGGGGACAAGGGGAGGGCGAAGGGTAAGCTGGGACAAAGTGAGAGAGTGGCATGGACATATATACACTACCAAATGTAAAATTGATAGCTAGTGGGAAGCAGCCGCATAGCACAGGGAGATCAGCTCGGTGCTTCATGACCACCTAGAGGGGTGGGATAGAGGGAGGGTGGGAGGCAGGGAGATGCAAGAGGGAAGAGATATGGGGATATATGTATATGTATAGCTGATTCACTTTGTTATAAAGCAGAAACTAACATACCATTGTAAAGCAATTATACTCCAATAAAGATGTTAAAGAAAAAAAAAGCTGTTTTTACAACAAAGTACCTAACTGGGTATTCTTATAGCAAAAATTGAAAATAATTCCAGGCTTAAATTCAAGGTGTCCATACACAAATTTGGCATTAAACTCAAGAAACACTACTGGTCCATGAACATGAAGTAACCCTCTAATAACAATACAACCAATACTTACAGAGTAGATGCAAAGACAAGTCATTAAAGTTATAAATCGATCTATAGAATTTACAGATATTTAAGAAATTTAGCCATTTATACCAAATGCCATTTAAATCATTTGCTTAAAAGCACATTTAGAAGTAAGAAGCCCCAGAGGGATACGTACAGGCTGGAGCCAGTAATCTGTTCGGGCAGCTCTTTTCTTCTCCTCTTCAATCTGGAGGACGCATGAGACATTCATAAAATTACCTCTTTAATATCCTCAATTTATTTCAAGTAACATTCAATTTAGCAAAAGAACACCATAAAACACACTTCACAGAAGATCGATATAATTTGCAAGCTCTGATAAACACAAATCTTTTTTGCAATTAGTTTTTGATTGAAAAAAAAAAGCAACTTGGATTTACATTATAAGTGATAGGCAAGTCAACTGACCAAGAAGATAAACTCAAACAACCTCTACTGAGTCAATACTGCAACGCCACCTGCCAGCATTACTCTGCCCTATCCCTGCTTCCTCCCCTGGACTGTCATGAGCTGGACAACAGGCGATGTTTTCAGGGGGGAAAAACATCACTCTTACAGACCGATTTAGCACAGCATAGTTGGGTATACAGTTTGATGGCAAAGAGGAGCTTCCCTGTTTGATAAGGATAATAAAGCCTGTGAATGGAGGGGAAGAAAAACACAACCAGGAGAGAAGTAACTGAAAGGGTGACCCAAAGGAAAAATGTGCCGACCAGCCGACCTGGCTGTATCTCACACCTGTTTCCTTCTCAACTGCTCAGTTAACCATAAGTACCTACTTTCAAAGGGACTGAACAATGTCGCTCTTTGGTTGATTCAAAACCTCATCTTAATTCCTCCAACTTTCCAATATGAACAAAAAATATTCTAAACTTGGCATGCTTATATTCTAAGCAGGTAGATCTGGCTTTCCATTTTACTCTGAATTAAATTCAAACTGGCTTATAAGACCTCTGTGGTGTTGCCCGTTTCTCTCTCCAACCTCAAATGCCACCACTCTTGTGCTTACCAGGCTCTAGCCACCTGGATCTTCCCTTTGGATGCTGAACTAGAGATCTCCCCTGCTAGGGCAGGGGAACAAGCTATCTCCCCACTCCCTGCCCCCAGACCGCCTCAGCACACAGCATTTTGTAATTACTTATCCACTGGTTCACTTGGTCGTGGAATGTCTCCTTCACTAGGGTGAATGCTCCATGACATGCAGGGACTGTGTTTGTCTCCCTACTCTACACAGGCAGGACCTCACATGATGCCCAGCACGTAACAGCAACTCAGTATCTGCTGAATGATGGAATGACCACATCTCACAGCGTACACACGGTATATTATACTCTCAGCTTTTCTAACTGTCCTGCGTTGTGTGAGGACTCAGTAACAGGGAAGACCAAACAGTTACCCCCATCCCTTCACAAATGAAGAAAAGGGATGGGGAGACCAGAGGAAATGATGTTACAGGGAAAAACGTTAGCTTCTTGTATCCACTTATTCTTTCTCCTCGCCTTTTCTACTTATTTCATAAATTTGTTGATAAGGGAAGGTGATGTATTGGAAGGGAGAAAGGAATATTTAGGAATATACTAAGGACCTTCTGCAGAACGGCTCTAGAATTTCAGGTAAATTTAGAGCAAAAGTATAGCCCTAGATCCAGATAATCAAAGGTTTTCAATGATTCATCATATAAACTTGGCCATCAGGTTAAATCAAATTAAAAATATGTCAGAGCTTTCTCTCCTGGCTAGGAGGTGGTAAGTGGAAGTCAGAGGCAACAGGAGAGCCCAGGTTGGTGGAGGCATCCATGGAGGATGCCAATTTCACGAAGCCACCAAAGGTGAGCAGAGCTTTCATTTCTGGCTTCAATTACCACTGAGGTTCTCCTAAACTAACTCTATTGACCGTAATTTCATGGAGTGTTTTGAAGACAGCACTTGAGGCAAGAAAATAAACCTATCTAAGGAGGTTCCAGCTCCATTCAGATGGAACTACATCTAGGCTCTTTCTTCCTAACCTGGTAATGAGCACATTTTTCTCACTTTATATTGATCTCATAATTGGTGAAACTATTTAACTTTCCTTGGTTGGAATCACATAATTCCCCTAACAGCTAGAGTTGACAAGCACTTCACAAAGCGTACCTCCATGATTTCATCGAGTGCAGATTTCTTCTTCTTCTTTTCTTTTGACTGAGCTGAGCTCTGGGAAGATTCCTTCCGTTTCACCGATGCTGCGTTCCCTATTGTCTTCAGAGCACTTGGTCCCAAAGAACTGATGGGAAGAGGAACGGTGCTGTTAACAAAAACTGTGCAAAGACGTAAGCTTTATAATGTGCAGAAGGAACAACACAGAAGAAATCTGTTATATGGTTAGTTTCCAACAGATGAGTCAAAACTACGAAGGGCGTGTCTATCACTTACAGGACTGGGGGCTCCATGAGAACATGGAACCCTTCCTGTCCCTCCCACCTTCAGCTGGTACCACTCTATCAGTGTGGCTGCGTGAGGGACGACAGCATTGGCTTCAGGGTTGGGGCCACCAGGGTTTGATCCTACTTCTGCTGGGACCTTGAGCAATTAACTTTTCTAAGCCTCATTTCCTCACATATAAACAGGGATAATGACGTGACCCAAATCGAGCTCGACCGGCAGGATTAAGTGAGATGTTTGTAAAACAGCTGGTAGAAGTCCAGCACATTGTTATCAGTTCTATTTCTTTAAAGCGAAGATCTCAACATTCAATTAAAATTTTTTTTATCGTCCCCAATTGCCTAACAGCATCAGTGTACATTGTAAATTCCTGAGTGCCATCATAAAATTGTCACCACAGGCCCCAGGATGCCATCCCTGATTTATTATGTATACTTGTCATTCTGAACAATTTGCTATTGACTGAGCCATGCCCTGCGCTTCAAGCTTTTGCAAATCTGCACATGCCTCTTTTATACCTAAAATAGTCTCTCCATTTATCTCCATTTGTTGAACTTCTTTAAGAACCATTCTTCATGAGGCTTCTTGGAATTTGTCATTTTTGAACAGCCATAGCACTTTGGGGCAGGCATCCCACTCCACCTGGTATATAATCATTTGTATAGATGACTCCTCTCTCACAGCAGGGGAGAGAATATATATATCCATATATATATATATATATATATATATATATATATATATATATATATATATATATATTCCCCCCCCGTAAAGTAGCAGTAACTATCTTGTGACTCAGATAAAATAGATGCTCCATTAATATTTGCTAACTCACTGAATATTATCAGTCTAGTTATTTAATTTGTCATACTTGTAAAATACAAAGAACACATATTTGCACAAAGCTACCATGGAAACAAGAAAAAAAAAGTGTGATTAATAGAAAATACAGTAGAGTTAATATTTCCCACTATTTGGACCTTTTCCTTTAGGCATTTAAAGGCAGCATTAGCTTTAGTAGCAGCCAGACGACGGTAAGGACTCCCAGTGGAGCCTGCAGTCAACTGAAATCCCTGCTTCTTACATGGGGAGGCTGCAGGTCAGGACTCGCCCACCCTGTCTTCATGGAAGCTGTTCTCTCTTTATCTAACTGGAAGGCTTTAAATTTACCCTGCGACATTTCACTTACTAGGTTTTGTCCCATAATTCAATCCTCCGACATATTTTTAAGTTCTAAGGTTTGTGACAACTGTAAATAATATATATTGGTTGTGAACAGATTAAGTGCAAATAAAGATAAACTCTTCAATGTGCTACTCCATATAAAGATTCTTTAGATTTAAATGTACTTTGAGCTAGGAATCCACTGAATTTAGCAATGATTCCAGATCATAAACAACCACAATATGTCTATATAAACAGGCACTAATAATCCCAGCAGAAGGGCAGTTAGGATTATATGGTCATTTTGGGGTCTAGTAATTACTTCTTCCTTACATGTTCACAAACCACCTATTTCCTACTATAATCACTAGAAAAAGCTAGCTACTATTGTGTTCTGAAGATTTTTCTCCACTTTTAGAAAAAACATTTGCTTAATTTTCTGCTTTCTGCGTCTTCTCACATTCTCCGTGTTTCCTCAAATGTTATCAACAGTTGAGTCATCAAACACATCTATAAATTATTCAATATTTTGGTATTTGTTGCAGCTTGGAAATTTAATCCAATTTAAAAATGGGCAATAGACAATTCTCCAAAGATCTATAAATGGCCAGAAAGCACATGAAAAGATGCTTAACATCACTAATCATTCGGAAACCGCAAATCAAAACCACAATGAAATAATACCCACACTCAGTAGGATCGCTATTATAAAAAAATACAGAAAATAACAAGCACTGGCAAGGATGTAGAGAAACTGGAACCCTTGTGTAATTGCTGGTGGGAATGTAAAATACTGCAGCTGCTGTGGAAAACCTTTTAAAAGATAAACACAGAATTACCATACAATCCAGCAATTCCACTTCCAGGTAAATACCCAAAGGAATTGAAAGCAGGGACTTGAACAGATATTTGTACACCAATGTTTGGAAGAGCATTAATCACAAGAGCCAAAAGGTAAAGACAACTCAGACGTTCAGTGACAGATGAATGGATAAACAAAACGTGGTCTATATATACAGTGGGGTATTATTATTCAGATTTAAAAGGAATGAAATTCTGATCTATGCCACAACATGGGTAAACCCTGAAGAGCTTATGCTAAGTGAAAGAAGCCAGACACAAAAGAAACACTGTATGATTCCACTCAAATGAGGCAGTCAAATTCACAAAGACAGAAGAGTAGAACAGAGGTAACCAGAGGCTACGGGGAAGTGTAGTGGGGAGTTATTTTTTAGTGGGTTCAGAGTTTCAGTTTTGGATGATGAAAGGATTTGGAGATGGATACCCGCAATGGTTGCACAACAATGTGAATCTACTTAATGCCACTGAATTGAATACTTAAAAATGGTTAAAATGGACCATCTTATGTTACGTATATTTCACCACACAAGAAAACTGAACTGAATAGGAAAAATAAAGTTTTCTATTTAGAAACTTTATTCAGCATTACTAAATGATTAAAATGTGAGAATCACTGGGGAAAAAAAAGATGGACAGAATAGCCCATCAGGATCTCATGATGTAGTGGGAGAACAGATACGGAGGGCATTCCAGGGAGAGAGAACAGTAGATGCAAGCGAGAGTGAGACCACAGAGTGCTTAGGAGACAGATGGCTTAGCGGAGCTGCGGTGCAAATGGCAGGTGGTACACCTGTAAACATAACTAGAGGTTATCATTTAGACGATGGCTTAAATTGCCGAAAGCCTTTAACAAGAGAAAGCCATGGTAAGATTTGACGTTCAGAAAGATCCTTTCTGCTTGTGATATCAACAATCTCTTAGAGGGACTTCCCTGGTGGCAGAGTGGTTAAGAATCTGCTTGCCAACACAGGGAACACAGGTTCAATCCCTGGTCCGGGAAGATCTCACGTGCCGTGGAGCAACTGAGCCCATGCCCCACAACTACTGAGCCAGCGTGCCACAACTGCAGAAGCCTGCACACTTAGAGCCTGTGCTCCATAACAAGAGAAGCCACCACAATGAGAAGCCCACGCACCACAATGAAGAGTAGCCCCCGCGTGCAGCAATGAAGATCCAACACAGCCAAAAATTAATTAATTGATTGATTTTAAAAAAAGACTCTCTTAGAGCTAAAATGAATAAATGAAAAATATAAAGAATGTTGATGAGACATGATGAAGGACAGTATTCTAAAAGATTAATAAAACGGATAATAAATTTGAATACGTAGTTGAAAAGAATATTCTAGAAAAACAAAAATTATACAAATGATCAAAATTGACTCAAGATTAAATTGAAAAACTGAATAAACTAATGACTGAAAAGAAACTGAATCAGTAAAAATTATTCCTTCACCTGCAAAAGACACTAGCACAATATCTTACAGAAAAGTTTTACCTTTCAGGAAGTGATGATTCCATCTTAAAAATACTATTTAGAGTAGTCAAAAGAGAATATCTAAACAAATCATTTTAAGAGTTTACTATCACCAGGAGCACAGAAAAGAAAATTAAACATCAATCTCACTTCTGAACATGAAATTAAAATGCAGAAGAAAATAGCCAGTTTGGTTCCAGCTTTGCTTCGTATGATATTTAACCTTACACCAGCTGCTGTACCAATAATGCCCCTCCAGCCCCAAAAAAGATTCTAGTAGAAAGGTGAGAGATTGAGACAGGGTCAAATGAGGTTAAAATCAAGGCAGGAAATGAACAGTAACAGACTGGAAATGGAATGGAAGGCTTCTAGAACAGCCCTAGGATTCTGCTTTCAGTAACTGGAGTGGGCATGTGTGCAATTAAGAGACAGGGAAGCCACACCAAAGTGGAGTTACTGAGCTGATGAGTTGTGGCCCAGGCAGTGTCATTCATGTGTATGAACACAGCTGGAATCTTCATCAGTTACCTGTCAGACCGGGCCCAGTGCCAAGCCTTCCTGGAGACACGGAGGTGTGTGGAGGCCAGGCTGTGCCTGGAGACGGAAAACCAAAGATAGCGTGTGGCTGATAGGGTCTTGGTGCTCCGGTTGGGTGTCAGGCCTGAGCCTCTGAGGCAGGAGAGCCGAATTCAGGACTTTGGTCCACCAGAGACCTCCCGGCCCCATGTAATTTCTAAAGGCGAGAGCTCTCCCAGAGATCTCCGTCTCAACACTAAGACCCAGCTCAACTCAACGGCCAGCAAGTTCCAGTGCTGGACACGCCATGCCAAACAACTAGAAACACAGGAACACAACTCTACCCATTAGCAGAGAGGTTGCCTAAAATCATAACAAGTTCACAGACACCTCAAAACACACCACCGGATACAGTCCTGCCCACCAAAAGACAAGATCCAGCCTCATCCACCAGTACACAGGCACCAGTCGCCTCCACCAGGAAGCCTACACAAGCCACTGAGCCAACCTTACCCACTGGGGGCACACACCAAAAACAACGGGAACTACTAATCTGCAGCCTGTGAAAAGGACACCCCAAACACAGTAAGTTAAGCAAAATGAGAAAACAGAAATATGCAGCAGATGAAGGAGCAAAGTAAAAAACCACCAGATGAAACAAATGAATAGGAAATAGGCAGTCTACCTGAAAAAGAATTTAGACTACTGATAGTAAAGATGATCCAAAATCTTGGAAATAGAATGAAGAAAATGCAAGAAATGTTTAACAAGGAACTAGAAGAACTAAAGAGCAAACAAACAATGATGAACAACACAATAAAGGAAATTAAAAATTCTCTAGAAGGAATCAATAGCAGAATAACTGAGGCAGAAGAACGGATAACTGACCTGAAAGATAAAATAGTGTAAATAACTACTGCAGAGCAGAATAAAGAAAAAAGAATGAACGGAACTGAGGACAGTCTTGGAGACCTCTGGGACAATATTAAAAACACCAGTATTCGAATTATAGGGGTTCCAGAAGAAGAAGAGGAAAAGAAAGGGACTGGGCTTCCCTGGTGGCGCAGTGGTTGAGAATCTGCCTGCCAATGCAGGGGACACGGGTTCGAGCCCTGGTCTGGGAGGATCCCACATGCTGCGGAGCAGTTAGGCCCACGAGCCACAACTACTGAGCCTGCGCGTCTGGAGCCTGTGCTCCGCAACAAGAAGGGCTGCGACAGTGAGGGGCCTGCGCACCGCGATGAAGAATGGCCCCCACTCGCCCCAACTAGAGAAACCCCTCACGCAGAAACGAAGACACAACACAGCTAAAGGTAAATAAATAAATAAATAAATTTATTTTATTTATTTTGCGGTACATGGGCCTCTCACCGTTGTGGCCTCTCCCGTTGCGGAGTACAGGCTCTGGACGCGCAGGCTCAGCGGCCATAGCTCACGGGCCCAGCCACTCTGCGGCATGTGGGATCTTCCCGGACCGGGACACGAACCCGTGTCCCCTGCATCGGCAGGCGGACTCTCAACCACTGTGCCACCAGGGAAGCCCAATAAATTTATTTTTAAAAAAAAAAAGAAAGAAAGGGACTGAGAAAATATCTGAAGAGATTATAGTTGAAAACTTCCCTAATATGGGAAAGGAAATAGTCAATCATATCCAGGAAGTGCAGAGTCCCATACAGAATAAGTCCAAGGAGAAACACACCAAGACACATATTAATTAAACTATCAAAAATTAAATACAAACAAAAAATAATAAAAGCAGCAAGGGAAAAGGAACAAACAACATACAAGGGAATCCCTATAAGGTTAACAGCTGATTTTTCAGCAGAAAATCTGCAAGCCAGAAGGGAGTGGCAGGACATATATGAAGTGATGAAAGGGAAAAACCTACAACCAAGATTACTCTACCCAGCAAGGATCTCATTTAGATTTGACAGAGAGATTAAAACCTTTACAGACAAGCAAAAGCTAAGAGAATTCAGCACAAACAAACAAGCTTTACAACAAATGTTAAAGGAACTCCTTTAGGCAGGAAACACAAGAGAAGGAAAAGACCTACAAAAACAAAACCAAAACAATTAAGAAAATGGTAATGGGAACATACATATTGATAACTACCTTAAATGTAAATGGATTAAATGCTCCAACCAAAAGACATAGACTGGCTGAATAGATACAGAAACAAGACCTATATATATGCTGTCTACAGGAGACCCACTTCAGACCTAGGGACACATACAGACTGAAAGTGAGGGAAGAGAAAAAGATATTCCACGCAAATGGAAATCAAAAGAAAGCTGGAGTAGCATTTCTCATATCAGACAAAACAGACTTTAAAATAAAGACTATTACAAGAGACAAAAAAATAAAAAATAAAAAAATAAAAAAATAAAAAAAAATAAAGACTATTACAAGAGACAAAGAAGGACACTACATAATGATCAAGGGATCAACCCAAGAAGAAGATATAACAATGGTAAATATTTATGCACGCAACATAGGAGCACCTCAATACATAAGGCAAAAGCTAACAGCCATAAAAGGGGAAATCAACAGTAGCACAATAATAGTTGGGGACTTTAATAACACCCCACCTTCACCAATGGACAGATCATCCAAAATGAAAATAAATAAGGAAACAGAAGCTTTAAATGACACATTAAACAAGATGGACTTAACTGATATTTATAGGACATTCTATCCAAAAACAAAAGAATACACTTTCTTCTCAAATGCTCATGGAACATTCTCCAGGATAGATCATATCTTGGGTCACAAATCAAGCCTTGGTAAATTTAAGAAAAGTGAAATCGTATCAAGTAACTTTTCAAACCACAACGCTATGAGACTAGATATCAATAACAGGAAAAAACGTGTAAAAAATACAAATACAATGAGGCTAAACAATACACTACTAATTAACCAAGAGATCACTGAAGAAATCAAAGAGGAAATAAAAAAATACCTAGAAACAAATGACAATGAAAACACGACATCCCAAAACCATGAGATGCAGCAAAAGCAGTTCTAAGAGGGAAGTTTACAGCAATACAATCCTACCTCAAGAAACAGGAACAATCTCAAATAAACAACCTAACCTTACACCTAAAGCAATTAGAGAAAGAAAAACAAAAAACCCCCATAGTTAGCAGAAGGAAAGAAATCATAAAGATCAGATCAGAAATAAATGAAAAAGATGAAGGAAACTATCACAAAGATCAATAGAACTAAAAGCTGGTTCTTTGAGAAGATAAACAAAACCATTAGCCAGACTCATCAAGAAAAAAAGGGAGAAGACCCAAATCAACAGAATTAGAAATGAAAAAGGAGAAGTAACAACTGACACTGCAGAAATGCAAAGGATCACGAGAGCTTACTGCAAGCAACTACATGCCAATAAAATGGACAACCTGGAAGAAATGGACAAATTCTTAGAAAAGAACAACCTTCTGAGACTGAACCAGGAATAAATAGAAAATATAAACAGACCAATCACAAGCACTGAAATTGGAACTGTGATTAAAAATCTTCCAACAAACAAAAGCCCAGGACCAGATGGGTTCACAGGCAAATTCTGTCAAAGATTAGAGAAGAGCTAACACCTATCCTTCTCAGACTCTTCCAAAATAGAGCAGAGGGAGGAACACTCCCAAACTCATTCTATGAGGCCACCACCACCCTGATACCAAAACCTGTGGCGAGCATTGCCCTCTGAGGAAGGCGCCATTAAGACCCTCATAAGCCTCAGGGCCCGATTGTATTCTCCTTGGTATGCATCCTGGACTTTATGGTATGAATGTAAAAAAGGAGATGTGGCCTTTGGCCAAATCGCTCCAGGGACCTGCTCAGTTACTGGGAGTCCCTGGTTCTTCCCTAAAAGCTAGGAAAAGCAACCCTGGAGGGGAAATTGGTGCCTTTGAGGGAGAAGCCGAGAAGCCAATCAACCAGCTGATGCCGATAAGGCGTGACTAAGCAGAGAAGCCAATTAACCAGCTGATGCCGATAAGATGGTGACTAAGCAAAGTCCCTGCTTTAGGGGTATATATATATCTATGCTTTGTTATTAAACTTGCCTTGCAACCATCAGTTTCTTGTGCCCCTCTGATCCCATACCTTGGTGCGTTCAGTTCCCTACCCCCTCTCGCCGATTGTTGCTGCACTTTGAGGACCCGCCGCGGCTGGCGGCAAGTGGCGCCCGAACAGGGACCTGACAAGAGGGACATCTGAATCTCGGTAGGTGAATCCCCGGAGTGAAGAGTGAAAGTGTGGCCACATAGTAAAGTTGATAGTAACTCGGGGCAATAGTCAGAAGTAAAAAAATATGGGACAAGAAGTATCCAAGAAGCGACCAGAGATCACTGATCAAGAGAAGGAGTTGTCCACCAGTGCTTTCCAGGCTTTTACAGCTGGAAATTATGATGTCTGTCTGCAACATCTTGCCTGCCTACAAAATATAAACAAAGACGATTATAAAATAATTTTGAATACTGCAGTAGCTGAGTTTTTCAAAAGTAACCAGACAACAACAGATAGTTTAAGACAGACACTTAACCAATTGAAGCATCAGGTGCACTCGGCTGTTGAAGAAATGGATGGACTAGATGATCTTGAAAACAGTATGTTGTATTACAATCAAGCAGTCATCCTGTATCATGTCCGACAGTATACAGAAGCCATATCCGTTGGTGAAAAACTTTATCAGTTCATAGAACCTTTTGAAGAAAAGTTTGCCCAAGCAGTGTGTTTTTTGTTCGTAGACCTGTATATATTAACCTACCAAGCTGAGAAAGCTTTACATCTTCTTGCTGTTCTAGAAAAAATGATTTCACAGGGCAACAATAACAAAAATGGAAAGAATGAGACTGGTAATTACAGCAACAAAGATGGGTCTAATCATAAAGCTGGAAGTGGAGCTCTAATAGAAGCTGCAAAGTCAAAGATACTATTTTTGTGTTGAAGTATATGTAGGAGGACAAGGGACTTTACTGGCCGGCCATAGTTTAAAGCTAGTTAAAGCTGTTACAAGTTTGAAGTTTCCCTCCTTTTTTCCTTCTGATTTTCCCCAATCTGATTTTGAATTCTCAAATCTGGTGCACCTTAAATTATAATAATGGTACCATTTTAATTTCTTCAGTTTCTGTTACTAATAATAGTTTGGTTTTTTTATAAGCATTGGGATTTTGGGAAGTTTGCATTGTCTTATTATCAACCGGTTATTACTTGTGTTACACCCTCATATGCCTTGCTAATAGGAGATTTACAGATTGAGTTTACTTCTGGTTCCTTAGGATATAATATAACTTGTCAGAATTGTATTTTTAGTACTTGCATTCTGCCTATGAAAGGAACATTTTCTGTTATGATGTTAAAACAACCTTCCTATGTAACGCTGCCTGTAAATATTTCTGAACCACGGTATCATAGTACTAGCATGCAAGCTTGGCTAGAATTATCTGAAGCTTTAAAAAGACCTGAACGATTCATTGGAATATTAATATGTAGCATATTAGCCTTAGCCGCTTTAACAGCTACCGCCGGTTTAGCATCAAGTAAAACTGTACAACAAGCATATTATGTTAATCAATTGTCTAAAAATACCAGTATTGCATTAGCATTACAAAGTCATATTGATACTCAACTAAAAACTGAGGTTGATGAGTTAAAAAATGCTCTCATAGGTTTAGGAGACCAAATTATGGCTTTAAAATTGAAAATGCGTTTGATTTGCCATGCTAAATATACTTGGATTTGTGTGACTCAACACACTTATAATGAAACTGACTGGGATTGGAACAAAGTGAAAATGCACTTTTTAAGTGTATGGACTGATGGACACATTAGTTTGGACATACAAAAACTTAATGCGGAAATACAAGCAATTTAAGAAGCTCATCTACAAGAAGACAGGCCCCAACAATTAATTCAAGGACTCTTGGATCAGCTTCAATGGTTAAACCCAATGCATTGGTTTCAAAATGGACTCACAGGATTGATTACCGTGGGGTCATGCGTATTGTTGATGTTAATTGCATTACCTTGTTTATCACGCTTTATTGTTGGCCGTCTCGCTGCTCTTCGTCAGGAGGTATATGGGTTAAAACTGCATTATCAAGCTTAAAAAAATAAATTAAAAAGGGGGAAATGTGGCGAGCATTGCCCTCTGAGGAAGGCGCCATTAAGACCCTCATAAGCCTCAGGGCCCGACTGTACTCTCCTTGGTATGCATCCTGGACTTTATGGTATGAATGCAAAAAAGGAGATGGCCTTTGGCCAAATCGCTCCAGGGACCTGCTCAGTTACTGGGAGTTCCTGGTTGTTCCCTAAAGCTAGGAAAAGCAACCCTGGAGGGGAAATTGGTGCCTTTGAGGGAGAAGCCGAGAAGCCAATCAACCAGCTGATGCCGATAAGGCGTGACTAAGCCGAGAAGCCAATTAACCAGCTGATGCCAATAAGATGGTGACTAAGCAAATTCCCTGCTTTAGGGGTATATATATGGCTATGCTTTGTTGTTAAACTTGTCTTGCAACCATCAGTTGCTTGTGCCCTTCTGATCCCATACCGTGGTGCGTTCAGTTCCCTACCCCCTCTTGTCGATTGTTGCTGCACTTTGAGGACCCGCCGCAGCTGGCGGCAAAATCCAAAGATGTCACAAAAAAAGAAAACTACAGGCCAGTATCACTGATGAATACAGCTGCAAAAATCCACAACAAAATACTAGGAAACAGAATCCAACAGCACATTAAAAGGATCATACAGCATGATCAAGTGGCATTTATCCCAGGAATGCAAGGATTTTTCAATATATGCAAATGAATCAATGTGATATACCATATTAACAAACTGAAGGAGAAAAACCATATGATCATCTCAGTAGATGCAGAAATAGCTTTTGAAAAAATTCAACACCCATTTATGATAAAAACTCTCCAGAAAGTAGGCATAGAGGGAACTTACCTCAACATAATAAAGGCCATATATGACAAACCCATAGCCAACATCATTCTCAATGGTGAAAAACTGAAACCATGTCCTCTAAGATCAGGAACAAGACAAGGTTTCCCACTCTCACTGCTACTATTCAACTCAGTTTTACAAGTTTTAGCCACAGCAATCAGAAGAAAAAGAAATAAAAGGAATCAAAATCAGAAAAGAAGAAGTAGAACTGTCACTGTTTGCAGATGACATGATACTATACACAGAGAATCCTGAAGATGCTACCAGAAAACTACTAGAGCTAATCAATGAATCTGGTAAAGGAGCAGGATACAATATTAATGCACAGAAATCTCTTGCATTCCTATACACTAATGATGAAATATCTGAAAGAGAAATTAAGGAAACACTCCCATTTACTGTTGCAACAAAAAGAATAAAATACCTAGGAAAAAACCTACCTAAGGAGGCAAAAGACCTGTATGCAGAAAACTGTAAGACACTGATGAAAGAAATTAAAGATGATACAAACAGATGGAGAGATATACCATGTTCTTGGATTGGAAGAATCAACATTGTGAAAATGATTCTACTACCCCCAAACAAGCTACAGATTCCATGCAATCCTTATCAAACTACCAATGGCATTTTTCACAGAACTAGAACAAAAATTTTCACAATTTGTATGGAAACACAGAAGACCCCGAATAGCCAAAGCAATCTTGAGAACGAAAAATAGAGCTGGAGGAATCAGGCTCCCTAGCTTCAGACTATACTACAAAGCTACAGTAATCAAGACAGTATGGTTCTGGCATAGAAACAGAAGTATAGATCAATGGAATAGGATAGAAAGCCAAGAGATAAACCCATGTACGTATGGTCACCTTATCTTTGATAAAGGAGGCAAGAATATACAATAGAGAAAAGACAGCCTCTTTAATAAGTGGTGCTGGGAAAACTGGACAGCTACATGTAAAAGAATGAAATTAGAATACTCCCTAATACCATACACAAAAATAAACAAAATGGATTAAAGACCTAAATGTAAGACCAGACAGTATAAAACTCTTAGAGGAAAACATAGGCAGAACACTCTATGACATAAATCACAGCAAGATCCTTTTTGACCCACCTCCTAGAGAAATGGAAATGAAAACAAACATAAACAAATGGGACCTAATGAAACTTAAAAGCTTTTGCACAGCAAAGGAAACCATAAACAAGACGATAAGACAACCCTCAGAATAGGAGAAAATATTTGCAAGCCAAGCAACTTACAAAGGATTAATCTCCAAAATATACAAGCAGCTCATGCAGCTCAATATCAAAAAAACAAACAACCCACTCCAAAAATGGGCAGAAGGGCTTCCCTGGTGGTGCAGTGGTTGAGAGTCCACCTGCCGATGCAGGGGACGTGGGTTCGTGCCCTGGTCCAGGAAGATCCCACATGATGCGGAGTGGCTGGGCCTGTGAGCCATGGCCACTGGGCCTGCGCCTCCGGAGCCTGTGCTCCGCAATGGGAGGGGCCGCAGGGTGAGGGACCTGTGGACCGCAAAAAAAAAAAAAAAAGCAAAAATGGGCAGAAGATTTAAATAGAAATTTCTCCAAAGAAGATATACAGATTGCCAAGAAACACATGAAAGGATGTTCAACATCATTAATCATTAGAGAAATGCAAATCAAAACTACAATGAGGTATCACCTCATACAGGTCAGAATGGCCATCATCAAAAAATCTATAAACAATAAATGCTGGAGAGGGTGTGGAGAAAAGGGAACCCTCTTGCACTGTTGGTGGGAATGTAAATTGATACAGCCACTATGGAGAAAAGTATAGAGGTTCCTTAAAAAACTAAAAATAGAACTACCACATGACCCAGCAATCCCACTACTGGGCATATACCCTGAGAAAACCATAATTCAAAAAGAGTCATGTACCTCAATGTTCATTGCAGCTCTATTTACAATAGCCAGGATATGGAAGCATGCTAAGTGTCCATCGACAGATGAATGGATAAAGAGGATGTGGCACATATATACCATGGAATATTACTCAGCCATAGAAAGAAACGAAATTGAGTTATTTGTAGTGAGGTGGATGGACCTAGAGTCTGTCCTACAGAGTGAAGTAGATCAGAAAGCGAAAAAGAAACACTCCATGCTAAACATATATATGGGGGCTTCCCTGGTGGCGCAGTGGTTGGGAGTCCGCCTGCCGATGCAGGGGACACGGGTTCGTGCCCTGGTCCGGGAAGATCCCACATGCCACGGAGCGGCTGGGCCTGTGAGCCATGGCCTCTGAGCCTGCGCGTCCGGAGTCTGTGCTCCGCAACGGGAGAGGCCACAACAGTGAGAGGCCCGCATAACGCAAAAAAAAAAAAAATTAAAAAATAAACATATATATAGAATGTAAAAAAAAAAAAAAGGTTTTGAAAAATCTAAAGGCAGGACAGGAATAAAGATGGAGACATAGAGAATGGACTTGAGGACACAGGGAGGGGCAAGGGTAAGCTGGGACAAAGTGAGAGAGTGGCATGGACTTATAAATATTGCCAAATGTAAAATAGATAGCTAGTGGTTAGCAGCTACATAGCACAGGGAGATCAGCTCAGTGCTTTGTGACCACCTAGAGGGGTGGGATAGGGAGGGTGGGAGGGAGATGCAAGAGGGAGGAGATATGGGGATATATGTATACATACAGCTGATTCACTTCGTTATACAGCAGAAAGTAACACAACACTGTAAAGCAATTACACTCCAATAAAGATGTTTAAAAAAAAGAGAGAGAGACAGGGAAGCCCAAAGGAAAAACAGAAGTGAGAACTGAGCAATCTTTGTTCCAGCAATGGGGAAGCACGGCTTATCTTTGTGCCTCGCACAGCCTAAATTATCCATTTTTGATATCTAGATCACTTAGTTAATTCCGGGTTTTAAATATATAAGAGATATAAATCAACAGGAAAATAAATCCCAACCTCTAAAAAAATATACCACAGTTTCAGAAAAAGAAAACTTAGGTAGTGTCTCCACTGTATTATCTGTGACACTATTTTCACATTATTATAGACAGTTGAGACTGAAGTCACAGAACTTGGTCAAATAAAACTAATGTTTTTACTAACAAAATCAGTTTGGCATAGGGATGTAATAGGCTGAATAGCACACCCCCAAAGCTATCAGGTCCTCATCCTTGGAACCTACAAATGTTACCTTAGTTGGAAAAAGGGTCTTTGCAAATGGGATTAAGTGAAAGATTTTAAAATGAGATTATTCTGGATTATCTGGGTGGGCTCTAACTGCAACCACATGCACCCTTTAAGAGGGAAGCAGGGACTTCCCTGGTGGCGCAGTGGTTAAGAATCCACCTACCAATGCAGGGGACACGGGTTCGATCCCTGGTCCAGGAAGATCCCACATGCTGTGGACCAAATAAGCCCGTGCGCCACAACTACTGAGCCTGCGCTCTAGAGCCTGCGAGCCACAACTACTGAAGCCCGCGCACCTAAAGCCCTAGCTTCGCAACAAGAGAAACCACCGCAATGAGAAGCCAGCGCACTGCAACGAAGAGCACCGCCTGCTCGATGCCACTGGAGAAAGCCCACGTGCAGCAACGAAGACCCAACACAACCAAATGAATAAATAAATAAATAAATAAAATTTTTAAGTAAATTTTTTTTAAAAAAGAGGGAAGCAGAGGGGGATGACACACAGAGGGGAAGGGGATGTGAAGACGGAACACAGATAAACTTGAAGGGATGCAACCCAAAGCCCAGGAATGCCTGCAGCCGCCAGAAGCCGGAAGAGGTGAGGAACAGATTCTCCCCAGAGACTCTGGCGGGGAGCACAGGCCTGCAGACACCTTGATTTTGGCTCAAGGATACTGATTTCAGAACTCTGGCCTCCAGAGACAGAATAAATTTCTGTTGTTTCAGGCCACCTAGTTTGTGGTAACTTGTTACAGCGGCCATAGAGAACTAACATAAGGGCGATCAATTTGGAGCCCAGTGGGACCAATCTCAACATGCATCTACACTTAGGAATAACAAATAATAAAGGAAAACAGAAACACATAAGGGTCCAAAACTATATGGCATGTGTTAAGATATACTCCAGCCTGTCTTCCTGGTCATATCACAGCAATATTTTGAAAAGAAATTTTCTTTGCAAATGTATCATATGTAGAACCCAATTAACCAATTTCTTCATGATATCTAATATAGATGTTACTACTGAAACACTTTGATAAAAGTTAAGACAGTTGGCAAGTCATCCTGAAGCAGTTAGGCATTGCTGACTCAGACTGCCCGTTTCCTTCAATTCTCCTAGACACTTATTTAGCTGTGCAAATAACCACTAGCCTGTAAACTAACCAAAAAAAAAACAAAAATAACCTCCCACAAACAAACAACTGAGGTTAAATAAGCACCATGTAGAATATTAAGTAAAACAGCAAATCACCCAGCTTAAAACTAAATTCCAGTAGATACTGAATATACAGTGCCCTTCTGAATATCCTGTCTGATTTACCTTTTCACCTCCATAACCAAACTGAATGCACTGCACATCACAAGTACTGCACAGATTTTTTTTTTTCCCTGCAGTACGCAGGCCTCTCACTGCCATGGCCTCTCCCGTTGCGGAGCACAGGCTCTGGACGCGCAGGCTCAGCGGCCATGGCTCACGGGCCCAGGCGCTCCGTGGCATGAGGGATCCTCCCGGACCGGGACACGAACCCATGTCCCCTGCATCAGCAGGCGGACCCTCAACCACGGCGCCACCAGGGAAGTCCTGCACAGATATTTGGTGAAAGAATATATGAGAACTGCAAGAGAAGAGAACATGAAAAGTAGATATAAATACCTGACTACGTGCCATACCAGGGCTTGAAAAATTGCAGTTGAGGGCCAGATCCAGTCTGCTGCCTGTTTTTTATAAATAAGATTTTATTGGAACACAGCCAAGCTCATTCACTTATGTATCATCTATGGCTGCATCTTCGCTCTGAGAGCAGAGTTAAGTGATAACAAAGACACATGGCCAACAAAGTCTAAAATATTTACTCTGTGGCTCTTTATAGAAAAGGCTGGTCAAGTCTTGCTCAGTACCACACCATCTAGAAGGGAAGGCAATTATTACTGAGTGTCTACTAATGCACTTATATTCCACCAGGTGCTAAGGAGATAGTTGAATAAGTTAGTCTCTGTCCTCAGAAAATCATAATAGAGCAGGTAAAACAACAAGTGTGTACTCCAGCTAACAAACTTGATAGTGGGCTATGACAGAAAACTGAATAGTATTGCCATAGCACAGAAAGAACTTTTAAGTAGAGAAGCTTTCAGGGAGAAGCTAATGTTTACCATGTGAAGTATTTAATCAAAATGAGCTTTTCCTTAAAAGATAGCATCAGCTCATCATAGGCAAATAAGAAAAAAACCAGTTCCTAAGAAAATAAAACAAAACAAAACAATCATTAAACAAAAAAGAAAAGGAGATGAAAATAACAACCAGAAAAAAATAATTCACAGTACTGCACCTTTTAAAATGTAGTAATCAACATTTCATCAATATTTTCAGGTTCTAAGATACCTGTTCACATAGCTCACCTTGATTTGGAAGATGCTCCTCCTGAACTACATGCTCCTTTATTCAAATTAAATGTAACTGGAAGAAAAGAATTGGTATTCCATATATATTTCAGGAAAATTATAGTAAAACATCAGATATAATAAAACAAAATTATAATAAATATCACAATGCAGCTATGTAGAAATTCATGGACATTTGGAATACATGAGAGCTGGAATGCTCCTACCCAGAGATCATAAACTCCTGTAAAATATACTGGACTGCTGCTTACAGAGCTGGGAAAGACCATCATATGACATAGCAGACAGCCTTGGCCACTTCCCCACCCCACTGCCCCTCTCCCCTTGGTAACAGGAATCCAATTTTGTCTGGGTGTCCCTACCCCTCAGGTATGGCTTGGAGGACGCTCTGGTCTGAAGGTTTGTGTCCCCTCCCAAATCCAAATGCTGAAAACCTAATGCCCAAGGTGATGGGACTAGGGGTGGGACCTATGGGAGGTGATAGTAAGGCTCTTTGGTCTAAACCAATCAAAATAATTCCACCTTCATTCCAAGTGACTGCTTTTGAGGTGGACATGTGATACTGTCTGGTCAATGACATTCAAAAGGAAGTCTGCTGGTGGGAAGAAGGTCTTCTAGGAAAAGTTTCGTTGCTCACAGGGGACTCCAAAGGAGAGAGATGCTCTCTGTCTTCGTCTGGACAATGCTGGGTCTGCATATGATGGCTGGACTGCCGGCAGCCATCTTGTGTCCAGCTGCTGATAGTGAGGCATACGGAACCATGCTACCTCTGGGACTCTTGATATGGCAAGGTATTTCCTTATTGTTTAGGCTCATTTTACTCAGTCTGGTTACTTGCTGCTGTAGGCATTCCATCCAATTCATTGTTATCACCTTTTCATTTTACTGAGGTGAATAATTCAGACAGATAACACCTCTTGCTCCCAAACATGTTGCTAGTTTTTGGCAGAGCCAATACAAAAGCATCCATATTAAGAAAGGAAGGAAGAAAAGTAAAACTACCTTTTTCTTCATCATTTTCTCTGCTTAATTCCGTAAAAACAGGGACTTCCTTTAAAAAAAAAAGTTTGAAGGTTTGGTTCACAACTGCATTTACCATCAATATTCAACAGTCCTTAATTATGACTTGCTACCTAGAATGGTTAAGATACTAACTAAGAAATTGTATGTATTGCAAATATTCTCCAATAAAGAATTATTCTACTGGGGGAAAAAAGTAGCTTTTCTGTACCAAACTGCAGAAGTTTACCTACATTTTTATTTCTATTACAATTTAAGCAGGAAACAACAACATAAAGCAATAAACTCTAGGAATCTTAGCTAGAAGATTACTTCAAACAGCAAAACCTTTCTCTTTTGTAGTACGCTTTAGTGTAATGATAAGGGTCTAAGACTAACTCGAAGAAGACTGTGTATAAAATCCACCTCTGCCACCTATGAGCCTTGTCATCTCGGTCAATCTCATCATCTCCCTGAAGGCTCAATCATTACATCTTTAAAGTAGGGATAACCTACATATTTAGAGTTATGATAAGGGTTAATTAGGATAATATAAATCAAACACTTAGCATAGTGCTGCTGTAGTATTTGATAAATGTTAATTGTTGTTACTACTGATAAATAAGAAGGACGACCTTGAGATCTAGCTAAAATATTTTTGTTAGGTAATGTCCATATAGGATTTCACAAAGGAACACAAAAGAACATGATCTTACTTTGAAAAAATTGATATGTTTAAATGTAGAATGAGGAAGCACTGATCAATAGAATTTCCCCTGCTTTTTTGGGTAAAGATACTGTTTACACCTGAAAAGTACAATTAACTTGAAGGTTTTAGCAATATTAAGCTAAAATGTTACAGAGCAATAATGTTATTCCAAAAAGTAAACCTCTTTCCTCAGTACAAGATGTGAATCCTTTGTGATTTCCACGATAGGAAGTTATAATTTTTTCTCTATTGAAAATGAAGATTTAAATTTTTAAAAAGCAAGAGAATAAAAAGCTTTCAGTTTTAAGGAGTTTAAATTTCACATTTACAGCAGTTTAAGCACTGTTCCTGTTTTAATTTAATGTAGAAAACTCCTAAAAGATTGTGTGACAATATGCATGTTAATGTAAGTAACGTAACACACACTCACTCTCTCACTTATCAGAGTTCAATCAACATGGTACAAAAGTTGATTCACAAAGTGATCCTCACGGATGTCTTAATTCTCATCGCCTGCTACTTCCTGCAACACTCTGTATTCAATGGCTTATACAACACGTGCTCAACAATGATCAGAGCAGCTGTACTCATGATAGCTAAAAACTGGAAACGAGCCACATGCTTCTCAACAGGACAATGGATAAATAAATTGTTTTATATTCGTTAAATGGAATACATCAATCAAAAAAAAAAAAAGAGTGAAGCACTGATAGGAAAGGATGCAGACGAACTACACACACAGAACATTACGGTGAGCTAAGGAAGCCAGACACAGAGAGAACAAACTGGATGACTCCATTCCTACGAAGTTCAAGGGCAGACTAAACTAACCAACAATCAATAGTATATCAGAACAGTGCTTTCTTCGTAGAGGACAAGGAATATTAATTGGGAATGGGCATGAGGGAACCTTCTAGGACACTAGAAATGTTCCATATCTTGATCTGAGTGGTGGCCACACGGACTACCTATCTTTTGATCCATCTATCCCTCCATCTAAAGACACGTACATATGTGAAAGATCATCGAGCTGTAACCTTGAGATTAATGCACATCACCACTTTACTTCATGTGTGCTACACCACAATAAAAAGTTTTTAAAAATCCTAAATGGCTAGTAGTTTCACATACACACTAGGCTGTTCTTTTTTCCTGCTCACACACAACTTCTAGTATGTAAGCTCCTTGAGGGAAGGGATTTTTATCTTTTGTCCACTGGCTGTATCTCCAGTGCCTAGAAGAACGCCTGGCACACAGGAGGTGACCAATAAACGTCTGTTGACGTAAATGCCTTGACCTAGCTACTCTGCCACCTGAACCGACTTTATCATGCTTTCCCTCCCCCATCTACCTGGATTTTACCCATTAATTCCTCAGGACTCCTCAGCCTAGGGGACGTATCTACCTCCAAATATTCTAGGTCCTCCCCAGGCTGGAGCAAGTGCCAGCCCTCTGTGTTCTCACACACTGTGTTAATCCCCAGCACTGCATTAATTATAATCAGTTGAAACGTTCTGTTTATGTCTTTGCCACTAGCTACTGACTCCATTTTAGAGATGAGGAAACTGAGGTTTAGAAGATGCCATAATTACACAAACCTGTGCAGTCGGTAAGTCAGGAATGGACCCAGGTTTGTCTCAACTCCACAGCCTGGACTTTTATACCTGGCTATGCTCTTTCTCCTACAAAACTCCTTCAAGGCTTAAACAAACGAGCCATTTTGCTTCTTCCGGCCTTTATCTATTGCCTCTCTTGATGATGCCCACCTGCTCTCTCCCCTCCAGGCCTCTTCTCACTTGTTCTTGAATAAATTTGGCAGTTTTTTCCTCATCATCAAGGTCCTGCTTCTTCTTCTTCTCTAGTTCCAGCTGCCGGCGGATCGTCTCGGGGTCTCTATCTATATACTGAATATACCAGCCTTTCGGTGTTTCGTCCACTTTGCACAAGCCTTAAAAAAAGTAACGGACACTATAATTTTGAATACAATCAAAGCTGAAAGTACATATAATTGTGGTCTCTCTCTGCAGCATTTACTCATTTCATTCAAATACTCTCATTCAAACACATTCAAATACACAAACTCATACAGCACGTGAATTCTCCATATTTACGGTTAGTGACGTTTAGACTTTAATTGGAATATTTTATCTCTTTAAAGAGGAAAGAAATATTATTTTGATTTTTGACTAGGTTGAGGCAACACATTTAAACAAGGAAAACATTAAAAAAAAGCATTATCTTGCTTAGCAATTATTCAACTGTCTCTAAGTACTTAACATCCACTGAGTACAGGATATTCTGCTAACTTAACCAAGCAGAAATCTTCCCCCAAATGGAATAAAGAAACACACTGAATAACTAATACCTTGACACAAAATTTCTTTCTCTGTTCTCTTCCTGAACTTTCCATCCTATTAGAAATGGAAAAAGAGGCAGCAAATTTAAAAACTGCCTTAAGAAGGGGGTAACAAAAGTTTCCAAAAGTGCAATGAATGTAGGGGGAAAAGTGGAAGAGGACGGGTACTGATCCTTAACCTAACGAGTGGATGCTTCAGTGATATACCTTTGCACTGCTGCAAGAATCACTCCGGCAGCGCGCAAAATCAATCCTGGAAGATTATGCTCCTCTCCACCAGCTTCTAATTGCCCTACTCATCCTCTTTCTCATAAATTTACACAGAAAATATGATCATTCTCTCCCTCCCTGCGGTGCAGCCATAGAACAACTGTTCACATCATGTCTTGCTCTTACCTTCTCTGCCCAGCCACTTAGTAAAATCTGTCAGCGTCTCCCACTGTGTGGCGTTCATGTGGATATGCTCTCGGTGGCTGATGTACTCATTGTAAACGATGTTGTTGTGAACCCTCTTGGTTCCTAAGAAGAAATTAGGACACTGCTGACCCTGAGCAGATTATGAGATTATAAAGTCATTATGTGCACGAGACTTAAGATACTTACCAAAGCGTCTCCTGAGAAGTTCTAGGAAGTCATTTCGGAATTCCCTAATAAAGCAGGGAGGGAAAGAATTAAGGTAATTTCTACAAATACACAGCATCACCTTCCTGAAACTTAAGCCATCGTATAGTTTGCATGAGCACATGATATATAAAACATCTATGTGAATATCTGTTCCGAACCTTTAAAATCTGAACAAGGGAAAAATCCTGAAAGATTATAGCTTTCAAGAATTAAAGTTAAAAGTCAAGTTCGAGCTGGAACTTTTTGTCTTGGTAAAGGTGGCACAACAAAAGTGACCACACATCTTTGGAGAGGATTCTTCATGGAGTCTCAGTGCTACTGAATGTGGCATAATCATCCCATTCTATTGATAATAACACATGAAGTTGGCACTTAATGTGTCCCTCTGAGCTGAGCACACTGTGTTAAGTGACAGATAACCATAGGTGAATAAGATATACATTCTGATCAAGATGTTTACAGGTGAAGGGAAAGAGAAGGTTGTTCCCATCCGGCACAGAGACATGAAAGCATCACTTGATATTTGAGAAATGACAGACATACAGACAATAGTTATTTCAAATTAAGTATTCAGTAGGTATTTTCTCAAAAATAAACAAAGTGAGCCTGTCAGGTCAAGAAAAACAACTGACGGTATTTGTTGCCAATGATAAAATTTGAGCTTTCAAGCAAAAAATGTGAATTCTGGTAAACTAGTATCCGCCACCATGAGTTTGACATACTTCCCAATACTTACAGATGTTTCTGACAGCACTGAGTTGACATTAGTGAATATGATTTTATGATATTGCATAATAAAACGTATCACCATTCAGAATTTCAGAATACCCGGGTAACTCAATGAAGCAATATTTTCCAAATGACTGATGTGTGATGTTACAAAACCATGCATGGGTACAAGATCCACTTAAAGTAAAAGATCACATGGATTTTAATGTCATAGAATACAAAAGGTTTGCTATATGGTTTCTGATTCCACATTGCAACTAATCTTTAAGAAACTACCACGCCATTGTGTTTCAATGTAGTATCATAGAAGAACAGCCAAAATGATGTGAAAAGGCTATTAAAATACTCCCCCCACTTCCAACTACACATATGTGTAAAAGCTGGACTTTCTCTATGTATTTCAACCAAGCAACATTTCAGAAGAGAATGAAGGTAGAAGCAGATGTGAGACTACAACTGTGTTCTATGAAGACAGACACTGAAGAGATTTGCAAAAATGTAAAACAACGCCGCTCTTATTTTTGCGTGTGCTTTTTGTGTGTTGGAAAATATAGTTAATTTTCATGTAAAGATGTTATTTTAACTGTAATAGTCTTATATTGTGATTTTAAATGAATAAATTTTTTTTAATGTCTGAGTTTTAATCCCTAACTTACAAGCTATAACCCACATACACAAAAGTCTTTGGGGTTTAAGACCAAAAGGTCTAAAACCCTGGAAAGAGAGAAAGGGATGGAGGCAAGACTAAATATTAATTGTAATAATAATAATTAACAGCTAATATTAATCGAGTACTGACCACTCTTCTAAACACTTTCAAAGCATTAACTCATTTAATCTTCGCATAAACCCTATGAAGGAAAGACAATACTTGAAGGGTACAAAACCTACAGATGAGGGAACTAAAGCACAGAGAAACTAAGTAAGTTCACCCAAAGTCACACAGCTCCTGAGTGGAGAAGCCCGGGTTTGAAGGACTTAAAGACAAGCAGTCTGACTCCAGACCTGTGCTCTTAGCCACAACTGTTTTAGACTGAGCGATGGTTTTTCACATGTTTGAAGTGAATGGAAGAAAGACTGATTTGTGAGACATACTTTTTTAACAATTCCACACAATGATAAACTGTCAAAACAAAAACTGAGCACAAAGATAATACAGCTATCACATTAATATGTAAGGAATAAACAGAGCTTCCAATATATTAAATATTAAGCATGTATTAAATATCCAACTGAATAAAGTTTACGATATAAGGATGGCTTTGAGTTACTTACTCTGAAAAATAATCCATAAACTGCTGAGGATTTTCTGAGGCCAGCAATAGTTGTCTCTGATGAGATTCGGACATACAATGACACTTAAAGCCATTCTACAAAAATGTAAAGGTAGTGGTTAAATCTTGATTTAGTTCATTATAATAGGCCTTAAATATAAGTTTTTAATTAAATCCTAAAAAGCTGTTCTTTGATGATAAATTGTAAAAAATAATCAAGTCACTGGCTGTAGGCACCCTATCGTTCTAAAAAAATTTTTTTATAAAGTTGAGTTTTGCAACCCTGCTAATCAAAGAATCCCAGAAGATTAAAGAGACAGAAGAATACTCTTTAGAAAACAGACATTAGTAAGAAACATTACAGGGCATAGTAAGAGAAGAGTGATTTTATTTTTTGACGCAATTTAACAAATTCCTATTGGGCACCTACTTCATACAAAGTGTTATGCAAGCGATTCGAGGCGTATAACAAAGTAAAATGGGTCATTAGTGAATTTCCATTAAGGAAATTATTTTCACTCACGTTCCTATGCTTTAGCTCATTACCCAAAATACACTTGCATTTTATACATAAACCTTATTTTATCATACTAAATCTGTATCTTCTTCAGATGATTGTAAAAAACATGCAAGTTTGACTTTGTGTCTATTCTACTTAACATTTGAACCTGATTCTCAACTAGTAAGAGAAATGAAAAATGTGCCTCTCCTCTGCCTCCCCCATCTTGGTGAACAGCACTGTGCTGTACCGTCACCCAGGCCAGGACCGAGGACAGCATTCCAGAGTCCTCCACCTCCACTCAGCACTACCTCTACTCCACCGTCCTAATAACTTACCCAGTCCCTCAGCTCAATCTCATTGCCACTGCCCTGATTTCAACACTCAATCTTGCTTAGAGCACTTTCCTAATCTTCAGGCATCCACAGATGCCTACACAATGCTTGCCTCTTCTGTGCCCTGCCTATGCATTACTCTCCCTTAACTGCGTCTTAAAAGGAAACTTAATATCAGTCTCATAAACGAAAAGCCAGCACCACTTTCCATAAATTACAAATAAATCAGTAGGATGAAAGCAAAATAATGTTATTAAATTCTAGAAACTCAAGGCAGTAGATGGGCAGGAGGGGAATACTCTGGATCTGACCTTCCTCCCCCCAATCTTCCGGTATTAGAGACAGAGACACGGGAGGGGGCTTGTAGGGGTCAGCTTCTCCTCCCCCAGGCAGGGAAGGGCAATGAACAGATGTGAGGGCAAACAGCTCAGAATCACCCCAAGTGTCTTACTCTGAAAAGTAGTAATTAAAAGAGAGAATCAAACGTGTCTTCTTTTTCCCTGAGGAATTCTATTTTAGGATAACATTTGAGGATAACCAAATAACCCTAGTTAATGAGAAAAAGCTCATTTTTACAAAACAATGGTGGTCAACAATAAATGTAAAAGGAACTAGAAAAATAACCACTTTGCAACTTCTAATGAAATAAGTGACTCAAGCAAAGATGTTAAAACACATGAGTAAAAGGCTGATGGGAAATTGGAGCTATGGGCACAATTCCACACTCCACTAGTATTTGTTACTGGTTCCCCCATAGTTACTTGCTCTTGCAAAGGGGAAAATATTACGTTCCAACATTACTTTACAGGCTGTCAACTGTACTCAATTTTCGTAGCACTACCAGACATCATGGGCTTCCTTATTTGATGCAATGTGATATACACAGGGTCACCTATCAAGGATTCTGCTCCCAAATATTTAACCTGAACCTAATCAAGCCTTCAGACCTAAGTTCCAGTTTACAAAAACTACAAGAGTTAGAGAAAGAAGACGAACGACAACCACAAGAAAAGTTAATTGTTAAAGGGGGAATCCTCTAGGGTCATTACTGGCCTAGCCTCTTCAAGTCAATGTCAAGAAAAACAACTGAGGGGAAGGGAGGGAATTCTATTTTAAATTTAAAATTCAGAGATAATTAAAAGTCCTAACACCCGACACCACAGAGATTTTTAGGGCAATGAAACTATTCCATATGATACTATAACGGTGGATATTTGTCATTATCCATTTGTCCAAACCCACAGAATGTTCAACACCGAGTGAACCTTAATACAAACTATGGACTTTGGTGCTAATGATGTGCCAATGTAGGGTTATTGATTGTAACAAAAGTACCATTCTGGGCTTCCCTGGTGGTGCAGTGGTTGAGAGTCTGCCTGCCGATGCAGGGGACATGGGTTCATGCCCCGGTCTGGGAAGATCCCACATGCCGCGGAGCGGCTGGGCCCGTGAGCCATGGCCGCTGAGCCTGCACGTCCGGAGCCTGTGCTCCGCAACGGGAGAGGCCACAACAGTGAGAGGTCCGCGTACCGCAAAAAAAAAGAAAAAAAAAAAGTGCCATTCTGTTGCACCAGGTTGGTGGTCAGGGAGGCTGTACGTGTTGGGGGCAGGGTGGGTAACGAGAAAGATCTGTAGCTTCTGCTCATTTTTGCTGTGAACCTGAAACTGCTCTAAAAAACAGTCTATTTTTTAAAAAGTTCAAATAACCAAATCCAATGCATAGCTTTTGACTGGATCTGGGTGGTTTTTGTTTGTTTGTTTTTGTTTTTACTTTATTTTATTCAGGTATAGTTGATTTACAATGTTGTGTTAATCCCTGCTGTACAGCAAAGTGATTCAGTTTTTTATATATAAATACATATATACATATATAATTCTTTTTCATATTCTTTTCCATTATGGTTTATCACAGGATATTGAATATAGTTCCCCGTACTAAAAAAAACCGTTTTAAGAAGCATTAATGAGAACAATTGAGAAAATGTGACTATGGAGTATGCACCAGATGATATGAAGAAATATTTATTAATTTTGTTATGTGTGATGACATATATTGTGGCTATATAGAAAAACATCCTAATATTTTAGAGGAGCGTATTTAAATACTTATAGGTGAAATATCCTGATGCTTGTAATTTACTTTACATATTTCAGAGAAAAGGAAACATGGCAAAGTACTTAAAATGTTAAGTGAAACTTAAAGCATTAAATCTGGGTGGTGGATATATGGGTGTTCCCTGTACTAGTTTCTAGTTTTCTGTGTAAGAATTTTACCTTGACTAGTAGTAAAGAGAACTAAACAGAAATGAAAGAGAATAACTGTATCAATGTTATTCAACGTGAGGCCCACCTAAAGTATCTCATCCCTCACTTGCAGAAACACTGGATTAGATTATTCCAAGTGACCAGTGTTCTTCCTTTCCTACCCAATTCAATCTCCAGAGAAAAATGTGATCCTGTCACTAGCCTGCTCTCAATTTTTCCAGGTGCTTCATCACCCATCTAAATAATGGGGAAAAGTGTAAACTCCACAGCACAGCAAAGTTTTTTCAAGATCTGTTCAAACACCCCTTGAGCCACTTTACACATAATTCACTCACTTAAAACTCACAACAATCTTACAAGTAGGGCCACTTACTATTCTCACTTTTCAGATAAGTAAACAGGCAGAGAGAATGTGACTTGTCGGCTTCCTAATTCTGATTCTGACTCCAGAGGCCACATCTCACTCGCAGTAACATCCTGGTCCTGGCACATGGCGGTGCTCGATAAATGCTTGTTAGGTAACTAGTGTGCAAGAGCTTAGTTCTCCTTTTTCATCTGATCCCGAAAAGAGGTGTACACCCTGATCATGTCTAAGAGCCACGTCAAGTCAGAGACGCCTGTTACTGTCACTCCCCGGCGTCTGGCTCGGCACTGTTCACCCCGCGTTTCTTTACGACTTGAGTGGGGTCACTTCTCCGAGGGCTGCAAAACCTTTTCTTACTTCATTTCTTTTTTGGGGTTAGACTGGGGAACAATGAGGTGTCAAAGGCCATGGGTTCCCCGCCAGGACGGGGGCTGAAGGGAAGGTCGGGCCTACTGAGTTGAGTCCTTGACTCACCCTGAGCAGCCCCCACGACTAGGGAGGCAGACCCAGGCCCTCACCCCGGCGTCAGGGACCTCAGCCTGCATCTCCAGCGGGGTCCCTCCGGGGAGAGGGGGTGGGTACGGGGCCGCCCCGGGCACGCTTACCTCGTCCCGGCACTGCTTCTGGCACATCTGGCAATACCAGCGCAGCTTCTGAAGCCCCTTGGACTTGATCCTGTTGGCGATGGCCTTAGGGGTAAGAAAGTCTGATTTCCCCATCGCGCCCTCCGCAGCAACAACTTTCCGGAGCCCAGCGCTTGGTTGACCGGAAGCGGAACAGGCTGGCGGGGGTAGGCTGGACAAATACCCTCGACTAGTCAGAAGGAGGTGGGGCTTCGGAAGCCTGGGCCCCAACGCCCCCAACGCTCGCGAGACTTCGTTCCATCCTGCGGGAAAAAGCGAGACTGAATGAGACCACAGGGTGGGCGGGGCGCGTGGGGCAGCTTCCGCGCAGGTGCGGTGAGGCCTGTCTGACCGACCTTCAGCAGGACTGGTATCACCATGTTTTCTCCGGCGGGCCTAGCAGGGTTGTCGGCCTGGGCCGTGCAGCCGCAATGGTATGGCAGCTCGCGGTGGGAACGGGAGGGTTGCGACGGATGGAGGGGCTCAGGCGGGGGGCAGGGGAAGCGGGTGGAGGCGAGTGGGACGGAACCGGGGTCGCAGGGCCGGCCAGGCCCGGGTCCTGCAGAGGCCCAGGAGCCCGGGCTGCAGTAAGCGCTAGGAACCGGGAAGGGCGCGCCACGTCTCCGGAGGCGGGCTGGGGCGGGGTGAGGGCTACGAGGAGTGCTCGTCTGGGCCCTCGAGAGTGGGGCCTTGGGCCCAGTTAATTTCAGGGCAGTCTTGGATCCCCTCAGCTACTAAATAAATGCTTAGGGAGCCTCTCCTGCGCGCCAGGCGGCGAGCCTCTGGGAAGCCTTACCTGGACCCTCAAAGTGGGGGAGGGGAGGGCCCCAGGGAAGGTCCAGAGGAAGATTTAAGGTGTGCTTTTTGTCCTTGACGCCTTTTGAAACTCTCCGGTGCAGAGCGCAGTAACGCACAACGCGAACTAAGGAACGACCTTGCAGCAGGCGCTTTGCTGGGCCCAAGTGAATAAAATAAGTGCCCTCGTGGGTTGCAAAGGGGACCTTAAATATCTGTTGGCGAGGAAGGGGAAGAGACCTTGCACTGTCTCGAAACCGTTGTGCTGAATCAGTAACCCTGCAAGGTCATGAATCGTCCCAAGGCCCCGAGGAGGAGGAGATAGATGGACTTCTTTGCGTCCTCTGTTCACTGCCATGCAAGTTTTAGGGATTTTAAACATTGGTTTCCCCCCACCCCCAGAAAAAGCATCTCAGAAGGCCTAGGAATAGGCAGACAAACGTTGGTTTGTATGGTACCCTATAATAGGATGAGATGTGTTGAAGCTAGACAGAGTCTGGAAGAATTTCAGATACAGTGCTAAAGGGTTAGCTATAGACTGTAGCACTTTCCCGGTTTTACAGTAAAGGAGAATTCTAAGGAGCCACCCCACTAAACTAGATTTTTGTACCTAATTTATGAGAAGGGACTAGAAGGCATTAATTAAAATAGGTATGTGTTCATTAAGCAAAAAATTTATAACAAAAGATTTTCAGCTTAATGAAGTAGTTAAATCTGACGTGAAAAACCTACATACAGATGTTATTGGATTTGCCTTGCAATTCAGTTTCTTTCCCCTAATATTGAAAGAGTATTCATGGGAAGTAAGAAGTCACCTTAGTTGGATTCTCACTGGTATAGGTTGTCCCATTTCTTCTTTTTTTTTTTTTTTTTTTAAATCAAGGCATCAGCAGGGCTGCATTCTTTTTTTTAGATGTTGGGGGTAGGAGTTTATTAATTTATTTTATTTTATTTTTGCTGTGTTGGGTCTTCGTTTCTGTGCGAGGGCTTTCTTTAGTTGTGGCAAGCAGGGGCCACTCTTCATCGCGGTGAGTGGGCCTCTCACTATCGCGGCCTCTCTTGTTGCGAGCACAGGCTCCAAACGCGCAGGCTCAGTAGTTGTGGCTCATGGGCCTAGTTGCTCCGCGGCATGTGGGATCTTCCCAGACCAGGGCTCAAACCCGTGTCCCCTGCATTAGCAGGCAGACTCTCAACCACTGCGCCACCAGGAAAGCCCAGGTTGTCCCATTTCTTAATCACTCAGCGCACATTGTTGGGTGCTTGCCCTGCGCCAAGTTGGCACTGTGGAAAGTGCTAAAATGTGGTGAACAACAAATCGACATGGTCCGGGTGAGCTTTGTGGGACAGTTCCTCACATGCAGTGGTGCTCTGCAAACATGAGCTCTCCTTCCTTGCTTCCTTCCCATCTTGCTGTGCATTAATGTTACCTGTAAATATTTTTAGAACTTTAAGTTATCCAAGTTGATCTTTAAAAATGGACAGTTTCTGAAATGAGGACAAAATACATTACATAAAATTGTAAAAATAACTTTTAAAAAACCTGTAAGATCTTTTGAAGATCTTAAAGAAGCATTTAAGCGCTCGCTGGGTCTGAGACCAACTACTGCGTGGGGTGGGGCTTAAACTGGAACCTCAGTCAGCAAATAAATGTCGAAGTCCTGACCTTACTCGCTTTGGAGTGTTGGTTTTAAATTGTTAGGTTATGAATATTCATCAAACATCAGTTCCACCTTGGAAGGCATACTCTGTCCTCTTCCTTTTCATACATTCCATCACTCTGGGTGCCTGCTGTCTTTCCTGCCTTTTCCCTCCCACTCCCTATAATTGCCTTTTAAATTCAGAAACTAAAGCCATCTTAATGTTTCACATGCCACAGAATTAATTTGGAAGGGAAATATCTTATACTTTTGTCTTTGCAGAACCAGAAAGAGGCATTTCCTTGGTTGTGGTTATTGAAAGCTTTTTAAAATGCAATTTGTTGTTATAGTTTTGGTTTCAAGGAGCTCAGCATACCAACATTAAACATTAGGCTTAATTAAACTTATAGTGAAGTTGTTTTAATTGTTCAAGGTGTCAGTAAAATACCCTAAATTTTTGGAAATTAAACTTTTTTTAAAGTAGTGTTTAAGAAAATGGAAATAAGAAATTTGGGGCGGGGGAAGAGTGATTTTTCTATCTCAAATCAGGAGGAAATACATTTCTATTTCCTAGTGTTCCACATTGTCTAAAATGGAACTATTTTATAATAGGAAACCAGTAGGCCGTAAATTGAACTATGGACACTGAAAAGGGAGAGAGATGGCACTCCAGGGGAGAGAAGAGGCCATCATCTCAGGCTGAGATAGAAGATATTTACTTTTAAATGTGAGGCAGCATCCTGTAGTGTACCCGATGGAGTGGTGCCAAACTGCCCGGCTTTGAATCCTGACCACCGCTCACCTGGCAGTGTGGCCTTGGGCAAGTTACTCGGTGTCTCTGTACCATTTCCTCATCTGTTAAATGGGGGTAATGCTAGTACCCCATTCATTGGATTAGTGTGAGGATTAAGTGAATCAGTATTTGTAAAGAACCAAGGACAGTGGGAAAAATGTGAGGATCCAGATGTATAAGTTGAAAAACGAAAACGCATTTATACATACACGTTCTACATAAAATGTAACGTGAGAAGGTTAGAAGCCTAACAAGACGGGATTGTGTGTCGTGGTTGGTGATAAAGTTCTGGAGAGTCACTTGGTGGAGAGGCTGGGGTCCCACTTTCACCCAGGCATTCGGTGTTAGAATTAGACATACTTCATAATTTTCTTTTCCTTAGGAAAAGAAAATTATGGCTGCTTCTTCCTTAATTTTTATATTATTCAGCATTATACACTCCTTAAAATTCATTCAAGCTGTCTGTAATTTCTTTGAATGATGCATAGTTCACCCACGAACCTGCTGTGTGATCATAGTAGATCATGGTAATCCGCCATCTATCTGTGCGATTTGCCCTCTGCTGTACTTGACGTGTTTCTAGTTTCTCAGATAATCTCCCCAGAATTTTTCAGGACATGATGCAATTTTCCAGAACACAAAACTGACACAGAACTTCCTTTATCTTCTCATTTGCAAAACCTGTATATTCAGTAGAGCAGTCTGTTGCTAGAGAGAGTGCAGATCAGCTCGTGGTTATTCTGCACTCAAATTGCACTTAAAAAATAACTTTGTAACACAGATAGACATGTTTAGAATTAAATGAAGTCTAAACATGAGAGTGCTTCAGAATTGGGGAAATTAGGGTGTGTGCACAGCAGAAAGAATCACAAAAGATCCTGTATCTTCTTGCATACCTCTCACTTGGGATACGTGTGGAGACCCGAACATTCTGTGTTCATCCAGATATGGGCATGCAGTTCAGATTTTGTTCCATATGATGTGCTCTGACTAGAAACCTGTGTCAGTTAAATTGGAGTGCATGCCTAAGACCATACTGTCCCAGTGTCACTCTTTATAGTCTCTAGAATGTCTGGGCAAAAAAGTTGTTATTCTAAAAAAAGAAAATCATCCCCAAAATATTACTTTTCAAGTGCCATGATGAAAAAATGTTTATGGGATGGTCATTATGTCGATAAGTCCGCCCTCTGAACTAGCAGAGCTTGTCAATGTTTGACAGATTTTATCTTTGCCTTTGGGGGATCCACTCTTAAAACCAAACCTAACGTTTTCCAGGTAGTCTCCTTCCTCTTATTTTCTTTATTTTTCTTTCTCCATGGCTGAGTAATACCAGTAATACTTATGTAGTAAGATACGTAAGTCCAGAGATTTTTTAAAAATAACTGTTCTGGTTATGAACTTTCAGACTTACTTTTGTGCACATAAACACATAGAATCGCAAAAATGGCATCATATCTTATAGCCTGCATTTTTAAGTTATTATAGACCTTTTTTAGTCTATTTTTTAGTACAGTTTGAGATTTATAGAAAAATTGAGTAGCACAGAGAGTTGCATATACCCACACCCCACTCTGGACGTTTTCCCCAGTCATCAGCATCTTGCATTAGTGTGGAGTGTGTGCTACAACTAATGAGCCTGTGTTGATGCATCATGAACTAAGGTGCATAGTTTCATTAAGGACACTCATTTTGTTGTATACGCCTGTGGGTTTTGACAAATGCATAGTGACGTGTCTTCCATTACAATATCATGCAGAATAGTTTCACTGCCCTAAAAAATCTCTCCCTAAAATCCTAGCAACCACTGGTATTTTTATTGTTGCTATAGTTTTGTCAGTTCTGGAATGTCTTATAATTGGAATCATACAGTATGTAGCCTTTTCAGATTGGTTTCTTTCACTTAGCAATATGCAATTAAGGTTCCTCTATGTCTCTTTGTGGCTTGATGGCTCATTTATTTTTATTGCTTAATACTGCTCCAACTGTATGGATGCACCTGTCTGTTTTTCCATTCATTCATGTATTGAAGGACATCTTCATTCATTCCAGTTTTTGGCAGTCATGAATAAAGCTGCTAGAGGAATGTGAATGCAGGTTGTCATGTAGATATAAGTTTTCAGCTCAGTTGGGTAGGTATCTAGGGGTATGATTGCTGAATCATATGTTTAAACTACGTTTAGATTTGTAAGAAGCTGTCAAACCATCTTCCAAAGTAGCCATACCATTTTGTATAACCACTGGTGATCAGTGAGAGTTCCTGTTACCCCACATCCTGTCGTCTTTGGTATTGTCTGTTTTTTAAAAAAATTTTAGCCATTCTTTGGGATTTTCTATGTAGTTGATCATGTCATCTATGAACAAAGACAGATTTATTTCTTCCCTCCCAACCTGTATACGTGTTGTTTCCCTTTTTGTCTTATTGCATTAATTAGGACTTCCGTACAATGTTGAGTAGGGGTGGTGAGACAGGGCATCCTTGTCTTGTTCCCAGTCTTAGGGGGAAAAGCTCCTAGTTTCTAACCATTAAATCTTAGGGGGTTTTTTGTGGATGTTCTTTATCAGGTTGAGGAAGTTCTCTTCTATTCCTAATTTGCTGAGAGGTTTTTAATCATGAACCGGCATTTGATTTTGTCAGATCCTTTTTCTGCATCTGTTGATGATACAATTTTTCTTCTTTCGTGTGTTGATGTGCTGGATTATATATTTGAATTTCGAATGATGAACCAGCCTCACATACCTGGAATAAATCCCACTTGGTCGTAGTGTATAGTTGTTTTTAGTACATGGTTAGATTGCGTTTGCTAATATTTTGTTGAGGATTTTTTGCATCTATGTTCATGAGAGATATTGTTCTCTAAATTTCATTTCTTATATAATGTCCTTATCTGGTTTTAGGGTTATGCTGGCTTTATAGAATTAGGACGTAGTCCCCCTGCTTCTCGTTCTAATTCTCTTGCTTTTTCTTTTTTTCTTTAATTTTTTTTTTTTTTTTTGGCACCAACTACCGTGTCTACTGATAGTTACAAATCTGTCTCAAATTCTCAATACCTCATATGTTTCCCGGACCTGGTTAACATTTCCACTCAGTCGCATGGTTTTTTAAACTACATCACATTCAGAATTCATTATCTCCAGGGAGATCTTCCCCACCCAGTTTTTCTCTCTTGGTTAAATGACAACACTGTTCATTTAGGTCATTAAGTTAGAAACCTTTGGGTCAGCTTGCTCTCACATGTGGTCTCCTGTTGCTTTGCCAACCTCTCAGTCCAGGTGCTTGCCTTCTCTTGTCTGGAAGCCCCTTGTTTGGCCTCCATGTCATCAACATTGGGTATAATTTTGTGCTTTTCACTGCCAGCCGAGATACCTTACTGAAAAACTGAACTGATTTGTGGGCTTAGAAACATTCATCATTTTCCCAGTACCTATAAAATAATATTTAAACTTATTAACCCAAGCTATGTCTCCAGCTTCAAAACTACATCCAGTTCATAGAAATGCCCTCCTTAGGCCCTCCTTCTTTATGCACAAATTTATCAATTCTTCATTTCTCCCGTGGAGCTTTCCAGGCCAACACAGGTAATTTATGGACTTAAGAGCTAAAAGATAATGTATATTCAATAACATGTCTTCACCAGTAAGAGGAGGATCCTCTCGTAATTTATCTTTCACCAACATTACTTTTAAGTCATATCATTTTGACTTTAATGCATCCACACTTTAAAGACTGTAGAAAATATTTAATGTAAATTTCATGTAAATCTAAATTTGCATAAATCTTGTTTATGAGATGATAGTATGCTTCTTGTGGTCAGAGACCATGTCCTGGAACAGAGTAGCTGCTCAGTAAAGAACTTACTGAATTGAGTTGAAAAAGTTAAGAATTGGCTTAAATAAACTGTACTTTGACACCGTGTGGTCATATTAGAATGTGTAGTTGACCCTAACGGTTATTTGAAAAGGTTTCGGTGAACTGAGGAAGTCAGGAACAATATAGGCAAAGACATAGGGGTGGGAGTAAAGCATGTGTGAACGCTATTGTGACTTCAGTGGAAGCTTTGTGTTAGATCGAATAGAATGAGATCTTTGATGATACAGGGTTTGGTATCAGTATTGAGGAATATATGTATACACACACACATTCAGAGTCTTATAGATCATTTCTTTATGGGATACTCTTTAAATCAGTTTATCAACTTTGAAAGTTTTTCTCTGAGCTATTTTTCAAAAAACTAAAATGTTTTTCACTAACTTTATTCTCAGGATCCAAGTTCGAAATATGGCAACCTTGAAAGATAGTAAGTACTTTATCACAATATGTGAATTAAGAAAAACTAAATTTTGACAAATAAAAATGTGCTGCTTTAGCCCATTTACGTGTTTGGTCAAAATGGACACAGTGAATCTATGTCATCTGTGTGTGGCATTGAACTTGTTTTGGAAAAGACCCATGTGAGGTGACACATGGTTGTTGATTCTGTTGTCTGTAGAATGATAATGGTATAACTAGAAAAAACTACTGTGTGTGTGTATAAAATGTTATGGAATATGTGGCTAAAGGCCATTTTCAGTACCATTTAGTGTTTTAAATACATAATTTATTGATACTATTATGTTGCTGTTTTGCTTGTCCTGTCCAAGTAGTGCAAGGTCTGAGTTATTGGTACTGTAACATTAAGCCTAGTTTAGCAGCTGCTATTAATTGAAGGTCTAACTGCTAATTATTCTACCTTGCAGTTTAGGAAAATATTTCGATAAATTTACAAATGAAATGATAACTCCTTTATCTTAACACAGCACTTCTATTTTTCAGTTACCAGGCGACTAAAATCAATCAAAAACATCCAGAAAATTACCAAGTCTATGAAAATGGTAGCAGCAGCGAAATATTCCCGAGCTGAGAGGGAGCTGAAACCAGCCCGAGTGTATGGAATAGGATCCTTGGGTAAGAGGAGAGTACAGTCACAATTACGAAGTACCCTTTAACCTAGAGATCACTGCTCATGACTCATCTGTCCTGAGTACTTCCAGGCCCCCATCTATCACAGCAGCCCTGTGCGGGTAGGGACCGTCAGAGCTCCCGCTTTGCAGATAAGAAAAACTGAAGCCCAGTGCAATCATAACTACACCTCTATGACTTGGCATCTGAGCCTCTCTATTTGTTAACCACTGTATGTGATCATGTTCACTTTTAAGATACTCTGAAAAATTTCCTAGATTATTAAATATACCATCAAAAGAACTTGGAAGTTTAGTGCATCAGACTCAAATGCTTGATTTCTTCCTGTTACACTGTGATGTGATCATTTAGGACTGCAGGGTGGGGAGGGGGTGCCCTTCATGGAAAGTGACTGGGTAGTCATGGATATGACTCTGAGTACATGAGCGGAATGTTTAAACATCAACTGTAAAGAGGGAGAAATTTGCTTATTTCCAAATTGAAAAAAGATGTATCTGTATCATCTGTGTGTTAATACCTCTGTGTATTACATATAAATTACCTTGTGCAGTAGTTTTCTTGTGCTCTTCATATTTTTTAAGCATGCATTTATAGCATGCCTTTTTTTAATCAGTGTTTTGTTTTGTTTTTGGCTGCATTGGGTCTTTGTTGCTGCGCGCGGGCTTCTAATTGCAGTGGCTTCTCTTGTTGGGAAGCACGGGCTCTAAGCACACAGCCTTCAGTAGTTGCGGCACACGGACTCAGTAGTTGTGGCTCACGGGCTCTAGAGTGCAGGCTCAGTAGTTGAGGCACACGGGCTTAGTTGCTCTGTGGCATGTGGGATCTTCCTGGACCAGGGCTTGAATCTGTGTCCCCCTGCATTGGCAGGCAGATTCTTAACCACTGCGCTACCAGGGATGTCCAATCAGTTTTTCTATATATAAATTTATTTATTTTATTTATGTTTATTTTTGGCTGCGTTGGGTTTTCGTTGCTGCGCGCAGGCTTTCTCTAGTTGTGGCGAGCAAGGGCTATTTTTTTTTTTTTTTTTTTTTTGGTGGTACATGGGCCTCTCACTGTTGTGGCCTCTCCCGTTGCGGAGCACAGGCTCCGGACGCGCAGGCTCAGCGGCCATGGCTCACGGGCCCAGCCGCTCCGCGGCATGTGGGATCTTCCCGGACCGGGGCACGAACCCGTGTCCCCTGCATCGGCAGGCGGATTCTCAACCACTGCGCCACCAGGGAAGCCCAAGGGCTACTCTTTGTTGCAGTGCGCGGGCTTCTCATTGTGGTGGCTTCTCTTGTTGTGGAGCACGGGCTCTAGGCACACGGGCTTCAGTAGTTGTGGCTCACAGGCTCTAGAGCTCAAGCTCAGTAGTTGTGGCACATGGGCTTAGTTGCTCCGCAGCATGTGGGATCTTCCCGAACCAGGGCTCAAACCCGTGTCCCCTGCATTGGCAGGCAGATTCTTAACCACTGCGCCACCAGGAAAGCCCTAGCATGCTTTTTTAAGCATGCTCTAAAGAAACTTTTGTATGAGAAAACGATAGGGCACTAGGCTTCAGTGGAAATGGCTCCTTGCTTTAAAAATGCCATATTTAGGGAATTTCCTGGCAGTCCAGTGGTTAGGACTTGGCACTCTTACTGCCAGGGTTCGGGTTAGATCCCTGGTTGGGGAACTAAGATCCTGCAGGCTGTGTGGTGCAGCCAAAAAAAACCCAGCCATATTCGGCTTTTCCTAGGAGGCATAATGGAGACTTGCTAGGTTAGGGTTAGCAGTCATTAACAGCCCCAGCCGTTTGCTCTCCTGAGTCCTGTTCTCTAACCAGTATAATACTGAGCACCTAGTTAGCGGCCCAGTAGAGGTTGATAAATTACTCTAGCCTATTTCTATGAAAAGGTGAAAGTCATTTACTGTTCACCTTTCATGCTGAAATGAATAAGTGTAATAAATTTGTTTCCCCTCAAAACTATAACCACAAAACTATTGAATAAGGAAATTGGCTCTGATATCTAATTACAGTATTTGTGGTGTAATATTAAAAATTCAAGTCAAGGCTGCCATTCAGCTTCTAAGTCCTTCAAACTAAAAAAATACTAACTGCTAGATATTAAATGGCTAATCATTTAAAATATTTAATAACTTTAAATAGACATTTTATGCTGTACAATATAAAACATAAAAAGAGACTGAAAAGGAATATTTTCTCCACTTCCCTAAACTTTCAAGTTGAGTATTTACTTCTCTCTGCTTTTTGTGGAGGGTCCTCAGGTATTGAAATTTGAGAATCACTGATCTATACTGAAAAAGGCAATAGCAGGAATTTTGTTGGAGTGGGGAATGTGGCAGCCATGAAGATGTACTTTGTAACTAGAGTGAGCACAGCTGCTGAATCGTCCTGTGTTTTTGCATCTAAGCCGTGCTTCCCACGGGCTGCTCCTGGCCAGCACCTGAGCACAGGTGGGATACTCAGGCGTGTTCTTGGGAGACTCGGGGCTCTCTGACAGCCTCGCTGAACTTTCCCTCAACTGTACAGCGTTCCAGGAAGCTGCCACCCCACCTTTCTTCCCACTGGTCAGACTGGCATCGTGGTGTGATGGCTGTTCTGACCTCCTTCCTAGTTTCTCTCACAGGCATTTCCCCAGTGAAATCCATGTATATTTTACCCTATTTAAACACCTCTTGCCTTCTGCGTCTTGGAAGACCAACAAAGCGAGGTTGTTAGTAATACCAAAAATAGGGACTTCCCTGACGGTCCAGTGCTTAGGACTCTGCGCTTCCACTGCAGGGGACACGGGTTTGATCCCTGGTCCCGCAAGCCACGCAGCCCAGCAAAAAATAAATAAATAAAAAATGAAATGGCATCCATCATTGTAATGTCAACAGTTTTCATAAAAGCTTGCTATGTAGATTACATGAGCATTTCCGTAAATATTTGTTTTCTGCTTTTTTGGTTGTACACTGAAGATCTGTGTTCTTTAGAAATTTGGCAAGTCTAGAGAAGTTGGTACTTCTATAAGTCTGGCCTTTTTTACAGGTTCTCTAAATGTGCTAGCGGTTTCTTTTATTCAGTATTTAAGATAACTTGGCCCTTAGGAATCTTTGTCTTAATAGAGATTTAAACCTTTATGGTTTTCAGCCTGATCGTAAATGAAATACGTGCACAGACACTTGATTATATTGAGGCATCATTTTGTAAATTAGGGATTATTGCTGTATTTAGTGTAATTACACATGCTTTTTTTTTTTTTTTTTTTTTTTTAAGCTCTATATGAAAAGGCTGATATTAAGGTGCCTGAAGACAAGAAGAAACATCTCCTTATCGGTGTGTCCTCAGACCGAGGGCTTTGTGGTGCTATTCATTCCTCGATTGCTAAACACTTAAAGAGTGAGGTGGCCAATCTCACAGCAGCTGGGAAAGAAGTTAAGATTGTTGGAGTTGGTGATAAAATCAGGAGTATACTTCACAGGTAATTTAAGTATATATTGTTTATGTTTAAAAGGCTGCAAGAATGAATAAAGGGAAGTTTCTTTGATAGTTTATTTAAGCAAGGTGTCTTTGTTTTGTTACCATTTTATACACAGAGGTTTGGTTTGGGTTTGAATTTTTTTCCAGAATATAGTAGAATGGATAGATTTCCCCTGTTTTCTATTTATCTTTTGTCTTTCCTTCTTCCAGACCATAAATGGAATACAGTAGGAATATCAGAAGCTTATGGGTTCTCGTTTTTGGGGGCGTTTTTCTGTTTTTTAATGAGGACCCTGAGGAGCTCTCACAGCCTGGAAATGGCAAAAATGAATGACAGTTGACCAGGACTGGAAGGAGGGAAGTAAAGGCAGAGAGAAATGTAAGACAAGAAAGGCCTGATGTTAGTCCTTAAGTTCTTGGCAGGTGCTGAAGGAAAGGGACAATCATCATAACGTAGGGGCACCTTAATTCAGTGAACGCCCCCGGCCCCCCCCAAAAAAAGCTTGATCCATAGTGAGAGTGTTTTTTCCTTGTTCTCTGTTCTTTCAGCAGAAGTATTCTGTTAAACTATTTTATGTGACCTCTTCATTTTCTTGTAGGACTCATTCTAACCAGTTTCTGGTGACATTCAAAGAAGTGGGGAGAAAGCCCCCTACCTTTGGGGATGCATCGGTCATTGCCCTTGAACTGTTAAATTCTGGATATGAATTTGATGAAGGGTCTATCATCTTTAACCGATTCAGGCAAGAGAAATGTTGAAATCCAAGCTTTTTTATGTCTGTGTTCAGATTTCTCAATTAAGTAAATGTCTACTTAACAAGTTTAAAATTATACTTTTGGAATTTACATTTGCTTTTGCCATTCCTAGGTCTGTCATCTCCTACATGACAGAAGAAAAGCCCATCTTTTCCCTTGGTACCATTGCAAGTGCTGGTAAGTAGGTTTTGTATGACAAGTATTTTTCCTATAGAAAGGAGAGATTTGTACATTTTGGAAAACAGTGATTGTCAAGGTGGCTTTTTTTCAGCAGTAACAAAAATGCCGTTGGGCTGTTTCTCTCACCGTCTGTTAGTGGCTTCCATGAAATCATAAACATTTATTGTTTGACAACTCTTACTGCATTCTTTCATTAATTTAATAAATAAATATCCGTTGAAGGCCATCATTAGATATGATTTCTGTCCTTGGAGATTGAAGAACTTAGCTAGAATGATCTATTGGCTTTGCAATCTGTGTGTGGGAGCCCTCGCTAACCACAAAACAGACGCTCTGGAATAGAGATTTGAACACTATTCACAACTAGTATACGTTGAACAACTCGGTTCTCTTGTTTTGCTGTTTAAACAAAGTGATCATTGCTCAGTGATGCATCCTGGAAATAATACTCAGGAACTGATTTTATTTTCCCTTTCTGTATATTATATTTCTCCTGTTCTAGGTGTATAACTTTTACATTTTTAAAAATAAATCTATTTATTTTTTGGCTGCGTTGGGTCTTCATTGCTGCGAGTGGGCTTTCTCTAGTTGAGTCAGGCGGCAGCTACACTTCATTGCAGTGCATAGGCTTCTCAATGCGGTGGCTTCTCTTGTTGCGGAGCATGGGCTTAGTAGCTGTGGCTCATGGGCTCTAGAGCACAGGCTCAGTAGTTGTGGTGCCCGGGCTTAGTTGCTCCACGGCATGTGGGATCTTCCCGGACCAGGGCTCGAACCTGTGTCCCCTGCCTTGGCAGGTGAATTCTTAACCACTGCTCCACCAGGGAAGTCCCTATAACTTTTACATTTTAATGTCTTAGAAGTTGGGATGCTTCTACCAGTCTATGGCATGTCTTTTTTTTTTTTTTTTTTTTTTTGCGGTACGCGGGCCTCTCACTGTTGTGGCCTCTCCCGTTGCGGAGCACAGGCTTCGGACGCGCAGGCTCAGCGGCCATGGCTCGCGGGCCCAGCCGCTCCGCGGCATGTGGGATCTTCCCGGACCGGGGCACGAACCCTTGTCCCCTGCATCGGCAGGCGGACTCCCAACCGCTGCACCACCAGGGAAGCCCTGGCATGTCATTTTTAATTAGCTGTGTTATTTTCTTTCTTCATGGTACATAAAATAGGAGTTAGAATCCACCACATCTTAAATTTGATGAAATCCAGTACTGTCTCAGCACTTTACACTAATGAATGAAGTTTGAAGTCTGCTGCTATGTTTCCACTGCCTAATTACTAAAACCCACAGCAGCCTCTTAACTCTTCCTCTCTTCCACATTCTCAAAAAAGCTTTTCCTCCCTTATTTTCCTGACACTTTCAGATTTCCCCAATAATCAAATGGGATTTTTATATTACACTATACGAGTCTCAGTTCTTTCCTTAATTTCTTTATTGAAAAACGCAGTCACTGACTGTTGGGTGGCTTTGTGCCCAGCACGCTGCTAGAGACCATCCAAAGGATTTGTATCTGTGAAATGTGGTGCTGTTACTTTAAATGTGGACTTCTTGAGTTTTATGAAGTTAAGCCTTTGAAGTAGAATATCAAATGCTTTGTTTACACATCATATTTTGCTGAAAATCTGCAATTATCTGTAGTATGGAAATAGATGAAGCTTTTAGAACTGAGTCCTTGAACCAATCTTACATTGACTTCTCTGTAACTATAAAGAGTTTTTATACTAGGAAGCTCTCTTGATTAAATCAGTCTTTGTGCTGTATCACTTCAGAGAAATCCATGGCTTGTTTTAACAGAGAGCATGAGTATCTATGATGATATTGATGCTGATGTGCTGCAGAATTACCAAGAATACAACCTGGCCAACATCATCTACTACTCTCTGAAGGAATCCACCACGAGTGAGCAGAGTGCCAGGATGACGGCCATGGACAATGCCAGCAAGAATGCTTGTAAGTGCTGAGCAGGTTCCTGAGAGAGTTCCCTTGCGGAAAGCAGCGTGAAGACCCTCACGTCAAAAGGCATTAGCGATTCTGGAAGTGGACCAGGAAGCAGGAGAGCTTGGGTCTAGTCCTGGGCTCTGCCACCGATTCTGTGAGGATAGAAAAATTATATTCTCTGCCTTAAAGGACGTAATATCTTACTTGGTACGCAGTAAGTGTGCAGGTACTTTGAAAACGTATCTCGTGGAAGAAACAAAAATACCTTCATAAAATTTTTTGAGTGGCCAGTTTGGGTACCCAAAAGGAAACAGAATCTTATTTTTGAATTAAGCAACACACGTCTATAAATGAGTTAGTGAAAAAGGTATTCTTTTCTAGTTTTAGATCTTCTTCTCTAATCTTTTGTTTTGTTTGTAGCTGAGATGATTGACAAATTGACTTTGACATTCAATCGCACCCGCCAAGCTGTCATCACCAAGGAGCTGATTGAAATCATCTCCGGTGCTGCGGCTCTGTAAGTAACCGTGCGTCACCCTCAGACTCCTTGTCTCATCTGTGCCTGCTAGCTTAACCTTTGCATGTTGAAGTTTTCCGTTTTTTGTCTGTTAAAGATGAAATGATCCATTGCTTATCTTGTTTCCTTAATCGTAGAACATAAAGTTTGATGAAAATGAGATCTCTGGTGTATTTTGATTGTTTCAGCTGAAATATTCAGGCTTAGTTTCTTTTTTAGAAATTAGTATATTGCTAGCTTTCACTTTCTCTGAGTTTTAGGAATAAGGATGTGAATAATTCAGTGTCATTTATAAAATCTGTCTTTGAAACTTAAAATATTATAAATCAGGCTTACTGAGTTACAGGACTGGTTTGGGGTTTGTTTTTGTATAAATCTGCAGATCACTGAATGGTAGTAAGGTCCAGGAATTTTTAAACTAAGTTTTCTGTATCAGTACTGTCTTACAGTAGTTCTTAAAATACCTCTTTCATCAAGAAAATGTCCTCCGCAACAGGAGAGGCCACAACAGTGAGAGGCCCGCGTAACACACACACAAAAAACAAAAAACAAGAAAAGGGCTTCCCTGGTGGCGCAGTGGTTGAGAGTCCGCCTGCCGATGCAGGGGAGACGGGTTCGTGCCCCAGTCCGGGAGGATCCCACATGCTGCGGAGCGGCTGGGCCCATGAGCCATGGCCGCTGAGCCTGCATATCCGGAGCCTGTGCTCCACAACGGGAGAGGCCACAACAGTGAGAGGCCAGTGTACCGCAAAAAAAAAAAAAGTCTTGGTTGTCTAGCTAGATATGTTAATGTTTGTGAAACCACAGTTACGATAATGGGAATTCTGTTTTAAAAATTATTAAATTGAACACCCATTATATGCCTCATACAGTGCCAGGCACGGTGTTAAAGGATGTGATCCTTTCTTCCAAGGCATTTACGTGCTAATAGGATAAGAAAAAATGCAGATAATTGTGCTGAAAGATAAAATGTGTCATAAATTATCTTTGACCCATTCTCCCTCACCTCCTGCTAATTAGTCACCAGGTTCTGTAAATTTTACCTTCTAAATATCCCTTGACCCTTTCCCCTTTATGCCCTCTTCATGCAGATCCTTGTCATTTCTCTCCAAATTAAAAAATATATTTTTTGAGTGGCACATGTTTTTTTCCCTGAAATGCCATCCTTCCCCTGCACCCTTGATTGTACATCTGACTCTGTTTATCCTTCCTAACGGAGCTGGGGTAATCCTTTCTTCCAGAAATCCCCCCTTCTTGGTTTGAGTGGGGCAGCCTCCTGTGCTTCCCTTCATCATAGCACTTACCCTGTTTTACTAGGAATTCCCCTTTTGTTTGTCTACGTCCTCCTTTGGCTTGGGACAGGGAGTGTCTCATTCAGTCTTGTAGCCCCATCACCTGGCACATACTTCCTCAGTAAATATTTGTAGAGTGAATGAATGACGTGCCATGAATATATATATATATATATATATATATATATAATTTATTTATTTGTTTTTATTTTTGGCCGTGTTGGGTCTTTGTTGCTGTGCACGGGCTTTCTCTAGTTGCAGTGAGCTGGGGCTACTCTTCGTTGCGGTACACGGGCTTCTCATTGTCGTGGCTTCACTTGTTGCAGAACATGGGCTCTAGAGTGTAGGCTCAGTAGTTGTGGCGCACGGGCTTAGTTGCTCCACGGTATGTGGGATCTTCCCAGGCCAAGGATCGAACCCCTGTCGCCTGCATTGGCAGGCGGATTCTTAACCACTGCGCCACCAGGGAAGCCTGCCATGAATATATTAAGACCTGGAAGTTCAGCAGAGAGAGAAGTAACATTTTATTGGGTATGTGAAAACGTGAATCCAGGTTTAAGAATCAGGGAAAGCTTTATCACTATGATGACATTTAAGTTGGTCCTTTTGTCTCTGGAGGGTAGAAATGGGCAGATGCCAGAGACACAAATAAACTGGTTGAGACTGTTTTATAAGTGTTGTTTGGATCCAGCAGCCTTCCTTCTCTTATTTTGCTTTCAAGCGTGAGTTTAAGACTAATCCATCTCTCAGCCTGGTCACTACTGCTCTATTAACATCAGAGTCCAGTGCAGTGATGAGCGGCCCTGCCATTTACCGGCTTGATAGACGTGGTTAAGATAGTCTCCCTGCAACGCAGTTGTTCTCTATGACATGGGGGCTAATACAGGGATTAAATAAGTGTATTATTCATGTCCTCCTTGCTGTACTTCCTACTGCTGGAGCCACGCCGACTTCTTCGGTGGCGTGCACACAGAGGCCTGGGGGAAAGTTTTGACTGCGCTCTCAAGGTCCGGGAGCTGTGAGATGTGGAGAGCCAGGGAAAGAGGAATGAATGCTTAGAATAGACGGAGGCTACAGCCTCTGCAGAATTGAGGACCAGGCTCTTTCTTGATTAGGAACGCGGGGACTTGGCTGAAAAGTAGCAAAAGGAGAGAAATGAGGAGAGGGAGATAGGGACATGAAGACCAAGAATTTTTAAAAGAACTCAAATAACTGCAAATTGACTAGTTTTCGCTTTCTAGAAAGGCAGTCTAAATCCTTTATTGCAAGTTAGCTGTGTAGCCCCAGGGTGGATTATTTATATGAATGGACTTGCATGCTCTGTAACCTGTCAGCTCTTCTGCTTAAAGCCTTTAATACAAACACATTTGGCTCTTTGGTAACAATATAAAAGGCATGAATAAAGCATAATATTTGAGGTACCAAATATTTAGTTGCTAGCCTAAAATTTTTTAATATATTGTATGCTATTTATAGAAAAGTTATGGTTTACAGTATGCTTTCATAGTCCTGCCTACTTGCATGAACATGGTTTTATTGCTTCTAACCAGATTAAAGTCTATGGCCTTTTATAACAATCATTGAATCTGTTTTAAGGGAATATTTTGGTAAGTATTTATGTGATATACTCAAGGTAGTGAGTGAGGAAGTGGGCTTTTTTAGTCAGAAATTGTAAATGATTAACCAGCATGGATTGTTTCTTGACCTACTTGTTTTGTGCTTGTCTTTTTCTTCTAATATAATAACCCAGGGAGTAATGAAATTCGAGTTTCATCCTCAGACAAGAGGTAAAGTGGTAATATTTCACACACTCTCCCCTACCCTGTCAGAAAAGAAACCCAGTCAGATGGAATTGAAGGTAATTCAGCAACAGTGAAACTGATTCCCTGAGAGATGAGATGGCCAGGCCGTTAGAGCAGCAGCCAGCTTGTGGGAGTATGTGGGTGGTGCTAGTGGGCTTTTTTTTTTTTCTTTCTTAGATATATTAAATAAACTGTAAGGATAAAGAATTAGCATTCTTGGGACCTCTCTGGTGGTCCAGTGGTTGGGACTCCACGCTTCCACTGCGGGGGACACGGACTTGATCCCTGGTCAGGGAACTAGGATCTCACATGGCTCGTGGTGCGGCCAAAAAGGAAAAAAAAAAAAAAAAAGAAAAAAGAATTAGCATGCTTTTGAGTTCTTAAATACAGGCTGGTGAGGAGCAGTGGCTCTCAAACTTCCTGGTCTCAGAATGCTTTGATATCTGACTTCACACAGGATAGCTCGGTTCTCTCCATTTCTATATTCATTCTGTTCTGATATTGCATGTCACATAGGCTCTGGAAAACTCTGCCATGTGCACCTGAGAATGAGAATAAAATAGGCAAATGACATTGTTATAATAATAGTTTTGCCCTCACGGACCCCGTGAAAGGGTCACCAGGCCAAAATTTGAGAACCACTGGTGTAGAGTAGCATTTTATTATGTAGAGTCAGTTCTTTAAGTCCCACTGAAATATGTATTATCTCTTGACATGTTTATTTTTCAAAAAAACATTTTTTTTTATTTGTTCTGTACTTTTATTTTTCAGGTAAAGAGGATTCAGCCAGCTGATTTTGTTTTTAGCTTACTGCTGTCCTTGTCAGAAGAAATTGTTGGTCCATTGTTTAAATTAGTAAAGACAGGGAGATATTTGTAAATTATCTTACAATAAATGACTCACCATAAGAAAATCACTGTCTTTTCTTATTATATAAGAACAGCAGTTTTCCAAATGAGATCTTAAAACACTTAAAAATATTAACATGCTACTATTAAGAAGATAGTTGAAGGCTTCCCTGGTGGCGCAGTGGTTGAGAGTCTGCCTGCCAATGCAGGGGACACGGGTTTGAGCCCTGGTCTGGGAAGATCCCACATGCCGCGGAGCAACTGGGCCCATGAGCCACAATTACTGAGCCTGTGCATCTGGAGCCTGGGCTCCGCAACAAGAGAAGCCGCGATAGTGAGAGGCCCGCGCACCATGATGAAGAGTGGCCCCTGCTTGCCACAACTAGAGAAAGCCCTCGCACAGAAACAAAGACCCAACATAGCCATAAATAAATTAATTTTTTAAAAATTATTTTGAAAAAGATAGTTGAAGAGGCTCCTCTGATTTTCTGGTTGCCTAACAGCCATGGAAAGCCTGGCCTCTGTGGGGTCAGATTGGAAGGAAGAGGCACCAGGCCACAACCCCAGCCCAGGCACCCAAGCGCCACACCTTCATAGAACAGCCAGCACAGGGAAGCAATCGCGCTGTCCAGGTCCTCTGCTGTTTCTCACATGCACGGTGTAGAATTTCAGGCATATACTAAATCTAAATAAATTTTTTTTAATCTTTTCCAAGGACTGAGAAACATTTCAGTAGGATATGTACTCCATATTCGCATTTAGATAACCATTAAGATTGGGCACGTGAGCTATTCCACACAGCGAGTTGGCCATGCCAAAGTGTCAAGGTTTTTTCCTATTTATTTAAAAGAGGACTTAGGGTTTTTTGGTTTTTTTTTTTTTGCGGTACGCGGGCCTCTCACTGCTGTGGCCTCTCCCGTTGCAGAGCACAGGCTCCGGATGCGCAGGCTCATAGGCCATGGCTCACAGGCCCAGCCGCTCCGTGGCATGTGGGATCTTCCCAGACCAGGGCACAAACCCGTGTCCCCCTGCATTGGCAGGCAGACTCTCAACCACTGCGCCACCAGGGAAGCCCGACTTATGGGTTTTTATTGCAAAAGTAGTATAGGAATTACAAAAAACTAGAACTATAAAAAAATACAAAACCCATTCTCACTTAACACTTTATATTACTCTTTTAAAAAACATTAAATACATGCATATGCTATTATTTTACCAATAACTTCATAAAAATGAAAAATAAGTAATATAAAAATGGATTAGCAACCACAAACCTGTAAAGGGCAGTGTTGCCACTTTAAGAAGGCAGCCAGGGAAAGATAAACTGAACAGAATCTCAGGGTCATTTTCTAGCTTTCCTGAAATGTTGCAAGAGGCATTTTGATTTCTGAGCCTTTGTGACATTTTTCTGTGAAAGCTCATAGGTCTTTACCTGTGTTGCTCTGAAATGTCACAAGGATAATTGTTAATAAACATCCTTGGGGAAGTCTTTGCACACTTGGATGAGTACTTCTGTGTTCTTAAATTTTGGAAGTGGGATCGATGACTCAAACTGTACATTTTCTAATTTAATAGACACTGCCAAATGGCTCTCAAAACAGATTGTAAATTTGTGCTAACTGTATAAAATTGATTTCCTCTACTCGCTGAGACTTTGTCTGCCTTTTAATCTTTAATGATCTGATGGGTGAAAAAACACTACTCATTCATTGCCCATTTTTTAAGTGAGTTTTTCTCTTTTTTCTCATTGAAACATAAGAGTTCTTTGCATATGAGTGACATCAGCTCATTTGTGTTGCAAATTAATTTGTGTTAGAAAGTTTGCACTTCCACTTCTTTCTTGCAGATGCAGCATGGGGTCTTGAGAAATAAAACTAAACAAGGATTTAACTTTACCAGCCACACAAGTGTTTGATGCATAGAGCAGTGGTTAAGAGCATAAACTTGGGGCAAACTGGGTTGGAATCCCAGTTCAGCCCTTACCAGCTGTGTGACATTGGGCAAGTTACTTAATCTTTCAGTTTTATCATCTGTAAAATGATTAAAATAGTACTTAACCTCATAGAGTTGTTATGAGGACTAAATAAATCAATATTTGAAAAATACTTAGAAACTGATGTGGGACGAATGCTGTATCTGTGATTAAATGTTGCCTGATCTACGTAAGTGACCATCGGTTCAATATCGTGTTTCTGATGTTTGTGTGTGAGCACTCTTAAATTCTGAAGCTACGGTGGTAATAATTACACTTCCCTATAGGAGCTTACAGTCTGGAGCAAAGACAAGCAAATAATGAAGAAAAACGTGGTATGGTTTTTTGGTAAACTGTTACTGAAGTATAGTATATGTATAAAAGAAGGCATAATTCGTAAGCTTATGCCTCAGGAAAATTTGCAAAGTGTAAACACTCTATCTACAATCTAGATGAAGATCTAAAAGGTCCTGTCGTTACAGAAGCCTCCCTTGTGTCCCTGCCCTTTTTGTTATCTCCACAGAAGTACCCACAATCATGACTTCTATCACCATAGATGTGTTCTGATTGTTTTTGAAATTTAAGTAAACAGAATCATACAGATGAAGCCTTTGGGGTCTGCTTTTTCTTAAAATTCAACATTATGTCTGGGAGATTTCACTCACATTTGTAGAGCAGTTTTTTTCATTGTTTTATGTTACCACACATGTTAAATATCTTAGAGTTTAGTAATTCTGTTGATGGACGTTTAGGTTATTTCCAGCTTGGAACAATTATAAATGCTTCTCTAAATTTTCTGTGCACCTCTCGGTTTAAATTTGAAAGAATTTCTGTTATGTACATACCTAGCAGTGGGATTGCTTGGCCATAGGTTCTGTAAATGTTCTGCTTTGGCACTGCCAAACACTTTCACAGAGTGGATGTATTGATACCAATTGATACTCTTTGGCAGTTGTCTACATCCTCATCAACACTAGGTATTGTCACCCTTTTTCATTTTGCCATCCAGGTAGGAGTGTAGTGTTATTAATATAATAATACGTTTAACTTGCATTTCACTGATGGCCAATGAGTGGGGTTAATCATGCATATTGGTGGTTTGGAGCTTAGATATTCTCTTTCCAAAAGTTTCTGAGCACTGTGTGTGTGATTTTTGCTTGTTTTCTAATTGAACATTCTATTGAGATAAGTATAGATTCACATGCAGTTGTATGAAATAATATAGAGCGATCCCTTGTACAGTTGCCTCAATTCCCCTCAATGGGGGCTTCCCTGGCGGTCCAGTGGTTAAGACTCTGTGCTTCCACTGCAGGTGGAGCAGCCAAAAAAATAAGTAAAAATAAATTCCCCCAATGGTAATATTTTACAAAACTATAACATCACAACCAGGATATTGACATTGATAGAATCCAAAAATCTCATTCAGATGTCCCCAGTTTTGCTTAGAGTTGAGAATCTGAACTCATAAGGACAACACTTGTTTAGATAACCTAGGAAAATGGGAGGGGGGAGAATAGTAGCTTAAAATGTTGGGTTAGATTCCCTGAATTCGCTTTTTTTTTTTTGTGGTATGCGGGCCTCACTGCTGTGGCCTCTCCCGTTGCGGAGCACAGGCCCAGCGGCCATGGCTCACGGGCCCAGCCGCTCCGCGGCATGTGGGATCTTCCCGGACCGGGGCACGAACCTGTGTCCCCTGCATCGGCAGGCGGACTCTCAACCACTGCGCCACCAGGGAAGCCCCCTGAATTCGCTTTTTAAAAAAAGAAAGAAAAAAGCCCTAGAATGGCTAAGATAGAGATGATTATATCAAATATGGACTTAAGTCCCATACATATACATGCTGAGAGTTTAAATCAGGATAAACACCTTGAAAAACTGGTCGGCAGTATCTGTTGAAGTTGAACATTTGTATAGCGAATGATCAACGATCTAAAATATATACTCATCAGAAATGCATGCAGTCACATGGACAAGATATTCATAGCAGCGCTGTTCTTAGTTCAGATAACCATGCTTTGAAAAGGGGAAAGAAAGATTTACTTAAAATGTCATGGTAATTAAGATAGTGTGGTGGTGGCTCAAGGATAGAAAAATAGACTAATGGAACACAATAGACTAGAAACAAATACGTATACAGCCACCTGATTTATGAGTCACTGTAATTCAATGTGGAAAAGAATATTTCCAGTAAATGCTGCAGGATCAGCTGGATAGCTCTATAGGAAAAATCCCTGATCCTTATCTCATAGCATACACAATTTTAATTTGAGACCGATCATAGATATAAAAGGTATAATACAGCTTTTTGAAGAAAATAGGAGAAAGGCTTCATGATACTGGGAATCGCAAAGATTTTTTAAACATGACTCAAAAAGAACTAATCGTTTAGGGAATTCCCTGGCGGTCCAGTGTCTTAGTGCTTTCACTGTCACGGGCCGGGTTTAATCCCTGGTCGGGGAACTAAGATCCCACAAGCCACCCAGTGTGGGCAAAAAATAATCATTTGAAAAACATTGATAATTGGGCTTTATTAAAATTAATTATCAAACGACTGAGGGAAGATATTTACAATACAAATAAAGCTTGTATATAGAGTGTATGTTTTCTTAAACATCCACAAATCAGTAAGAAGACAGAAAATCCAATTCTAAAAAATGAGCTTGGGACTGCCCTGGTGGCGTAGTGGTTAAGAATCCGCCTGCCGGGCTTACCTGGTGGCGCAGTGGTTGAGAATCCGCCTGCCGATGCAGGGGACTTGGGTTCGTGCCCCGGTCCGGGAAGATCCCACATGCCGCGGAGAGGCTGGGCCTGTGAGCCATGGCCGCTGAGCCTGCGTATCCGGAGCCTGTGCTCCGCAACGGGAGAGACCACAACAGTGAGAGGCCCGCGTACCGGAAAAAAAAAAAAAAAAAAAAAAAGAATCCGCCTGCCAATGCAGGGAACATGGGTTCGAGCCCTGGTCCGGGAAGATCCCACATGCTGCAGAGAAACAGCCCGTGCGCCACATGAGCCTGCACTCTAGAGCCCATGAGCTACAAGTACTGAGCCCTTGTGCCACAACTACTGAAGCCCACGTGCCTAGAGCCTCTGCTCCGCAACAACAGAAGCCACCGCAATAAGCCCACGCACCACGACAAAGAGAAGCCCCCGTTTGCCATGACTAGCGAAGATCTGCACGCAGCAACGAACACCCAACATAGCCAAAAATAAATAAATAAATACATTTTAAAAATGAGTTTGAACTACTAATAGACAGTAACAAATGAATTTCCAGGGAATTATGCTGAAAAAAAATTCTGAATATATACTATATGATTCCATGTATATAATGGTTTTTATGTGACAAAATTTTAGAAATGGAGAACAGATTAGGGGTTGCCTGGGATTACAGACTGGGGTAGGGGAGTTAATAGGAAAGCTGGTATGGTTATAAAAGGGCAATGGGCACAGATCAAAGTGCTCAGGATACTGAATGTGGTGGTAGATTCTTTTTTTAAATCTATATAGGTAAAAAAATCACAAACATATACACACATAAATGAGTATAAGGAAAGCTGGGGACATCTGAATGAGATGTGTGGAAGGTTATAATTGGTAAGCATGTAGCCCAGTTTGGGTGAAGATGACCAGACTGAAAAGGCATCCTAGCCTGGAGGAGGCGAGGTTTAAACTAGCTCACCAACCGAAGGAGCAATAACCAACAGAAATTAAACGACTGGGGTGACATAAATCTGGAAAGGTGATCTGAGGCAAGACCGAGCACCCGTGCTACGCAGTTGAGACCCATAGAAAGGAGTCCTACAAAGCAAGCTGGAAAGTCTCCCCCCAGGTCACACCCCTCCTCCTTTGCTAAGCATCAGATCCATGCAATAACAATGACAAATGCTTGCATTAGTAAGGTTTACTACATAACATTTCTGAGACCTGTCTAGAGAGTATCTGAAGGGCTAGACATGTTCATTTTAATATTCCGAGATTGGGTTTCCATTGTTATAACTTCTTTTTTGTAATAATTTGTCCTTTAATGAACATTTGTTTCTCTTACTATTTAATATGGGATATTTGCCACTTTCAGAAACATTATTATTACTATTGTTATCGCTGGAAACTCTAAGTTAAGTTTGAAAACTGCAGTTCTGAGCCCCTGGCAACGCCAGCTGAATAAAAAGTGATGCCATTGCTGCGTGGGGGCCCACAGTCCTCACCTAGAAGACCCATTCTCTGCACCGAGACTGAAGCCAGAAAATGAGCCATGGTGGGCCCCCAGTTAGGGTGGGGTCACGGGAGGCCAATAAATGGAGCCTTGGCCCAGGTCCGGCTCACACTGGGTTCCCTGGATTGAGGGGCCCGCTGAGGGTCAATTCCCTGATTCCTGAATATGTAAGTAGAACACACATATGGGGAAGTTGGTACAATCCCCACGCTGGTTCCTTGGCCTCTGGGGTAAGAACTATGGCCGTGGGAAGGCTGAGCACAAACTTTTGAGATTGGCCCTCCAGCTTGGGGAAGGCGCAGGGGGGAGGGGGAGGCAGAAATCAGGGCACCCTTAAAGACCTGAAGAATGCAGGGGTTGGGGGAGGGGCAAGATAGGGAAAAGGGATTCGGAGGTACAAACTTGGATGTAATATACAGCACAGAGAATATAGCCAATATTTTATAAATAATAACTGATGCCCAGTGTGACAGTGTTATAAGGTGGGGCCTTTGGGAAGCAATCAGGTAATGAGGGTGAAGCCCTTATTAATGGGATTAATGCTTTAAATAAAAGAGATCCCACAGAGCTCCCTAGCCCCTCCCACCTTGTGAGGATACAACCTGAGAAATCTGTGCCCCTGGAGAGGGCTCTCACATGACCGTGCTGCACCCTGATCTCAGACTTCCAGCCTCCAGAACTGTGAGAAATAAATGTCTGTTGATAAGTTACCCAGGCTGAGTTATGGCAGCCAGAAGGAACTAAGACAGTACACACTACCATAACGCACTGCTCAGGATTAAAGGCTTCAGTGTTGTGTGGAATTGCCCCTGGTGCACTCAGCTCCTTCGCCCGAGATCACACACCCTTTCCAGGAAAGCCCTCAGGCAATGACTTACCAACAAGGGTCCAGCCCCCTTGTCCCAACTCAGGACAGAGGTGATAGGCCATCCCCCAGTTACAGCTCCCTATGGGATTGCCTGAGGCCCTCCTTGAAAATGCAGTGCCAGCCCCTTCCCTTGCACAGGTGTGGATCTCAGCAGCACTCAATAAACCTGCAGGTTGATCTCCACCTCAGAACTGGAGAACTGAATCTGCTGCGACACATGGTTATGTAGGGGAATGTCCTTGTCTGGGTATATACATGCTGAATTGTTTCTGGGTTAAATGTCACGAAGTTTGCAACTTATTTTCAAACTGTTCTGGAAAAAAAAAAAAGTGTGTGTGTGTGTGTGTGTATGTATACATAGTAAATGTGGCAAAATAGTCAATATTAACAATTGGTGAATCTAGGTTAAGTGTGTACCTGTGTTTATACTTGTTTCAACTTTTCTGTAGGTTTGAAATTTTCCAAAATAAAAGATTAAGGGGTAAAACACACACACAGAGGCAATATAAGAGATGTAAAAGAAGCCTCCAGACCTATTGGAACAGTAGAGAGCAGGGTGTTGTGAGATCCAAGGTACAAGAGTTTCAAAATTAAGGTAGTGTTCAACATTATCAAATGGCTACAAAATGGTCAAGCAAGTCTAGGACTGAAAAGTGTCCCCCAGATTTAGCATCTAGAAGGTCCCTGATAATCTTGAGGACAGAAGTGTCAGTGGAGAAAATATTATAGGCACCCTGCCACCTAGTACCTTGCTCCTTGTCTACAGATTGTCATTTAGTGGAAGAATCATATTTTCCATTTTACTGGGTTTCTGGGACTTCAAAAAAATTGAATATTATGTTCAAAGTTCTGGAATGGTCCCTATAAGGAAAACGTAGAGCCATGCAGCAACTCACAGTTTATTAGAGAAGCATGTAAACTCAAATACCACTGTGATAGGTGCAAGAAGAGGGGAACACAGGAGAGAGAGGAGGGGAAGGGAGGAACACTCCAGAAGCTTTTAGAAGAAAAAAGCACAAAAGGATAGACTGAGTAGGTGAGCCACTGCAACCTGGCTACCCATAGGCTGAATCTGGCTTAACCGTGGGATTAGTTTGGCTTGCAAATTAAAATTTAAAAAATGTATTTCCAATAGTTAAAAATATTGATCGAGCTATTGATCACAAAATCTCGGTGTCCCGCATCTGGTTAAGATCTGGCAACACTTGGCTGGAGTGAGGAGAAGACTGGGGCAGGCAACAGTTCTCCACACAGACTGCTTCGCTGAGTTAAGGACTTTCCGCAGGCAACTGAGTCCTTCCTTTGACAGATCCCAGAGGCTGGTGAAGGGCACATCGGCAAACTCTTGCCCACAAGCATGCCACCCGTTTTTGTAAATAAAGTTTTATTGAAACCAGGGCTGGGATTAGAAAGAAGTCAGTGAGGCCGGAATTCGGGGGCAGTGGTTGGATTTTTTTAAAATTGTATTAAAATATTATTGATCTTGATTACGTTTTCTGCTGCCCCCGTAAGTTTTGCCCGGAGGTCAGTGCCACGCTGGCCACACCCTGCACCCCGCCCTATTGTGAAGGGTTTTGAATGGCATGCTTAACAGCTTGGACCTGATTTAATCTATACAATGGTAAGCAGCTCTTTTTTTTTTTTTTTTTTTTTTTTTTTAGCAGAGGCAAGCAGAGGATTAGATCCGAGTCTGGGAGAGTCCTTAAGTTTCCACGCCCCAAATACCACCCCTGCACTCACAGCCTCTCAGGTTCCCACTCTTCTCTAACACCCTCATTTCAGTTTCTTATCCAGGCTCGCTCTTCGGCCCCTGAACCACTGACGTCCCCTCCTCCTTCTTCTGCGAGCGAGCACCCCGGGAAGGCTCCAAGCACCTGCCTCCTCCGGCGCATCCTCCACAGGCGCTCCGAGCTGCCGTTTCCGGCATCCTTCCAGGCCCGAGAGTCGATGCCGGGACCACCGCTCTGCTCCAACGGGGCGGAGCTTCCTCATCGGCGCGCTCCGCACTCGGCTAGTGCTGCCTCCCCCCGGCGACCATCCAGCGGGAGGCGGAGCGAGTCCAAAATGGCGGCTCTCAGGCTGGCGCGCTCCGTGCTGCTGAGGCTTTGAGGTGGTCGCCGGGGGTCGGGGGGGACGATTTCCCCGCCGCGGGGGCCCTAGAGGATGAATCAGGGGCTCTTCTAAGGTTAGGCGGCGGGGGTGGAGAGAAGTGGCAGCAAGGACTGCAGTGGAGTCCACGGAGCGGGATGTGCGAGAGTTACTCCAGGTCGTTGTTGAGGGTCTCGGTGGCGCAGATCTGCCAGGCGCTGGGCTGGGACTCGGTGCAACTGAGCGCCTGCCACCTCCTCACGGACGTGCTGCAGCGCTACCTGCAGCAGCTGGGACGGGGCTGCCACCGGTACTCTGAGCTGTGTGAGTACCGGGCTGGGTGCGGGAGGGCTGCCTCTGGCCAGTCACGGGTGACACCTTCTCCTTCCCCTTCGCTCTACCGGCGTCCAGGAGGTGTTGGTCCTTCACCCCCACCCCGCGATTGGGTGTCTTCTCGGCCCCTGACGCCCCTCCGCTTCCACTGTCCCTGGAAACTCGAGTCATCCCTTTGGTCCCTCTTCGTCAGCCGCTAACTTATCCCGCCCGTAGCCCGAGCCCTGTCCCCGCTCCCAGCTCCACAGCCTCTGCCCTCCTCTGTGATCTGATCATCAGTCTTAATCATCGTCTACTTTTGGCTGCGTGTAGAACCACCTCCAGAATGTCTTACAGCCTCTGTTACTTTGGTCTTTTTCCTCCCTTGCCCGCAAACTACTACAACTAGTTGTCACAGGCGCTCCGTCTACCGGCCGTTTCTTACAAGCCTGGCCATTCTTCAGCTCCTGACAACACATACTCGTTGACAGCTCTGCTCCGTTAGGGACACTGCCTCTTCTTTCTGTATGTGTTCGTTTCATAGATAGCATCTTTGCTTACTCCTTCCCAAGGCCGACTTAGTCGGTTTCACTTAGATTAACTGTGGCTTACGTCTCAGCCACCCATTGATTTCCTCCTCTTCTATATTATATGTCAGTGGTTATCAAAGTGTGGTAGAGGGATCTTCGGCAATTTACAAGGCTCCCCAGGTCATCTGGGCTACAGTACATGGTTTTTAAGCGAATGTCTGCAAGTATCTATAGCTGGTGGCATTTACTAAGTTGGAATATTTAGTAGAAACAGCACATCATCTCATTGATGGGAAGTCTGTGTGTGCAGAGGGGGAACTACCCCTCATTTAAGTTTCGGGGCATTATTTTCCAGGTGTTAAACTGGAAAACTGGGTGAAGTGTTTCATAGGATATTTTTTGTTAAAGAGGTTGCTCCACTGAAAAGGTGAGACCCATGAACACACTTTATTCCTTAGGCCCCAAATTCCATTCCAGCGCCATAGTGCTGCCAGAATAATCTGTTAATCTCTCCATCATGCAAATCTGGTTTTGTCATTCTTAAGGATATTTCAGTTGGCTACAGGCTTTAAAATCTAAGCTCTCAAGCAACACACACTTCCCTTTGTGAGCTAGTATTTTTCTTATCTTCTTGCCATTCTGTCATCCTAAATCTGCAACCATGCTGAGCTACCTGCCTTTTCCGAAACACTTTAAGCCATCCATTCCTGCATGCATGCTGTTTCCTAGCGTGTCCTTGGCCCCCTGGTCCACCAGTAGTACGACTTCTAGTTTGAGATTCACTTATCACTTGCTTTAGCAGACTCATGATATCTGTTCTCCTAATTCTGTGCATATTTCTGCTATGTTATTGAACACCTTGTTTTGTAATCATCTGTGTATATCTCTCACCCTCCCCTCTTCCTTCCCCAGCAGACAAATTTATTATATTTGTATTCTGTAACCTAGTACAGTGCCATAATAGAATAGGCACCCAGGAAATATTTGTTGAATAAATAAGTGAACTGATAATCTACCACCATAATAACTATTTAGTCATTTCACCTTTTGAGTTTTAAAAATGTGTATTTTTAGGCAGCTTGATTTCATGGATACTTCTAATCTGAATTTGGAACTGCTGAGTAGCTCTCATTCATCTTGATCTTAAAAGTACACCACCAGCACACCGCTGTCTGCTTTTACTTCTCTTCCCTCTATCCTCCCTTCTGGTGCTTGACTATACTGTTACAGCATGCGTAGTCCAGGTTATATTTTTGCTACCAAGTTCCCTAAATGAGGACAGATGTTCTGTACCTTTAGGTAATCAGAATAACCCTGAATAAATAGTTACTGTTCCTGCCTTATACATGGAACCAGACAGGTGCTGGCACTCCAAGCAACCAGGTATTCTGGAGTCATCGGGTGATCCCTGTTTTGTGTTAATGTGAACCTCGATAATAAACCAATTTCTGTAATGATTTTCTTGCTTTTAGTGAGAATAAGATGATCGGGTTCATTATGCTCCATTGTGGTTTGGTGACTTTTTGAAAATGCTAATTCCTGGTATACTTATTAGTCATACACTATTTTTTTTTTTTTTTTTTTTTTTTTGTGGCACGCGGGCCTCTCACTGTTGTGGCCTCTCCCGTTGCGGAGCACAGACTCCGGACGCGCAGGTTCAGCGGCCATGGCTCACGGGCCCAGCCGCTCCGCGGCATGTGGGATCTTCCCGGACCGGGGCACGAACCTGTGTCCCCTGCATCAGCAGGCAGACTCTCAACCACTGCGCCACCAGGGAAGCCCCATAGACTTAAAAATATTCTTTTCTCTACACAATTCTTATTTTGAACCGGAATACTGTAACATCAGGTCACCACTATGCAATCTTGTATTCTGTTTCTTTATTTCCTTTGTCTTTCTGACGCACGTTTATTGAGCACCACTTATGATCTGAGTCCTGTGCTACATGTCGGAGACATAGGATTACTTAGGCACAATCCCTGCCCGTAAGATGTGTAAAAGGGTGTCAAAATGTCAGTAAAAACAAACTGATGGTATTTGTTCCTTTTAAAAAAAAATGCTCTAAAGTTAAAGCAAGTATCAGAAGTTACTATCAATTCAGCACATAATGCATTTGAAAATTTCCCTAAGATAAACGATTTGCCAGAGCATTCAGAGGCAGAAGTTTCTGTAAGCATTGTATTATACATTAAATAACGTGTGTATACACTAAAAGCAGTACATGGTATAGGTATAGGCAGTAAATGCAAAAGGAATACGGTGAAGGAGAGACACATGCACACTCTGGGTTCCAGGGCAGGATTCACTGGAAAGATGAGATTTGAATTGAGCCGTGAAGCAAGGTTGTATAATGTAAGGAGCATGCCGGGTAGAGAAAAGCATAACCTGAGATAACCAAGTGGGAGTAAGTGAGGCGGCCAGCTTGGCATATGTAACCAGTTCATTTGGAAGGTGCTAGAGGAAAATGTTAAATGGAGTGAGATCAGATTAGGGAGGGACTTAACAGAGAGAGAAATTAGAACGTGGTAGGAAACACTGCATACTCTTACGGAGGGGTATTGCGTGGTGAAAGTGATGCTTCAAGACAATTGTGCTGTCGGTTAAGTACAAGAGAGGCGCAAGTGGGGAGAAGTTGAAACTAGGCTGAGACAGAGTAGGAAGAGAGAGAAAGGAAAAATTCTGAAAGCCGAGACCCAAAAGGTTGCAGGGGGAGCACCAGAGGTCTTGGGTTGAAATTGCAAAAATGTGGAAGAATTCAAGAGGACCACATTTTTAAGATTGAGAAAAGAATACTGCTTTTAATAAGAATCGAAGAGTTGAAATGCCTGTCTGTCATTAAGGGAAAGAATGAGTATTCATTTTATTTATCCTCTCTTTTTTCTACATCAAAGAAGTAACCCATACTTGTATAAAAATTCAGACTACAAAGTCTTTGAAGTTAGAAACGAGTCTCCTGCTACAACTCTGCCCTTCCCCTTTTCTGCAGCTTTCAGCCCCGTAAACTGTTACAGTTGGATGTGTATCCTTCCAGAATTTTCCTTGTGTGGTTGTGAGCAAACGTGTCTAATTTTTATGAACTTTGGATTATTCTTTTCCATTTTACATCATGATTTAATTTCAGACAAACTGAGTTTGGTGTGATCATAGGAGATTATAGTTAAAAAATAAGCTATTTATTGGAAATCTGGAACTGGAATTTTCATAGAAATTTTAAAAACTTTTTTTTTTAAGTTTTAAAAAAAGTTTTATAGAAGTTTTAAAAGATGTAGAGACCTTAAGTTCTGCTAAGGGCAGGCAGAGGAGAAACTTCCTTTTGTAAAGAGAATCTCACTATCTCTAATGTTTTATCATTTTATCTCTATCGATTTTATACGGTGTCTTCTAAATACATTTAAAATTTATATGTAAATTACTTTTATGGTCTAAGCCCTTTCAGCATATTTTCTTGGATTTAAAAAATTGATTCAGTGGTATAATTCATTTAACAAAGGTTTATGGAGTGCCAACTATATGCCAACTGCTGTTGTAGTTTTCAGAGTTGTATCACTGAGCAGTAGAGAAAATGGAATGGACATTTACCTAGCTCAGCATTCTATCAATACTTATTTGATAAAATATAATAGTAATATTTATTGGGCATTTACTTTGTGTCAGCCACTGTTCCAGGTGCTGTTGACCATCTATAAGTTACTTTTGACATTAGTTCTGTACCGGCTGATTGTTAGTATGAATTGTCTTTGGTGTTCTGGTTGGTTGTCAGATCATATTTAAAATTGACTTTCAGAGTCAGCTTTCTAATATTTAAACAATATGATGTTCTATTGAAAATCTATTCAATTTTTTCCAGTAACTGGGTCTTAAGTATATAGTATATTTGATTCTGAGCTGCATATTTACCTAATACTTTTTTCTTAATATTTTAAAAGATATTCATGGAATTTGCTTAAAATAATTTGCTTTGCTTTTGACTTTGTTTCAGATGGCCGGACAGACCCAATTTTGGATGATGTTGGTGAAGCTTTCCAACTTATGGGGGTTAGTCTTCATGAACTAGAAGACTATATCCACAACATTGAACCTGTCACTTTCCCACATCAAATTCCTTCATTTCCTGTTAGCAAGAACAACGTACTTCAGTTTCCTCAACCCGGAAGTAAAGATGCAGAGGAAAGAAAAGAATACATCCCTGATTACATGCCACCCATTGTGTCTTCTCAAGAAGGTTTGTGGGGTTTTCTGTTTGTTCCTTGCTCATGTATTTGTAACTATTTTAACGGGTTTTTAATCTTCTTAGGTTTCCTAACTGAATTACATAAAAAGTTATGCTAACATATAAATTCTAGAAATGCAGTAAAAATATTGTAATACTACTTACAAATTATTCTAACCTTTAAGCCAACAAACTTGCAGCAGGCCTCACCAGGCAGAGCCATGGAATCAAGGGTATGTCTGATGAGGCTTTGATTTCCTTTGTAAATTTTAAGTAGGGGAGAACAGAATGTGGCCACAGAGAGAAGTCTGTTGAAGATGTATTATATGAGAATGGGATATTAAGTAAAGGAGAAATCCTTTGAAACAAAGAAAATTGGGGTAGCTCTCCCCCTTCTCCTCTTATTATAAATGTGAGTTGGATAATACTGGAAACAGTGAGTGAGCGAACATTCACTAATATTATGCAGATTTATCTATTTATCTGTTTTGCTTTTTTTTTTTTTTGGCCGCGCTGTGTGCCTTGTGGGATCTTAGTTCCCCGACCAAGGATTGAATCTGGGCCATCAGCAGTGAGAGCGTGCTATCTGCATTTTTATGATGAGTAGAAATGTTTATGTTTGGTCATATAGAATTTTTATTGTAAAATAATACCTAATCAGGCATAGTAGTCAATCCATGCAGAGTTCCTTTTTTCCTGCATGGTTTTACATGTTAATCATTTAGGTTCACTAAGATTCTAAAGAGATACATAGTAATTTGTGGTCTTTAACGCAGGTACAGCATATTTTTTCTTGTTAAAAAATGGAAAAGCTGAAATCTCTTTATTTTTAAAAATTCTAAAGCCATAAATGTGCTTCAGGATAATGCCAATGATGGCAGAAATAACTTTCTAATCTTTTTATTGATGTACAGTTCAGTGGTATTAAGTACCTTCACATTGTTATGTTACCAACACCACTGTTCATCTCCAGAACTTTTGAACCTCCAACTCTGTAACCATTAAACAATAACTCCTCATCCTCTTAGCCCCTGGCAGCCATCATTCTATTTTCTATCTATGAATTTGACTACTCTAAGTACTTCATATAAGTGGAATCTTACTTATTTTGTGTCTGGCTTACTTCACTTAGCATAATGTCTTCAAGATTCATCTATGTTGAAGCAGGTGTCAGAATTTCTCTCCTTTTTAAAGGGGAATGATACCTCATTGTGCGTATTAAACCACATTTTGTTTATCTATTGACTTGTTTATGGATACTTCGGTTGTTTCTACCTTTTGGGTGTTGCATATAATACGGCTATGAACGTTGCAAATACCTGATTCCCTGCTTTTCAGTTCTTTGGGGTCTATACTCAGAAGAGGAATTGCTGTATCATATGATAATTCTATGTTTAATTGTTTGAGGAACAGCTATACTGTTTCCACAGTGGCTGCACCATTTTTCCTTCATTCCCAAGGGTCCCAGTTTCTTGTGGTTCATTTCTTCTAATCTCCAGTTGCACTTTATTTATTTATTTATTTATTTATTTTTAAACATCTTTATTGGAGTATAATTGCTTTACAATGGTGTGTTAGTTTCTGCTTTATAACAAAATGGATCAGTTATACATATACATATGTTCCCATGTCTCTTCCCTCTTGCATCTGCCTCCCTCCCACCCTCCCTATCCCACCCCTCTAGGTGGTCACAAAGCACTGAGCTGATCTCCCTGTGCTATGTGGCTGCTTCCCACTAGCTATCTATTTTACGTTTGGTAGTGTATATATGTCCATGCCACTCTCTCACTTCGTCACAGCTTACCCTTCCCCCTCCCCATATCCTTAAGTCCACTCTCTAGTAGGTCTGTGTCTTCATTCTCATCTTACCCCTAGGTTCTTCATGACATTGGTTTTTTTTTTCTTAGATTCCATATATATGTGTTAGCATACGGTATTTGTCTTTCTCTTTCTGATGTACTTCACTCTGTATGACAGACTCTAGGTCCATCACTAGAGTGATAGACTCACTACAAATAACTCAATTTTGTTTCTTTTTATGGCTGAGTAATATTCCATTGTATATATGTGCCACATCTTCTTTATCCATTCATCTGATGATGGACACTTAGGTTGCTTCCATGGCCTGGCTATTGTAAATAGAGCTGCAGTGAACATTTTGGTACATGACTCTTTTTGAATTATGGTTTTCTCAGGGTATATGCCCAGTAGTGGGATTGCTGGGTCATGTGGTAGTTCTATTTTTAATTTTTTAAGGAACCTCCATACTGTTTTCCATAGTGGCTGTACCAATTCACATTCCACCAGCAGTGCAAGAGGGTTCCCTTTTCTCCACACCCTCTCCAGCATTTATTGATTGTAGATGTTTTGATGTTGGCCATTCTGACTGGTGTGAGATGATATCTCATTGTAGTTGATTTGCATTTCTCTAATGATTAATGATGTTGAGCATTCTTTCATCTATTTGTTGGCAATCTGTATATCTTCTTTGGCGAAATGTCTGTTTAGGTCTTCTGCCTATTTTTGGATTGGGTTGTTTGTTTTTTTGTTATTGATCTGCATGAGCTGCTTGTAAATTTTGGAGATTAATCCTTTGTCAATTGCTTCATTTGCAAATATTTTCTCCCATTCTGAGGATTGTCTTTTTGTCTTGTTTATGGTTTCCTTTGCTTTGCAAAAGCTTTTAAGTTTCATTAGGTCCTATTTGTTTATTTTTGTTTTTATTTCCATTTCTCTAGGAGGTGGGTCAAAAAGGATCTTGCTGTGATTTATGTCATAGAGTGTTCTGCCTATGTTTTCCTCTAAGAGTTTGATGTTGTCTGGCCTTACATTTAGGTCTTTAATCCATTTTGAGCTTATTTTTGTGTATGGTGTTAGGGAGTGTTCTAATCTCATACTTTTACATGTACTTGTCCAGTTTTCCCAGCATCACTTATTGAAGAGGCTGTCCTTTCTCCACTGTACATTCCTGCCTCCTTTATCAAAGATAAGGTAACCATATGTGCGTGGGTTTATCTCTGGGCTTTCTATCCTGTTCCATTGATCTATACTTCTGTTTTTGTGTCAGTACCATACTATCTTGATTACTGTAGCTTTGTAGTATAGTCTGAAGTCAGGGAGACTGATTCCTCCAGTTCCGTTTTTCGTTCTTAAGATTGCTTTGGCTATTCGGGGTCTTTTGTGTTTCCATACACATTGTGAAAATTTTTGTTCTAGTTCTGTGAAAAATGCCAGTGGTAGTTTGATAGGGATTGCATTGAATCTGTAGAATGCTTTGGGTAGTAGTCATTTTCACAATGTTGATTCTCCCACTCCAAGAACATGGTGTATCTCTCCATCTATTTGTATCATCTTTAATTTCTTTCATCAGTGTCTTATAATTTTCTGCAAACAGGTCTTTTGTCTCCTTAGGAAGGTTTATTCCTAGATATTTTATTCTTTTTGTTGCAATGGTAAATGGGATCCAATTGCACTTTAATAGCATTTTGAAGTGTTACTTACTTGTTTCAGAGACTAGCTTTAGACATGAAAGAAGTTGTTTTACAATCAGTGTGTCAGTGTTTCCTCATCTGAAAAACTGGATGAACACTGGCCCTAAGTTGTAGAGATTTATTCTGGATTGGTGCATGGCCATCAGACACTCTGGATCTCGGGGCAGCGGGCTCTACTGAACAGTGCTGGTGCTGTAATCAAATGTGCTGAGGTGATGTGCTGTGTTCATGCTTGGTGATAGGCGCCATGGGTGTGGAAAAACTCACGGTAACCTTTTGGAAAGTTGTCATAGCTTTCTGGTTTGAGTCCCTTAGAAAAAGACTCTGCTTGACAGCTTAGCACTTTTCTGCTTAACATTCTTAGAGATTATTCCTGACTGAAGGCATCAATCAGTTTCACCAGTAAATGTGATACAAAGGGTGCCTTCAGTAAATGTTCTTGAACTCAATTCAAATAAATGTTGTTTATAGGATCTTGCCTGTATAGGTTCCTTGTTTCTCCATTTCTGGCCTAATGGTACATGAACAGCAGGACTTGGAAATCTTGGTCATCCCCAACTTTCCTTAGCAGTTGCTAAAAATCTGTCTCCTCCCCACCTTTGAATTTATTTGTATTTGTAGCCTTCGTTACCTTGGAGGAAATCTTACTGTTTGTAAATCCCTATGTAAAATCATTCTCTTTAAATCCCTCATTCCCCAGTGTCAGTGTTTTTGATCTTAAAAACTTATATTTGTTACAGCATCTCTAAGCATATATTTATTTACTTTAAAAATATAACAAATACGTTCAATATTAAAATCATCAAAGGAGGGTTTCTTGGGCAGAGGCCTGGTAGTAGTTGTATTGAAAAGAACTCCGTTTTCTCGTATAAACAGGTCGAGACTGTCAAGTAGGCCTGGAATGTCCTTCTTTGCTGTTGTCATTGGATGTGATTTATTCAGCATCCTGGACCTCTTCATGAAAGTAGTGCTAAGTCAGTCTGTGATCTGTCCTCTTGTTCTTTAAGAATAATCTTTGTATGGCTCTGAAATTTTTAGCTGAAAGTCCACTTAGAAGTACACAAAATTTGGAATTGTGCTAAGAAAACATGAATGGTAATCAAATGCTGGGGGGAAACTGAAGGCGTTACGTAGGAGGAAACTAAAGGAAAGGCACTGTATATAACTGGCACATCAGTGATCTCAGAAGGATACGAGTTTTATGTCAGTGGGTTAGACAGTGGTAATGTGTAACGGCCAAGACTTATATTTGTTATCAGTTGGCCTGTGATTCAGTCAGAACTACTATCTTCCCGATGTAGAAAGTTTTAGTCCATTTTCTCCGTGTGCTTTGGAGCTTTCTAAATCTGTTTTGTAGTTTTCATTTCATTTGTCTCTTGTTACACCTCCTGTTTAATAGTTATATTGTTTAATTTTTTTCTAGTCTTTTTGAAAATTTGAATTCATATTTGATTAATCTCAGTTCCTGGTTCACGCACAGGTTCATCTCTGGTCCATGCATGGCCTGCATTTATTCATTTAGAGAGTTATTTAATTATTTTTAATAATGTAATAAGCCCTAATGAACTCATTACTCAAAACCAAGGCTAAGACTTTGATTATAATCTATGCTTAACCCTTTTGTTTCATTTTTATGGCACAGTGAAATTCTCTCCAAGTGATACGGTTATCATGTTTAAATACTGCCAAGGAAATGCAACTGAGATAGTAGTTTATGCAGGGTAGTGAAGGAAGTATGAAAAATAATTCAGTGATTTTAGCTAATGACTTCTGTCTGAAATTACAATAGTAAATTTTTCAGTTTCTCTTCTGGATTATTTGAAGCAAAAGAAGAATCTTATTTCATGTTTTCTTCAATAAAAATTATAAACATTTTAAGAGGAAAATAATGTAAGCCTTGACCACTTCTCTTTTCAGCTAACACTTAGGGATTTTCTAAGGAGCAGAGATACTGCTGATTCATACAATATGCATATGGTTCATAAGGATGGTACAATAAGACACTTATCAAAAACTTTTCCCCTTATTCATGGAAAAGGACATAAAATATAGTCCTGTGTACATTTTTAAATATAGCCACACAAGTCAACTTAATAAATCATTTACAACCTGACGTCTTTTTTTCCACAGGCACAGCATGTTAGAAAGTATCTAGTATTCTGGTTAGTGGTGCACAGTGTGGTACAGCTTTGATAATAACACCTGTTCACCAAGCTTTTTTTTTTTTGTTTTTATTTTCCTAAGAGCCACGGACATGGTCAGACTTTGGTCATAACATTTTGTTCGCAAGTACTGTCATGGGACTACCCTCATATCAATCCTTTGTCTTGGTTCTCATCAAAAAAGCATGTGAACGTCTTCTCCACGCACAACAGTCTAAGTCATCTGGTGGGGGTGGAAGCCTAGAAGGCCTGAAGGGGCAGCAGGCTGTAGCAGAAGAAGCTTGGGCTTCGTGGAGCTGTTCAGACGTGACTCAACTAGTTACTGAGTTTACAGTCTCACCAAGTCACTTTACTTTTCCGAACGTCATATCCATCATCCATAGGATAGGTATAATAATACCTGCCATGTGAGTGATGGTGAGGACCAAGTGAGAGATTTTGTAAGACATTTATATAGAATAGTACGGTGCTGAATGCATAGGACACGTAACAATGAATGTTCCATCTCTCTTCCTCTTTTTAAAAATATAAATTTATTTATTTATTTATTTTGGGCTGCATTGGGTCTTTGTTGCTATGCACGGGCTTCCTCTAGTTGCGGCGAGCGGGAGCTACTCTTTGTTGCAGTGCGCAGGCTTCTCATTGTGGTGGCTTCTCTTGTTGCAGAGCACGGGCTCTAGGCATGTGGGCTTCAGTAGGTAGGTGTGGCACGGGGGCTCAGTAGTGTGGCGCACAAGCTTAGTTGCTCCGCAGCATGTGGGATCTTCCTGGACGGGGACACGAACCCGTGTCCCCTGCATCAGCAGGTGGACTCTCAACCACTACGCCACCAGGGAAGCCCTAAAATATTTTAAATTGACTTTATTTTTTAGAATAGTTTTAGATTTACAGAAAAATTGAGAATATAGTACAGAGGGTACCCTTATATCCTGTACCCAGTTTCCCATAGTGCTAGTATGGGATGTTTGTTATAGTTAATGAACCAATGTCGATACATTATTATTAACTAAAGCCCATTATTTTTAGTTCTTGCCTAATATCGTTTTTCTGTTCCAGGATCCCATCCAGGATACTCATTACTTTAGCTGTCGTGTCTTAGGCTCCTGTTGGCTGTGACAGTTTCTCAGACTTTCCCTGTTTCTGATGACCTTGACAGTTTTGAGAAGTATTGGTCAGATATATTATAGATGCCCTTCTGTTGGAATTTGTCTGAGGCTTTTCTTATGATCGGACTGGAGTTATGAGTTTTGGGGGAGGAAGACCACAGAAGTAAAGTGCCATTTTCATCACATCATATTAGGGAAACATCCTATCAACGTGATTGATCAGTATTGATGTTGACCTTGGTCACCTGGCCGAGGTCGTGTTTCTCAGGTTTCTCCACTGTATAGATACCCTCTTTCCTGTCATATTTGGAAAGAATTCCTTAACTGTACCCCACAGTTAAGGAGCGGGGAATTACATGCCCCCCCTTTGAAGGTGGAGTATTTCCACTCTTCTTCAGAAACTATTTGAAATTCTTCTCAATTTGTCTCTTCTCCCCCAGGGCTTATATTATGAAGCTCTTTTATTTATTTGTTTGTTTATTTATTAAATATTGTTTTGTGTGTAGTTTTTTAAAAAATAATTTTTATTATTATTTATATTTTATTTTATTTCGCTGCGTTGGGTCTTCGTTGCTTTGCGTGTGTTTTCTCTAGTTGCAGCGAGTGGGGCTACTCTTCATTGCAGAGCTCTAGGCGCACGGGCTTCAGTAGTTGTGACATGGGGGCTCAGTAGTTGTGGCTCACGGGCCCTAGAGCGCAGGCTCAGTAGCTGTGGCGCACGGGCTTAGTTGCTCCGCAGCATGTGGGATCTTCTGGGCTGGGGATCGAACCCGTGTCCCCTGCATTGGCAGGCAGATTCTTAACCACTGTGCCACCAGTGAAGAAATAGAGATACATGTTTGACTGACAGAACTTCACGTCTTTTTTTTTGTTTATTTTTCGGTACGCGGGCCTCTCACTGTTGTGGCCTCTCCCGTTGCAGAGCACAGGCTCTGGACGCGCAGGCTCAGCGGCCATGGCTCACGGGCCCAGCCGCTCCACGGCATGTGGGATCTTCCCAGACCGGGGCACGAACCTGTGTCCCCTGCATCGGCAGGCGGACTCTCAACCACTGCACCACCAGGGAAGCCCCACATGTCTTTTAAAGTTTCTTTTAATCTACAAGTCCTCCCTGTATTTCCCTGCCCCCACCAAATCCCTTTTTTCCCTTACAGTGTATTCATAGAGGAAGCTGGGTGGTTGGACTTAACAGTATTTCCCACAGTCTGGATTTTGCTGACTGTGTACTCATGGTGCAGCACAATGTGTTTCTTGGAAATTGGCAGCAAGATTCTGAGGAGTGATCAGTACCTCTGGCAAGATAGATGCAGGGTCATTTTCCTTCATCAGGAGGCAAATGTCTGGTTTTCACTCTTTTTTTCTTTGGCTGTGTTGGGTCTTCGTTGCTGCACACAGGCTTTCTCTAGTTGCAGCAAATGGGGGCTACTCTTTGTTGTGGAGCTCGGGCTTCTCATTGCGGTCGCTTCTCTTGTTGCAGAGCATGGGCTGTAGGTGTGCGGGCTTCAGCAGTTGTGGCACGCGGGCTCAGTAGCTGTGGCTCGCAGGATCTAGAGCGCAGGCTCAGTAGTTGTGGCGCAGGGGCTTAGTTGCTCCGCGGCATGTGGGATCTTCCTGGACCAGTGATTCATGTGGGATCTTTCCAGACCAGGGATCGAACCTGTGTGCCCTGCATTGGCAGATGGATTCTTTTTTTTTTTAACATGTTTATTGGAGTATAATTGCTTTACAATGTTGTGTTAGTTTCTGCTGTATAACAAAGTGACTCAGCTATACATATATATATGTCCCCATATCCCCTCCCTCTTGTGTCTCCCTCCCACCCTCCCTATCCCACCTCTCTAGATGGTCACCACCTAGAGGAGTGGGATTGGCAGGCGGATTCTTAACCACTGTGCCACCAGGGAAGTCCCTGGTTATCACTCTTTTTGATACTAGGAGTTTCAGTGCTCAGTACCTAGGTCTATTCATTCGTTGGGGTCACAAGGTACTGATATTCTATTGTTTTGTTTTTATCTCATTCTTTTTTTTTTTTTTTTTTTTTGTGGTACGCGGGCCTCTCACTGTTGTGGCCTCTCCCATTGTGGAGCGCAGGCTCCGGACGCACAGGCTCAGCGGCCATGGCTCACGGGCCCAGCCGCTCTGCGGCATGTGGGATCTTCCCAGACCGGGGCACGAACCCATGTCCCCTGCATCGGCAGGCGGATTCTCAACCACTGCGCCACCAGGGAAGCCCTACCTCATTCTTTAATTGGAATAATTTTGTAAAGAAATCCTTTCCCTCATCCACTGTTTAGTTACTTAGTTCATACAGCAAAAGCAGGATAAATTATTGGTTCTTTCATTTTATCTCCCTAGTCTTTGAGATAATGAATTGCTTCATTGTCATTCATAGGTGACTATTTTTTAAAAAATATATCATTATGAACTCATAGATTTAAAGATGTTTGTTAGATTTCTGTTATTACAGTTCTTACCCTTATTGCAAACCAGATCTTCCCATCTTTTGGCCAGTGGAGGCTTCTTCAGTCTGGCTTCCGAATCCTTATGACATGATGCTAGTGGTCTCTGATGGTGCCCTTGCTACCTGGTGTCTCACAATGTCCTAGCTCATCTTGTATATTCTTGTGCCACACTCGCAATCAGTCACTTTTCCAAGAAAGCCTTGGCTTCTTGGGAAATGGCATTTCCAGTTTACAATCTGGGCAGTTGGGGTACTTACTACAACTGGGTTGTCATTGTTTCTAGGCAATAACTAAATAAATATCTATATCATGTATATACATACAGATGTGTGTGAATACATAGACAGTTAGACAGACAGATAATAGATAGGTGACCTCAGGAGTTTATACAGATATTTCCAATTCAAATTCATGACTCTAGGTGTTTTGCTTTTCATGTTATATCAGTAAATACTTTTGTCTCTAACAAGAATTCTGGTTCCCAGGGATAAAAAGATGATAGAATTAGAACATTCCATAATTACTCATTTGTGCCATATCCTGGATTACACATACAGTATTAAAACTATCATTCATGACTCATGAAACAAGTAAAACTTTTTTTTTTGCTTATGCTATCCTATTAGTCCTCACCCCCAGTTTTCTATGATTGTACCTTGTCAGACCATATAGCTACTTTCTTGAGTTCCATTACATCTTTTGAGTTTTCCTAATTTTGATTTATGCTCTTTCATGCCTTCTAGACCATCTTCAAATAGAACATTACAGTTTTCATCTGTTTTTTGAGTATGTGTTTCTCGTGTACTCTCGTTGTCTGTAGGGATGTTATTTTGGTATTTCATCTCCTTTTTCTTATAGAAATTGTGCAGGCGAGTGTGGGCTTTCGGAACATCTGGAAGGAAGTTGAGGGAGGCTTTTCCAGCTTTACGTGCTCCCTCTTCTGCTGTTGCGGTGTAATGCGCAGACATAGCTTGCTTTCTAAGATTTTCTGTCTCATTTTCTTCCAGCACTTGTATCTGGATCTTCTCTTTCCTTCTTGCCGGCTTGCTTTTCCTTTTCTGCTCGGCTATGACTCCAGGCCCAGCAAGTTTTCTTCTCAGTGGGCTCTGTCCTGGGCAGAGGAGCCAAGGGTCAGGTTTGAAAGCTCGGGGGGCTTGACCCTTCCACCCTCGACATCAATCTCCCCCACCCTCGCTTCCCCTGGCACTGGAAGTGGTCAGACCTTCCCAGCCTCAGCCCCTCCTCTCGTGTGGCCTGCCTGGCCGTCAGTCAGGACCTGCTGGGGTTTTAAGGCTCTCCTTTTTCAGGAGAATCTTCTTTCAGTCTCCCCGTTGCTTCTCACCGTTTGCCCTGGCAGGTGGGTAGTACTCAGGGCTCGTGGCTCTTGGTGATTGGTCCTCACCCCCTGTGTTTTGGTGTCGAGGGGTGTACTTTGTCACCTCATTATAGTGGTTGCTCTATTTTTATGTGGCAATTTGGGAAGATCCCCAAACTGCACTGCCACTGCAGCCACTTTCTTCTAGGATTCCCTTCATTGGGCCTTCTTGCTGCTTTGGTCACTGTTGGGCACCTCTTGAAACGTCTTTTCTTCAGTGACACCGTCCTCTCTTAGTTCTTTTTATGTGACTAATTCACTCTCTGTGCTTCCCATGGGCTCATCTCCCGTGGCTCTTCTACCTCCAGAATGTTGATGCTCCCAAAATTGTATCCTTGACCTGCTGCTTCCCACACTGTACAGCGTTTCAGTGTGTGATCTTCTCTAGTCTCCTGGTCTCACCTGTCATCTGGATACTGATGAGTCCCCACATTTTCCCTTCATACCACACCTTTGAGATTCTATATCCAGGCGTCAGGCGGCCATTTCCACATTTCCCATAGGTACTTCACATTGGCACGTCAAGGGCTACACACAGTATCTCACCCTTGATAACCTGTGTTATCTGTTTCGTTGGTGGCACCATCTGATATCCAGCCGCTCAAGCTAGACGTGTGAGCGTTGTCTTTGGCTTGGCCCCTCTGCTCACTCCGCTCCTTCAGTCCCATAACCAATTCTGCTAATTTTCTTTCCTCAAAATTTCTAAAACACTACCCCAAAATTCCCTTTGTTTAAACCTTTATCTCTCTCCTGAACTATCCTTATCTTCCACGATAAGCTGCTAAATAAAAGTTAAGTCTATCCCATAGTGTAAAACACCTTATTGGCTCTCCACTGCTTACAGGTACAGTGCATGCTCCTTGTTTCTCAAGGAAAACCAAAAATGTCTGTGGAGAGCAAGTTCTTTTTTTCATGCAAGATAATTATAGCTTTAAAAAATTTTTTTGTTGGTTTTTTTTTTTTTTTTTGCGATACGTGGGCCTCTCACTGTTGTGGCCTCTCCCGTTGTGGAGCACAGGCTCCGGACGCGCAGGCTCAGCGGCCATGGCTCACGGGCCCAGCCGCTCCGCGGCATGTGGGATCTTCCCGGACCGGGGCACGAGCCCGTGTCCTCTGCATTGGCAGGCAGACTCTCAACCACTGCGCCACCAGGGAAGCCCCTAAAAATTTTTTTTATGTAAATGTAATTTGATTTCCACTTGGGCCTCTTTTTTAAAAAATATTATTATTGTATTTAATTGAACATTTCCACTTTTTTTTAAATGATTGCTTTTATTTATTATTTATTTATTTATGGCTGCATTGGGTCCTCATTGCTGCGTATGGGCTTTCTCTAGTTGCAGCAAGCGGGGGCTACTCTTTGCAGTGCACGGGCTTCTCATTGCGGTGGCTTCTCTTGTTGCAGAGCACAGGCTCTAGGTGCACGGGCTTCAGTAGTTGCAGCACACGGGCTCAGTAGTTGTGGCTCGCGAGCTCTAGAGCGCAGGCTCAGTAGTTGTGGCACACGGGCTTAGTTGCTCCACGGCATATGGGATCTTCCCGGACCAGGGCTCGAACCCATGTCCCCTGCATTAGCAGGCAGATTCTTAACCACTGCATCACCAGGGAAGTCCCTAATTTAAAAAAAAAAATTTTTTTGTTTTAAATTTTGGCTGCACTGGGTCAAGATAAATGTAGCTTTAATCATTCTAAAGAAAAGACGTTTATTCTTCCAACTTAGATTACTTACTAACTGAATAGAAGAGCGCTAATGAGGAAATTTGAACTGCTTTTAAGTCACTAAAATATCAATATTTGTTTATTTGAAAGTAGAGATACAAAAGTTTGGCAACACATGGCAAATTTATAAATATTATTTCATTTAATCTTGAAACAACCCTAAGGGCAGATGCTGTTATCACTCCCACTTTACAGAAGGAGAAATGAAAGTTCAAAAAAAAATGTTTCAGTTACCTTGCCTTGCGTTACGTGGTGCACTGGGAGCAGGGCTGGATTCGGGTTTTGGTGATACCATTCAGTGCTGCGTGCGTGGATGCCCACAGTGTCAAGTCCTACATGGGGAAGTGGGGTTGACAGTAGAGAGGAGAATAAGGCGTCCCCTCTCCCCACTCTTGGGCTTTCCTTCTGTGGTTGTTGGAAATCTCAGCCTGGGCAGGCCTTCCTGAGTGGAGCAGTACCGTCATCAAGCCCGTCTTCTCAGCGGAAAGGCTTGCGGGAGGTGTCCTGGCCCCAAGTCCAGCCCAGCGGCCAGCCCTGCCCTGGACCCTCTCAGGGTTTCCCCTCCTGACGTCCCAGGGCTGGGGTGTGAAGGTCTGGGCAAAGTTTATTCTGTGTATCCTAGGTGGTTACCTGGAGGCATCGTGTTGTTTTTCTTAATCCTACAGTGTTTAAGCCTAAAGGTTACATCTGAAGTGATATGAAGGGTTGATATGTGGTGACTTGTCTACGATGTTAAGGACAGATTTCTGAGTGTGAACCTTCAGGGCCCTCATGATGAGACTTCTGTCTGCGTTTTCGTATTAGTTTCCTGCCCCTCATTGCTTCAGGCTTTAATCTCCAGAATCATTAACTTGCTTATGTTTCCCCAAATGAACCATGCACCTCCATATCTTTGCTCAGGTTCATCTGGAGTCCCCTCCTCTGCCAGGCTCCTTTAGGCGCCATGTGATGTGTGTCTCCATCATCACCGTCAGTATGTCTTGTTCTAATGATTGGTTTTGTCTCCAGAACTTACACTGGTCTTGCTTCCTCTGCACTCTCTCTCCACTCCTTTTGTGCAAAACCTAAAGCCCTTTTACTCTACCTGAGCGGTCAGTTCGAGACACAGAGAAAGGTACTGACCTCTGTCCTTAGGGCAGTTTGTTCAGAACGCTGGGGAAGCTGTCTCAGAAAGTAGCTTGTCCAGAGTGATACAGCTGCTGAGTGACAGAGCTGGCCCTCGAGGCCCAGCATTGGTCTTAGCCCGGTGTCCTTTGCATTACTTATCACCCTGCTGTTATTCTCCAAGTCCAGGTGTGAAACAGAGCAGCGTTTATCCTTGGGCTCTTCCAGTGTTCTTCTTTTCCTTTCAGATTGACTCTTTCAGTGCAGTTACTTGAAAAAAAAAAAAATCACATTTGGTAACATCTTATTTGATTCTTTCACTGGTGTGAGTTTCTGCTTATTATTATTGTCCCTTTTTTTTTTTTTTTTTTGCGGTACGCGGGCCTCTCACTGCTGTGGCCTCTCCCGTTGCGGAGCACAGGCTCCGGACTCTCAGGCTCAGCGGCCATAGCCCACGGGCCCATCCGCTCCGCGGCATGCGGGACCCTCCCAGACCGGGGCACGAACCCGCATCCCCTGCATTGGCAGGTGGGCTCCCAACCACTGCGCCACCAGGGAAGCCCTATTATTGGCCTTTGAAATGGATTTTTACCTACAGCATAAGTTTTTAAATTAGGTTTTTTAAAAATATGGGTATCTCTTGCTTTGCATTCAGACTAGCAGACTCAGCCCTTAAGTAGAGGTGTATACATTTCACAATGGACAGTAAAAGTACCAGCACATTCTGATATGATAGACCACAGTTTATAGTGGACCAGGCCAAAATTCTCTTCCTTGTTGAAATTTTTTCCCTTTAATTTGTCTGGATTTATAAAAATAAGAGAACACTTCCAGTGTTACAATAAAATAGTTGGTATGTTTCTAAATCAACAAAGTAATATCAAATGCCTTAGAAAAGTTAAGCATTTTGATATTTTACATATTACAACCACCAAATTTTGTCTGTTTCTCCCTTCCAGGCATCCATGACAGAAAAAAATATTTTGTCAGTTTTTTATCAAATTTTAAAAATTTCAGAAGTTAAACATTTCTAATATCCACAGTTAGATTTCTTGGATTAAATTTCCCGGGTGTGTGTGTGTGTGTGTGTGTGTGTGTGTGTGTGTGTGTATGTGTGTGTGTGTGTGTACGCGCGTGCGTGTAGGGAGGGAGGTTGAGGGGAGTAGGGAGATTGTTGTTACACAGTTGACTTGGGTTAAGACCCCAATATTAGTGTTTTTATTGTAGTTAGGATTTATTCTATCTTGCTTTGCTGAATTTGAATCTTATCTGGGACAGTGCAGTAATTGCATTTTATTTAACTAATTATCTGCTATGGCTACATAGAGCTTTTCTGTTTCAGAGAGAATAATATCAAGTTATTTGCTTCAATTTAAAGCGGTTATATATTTATCCTGTACCATTGGTGCTAAAGGCAAATTCAGAATCATGTTTTCATCTATTTATCAAATAGCTATGGAGAGCCTACTGTCAGCCAGGCATGCTGCTTATTTATGGAGATACAGGGGTGAATGAAAAAGAAAGCGCCAGCTTTGCCTTCCTAGAGCTTCTAATCTATAGGAAAGAAGAAAGATCAGACTAATATTTATAGATGATTTCAAATTATTATTTGAGATATTTACCTAGTGTGCTGTACGGATGAGGGACTCGATGGCTGTTAAGTGGCCAGGATAAGATGATTCCATGAGTAAATCTCATGGTGAAGAGGAGGATGGCCTCGAGAGAGAAGACTTGGAAAAGAGCCTGGGTGGAGCATAGTGTGGTCATGCAAGGGGGAGGTGATGGGGACTGAATTCTGACTGTGGTGAAGCGATCAGAGGAAGGACCAGATTGGAGAGGTGCTGAGTGGACAGGATTGGGTGGTAGATAATTATAGAGACTGTGTTAGAGAGAGTAGTGGGGCTTCGTGCTGGGGAGGCTGGGTGGTAATCTCAACATCTAGGTGTCCTGATCTTAAACAGATTGGCCTGATCTGGAGATTAACCTTAGAATGGACTTTCTATCCATCAGGCAATGCTCTAGCATAACCTGTATTTAATTTTTAAAAAGAGGAATCAGGTAGAGTTCAAGATTAAATAATCCGGCATGAACCTGGGACGCCGAGCAGACTACGTTGCTTGTTAAGGGCAACAGATGCACTTGCTTTAAAAAAAAAGGCCGGGTTTGCATATTGTTATCATTGTCATTTTTACTAGTTTAATTTTAGGGCACCTGCTTTGTGCCAGGCCCTGTGCTCCATGTTGGGGGTGCAAAGGCTCTCCTTTCATTGACCTCATGGTGTAGTGAGAATTTTTTTTTTTTTTTTTTTTTTTTTTGCGGTACGCGGGCCTCTCACTGTTGTGGCCTCTCCCATTGCGTAGCACAGGCTCCGGACGCGCAGGCTCAGCGGCCATGGGTCACGGGCCCAGCCGCTCTGTTGCATGTGGGATCTTCCCGGACCAGGGCACGAACCCGCGTCCCCTGCATCGGCAGGCGGACTCTCAACCACTGTGCCACCAGGGAAGCCCTGTAGTGAGGATTGTTGAAGATGGCCCTGTTTGTCATTGTAGGACACTGAATTAATATTCTTTGAGATTTTAGAACAGAAACTGCTCAAAAACACCTCATGTTAGTTTTGTTACAAAAGAGTAAACATTAACCTTCAGTTTATTAGTTTAGGGCTTAAAGTTATAGATAACGCTCGTGCTGCGATGCCTGATGGTTGTTGCTATAGTCATGTGGTATTTGACTGCCAAAAATTGTAGCTTGGCATTTCATTGGGATTTGATGATTTAAAGCCTTTCTTTTTTTTTTTTTTACTTTCTCCCTAATATGGTTATGTCTACTCTTTCCTCTCCTAAGCCCCAGTTCCCACATTTGTAGAACGGAAATAGTAGCCTCCATAGGGTCATTATTATAAGTGAATGGGGGAATTCCCCGGTGGTCCAGTGGTTAGGACTCTATGCTTTCACTGCCATGGGCCTGGATTCAATCCCTGGTTGGGGAACTAAGATCCCACAAGCCACGTGGTGTGGCTGGAGAAAAAAAAAAAAAAGTGAATGAGATTAATGTCATCTATTATTGTAAGTCTTCAACTTGGTCTTTGAGAGCAGGACCACATTTACAATTTATTCCTGAAAATCTCAGCACCAAGTAAGATGGTTGTCATACCATTATATCCTGAAGAAACACGTACAGTACCGTAAATGTACACGTTGGTAATAACACCCAGTCTAATTCTTTCTGATGTGAAAATTCTGGCGGTGTGTGAAGTGCTCGGCACAGAGTAGGTTCTCATCTGCTGGGGTATTTTACCGCCTTCTGGTTGATGGACTGTCCTGCCTTTCCTGTGTGAGCTGCACTGCCAGCCAGCTCAGGTCCACAGACTCACACCTGAAGACCATAGCATCCCTCAGAATGTTACCTCGCTGGTTGGCTTTGAGAGAAATAAATTGAAGATGTGTGAATGTGCAAGTTGTTTGGGCCAGATCTTTCCAGCTACCTTTTCTATTTCTGCATGTCTCTTTCATTGTTTTTGGGTGATAGACTTTAATTTTACTGATCCACTTTCAATAACTTGTAATCAACTTTTGCTAACCCTTAGACATATTTAAGAATTTTATTTTACATAATATTTAAAGGTAGCTATTTGCATCTAATTTTACCACAGAAAAGAAGCAATACTTTCTTTTTTCTTTGTTGTGAGCCTTGTGATGTTACGTTACAGTGTTGATTAATTGTTGATGTTTTGTGCTAATACACTGCCATGTGCACAATTAATGCATTGATTGATTGTTTTTCCTGCATGTAATCAGACTTGGTTTAAAGTTATTATTCATTTTTATCAGGTATTATGTAGTAAAACTGTAATGTTTAAAATACGCTGCTAGTTCATAATGTTTAATTATCCACTTTATTTTTGCTGGAGACTTCAAATTCTGCAGTCTAAATAGGAATATTGATTTCTTTTTTTACTGTGGAGGGGATTACAGTTCAGTAGGTGGCACTCTTTCCTTTTCTGTTAGTGTTAATATCCAATCAAATGCCAAGAAAAGTTTTTAAAGTCTTAAGAAAAAGCATACAATTTAACCATAGATGGCTTGTTTTAGAAAGAAAAACAGCAACATGGTTAATAATTTAGTGTCTCTGGAACTTTGCTAGAGCAGTTACATAGGAATATATTTAAAATTTATTTTCCTTAAGGAAACTTTTGCATCTAGACAAGAATTTGCTTTATCATTTAGCAAAGGCCTATGTTATCGTTTCTGAAACTCTAGATTTTCTTTTCAAAAATTGGAAATTATTATACATGAGTATCTACTTTTCCCTCCGTGTTTTGATTTTTAAACATTATCTTCAAAGTCCCATTAGAAAATACTTCAAAAATGAACACATTTTCCCCACTCTAACATAACAGTCTTCCTTATTTTTCAGTGTGCCCATCCCTTTTTCATTTATGAAGAGAAGTTTTGGTTAATTGACATAGTTAATACAATTTTTAAACCCTTTTAAATTCAACAGTATTTATATTCTGCTTTTTTAAAAATAAATTTATTTATTCATGTATTTAATTTTTGGCTGCATTGGGTCTTCGCTGCTGCTCGCGGGCTTTCTCTAGTTGCAGTGAGCGGGGGCTACTCTTCGTTGCAGTGCGCAGGCTTCTCACTGCTGTGGCTTCTCTTGTTGTGGAGCACGGGCTCTAGGCATGCGGGCTTCAGTAGTTGTGGCTCGTGGGCTCTAGAGCGGAGGCTCAGTAGTTGTGGCGCACGGGCTTAGTTGCATGTGGGATCTTCCCGGACCAGGGCTCGAACCCATGTCCCCTGCATTGGCAGGCAGATTCTTAACCACAGCACCACCAGGGAAGCCCCTGTATTCTGCTTTTTTAACTTAACATTTTTGTCATCTCTTTTCCTTGTTCCTGTGTATCTTATATTTACTCTTTTTATTTTATTTTATTTTTTTGCGGTACACGGGCCTCTCACTGTTATGGCCTCTCCCCGTTGCAGAGCACAGGCTCCGGACGCACAGGCTCAGCGGCCATGGCTCACGGGCCTAGCCACTCCGTGGCATGTGGGATCTTCCCAGACTGGGGCACGAACCCGTGTCCCCTGCATCGGCAGGTGGACTCTCAACCACTGTGCCACCAGGGAAGCCCTATATTTACTCTTTTTTAAAGAGTGTATCAGAATTTACATAGCCATTGTCTTATTTTTAGAGACTTTTAATGTTTTTCAGTATTACAATGTTGCACCGAGTATCTTTGTGCACATTTTTCTTTTATATTATTTCTTTATGATAAATTCCCAGGGTAGGAGTTTTTAGATCAAAGGTATAAACACATGTATGGTTTTTGACATGTATTACACATTGCTTTCCCAAAGAATTGTATCATTTTGCTATGCTGTAATAAATCTGTGATTATACCAATATCCTAGAAGTCTCACTGGAATTGAATTTTAAAGTATATATTTACAAACTTAGGTTAAATACATTTGAGGGGGCATTTTGTTTTAAATTTTTTAGGTAAAAATTGGGAACTAAAACCAAAAATCTCCCACTGGAACATAACCGCTCTTATTACTGTGATGTAGTCCTCAAAATAATTGTGTGTGCGCGCCCTGTTAGTTGTGATAGGGTGTGTGTAAGCAACAATGTGTTTGGAGTAGGGTGTGGGTATGGAGGTGCTGCAAGTGTGTTAAAGATTTTGATTTGCAGTACTTACTTAGTGAATATCTGTTGAGTATATGCCTCATAGCAGTTAGCTGTTCAGCTACAGAGTGATGTTTGAGGGGTCTCATCTGAAATAAAAGATGAAGAATATTATTCCATGTTCCTAGATAGTCTTAAAACCGTCATTTTATTTTATTTTATTTTTTGGCCATGCCATTCAGCTTGTGGGATTTTCAGTTCCCCTGATCAGGGATCGAACCTGGGCCCCGGCAGTGACAGCTAGAAGTCCTAAGCACTGGGCCGCCAGGGAAGTCCCTATAACCATCATTTTAATGACTGTATGATAGGCCATCCCTTAGTCTTGAAGATTTAGGCCTCTTCTAAGTTCTAACTTATATGAATACCACTGCAATATATGCTTTCATTCATGCAGTTTTCTCAATATTTCAGATTATTTCTTATGATTGAATTTCTGAAGTTTAATTACTGAGTTAAAGACTATGGAAGTTAAAAAAATTTTAATGAAATTTCTCTTAAACTATTATATTAGTTTACAGTACTGCTAGTAATACAGAATACCCATTTTATTCCATCTTTCATTTAAAACTGTTTCTAATTTAATAGATGATTTTATTTACATTTAAAAATTTTTAATTTTTCTGGTATTAACATTTAACATAATTTGAGAAAAAGTATTTTTAACCTTTGGTGTATTATTAGAGTTGATTGGCTCTAATTTTGTTTTTGAGTTTTGAGCAGTTCTTACTGTCTGAAAGGATTGGCATTTCATGATTTTTATTCTTTCTTAGATGCTGTCAAAGCACAAAGAGAAAATTTATTTAATTTTTAAAAATTGAATAAAACTCGTTCTGCCTTGCCATTACCATATGGGTCCATTGCACCCTTTTATAAATCTAAGTTACATTATGAGATCTTATGGATCATATTTTCCAGTATCTTGAAACATCTTGCTATTTTATCATTGTAGGTATTATTTTATTATGACTCATCATTACTCATCAGTTATTCCCAAATATGCTTTTAAAAAAAAACTAATAAAATGGAAGAAGGATGAAATCACCTAGATAAGGATGACCCAATAGTGAAATAAATTGTCACCCTTCATTTTTCTAATTTTGGGACTATTTTCTAATTCTGTATTCTGTTTCAAGAATGTATGTAAGAAGACGGGAAACATCATTGTTTACTTTTAGGGTTAATTGAACATAGTTGAAAATGCAGAATTTTTCGTTTTCCCCTTGTAATGGAAAAGAGAAAAAAACTGACATTTCATAATTATTAGACAAATCACAAATAAATGCAGAGATAGCAACATTTCTAGCCTTGTTTTCACTATTCTTTTATTCATATTTCTGTAAATTATATATAAAAATAGCTTTAAAATATGAAGGTTCCATTGAGCCCAGATGTCAAATGGTAATAGCTATTTTTCCCGATATACTGAGGGTGAAAGTAAAAATTATTTGTTGGATTTAATGGCACTATTACATTTTAACACTTCCTTTTTAGTGTGTAACCCTAATTATGTCTGACAGACACAATTGGGAATAGTTAGAAGGAAACAGTAGTTCTGGACCAATCAGTAATGGAATGGAAAACTCAGGAAGTCCCAGTGCCATGGTAAAGGAGAAAAACTCACTTTTCATTTCCTTTCATGTGTGGTGTGTTCAGATTAACTTTAAAGGAGACTGAGGTGTAGGTTGGAAGATTTTGTCTGCAATTCTGTGTTACCTGTGTGTGGAGCCCATCTCAGCAGGCATCGCGCCGTCAACTCACAAACCTTGCCAAGTCCCCTGATAGTGGCTGGGTATCCTATTGCAAGTTAAATGTGAAACAGGGATACACTTAGTTTTGCATTTAAAGGGTTTCTTAAAGTTCAACTTCAAGTGAAGCTGGTAGTGCCTTCATTTTTATTAAAGCTGGCTTTGTTGGGAAGGAAAGGATTGCCAGAACTGTCCTCTGTAGTATTACCAAAAATGCTTTGGGAAAAATTGTTTTAAATGGCATAGAATTCTGTACCTTTACATATCTGTACAGTAGACATTGTAAGTCTTCTTACAAATGCTGTGCAGTTGTCGAACCTGCCGAAGTGGTATTTAACCTACCATCGCAGTGGAGCCTATCAGTAAGCTCGTGTTTATAGTTTAACAAATATTAAATGTGTCAACAAATGTGTCATGGCAGGGTTTTTTTTTTTGAGACTTTATTTTTTCAACCGTTCTAAACTTTAATAGCAAAAAGGTGTAACGCACGGTGAGTTTATATCACACCTTGAGGGACAAGAGACTTAATGCTGGATTTGATGAAACTTGGTGAAAAACAGCAGCACTTAGATGCCCTGACTTAGGTGCCACACACTCTTCTGAGGGCTTTACACATACTAACTCATTTAGTCCTCATCATAACCCTATGAATTAAGTGCTGTTATTGTCCTTATTCTGTAGACGAGCAAACTGAGGTGTAGGGATGGTAAACTTTTAAGATTATGCACTAGTAATTGGGGGACCCAGGATTTGAATCCAGACAGCCTGACTCCAGAGGACTAGTTTGTTTTTTTTTTTTAAGTTACTTGAGCTTTTTTGTGCTTAAATTTATTAATGTGATATTTCCATTTATAAGGTTCAAAGATCCATAATGAAGATTTTCGATACTTTGTGCCACTGGTTTCATCCTGTAGATCTTGGACTTCTGGGAAGACTTGCGGTTATTGCCTGGGTCGTGTGAAATTATATTGCGTAAAGCATCGTATCTAGGCTGAGTAAAAGCACTTATGTGAACATACATGTAACTATATTTTAAATGAGTATAACAGTTGTGGTTAATAACATAGTTTCATTTAGTTCATAGCCGTTTGTTATTATGTATTTCCCTAATTAATGTACACTCAAATTACAGCTGTATTGTTGTGGGCGTTCATATCTTTTGATGTTAAAAAAGGGGGCATTATTTAGTAGAAACGATTGGGAACCATCAAGTGACAGATTTCAGGATCTTCACGTCCTGATGAATCCTCTCTGTCTGGGCCAGGGTGAATTGCTCGGCCAACAACAACAAAACCCGGTGTTATTTTCTATTCTCAGTGATGTAACTATAGATTCAATGTTTATGGTGTTTTAGTTAAGAAGCACACTTGATGGTTACTATTCTTTTCATCGATTTCATTCATTTTATTTTGGAATTGTAGGGCAACTCTTGCTGTCAGTTTGGGGAAGTCACGTGGGAGGCAAAATCCATACCATACGTAAATTTAAAGTTAAAAATGGATATTATTTAAAATATTGGCCTTGTAATACATATTCATTTATTGAATTCATTCAGCACATACTTACTGATCTCTGGTTGTGTGTGCCAAGCTCTATTATGAACACAGAAAATACATGTGGGCAGAATGGACAATAGTCTTCGTCCTTGTGGATTTTACACTTTAGCGGTTAGAATAGACAGGAAATGAAAATAACAAAAATAAGTAAATTGTATAGTATTCGTGGAAGAAGGGGAAAAGTACTATGAGAAAAAGCAGAACATTATGAGGGGTAATGAAAACGCTAGGTTGGGGAAGAAAGTTGCAATTAAAAATGTGGTAGTCAGGGGCTTCCCTGGTGGCGCAGTGGTTGAGAATCCGCCTGCCGATGCAGGGGACACGGGTTCGTGCCCCGGTCCGGGAAGATCCCACATGCTGTGGAGCGGCTGGGCCCGTGAGCCATGGCCGCTGAGCCTGCGCGTCCGGAGCCTGTGCTCCACAACGGGAGAGGCCACAACAGTGAGAGGCCCGTGTAACACACACACACACACACACACACACACACACACAAATGTGGTAGTCAGCTAGATATCATTGAGAAAGGGACATCCGAGCAAAGACGTAAAGGAAGGCAGGGAGTTAGCCATGCAGGACATCTGGGGAAAGAGCCTTCAGCAGAGAAATCTAGTGCAAACACCCCAAAAGGTCATGTGTCTGGTGTGTTTGACCTGCGGGTGAGCATGACTGGTACCGAGTGATGATAGAGGGGCAGAGTGCTAGGAAAGGAGGTCAGGGTGGGGAACACCAGAAGGGATCATCCTGGGAGACCTTGTGGTTGGAGTCTGCCTTTTATTTTTAGTAAGATGAATAGCTATTGAAGTATTTCAATATTTAAACTTTTTTTTCTTTTCCTTTCTTTTTTTTTTTTTTTTTTTTTTTTTTGCGGTACGCGGGCCTCTCACTGCTGTGGCCTCTCCTGTTGCGGAGCACAGGCTCCGGACACGCAGGCTCAGTGGCCATGGCTCATGGGCCCAGCCGCTCCGCAGCACGTGGGATCCTCCCAGACCGGGGCACGAACCCGTGTCCCCTGCATCGGCAGGCGGACTCTCAACCACTGCGCCACCAGGGAAGCCCTCAACATTTTTTATTATAGAAAAATTTCAAACACATAAAAGTAAACAGACTCCAATAATTAAATTCCATGTATCTATTACTCAGCTTCAGTATCTACTCATGACCTGTCTTATTTTATCTATACTCCCATTCATCTCTCCCCCTTCCATATTATTTTTATTTTTAACATCTTTATTGGAGTGTAATTGCTTTACAGTGTTGTGTTAGTTTCTGCTGTATAACAAAGTGAATCAGCTATACATATACATATATCCCCAGATCCCCTCCCTCTTGCATCTCCCTCCCTCCCACCCTCCCTATCCCACCCCTCTAGGTGGTCACAGAACACCTACCTGATCTCCCTGTGCTATGCAGCTGCTTCCCACTAGCTATTTTACATTTGGTAGTGTATATATGTCAGTGCTACTCTCTCACTTTGTCCCAGCTTACCCTTCCCTCTACCGTGTTCTCAAGTCCATTATCTACATCTGCGTTTTTATTCCTGTCCTGCCCCTAGGTTCATCAGAACCATTTTTCTTTTAGATTCCATATATATGTGTTAGCATACGGTATTTGTTTTTCTCTTTATGACTTACTTCACTCTGTGTGATAGACTCTATGTCCATCCACCTCACTACAAATAACTCAGTCTTCCATATTATTTTGAAGAATATCCTTGACATCCTATTAATTTGCCCATAAATGTTTCAGGATATCTCTAAAAGATAAGAACTATTTTAAAGCATAACTACAATAGTATTATCACACTCTCAGAAGTAATAATAATTCTGTTATATCAAATAACCAGTCTTTTTTCAAATGTTTGTCTCATAAATGTTTCTTAGATTATTATTTAATGTTTTTTTTGAATCAGGATCCAAATAACACATTGTCATTTGTTGATGTCTCTCTCTCCCTCCCTTTCTTTTATCTTTCTTTCCCTTTCACACTTGTATATTTGTTGAAGAAACTGAGTTGTTTGTCTTATAGAGTTTTTCACTCTGAATTTTGCTTATAGCATCCTAATGGTTTTGTTTTACATGGTCCTCTCTATATCACATAAATTGGTAGTTGGATCTAAAAGCCAGATCATTGTCGGGTTTGATTGTTTTGTCAACAATATTTCATAGTTGGGATGTCTAATTCCATCTGAGGACATGTCTTTTGTGTGTGTGTCTGTGTGTGTGTGTGTCTGTGTGTCTGTGTGTGTGTGTGAGATTTAGCAAATATTGAACCTTTAAATCAATAGAAGTTGCAAAATGGTGACAAATTCTATCCCTCTTTCTTCTTTTGTTAGCTGAAGTACTTCTATAAGAAAAACTTTTGTTCATCTATTGTTTGTGTACCTAGTGGTACAGTTTATATAGGATAGGCTAGATAAGTGTTTGGTCTCTTTTCTTCATTCATCAGTTTTCAAAATAATGACTTGGTTCTCTGGCTTCTTCCAATGGTCAACTAGTTGTGCCTGTGTTTTCCTAAGTTCATCGTGAACTTATTGTGAGCTCATGGGTTTAAACAACTGTGACGGGTGTCAGCCCATGGCAGCTGTCATCCTTACTTGTATTCAGATTGTCCAGTCTTTGGCACATAGGGCCAGTGGTAGGCTGGAGCTGGCTCATACCCACCTGCAAGAACCGATTGTTAAATATTCAGGAAACTTGTGGGTTGGTTGTTTAACATAGCCTTTATTAAAAATAAAATCCTATACACTTACAATTACCTAAATTGTATTAAATGCAAAGGAACTCAAGATTTACCACATCCTGGTGACTTTACTCTCAAGGTTAAGTTTCTTGTATCTGTATAGTGGAACACTGTCTGATTGTGTGCTACTGTATGTGTCCTCCCAGCTGCACATCCACAGACCTCACATTGGTAGTTTGAAATCAGCCATGACAAGGGTAGTTACATCAAAGTGGTGGTGAAAAGTGTTGAAAATATAAATTCACTTCAAAATGTATATTGCCTGTAACCGTTCCACTGAATGGTACCAAAAAATGAAAACGTATTCTTCCAGTGTTCTAAAATGAGTATATATGAATTACCTAAGAAGTTGCTCACACAGCTGACAAACAAGTGAAGTTCTGACGTAAGCCCCAAGCCCCACTGACATACTTAGAGCTCCCAGCTGTCTTTTTAGCTCTGCTCTTAAACATGAGCAGATCACCAAGGATTCCCAGACAGCGGAGAAAGCTCCTAATGTGAAAGAGAACAAAACAAACAACAGAGCAACCTGGAGGACACAGAATCATGCGAGAGGAAAAACCGGAAGTCGTTCTGTACTGATATCCGAAGAGAGCTAAAAGAACCTATTGTAGTGGTGAAGCAGGAACAGAATACTACTCTGAAGAAGGAGATGGAGGAGAAGTAGAAGCAGCAGAAGCAGCATTCATTCTGAGACTGAAAGAGCGCTTGGAAATGTAAAGTCATGGTATCGGGGACAAAAGAAAAAAACTCAGTAGAGAATTAGAAGATAAAGGTGAGGTAATCCTACAGAAAGCAGAACAAAGAACGATTTTGAAAGAGAAAAGTTTTTTTTACAAATTACAGGACCAGTCCAGGAGGTCCAATATCCAAATGCCGAAAGTTCCAGAAAAGAGGCCATGAAGCCACCACCAGCCCACTAACATCGAGCACCACTAGAACCAGACTGTTGTCTTGAATTTACTTCTCTCTGAAAGCCAGGGCTCCTCAGGAAAATGGCTGTTTCCTAGTCTGGAGTCTTAGTTGCAGTACACAGGATGTTTCGTTGTGGCACGCCGGCTTCTCTCTAGTTGTGGCGCTCAGGCTCCAGACTGCGCGGGCTCAGTAGTTGTGGTGCGCACGGGCATAGTTGCCCCGCAGCACGTGGGATCTTAGTTCCCAGACCAGGGATCTAACCCACGTCCCCTGCATTGGACGGCAGATTCTTAACCACTGTACCACCAGGGAAGTCCCAAGCATTTATGACTTTTGTTTTTATATACTTTAATCAGTTGCAAGCTTATAGGATCTGATTTTAATTAAATTAATTTAATTTTCTCCCTTTTTGTAATAGATGTATATCTGAAAAAAAGATGTCACTCAAATTTTTAAAAATAGAATTTAAAATAAAGCCAAAATGCTCCCTACTTAAAGAATACTTGCCCCTAACCCTTTATAAAGTGATGAATCCTTCTGAAAAGCAAGTAGTGATCTCACTTTCAGATTAACTCTTTGAGGGACATCTATCTGTATATATAATTCAAACCCTAAAAACCAAGAGAACTCTCTTAAACTTTTAGCTCCCTGGAAGGAAGATGGATGGTGCTTTGTATTTAGAATATTATGATAACGATATTACAGTTCCATCACAAAAGACTACGAGGACCCCCGTTAATGTTCTAAAATTTCTTTTGAATTTACTTCTTAATGGAATCGAATCCGCTTCTCTTTTTGTTTGAGTAACGATCAGTGCAAGTAAGCACTTTGTTTCTAAGGCGATATTATTTGGGTGGTCATGCTGGTGCCTAAAATAAATAAATGTGAAAGAAAAGAAGGAAGATAAAGGGAAAAACAAGGGTTAATTAAAATGCAGGATCTTCAGCGAGCCACACGAACTCCTTTCTGATGGTGTCTCTCCTATCACAGGTACATCATTTCATCCCATTAGCAAGTTAGAACTGTTTCTCACCACTGCTCTCATAGGTGATCTGTGTAGGGGAAGGTTCTTTGGAATTGGAGGAGAAGCTGGCAGGATGCCTGCGGAATAGCAATGGGTACTCCCAGAGAGTCGGGGACTTGGTGCCGGAAAGTCTTTGGAACATTAAAGTAGACACTGGATAGTGTATTATTTGGGGGACTGTCACAGTACTCTACTCAGACTTGTTCTAAAGTTTTAAAAGGCATTTTGATTTTATGTTGCTTGAATTCTTCATCCTATTTGTGAGTTATTTCATGAAAGGGTAATTGTATTTTGATTTGAGGGAATAATGACTTTTTTCTTTCACACGGGTATAAATATCATCCAAGGAAAGCTCTTAGCTTCCTCGTAGCTTTTTTACATGATTATTTACCTCAGCATCTTAAGCGACGTTTTGTTAAGGTTAAGAAAGAAAACATAGGAGAAAATTAGAGAAGTTATGAAACTACTATTAGCTTTCTAAATTCATTAGGGGAATACTCTGATTTTCCACCATACCACACCCCAGGGTCCTTTTCAGCATTTCTGAAACATGTTTTTTTTCCTGCCAACCTTAGGGATTTCTCAGAAACTTTATCTACCTGTCAGCTGAATTATTTGGGGGGAGGTGGGAGTAAGGACGAGTGGAATTTGAGGATTTATGGGGTTGACAGATTACGAATAGGTTTAAATGGCCTCAGTAGCATATTAACTGTTGAGCTCTGTTTTATTACAAATGGGGATGTGAGATCATGTAACTCTCCCTTATAGCCTGTCCCCTCGCAGAAGAACTACTCTTTCAAAATAGTAACTGACCTGGCTGTTAAAAACTGTCTTTCCCAAGGAATTTTAATGGTAGAATAGTAAGCTTTTCATCTTTATTCTAAAGCCACTAGTTTAAAAATCATCAAAGAAATGAGTGATATTACAAGGGATTTCCAGTAATTTTGTGTAATTTGGACTTGGATTCTAGTTCCTTCCCTGAATTTTATATTCAGTTTTTTTTTTCCTGGCACTTGGTGCTTTAGAACCTCCTGTATGATGTGATCATTTACGTCCGTGTCAACTGAAAAAAACACACAACCTGAAAGTTGAGAATTATGTTTTATTCGGCGAATTTTCTGAGGACTTAAGCCTGGATGACAGCTTCTCAGGTCACTCTGAGGGACTGCTCCCAAGAGCCCAGGGAGGGGCCAGGATATACAGGAGTTTTGGGAAAAAAGCCAGGGAGTGGGAACATCAAAAGATTACTATTAATTAAAGAAAACCAGACATCTCAAGTTAAGGAATTTAGCACTTTTCTGTGTATGGGAAGACGCAGGAGCCTGTGTCTGGGCTCATTGAAATCGTTCCTTTGATAAGCACCTGAACTGTCTAGGGCCAGTCTCCTGCTTTTCTCCAGCCTGAAGAACCCCCTCGGGGTGCACAGGGTGGCTGCAGTAGCTGGTGGCTTGCTGGCTGCAGCATCCTTTGTTTTCCTGATATGGCAGGTGACCTTTTTCATCCACACCAGCCAAGCTACAATTAATATCATTAACAAAGTTGATTTATTCTTGGATACATACTTAACTAGTTTTTCACGAGTTCTGGTCATTCCTGACTAGTTGGAGAGACTCCAGGCTTTCTTATTCGAGTGTGGTGCAGACTGGAACACAGACCTGGGAGTCAGAAAGCTCTAACATTGACTCCCCAATTCCTAGCTTCGTTATGTGGAAAAAGTCTTAGGTGGTTAACTGAGTTCTGTCTTTTTATTTGTTTTGACCTTCAAAGATACATCTGTTGTTAACTAGAAGTTACTGTAGGGTTGCTGTGAGTTTAATGCATGTGACACACTTGGAACACTGCCTGGAACTAGTCAAGCACCCAGGTCATTAATTGTTTTAATGTCAGCATCATTGCCATCATCATCAGATCTGCTGGTACAGTAAAGGTTTTCTTTTTCACTTTTGTTTGTTTGCTTGTTTAGATCATCCAAGGTACTGCCTTACTTCATTACTTGTAGGACAAAAAAGTGAGAAAGTGTGTGCAGAGTTGCGCCCCTGGCTCTGCTGCCTCTCTGGAACCTGTTCTCTTCAGGGTGGAGAGAGGTGGAGAACGGGGTGTCCTCAAATAGGAAGGGCTGAGCCCTGAGCAGCCTCTTCCCCTGACTCCCCAGACAATGAAAACAGGCTGCTGTCACTGACTTTACAGAGAAACATTCTACCCCCTCCCTTCCTTGTGACTTCTGTTGATAATACTGTCTGACCAAAAATGGCCAAGCCCTTCTGGCCCACTTGTTTCAAGAAATATGACAGCAAAATGCCAGCATTCGCACAAACTTTCCTTAGTCGCTTATGGGTTGTTGTAATAAGACTTTGACCTGCTGTGCCTTCAGCCAGCACTTGATCTTGAAGGCTTGGTCTATCAGATTTCAGGCCAAGGCAGCATCACCCTGTTGCTGCAGCACTTGTGGCATCTGCTCTGTCAGTGGAGCCGGAAGTGGAGTTTCTGTGTCGACAGTTAGGAACTAGCCAACTTATTCTGAGCATCCACCGTCTGTGCTCATTGCCTCAAATACAGCGTCTATTTAATCCTCGTAGCCACACTGTGCGGTAGGTCTGTAATCCTCATTTTAGATGAGAAACTGAGTCCCAGAGAAGTTACTTAATTTCTAAGATGGCAGAGCCAAGTTTGAAAGCCAGGTTTGTAGGACTCTTCATGTATCTGTTTTTAATTGTTTCTTAGTTAATCTTTTATCAAACAAGTGTGAATGATAATTGGGGATGCATAGGGATTCTGAAAGTTATGTTCTTTCTCTCCTGTTGAACTTCAGTGACCTGAGGCTTGCTGATGGGGATGACAGCAGAGCCTTTGCTGTATGTGTGTATATATATGTTCTGTTTTTGTTTTTGTTTTCGCCGCACAGCGCAGCATGTGGGATCTTAGTTCTTTAACCAGGGATTGAACCTGCGCCTCCTGCAGTGGAAGCATGGAGTATTAAACACTTGACCGCCAGGGAACTCCCTATGTGTGTATGTGAGTATGTGTGTGTGTGTGTGTGTGTGTGTGTGTGTGTGTGTATGTGAATGTGTGTGTATGTGAATGTGTGTGTATGTGATTGTGCGTCCTACTTTACCCCTCGCATCCTTACCTTCAGGTCTTTAGTCACATGTCATGTTATTCTTGAGACCTTTCTGGAGCACCTTGTTGAAAATTGGAATCCTCTTCTATACGTACACATCCTGTCTTCAGATCTTACTGTGTGGTTTCTGGGTTCCACAAGGGCAGCTGTGATTTCTGAAACACCTGACATGGGCTTTTCCTGCAGCCCATTCCAGATTGGGCTGTGAGAATAATGGGGACCCGTACTCCAACTTCCCCACTTCCTGACACTGTGTCCAGGGAGAGACTGCTGTTTACTGGCCTGGTCTCACCTCATTCATTCCTTTTCCCATGTCTTTGCCCTTGATAGAGACAAGAACTTGAGACCATCCTCAGCTGAGAATGAGGTAAAGAAACAGAAAGGGATTCGCTTGTGTTTTGCTCCATTTTTTTTCCCCTGTGGTGCATTATGGCTGCACTTTACATGTTTTACCCATTTAATTTGTCTGCCTGCCTCTACCAGAATGTAATCCGTAAGAAGGTGTTTTTGTCCCTTGTATTCACTGTTCCATTCCTAGCGTATCCCCTGGTTTGTTGAACAAATGGCTGTTTCCTAGAGAATTTATTTCGTGACAATTATTGTGTATATTGCCCTAGCATTGTGGTTTTGTGTCTCCCCATCCATCTTATACTAAATATGGTTGATAATGGCAGATACTTAGTCTAAATTCACCCTTTGAAATTTTATTTTAAGAAATGAACTCTTAAGTGTTTGAAGTTTGTTGTTTGAAAAACTGATTTTTAAAAATGGTTGGTGCAGTAGGGAGATATGATCCATGATGCAATAAAATACTGCTTTTTAAAAAATTAAATTGATTTATTACCTTTAAAAGTATATATTAATTCCTATAACTAATTGATAACTAGTAAGAGTAAGTACACAGTGGACTAGTCATACTGTTGATAGCTCTATGCTGAGGCACCCTGGGGTGACACAGTGAGCTCACAGGGGTGTGAGGGGTGCCATAGGATATTTTAAAGTTTCAATGGAAAAACAAAGATACTTAATATCTGTGGGACACTTGCCAACTACTAGCTCAAGGTAGTTTATAGTTTTAACATTAGATGACGCTAAATTCTTCATAATGATGTCATGTATTTACAAAACTAGATTTTTAGTGGTTGCTGTAATTAAAAAGCAAGAACTGTATGAAAACCACTGTAAAACAGCTGAGGGTGGCTGGGTCCAGTCTGCAAGGTTAGAGAAGTTGTGCAGGACTGACAGGTACACAGCCAGTTAGAAGTGACTGGGTTATTTAAGACTAAAAAACAAGTTCTAAAAGAATGTATGTTATTTGATTTAAGTAGCTACTAGGTTGTTAGGATGTAAATACTAACTATTGGTACTTAACAAATGGAATGGTTCTGTACTTCTCTTGGCTCTGGTGGACTGTGAAAAAATGACTGAGACTTGCTAAGGGCACTGTGAACTGAAAAAGTTTGGATACCTCTGGACTAGTCTGGGAAGAGGTAGTGATGCCATCAGCAAGTTTTTTCTGGTTGTTGTTTTTTGTTTTTGTTTTGTGGGGGAAGCAATGGAGAGATTGTATAAGAAGCTTGAAGAATTTAAACAGTGGATTAGATTTAACCAGAGGTCCCTATCAACCTTAGTTTCTATAATTCTATGAACATTTCATATATATATATATATATATGAATTTATATATAAATAATGTTTATGTTATGTATTATAGTTATATTATTGTATTTTAATAATTTGTATTATATATTTTATTTTAAATACATTTAAATGTTTACATTATAATATAATATGTGTAATAAATTTATGTGTATGAATTTATTAAGCTTTGGTTTAAATCTTAAGTAAATCTTTGGTTTAGTGAACTTTTTCCAAGGAGTTTTACTTTATTTTTTTATTTTTTTGCGGTACGCGGGCCTCTCACTGCTGTGGCCTCTCCCGTTGCGGAGCACAGGCTCCGGAAGCACAGGCTTAGCGGCCATGGCTCATGGGCCCAGCCACTCCCCGGCATGTGGGATCTTCCCGGACTGGGGCACGAACCCGTGTCCCCTGCATTGGCAGGCGGACTCTCAACCACTGCGCCACCAGGGAAGCCCAGGAGTTTTACTTTAAAACTGTTCTAGAATCATTTGTAGTTAGCAAACATATGGAAGCCATGTAGATCTTTAGGTCACTATTGGATTCCTTCAGCCAGGTTTGTGTTTTTGTCTTTTGGAAAGGTTTTGCTCTGATCAAGCATTCAAATTTCCATATCCCAGATAAGGCATTGCTAGTGCTGATGTTTTTAAATGGAAAGCTTCTATCTACCTATTTTGAAAGTAGTCTTAGAGGTTTAGAACTGAGAAATTGAAATGACCTGTTAGGTTATCTTGCCCCATACCAATCGCAGCCTCTTTCTGCTTCCAAAGTAATCTCTACATTGATTTTTGATTACATCATTGGAATTATTTTATAAGGAGACACTTCCTCTCATACTATTTGGTTACCCAATGGGATAGTATAAAATATAAAATAAAAGAATAAATGCTTGCTTTTAAAAAAAATATACTCTGTTTTCAAGTTGACAAAGTGATTCATTGTTACCTATGAGGTACCAATTAACGTTTTATATTATTGTGAGCTCATTGATTTAACCATATATAATGGATTTTAATCCATTTCAGTTCTTATCCTTACTGGAGCCCAGTAGCCCAATCTTTTGCTAGCAGAAGTCTCTTTATATTTGCTACTTATTCCTTCTGACTTATCCTAGGGATTTTTGATAGGTTCCTTGCTGTCTGATATGTTAAAATGTTACAGGCTCTTAGGGTAGGTCTCAGTTGACTGCCATTTCTCTTGAGTATGGATCAGATTTTCCTGTTTTTCATACGTCTAATAATTTTTTATTATTTTCTTGACCGTGCTAATGATCCTTTGTAGAGTATGGGTTCTGTTATCCTTTGAAGAGTGTTGATTTTTTGTTTCAGCAGGAAGTTAACTTGGTTCAACTCAAACTCCAAACTGTGTCTCGCATATGTTGGGCAACAGCTGAAATCTGTTTAGTGTTTGATTTTTTTTTTTCCCCCTGGATTATTGTCTTAACTTTTTTTCCAGCTTAATTGAGGTATAATTGATGTGCACTAAGCTCCAAAAGTTTAAAGTATACATTTTGATAAGTTTTGACCTATGTGTATACTTGTGAAATCACTGTCACAGTCAAAATAATGAACGTGTCCATCTCCTCCAAAAGTTGCCTTAAGCACTTTGTAAACCATCTCTCTTCTGTCCTCCCTAACTCCCTCCCCAGGCAACCAGTGATCTGCTTTCTGTCACTGTAGGGTAACTTTGCATTTTCAAGAATTTTATATAAATATATAAATAGTATATACTATTTTTCTGACTTTTTTCACTCAGCATAATTACTTTGAGATTCACCTAGTTTTTGGCAAATATTCATAATTTACTCCTTCTTATTGCTGAGTAGTATTCTATTATGTGGACATATCACAGGTTATTTACCCATTCACCTATTCATGGACATTTGGGTTGTTTCCTGTTTTGGACTATTTTAAATAAAGTGGCCAGGAGCGTTTATGCTTTCGTTTTTCTTGGTTAAATACCCAGGAGTGGAATGGCTGTGAGTAGTAAACGGTTCATCTCTGAGCCAGGAGTCTGGTGTCATCTACCAAAATCCATGAAACTGTGGCAGACTAACTTTTTAGGCTGAAAGTACAGTAGCATTTCAGATGCTTTATAGTACTTGACACTAGATTCTTTACAATTCCATATAAAAGTTAGGACCAGCCTATAAATTTCTACATGAATTACTGTAGGAATTTATATTGGGACTGCACCCCATCTATAGACCAATTTGGAGAGAATTGAAACCTTAACACTATTGAGTCTTTTGATCAGTGAACATGGGATAACTCTCCATTTATTTAGACCTTCTATAATTTTTCTCAACAATGTTTTATAGTTTTCCGTTTACAGCTCTTATACATATTTTGTAAACTTGTATTTGCAAAAATAAATGAGTATTTCACATATTTGATGCTGTTTTACAATACATGGGATTTTTAAAAAGACTTTATTTTTTAAAATAGTTTTAGGTTCAGAGCAAAATTGAGCGGAAAATACAGAGTTCCCAGTTGTTACCTGGGGAAGGCTTGTCTGACATGTGCTGTTCTGCCATTACTGGAAGTTGAACTCCAATCACCAATTTTTCTCTTGGGAAATGGTATTTCAGAACCACAGTCTAGGCTCTGGAATGTCCTTGCTATTGGGTTAGCCTGTCACTAATGGTCTTTTCCTTTTTAAAATCATTTGTTCTTTTTACTTACACGCTCAAAGGATTTTTTTCTTTTTCCTAAAAAGTCTGCAGATTTTATCAGAATATCTTGGCATTGGTTGTTCTGGTTGATGTTCTCAGGTACATTGTGTCCTCTTTCAATATGTAGTTAAAATCTTCAGGAAAATTTTCTGGAAGTATTGCCTTTGTGTTTGTTCTATTCCTTTAGTTTGGTTTTCTTTTTCAGGACTTAGCGTTAGCTATATGTTGGGGCTTTTTTGCCTTTCACCAATATTTGTCTTTTCTTTTTAATTCTTTCTAATCTTTTAATTTTGATTTATAGAATTTTCCTTTTCACTTTCTATTTCTCTTCAGGCATTACTGGGTTTATTTGCTCTTTTCCTTTTTCGAGTTTGGTCTTTGTTTCTAAAATGTTTCTTAAAATTTCTAATTATTTTGCTTCTATCACCTCATTTCTGAATTTTTCTTTCTCATTTATGCATTTTTCATAGCTTATATAATTTTCCAAGTGTTCTTTAGCTTGTTTTTAAATAGTATGTTTCAGTGCTGAACAATTTCTGTTTTTGCCATGTGTTTTTCAGTTTTGCTTTCATTTTTGATGGAGTGTTAATTTGTTTCTCCTTTTTTCACATAGTAATTTAGTTTGGGTTTTGACCTTGATAGTTCTCTGATGCTCTTTTTTTTTTTTCTTAACATCTTCATTGGAGTATAATTGCTTTACAATAGTGTGTTAGTTTCTGCTGTATAACAAAGTGAATCAGCTATACATACACGTATATACCCATTTCTCCTCCCTCTTGCGTCTCCCTCCCACCTTCCCTATCCCACCCCTCTAGGTGGACACAGAGCACCGAGCTGGTCTCCTTGTGCCATGTGGCGGCTTCCCACTAGCTATCTGTTTTACATTTGGTAGTGTATATATGTCCATGCTACTCTCTCACTTCATCCCAGCTTACCCTTCCCACTCCCCGTGTCCCCAAGTCCATTCTCTACATCTGCATCTTTATTCCTGTCCTGCCCCTACGTTTTTCAGAACCTTTTTTTTTTTAAGAGTCCATATATAGGCATTAGCATATGGTATTTGTTTTTCTCTTTCTGACTTACTTCACTCTGTATAACAGACTCTGGGTCCATCTTCCTCACTACAAGTAAGTCAGTTTCGTTTCTTTTTATGGCTGAGTAATATTCCATGGTGTATATGTGCCACATCTTCTTTATCCATTCATCTGTCGTTGGACACTTACGTTGGTTCCATGTCCTGGCTATTGTAAATAGTGTTGCAGTGAACATTGTGATACATGACTCTTTCTGAATTATGGTTTTCTCAGGGTATATGCCCAGTAGTGAGATTGCTGGGTCATATAGTAGTCTATTTTTAGTTTTTTAAGGAACCTCCATACTGTTCTCCATAGTGGCTGTATCAATTTACATTCCCACCAACAGCTCAAGAGGGTTCCCTTTTCTCCACATCCTCTCCAGCATTTACTGTTTGTAGATTTTTTTTTAACATCTTTATTTGGGTATAACTGTTTTACAATAGTGTGTTAGTTTACAACACACTAGTGTGTTAGTTTACACTTTACAACAAAGTGAATCAGTTATACATATACATATGTTCCCATATCTCTTCCCTCTTGCGTCACCCTGTTTGTAGATTTTTTGATGATGGCCATTCTGACTGGTGTGAGGTGATACCTCACTGTAGTTTTGATTTCCATTTCTCTAATGATTAATGATGTTGAGCATCCTTTCATGTGTTTGTTGGTAATCCTTATGTCTTCTTTGGAGAAATGTCTATTTAGATCTTCTGCCCATTTTTGGATTGGGTTGTTTGTTTTTTTGATAATGAGCTGCATGAGCTGCTTGTATAATTTGAAGATTAATCCTTTGTCAGTTGCTTCGTTTGCAAATATTTTCTCCCATTCTGAGGGTTGTCTTTTCATCTTGTTTATGGGTTCCTTTGCTGTGCAAAAGCTTTTAAGTTTCATTAGGTCCCATTTGTTTATTTTTTGTTTGTTTTTGTTTTTGTTTTTTTTTGCGGTACGCAGGCCTCTCACTGTTGTGGCCTCTCCCATTGCGGCTCCGGATGCGCAGGTTCAACGGCCATGGCTCACGGGCCCAGCCGCTCCACGGCATGTGGGATCTTCCCAGACCGGGCCATGAACCCATGTCCCGTGCATCAGCAGGTGAACTCTCAAACACTGCGCCACCAGGGAAACCCCTATTTTTGTGTTTATTTCCATTTCTCTAGGAGGTGAGTCAAAAAGAATCTTGCTGTGATGTATGTCATAGAGTGTTCTGCCTATGTTTTCCTCTAAGAGTTTTATAGGGTCTGGACTTACATTTAGGTCTTTAATCCATTCTGAGTTTATTTTTGTGTATGGTGTTTAGGGAGTGTTCTAATTTCATTCTTTTACATGTAGCTGTCCAGTTTTCCCAGCACCACTTATTGAAGAGGCTGTCTTTTCTCCACTGTGCATTCCTGCCTCCTTTATCAAAGATAAGGTGACCATATGTGCATGGGTTTATCCCTGGGCTTTCTATCCTGTTCCATTGATCTGTATTTCTGTTTTTGTGCCAGTACCATACTGTCTTGATTACTGTAGCTTTGTAGTATAGTCTGAAGTCAAGGAGCTTGATTCCTCCAGCTCCGTTTTTCTTTCTCAAGATTGCTTTGGCTATTCAGGGTCTTTTGTGTTTCCATACAAATTGTGAAATTTTTTGTTCTAGTTCTGTGAAAAATGCCATTGGTAGTTTGATAGGGATTGCATTGAATCTGTAGATTGTTTTAGGTAGTATAGTCATTTAAACAATGTTGATTCTTCCAATGCAAGAACATGGTATATCTCTCCATCTGTTTGTATCATCTTTAATTTCTTTCATCAGTGTCTCATAGTGTTCTGCATACAGGTCTTTTGTCTCCTTAGGTAGGTTTATTCCTAGGTATTTTATTCTTTTTGTTGCAATGGTAAATGGGAGTGTTTCCTTAATTTCTCATTCAGATTTTTCATCGTTAGTGTATAGGAATGCCAGAGATTTCTGTGCATTAATTTTGTATCCTGCTACTTTACCAAATTCATTGATTAGCTTTAGTAGTTTTCTGGTAGCATCTTTAGGATTTTCTATGTATACTATCATGTGTTCTGCAAACAGTGACAGTTTTACTTCTTCTTTTCCAATTTGGATTCCTTTTATTTTTTTTTCTTCTCTGGTTTCTGTGGCTAAAACTTCCAAAACTATGTTGAATAAGAGTGGTGAGAGTGGGCAACCTTTTCTTCTTCCTGATCTTAGTGGAAATGGTTTCAGTTTTTCACCGTTGAGAATGATGTTGCCTGCGGGTTTGTCATATATGGCCTTTATTATGTTGAGGGAAGTTCCCTCTATGCCTACTTTCTGGAGAGCTTTTATCATAAATGGGTGTTGAATTTTGTCAAAAGCTTTCTCTTCATCTATTGAGATGATCATATGGTTTTTCTCCTTCAGTTTGTTAATAGGGTGTATCACATTGATTGATTTGCGTATATTGAAGAATCCTTGCATTCCTGGGATAAACCCCACTTGATCATGATGTATGATCCTTTTAATGTGCTGTTGGATTCTGTTTGCTCGTATTTTGTTGAGGATATTTGCATCTATGTTCATCAGTGATATTGGCCTGTAGTTTTCTTTTTTTGTGACATCTTTGTCTGCTTTTGGTATCAGGGTGATGGTGGCCTCATAGAATGCGTTTGGGAGTGTTCCTCCCTCTGCTATATTTTGGAGGAGTTTGAGAAGGATTGGTGTTAGCTCTTCTCTAAATGTTTGATAGAATTCGCCTGTGAAGCCATCTGATCCTGGGCTTTTGTTTGTTGGAAGATTTTTAATCACAGTTTCAATTTCAGTGCTTGTGATTGGTCTGTTTATATTTTCTGTTTCTTCCTGGTTCAGTCTCAGAAGGTTGTGCTTTTCTAAGAATTTGTCCATTTCTTCCAGGTTGTCCATTTTATTGGCATAGAGTTGCTTGTAGTAATCTCTCATGATCCTTTGTATTTCTGCAGTGTCAGTTGTTACTTCTCCTTTTTTATTTCTAATTCTGTTGATTTGAGTCTTCTCCCTGTTTTTCTTGATGAGTCTGGCTAATGGTTTATCAATTTTGTTTATCTTCTCAAAGAACCAGCTTTCAATTTCATTGATCTTTGCTATTGTTTCCTTAATTTCTTTTTCATTTATTTCAGATCTGATCTTTATGATTTCTTTCCTTCTGCTAACTTTGGGGTTTTTTTGTTCTTTCTCTAATTGCTTTAGGTGTAAGGTTAGGTATTTTATTTGAGATGTTTCTTGTTTCCTGAGGTGGATTGTATTGCTATAAACTTTCCTGTTAGAACTGCTTTTCTGATGCTCATTTTTGTTGAGGTTAGTTTTCTTGAAATTTTAGGAGAGGGCTTGGTTTGGATAGCTTTTCTTTCTTCCCAGAGCTCCCTCTTTTGGCCTCTGCATGTAGTGTTAAAATATACTGTCATACAGAGTGAAGTAAGTCAGAAAGAGAAAAACAAATACCGTATGCTAACACATGTATATGGAATGTAAGAAAAAAAAAAAAGGTCATGAAGAACCTAGGGGTAAGACGGGAATAAAGAAAGACACAGACCTACTAGAGAATGGACTTGAGGATATGGAGAGGGGGAAGGGTAAGCTGTGACAGAGTGAGAGAGTGGCATGGACATATATACACTACCAAGCATAAAATAGATAGCTAGTGGAGGGAGGCCGCATAGCACAGGGAGATAAGCTCGGTGCTTTGTGACCCCCTAGAGGGGTGGGATAGGGAGGGTGGGAGGGAGGGAGATGCAAGAGGGAAGAGGTATGGGAACATATGTATATGTATAACTGATTCACTTTGTTATACAGCAGAAACTAACACAGCATTGTAAAGCAGTTATACTCCAATAAAGATGTTAAAATATATATATATATATGCTGCAGATTGATTTCTGAGGTCATCTGGCTGCTTCTCCTCATCCACTTTGTATGACTTCATCCTTCTTCATCCCTGTTGTCCCTGTTCTGTTCCAGTTCTGGTACCCATCCCAGGGGTTTCTCCTGGTTATGGAGCCCTGTTGTGGGAGGGTGCCCTGGCCTTCACCAGCCCCTTCAGACTTCACCCAGGGACTTGTCTGGTTTGGAGCAGCCAGAACCTCTGCAGTTTTGGCCACTGTTCTCAAAGTGGCCCCTGCACTTTCCTGTGAATGTCTGTTGGTTATTATTAAGGTTCTTCTCTTCTCAGGTTAAGTCCACGGCTCTGTTGCTTTCTTCTACTTTTTTCATAATATCCTGATGATTGACAGGTCATGTGTCTCTTGTTTTTTTTGTCCACAACTGCTTGTATATTGGACTTGTTGGGGATACCTTATCCCTTAGTTTTGTTGTAAATATTATCCATGGGTTTCTGATTTTGTATCTCATTGTTCTGGTGTTATCATGTGGAGATTCAGAGAGATCAAAAAATTATGCTGCTACTGCTTACCACCATTTTCCTGGAATTTTCAAGATAATTTTTAAAAAATGTGAATCATCGCAGTAAGTTTCTTGTGCCCCTTTGTAATCAATTTCCTCCCTTCCCTCCATACCCCACCTTTACACCCCCTCCCCCACAATCACTGCTCTGTTTTCTATCCCTGTGATTTTTCCTTTTCTAGAACATCATAAATGGAATAGTTCGCTATGTAACTTTTTGATTCTTCTGTTACTTAGCATAATGCTGTTGAGATTCACTCATTTTATATGTACCAGTAGTCATTACTTTTTAATGCTGAGTTGTAGTCCATATTATGAACATGTCACAAGTTTTTTATCCATCACCAGTTGATGGACCCTTTAAGAAAAGTTTTCGGCAATTACGAATAGAGCTGTTACATACATTAACATGTAGGTTTTTGTGTAGGCATGTGTGTTCATCTCTCCCGAGTACGTGTCTAGGAGTAGGATGTCAGAGTCACATGGCTTATTTGTCTTTTTATTATTGAGTTCTTTATATTTTCTGATCACCAATCCTTTATCATATATGCACATTTTTTTGGAAAATATTTTCTCTCAGCCTTTGTTTTGTCTTTTCATTTTATTAACAATGTCAAGGAGCAGACATTTTAAATTTTGATGAAGTCCATTTTATCTTTTTTTTAATACTTTTTGTACTTTTTGTATCTTGTGAAATCCTTGCCTATCCCAAGATCACAAAGATTTTCTCATATGTTTCCTTCTAGAAGTTTTATAGTTTTAGGTTTTACTTTTTTGTGTATAGAGTGAGAATAGGTTGAGGTGGTTTTGATTTTTTTTGTTTAGTTTCTTTGTGGGGTTGTTTTTGTGTGTGTGTGTGCATGTGGGTGTCCTGTTGTTCCTGCACCATTTGTTGAAAAGTAACCCATTCTTTATTGAATTGCCTTGAGTCCTTTGTTGAAAATCAGTTGACCGTATGTGTGTGGAGAGATGGTCTTTAATAAGACATTTCTCCACTGTTATGGGAGAATCCTGTAGAAATGCAGAGAGATTCCTAGATTTGGTGAGAGGCTGGGAGGGAGTTCCCAGTTCTTGACTTCTGAGTGAAGCGTGATTCAGGGTGATAAGCGGAGAGTGGTGAGTCGGGAGTGAGCATCGGAAGGTTGAGGAGAGTGGAGACGTAGGAACAGTGGTTCAGAGAGAAGGAAAGCAGGCCGACCAGAAGGGTGCAGTGCGATTGTTGAAGCTGGGTTGAGGGCCTGCTTTGAAGCTGGCAATATTAACAGGCCTGCCTGTGTTGTTTCACTTTTGCTGTCTAGCAGTTTGGTTGCAGGCCCATGGAAAGTGGCAACTGGGCTCATCTAGACTGAGGGGTTTTCACAGGCAAGAGTGAAAGAGAAATAGAAAGGTTAGTAAAGGTATTTGTCTTGAATAGGTGATACTTTCACTTAGCTCGAAAATCAAAACAACATAAGAAAGTACACACTGAGAAGGTTTCTCCCCTGGCTTGCCCTCTCCATTTCATTCCCTTCTGTTCCCTGTAGAGCACTTTTATGTTTCTCTTTGCAGTGTTTATTTATGCAGATAAAAGCAACCGGTGACTCTTGTTTTATCCTCCCCCCATCATTTCCTACACAAAGTGCTGCATTCAGGATACACCGTCCTGCGCCCTGCTTTGCGCTTTGCTTAACAGTATAGCCTCTTGCTCTCTCCCGATTGGTAGTTAAGAACTCTTGAGTCATCTTCGTGATGGATATGCCAAAATATTAATAGCAGTTTTGTTTGGAATGTAAAATAATTTTTAAAATGTTTTTTTTGTATTTTCTAAGTTTCTTCAGTGTGCATTTGTCACCTTTATGATTAGTAAACTTGGAAAACTAAATTTAGCTCTGTCAACAGATGTCTCCTTCATGCCATCACTTTCTGAGCACTGAGGATGTGGCAGCAAGTAGAATAGGCAGAGGGTCCTGCTTCCTGGTGGTTGGGTTCTATCTCGTGTGGCCTAATAGTCACCAAAGAAGAAAAGAGGAAATGATGGCACGTGTTATGTGTGTAGAGATTTAAAAGAAGGGGTATAACTGTGATCCGCCCTGGGATGTCAGGGAAGGCCTCCTTCAAGAGGGGAGCATTTAGGCTGATGTCTCGGTGACCACAAGGAGGTCGTAATCGGGGAAGAAGAGGTTACGAGGCAAGAGCGAGCCGGTGCCAGAGCACGAAAGTAAGATTGGGATTGTTTTCCAGACCCAGAAACGAGACCAGGGCCTCTGAGAGGTAGAGGGGTAGAAGATGCAGCAGGGGTCAGTCCTGACCTGGTACTCAGGGAGAAGAAGCAGGATTTTATTTTAAGTGCAACGGGAAACCCTTGAGGAGTTTGAGAAAGAAAACAGAGCTATAGAAAAGGCTGCAGTTGACAGATGAGTCGGAGGAGAACCTGGGAGGCCCAGTTGGAAGCGACTTTGAAGAAAACCCTGCGGCGTTCAAGGCATCAGGCGGATGCCGAGGTGGAGGGCTGCAAAGAGTTTATTCATTGTTTTTCTGGTGCGCTCTAAAATGTAATCTACCCAGAATGGTAACTCCAGATCTAAGAGATAAATTCAATTTTAGATCAATATACAGTTTAAATTCCAAAGTGAGGAATGCTATTTTTAAAGATGTGATTTCAAGTATACATTTAAAAGCTATTTTATATTTTAGAGTAGGGAACTAGTTCTTAGTTAGTTACTTCTTTGAGAATTATTATGCTGATACTGAGGGTGAAATGCAGTGTTTAAATTGGAGCTCAAAAACAAGTATTTCCTGATTCATTTTTAAAAAATCGCTCTGACTCCAAATTAGCCAGGATATTTGTGTTTTACTGATACTAGAACCACAGTGTATGAGAATATATAGAGAGATTCTGAAGAAGGTACATGCTCATTCCATATGGAGGAGATAGGGTGGCTACTAGAAATTTAAAGGAAAGGGATATAGTCTTGCACTGCTCTGAATAGGAAGGAAGATTGGTGTATTTGTTAGTCAAAATGAAGAGTTAGATTTTTATTATATTGTTTGACAAGTGAAATATTCTAAAATAAAATCATAGAAAATCATGGTCCAATAGTAGTAGGAAGAACAACAGTAGCACAGCTAGAGTGACCACTGAGGGACAGAGGCAGTAACACCGTGGTTAAACCCTAAGCCTTGTGGGCACGCAAGTCTTAGGTTCAAATTCTGGAGTAGCTCTTTGTAGCTGTTTTATTGGATGAGATGCTTAAACGTTCCAAGTCTCATTTCCTCAGTTGTGAAATGTACACCACAAATATACATACCCTACCTCATGGGGTAATGGAGAAGATGAAATGGTAGTCTGGGTAAAGACCTTAGTGCCCTGTCTTCTGGCCCCTAGAAAGTGCTGAGTAATCAACAATAATATAATTAATAATCACTATAATTTTGTTATCTGTTTACTCATAACCCATAAGGAAAGTATTAATACCCTTATTTTTCTGATGAAAAACCCACTTTGAGAATTTTAAGAAATTTTCCTAAGGTCACACACCTAGGAAATGCAGAGGTAGAATTTAAACTTAAGAAGATCTGACTTCAGAATTCATGCTTTTAATCATAACTCCATATCATCTTCTAAAAAGATCCTTTTAAGATTAGAATTCAGATCATTGGATTCAGAGTTGATAGTGTAAACCAACACATCACAGAATGATTCCCCTATCTTGTTTGTTAATCTGAAGATTTCATACTATATTCTCATGTCCTACTTCTATGTTAAAAATAAAAGCTTTATTATATAAGAAAGATATTAAGTAAAAAAACATTTTTTTAATCCATATAGGAAAAGACATCACTTAAAATCACACTGCATAATGGGATCCATCCTGATTTCTCCCCCCGGGTGTGTGTATGTAGGTATAGTTCTTATTGGTTCTTTTTTTCCAAAATAAGAATACACCATGCATACTATGTTCTGATTTGGTTTCCTTCCCGCTTTCTTATTTTATTATAAATGTCTTTCCATGTCTGTAACCTTATCCTAGTGGCAGCTTACATTATTACATTGTTGCATTATATAGGTATGCCGGAATTCATTTACCTAACTCCTTGTTGTAATCATAGGTTGTTTAGAATTTTTCATCATCTTAACAATTCTTTCATGAACACCTTTGGCCATATGTGCTATTTGCACTTTCTAATAATTTCCTTAAGAGAAATTCCTAGTAATAGCATCGTTGGATTGATTAAAGGGTTGTCACATTTTTAAAAAATAAATAAATTTATTTATTTATTTATTTTTGGCTGTGTTGGGTCTTCGTTGTGGTGTGTGGGCTTCTCATTGCCGTGGCTTCTCTTGCTGCGGACCACGGGCTCTAGGCGCGCGGGCTTCAGTAGTTTTGGCTCGCGGGCTCCAGAGCACAGGCTCAGCAGTCGTGGCACACAGGCTTAGTTGCTCCGTGGCACGTAGGATCTTCCCGGACCAGGGCTCCCTGCATTGGCAGGCGGACTCCCAACCACTGCACCACCAGGAAAGCCTGGGTTGCCACATTTTTAAGGATACATGTTCCAAATTGCCCTCCAGAAAGGTCACACCAGTGTGCTCTCCTGTGGCGGCATGAGACTGCTTCTTCCCCGACACTCACCTCTATCCTGGGGGTTATTTTTGATCTTTGCCAGCCTGGTGAAAAGGGCTATATCTTACGCCTTTGATTACCAGTAGGTGTGTTTATGAACTGTCTGTTTTCTTTTCATTGTAAATTGCCTCTTTTTATCCTTTGCCCATTTTATCATGCCTGACTTCTGAGTTTTGATTAGTCCAAAGAAACAATTTTCAGGAGTTTAAATTCTTGGGTGGACTGTATTTGATTTCACTTTACAAATAGTTAAATTTAGGGATTTCAGGTGCACACCCTTTTTATTTTTTTAAAGATCATGAGGAGAAATGACAGATGGTCTATAGTAATATAGGTATCAGAAAAGGCCAAACAACTTGCTCTCAGGATTTGTCTTCTTCCCTCCTACATGTTAAACGGAGACATTACTTTGAACGCATTCTTATGAGTAGGAACTTTAAAAACTCTGATCCCAAGAATGATCGACTGGATCCTTTCCTTTTTGTGATCCATAACTCCTTCCTTAATTTTGAAGATCTTCACAGTCATCGTTGTACTGTTGTGCTTTAAAGTACATACTAGTTCTGACTCTTTCAGAAAAAAATCCTTAGATCCATCAGGATATACTCACTCCATTTTCACGTCTAATGTAATTCTCTGCTGCTTGCATAATTATTTCTGTTTCTTCTCTTCCAGTGTTCAGTTTGAATGCAGTTTCTTTCCTAATTGAAGATATTTTCTGGTGGTTCACTATAAAAGCAGTATTCATAATGTAAATTGTATTTTTCTGTTGACATCCATTATAAAATTAAAAGTTAACTACTACTGAGAAATGGGGGTCTTTTGTTGAAGAAGAGTCCAGTGGTAACTGGTTAAACCATCAGCTGAACTCTTCTCACTTGAAAGTTTTAGCCCTTGCCCAGCAGCACAACTGGAGACATTTCTGCCTCTTCCTCTTTTTCTCAAAGTCTGTTCCTTGAACCTCTCAACAACCCTCCCCCTCTGCCCCCACCACAGACTTTACCCTCTTGCCTGACAGTTTCCTGCTTGTGGCTTCCTTGTTCTCTATCCCTTCCTCTACCCCATTCTCCCTCCCACCTGGATTTAAGTTGCTGAAAGACTGTATTCTGGGCAGCACCTTTCTTGAGTTTCATGTTATATAAAACAAATTGGTTTCCTACACAGTTATGAAGTTCTTGTACTGCTTTTTAAATTACAGTTTCCATAACTTAGATTGTATGTATCTGTGATAGAAATAAATTGTTTATAAGGAAAAACAACAGGAGAGTTTCTTCAGCTCTAGATATAAGGAATAGTTTATTTTTGCTAGATTAAAAATCGTAATACTTTGAGGTCAGTTGATGTACTTGTTCTTAAACTCTTTTTTTAAAGTTTTCTATCTTACAATGTAAGATTCAAAGATTTTAAAGTACATGTAACTTTAAGTCTCATACTGTGATTTCTTGTAAATCAGATTTCATGTGTGGTCAAGTTTTTTACTTCAAATACAAGAACTATAATAGTAACGATGGTTGTTTTGTTATTGAGATCCATGTGCTAAAAGTAAGCATAGATTGTTAATTGTTGCTGAAACCAAGGGTATTCTTACAGAAACACTTACTAGTTTAAGAAACACTAGCTGTTTAAAAGAAATAAGTACGAGAAATAAATTTTCTCTGAATCTAAGTTGATTACTAATAACTATTGTTATCTTGATATTATGACATTTTATGCATGATGGACAGAATTAGGTAAAAATTCATAGAGTGAAAATTTAGTTTATTGTACTAAATATGCAAATTTTAGATTAAGAAATATTATTTACAAATTATCCAAATATTTCTAATATTTATCATTAAAAAAAAACCCATTGTCTTTTACCCAGATGGTATAGTCGTAAAGCTGTATTGCTTAAATTTAGTTATTTCAAAACTCTAAATTTCATTAAGAAGCTTTTCAAATAAGTTAAATATTGATTTGGGTTTCAAGTGACGCAAGTTGAATTTGATTATTTATATTAAAAGAAGGCAGCAAAATTTTCAGTAATTAAAGTTCGCTCCGGCTTTTAGTTTCTGAGTAAAATGTTGTTTTTCTCTGCAAAGTTTGACACTTACCAGTAGAGGGCACTGTTGTAACACGGTAGATGTGTTTTAGTGATTCACTAACTCCCCGGTCTGCTTTTGCAGTTTGGAAAGTGTTTTTAAAAGCAGTGTTCTCTGTGTAATTAAAATCAGTTCCCTATATAATTAGCAATGGAGCCTTATTCTTTGTGGATGGTGGTGTTTTTTTTAGCCTGTACTCTTCTATAGCCAATGCCAAAAACTGTCACCTATTAAAATGCAGAAAGTTATATTGTGGTTTATCAGCACTATATTGTAGATGGAAATATATAAAATCACAGTGTGTTTTATTTAGGTGCTCTGAGCAAATTATTTGATAGGAAACGTTTAAAATTCCTGGTTCTATCTTGAGAAATAGCAGAGTTAATGTGCCATAGTAATAATATCTTGTGTTCAGGTGCCCTGAATAATAATAGAGGACAAGGAATTCTTGCAGGGTTTTAAAAAATGTATCAGCATTAGTGTGCTGCTTTAAGAAACCACTGATCTACTTAGCAAATTCTCTATGTAATTTCTTTTTCGTGCCTTTTTAAAATCAAACTACTGATGTAGATATTTAGCTACTGAAATAGTGAATATTAAAGCACAATTAAAGTTAAACCTCTCTTTCTGAAAGGAACATAAATGTTACATAAAGCGACAGTAAATGTGCATTCACTGCCTGGCTGCCTTGGGAAATGGGGGGGGGGGCAGGGAGGTTAGAGAAAATCCAAGCCTGAATTTGAAGTTGTCAGGGCTGTGATTCATAAAGTCATAATTCATCCATAAATCCCAAAGTAGCTTAAAACACACAGGAATCTTATTTGAAATCAAATTATAGATTACTAGTGATATAATCTTCAGGAACTTAAAAAATTAAGTAATAATTTAATGTGTTTGAAATTAGTTTCATTCTATGCTTTAATATTTGTAAACGAAAAGTATTTGAGAATTAAGACTCTTAATGGTTTAGTTTATTTTTAAATCTTTAGTTGGCAGCCATGTGAAATTCTGGAACTAACTAGCATTTTCTTCAAGTTTTGGGTTTTTTTTAACTTTATGTAATACTCTAGTTAGGGGTCTAATCGACTGTTGAAATTGTGTTTATCTCAAAACAGGCCTTTGTTTTTAAAAGGTGAAGAAGGACTTGCATTGCCCTACTTTATGTATCACAGACTTTGAAAAGCTGAATAGGTGATTTAATGTTGATTTAACCATTCACTCTGACAATAAAAATGCAGGGTAAAACTTGAGAGAGGAGTAAGACGGTTGAGGGGAGCTACCAATGTAATTTTAAAAAAAAATTTAGAATTATCTTTTATGCATTTTGTGGTCACCATATTAGAGGAATTGGAACAAAGCGTGAGCTGAAGATTGGAATGCGCCTTGAGAAAGCTCTGTCACTTCCCCCTAAATTCCCCTGACGTTACAGATGTCAGAAGACCTTCTAGTTTTCTCCCCTTCCTCCCATCAGTCCCACACTCTCTGTGCTTTAGGTGCGTCAGGAGACAGATGAGACCAGGTGTTTTGAAGAAGCAGCCACATGACAGAGGATATATAGAAACTGTAGTAGATTCTTGTTAGGCAACTAAAATACGTTAGGTCGATTAAAGGAAGTAACTTAATGCTATTTATCCATAGATATAAAGCTGTTGTCTTCTCATTGCTTATGACCACAGTGAGAGTAAAACAAGTGTTCATTTTGTGGAAGCCTTTGTATCGAGTGCTTACAGTTCCCGTATCATCCTGGTAATGATTATTGCTGTGTTTTCCCCCTGGAGAGGCCATCACAGGTTTTAGTTGAGGCTATTTGTATTCAGCAAGGTCAAGATAAGTTTTATCTCTCCAGATAAGTCAAGTGCATTAGGATCGATAAGTAATTGTAAAATGCACTGAAAATATTATTGCCACGCTCTTAACGAATTTGTAAAGCTGTAAGCTTGTCATATAAAATATACCTCTTACTGTTTTTATTTATTTGTATGGAGCTCATGAGTGCAATTAATTTTACAAGCATTTTAAAGAAGAGAAAAACTGAGGAACAGATTAATGTTTTTAGAAGTCCTTAATTGCTCTAGATTTAAACCTGTACTGCCGAAGTTTTAAGAGGCTAATTTTTTTAAAGAAGTGCAAAAGAATAAGTATTACAAGGCATTTATAAATTACATATATTAATTGAGTTTACTTATTAAGATAATCATTTTTATGAAGTTATATATATCTTTACCTCTGGACTTTCCTGCAGAAATCAGATTTCTGCTTCCTTGGTTGGGGGATGGTGGTAGGAAAAAAAGACCTTATACTTTTCAAGAGATGATGGTGAGTATTGCATTATTTTGGCACTTCTATTCTAACCCAAAGATATAAATAAGCTCTACGTGTTTAAAGACAAAAAGGATTTGTTGTTGTTTTTTGTTTTCTTTCTTACAGGAATACTTTTATGACATGTTCATGAATATATTAGAAAACGTAGGCTCTAAAATGTTACGTTTTGTCTTAATATTTTTTTTTCAGTTAATTTTCTATGGGAAACAAGACTACGATGTTAGCAGAAATGTCAATTGAAGTAATTTTCTCTCAAGGTGCAGATTACTTGGAAGAATTTTCCCCAGATTACTTGCCTACAAATATCACGTTAACTATCGAGAACACGTATACTAAAGAAGTCATATACTGAACTCGAGTTCCTTTTCCTCTTCAGTAGTCTTATTAAAAAGTAAGCCTTTCTGAACTTCATGGGTTTATAGTTTGGAATCACGCTGCCCCTGCTTGCGTTCATATTTCTTAATTCTCCAAAATGCACTGATTTTCCTTTAGCACTCAATTAAAGGTACCAGTTTGTAAGTTTTCCTTGTTTTAAATGAAGCTTGCTTATCTGAGCCATTAATTGAAATAAGGACTGAAAGCAGCCTTCATGTTGATTTTAGGTATTATTTATCAGTCGGTATTTATATGGTAGTAAATAAAAAATGCTATTGCTGTCATAATTGTCCCTCCTTACTTTTTCCCCATCTCTCCATACTTCACACATTGTTTATTTATTTAACCATTTAAATTGAAGGTAATGTAAACATCTGGCACCGTTTCTGGAAATTGTAACCATTTTCTTTGAAAGTTCCTATAAATGATGGTCTCTGAGCCTCACATTTATTAATCTTTCTAATATGGGTCTACATTTCTACCTACTTAGCCATTTCTCCTTCTGGCTGAAGAATGACACTTTTCCCTTAATGTTAGGTCGATTTGTTTTATTGCTGGACTGGCTAGATTGTGTTATAACAAAGAGAAAATCCAGAGGTGTGGAGGAAGGTATGACCAGCTCCACTGAGAGCAGACAGGCTGTGTTGTAGGGTGAGTGGGGCCAGGACAGCGGCTGGCCTCGAGGGGAAAAGCAGTTTGAAATAGAAGTTGACTGTTTCTTCAAAAGTTATCTTTGTATGGTGTTCCTAATGCAATATTAAGAAAATTAGAGCCTTAAAAATAGAACAATGGTCCTTTTAAAATATATCTAATTTAGTAAGTTTGCCCCCATCTCTGGTGTCTAATTACTCCAAACAGAAGAGAAAAAGGAGAAATCCTATCTACTGACAGAAAAGTGCATTGCAAAAAGTGGCACGTTTTTACTTCTTTTCATGGAGAACATTTTAATTCTACTTTAATCAGGAGGGCAATAAAAGCAAACTTGGTTTCAAAAGCAAATAAATTTTTTTCCCCTCATAGAACTGTTTTACTGACAGAATATAGTCAAACTCCAAAGAAGTGATGGTAATCTATATTACTCTTAAACTTTAAAATTTATATTTACAAAAAAAAAAAAAAGTTTTTTTCTTCCTTCTTACTTACCGTTTGTTTCTCCTGTATAATGAAGGGAGACACCTAATGACCAAAAGGTAAATGTTACATGTGTATAAATTAGTTGGTGAAGTGATTGATATATTTCTTTTCTTTGTTTCTAAATAGTCAAAACAGAAAATTTCAACAAGAGAAAGATGAGACTGTTGCTTAGGGTTAATTTCCTAAAATAATGTAAAGTGCTTTTTTTTCTTTTTTTTTAAATTTAGAAAGATTGTTACTGGAAAACAGTGCTTTACCCACAATGTTCAGGAATCTCCGTATTCCTGATTGTGGACCTTGTCATCTCTAAATTTAATCATGAACAGTCATCTAGAGGTATTTTATTTTGAATGAAATGGGCCATGTGCAGGTATTTTAAAGTGCAGATTGCTTTCGAAAAGTTTTCCTGTTGGTTGTGTAAGAATTAAGTTTGAGGAACGACTTATTTATTGTCACAGTAGCTACTGAAATGCTGTTTGTCAGAAATGCGTTTATCGTACAGGTGGGAGGGAGAAGCCAGTGAGAGTCTCACATGTTCATGAATGTGCGAGCTGTGCACAAGGTCATGGGTATTAATTGTTACATCATGTTTTGTGCATTTAATTTTAATTAGCTTATTTGAAAATATAAATGTATTGTCCTAAAAGTTGTAAAAGCTCTTTGGTTACTTTCTTTACCTTTGGAGTATAGCCAAAATCAATTATTTTACTGAAATCTTTATCTACACTTTAACTTTTCTGCCACCTATTAAAACTATTTTTTCACCTCCCCCAACAGCTTGCTTAAACGTTGAAAGTGCATGATTCTTCCTCCAGACTTTTTCCTTGTACTGGAAGTAGGACGGTGCTAAACCTATCACTTTTACTTTGATTTGCTTCCTTTATCTTTAGCAAATCTAAATAAAACTGTCATCCTGATTTTCAGATCTCTCTTTGAACTTCCTTTACCCAAATTGCTCCCTTTCCTATCGGCTCACTACTTTTTTTAAAAAATGGAGATTCCACATCCGATGTTTATTTTTTCCTGTTACTATCCTTTTTTGTTTATTTTTAAAAATACTTTTACTTTATAACTTACTACTTGTTACTTCCTTTTTGTAACAACAAAATTCATTGAGAATCTTACAGAAAAATGAGAAAATTATCAGCCTCTGAGTCTTTAGGAGTAATTATTACTGACTTTATAAATGTTTTAACGGTACCTGAATTTGTAACCTTAGAATTCATTGGTAGGGATTGAGGAGGTGGTAAGGGTGTGGATACCTAGTAGGTTTTTTTTCCCCCACATTTGAATGTTTTTTAAGTAATTAATTTCTCAGTATTTTAAAAACTTTCAGTAAAGTAGGTATACACACTTATTAGCCCAGAATAGTCAAGAAAAGTTTTTTTTTTTAAGTTGGAATTTCTTGCTCAGTTAAGACACACAGAAAAAAATTAAACTGCCTGTTTACTTAATTCCTAAATATTCAGAATATGAATGAGAATATAATGAGAATATAGCACAATGTATTATTAGAATTTTTGAATACTCTTAATAAAAAATAGAAATACCTTTCTTTTATCATTATTATCTTACAGTAAGAGAGTCTAAGAATCATAGAACTGGAGAGACCTCTGAGATTACAACCCTTCAAGGTAAAAAATAAGGTGGTTCAGGCTCATAGTGATAAAGTGACCTGACTAAAGTCTTAAAAGCTAGTTAGTGACAGATGGAGATAGAATGAGGTTTCTTGGTTCTTACTCCACTTTGTAAAACTGCATGATAAATTCAGCGTCCCTCTTTCCCCTTCACATGCCCCTTATACACCACGTATGTTGTTTTGAGAAGGGCCTGGCTAGAGAGGTAGTGCCCGTAGTGTGATGACAGTTCAAATGTGAAAAACATTTGAGCTAATGTTTCTGTCGTCTTACCTGTCACGGTTTCCTTTCAATGACTTTTATTGTACTTTCCAATTTGGCATTTATTCAGTAGACATTTATGAGTACATACCATGTGCCACTTTACTGCAAAACGACAGGTCACAGATAGTGTGCCTCTGACCTTACCAGGCTGTTCGTTGTTCTAAAACATGCCTTTAAGAAGAATACAAGACCGTCCTATGGATATACCCAGGAGCAGATCTTGGTTTTGTGAGGCTTAAAGCTTATACAACTCCGGGAGCCTTCTTTAAGAAAGTAATATAAAATAACAAATACCAAAAAGCAGATTCAAATTCCTATTGATGGTGGAATACATACACGCGCGCGCGCGCACACACACACACACACACACACACACACACACACACCATGTGGAATATTATATGGGAGTGAAAAATGATCTCCAACTACAGACAATATAGACAAATCTCTCAAACATAGAGTCAGTGAAAGAAGCCAGACCAAACACAGCACTGCTTCTGCTCTTAAAAGAGCGTGTGATGGTGCCCTTGTAGAGGGTAGGAGGGACTGGAAGCATAGGATGCTGGTAATGCCCTTCTCTTGATCTGAGCAAAAATTCATCAAGCCATGTGCTGTAATATATGTACTTTTCGTATACTTACTATATTTTAATAAGAAATTTAAAAAAATTAGATATACAGCCTTAGGGAAATCCAAAGGCCATTAGCTTCATGGTAAACCCCCCTCTAGATACATTGTAATAAATTCAACCAATTTACTTTTTTCAGACATTTAGGCTGCTTCCAATACAGATATCCTTGTGAAGTTAAAAGTTTAAACATTTATAATTTTATGAAATGTTAAATATGTCCATGTTTGGGTTTTTTGTTTAAGTACTGTTTCCAAATAGCAGAGTAACAAGGAACTTTTATTGCCTTTCTCCATTGTCATCCTTTTTATTTTAAGAAGTTATACCTTCGGCATAAAATTACCTTGACCAATTTTAAACATTAAAATGTACAGTAGATAACTACTTGCAAACTTGTCTATGAAAGATTTTTGGAATTATATGCTATTAATGAAATGCAACCTTGCATTTCGCTTGGTTACATACTAATACATATTTGATTATATATATTTATCTTGTATAGTTTTGAGTCAGAACTACTTTCAGTTTATATTAAGTGAAATGACGATGCTCACCCTTATCTTTGTCACAAGATTAAGATGAACAACAACAAGGAACTGTTTTATTTGGAAAATGGCACAGTTATTATTTTAGATGATATTTAGAAATTTATTGTATTAACGAGCCACCAAAGGGACTCCTAAAAGAAATACGGCGTGTAACTACAGGCTTTTAAAAAAGTAAGGTAATTCAGACAGCATTCGAAATAATGGGAGGTGTTTTCAGGATATTTAGTTTTCTACCTCTACCTGTTAGGTAACTTGCTTTGTCCATCTAATGGACCATAGTTATTTACCTTTCTGGCTTTATGTGTGGCTTTTCAACTATTGTTTTAATTCTGGTTTTGTTTCTTAGTTTTAGTCTTACCAACGTGTATCATTACAGATTAAAAGGCATGTAAAGAAAAATACATACTTGGATTTAAAAATTTTATTCCTTCTCCTTTTAGGGAAAATAAAACCTCAGTTTCGGAGAGTGCCTTCATTTGAAACATTTTTGCACATCTGAAAACAAAAAATATTTTCTAGTTAATGTGATCATCTGTATATGAGGTCTGGTGAGGGTCTGGAGGGAATTAGTGGATGTGGGAAATCAAAAATATACAGTTATTCCAACCAATACCCCTAGCACTATAAAGCAATGCTTAAGAGAACTTAAGTAAACAGTTGAGTAACAGAAGCTATGTCAGAATTTTCCTATATTGCCCCACCCTCTTGGATTGTATGATAGGTATCATCTTGCTGCCATTAGTTGCCTTTGAGAGCAATTTCTTATAAATGCATTCATGTTTCTAGAACAAGCTATTCTACACAGAACAAATTGTTTCTTCCTGTGCTTTAAGTCCCTCTTCTGTGTGCATTTTCTGAATGGTTTCTGTTCCTGCTAGCAAGGTTACCAGAAGCAACTCCTTACTACTCATCACCGAGCTATTTACATTGTAATTTGGCAAACATCATTGTTGATGGTGAGTAATATAGAATGTCTAACGTTTCAACTGTATAACCCATTCATATTAACTTATCTACATTTCTGCAAATCCAGCATATCAGTGTTCACAGGGACAAAGATAAATTAGGGCGAAGTTATTCACCTCACCAAAAGATTTCCCTTAAAAAGTTAGGTCTTTGAAGATACTATTTTCCCACCATGTGTTGCAATACTGTGGCGTACCTTAAGAATCTTCAGTTATATTTTAATACCCTGGGTCCCTAACCTTTAAGAGTTGCCTTTAGATTCCATATATATGTGTTAGCATACGGTATTTGTTTTTATCCTTCTGACTTAAAAAAAAAAAAAAATGCCATGAAGAGATTAGTGGTAGGATGGGAATAAAACACAGACCTACTAGAGCATGGACTTGAGGATATGGGGAGGGGGAAGGGTAAGCTGTGACGAAGTGAGAGAGTGGCAGGGACATATACACACTACCAAATGTAAATTAGATAGCTAGTGGGAAGCTGCAGCATAGCACAGGGAGTTCACCTCTGTGCTTTGTGACCACCTAGAGGGGTGGGATAGGGAGGGTGGGAGGGAGGGTGACAAAAGAGGGAAGAGTTATGGGAACATATGTATATGTATAACTGATTCACTTTGTTGTAAAGGAGAAACTAACACACTATTGTAAAACAGTTATACTCAAATAAAGATGTTAAAAAAAAAAATAAAGAGAATAGAATTGCAGTTTGAAAAAAAAAAAAAAAAAAGAGTTGCCTTTAATTAGCACCTCTGTGTCAGCAGTATATAAAAATTCCAGAATTCCCTTTTAAAGAACCATATGTTTTATAAAACAGGGTGATCTAATAATTAAATTAGGAAGGAGATAAACAAAAGACTCTTGTCTCTCAAACATATAAAATGGACCCAAAAAAAGAATAAAATGGACGGTGGGTTTAATGCAAAATTTAGCAATGAAGCATGAACTTTATAAATAATTTGTTTTTTATATCAAATATGTTTATATATGTTTTACAAATAAAGAGAGCAAGACACACCCCATTTCTAGAGAGGTCGTCAAAACGTGGTAGAGTAACAACTGTGTGTTTAAATGTAATGAAAAAATTATCCTCAAGGAAGCATTCCAGGATCAAGTTGGCAGAGTGATAGGATACAGTAGAAAGAGCTCCGACCGGGAGTGGAGGGGAGTCGGGGGCAGGTTAGGCTTGAGTTCTAGTTCCAGCTTTAAATCTAATTCACTGTATAACTCTGGATGAGTTCCTTACCTCCTCTGCCCTAGTGGACTTTTTTTTTTTAATTACAGAACTGCATTTTGTGATTCTTAGGCAGAGAGATACTATCACTAGGGACTGTTTATATTAGATGTTGATTGGCTTCCATAGGAGTTGTTCCTGTAACTTCACAGGTGTGTCATAGGATGAATAATGGAAAGAAATAGTAAGGTCAGTCAAACAGCTATCGATTGGGTACTTACAGTGGGTTCAAAACTATAAATCAAGCAGGTTTGATTTAACCACAAGTCTTCACAAAAACAGCTATTTCCTAAAGTGGTGGGTGCATTATATATTTTACTGGATTGCAGGGAAACAAAAATTTATTCAGATTTTGGAAAATTAGATATAGCGTGTGGCATTGCGCAGAGATCCGCTTACTGGAGAATATCACAGAAACATTGGCCTTAGCATGTTGGATTTGGAGGTTTGGTGAGTCCAACATGTGCATTCGGATATACCATGTGTCAGTGGCAGGCATACAAATACTCCACAGTCCTTGCCTCTAAGAAATTCACAGCCTTGTGCTAGGATCTGAGAGGCCATCTAGTCCACCTGCTTCATTTTATAGTGGAGGAAATAATATAATTAAGAGACTGAGAAAAGAAATCTTCAAAAGCAAGAAAACGAGAGCAAGAAGTTTGGTCTCGGAAAAAAAAGAACATGTTACCATTAAACCTAGAGTTGGTAGAAAGCTTTTTAAAGGATTTAGGGAAATAAGACTGTAACCACAGGAAAAGGCACATAGGGTTGGTAGGTGAAAAATACACAGGGCCTAGATTGAGACTCAGTATAAGGAAGAACTGTCTAACAGTTACAGCTGTCTGAAGACGCAGTGGCGAGTCACCGGTGGGCTTTTGGGAACTGCCCAAGAGAGCACCTGAGGTTCTTGCAAAAATATTAAGCAATAGCTGGTTTAATACACTGCATGATTTTGTTTTACTTTCTACTTGGAGATAATCTTGGACTTACAGAAAAATTGTAAGACTAGCAGAAAGAATCCCCCATATAGTCTTTATTTATATTCCCTAAACATTAACATCTTACTTCATTTGCTCTGTCATTCTATTTCTGTATGTGTATATATATATATATATATATATATATATATATATATATATACACACATGCTTTCTTTTGTCTTTTCCTGAACAGTTTGAAAGTTGCCAACAAGATGCCCTTTTATCCTTAAATATTTCACTATGTATTTTCTAAAAACAAGAAATTTCTTATATGTAACCCCAATACAGTCATCAGAATCAGGAAATTAACATTGATATAATGGCATTATCTAATTTACAGACCATATTCAAATGGCATCAGTTGTCCCAATAATATCCTCTACAGCAGAAGAAAACAGAAACGTTTCTGGTCCAGCATCCAGTTAGGAATCACAGGTTGCGTTTAGTTGTCACGTCTCTTTAATTTCTTTAACTTCGAACAGTTCCTCAGTCTGTTTTTGCCTTTCAGTGACCTTGCTGTTTTTGAAGAGAATAAGCTACTTATTTTGTAAAATGTCCCTCGATTTGGGTTTGTCAGATACTTCCTCCTGAGATTCAAGTTATGTGTTTTGGTCCAGAATCCCATAGAATAGTGGTGGTGTGTTCTTCTCGTGGGCCGTGTGAAGAGCCCGGTGGTGTTGATTTCATGTTGACTTTCCTTGGTTAAGGCAGTGTCTGCCAGGTTTCTCCACTGTCAGGTTATTATTTTTCTCTTTGTCATGGCTAACTTTCTTGTGGGGAGATGCTTTAAGGTGATGTAGACATTCTGTTTTTCACCCAGTTTTATCCACCACTTTTATTATCCACTGATGATTTTCACCTGGACCAGTTATTACCATTATAGTTGCTGGATGATGAATTTCTAATTCTGTCCTTCCTTCTACATTTATTAGTTGGCATTCTACTCTAAGGGAGCTTTTTCCTTCTTTCTCACTCATTTATTCATGTATTTATATCAGTGTACACTTGTGGATTTTTTTTTTTTACAGCTGTGTTTTATTTTATTTATTTATTAATTATTATTATTATTATTTGGCTGCATTGGGTCTTTGTCGTGTTGCGCGGACTTCTCATTGCATTGGCTTCTCTTATTGTGGAGCACAGGCTCTAGGCGTGTGGGCTTTGGTAGTTGCGGCACGTGGGCTCAGTACTTGTGGCACACAGGCTCTAGGGTGCGCGGGCTTCAGTAGTTGTGGGTCGCGGGCTCTAGAGCGCAGGCTCAGTAGCTGTGGCGCACGGGCTTAGTTGCTCTGTGGCACGTGGGATCTTCCCGGACCAGGGATTGAACCCGTGTCCCCTGCATTGGCAGGCGGATTCTTAACCACTGCGCCACCAGGGAAGTCTCCACTTGTGGATTTTTATCTTAGTCAGTGGTTATACTCCATGACTGTCGTCATTTATTTTGGTACTTAAATTGTCCCTGATTTGGCCCGCGCAAGCCCCTCAAGCTGCCTTGGTGTTCTTTGGCGTGTTTCCATCACTCTCGGAGCACTTCGTTACCCTCCGGCCCCACAAGGTGATCCATGTCTTCTTGTACTTCCCAGTTCTAGCCCAGTAGCCAGCGATTTCTCCAGCGCCCTGGCTCCTTTTTTGGAAGAATGGAATTTAGAACCCAGGATCTGGGCACTAGGCCTGACCACTGCTGCTACGGTGTCCTTGCTATTAGGTGCTCTTAGCAGACAGAGCTAGGAAATACATTCATGTGCGCGCACAGACATCTGTATCTGTTTCCCTAATTCTCTCTTCAGAGTAGTAAGAGCAGGAGTTTATACTGCCAACTCCAAATTGGATCCAAAAGCACAGAGTTTATTCTCTTATTTGCTTAACTCTAGAGTATGTGGAAAGGAGCTTCAGAATTGCTGACCCATAGCAGTGTGGGAAACAATCCTACTAACTAGATTTCAGTTTTTGTTCACAGTTATTTTATTTTTTTAATCTTTAGTTTGAAGGTATGTAGTCAAAATTTTGTGTTAAAAGTTACTGGAAGGGCTGGAGGGTTATTGCTTGTTTACCAGCTCTAGAATTTCTGTTTGGGGTGATGGAAAAGTTTTGGAAACAGATAGTGGTAGTGGCTGCACAACATTGTAAATGTAATTCATGCCACTGAACTGTACACTTAAAAATAGCGCAAGTGGACTTCCCTGCTGACGCAGTGGTTAAGAATCCGCCTGCCAATGCAGGGGACACAGGTTCATGCCCTGGTCCGGGAAGATCCCACATGCCACGGAGCAACTAAGCCCGTGCACCACAACTACTGAGCCTGCACTCTAGAGCCTGTGAGCCACAACGGCTAAGCCCATGTGCCACAACTACTGAAGCATGCACGCCTAGAGCCTGTGCTCCACGACGAGAGAAGCCACCGCAATGAGAAGCCCGCGCACCGCTGAGAAGAGTAGCCCCCCGCTCGCTGCAGCTAGAGAAAAGCCCACGTGCAGCAACAAAGACCCAACAACGCAGCCAAAAATTGATTAATTTTTTAAAAAAGTACCTCATATAAGTGGAATCATACTTTAAAAAAAATAGTGCAAGTGGCAAATTTTATGTTATATATATTTTAACACACACACATCGCTTGGATTGGTCCCCTTTTCTCCTATCAACAGTACAGATATGTGTGTTATTCATTGGAAATAGAGTTAGGTTCATTTGTTTCTATTTATATTGCTTTTTAGGCTTTTCCCCCATCCTTGAGGGTTTTTTTCCTTATTAAAATATTAACATGGCTCCAACAAATTGGAAGTGTCCTCAGAGAAGTGTCGCTCCCTCCTTTTATCTGCCCCGCTGCCCCACCCCCCGTCCTTTCCTCTTGTTGCCACCACCCTGTAGGTGACACTGGTCACTCATCCCGTTGGTGACCATTCTCGTGAGCTTCTGGCTTACCCTTCGTGTCTTGCGTGTATTCACTTCCTCCTTTGTGTCTCCGCCTTTGCTCTTGTTCCTCCCGGTGCTGTATCCACTCTCCCCCAGATGACCCACCTTTCTTCCCCACGAGGAGAAGCGCACCTGTGTTCTCTCCCATCAGCGGGCGCCCCACCTTCATTAACACCTTTTCTCTACGAGGAGCCGCTTTGAGCTGAGCGCTGTCATGGGCACTGCCCCAGTGATTATTTCTGATCACCTGTCCTCAGGTTTTAAGTTTGAAGAACCCCGTCTAGGCCAGATCTTCCCCCCGTTGATGCTTTTGGACGAATCGGCCACATTCAACATGACCAGCCGCCCCTCCCCTCCTGCCGCTGCCCCCTCCCTCCCCAAGTGCTGGCATCACCTGGAGCTCCGGTCCAGCTTCTGTTTCTCAAGCAGTTTCTTTGCTTTCTCCTGCCTCTTTCCTTTATTACTGTCCTGGCATATAAACCTTTTAATTTTTTTCTCCCGAATATGTAACTATTCCCGTCTTCTTTCCTCACCATATATAATAACCGAAGTAAAGTGTGGGCTTTGCACTCCTAGACCTGGCCGAGAATTCTGGCCTTGGCCCCTCAATAGCTGTACGGTTCTCTGAGCCCCTGTGAACTCAAGCTTCCTTATCAGCAAAATGAGGGTAATCATATCTCACAGAGTGCTCGTAAAAGTTAAATGAGATAACGTATACATCATAGCACATAGCAGACATCCAATAAGTGTTCATCTCCTTCCCAGTTCCCCATCTTAACACTAATATTCACTTTACTTTCAACACTTATAACCTGATCTCTGCTCTCGAGTAACTTCTGTCAGTCTTATTTAGGAAGTGAAACTTACACTCATGACGTGAATAGGAAAATAATATAGACCGGAGTAGTCACATATTGAAATTATTTTAAATATGTTCTTTAAGAGTATCTTTAAATTTTGTTTGAAATGTTCTCTTTTCTGTAAGGGATACAAGCTGATGGAGGAAATGATTAGGGAAACAGAATCTAAAGCAGCTTCTGGACAGATACCATTGTTAAAGGGGTGCTAAGGAAAGTGAAGTTACACCGGGACTTGCCTTCTTATGTAAAATACTGTAGCTCTGAGGCTGGCATGAAATGCTGCTTACAAAATTGTTGCGAGTGTGGAGAGAACTTTTTGTGATCGCACAGAGTCAAGAAAGGCTTTATCCTCACAGTGAAAAGACTCCGTGTGTAGCTCTTCTCTCTTTTCCTCTCTCGCTTTCTCTTCTTTTTTCTTTCCCCACTTCTGTTGCTTACAGGGAGAGGAAGCAGGAGATCAGAGAGCAGAGTAGATGAAAATGCAACATAAGACTTTTCCCAGTGATAACTGTGAACTGTTTAGGAAGATGAATTGACTGCCTGGGACTGAAACAGATAAGAACCCCAGGAGCGTTTTGATGCTGAATCATCTGAAGTCTGAGAACAAACCTCAAGAAAGGCTTTTCAATCCACGCTAGAATTGGGGGTGATAAAGACAAAGTTAAGGATTAGAGAGGAAGATACCTGATTGTACCCTTAGGTTATTAAAATTCTTTATAATTTTAATTGGCCATTGAAAACAGAATGCCAGAGGAAATTATAGAGTTGAAAAGTGAAGCATTTAAGTCTCAGATACCAAATCCTCCATGTGAGCTCTTGGCCAGTGGTGCCAGCTCCTTTCCACAGAGCCGTAATAGAGTAACTTGGGAGGCCTTTTTATTTTTAATTTTTATTTATTCATTGAATTTTTAATTAATTAATTTTTGGCTGCATTTGGATCCTCGTTGCTGCGCGTGGGCCTTCTCTAGTTGTGGTGAGCGGGAGCTTCTCTTGTTGCGGAGCACGGGCTCTAGGCCCTTGGGCTTCAGTGGTTGTGGCTCACGGGCTCTAGAGCGCAGGCTCAGTAGTTGTGGTACACGGGCTTGGTTGCTCTGCGACATGTGGGATCTTCTCGGACCAGGGCTCAAACCCCGGGTCCCCTGCATTGGCAGGCGGATTCTTAACCCCTGCACCACCAGGGAAGTCCCTGTTCACTGAGTTTTAAAATTCAACATCTGTTATGGAAAATTGTTATGAAAAGCCAAGTAGACTTAACCGCATTTCGAAATCAGATTCGTCTCATACATCTCAGTACTAGACAGGCCTGCAAACTTTCAACTTTTACATTTGTGCTAGTTTGGGGGACTTTTTTTTTTTTTTTTTTTTTTAAATTTTTATTTATTTATTTTTTGGCTGTGTTGGGTCTTCGTTTCTGTGCGAGGGCTTTCTCCAGCTGCGGCGAGTGGGGGCCACTCTTCATCGCGGTGCGCGGGCCTCTCACTATCGCGGCCTCTCTTGTTGCGGAGCACAGGCTCCAGACGCGCAGGCTCAGTAATTGTGGCTCACGGGCCTAGTTGCTCCGCGGCATGTGGGATCTTCCCAGACCAGGGCTCGAACCTGTGTCCTCTGCATTGGCAGGCAGATTTTCAACCGCTGCGCCACGAGGGAAGCCCTGGGGGACTTTTTTAAATAGAGATTTCTAGGCCCTCGAATCCACCTTTTAGAATGCTGATGCTGTTGTGGTGAACTGACTCACCTGGCCAGCGTCAGGTCCGCTGTTCTGCATCCTGTCACCTCTCGTTTCCAACTCTTTCTCTCCATCCCCCCTTCCCCAGCCTGCAGACACGCTCAGATCTCTCCCACCTTAAGAAAAACATTGAAAGCCCTTCTTCAGCTGTCTTCCTCTAGTCCGAGAGCCATGCCGCTTCCCTCTGGGTCTCCCCCGTGTCCATGCTTGTTCAAGGGCCCCCATCGTCCATCTCATTCCCATGGTAGAAGCCCGTGGGGTCCTCATCTTCTCTTTCGCACTCTTCTCATCAGCCCTCTCTCGAATTCTTGTCATTTCTACCTCCTAGACATGAAATCCATATTCTTTTCTGACCCCAAGGGCTCAGTTCTAATTTCACAGCTACCCTTCCTCCCTTCTCTGTCCACCGTACTGGGCTAGAGCAGTATTTCTGAAATAGAGTTCTGGTTACTGGTCTACTTGAAGTTCTTCAAATTATTCTGCCTTCCCGATAAAAATCAAAGCCTTGGCCGTGGCAGGTAGGATGAGCCTCACCTTCCAGCAACCCCCTTTGCCCTTTACTCACAAGCCTGCAATGCACCGCCCGCCTTTGTTTTCTCCGCTCCAGAGACCACTTCTTTTTATCTGCCTGCTGAACTTCTATATCCTTTTTAGGATTTAACCCCTTTCAAGTTCTCTTTGACCTCGCCTTGCTAGCCAGGCCTGGCTGGGTGCACCGAGCATCCTGTTCCTGTGCCGGTGCTGGTGCCTTATCACTCATGAGTGAGCTCCTGCATCTGTGCTCCAGGTCCCAGCTGAGTCCATAGAAGCTCTTATCAGACCTCAGCTGGTCAGTTCATCACAGAAAAGAAGTTAAAGCGGAGAATTGTTTAAAGAAAAGATTCATATATAAAAACCGTAACACTGGATACTCAGTTGAGACATGTAAATGTCCTTCCACCTGGCTCTCTCAGTGAGGTCAAGGCTCAGTGAGTGTTGGTTGTCTGGTTGGAATTTAACATGACTTTTCTTGCATCAGACACCCTCTGGTACATCATCTGTGATCTCCAGTTTTACTTTCTTTAAACTGAAGTTAGAACTTTAAAACCTTGCAAAGTAATCAGTGCAGAATCCTTCTGGATTTTAACTTCTAATGCTTCTAGTTTGTTTTTTATTTTTTTTTTTATTTTTTATTTATTTATTTATTTTTGTGATACGCAGGCCTCTCACTGTTGTGGCCTCTCCCGTTGCGGAGCACAGGCTCCGGACGCGCAGGCTCAGCGGCCATGGCTCACGGGCCCAGCCGCTCCGCGGCATGTGGGATCTTCCCGGACCGGGGCACGAACCCGCGTCCCCTGCATCGGCAGGCGGATTCTCAACCACTGCGCCACCAGGGAAGCCCTAGTTTGTTTTTTAAATCCTTGCCCACACTTGTTATCAACAGACATTTTCCCCCCAGTGATGGGTCTATATTGAGTCTTCCCGAAGCGTTCAATTTAGTTTTTGTTAGAAACAAGACACTTTTTGCACTCATATCTCCTCGGTTAATATTCAGTCAAGCAACATAGCTGCAGTAACAAGTACAACTGGCAAGAACTAGTTTGAGAACAGCACAGCTGATTTTTGGTGAACACATAGCTCAACTAATGGAGGCCAATAATTATGGGACTGATGGAGAGTAGCTCCAGGCTTTATTAGCTGCCTGCTTTCTGCAGACTGGGAGTGTCAGCAGATATGTTTTAGAGGAAAATTGAAGAGCATTAGTTAATCTAGTGAGTCACTTAAGTGAAGGTTGCAGGCTTTTGGTATAAATGAAGTTATTTTTCTTTGGTTGGTTGCTGGTCATAATTTGTTATTTTTTAGCTGCTTTTATGGTTTTACCCATTTTGATACGTTGGCATAATTTTGTGAAGAGCTTTAATCTTTCATCTTCTATTTATTATTTGTACCACTAATTACTTTTAGCAAAGACTTGAAGATGCTTATTGTAAAAGAAACAGATACAAATTACATTTTGTACATGCAACTGTTTAGAAAAAAAAAGGCCCAGCAAATTATATCAGTTTCAAAAAACTTAATATAAATTTAGTTATTTCTGATTATTTATGTGCTAACTGGTAATGCTGTGAACTAACCAGTAATGTATTGAAAGGCATGGTTGATTCTTATGGTGTACTACTTACAGAAGAAGTTACAAAAACATGTTTTTTTCCCTAAAAATATCAGGAAGCTTAAAAAAATATTTTCTTTCCCCTCTTTTTTCTCTTTACCCTCTTCTCTATATTCTTGTTAAAAAGTTTTTTCCTTAAGATATTTGATTATGGTATAAGGCAGCTAATTTAAGCATCTGTTTATCACTGCCTGGCTAGACTGGATGTAAAATTTCAATTGAATTACCTCCCAAGAGGGCTTTGAGCTCTTAGGGTATAAAACACATCATTTTCTCTTTTCTCTCCCGGGATTTTCAGCAGAAAGAATTCATCTAAATAGTTTACATGCATTTTGAAAATGTTGTATCTACTGGACTTAGCTCTGTTGTTTGCGGAACATTGCCAACATAAATGGAATAGCTACTTTGCTTGTTAACTCAAGCACAATGGTGTTATGTGGTCTTACAATATGCATATAAATTGTAGCAGTGAATGACTTTTGCTGATAGTTAACTATAGCCAGTTTTCATATTAACAAAGAAGAGATTTTCCTCTTTTAACAATTTGTTTTCAAAACTGGATTGTTTTGAAACATGGGTCATTCATTCAGTCATTAAATATTTATTGAGCAATTTCCATGTATACAACTTTATATATTACAAAATTCAGATATACATTGTAAATGCTTATTTTGCCACTTTTCTCTGAAAGTTTTGGGTTTTCTGTGCACTTTCATCTGTTTCGTAAGGGCTTGGTTAAGAACTAATTGATTGAACTGAACTAAACATATCAATAAACAAATTCAGTGTATTCTGTCTGTCAGCAACTATAGCACAGACAGATGTGTCAGCTGCTGAGCTTTCAGCTTGGAGAACTCTTCATTCCTTTTTTCAGATACTACTTTCATAAGAAAGCACCATAATTTTCTTCTCTTTATTCTACTTGATTGCAAAAATTTTGCAAATATAAAAAAAGCAGATGAAAACTCGATTGCTCCAGTTTTTCTTCTTTTACAATAAAAATGATTATTTTAAAAAGCAGCACAGGGCTTCCCTGGTGGCGCAGTGGTTGAGAGCCCGCCTGCCGATGCAGGGGACACAGGTTCGTGCCCTGGACTGGGAAGATCCGCGGCTGGGCCCGTGAGCCATGGCCGCTGAGCCTGCGCGTCTGGAGCCTGTGCTCCGCAGCGGGAGAGGCCACAACGGTGAGAGGCCCGCGTACTGCAAAAAAAAAAAAAAAAAAAAAAAGCAGCACATAATATTTCAAAAATTTAAAAACTGTGTTAAAATATTAAATCTTAACATGGTAAAATAGACTATATTGTCAGATTAGTAAAACAAAAATATTTGTTATCTCTAATCATTAGTTCTGCTATAAAGTTTAGGTTGGTTTTTGAAACACATTGGGTTTTTGTTAGTTTGTTTGTTTTTACAAAATTCCAGCAGAATATGTATCTGGTGGTTGATCCTTCAGTTGGTCATTTATCCATCTTTGAAATGTCAAAGAATCTAAAATGGAAATCATTCTTTATTACATTATTTCAATATATTAAAATTTATTTTATAAGTAGGCTTTAAAATACACTTGAGTATTTGAGATGTATATTGAGAAAGTTGCTAATTATTTTGTGAACTCTCTATCTTTTAAGAGAATAATGTCAAGGCCTAAATTACTGAAAGAAAGCTTTGTTATTTAACAATGAATTAGTATAGGCCTTAGAGGAGGTTTGTCTTAGAATGGTTTGTCTTTGGTTTTGAATTTATCATTTGAAATGTATATGCCCTTTAAGATGAGATAAACATGTAAGAAGTAGGGAGGAGCCATTCAGTGTGTAAGTTTCTGCAAGTTGTTCTGTGAGGTGACCCAGCAGAATCCCTACAGAGCCAGGAGTTCACTTTACTGGACCAAACTTTCATCTTCCCAGGTGTTTTCCTCTGTGCTTTGTGTATCTCATCTGGCTTTTGTGCCTTAGATGCTTGTTTCCCTTCATATCATTGATTGTATTTGTCACTTCTTTTCACTCTGTAGCCGGGTCTTTCCTGGTCGTCTTCTGCTCTGACTGCTTCCCCGCCTTCTCATTGATCCCCTTGCTCTCAGCACTGTCCTAGCCTATCTGATGTGAGTTTACCACAGTCATCTCCTGCCCGTCCGCCTTCAGCTGCTTACCTCTCTTTTGCCCATATCAACCTTTTATCAGATATTCTCAATCCTTCTTAGGAGCTTTCTTATATAAATTCATCCTCATAATTAAAATACCACCTCTTTTAATATTCCTGTATACCCCATGCCTATTTAATCATCCTTCTCAAAAGAACTCTTGAAGAAAAACAGAAAGAAACAGGGTCAGTTGTCTTCTATCTGTAACCGAATGTTTTGCCCAGCAGAGTAGGTACAAAGGCCAAAATACATCTCTTCTTTCCTCCTGTAATTGTCTGCCCTGTATCACCAAAGGAATCGCACATTTTATTTTATTTTTATTAGGCCTAAATCCTTACCCTTTTCCATTTTTATGTTGTCTTGAAGTAAACTCTCAGTTGACAATGAGCTGTTCTAATGGAAGCAATGGAATGTAATCCAAAGTTGTAGTTACAGCTATATTTGCCTTGGGAATGTTGCACATTTTAAAAACTTTCCCTTTCCCTAACCAGTACACACTCTTCAATGTCATAAATACTGTCCCTACTGCCAGCAGGGGGTCTTAGCCTTCAAGGTTCATAAGAACAAATAAGAAGAAGATGACCATATAGGGTAGAAAACAGTAAGAGAGAAAAACAAAAACAACCAGGTAATTGTTGCCTGTGTCACATCTCAATGCTGTCTGGTTTCACACGTAGGAGAGGAGGTATCTGGTCATCCTGGCAAGTGCGGTGTGGTGTGTGAGTGAGCTCCTTGGTTCCTGTTTGGCGAATGTACATTGAACTGTTGAAAGTGGAAACATGATTTTCTGTTGGTCAGTGTTTTAAATTGGAGTTCATTTCCTGGAAACCTCTTTTCTATTCATTTATTCAGTCACTTAATGTTTATTGAGCACTTACTATAAAAATGTCAAAATCATCTATGAACATTTTATATATGTTTATTGAGTATATAAAATCAAATATTTAATATGGAACTATTTTAGTGTATTTTTCTCTTAGAGACTTTTTCTTGATGGGCTGGGATATAAGCTAAGACTATTTAAATATGAGCCTGATGATGTTTTAATCAAAAATACCTTCCTCTTTTGCTCTATATAGGAAGCCTTCATTGCTCCAATAACCTTCAGACTGTACTCAAAGTAAGGTCTTTTGCTCTTGAAACATTTCATTCTTTCTTTGATATGCTTTTAAGCTCCTACCTTTCTTCACATGGTAAATCCTAAACAAGGGGCGGCTTCCTTGGTGACTGCTTCAGTGAGCCCTTGCTCCCTGTTCTGTCGGCGCGTTAGATATCTGCCCAGAATATTTGTGTCTTCCTTTTCAGCGATGTAAGCTGTTTTGGAAAGTTCTTGATATATCTGTAATGGCTTCAGTTTCCCACTAAAGTTAGAGTTTGTGACAATTATTTCTCTCCTGAAGCTAGCAGACAATTCGTACTTGTTTCTTAGACATTTCACAGCTCTGCCTTAAGCATTTTGAAGAGATGCTTAAGACAGATACTTTTCTTAAAATCAGTGCATCACATTTCTTACTGATCATTGACCGACCTGTCAGCAGTCATTACTTTAGGAGTCTTATTTACAATAAAAAGGAAAAGAGGATAAAAGCAGAGGGTTCCTGGTTGAGTCTTGGTAAATTGGGCCATGATTCTAATTGGGGAAAAAAAAAAACAAATGGGCTTCAGAGTGAGATTTTTCCAGTGCATACATTCTTTCACTAATTGTGTGGCCTGCACATTGTATAGAACCTGTGCTTTCTCATCTACAAGATGAGGATGACAATACCTCCTTCGTAGGCTTGAGGTGAAGATGAAATGAGATGATTCGCACAGGTTTCCTGGCATATGGTGGACATACGCGGCGTTGGTGTTGCAATCACAAGACAGGGGCCGACAGTGCCTTCAGTGAGTGTGCGGCTGACTGTGTGAAGGTGGGAATATCCAGTTGGGCTAGTAACTGGACTAGTAAAGGAGTCGAGACTTGACTTGGGCTTAGTGGGCATGGAAAGCAGAACAGGAGCGTCGGGGCAAGAAAAGAAGAGGCGTGAGGTTGCTGATGGCAGATGAAAGCAGGTCCCAACTGTTGCTGCTGATGGATCCTCGTGCTTAGTTTACCTACCCCTGGAATCCAGTGTGGAACCTTGCTCTATTCCATTATGTTATAATATAAAGCCTTAAAGCTGGGTCAAAAGCAAGTCTGTTTCAACCTTCCGACTTTCTAAGAAAGTAATAACGCTTCTCTCTATTGTTTCTCCCAGATCTTTTAATGTTGTGCTTTGGTGAATGGGGGCGGGGGGGTGAAGAGCAAAGCCAATTCTTGCTGAACCCAGCCTCATCCTTGGTATGGGGCTAAGCTCTCATGCTATCCTGTGACTGTTCCCAAGGAGGGACTCCTAATACCAGGGCGCAGGCAAAGAGGGGGCTCATACAACATTGCATCTTAGACAGTTTCTCTAGGTCAGAAGTCAGCTTGGTTTTCTCCTCAAGCTCTTACAAGGCCGGAGTCAAGATGTTAGGCAGCCTGAGCTTGGGACCCCTTTTCCAGTTTTTCTGTGCTGGCAGATTTCTGTTCCTTGCAGCGGTAGGACTGGGGTCCCAGTTCCTAGCTGGCTGTACTGGAGGCTGCCCACGTTCCTTGTTCCCTCCCCTCCGTCCTCCGGCCGGCAAGGGCCCATCAGATCCTTCTCATGCTTTGAACCCCTGGCTTTCTTTTCTGCTACCAGCCAGAGAAAACTACCCTTTTAAAGGCTCGTGCCATTGGGTTAGGCCTCGCTGGCTCCCCTCGGTTTTGCGTAATCATAAGAGCGGAGATCTCCTCGTGCTGCCCGTCTCGCTCACACTCAAAGCGGAGGGCGCTGGACACAGCGAGAGTCACTTTCAGAACTCCGCTTACCACAGGTCGTTTGGTTGAATTAAAAGTTCTAAACTGATATTTATTTTCCTATGGAATTTGGAACAAATGACTCCATTATCTCAGAGTTAAAAAATATAGTCAAGAAATCCTGTACCATTGGGAATCCCAGTCATGCAGATCCTATCAGTATCTTCTCTCTAGCAAATTTAGATTTTAGAATTTCACTCGGATTTGCCTCCGTGGGGGTCTCTTTTTTTTGCTTTCATTGTACTGCTGGGCACTTGGTGGACTCTTTTAACCCCGTTCTCTGATGAGAAACCTCACGTCTTCTGCCAGAGTGAAGAAGGAGTAGGTGCCTGGACGCTTACGTTGGGAAGGCCATCCGGGGGCTGACTTGTAACCCATTCGACCAGCCCCCCTCTGGTAGCCCCCTGCCCGTCCTCCAAGGGCCCTGGTGCCTCTGATTCCCCAGCTTTGCCCTGTCTGTCCTGGGGAGCCGTGGGTTCACTCATTTGCATTTGCAAGTACTTGAAATATCAGCTTGTCCTTTCCCTGCACCCGGCCACCCCTTCTCCATCTGCTAAAAACAGCGACATCTCCACCTGTTATTTTCTCTTCTCCTGCTTTCTTTAGCATTGTAGGTTTAATACCGTTTTAAGTTTCTTTAATAACTTTTTTGGGGGGAGGGCAGGAGAATTGGATAAGAACAGAAATGAATCCCCTCTTTCATTCTACCATCTTGCTTCAGAAATTCTGCCTTTGATTGTTTAATCGTGATTATTTGTCTTGCTTTCACTATAAAATTCAGTTTTGTGACACAGAGGACCAGCTTACAACATAGTTCTTTTTAAAGTTAACATGTAAATGTATATTCCGTGTGCAGCAGCGGGCTAAATGTTGGGAAGGGAAAGCAGACAAGAAAGGCAGGCTGTGGCCTCAGGACGCTTCCGGTCCTGTCGATGTTGAAGAACACAAAGGAACACAGAGGGAAAAAAATGGAGGGAAAACCTAAATGCTCAGCGGTGGGGACATGCTCTGGACTATAGCGTTAAGTGAAAATGGGATGTAAACTGTTTAGTATGATTTCCGTTATACAGGAAAAAAATAGAAATGTGTGTAGAAAAAAGTAAGAGAAAACGAAAACCCTAATTATATTAACAGTGATTTTTACCCCCTAGATTGTGGGATTTGGGTAATTTTAAAAGAAAAGTACCTATAATTAGGATTCCCTTTTCCCCTCATTTTCTTCAACTGCCATATTAACCAGCATCTACTTATGTTAGTGCTTCTTTGTTTGCCTCCCCATTAATTGTCTACTAGAATATTTTGGAGAGGAGTAGGTATTTGTATGATGGTGTAAAACTTACTGCCAGAGTAAAATCCACTGACTGGATAACTTGGCTAATTATCCCTGCACTCTTGCCTTTACCTAAGGGTTTCAACACCAGGAATTTAGCCACTGCTTCCCATTTTCCCCATTATTTCTTATTGCCAAAGTAAGTCTTCTGTTCTTTAAAAAAGCCAAGAAATGATGAAGAGTACAATAGTCTTATATACACGTTGATGAATTTACACTTTTAAGAGAGACATTTGTCTCAAAATCATGTTAATGGAGAAATAACTAGAATACTGTATCATTTCTTGGGATTTTCATTGATTTGAGGAGCTAGAATGTTGCTGATAAAGTGCATGACTATTTTATATGTAACTGCTTGGAAGGCTGAACAGGGAGCCAGGGAGCCAGCTGCTATTGTGTAACTCTGCCAGGAACCGGGAAACAAGCACAAACACTGTATAACGCTGGGATCATTGAAAACCTGTGCCATGTGGACCATGAGATCCAGTCTTGGAAAATAGAGTAGAAAGTTCTGGAATGGTTCAGATTCTTTGAATTACTACAACAGGAAAACTTTTTATGGAAATTGTTACATATAGGATATAGTTAAGAAGCAATTTTCCCGATTTTCAGAGAGATTTCATAAGGAAGGTGTTACACAAGCAAGGCACACCTACTTGTAGGGTCTTGTTTGTTTTTAACTTATTCTGACTTACAGAATTTTTTTCTCTTTAGGATTCATATTAACAAAGATTTTGATTGGGAGCATGTGAATTTTATCCTAAGTTAGCAAGAAATCATAAGTTTTTAAATCATAGCAAATTCATCACAAAATAATTCACATTTAGGATGCCATATTAATCTTTAAAATTATTTCTTAAAGTCGTGCTTCATAAAGTAGTAGCGTATATAAATATTTATAGTTTCTTTCAGCAGGCTTATGGAAACTTTCCACATGTTCAGTTTTTTTTTTTTTTTTAACCCAGGACAATCATCCCAAAACAAATTTTTAGCTTACACATTTAAAGTTACTGAGATCCATTACATTTGATTATAATTTACTTAAGAATGCTTCATATTATATAAAACCTGTTTTCTTTATGAGGATTTACTTAGGCATATACTGTCAATGATATTATTAAAGCTATTTGTAATGGAGTTTAAATACTATAACACTTAATGTATATCCTTAAGGTAAAGAAAAAAAATACTAGAAGAAGCAAAATTTTAAAACAAATAAAAACATTCTTGGAATGTTTCCAAACCTAAGCATAGTCCATGTCACAAAAGTAAGAAGTCTTTCTGAATGAAGTTAATTACCCACAGGGTGCATGTTGGTCACTCTTTAAAATTCTTATAAAAACAAAGAAATTAATTATCCAGTATAAAAACGAGTCATACTCTTCCTGGCAAACATTCAATTAACTTTTTAGTGCTTGCTACTTAATGTTGTTTTTGACCAACCAACCATTGAAAACGACTTTCCTTTGAAATTGGGCTTGAGTGGAAAACAGTGTTGCATGTAGCTGTTTAGATGGCCGGTTCCATCGGATTGTCAGCTTCTTTCCCATGATCTGAGAATTCAGTGGCTCGTTATGTTTTAGACTCACTGTGAGGCTTGCATGGAGCCCAGTTATTTTGTGTGTTTAGTGTTTAACAGAGTTAACCTCTATAATCTATTGGGAATAATCAGGAAAATTCCTAAATTACTATTTCATATTAGAACATTCCAAAAATGTCATAGCATTAAAAAATTTTCCATCTGATCAACTAAAGCTGGTAAAAGTTACATTTAATTTTTTTTTCCAGATAATAAGTGCTTGCATTGCTTTTCTTTTTGATACTTTGACTGATAAATACCTTTTGTTTTTAAAAGCTATATTGCAAATTTGATAATTTTAACAGTTTGCCACATTGGCTTTTTTTTTTGAACACACAGATAGGTACGTGTGCACACACACACACACACACACACACACATACACACACACACACACACACACACACACATACACACACCCCAGGCTTTATTTTCTGAACCATTTGAGAGTGATTGCAGATATTATGACACTCATCCCCTGTGTATTGATACTTCAGCATGTTTTTCCTAAGAACAAAGACATTTCTCCTACATAAACACAAGTTAACACACTTAAGGAAATTTAACATTGATGCAATATTATTGTCCAATATTTTATTTTCCCAATAATGTTATTTGTAGCTATCTTTTTTTACCCCTTAATTCAGGATCCAGTCAGAGATCACACACACTGTATTTAAGTTCTATCTTTTTAGTCTCGAACAATTTCTTAGCCTTTTTTCCTCTTAAATCTTTCACTGTAGTGATATTATTGAAGAGTCCAGGCCAATGTGGATTGTTTCCTCATGATTAAATTCAGATGGAAACATTTTGGCAAGGATACCTCATAGATGATGTTGATTCCTTTTCAGTGTGTTACATCAGAAGATGTATAATGTCTGTTTACCAGTTTGGGGTTTTTTGGTAATGATGCCGGATGCTTTTCATTGTAAAGGTGACTTTCCCCTGATGAGTGTTAGGGGGAAGAGTCTGAGAGTGTGTGAATTTTCTCTTCCTCAGCATTCGTTTAGCATTCATTGATGATTACTGCTTAATCAGTTATTATAATAGTGGTTGTAAGGGTTGATTTTCTGTTGTTTTCATTTCTTATGCATTGGAATTCTGTCCCTCTCCCAGTTTTATCCCCCTTTTAAGTTATTAGGCAGGACACAGGATTCTTTTTTTATTCGATGTGTGATAATCTGTTCCTGTCATTATAGCTCTATACAGTCGGCCCTCCATATCTGCGGGGTCCATGTGTGGGGATCCAACCAAACAAACATTGAAAATACTTGGGAAAAATTTTTTTAGAAAGTCCCAAGAAAACAAAATTTGAATTAGCTGTACACTGGCATCTATTTACATAGCATGTACATCGTGCTAGGTAATGTAAGTAATCAGAGATGTTGTAAAGCATAGGAGGAGGTAGATTATGTGCAAGTACTGTGCCGTTTTCTATAAGGGACTTGAGCATCTGCAGATTTTGGAGATGGGGGACGGGAGGTGGTTCTGGAACCAGTTCCCCTCAGATACCAAGAGATGACTGTTTATCTTCTTCCCCTGTGAGCATTGGAGTTTGAGGCCCCTGAGGTAGACAGTCCAGAGCTGACACCTGTCAGGTGAGGTGATAGTTGGGAAGAGGAAACGGTGACAAGTACGCCCTCAGAGAAGTGGGAGAGTCGAGAGAAGCGTGTGGTTAGCGGGGAGCCAGTGATTTGGGTAGAGTTTTTCCTGATTTTAACTCAAAGCATTGATTATTGTCTCTCTTTTAGACAGAATCTGTTTATCTTCATATACAATGAAAATATATAAGTATCCCTTACGGTCCAAATTCATTCACATTTTGAATTGTGTTAGAAAGAGTTCATATAGCTAGAGATGCTTGTGTTGCAGTCTATTTTTGAATGTTTTTATGAAGTTTACAACTCAAGGGGTAAAACTATTGCAAGGCAATAACATTACTTTAGAAACTTAAAATTACGCAAAGATTCTGCCTTATAGAGTTTGTACTTTCAAAAGTTGTGGTAAAGGCTCCAATTTTAGGTAGAAAGTTATATCCCAAAAGTTTTTTGACAACCGCAAATCAGGCAAAAGGGAATTTAATATGATGGTGTTTAGTGAACTACATCACAGGTCATTAAAGATGCTCCCAGGATAGGAGCTGATGCTCTGAAGAGACTCTTCTTTGGCTGCTTGAGTACTTTAGAGTATATATGTTATGCTTCTCCTCTTGCTGTCGAATTCTTTTCCCCCAACTTTCCTTTAATTTTTCCTACTGAAGTTATTGTTTCATGGTGTCTTGTCTTTAATTTGAATATCAGATGGTAACATTCCTCTCCATTGCTGGCACATAACCAAGAAGTAGAAAAAAGCAAGATACCTGAGAATGCCCATGTTTAAATAGAGCAGGGTTGGATTAGTCGGTACCCCTTCTGACAGAGCTAGCAGAGACAGGTGGTAACCACAGCTACACGATTCTTATTCAAAGGAGAAACCTTATGTTTGCCGATTAAGATTACCATTCTGAAGTTCTTGTCTCCTTTCAGAGGTAAACTTTGAAAAAAAACAGTAAAGTTTGGAAGGATTTAGGAAGGTGGCTGTTTTGGGAAAACTTAAAGATTTCTGCTGAGCTGCTTTTAATTTGCCCTATGGAACCAGGATGGCACCAACAAAAACATGGTATTCTTTTGTGGATCTCTTATAGCTGTTGACACCCCTAATCTAATAGCATGTTTCATTTCTGACACTGCACACATGAAGTCTAGCCTTTCTGACACTCTGGACTTTCTCCCTTTCATCTTGGGCTGGAATTTAGGTGACTGTCCTTGGGCAAACAGTGTTCATTGGACCAACTGGCTTAGCCTTCTGTAGACTCGAACAGCTTGAATAACTGTTAGCAGTCTTGGCGCTCTGAACCCCAGGCTCTGGCACATGCAGGGCACCACCAGTGCACACGGAAGCTCTGGGGTTAACGCCGAGGTACATCCACATCTCTGGTCGGTCGTCGTGTTGTTGCCTTAGCACTCGGAGCACCCGGAGACCCAGCGGTCCTTCAGGAGGTCTGACACTGAGACCTGACTTAGAGCACAGAATTGTCGTGCTCGTGAGATTGTCTAAATCCAGTGTTTCCCGAAGTGTGCGGTGCACATCCCTGCTGGCAAACAAGGTGATGTTAGGTGACAAATCAGCGTTTAAGTTTACTTTTTGTATTTTAACGTATACTACAAAAACATAATTAACACAAGGATCTGGTGATTTCACAGGTATTATTGTTTAGAACAAGGGTAAAATGGGATGTAAGTTAACAATTACCTGAATTTTAAGAGAAATAAAGGGATAATAATCCACACTTTATGCCAATATTGAAAAAAAATGGTAAAGGTAAATATACAAATGCCAGAAGCTTGGGAAATACTGCCTCTGTTGAACCACAGAAAGAAAAATGAAAAGTGAAATGTCTTTCCCAAGGTCAGGTGGATGATTTGTAGTATAGCCTTGTAGTGTCTTATCTTTTGTATTGCCTTTTATTTGCTAATTATACCTCAGGAGAAAAAATACAGTACGTTACTAGTACTGCCTGTTTTTTCGGAGTGCTGCTGTTTCAGACAGCCTGTCAGGTTTCCGTCTCTCTCTCTCTTCATGAGAGGAATACTAGTTTTCTGTTCCCCACACTTTATACATGTTGTTGTGGTACATGTTGGTACAAGTTCCTTTATACATGTTGTTGTTGCTGTACTGTTTAAATTAGAAAATGGATTGCAGTCAGCCTGACCCCTGGTTGAGTATCTTCTTAACACCAACTCCTTTTCTTTTTCCAGAATATTCAGCATGTTAATTATTTTTTGTTAGTTTGAGTATATGGGTGGTTGTTTTAGTTTTTTGTTACTTTGGGGAGAATAGAATTTTCCTTGAACTTAGTACGTTTAGTTTATCACTGGCTTGCTTTCTAAAAGGGTTATAAGTCTACATTAGAAAAAAAAATAAAACACAAATCAAACTGTATTAATTAAAGATAAGATTAAGCTGCAGTCCTACAAAGGCCAAATAAGCAGTGGCTTCAATAAGACAGTTCAGTCCTGCAGCTACCAATGTGGCTGGCCTAGGCTTGCAAGACAGCTGTCTGCCCTGAAGTCCTTCAGGGACTTGGGTTTTGCCATCGCGTTGCTGAGCTGTCCCCTAGAACTGTCCCAGTCTACTTGGGGGAAGCAGACTTCCTGCCAGCTGGTGTCGCCGAATCCCACGAGGCTGTTTTGACTTGGAGGTGACCCACGCGCCATTCGTACCCACTCGGCTCTCCTCTGGCACACGCCATACCTGGGTTCGAGGGAGGCTGCGAAACGGCACTTCTAGCTGGACCACCCGGGAAGAAGGTGAGAACTAAATTGTAAGGGACAATTAGAGCAGTTTCCATGTTCATCTTTTTAATATATTTATCGCCCAGGTAAGCTTTTTCATTAAAGAGAAGGTTCTGTGTCTTAGTTTGAAAGCTGCTATTATAATAATGTGGGACCATGAAAGGTTTTTGGCAAGAAGGCAGAATGATTAGATTTGTATTTTAGAAAGAACATTCTTAAGGCAGTGTGGAGGTCGGACTGAAGCTGGAAAAGACTGCAGGGAGGGCTTCCCTGATGGCGCAGTGGTTGAGAGTTCGCCTGCCACGGAGCGGCTGAGCCTGTGCTCCGCAACGGGAGAGGCCACAACAGTGAGAGGCCTGCGTACCGCACACACACAAAAAAAAAAAAAAAAAAAAAAGACTGCAGGGAGGGAACTAGTGCAGTGAGTTCTGCAATGATCAGCAAAAGTTGGTGGAGACTTAAACTCAGTCAGTGGCAACAGGAATAGACAGAAGGCGATCGGTTCAAGAGATGCTTAGGAGTTAGAAATACTAATGATTCACGGTCATCTCTAGGATTTGCCCTGTGCCCACACGGGTTGATGATTCTCCGTCAAAGCCTTTATTTCTGTGTCCAACCTGCTTTAATTCCGTTGTTCCCTTTCTTCCCCGTCCCCATCCCCTCTGTATATAAATAGACATATACTTTTTTTTTTTTCAAAGCAGGTGCCACAAATTCATGCCTTCCAGTACCAGGAATTAATGAAAATGATGAAGGAGCCTGGGGGTCGGGGCGGAACCTTTGAACTGGAGGGCACCTTTCCTGTCGGAAGTGGGTGGCCTGGGCTGCTGCTGCTTATTAGCCCAGCTGATTATCCTTGGGCAGGAATGCAAGCTCTACATTGCAGGTTGTTCAGTTTTAAAAGTAGAAACCTGAAATGTCCTGATTTTTAAATGTTGGTAACTTTAAATACTCTAAATTCTAACAATAGCGATGTCATGGGGTGGCCACAGAGATTAAGTGGGTTCATAAATAAGATCTTAGAATAGTACCTAACACCTTGTGAGTGTCACCTGTGCAGCATCACTGTCTGCATCCCCATCTTCACGTCCACCTTCTCTCCTACTCCTGCGTTACTGAGAGCTGCTAAAAAAAAGTAACAGTAAAGCATCCAGGCTACTCCATGCTTCCAGAGTCACAAAGCACATAATGAGACAGAAGGGAATATCAGACGTTTTTCAAGCCGCGGAACCCTTTCTTCGACAAATGCTTACATGGAAACCTGGTATATAAGAAAGATTAATTTAGATATGTTCTGTTTGAAGTGTTTATGGGGAACTGAATAGCGCAGTGGTTCTTCAACTCTAGTTTAGGTCAGAATCACTTAGAAGGCTTATTAAAGCACAGATTTCTGGGCCCTAACCCCAGAGTTTCTGAGTCAGTGGGTCTGGGATGGGCCCAAGAGTTTTCTCTTCTAACAAGTTCCCAGGAGATGCTGCTGTTGCTCGTGGTGTTCTAGGGGGACCACACTGAGAACTATGCTTGGAGGTTACATGTTTTACATCACGAGACTTGCTTTGAAAGGAGAAGAATCTGAGGAAGGTGTGTTACTTCTCAGCCAGGGCTGTGGCCGTCCCCTCTTCCCTGGATGCCTGTGGTCCAGAATGTGTCCAGTGGTCCTGACAAAGCCTGGCCCACTGGCCAGCAGCATCAGCATCCCCTGGAGCTTTTTAGAGATTCAAGTTCAAGGGCCCCATTCCAGACCTGCTGAACCAGAATCTCCTGGGAGCCCAGGATCTGTGTTTTTTAAAAGCTTTCTGGTTGATTCTTTTACATGCCGAAGTTTGAGAACTGCTGGCCTTACTCAGGAGTTGGGAACAGCTTACAAAACGCCCACGGGTAGAACTCTGTTCACCACTTCCACGACTTGGCCTCCACCACTGTCTACCCCTCAGAGCAGCGCTTGTGTTAAATGAACGGCCCTGACTCCCCCAGGAGCTTCCGTGGCCTTCACTGTTCTGGTGTCATTGGCTAAACTGCTGCCTCGGTTCACAATTTAATTTCAAAAAATGATTCAAATTGTAGGAAATGAGATGGGATGACAAGCCAGTTATGTAGAAAGGGTGATGAATTAAATTTTAAAAATATTATTTGTGGTTGATGGCTGCAAATTTAGGGCAAAAGGAAACTAACATCGTTTATTAGTCTAACATATGCCAGATGCTTTACTAGGCCCCATTTAGTTCTCATAACAGCGAAGAGAATTACCACTGCAAAGCAGGTAAGGGTGTCTTCATTTGCAAGAAGAGGAATCAACTAGGAATTGGCAGAGGCAGGATTTGAACCCAGGTATTTATGGCGCTAAAACCTATGCTCTCGGCACTCTGAGCTCCCAGAGCCCTTAATCTCCTCCTTGTGCTGAGCACTTACAATTTGTAACCACAGAATGTTTCCTGCTGTATTTGGCAGGACCTATCTAATAAAAATCTAATGTGTAGTACGATGTGTTGCAAATAGGCAGCACTAACTACTGCAGCAAAAACATTCCTGAATATCAGGGCTTTTGAAATTACTTCTGTATTTTATAAATTTTAAACATGTTTCTGAGTATAATAATTCAGTTAAAATTACTTTTCAGGAACATTAACCTAACTGCCAACCAAAAGCTAGGAATAATTTGGTGGATCCTGACCTGAATTTAAATATCTGTTTGTATATGGACTCATGAGCCGGGCCAGAATTTTAAAAATATATAGCAATAAGTTCAAACCAGGAATAATGCATACTTTCTTATGTGGGACATGATTTTCATTCATCCTGCAGATATGTGTTGTTGGACTTCCACAGTGTACTTAAAATCTTTTCTTTTGTTGCCAACATTTTTAATTTGGATAAGTTTTCCACACCAAATAACTGGTTTTTAGATCATTCCTTAAAATTTGGAAGATTTGGGAACACTGAGCTTCCGTCCCTAATGGCCACAATGACCTGGAGCAGAGACTCCCCTCTCTAGTGTGCTCTGCGGTCTGCAGCGCCTTCATGTGGTATATCCGGCTTGCTTTACTTGTAGACCACACTTTCCTGGCCCCTAAAACATCTGGGCTTGGGACCCCTACTTTAAACAATGCCTAGGCTATTACAAGGAGTCACATTCACTCTAATAATTTTGTCATCCAGAATTCTGAGATCAGAATTATTAGTGATTTACGTATTCTTTTTATGTACGTTTGTTTCGGGAGCGCTTCTTTATATGTGATAGGAAAGATATTGCGCTCATTACCTCATCATTCAGGAAACATGTGTCTTTGAGGAATTGAAATGGAAAAATAGAGAGCCCGTAGATGCAATAAAATTTGAACTTGAGTTTATCTATGAGAACCAAGTACAATTAGGAGAAAAATTCTTAAATCGTAATTTTTATGAGTAGGAAACAACATGGTGTAGTGGAAGAAAGGAACAACACTTTGGGATACTTTCGTTCTGGGACTAATTAGTTTTATAAGTTCAGTAACTTCAGTAGATCTTGATTTCATCTGTAAATTAAGACTGAATAACCTAACCCTTCCAGGTGTGGAAGTTACGGTTTTCTTAAATTTGGAAATACATGGTCATTCCGAGGGGAAAATCTACCTTCAGCTATCTTTGGGTATTAGCAGGTGCACCAGTCAGAAACTTGAGCAGACAGTAGAGTTAATACAAGTAGATGAGTTAACATTTTCCCCCCAATCCAAATCCCATCCCGCAGTTACTTGCCAGTGGCTTGACCTGTCAGCCCAGGTCCTCTGACCTGAACAAATACTCATTGGAGAGTGAACTGCATCCAGGTGCTTTTCTGTTCCTTTCTGAATTGGACCTCAGGATGCCCTCTGCTCGTTACTTTTTCACCTATTGGGTTTTTAGATAGAAATGAAATAAGAGTAAATAAGGGGTTTCTTTTAAATGCGGGTTAAAGGTGAGAACGTCACACAGCACTACTTACGCTATTTGTCCCTGCTGCGCCAGGCAATACCTGGCACCCCTTTTCTGCCTTTTTCTCTCAGAAATAATAGAAAGAGAGAAATCAGAAGCACTTCCCACTTCTAAAAGGTTGCCAACCCAGTTATGCCATAGGTTTTAAGATTAGTGTTTAAAATCCTTTTCAGTGAGGAACTCACCACCCAATTTACAAACCTATGTGTATAAATGCATCTTCTCCATCTTTATCTTCCAAAGAGTCTTCCTTGCCTCTTACTTTCAATTCCTCAACAACACACGGTTGCCCCTATGCCAGGGACACTCTTCTTCCCTCTCTTCACATCCTCCCAGTGACGAATTGTGACCATACTAAAAGTGGGACAGCCAGACATACGTGCCTCTAGTGTGACACAACAGGAAGCACACTGCATCACCCATGAAGGGCTCCTGCCAAGCAAATTGAACTTGAATGTAATTAAGACTTTAGATCCAGCTACATGCTTACAGGAAAAACAGAGGGTAGAGGAACAAGTGAAACAGTACCATGAGGAGGGAAGCAGCTGAGCCCAGAGTGGGACATTCTGCCAAACGAACGACCCAGCAAATGAACAGCATGAAAAGGAGAGGAAGGCGAACTGATATTGCTCAGAAGAGACTTTATGGGTCATAGCAGCTAATTGCAATGCATGGTCCTGTTTTAGATGCTGATCAGAGAAAGCAACTACAAAAACACATTTTTGCAATTTTTGAGGAAATTTGAATATGAACCATGCATTTAAATTCTTACTATTTTTTCTAGGTGTGATAATGGCAGTGTGGTTATACATACTTTTTAAATGTCTTTTCTTTTAGAGATACGTATGGAAGTAGCAATGTTTACTGGTGAAATAGCATAATGTCCGAGATTTACATTAAAATACACAGGGAGGGGAGAAGGGAGGTAAAATACACTGGTTAGTTCCTTGTCCTTTAGGTCTTGACTTAACGTTACCTCCTTGGGCATCCTTGGCCAGAGCGGGTGTTTGCCCCATCCCATTATTTTTGACCATGTTGTTTATTTCACCGCATTTATCATAAGCGGTAATTAAGAGTTTGTGTTTATTTACTTATTGTCCTTCTTGCCCCCAGACTATAGACTCCAGAAGGACAGGAACCATCTCTGGTTTACCACTGTATACTCAGAATGGCACTCGGTAGGCAGTCAGTGAATATATATCAAAAGAATAAATGAAGGAAAATCTGATTTCATACAATGTTTGCATTTGAGTGTTTCCAAATTTGGTCTTGCACTGTAGTTTGTTATAGTCTATTGTAAATGTCTAAAGCCTCTTTGCTTACCTTTTTTTGTTGAGGGTGGGGAGAGACAGTAAGTGCTGCCTAAGCTTTTGTACTTAAGAACTCAAATATGAGATAAATATGGACATTTTAAGTAGTAGTCTCTTTAATAGTGGGCACCTTGTCGTTAGCATTGAAGGTGGAGCAAAAACTTTATCATTAAATCATTGACCCATTAGTCCTTTCCATATATGTGATAAACATGTCTTTACAACATGTACCTATCATACCTGTGTATCTCACGCTTTCCCCACTCCTCAGTGCTTTCACGAGAACGCTGTTGCTCTTACCTTTGTTCTCACTTTCCTACAGGAGTGTGAATTCCTGTTAGAGTATAGGAAGAGGACTTTTTAGGCTCCTAAAGAACTGTGTCATCCTAAGATTAACGCGGTGTAGCTTTTAAAGCCCCAGTCTCCTTAAGAGTCTAAACGGTCTACTGTATCTGTTGTATCTAAGTAAGTGACCAGTTTGTAAATTGTTTCAGTGTAGTTCTTTCACTTAACCTCAAAGTGTTTAGTTTGGATGCTACCCCGTAGTTACTTGTTAAAGTACTACACAGAATAGAAACCTTGTTTTCAGCCAGGTAGCTAGTTGCCTTTGTTAATGGATTATTACATTATGTCTTTGTCTTCAGGTAATTAATGTAGGTATTCCAGTTTTGACCGTGTTTTTAAGTTGTATGTACACGGAAACTAAGTATGGAATATTCAAAAAATTTTAAAAGGTTTTTTGTTATGGAAAATTTCACCCGTATACAAAAGTAGAATAGTGTAATTAATTAATTTCATGTAACCATCACTCAGCTTCAACTCCCATCAACTTCATATGTGGATCTTAGCTATAAAATGTGATAAATATAAGAAGTTAATTAATTTTAAGAATATAAGAACTGGATTAATTCTAAAAATGTCAGTGTATCTGTTGATATATCTACATGTATCTCAATTTTAGTAGAGTTTGTTTTAATAACGAACACCACATCTATTACGTAATTTTCTATTTAACATAACCTCCCAGCTAGCTGAGCTTGTAAAAGACATGTCTTTCCTATCAGGTGAGATTTTAAAGTATGCAGATTTAATTTGTAAATCCCAGTTTAACTGCAATTAAAGGAATCTTTTAAAAACTCAGTTTTATTTTTGTATTTATAAATTTGAACTGTCATGTATCTTGTTGCTTTAAACCAACCCAAGAGTGTATATAGTTCTCTTTTTTCAATACTGGTGCCTTATCTATGTTGTTTACTATTTGAGGTATATTCTTTATCTTAAAACATCATGAATAATTTTGAAGTAAGTTAATGGACTGACAAAAAGTAACTGAATTGGGCTTATACTTATTTATCTAATTTTCTTGAGAAATATAGGCAGTATGTTGTATCTTAGAAAGAACTTAGGCTTCAGAACGATAGGGACCTGGGTTTGAAGCCTCTCTGCTACTTACTGAGTTCATTCATTCAGCAGATATTCATTGCATACCTCCTATGTGCTCTACACACATAAGCTCATTTTTTGACATGGGAAGTATATACATCAATATACATACATCAGTGCACAAAACAAACAGGTAAATCCTCTAGTTGTGCCCGCATTTTAGTTGGGGAGACAGAGAATATAAAAGTAACTAAATAAACATTTGACAAAATTTCAGATAGTCGTAAGTACCGTGAGAAAAATAAAGCAAGGAAGGAAAGAGTGCGGATGGGGAATCAGGCGAGGCGGTACTTTGGATGGAGCAGTCAGGGTGGCATCAGAGCAAACCTGATCAAAAAAAACCCAGGTGGATGTTCCCCCCACCAACCTTGTGTATGTTTTAGGTAAAACTATTTCAGGCAGAGGGTGCAGCAAGTACACATGCTCCCACACAGAAGCAGACTTCACACATTTTCTAGGCATAACAAGGTATTCTGTGGCAGCACAGGGCCTGGAGGAGACGGTAGGAAATGAGCGTGGGGAGGTACGGGGATTTGAGAGGCTGGTAGGCCTTGGTATAGAAGAGTTTGGATTTGCTCTAATCTAAAGGGGGTTTTCATCAAGGGAGGGGCGTGATCTAATTTGTGCTTTGACAAGCTCCCCGTGGCTGCTCTTTGGAAGGCTAGCAGGTAGGGGTAGGGCCAGGAACCTGTTACCAGGCAGTGGGAGAGTTGGTTTGCATTACAGAGGTGGCGGTGGAGGCGCCAACACAGGGACTCAATAATGGATGGGGTGTGGGGTGTGGGGTGTGGGGAGAGGAGAAGGCGCAGATGCCAGTGAGGAAAAAGGCAATTAAGAAGGAAATACTTTTGAGAAGTTACAGAAGAGGAAAACTGAAAATGGCCCCGTGGCTTTGGCAGGATAGAGGCCGTTGTTGGCCTCTACGAGAGCAGTTTTGGGGGAGGCTTGGGGCTGACAGTCTGATTGGAGGGGTTTGCAGAGCAGACGGGAGGTGGGCAGTGGAGACGGCGAGCAGGGCAGTGTCAGAGTGTGTAGACAGGACAGAGCAGACACGTGGGAGAGTGGCGGGGCCGAGGAAGGGTCTTGTGTTAGTCTAGTTTTGCTATTCAGATTGGAGATGGCATGGTGTCCGCTACTAGGAAAGTTCCGCTTGAGAGGAGTCAGCTGCTGGGTACAAGAGAGCCTCAGTGGAGGAGCGGCGTCCTCGAGTCAGCCGGCCGATAGAGGGGCAGCAGGCAGTGCTGGCTGCTTCCACTGGAGGCACAGCAAAGTAGGAGGCCGTTAGGGGCCAGGAGGGAGAGAGGGAGAAGGGGGATGTTGACAATTTGATTAGAGAGGAGAAGGCCTGAAAGAGTCTCCAAGAAAGATAGGAGAGAGAATTATCTAGAGAAGTGCAGGGTTGCCAGGCAGTGCTCTGGGCCCATTTGAAATGAATGTTTCTGTGTTCAGAGAGAGTCCAGATTTAGCCAGTTGGGTAGAGACTTAGGCTAAGTGAAGAGCTGGATTTAACCAGGACTGGGACTTGGCCAGGTCCACACCATGATGGGAGAGAGGAGGAAGAGTGTCGAGAGACTGCAGAGCGATTCAGGTTTGGTCTGAGGTGTCCAGCCTGGGAAAAGAGGGGACTGAGAGCAAGGGGGTGTGTTGGGTGCCGAATCTGTGGCGGGCCAGACTCTGTGATTGTCCTCCTGCTACAGACAAGGCTCCGGGGTGGTCAGGAAACACGCCCACCAGGAAGGGGTACACGGAGCTCAGCTCTTGGCATTCAGCCTTTGAAACCACTGCACTGCTATTGTTTGGGTCACTTGAGTAGAGGTGGAGAGAACAGGAAACTGGGGACTAGAATCTTCCACAAACGAAGAGGACTAACCCCTTGGGCCAAAGATGAGCGCGGCGAGGAGAGCGGTAGCGATGGTGCCCGCTGGCGCGCGCGTCACACGGAACACAGCAGAGCGGAGGGTGGCCGAGAGCACGACGAGGAGCAGGGGCTAACCTCCCCTCGGGACGGCCTGGCACGGGGTACGTGGGGGAGAGCGGCTCCAGTGGAGGGCTGTCCTGGAAGTAGTATCCTCAGAGGTTTCACAGAAGGGGAAAGGAGGCCTTGGCAGAAGACCCCGGACACACAGGTTGTGAGTTTCGGAGGCAGGTTCTGGGCAGACGGGGCTGGAGAGCCGTGCGGGAGTGAGGCGCCTGGTGATGATGGATGGCCAGCCTGGGAGGCTTAGCTTCTGCGAGGAGAGGAGACGGGTAATCGGGGATGTCCAGTGAGGCATCAGCCTTGCTCTCCTCTGAGCAGTCATGTCTGCTCTGTGATGGGGCCCTCCTGGGGTTTGCCTTTTCCGTACCTGGCGGCAGCGAGGTAGACAGTATTGAGCCTGGGAGGGGCGGCCCCACCAAGAACGCAGTGGTCCTTGCTTCCCTCTCGCAGAGTGCGCGGTGGTTACTTGGATTAATTGTACACGTGAGCAAGTCATATGGCCTTCCCAAGCCTCAGTGTTGTCACCTGTAAAACGGAGATACGTCCAGGCTTGCAGGTATTTAAGATTTAGAGATAATGTATATGTGGAACCCCAGTAAGGTCTGGGGATATAGCAGATGCTTCATGACATTTCCCCCCAATATGTGCATAGAAAGTTATATATATATATAAAATGCCTGGGTCATTTGTTGGGTTTTCTCCCCCACTAGATGAATGCTGTGGGAATTGTGTGATCCCAATCTCTGTTTATAATGTTGAGGTTTTCATGCTGTCCATTTTGTTCTGAGATATAAATGATAAAGTGTATTTCTAGCAGTCTTATCCTCAGTAAAGTCATATTGATTTTTGTGTAGCATATAATGAAATAGAAAATAATCTCCTGGTGTCTATTCTGTATTATTCACAGAAACAATTTCTAAAGAGCAAGTCTGCATTTGTACAATATGAATGCCTTATCTTGTTTACTTGACATAAACTGTCATTTTTGAATTCAGAACAGAGGTAAAAATCGCAGTTAATTGTTGTCCTTCTTTAACATAATATGGCTCAACCTGAAAAGCTTTTTGATTTGCAGGTAAAACATTTCTGAAATAAAGTTTATATTTTTGCCAAATACTTTAAGGAAACTTGGTAGCACTGAAATAGAGTGAAACTGTTTTGTCAGTTTAGCAAGTTAATAATTTTGTTAACAGTGATTTATACTGTAGCTAAAAAGCTCTTGGTAGTTTCCCAAATCTTAAAGCTAACTGACCTTGCATTTGAACCCAGCTGTAATGTAAACATTTTCTTGAGATGGTGAGGGCTAGGGCCAGACAATCTGGAGGATATTAGTGGTATTCTGTTTGAGGGAAGTTGGAATCCCCAGATAATTCTCAGGAGCCCTTTTTTAGGTCAGAAGCTGTCTTAGACATTATATATTTCTTAATTCTTTCTTGGTCTTGTTAATAATGCATACTGTTCCTCTTGGAAATCTAATTAGTAAAAGACATACCTTACGCTGAAGTAGGATGGTAAATGTAGTTTTATCTGGTAGTTTTTCTATCCTTTCCACATTATTTAGTTGCTAAAAAAATATAGTATTGAGGTTACCGAGCTTGAGGTTACTGCCCTACTACCTTTAAAAATTCTTACTTCTTAGTATTCGGTTACTTATCCAAAATATTTTGTTCAAAACTAAAACCTACATCAGCTGCCTTTGACAGCTCCCCCCTTTTATATATTAAAAAAAAAGATTTCCAAGATGTACTGAGCAGTGTTTTTCCAACTTCAGGTCATGACTCATTAATGATTGTTAAATCAGGTTAGTGGGCTGAAAACAGCATTAAAGTTTTTTAAAATAGAATTCGTCACTCATAGAGAGGTTAGGTATTGTCTCATGACACTTTTGTTGTACTTACACATAGATGTGTGTGTCTATGTATAAGTATGAAAATGTAAAGTATTTTTTACTGTGGGCTGCTGTCAAAGTCTGGAAACATACTACAGAGAATATTTCAGGTAAAGGTTTTATAGTCTTTCTATGCAAGTTTACATTTTAAAATCTTGAGTTTTCAGCTAAATGGTTGATACTGTTGTTCGTTGAATATTTTAGAAGTTTAAAAGAGAGCACAGTTTTTTTTTTTTTTTTTTAATAAATAAATAAATAAATAAATAAATTTATGGCTGTGTTGGGTCTTTGTTTCTGTGCGAGGGCTTTCTCCAGTTGCAGCGAGCAGGGGCCACACTCTTCATCGCGGTGTGCGGGCCTCTCACTGTCGCGGCCTCTCCCGTTGCGGAGCGTAGGCTCCAGACGCGCAGGCTCAGTAGTTGTGGCTCACGGGCCTAGCCGCTCCGCGGCATGTGGGATCTTCCCAGACTGGGGCTCGAACCCATGTCCCCTGCATCGGCAGGCAGACTCCTAACCACTGCGCCACCAGGGAAGCCCCCAATTTTTTTTTTTTAAGTGATTTTTATTTTCTAATTCTGACATTATCATATGATCAGAAGCTGAAATGCCAGAGCTAAGCAAAAACCATGCTTCTCTTAATTCAAGAAACATTTAAGGATCTCGTGCCAGGTAATAGACATATTTGAACTATATAAGGTACAGTCTTCCGTCTCCAAGAAATCACAATCAAATTTTTGTCAAGCCTATGTTGAAATATATATGTGTTCATATTTGTTTTATTTTTTCTCTTTAAAAATGGTGACCTCTTAATAAATTCAACTCTTCAGCATTCAAACTCAAAGGAATTTTTAAAAGGACTATTTGCCTCTGGAACCTTGTCAGATTTCTCCAGGCTCTAATTGAGTACTTCTTCCTGCTTGAATTTTTTTTTCTGCTTATTAAATAAACTATCATTGAACTAATGTTAATTGTTAAATGGTTTGGACTAGGTTTGTATTGGGGTCCTAATATGGTGGATATCTTTATTGCTTTTTCTGGAATCAGGGGAGGACCGATTTGTGAGTTTTAAACTTGTGTGATTTTTCCATTGTGATATTTGTACTATCTAATCTCATCCCTTAATTTCTCCAAACGTCTCTTTCCTCTTCAGTAGGCTGTAAATGATAATCAAGTTGTACTCCAAATATCAAGCAGATGCCTCAATATCTAATTTAAAATAATCTAATACTCAAATCCCCAAGACATTACAAATGACAGTGTGCTGATTAGTAAGAGGGGGGCTTGGTTTTTTTTATGTCAAGTACCTTTTGGATAAAAGTACAACATAACTGAGATAATAACTGAGCCAGGCAATTAAGACTTGATTGTTGACTCAAAACAATTGTACTCTGTCCTCAGATAATCGCTTTTTAAAGCAGATGGCTAGCAATCCCTCGATCATGGTTTATTACTTAGTTATTCATGTTTCAATGTGTATTTTGACTACTTACTGCCAGTTTTATGTACTGGCACTTATAAAAGGTATTCTATTTTAAAGCAGTGTTACAGAATAATAATGCTACTCCTTGAAACATTAAGAAACCCCTAGGAGTTCATTTTATCTCAGCCATATATCGCTTTAGAGAAAACAGAAGCAGATTACAGTTCATAATTGGGGCACTGTATTGGTCTGCCATAAATAATAGGTTTATTAGAAAACTCGTGTCTCCTAGCTTATACATTTAAACTACTTAGTAACATTAGGTTCTTTTAATATGTATAATCTTCTATATAAAGATTTCTGGTCAGCCTACCAAACAGTTAATTTCCCCATACTATCTTTATTAAAAGTTTTTTCTTTCTATGTGAGTAAACCCAAATCATTAAAATGAGCAGCTATGTTTAAATCCTGTTATGATTATGACAGAAATCTCCAATAGCAAAAGAGTTCAAGTCGAAGGCTGACATTTTATATCCGTGATTCATGGTGTGTGAACAAAAATAGAGAGTCACAGGAGCAGAGTATCAGATGTAATTGAAAATTGCTTTGTGTCACATCTTAAGTAATAATATATGGTTTATGTGTCTGTTTATTAACCTTTTTGTCATGGATTTTGTGTGTATATGTCATGAAAATGGACCCCTGTGTACTTTGGAGGAGGGCTTTGTTTATTATCTGTAATCTGTAATTTTACTTGCATGAAAACTAATGCTAATTTTAATTTTTCCAGTGTTTATCACATCTTTATGTTGAAAGAAAGCAGTCAAAAGGAGCTTAATTATTCTGACTTTATTTTTGAAGTTAATAATTACTGTGTTTGCTGTATAGTAGAAACAAGTCTTTTCTTTTTTTCCTTCCACCTCTAGTTGTCACTTAGTCCCCAATTGTCTTGATGTTCATCCTGAATTAAATACCGTAGTTGATGCATGATGACACTTTTTTTTTCTTTTTAGTGAAAGGGCTACTTGATTGATTAACTGATTTTTAATTTATTAATTAATTTATTTTTGGCTGCGTCGTTGCTGTGTGTGGGCTTTCTCTAGTTGCGGCAAGCGGGGGCCACTCTTCGTTGCAGTGCGCAGGCTTCTCATTGCAGTGGTTTCTCTTGTTGCGGAGCACGGGTTCTAGGTATGTGGGCTTAAGCAGTTGTGGCTCACGGGCTCTAGAGCGCAGGCTCAGTAGTTCTGGCGCACGAACTTAGTTGCTCCACAGCACGTGTGATCTTCCCGGGCCAGGGCTCGAACCCATGTCCCTTGCACTGGCAGGTGGATTCTTAACCACTGCGCCACCGGGGAAGTCCGATAAATATTTTTTAAGGAGTACCTTCCTGCTTTAAATATAAACAAAGCATGGACTCTGTTCCCCAGTTTTTTGGATTCACTGTACAAATACTGCTGTAGTTGACGGTCCATTGAATTTGAATAAATGGGAAAAGAATTAAATTTTTGCACACATGATTGACTATATAAAAACCAAGGTTAGATATCTTGAATAAGAAATTTATAGAGCTAACATTTGAAGTGAAGTAATAGCGAAACTTTATTTTCATTATGAAAATAAAGGACTTGGGCTTCCCTGGTGGCGCAGTGGTTGAGAATCCGCCTGCCGATGCAGGAGACACGGGTTCGTGCCCTGGTCCGGGAAGATCCCACATGCCGCGGAGCAACTAAGCCCGTGAGCCATGGCCACTAGGCCTGTGCGTCCGGAGCCTGTGCTCCGCAACGGGAGAGGCCACAACAGTGAGAGGCCCGCATACCGCAAAAAAAAAAAAAAAAAAAAAAAAAAAATAAAGGACCATTCCAAGGTATAAAGTATATTTCATACTTGAATTTTATGAAATTTGTTAGAAACATTAAAACTAGGACAGTTGGGGCTTCCCTGGTGGCGCAGCGGTTGAGAATCCGCCTGCTGATGAAGGGGACATGGGTTCGTGCCCCGGTCCGGGAAGATCCCACATGCCGTGGAGCGGCTGGGCCCGTGAGCCATGGTCGCTGAGCCTGCGCGTCCGGAGCCTGTGCTCCGCAGCGGGAGAGGCCACCAACAGTGAGAGGCCCGAGTACCGCAAAAAAAAAAAAAAAAAAAGCAAAACTAGGACAGTTGAACTATGCAGTTCACAGTATTTAGGCTATAATTTTATTTTAAAAATTCTTTTTGAGCAGCCTCATACCATTAAAAAGAGAACGTTCAGCCCTTTCCCTATCAACATGAGTAAGTATGAGTAGCTCATCCTTAGACAGTGTTTATTACTTCCTGTTTTGTACCTGGTGCCAGGATGTTTGAGAGGCAAGGAGAAATGGAGAGCCAAAGCTGATTTTTTTGGTACACACAGTCTGTTTCATTTTGTGCTGACTTGATGAGAAAATATATTGGTATAAAAACATCGAAGGAAGTGACAGTTCTCTGCTGGTGTGTTCTGATTTTAAAGTACATCGGAGCAGTCTGAGCGTTTTGTCCTGTCAGGAAGCCAGTGTGACTTAGTGTCTGTGCTTCATTGAGAAGTTTGAAATTTCCTGCCTATCAAACCATAACAAACACAGAAGTCAAGCATGTAAGTCATTCACACGGCTTCATGGGACTACATCTTCCCTTTTCTCTTTAACCTTTCTCAACACAAACTTGTTTCTTTTGGTGGAAGTTATAAGTTCACTCTCTTGGTGGTGACCTTATAAGTGATCAAGTGTTCTTTAAAAATCTATTCAGGTTTTTTTTTCTTTTTAAATATGCACAACATTAAAGAAAAACTGGAGAGTAGAAAAGAAAAGCACCCATAACCTCACTACCCCAGTGCAACTATCTATGCTTTTGGTGGGGCAAGAGGGGCAGAGGAGGGAAATCACTTTTAAAACTTTGAGGAAAAGTCCTAGTTCTTTAGTTGTCACATTCGTTTCCTTCTATCAAAGGACACGAATATGTCCAAATCTCACTTAAAAGATATGTTACTCAGAAATCATAGGTTGCTGAATAGTCTGCTTTTTGAGTAATCATGTCAGTTTACTTTCCTGATACTTTTAACTTACTACTGTTTCACTCAAACTATATAAATAATTTTTTCAAAATTCGCTTGTTTGAATGTGTAGGGCATCCAGTTTTACCCCGAGGAGACCACCAAGGTATTAACTAATACTGGCAAACTAGCAGGCTTCCTGTGAAGCTTGGGGTAAAGCACCTCTTATTTTTGATTCATTTTAAACTTCATAAATGTATAATTAATTGCCTAGAATTGTAGTTCTTTATTGATCTTTGGACAAATTGTGTTCCTTATACGTTTGCTCTTATAAGGTTGAACAGGAAGGTCCATGTTTGCTCATGTGTGTGACCCTGTGGGTTGCAGGCCAGGAGAGCAGCCACATGTGTCCTCTGCTTCTTCACCGTTATGTCCCCAACACCTAGAACAACAGTGCCCGGTATGCAGGAAGCGCTCAGGTGGTTGTCGAACGAGCTAACTAAAATAGTTACAGGACAACAGAATTACCCTTGCCCTACATCTTTAGGTAACTGGGGGAGTTATGGATTTTCTATGAAATTTTACCTTTCGAGTCAAAAATGCCATTTTAATGCATTATGGACATTTTCAAATTGTGTCATCAATTTTATTAATTTCTTAACTGGAGTACTCCAAACATACTTCATCTACTGACATCTACAAGGGTGTCATTATGAATAATAATTGCTGTAATTCCTATGTGGGCAAGTGAAGCTTGTGGGACTGCCTTTGTGTTAATAACCATGAGCTATTGTGCTGGTGATTTAGAACAGATAAAAACTAATATTCTGGGGCTTCCCTGGTGGCGCAGTGGTTAAGAATCCTGCCTGCCAATGTAGGGGACACGGGTTCTAGCCCTGGTCCGGGAAGATCCCACATGCTGAGGAGCAACTAAGCCTGTGCGCCACGACTACTGAAGCCAGTGTGCCTAGAGCCCGTGCTCTGCAACAAAGACCCAATGCAGCCAAAAATAAATAAAATAAATTTTTTAAAAAAACAACTAATATTCTAATGGCTTTTATAAGTCCTGCCTACCTACAGTTATCTAGGTAATAGCCTAAGACTGGCTCCCTTTCTCTTATCAAGAAATGCAAATGATCTTTTTGGCAGATAGTTATTATTTAGTAGCTTTTGTTTTCAGGTTCAGAGAACTGTCTGGAAAATCTGGAATATCAAGAGTTTTTTTGATGCCTGACCTCTAGAGAAGTAGGCATATTATAAAACTAGGTTACACCATGTAGTTGAGGGCATGTGCTTATGATAAAATTCTCATCTTCAAAGCAGAATTGTTTTTTAGTGTTTCCCATTTGTTTGCACTGTTTGAAATGGTTAGTTATCATAAACAATCTTTAGTTACCATAAGCAAAACTCTCATAAACTTGAATTTAATGTAATAACAATATTTGTTCCGCAATGCATAGTCGTGTTTTAAGGGAGGTTTTTTTTTGCCTTTCAGATTGTTCTCTTTCTGCATTTTATTCCACTCAGAATGATTTAATTTCTAAACGTTAGAAAATGTTTTATACAGAGACAGGTCTTCCTATAACTAGAACTACAAGAATCTCTTCATTTTCATTAATTGAGAGATGTAAATTTTTTCTCTGTTTTTGATAGCAGTCTTCCACAATCTCTGTTACTGTCATCAATTCAGTGCTTTCCAGTTGAGGATGATTGTGCAGATTCATATGAGGACAAGGAAGCGGCTCCTCCGGGACCTGTGTTATGTGTGGCGTTTTGTTTTGCTTTGTTTTGTTTTGATGTTCCACATTGCTTCTCTGTGTTCTCTACTTTTTAAAAATAATAACCCTGTATTATTTAAACAGCATTACCAATAAATAAGAAGAGGGCAGAATACTGTTTATGTTCATTTAAGAGTTGGGCTTTACTCCAATTTTATAGTGGTTCTGAAGTAGTAAGATGCAAAAACGAAAACCAGAAATGACAAGAAAGGGGAAAAATAAGTCAGAGTGATAAACCCAAGTAAGAAATTAAATTTCTGTGTAAATATAAAGGACACAGCTTAAGAGAGATCCTAATAGGCAAGATAGATTTTTAAGTAGGAGGTGGGTAGGTAGAAAAGAAGACAGACAAATATATACTTATCTGAAGAGATACTTAAGGTAAATATTTTATTATCAAATATATTTTTAATACATTAGCTTTAATTAGACTTCATTGGCATATTTATAAGTTCACCTCTGGTAGTTCAGGAATTTTTTTCAGCTGAAAATTATAATACTTTTTTTTCCCAGCCAGAAACATTTTTAAATGTATTTATGTATTTGTCTGATACTGCTTCTTGTAGATAACAGTACCATAAGACGTTCTTGTTGATGCACCTATAAAACCATAAGCTTTGCCTTTCTTTAGTTAAACCAAGCTCCAGAGAAAGCTTTAGGGAATCTAACCAAATCCTAGGTCATCACCGACTGAGAAGATCCTGGGGTAGGTCTGTCTCAGACTTTCCAGTGAGGGTTGCAGACGCAGATCCCGAGAGGAGCTGGGGGACATGGTGACAGTAAAGTGCCCCCCCCACCTCTTGTGGGCAGCCTCACTCTGCCCCAGTGGGTTCTGGCCTCGTGGGAAGGTGGCTGTGGAATTTTCGATCTTCTGATGTTTTTTTAGTAAAGGCAGAAATTTTAGATTTTTAGATTTTTATTTTTTGACATTTCTGGATTCTTAAATCCTGGCAGTTAACTAAAAATGTTGAAAAACATTATGCACCACCTCCTGTCTACTGTCCCCCTCAAAAGACACTTCTAAGTCTTGGGTCGCCGGTTGGAATCTTCTGATCTTAACAGGAATTTGACCACCTCTCACGGTCTCCCCTGCCTGGTGCAGGCCCCAGACACCTCTCCCCTGGGCCACTGCACTCACCTCCCATCTTTTCTCTGTGCCCCTGTTTGCTCCCCAAAAGTCTGTTCTCAACCCGGCAGGTCTTGGGATTCTGCTGAGATCACATGTAAGTCAGGTCTCATCCTTCCTTTTTGCCCCACAGGCCTGCTGAGCCTGCACTCAGGCTCTGGGCCACGGCTTTTGCAGGCTCAAATGTCAGGCTCACCTCTTGGTTCTTCTTCTGGATCATGCTCCTACAGTGCAGGCTTCCTGGTGGCTCTCTGATGCCGTCAGAGAGATGGAGAGAGCCGGAGAGGCGAGGCGGGAGGTGGAAGAGGCAGGGAGCCAGTGCTCAGGTCTTCTCGTCATTGTGTGCACGGGCTCACCTGCAGCAGCCTCCGCAGCCCAGGCCCGAAGCAGGCCTCCTCCCTCGGGTCCAGCTGTGGTCCAAGGTCACTTCCAGAGCCTAGAGACTTCCTGAAGGGGAGAAAAACTGGAAGGAATGTATATAAGAAACATCCAAATAAAATGTTGACTAGAAGGAAGGTATGATGATGAAGGTAAAGAAAAGGTGGAGAGAATTCAGATGTCCTCCCTCAAAAAAAAGGAGAGAAAGAAAGACTGAAAAGAGTCCCAGCATGAAAAGCCTTAAATGCGAAAACTGTATTGCCACACACAGAAGCTGCCACTTAATGTCCCTTAAGCTAGAGTGTCCAAATGAACCATCTTGAAGGTATCGCTTACTCAGCAAGTAAGGCCTCCCTGACAACTTAACATTTATTGCCTGCCTAGAAATACAGAAAAGACGCTTCCCCGCCTGTGGGCCTGCCATGTGACACAGGCAGCTGGAAGGAGGAGAAGGCAATCAAGTTGGCTGAAAATGGATGGACTACTTTGCTTTCTCCTATTTCTTTCTCTCCCTCTCTCTCTCTTTTTTTCTCTCTCTCTCTTTGTCTCTCTCGTTCTCTCTTTGTCTCAGCTGAATTCCCTACTCTACTGTTTAGCCACAGCAGTATTCAGAATATAAAATCCATATGGTAATGATTTTAAAAAGTTATAATCAAAAGTATTTAGTGATAAAATGACAGGAAGACAAATATTTTAAAAATAATTCTCTTTAGTGCACCACGTTAGGTCTTACAATGAAGGATAAACTCTGGAATTCTGTTAGCACAGGGTGTCTGGATTCCCATTCTCCATTACTATCTAATTATTAAAACACCTGAATACAGGTGTCCGACACATACACATGGTCTCTGCTGTACGTGGATGAAAACACCCTTGTCACCTCTTCCCCATTTATAGCCGCATGCCTCGTCACTCTGTCCCTTTATCCTGCCTTTGTAAAAAAATATCATGTATATTTGAGTTTTTTGCTCTCTATCCCAGTGAAGGCAGGAACTCTTTCCCAGTGCTAAGAGGAGTGCCAGGCATACAGTAGGCATGCACATGGTTGTTGAGTAAATGATTGTTGTAATGTAATAATTTTATTGAGAGGTAATTCACACATCAGGCAATTCACCCATTTCAAGTGTACACAATTCACTGGTTTTTAGTGTATTGTATTGTGCAACCATCACCACAATCAATTTTAGAACATTTTCACCTTCCCCCCAAGTAAACCCCATTCCCATTAACAGCCACTCTCCATTTCCCCCCAGCTCCTACCAGTCCTAGGCAACTGTTAATCTACTTTCTGTCTCTCTAGATTGCCTATTCTGGACATTTCATATAAATGGAATCATATAATATGTGATCTTTTGTGACTGTCTTCTTTCGCTTAGCATAATATTCAAGGTTCATCCGTATTGTAGGATATATCAGAACTTCATTCCTTTTTGTTGCTGAATGATATTCCATTGTATGGACATACCACATTTTATTTATCCAAGAATGAATGACGTTTAGTAGCAGGTATAGCATTCCAAGTTGATGTCTCCTACTACAGAGCATATTTCTGACCAGTGTACCCCCCCCAACTGCCATATAGTGAAATCTCAGCAGATACAAGTAATTTTCATATTCATCTGGAATAAACATAATTATACTTTGCACATCCTGGGAAAGTGTGATTCATTTTAATTCAACAAAGATTTGTTGGACCTGATGCCTGTTATGTCTCAGGTACTGTAATCCCATTATGTGGCTCACATTTTATTTCTATTGGATGGTGCTGCTCTTACTATTTGTTTCTGAGAGCCTTAGCACTCTGCCCTTTTTTTTTTTTTTTGCGGCAGTGCCGTGCCCGGCTTGTGGGATATTAGTTCCCTGACCAGGGATCGAACCCAGGCCCCCAGCAGTGAAAGTGCAGAGTCTTAACCACTGGACCTCCAGGGAATTCCATCTGCTTATTTATTATTATTGCAAACTACCTCATTTTTTAAAATAAATTTATTGTTTTTTGGCTGTGTTGGGTCTTCGTTGCTGTGCGTGGGCTTTCTCCAGTTGTGGCGAACAGGGGCTACTCTTCATTGCGGTGTGCAGGCTTCTCACTGCAGTGGCTTCTCTTGTTGTGGAGCACGGGCTCTAGGTGCGTGGGCTTCAGTAGTTGTGGCACATGGGCTCAGTAGTTGTGGCTCGTGGGCTCTAGAGCACAGGCTCAGTAGTGTGGCGCATGGGCCTAGTTGCTCCGCAGCATGTGGGATCTTCCCAGACCAGGGCTTGAACCGGTGTCCCCTGCATTGGCAGGGTGGATTCTTAACCACTGCGTCACCAGGGAAGCCCCAAACTACCTCATTTTAAGTGATACATGTGTTTTTCAGTTTGTAACTTTCCCATAGGTGAGCATTTTGAGGGTCTTTTACTTATTTGAGTCCTTAGCTCCTGGTGCCCAGCACATAGTAGGTGCACAACAAACACTGTTGGAATAGAAGCCCCCCCTTTTGTTGACCTTCTCCACGTAGCTTCCAAACCTTACTCTAATCTTCAGTGTCCCTGCCAACACCCTGCTCGCTGCCGGGGGTGTCTGCAAGCTACCAAAGTTGGACACTGCCAGACTCAAGCTTAATATGGCCACGAAGATTAAATACTTCCCAGTTTTCTCTGAGGTCAAAGCTGGCAGATGGTAGGTGCTCAGTAAATATTAAACGCACAATTTGTGCCTCTTGGTTTTTTTTTCTTTCTGGTGCCAGCTAGAGTTCTAGAAGGAGCTAAAGGTAAGCAAAAATTAGCTCTGTAGATTTTCAGCTTTCTTTAGGATGCATTCCAAAGCAATTTCTAGTGAATTTGGAATCACTATCTCTGTCATTTCCATTTATTAGCAAGAGAAGTCAAGAATTGAGGTAACTGGTTTGCCTTATTTGGAGGATAAGCAATTAAAAAAGAAAATACATTCCCCCTTTATAGACTGTGTTTGAGCAGCTGACTGTCCTAGGGTTCTTTGTACTTTGAAAATGGGATGGGTTTTCTTGTTTTGTCTGCAACTGATATTAAGGGGAGAACAAAACTATGAATCCATTCATGAAATGTGCTTTTAAAATTATTCATTCCTGGGCTTCCCTGGTGGCTCAGTGGTTGAGAGTCCGCCTGCCGATGCAGGGGACGCGGGTTCCTGCCCTGGTCCAGGAATCCCACACGCCGTGGAGTGGCTGGGCCCGTGAGCCATGGCCGCTGAGCCTGTGCTCCACAACGGGAGAGGCCACAACAGTGAGAGGCCCGCATACTGCAAAAAAAAATTATTCATTCCTTTTTTTTTTTTTATGTTGGTGTGTGTATGAGAGAGAGAGAAAGAGAGAGAAGACAGAGAGGTAAAGAGAGAAACTAACTTATTTAGGCACGATTGTTAATTTTCTTTTATTTTCTGTCTACTTACTGCTTTGGATAAACAGACTGGAATATTGCCAAAATTCAGGTGGCTGAATACTAATTTTGCTGAAATTGGCAGGAATCCCCTGCCAATTTTCTGTCTGAATTATGCAGAAATCTGACTCTTGCAAGACGTAAGTCTGGTCAAAAATAGAGTCCTAATTTTCTAGTTAGTCAGTAACACCTTCAACTGACTAATTCTTCTTGTTTCAGCTTTTACTTTTCAGGTAGGAAAAGAAATCCAAGAAAAATGAAATGCAGTGAAAGTTCCTGGCCATATTTCTCATGTGACCCAAATGTAGATTTACAGTGTTAAAGAACATGACATGCACAACTTGTCGGGTGCAAAGCAGGAGTGAGCCTCAGAAAACAATTAGTGCATCTTTCAAATGTACGGTAGTTATTGAATAATTACTCAAATAATGGTCAGTAATGGAATACAAAGGGTTATCTCTTAGCTAATCCTCAAGTAATGGAATTGGTGTATCTCTGATTTTTCTGTTAGCCTTCCAAGGTTTAGAAGAATGAGACAAAAGTGATTGTGGGAACTAGTGGAGCCACTGGAGGCCAGCAACGAAAAGGAGACCTTATCTTAAGCAATTAATCAAGAAACTCATATTGTGGGACAATTATTCAGAGCTAATTCTAAAAGAGCTTTAGAGCCCCAGGTCTTGAGATATTTTTTCCAGAATTTTGTCAAGGTCATTTCGAGCATGGTGACAATCCTACATGAGAATAAAGGTTTGGTTAAAAAGTATGTATACTCTGTACCTAGAAGTCTGTGCAATGTAAAAATCAGTCAACTTAAATGTAGTTTTTTACTTTATTTTTATTTTTATGGTAGCAAACTGCGCAAAACAGAATAAAGTATTATCCCAAAGACAAATGTCCTATCTCGATCCACTTAAAGTGTGTTGCCCTCTGGCACGTGTCTGCTTCACTGTGTAAAAGTGGGAGAGCAGTGCCGATATGCATGCTCAGTGACTTTTTATATGTGTGTAATTTCATATAATAATTGATTTCCTATTGGTGTGGTTGTGTTAAATGAAGCCAGTCCTTTAATTTCTTTCCCCATGAGTAGACTAAAGAACTGTTACTTTCTGGTTCTTTTGTTCGCCTTACCTAATAGCTGGTCTTGTTCACCCATCTGCACAGTGAGCATTTTGAGACCTCTCTGTAGCAATCTTTCCTACCTTCCTCCGTCTTTTCCACTCTTCTGATCACGCTTCCCGTTGAGCTCAGACACAGTCCTCCACGCACTTCGACTCCAGCCAGCCGGCCTTTCCTCCTGTTCCCACGGCATGGCCTCGCCCTTGCCCTCTCTTCCCTGAGATGCTTGTTCAGAAGATCACCCCATGCCTCTAGCTTTCTCACGAACCTGGTCTCAGCTGAAACATCACTTGCTCAGTGAACGTTCTGTTTAAATTAATAGCCCTTTCCCTCCCCAGATAGGCGATCTTGTTTTATTATCTTCCTAGCACTTAATCACTATTAATTATCTTTTGTATATATCTGTTGCCTGTCCACCCTACCAGCGTGTACAGTCCATGAGAAGGGAAACCTTGTTTTTTGTTTACTTAATCTGTATGGCCTGTTGTATATAGATCGTAATAAATATTTGGTCGGTGAATGGATGGATGGATGGATGGATGGATGGATGAATGGATGAATGAGGCGGTCTTTACTTAGTGATACTTTTCCTTACCCTACCGCCCTCCAGCTTTTGCCTCCACCACTACTAAAGCTGTTTACTCAGCTCACCAATAACCTGACTAGTATTCTTTACACAGCCGCTGGAGTCATCTTTTTCAAGACAGATCAAACTATTTTAAAACTATCACTGACGTCCCATCAACCTTTCAGTAAAGCCCTGTCTGCCTCTGCAGCCCGTCCCATTCTGTCTCCCCCTCCGTGACTCACTGTCACCACACAGGCTTCCTGCAGAGACCCCAGCACAGAAACACGGCTGCTCTCCGTGCCGTCTCCTGTGCCCAGGTCGCTTTCCCCCTGGCCTGCTTCTGACTAGCTGTTCTAATTAGTCACATCTCTGTTTAATTAATCAGTGTTTAGATTGTTTCTCCATTCCGTCTAAGGAGGCAGCATTGTACCTTACACTACCTCCCTGGTTGTTATTTTCTATTACTTTATCCTGTTAATTATTTCATAGCTCTTATCATGGATCATAATAATACTTTTCTTCTGGCTTATTTGATACTTTTCTGATCTTTGGCACAGTTGAATACTCCCTACTTGTTAAACATTCTTACGCTTCCTTCTACATTCTCCTCTTCTGACTTATTGGCTAATTCCATCCCATTCTGCTCTGCCGCTACTTTACATTTTGCTGTGTCTCAAAGTGTCAGTTCTCTGCTCTTCTCACTCTGTGTGTTTCCCCATCGGCCTTTCTTAAACCCATGGCCTCAGCCACCACCACAGGGAGGATAGTGTGCTCATGAAGAGCTGTTGCTCAGCAAACAGTAAGGGCCTTCCCTGGGTTAGCTGCTGTTTTAGGCACTGGGAATATAGTCCAGAAGATACAGTTCCTGCCCTCAGAAAGCTTACATGTTAGTGGGTGAGACCAAAAAATAGCTAAGCAAATCAATAAGACGATGTTAGGTAGGACTGAGTGCAGTGGAGATAAAGCAGGGCATGGGAGTGTTGGGGGACAGGCAGGGCACAGGGGGCTGGCATCAGAACAGACCTCCTTGCCAAGGCGACACTGGAGCTGTGAATAAACTGAGAAGAGAAGCAGAGAGAAGACCTGGAGGAGGAATATTCCAGGGAATCAGCTTGGCAAGTTTGAGGAACACTGAAAGACCAGTGTGGTTTGAGAAGAGGAGTGGTGAGTGAGGGCCGGGGAGATGGTGTGAGACCTGATGGGCCACAGCGAGGGTAGGATTTTACTCTAATTGTGATGGGACAGGACACCATCGGAGGCCCTCAAGCAGGGAAGGCTCTGGTTTAGCATTTGGAGTTGGAGAGAGTCATTTCCAGCCTCATCCGACCCGTGGCCTTGATAGAACAGACAGCTGTCTGTATCAATTTACATTCCCACCAGCAGTGCAAGAGTGTTCCCTTTTCTCCACACCCTCTCCAGCATTTATTGTTTCTAGAGTTTTTGATGATGGCCATTCTGACCGGTATGAGATGATATCTCATTGTAGTTTTGATTTGCATTTCTCTAATGATTAATGATATTGAGCATTCTTTCATCTATTTGTTGGCAATCTGTATATCTTCTTTGGAGAAATGTCTATTTAGTTCTTCTGCCCATTTTTGGATTGGGTTGTTTGTTTTTTTGTTATTGAGCTGCATGAGTTGCTTATAAATTTTGGATATTAATCCTTTGTCAGTTGCTTCCTTTGCAAAGATTTTCTCCCATCCTGAGGGTTGTATTTTGGTCTTGTTTATGGTATCCTTTGCTGTGCAAAAGCTTTTAAGTTTCATTAGGTCCTATTTGTTTATTTTTGTTTTTATTTCCATTTCTCTAGGAGGTGGGTCAAAAAGGATCTTGCTGTGACTTATGTCATAGAGTGTTCTGCCTATGCTTTCCTCTAAGAGTTTGATAGTGTCTGGCCTTACATTTAGGTCTTTAACCCATTTTGAGCTTATTTTTGTGTGTGGTGTTAGGGAGTGTCCTAATTTCATACTTTTACATGTAGCTGTCCAGTTTTCCCAGCATCACTTATTGAAGAGGCTGTCTTTTCTCCACTGTGTATCCTTCCCTCCTTTATCAAAGATAAGGTGACCATATGTGTGTGGGTTTATCTCTGGGCTTTCTATCCTGTTCCATTGATCTATATTTCTGTTTTTGTGCCAGTACCATACTGTCTTGATTACTGCAGCCTTGTAGTATAGTCTGAAGTCAGGGAGCCTGATTCCTCCAGCTCCATTTTTCGTTCTCAAGATTGCTTTGGCTGCTGGTGGGAATGTAAATTGATACAGCCACTATGGAGAACAGTATGGAGGTTCCTTAAAAAACTACAAATAGAACTACCATACGACCCCGCAATCCCACTACTGGGCATATACCCTGAGAAAACCAGAATTCAAAAAGAGTCATGTACCAAAATGTTCATTGCAGCTCTATTTACGATAGCCAGGACATGGAAGCAACCTAAGTGTCCATCAACAGATGAATAGATAAAGAAGATGTGGCACATATATACCATGGAATATTACTCAGCCATAAAAAGAAACAAAATTGAGTTATTTGTAATGAGGTGGATAGACCTGGAGTCTGTCATACAGAGTGAAGTAAGTCAGAAGGAGAAAAACAAATGCCGTATGCTAACACATATATATGGAATCTAAGAAAAAAAAATGTCATGAAGAGATTAGGGTAGGACGGGAATAAAACACAGACCTACTAGAGCATGGAATTGAGGATATGGGGAGGGGGAAGGGTAAGCTGTGACAAAGTGAGAGAGTGGCATGGACATATATACACTACCAAATGTAAATTAGATAGCTAGTGGGAAGCTGCCGAATAGCACAGGGAGATCACCTCTGTGCTTTGTGACCACCTAGAGGGGTGGGATAGGGAGGGTGGGAGGGAGGCAGATGCAAGAGGGAAGAGATATGGGAACATATGTATATGTATAACTGATTCACTTTGTTGTAAAGCAGAAACTAACACACCATTGTAAAACAGTTATACTCCAATAAAGATGTTAAAAAAAACTGAATCCTTAAATTTCTTAATAAGATACTATTTTTTGGATACAAAAAAAAAAAGAACAGACAGCTGTCGTATTTAGCCTTTTCTTAGTCAAAACTATTTCTTTGTAAAGTCACACAAGGGCAATATTGTAATGACATTCATCCCTTAGGCGCTGGGACTCCCTGACACGCCTTTTACCGAAGAAAATTTAAATGACGTTCCAAGTCATTTCAGTGTTAAAAATCAGTACCTTTTGCTTTTGATTTTTAAGAATTTTTTAATCCGTATCTCATGTGTGTGGTAACTTTCTGTTACTCACAGACTAGTTAACCTCCGTGCTCCTCCCCCTACTCCCTATTCATGCCAGGAAAGAGTTGATTGTAATTTCATAGCATTTTCTAGTAATTTTTATGCCGTTGTGAATTGCTTGTTTTGTGGCTTGTATGAGAATGGATTCTTAGGGTGTTTTTTTGTTTATTTTGAGTCACCAAAGTTTGAGAGGCCAGCAGCAGATTTTACAGGCTGTCTTGTAAATACGAGGATCTTTGGAGTTAACAGAGTGAGGCAAGGATAGACATATAAAAATCCGAAGCTTAAATACTGAGTTTATTTCCCCCTATTAAATTTACCATTTGGTACTGAACTAATTAATGTTCCTCTTACCATTTCAAACTAGAGTCATCTGAAATTTGGTCTTCTTTCTAATCTTGCTTTGATAACAGCCATTGTGTAATTATACCAAGCTTTCTTTTGAAATGATTTTGCTAAGATCTCTAGGATTATACATGCATAGTTGGGGGGAGCTCACTGCTGGAGCAGCTCCTCTGGGGGATTGGCTCGGCAGCCAGGGTGGGCGGGGCTGCTGGTTGGGTGGAGGACGGTGGCAGTGGAGGGTCTCGGCTGCTGCTGCCGCCTCTGACACCAACTTCTGTCTGAACAGTTTTCAAAATGATTTCACGTTGAGCTCGTGCTGACTGCGCACGATAACCCCGGGAGGTAGGTAGGGCTGGCATTATTTTGTGTGTGTGCAGATAAAGAATCTTGTGCTCATTGTCACAAAGGAACGTGGAACCCGGGTCGTCTTCCAGTCCATTGCTGTTCACGCTGTAATGAAACGCTGCCTTGGTAATAATGTGTGGCTTGGAATAGAGCCTGCTCCTAAACACTGTCCCCAACGCAGAGGTCACGGGGCAAGTTAGTCTCATAGAAAGGACTGTATGCACGATCTAGTTGATGGGGGGGAGGTCTTATGTAGGTGGGCACAAGAAGGGGAGGAAAATGGAGAGCCCTGGGCGACAGCCAAGCTACCACTTACCTGAGCCATTCCCTCTGAGTCGCAGTTTGCAAGTTCTCGTGGGTCTTCGTGGACCCTTGGATTTCAGGTGTGTCCAGTTTAATGGTACTTTAATAACTAAAACAATTTCTCTGTATTATATAGTAAGGAGCATAGTAAACATTTAATAATAATTTGGAACGGCTATCATATTTCACTGATCTTAAGACACCATCAATCCTAAGAAGCACCATTCTTTTATGTGCCACTAGGGGAAAAAAAACATGCTGCCAATTAGTCTTATCATACAGATGTGTTTCTTTTTTAACTGCCCAGAACTGAAGAAGAATATTTCTTCTTCATAATTTTAAATTGTTTGTTGACTGAAACACTGATGTCCAGTCATGCTACCAGGAATGATGGTCAGGTTCACCCAGGGGCAGGCAGTGACTCCATCACTACTGTCCCTCATCCAATAGAGACAAGAAGATGCTACTGATTGTTCTAAAAATAGCACTTCAGAGACAGACACTTCTTCATATTTTGACGACTTAGAATCAGAAAAAATATGGTAAAATAGTTTTTCTTACTCTTCTAATAGTAATGCTGCTGAAGGAAATATTGATTATTAGCCATGGGTGATTGCTTTGCAGCCAAGGGAAAACATGGTTAGTGAAGCTTAGGTGGGGAAATAGATTTTTAAAATGCACTAACAATGAAGCAGTTACAAATTGTAAGTCATTTTGGAGATAAGGCATGACCAGGGGATACTTCTTTGAGAAGTGCTTAAGCTTAAGACTTAAAGGGGGAGAGACGAGCATGGAAGTAACAAAGGGAAGAGTGTTGCTAGTGGAGAGGAGCGGAATATGTGGGTATAAAGACCCTGAGAAGGGAAGGAACTGGGTATGTTCCAGAAAGTCAAAGAATGATCATGTGGCTTGAGCAGAATGTTCTGCACATAGCTGCTTCTTTGAATTTCAACTGAAATACGTCCCAGTTTGGATTTGGGAAAATGTCTTGCCAGGTATAATCACAATGTTATAGTTCATAAGGCACTTTTCATCTTCTTATTAAATACCTTCTGAGGCCTGGAATTACTTTTCAAGTAAAACCTTTTCTTTTAAATCAGTTGTTCATAAACATACCTGACGTTGATAGGTTTGTGTCCATTTAATTATATGTAGCCGACCCTCATTATGCGCTGGTTCTGTATTTGTGATCTCGCCTGCTGGCTAGAATGTACTTGTAACCCCCAGAGCAGAGCGGTGCTTTCACAGTCATTCACGGACAGGCGCAGGGGGGCGGGAAATTTGAGTTGTGCACATTTCTAGCTGAGTCTAAACAAAGTGACACTCTGCCTTCTTATTTCAGCTCAGACTGTCGACAGGTGTATTTTCAGTCTATTTGTTGCCATGCTTTTTGCATTTTTTGCTTTTTTTTGGTGATTCTGCTATCTAAAGTGCCCCCCAAGTGTGACGCTGGGCGACGCTGGCTGGTGTTCCCAGGTGCGAGAGGGCTTGATGTGTCTTAATGGAAAGAAGAGAGCAGCTCCGTGCAGTACTGTTGGCCGTGAGTTCACTGTGAATGAATCAACAGTATATATTAAATTAGATGTCTTTAAGCAGAAGCACACATAAAACAAGATTCTGTATTGATCTGCTGATGAAAATGTTGTGACCAAAGCCTCATAGGAACCTAACCTTGTATTTCCTTTGGGAGCAGTGGTTTTCACTGACTCGAGTGTTTGCAACCCCTTTATAGAACATGATCACTCCAAATAACATGAATCCACTGTACACGTACGTGTGAACACATGGTTAACATGTTGCTGTGTAGCAAGCCACCCCAAAGATGAGTAGCTTAAAACAGCAACTGTCTACTGGCTCATAATCCTGGGAGTTGGCATTTGGGGTTGGCTCAGCGGTGCAGTCCTTTTGCTGGGTCTGGCTGGGCTCGGTTGGACATTTGCCATCAGCTAGTAATCGATGGCGTCACTCATATGTCTGACGGTTTGGCTGGGGCTCTGAGCCACGCAGTTTTCATCACCCAGCAGGCTAACCCAGGCCCTGGGGTGGTTGCAAGTCTCCCATGAGCAGCAGGAGGGCAAGCCCCAGTCTGCACGTGGTTTTCCGTCCTGTGCTTGTATTGCTTTTGCCAACTCTGACCCATCAGCCAAAGCAAGTTACCCGGCCACCCAAATCAAGTAGGCTGCACCTCTTGCTGAGATCTGGTGGAAAGGGCATCGATGCAGGGAGGAAAAGGATTCCTCTTACTGTTACTTAAAAGCCAGAGAGGAAGTACTAGCTGTTAGCCCGAATGGGCATAAAAGGAAAGGAAAGTTCAGAAAGATTAAGCAACCACACAGCCAGTAATTGGCAAAGGCGGGTCACACATGTCTGCGTGATGGCAAAGTTTTTATTCTTTCTCTACTGTTTTGCCTTCTGATACACGAATGGCTAATTTGCCTAGTTTGTCTAGTTCTGGAGAGGACAAAACAGCAGTAAGATTAGTCTCATCAATACAAGAGAGAAACAACTGTCATGTCTGTCTTGGAAAAGAAACCGTATTATCCTATGTGCAGTCTTACTGCTGTGGTGAGTTTAAGAACATCATGGTGGTAGTGATTTGTGAGTGTGTGGGACTCGAGCATGAATTTGATTTGCACAAAGGACTTACATCCTGGATATGGGATCTTAGTTGTAATAGAATTTATTCTGAAAGACTTAAAGGAAGATGATTAAAATATTAGAGATATTGACATTGTCTGAAGAGATCTCCTTGTATTTATTTCTTTTAAAAAATCCACAATATTACCATAGCCAGACCCTATTATGCTATTGTAATCATAGTTGAACTAAGAAGGGTGATTAACGATAGCAATTTATTGTATCTGAGGAGGAGAGGAAATGGGAGATGTTGTTGTTATCATAAATCATATCATAAATAACCAAAAAGAAGCACTCAGAATGCTCGTGTAGTGTCAGCAGCCAGCCCTTTCAGGCACGCCAGCCCAGGATGTAGCCATAGAAACCCCAAAGTCATACCGTTATCTTAGCCTTGCTGCAGTTATGTGATACAACAATATTAACATATAGATTAGGCCATTTATAATACTAGGTGTCATTTCAGGTTGGCTTGCTTATATAGCATTTTAGTTTTTTATTGTGCAGAACGTTAGTGAAATGGTGCTTTTCTGCAGGTCAGTGTATATATAGGTATTTATAACACATCAGCTTCACTCTATTAATTGTGTTATTGATTGGTTGTACTGTATGAATTGTCATTGCCTAATTGTCTTGTCTTTGCTAGTCATTTCATTTTTTTAAGTAAATAGGTTTGTTTAGAAAATACCTACACACTTATACATGTTGAGTTGTGTTTCAAGGGTCTAAAATTTCAGTCCCATTATAGACAGGACAATTTTAAAAATATTTTATGAAGGCATTTAGATGGGATTCGAAAAAAAATTTTGGCCTCATTTGGAACTAAGAGATAAAATGTTGGAATGGGTTGTTTTAATATTGCTGCTCTTCCTGCATTTCCCAGGCATCCAGTGTCTGCCTGTCATCCTCCAACTGCCCTAGACACGCCCCCCAACAGCAAGCAGCAGCCCACCAGAGCCTCCCCCTCTTGGCAGCACCCTGGGTTCCAGACCCAGGGTGCTGGGTTCCAGACCCTCTCCATCCTCAGCATTTCGTCAAATTACTTCACTGAAGTACCATTTACTCAGAGTCTCCTTACCTCGAAAAGTAGGATAGAATCATTCACAAGTCAGCTTTACAGTTTTAAAAATATTTTGGCAGCAACATCTTAAAGATAGTGCCCTTATCCAAGACATAAATCAAGTGGTCGGAATGCCAAGCACTGTAGCATGTGCTCAGTGAGATATTTAGGGGCAGAAAGAACTCTGTCCTGCCCTTTCGATCATCCCCCAGCATGTGGAGATGGCCCTAATATTAGAGACCTTCAGTTCTTCGAAGCAGAAGTCAGATGTCAATACGTGTGTGTGTGTGTGTGTGTGTGTGTGTGTGTGTGTTTTACTTTTATTTTTAAAATTTTTTATTGGAGTATAGTTGATTTACAGTGTTGTGTTAGTTTCAGGTACACAGCAAAGTGATTCAGTTATACATATACATATATCTATTCATTTTTTTTTTTTAGATTCTTTTCCCATATAGGCCATTACAGAGTATTGAGTAGAGTTCCCTGTGCTTTACAGCAGGTTCTTATCAGTTATTTATTTTCTATATAGTAGTGTGTATATGTCAGTCCCAATCTCCCAGTTTATCCCTTCCCACCCCCTTCAACCCCCAGTACTTCTGTTTTGCAGATGGGGAAACTTAGGTCTGAGAGAGTAAATGGGCTATGCTAGGTCGAACTGTGGCTCTGGTAACAGACCCCAGATATAGTTTCCATCCACTTCCTCTCTAGTTGACTTTGGGATTTCTGTCCTCGTATCCCTGGATATGGCTACGTACGTACCTTGTACCGACCCTTGCCACAGCACTTGAACTGATGGCCGCCAAATGTAGTTGATTCTTCAGGGTAGGAAGTCATGTCTTATTTGACCGTATGTTCCTAGGATCTAACCTGGTGCTCCCTGCACTGGTGTTCTCGAGGCACTCGGTAGGTGAACGAATGATTGAATGATGAGTGAGGAGTGAACGAATGAATGTAAGTAGTATGGAGTCACTTAAAGTAAGTGGTTGTAATAAACATACCTAGTATAGAAAGATGTTGTTTGAAAAATGTGTATTTTAAATGAATCCTTTCATATCTGTTATAAAAACATCAGTGTGCATAAACTAATAAGACAGTAGGAAAGTTCATGTCATCATTGCTAGAAATTAATTTCTGTATGTGCATTTCCAAAGAATTACAGGAAATCTAGTTTTAAATACATTTAATTTTTGGTGAAATATATGCAGTTAGCATTTTATTGTCCCTACAAAGTTCAGTAGCACAAGTATATTTTCTGCTTAAGATCATGAATCCGTGTAGTTAATAAGATAAAAAGCTTTCATGCCTTTGCAATTTCCTTTTTTTCCTAATGTCCATGAGCTTTTTAGATTATAGTGTTTCTTTTCTTTTTTTTGCGGTACGCGGGCCTCTCACTGTTGTGGTCTCTCCCGCTGCGGAGCACAGGCTCCGGACGCGCAGGCTCAGCGGCCATGGGTCACAGGCCCAGCCGCTCCGCGGCATGTGGGATCTTCCCGGACTGGGGCACGAACCCGTGTCCCCTGCATCGGCAGGCGGATTCTCAACCACTGCGCCACCAGGGAAGCCCGATTATAGTGTTTCTTTAAAGGCATTTATTATTCTAGTTAAAAAGATTTTTTTTAAGATATTTTATTCTGAGTCAATATTTACAGTAGCTTAGAACTAACCCCTAAAAATCCTGTTGGTGTGTTCAGACCATATTGCCTTGTTTCGGTTTTGTTCGATAAGTTTGGTAAAGAAGTGTGTTTTGCTCATTACTCCTCCGGGAAATGTAGGGAGTGTGGATTACTTATTTGTGTCATTAATGAAGGAAAATTGGAATGGGGTTTGTATTGTCTCCCTCCACTCCTCTCAATATTTGTGAAGTTTTAAAAAAAGATGGACATGGGACTTCCCTGGCGGTCCAGTGGTTAAGACATCGCCTTCCAGTGCGGGGGGTGCAGGTTCAATCCCTGGTCGGGGAGCCAAGATCCCACATGCCTCGTGGCCAAAAAACCAAAACATAAACCAGAAGCAATATTGTAACAAATTCAATAAAAACTTTAAAATTGGTACACATACAAAAAAAATCTTTAAAAAAGTAAACATATTTAAACAGTAGAAAATAATTTCTTAGTTCTCTGGAAATAAAAAAAATCTTTAAAATACTCCTCATATTGTAACATCACTCTTTTGACTTTCGAGCACAGCTTTTATTCTTGTGTCTATATTTGTGTTAAATTAGAAAGAGTTTGTGACTCAAAAAAATTTTTATACTATTTTTTACACCTTTATATAATAACATGTCAAAAGATCAAGTATCTTTAATAGTAAACTTCTGTTAACCAAATTATATGCTATTTTATAGTAAAACTGTTTTCATGGATAAGTATAGGAAAATGCTAAAAACCATTTTTAGGATATTTTACAGATTTTTGGTGAATCGTGCTCATTATACACATACACACAAGGAATACTTCATTGCTGTTCACCTGTAATCAAACTGAGATTAACCTTCAGGTGGGGGTTTGGGTGATGGTAAAGAATAAACCATTCAGTAGCCATCACATATTTGTCTTACTCCAAACTCTTAGAACACAGAATTAAAATAACTCATGTAATAGAAAGCCAGACACTCGTTATGCAAAATCACCAATTAAGTCTGTGTTTGAGCAAGCATAAGCTAGATCAGTTGTACTCATGTTTGCATTTTGTAATATTTTAAAAATAAAATATATTCACTCAAGTGGAAAACTTTAATACTGTGGAGAATGGATTAATAAGCGTGGTACATTTTTACAACAGTGAAAATGAATGCACTGCAGCTACCTGAATGGGCATAGCTGATGCTCCGAAACATAATGTTAGGGGCAAAAAAGCTGAAGAACGTTATAGTATGATACCACGTATATAAAGTTCAAAAACAAGTCACTGCATGCAAATGTGGTAAAACTGTACAGGAAACAAAGAAAGGAAAGATATGAAAAGACGAGTAGTTACCTGGGGGTGGGGGTGGGAGTGGAGAGAGGAGAGGATGAATCGGAAAGGAAGCACGGGGAGCTGTGATGCTGCCGCTAATGCTGTCTTCCGCAGTCGGCAGTTGTTTTACAGGTGTCCATTCATTAGTATGCTTTATGCCCTACCTGCACATCACTTACACGCTCTGCAACGTACCAGATAATTTCTAATTCAGAAAATTGTTTTAAATATTTTCACACTTTAAACATTTCTCACCTGTTCTTACTAAAGCTTAAGGCTCTCTCTTCCAGCAAAATTCCCTTTTCATTTTGATTAATTTTGATGCTGCAATTGAAGCTTTCTTGTAAAATCTTTAAGCGTAAAAGAATTGTAAATTAGAAGTAAACATTTGTATATTTAAGTATTCCCAAAATCAGCTCTTGTAATAGTTTATTTTTATAATTCATTTATATTCCTCCAAACCACATAACGCTTCTTGAGGCATACAAGTTAACAGGGACTTGAAATAAACAAACAAAAAAAAAGAAACCGTAAAAATAAAATAACAGAAATGGAGTAATCCCTCCTAGCTTGTGGAGACCGCTTTGAATTAAGCTTTATGTTAAATTTTTCTCACTTAAATGTAAGCAACAACCATTAATTTTTAAAATATTTTTCTGAGGTACTTGAGCTCCAAATTCTAAATGAATCAGTCTGTTTTCTCAAGTGTTTGCTGGAAAAACAGTCCAGTTTTCCAGAGCCCAGTGTGACACACATCCTGCAGTTCAAATGCCCGTGTGGTAGTCATCTTGCCGGTTCAAATTTGATAGAATTACACACTGGCGAAGTGGTACAGTCTTGAACACGACGTGCAGAAACCCAGTGCTGAGTTGAGCTAACAGTAGCGATGGGGAAAACACATGAAGGGAAACAGAATAGAAAACAGTTCACAAGTCTGATCTGGAGAAAGAGGGGAAAGTACAATAGCAGCATGGAGTGATGTTTCTCACTTGGGTGACTGGATGGATGACAGTATTATTCTCAAGTAATGGTAGCAATAATTGTGTCTCCAGTTTGTCTTGTTCTCTGTAGTTCACAAAGCGCTTTCACGAACACTGCGTCTTCCCCCCTTAGTGTTTCTGTTGGAGGGACTTCCGCTGTGAGCCTTTGTTCTCGCTGCCCTCGTAAGCATTTGACTTTGTTCCTGAGTCCTCCCCTTGAAAACTGTTACCCCCTTGATCTCTTTGACATCTCCTGATTTCTCTAGTGCCTCCTTTTCTCTTTATCCTTAGGATATCTAAACCTGACTACCCTGATTGCTCCCTTGCTGACATTATCCATTATTGTGATTTCATTGAGCACAGCAAAGATTTCTCTAACACCCTGTCCTGTTTTCTGAACTTTAGTGTATCTCAAGGATTGAGCTAATTCATAATCATCTTCCTTCTCTATTTCTTTACTTCCTGTTTGTATGAATGACTGCATTTCTCACTCACCAGGGCTCAAAGCCTTAAACCTGTGTTTGAATCCTTCCTCCACTTGGCTGTCCTCAAGCCAGTGGAATAGAAGACATAAATAGGGTATGAATTGTGTCCAGGTTGGAGATTTACATTTTCCAAACTCCAATAATTAAAATATGTTATGAAGATTCTTTTTAAAAGTATTCTTTTCTGTCATTTCTGAGGAAAGTAGTCATATAATAACCCATCTCTTGATTTTTAAAATATTTATTTTATTTATTTATTTGTTTATTTTCCTTATTCTTTTGGCTGCGTCAGGTCTTGCGGCACACGGGATCTTTGTTGAGGCATGCAGGATCTTTCATTACGGTGTGTGGTCTCTTTGTTGCAGCACACAGGCGTCTCTCTGGTTGTGGCGTGAGGGTTTTCTCTCTCTAGTTGAGGCGTGTAGGCTCCAGTGCGTATGGGCTCTGTAGTTTGCGGCACGCGGGCTCTCTCATTGAGACTCGCGAGCTCAGTAATAGTGGCGCTTGGGCTTAGTTGCTGTGCGGCGTGTGGGATCTTAGTTGCCTGACCAGGGATTGAACTCGCATCCCCTGCATTGGAAGGTGGATTCTATACCACTAGACCACCGGGGAAGTCCCCCATCTCTTGGTTTTTAGAGGTGTGTGTGTGTGTGTGTGTGTGTGTGTGTGTGTGTGTGTGTGTGTGTGTGTGTGTGTGTACGTACGTACACGTGTATGTAAGAGGAGGGGGAAAACAGAAAGGCAGTATTTAGTCAGGTTAGGAAAAGAATTAATTAAGGAAGCAGAGGGCAAATGGGAAATCCTTAGCAAACTCCAGATCCTGCATTTAGAGCCACACCACTAGAAAGGAAAACAGTTTGTATATCTCCTGTCACTGGTTGCCACTCTTCAAAGCACGACAGCATGCAAGTTTGGAAGGTTCTAGAAAACTTACCACTTTACTCTCTAACAACTGTCAATAATTTCCTTTCTTTCTTAGAAATCATGTTTGAAGCATTGTTTTTATTTCTTAGGTTTTATATATATGTATATTCTAATAGCACTTCATTTTTCATCCTTTACCAGAAGAAGAAGAAGAGCAGGTGCCCACCGATGGGGGCACATCAGCAGAAGCCATGCAGGTTCCCTTGGAAGAAGATGATGAACTGGAAGAGGAGGAAATTATCAATGATGAGAACTTCTTGGGTAAGAGACCGCTGGACAGTCCGGAAGCTGAAGAAATGCCCACGATGAAGCGGCCACGCCTGCTAAGCACTAAAGGGGACACCCTGCACGTGGTGTTACTGGAGGCTCGAGAGCCACTCAGCTCAATAAACCCCCAGAAGATCCCACCAATGCTGTCCCCCGTCCACGTCCAGGACAGCACGGACCTAGCTCCTCCGTCACCAGAGCCACCAATGTTAGCTCCAGTGGCAAAATCACAGCTGCCAACCGCAAAACCGTTGGAAGCAAGGTCGTTTACACCTAAAACAAAGACTAAAACCAGTTCTCCAGGGCAGAAGACTAAATCACCCAAAACGACTCCGTCACCAGCAATGGTCGGAAGTCCTATTCGGTCTCCAAAAACCATATCCAAAGAAAAGAAGTCTCCTGGACGTTCGAAGAGCCCCAAAAGCCCCAAGAGTCCCAAGGTCATCACTCACATTCCCCAAGTACCCATCAGACCCGACACCCCTAACAGGACTCCTTCAGCTACAATAAGTGAAAAAATTAGCAAAGAGACCATTCAGGTGAAACAAATACAAACAGCCCCCGATGCAGGGAAACTGAACCATGAGAATCAGCCGAAAAAGGCCGTCGTGACTGATAAGACCATAGACGACTCTATTGACGCTGTGATTGCACGGGCTTGTGCCGAGCGGGAGCCAGACCCTTTCGAGTTTTCTTCTGGATCCGAGTCAGAAGGAGACATTTTTACCAGCCCTAAGAGGATTTCAGGTTCAGAATGTGCTACCCCAAAAGCTTCCACTTCCTCCGGCAACTTCCCCAAGTCCGGGTCCACCCCTCTCCCTCTTTCAGGCGGAACTTCAAGTTCTGACAATTCCTGGACGATGGACGCATCCATCGACGAGGTGGTCCGGAAAGCCAAGATGGGGACCCCTCCCAGCGTGCCCCCCAGCTTCCCTTACATCTCCTCCCCTTCAGTCTCTCCTCCCACCCCTGAGCCGCTGCACAAGGTATATGAGGAGAAACCCAAAGCGCCGACCTCCACGGACGTCAAAAAGAAGCTGAAAAAGGAAATGAAGACGAAGATGAAAAAGAAAGAGAAGCAGAGAGATAAGGAGAGGGACAGGGACAAAAGCAAGGAGAGAAGCAAAGAGAAGGAGAAAGGGAAGGAGACCAGCAAGGAAGCCAAGTATCCCTGGAAGGACTTTCTCAAAGACGAAGAGGCAGATCCCTACAAGTTTAAGATAAAAGAGTTTGAAGATGTGGATCCAAAGGCAAGATTGAAAGATGGAGTGGTGAGAAAGGAAAAGGAGAGGCACAAGGACAAGAAGAAAGATAGAGAAAAAGGCAAAAAGGATAAAGAGAAGCGGGACAGAGAGAAAGCGAAAGAGAAAGGCCGAGAAGAGAAGCTGAAGGCTGCCCCAGCCCCCCTGGTCCTGCCCCCCAAGGACGTGGCACTGCCCCTGTTCAGCCCCGCGGCGGCCGTGAGGATCCCAGCCATGCTGCCCTCCTTGACACCCATGCTTCCCGAGAAGCTGTTCGAAGAGAAGGAGAAGCCCAAGGAGAAGGAGAGGAAAAAGGACAAAAAGGAGAAGAAGAAAAAGAAGGAGAGAGAGAAGGAGAAGGAGAAGAGGGAGAAGGAGAGGGAGAAGGAGAGGCGCGAGAGAGAGAAGAGGGAGAAGGAGAGGGAGAGACACAAGCATGAAAAGGTAAGCACTGTATCCTTGGGGGCCCTGTCTGATCCAAGTTCTCTTGAAAGCGCAGGTAAACACAGCCAGCAACTGTCTGTCTTTTTCGGATGTAAATCACCCACAGCTTAACTGGAAACACGTCTGTAATGTGTTTACAAAATTTAATTTTAATTCTCAGACCCATAAACTTGTCATCAACCCCCTGATACACTGGAAAACGTTAAAAATTCATAGCCTAAGAGCAGTCTAATCACAGACCATCAACTCTCTGTTAACCACACTAATCTCTGGCAGTTTGAAAAGATCTGTAATCTTCAACAGTGAATAATATTTCTGTAATTATCAAGTCTGCAGCATACTAATTTGTACCCAAATATTAGATACCCGGGAAAGGCAGCACCCAGTTTTCTAAGAACAGGTAAAACCATGGCGCTGTCCTAAGAGGACAGCAAGGCCCATGGAGTCCTTGCTCACTGACTCAGTTTTGTTTGGTGAGCCAGTTTTGCAAGTATTTAAGGTTATGCCTGTCTTCTACTTTCTGTAGCATCTCTTATCCTATTTTCTGCTTTTTTTTTTTAAACAGGATTTTTTAAAATTAATTAATTTATTTATTTATTTTATTTGTGGCTGCATGCCGGCTTTCTCTAGTTGCGGCGAGCGGGGGCTACTCTTCGTTGCGGTGCACGGGCTTCTCATTGCAGTGGCTTCTCTTGTTGCGGAGCATGGGCTCTAGGCATGCGGGCTTCAGTAGTTGTGGCACGCGGGCTCAGGAGTTGTGGCTTGCAGGCTCAGGAGTTGTGGTGCACAGGCTTAGTTGCGCTGCAGCATGTGGGATCTTCCCGGACCAGGGATCGAACCTGTGTCCCCTACATTGGCAGGCGGACTCTCAACCACTGCACCCCAGGGAAGTCCCTCTTTTCTGCTTGAATAAGATTAGGACATGTCTCTGAGTATCTAGCTCATCTGGCAGCCTGATTGGTGGGTAGAAACTAATTCTAAGTATTTTCCCATGTAAGTAAATCAGGCTTCCGTAGATTATAGCCAAAGAAACTGATGTTCATCATGCACTTTGTAGCAACCAGGACCTCGATCCTTTGGGCACAAGATGCGACCTCTGCTTTTATAGCTTTGCTCTCTGTCCACAGTTCTTTGGGTTATAGTGGTTGACTTGTTGATGGAGAAATTTCTTTTAAACTTTCTTAAAAAGTGTCTAAGTGTCTGGTGCCATATATACAGATCCTCAGATAGCCTTTCCCTGCCCTCTGGAAGCATTCCTCTTTGAGGGTGGCTACAAAATCATACCTAGTAATTTTTTCCACATGATAAAATACGCTGTATTTGACCTACAGCAACTCCATTATCCATACTTTTGCAGTGTTTTCCATTTCAGACTTAACTGGGAAGATTAGTTTAGCTGACGAGCTAGCTAACCTCTCACATTTTTCTGCCTAACTTTTTTCTTTCTCTGTCCCCCTTGGCTATTATTCCAAAATACAAGGCAGTAGAATGGAAATTCTGATATTAATAACTGAACATCAGCAAGTTAACAAGACACAGAAATCCAACTCTTTTTTCCATTTTTGAAATCACTTTATCATTGTGTTATTTTTCCATGGTACCCGAAAGATTTTAAAGCACTTCCACGTACCTTAGTTTCTCCCCCGACACACCCATGACACAGGTCCAGCAGGTATTATTATCAACCTTTATGGATGAGAAACAGCCTGAGTGACTTGTCCAGGATCAAGGTCACACAACCAGCAAGAGGCGGGTCATTTACACACAGACTTACTTCCCGTTTTGAAATGTTTATGGCTGGTGATCCTGCCCGGCAGCGATTAGCCGCTTACCCATCGGGTACCTAGTAACTTGGCAAATGAGCCCTCAGCACATCAAAGTACTGTTGCTTTCATCACCATCTCACCTCTGGAAAGTCAGTCAGAGGCCACTGTGAACTTCAGTAAAGCCCATCCATCAGGTTAGCTGGTGACAGCGGCCCATGCTTTTCCTCAGCACCTACCTGACTTTGGGAAGGACATGTCTCCCAGACCATCTTTTTTTTTTTTTTTTTAAATTATTTATTTATTTTTGGCTGTGTTGGGTCTTTGTTGCTGTGCGCGGGCTTTCTCTAGTTGCGGCGAGCGGGATCTACTCTTCATTGCAGTGTGCGGGCTTCTCACTGTGGTGGCTTCTCGTGTTGTGGAGCACGGGCTCTAGGTGCACAGGCTTCAGTAGTGTGGCTCACGGGCTCTAGAGCGCAGGCTCAGTAGTTGTGGCGCACGGGCTTAGTTGCTTCGCGGCATGTGGGATCTTCCCGGACCAGGGCTCGAACCCGTGTCCCCTGCATTGGCAGGCAGATTCGTAACCACTGCGCCACCAGGGAAGTCCCCAGACCATCTTGGCTAGAGGCAAAGGGTCAGTTATGAGTCACACAGATTTCACCTAACAAAGGAATACAAGTCCTTGTATCAGTTTTGATGGTTATGGATCAGTTTTTAAAGATAAAAACTTACAAACGTCAGCCATCAGGGCTCTAAAAATAATAAATGTTATTGTCTCTGGAGTTAAACCTGAGTTCCCATCCTGACTTTTTCAGCCCTGTGAACTTGGGCAAGTGGCTTAGGTGAAGATTAAATGAGATAACGTCTGAGACCTGCTTAGTACCATTTCTGGCACATAAGTAAATGCTGAATAAGTGGAGAAGGCGGTGATGGTGATGGCGAGTGTTATTATTCCATTTTGAATCAACCCCTAAAACACAGACACCTGAATAGAGGCGGCTGCTCCATGAGACCCTGGTGACTGACCTGTGTGTGACAGGGTGAGTCAGCTGTGGTTCCAGCGTTGAAAAATTATGTCTGCTTCCTGGGCATTCTTTTAAATTTTAGCCCTTTGCTCAGCTAGGAAAGGGTAAATCTATTGTAACCCGTGGGATGCCATTGACAAGGAGTAGAAATTGAGATATTAACTTAAACATTAGGACTTCTCTTTTTTCAACCCCACTTAATCCCCCTAAGTATCAAGCCATATGAGTAAATGAAAATAGACCTGAAATTGGGTTGCATACGATCTAAGAATTTTCTTACATATGCACAGAAGACAAGAGTAAATCAAAACAAGGTGTATATAAGCTGCCCCGAGAAAAAGTCTGCAGTCAGAAGGCCGAGGGCCGTAGTTTCCTTCCTCTCGCTCCTCCTCACCAGCACACAGAAGCAACTGTCCTGGACATTGACCTGGACCAGCAAGCAAGGGCATTGTTTTTAATTAAAAGAAAAACCTCCCCGTATTTACTTTACCTACCTATAGAGTTTTTACCAGTCATACCCACTTTATCAATACAAGAACCAATAATTAAACGGGAATCTGCATGGTAGTTAGAAGGAGCCTTGGGCTTTGGAATCGGGCAGATCTGAGGCAGGTGTTTTAGTTCTTTAATCCGTAGGCATTTCATCTTTATTTTTCATTTTATTTTAATCTTTTTGGCCGCACCGTGCGACATGCGGGATGTGCCCCAACCAGGGATCGAACCCGCACCCCCTGCAGGGGAAGCATGGAGTCTTAACCACTGGACCGCCAAGGAATTTCCTGGCATTTCGTCGTTAAAGTGGGATATGATAATAACACTTTTTAAAAAACTGCAGACAGTAATAGTTAACATTTATTGAGTATTTACTGTATGCTAAACACCGTATATAAGTTTACTTCCTTATCTCAACTCTATCAGGTAGGTAGTGTAATTATTGTCACTTTAAGATAAGAATCTGAGGCTTAGAGAGATGAATAAACTTGCCCAGGATCACACACCCAATAAGTGGTTGAACGGGAACCACAGTTTCAACCCAGGCCATCATCAACTGCTATAACGAATGTTCTTAACCACTATCCTTTCCTACATTTAAATTAAAAATGGATTAAGTGAAATAATTTATGGCACCTGGTTCAGTGATGCACCCTCAGAAGGAAAAATCGTTTTTCTAGCAGTGGTAATAATCCAGAGCATGGCGATTTATGCACAGTCCTCTAATTCCCCTTTATGGGCAGTCATGTGCATCAGTCAGGGTTAGGAGTGTGGCCTTTCATCTGTTTCAAGTAGAACCAAAGTAACTCTTTATGGAAAACATACTAAGAGCAACGTGTTAAACGGTCACAAACGTGGCCATAATAGCTTTAGCTGTGATAAACCTAATAGAAAATGTCAGAGCAGCTTAAGTTTTTATTATAATTTTGTGTTTGTGTTTGTGTCGATGTATTACATGACTTTATTTCAAACCATGGCTCTTTTTACTTGTGGTATTTTCAGTAAAAAAAATAAATAAGAAAATGTCTTGTTTATGTTAGTGGAATTGAAGGTTCATATAACCTTGTATAGAAGACAAGGCAAAATCCATCTGTCGAACTTGGAAATATGTCTTCATGCTCTTATTGGAGTATGATCTGAGAAGACCTGGTAGAGTTTCACCCCAAAACGATGACGTCACAGACTGTAGATAAAAAGGCCCAATACTGGTCCTTGAAGAGCCTGGGCTTTGGCAGTCAGACTGACCTGGTTTTTTGTTTGTTTGTTTGTTTGCGGTACGTGGGCCTCTCACTGTTGTGGTCTCTCCCGTTACGGAGCACAGGCTCCGGACGCACAGGCTCAGCGGCCATGGCTCACGGCTCATGGGCTCATGGCCCAGCCGCTCCGCGGCATGTGGGATCTTCCCGGACCGGGGCACGAACCCGCGTCCCCTGCATCGGCAGGCGGACTCTTAACCACTGCGCCACCAGGGAAGCCCTGACCTGGTTTTTGGTCTCAGCTCTGCCACTTCTTAGTTACTCGCCAGCCTCTCCTAACCTCTGACCCTCTGGTTCCTTCCCTCTCTCCCTCCTCCCATTCGACACCGGGAAGAGACTGCATCATTATAAAGTATGCTTTCCCTCTGTTTAAAAACAATAGTTTTATGCGTGCTCTAAGAATATTTTGGCTTAAAAGGCTTTCTCTTCTGCCTTCTCATAGGAAACACTGAGTGAAGACTAGTTTGTGTCATTTAAGATACACGGACTCCGACAACCCAGTTTCTTTACAATAACCAATAATGCTGATAATCAACCCAGAGATAATTGGGATCTGTTTATAATGGAAAGCTCATACTTCTGTAATGGAGCGCCCCCCACCCCCCACCCCCCACCCCCCGTTTTTCTCCTGTTGGCTGATGAATTGTTTTATTTGAGCTAACATTGGCAATTGAGTGAACTAACCCAGATGGTAAATGACATCAGCACACACTTGGTATTTAATGAGTGAGAACGCTTGGTCCTTGTCAGGCCTGGCCGACAGCTCTGACGGGGTGAGACCGTTGCTCCTGTTCCTTAGTTGAGAAAACTGCACAGGGAGGTAGGGTACCTTGCGGACAAGCTGTGACATGACCCAGGCCTGTCTGGTTAAAGCCCGTGGGCTTCTCAGGCCCACGATGGAAGCTGGTGAGGGGGATGAGAATGGCTCACAATCTAGAGTAAAGGGCCCTTGTGATTTTTAGAAAACTTTAGTCCCTGATCAGCCCATAGGGAGCTCCCATTCAGCTGCCATATTTTAAAGGACAGGCAGTGGCGGTCCTCAAAGCTTGAATGATTTCAGTCATCAGAGCAATGAAAACGTCTCATGTTTCTCCAGTCTATCCCCAAATCCCTTAGCATCTGCCCCGAAATAATCTTTTATTGAACTTAAACAGTTTGTTTTTTAGAGAATGAGAAGTGGTCTTCCTGGTTTGTGCCTTTGACAGGAGGTCTCCATCGTCTTTCCTTTCTACGTAAAGTACTGTTGACTCGTTTCCAGCCTTTTCTCATCAGCGTTCATGATTAACTAGTGAAATGAAGGGTTTTCAGTAAATAAAATAACCCCAGCAAGAAGGGGGAAATATTCCCTCCTGTTTCTTATAACTGTTTGTTCCAAGGGGAAGCCAGTAACTTAACGTTTAAGTGGGTATGTTTGAATTCATCGAAGTTTCCTGAAGTCCATCCCCAAGGCTTCAGAGGAATGAACTGAACACTTACCGAAAGCCCGAGTTCTGTTTCATTGTCCTCGCGGCGTCCCACTTGTTATACTTCACCACAACCGTACGTCTTCTGTCTGTGGAATGTTTTAAACAGTCTATCAGTGTTAGACCATGTTTCTGAATGGAAATAATGTACAGACATTCATCATCAAGAAAGACAACAGGATGGTTACCATCTGTCATAGTGCAGCATCTCAAATATTCGGTTTTTAAATTCAGCTTTTCACCAGTAGTATTTCTGGGTGTTTTTCTGACATATTAGCATAGATAGACATCTGAACTAGTGCTGGCTGAACTTGCTGCCACCCTACTTAGCACACATACATAGGTTTTTGTTGTTGTTGATGTTGTTTTAATGAAAGAAGTTTAACATTTAAAAAAATAGAAAGTAAAACTTGGCCAGATTATATTGACAAAGCTGCCCATTACCTTTGCAGAAAGTCCCTGTCAGAAGATAAACTTTAAAGCTGGAATGCATGAAAGAGTTCCAAGATAGAATTTAAATTTAAACTGATTCCTTATAGATAAGCTTTTTAAAAATCCACCTCTTTGCTTCAAGTCAGGATTTTAAAAATAAATTTCCCCTTTAAATCTCTTGAGCGATTTTCATTTTTTGCAAGGCCGCACTGCTGGTGTCCCGGAAAAATGGAGAGTTAGAGCTTTATCAGTTGGTGCCCTGAGGTATGTGGCAAAGAAGCTAAATCCTTGAAGATTAGCAAAAAAAATGCAGCACATGGCAATAAGGGGCTTATATGACTACTAGTATTAGTTCAGGTGAAAGAAGTATTGCTTATACATAAAACTGGACAAATCCACTGACAATGTATTTTTAGTTAGCTACAAAGGAGTCTTATATTACTGGACTTTGCCTCTTTGGTGAATTGGGAAGCTTAGTAATCCACTGTAAATGCTCTTCTGCGTGCCCCAATTCTCAGCATCGCTCTAAAGTACTGTTCTTTTATTTTAACCCTTACAAGCTCGTGTTTCCCCCCAGATTTTTGCTTCATGCCATTAAAAGATGGCGGTAAATAATCAAAGTCATTGTCATCTAGTTTGTTGATTGCTGGGATGGACACATGGGAAATTATTTCATGATTGTAGGAAACATCCCTGTGTTTTTATTTGGGTGGACATTCAGATAAAGTTAACATAAAAGTCTGGTGAGAAATTTTTATTGAGAAACTGTACTTTCAATATCTACATTGTTAGCATCCTTATTAGTCTTTTTCTATGCTTGCTTGAATTTTATCTTTAAGTTAAATCAGCTTTAGCTTCTTTAAGAATGAAATTAAAGTATTTAACTATTTTTACATAGGGTTGCAATATGTCCTGGTTTTGCCTGGGACAGTCCAGTTTACACCTGTTATGTGGTGTAAATAACACAGAGAAAAAAAAATATACTTTACAGTGTACCCTAGACATCTCACAAGTATATGTCATTCATCATAAAAGACATTGACAAAGAAACTAAATAGCTCCATGCAAGACATCAGCATTACCAGAAAAAAGGACTCAGAAATGTTTGGCAAAGAGTCACGAGTAGTATGGTAGAACGGAGGATGAATTTGGTGCCAGGAGAACTGGATTTCAGTCATTTACTTACTAACTTTGTAACTGGCCAAACCACTTAATCTTTCTGAGCCCTTAGTACATGTGAGTAATAATAGCTTCTACACCTACCCTATAGAGCTGTGAAGATCAAATTGGACTATGTATATGGGACACACTTTGTGAAGTGCTATACAGGTAAGTTATAATTGTGTAGTGTGGTAATAGCAATGGACCAAAATACAATGTGAAGCATAATAATAGTGAAGAAGATTTTTTGAAAGTTAGGGCAAACAGCTTTATTTTTTAATAAAGCTTAAGAAAGTTTTATTTAAGTGCTTCAATAATATTATTGTGGGTTGAAGGAACATGGAATATTACTCCCAGTACTCAGGCCAATTAGGAGTGTTTGACCCTCAAATTTTTTAGAATTGAAGAAATATCGGAACTTTATATAATTTCTCATTCTCTGAATTAAAAAAAAATTGTATTCAGTCCTAGTTTTGCTATTTTTGTGACCTGAAAACAGAAAAGGAGAAAGAAACAGGAAAGAAAGGAAAAATGGTTGCTTCATGTATGATCAGTTTCTCTGTAAAATGGAAACCATACCCCCACCGGTTTGTTAAAGAACCTAAATGAGAACATCTGGAAAATAACCAAACACAATGCCTGGCAAACATTAAGTGTTTTATAAATGTTTGTTTTAGATATATTTGTTTATTTTGCCACAGATACACAGAATGGTGAGAAAAATATAGAAGCCTTAGTAGTTTACAAAATAGGCTAGACCACTGTTTTTCAGATTTGTTTAGATATGGAACCCTGTGTTCAAAAAACAGAGGAGAAAGTGAACACAAAAATTTTCCACGGGTCTGGCTCTGCCCCCTCCCCAGTGACCCTTGACCCCCGAGGCCTTGAGGGAAAACCACTGGACTAAGAATTGGGCAAATAAAAGAGACATCTGCCAAAAGTGAGACCATTTAGAGGAGCAGGTTTTCGAGGGGGAGTTGATAAGATTTAGATGCAATGAGATGAAATCCTTATAGGATATTTAGCTGGAAATGTTCAGTGGGCAGCATTATGTTTTGGTCTTAGTTCCAAACAGTGCTGGTCTAGAGAGGGAGATTTTGAAGACATGCCATATTGAAAACTTAGGGTTGAGGGAATTCCCTGGCGGTACAGTGGTTAGGACTCGGTGCTGTCACTGCAGGGGGCCCGGGTTCGATCCCTGGTGGGGGAACTAAGATCCCGCAAGCCACGTGGCACGGCCAAAAAAAAAGTTAAAAATCAAACAACTTAGGATTGAAACCATGGACATGGATGAGGTCAGTGGAGAAAGCATGGGATGACGAGAGGAGAGGACTTTGCTAGGGACAGGGAAGGAGCGTGATGAAGACCTCAGTGAAGAAACAGACGGGACATTCAGAAAGATTGAGTGTCTAGGAGTGGTTTAGTGGCGTGGTTGGGCCAGAAAGTAGAGTGGAGTTGGGTGAGGAATGAAGGAGAAATGGAGAAATGCAGGCGATGAAGTGAAGACTAGAAAGCGTTGAGAGGTCATCAGCAAGAGGTTGAAGGGGAAGTAAGTTTTTTAAAGGATAGAGTTGAGCGCATTTGAAAGCTAGATGAAAATAATGAGTGGAACTGAGAAGTTGAAGATGCTACAAATAAGGAGGAAGTCTTTCGAAGACTGGAGGAGATGGACTCTAGTGTAATTGTGAGTGCAGAGAAGTTTGTAGGGAATTGAAGGAATTCTGCTTAGTGGCCTCAGTATTTTTTCCTGTGGGGTTTGAAGGGCAAAAGAGGAAGGAACTCATGGGATGGGTCTTAAAAGCTGTAAATAATCGCTTCCTATTAATTTTTGAATATATCTTTTTTTTTGCGGTACGCGGGCCTCTCACTGCTGTGGCCTGTCCCGTTGCGGAGCACAGGCTCCGGACGCGCAGGCTCAGCGGCCATGGCTCACGGGCCCAGCCGCTCTGCGGCATGTGGATCTTCCAGGACCGGGGCACAAACCCGTGTCCCCTGCATTGGCAGGCGGACTCTCAACCGCTACGTCACCAGGGAAGCCCTGAAATATATCTTAAGCACTTAAGTGTCAGACCCGACAGTAGGCACTGGGAAATAGCAACAAACGGAACAGGCATGGTCTCTGCTCTTAACTAGTTTAGCTGGGAATCCAAATAAGCAGATAGTATTAAAGGCACAGTTGAAATTGGAGTTTTGATGGCAGAAGTTTGTACAGTTTTAAATATTTTCTTTGGAATTACTCTGTGCCCTAGAGAATGATTTTAGATTGGTCCTGGATGAATGGTGAAATGACCGAGAGGCAAGGGAGTTGAGGGTGCTTGCAGGATAAGTGGTTCATTCAGCAGACATTGGTTGAGTACCTCCTGCGTACCATGCACTGTTCAAGAGAATGATCTAAGTCATAGATCTTGATGTGATGATGGGATTAAAAAAAAAAAAACTCAAGGGGGGACAGGTAAAAACATATGAAAAAAATGATAGATTTGATCAATGTGCAATGTATTGATTATATGATATACTGTACTGAGCACTACATTATAAATTCCTTCTCCTTTAGAACCACTGCAGTGTTCTGTTATGATTTAACTCATGAGCTTGAAATATATAAATCAGTGGTTTGCACTAGTTGTCACGGTGACTAGCAGGCCTACTGGCATGTAGTTGTACCCGAGCCAGGGATGTTAGACATCTGGCCGTGCCTGGGACCACCAAGGAACCGTCCCACCAAAAATGCCAGAAAACTCTGATGTAGATAATAATTTGAACTGCACATCTCTTGTTCATTTTGTTCACTCAAAATGTCAATTGTTCTATATAGGATCTTCAAGCCAGAAATTGTGGAGAATCCCTTTAACACCATACTTAATTTGTGTATTCCCTTTCTGATTATTAGCTCAGATATTTGTGAGATCTTCAACTTATTCAGCAGTTATTGCCTTTGCCATACATCCTTTCTAAATAAATATGTTTTGTCTCATACAATATTTTAGATCATTTTTCTACTAGCCAAAAAATGGAACAGTTCAGTGCTGTAATTACACTTGGTGTGTTGGTTTTCTTTTATGACATTGTAAACATGAGATGAGTTTAATGTTTTTCAAGACCCATAAGTAGATTCATTTTATCTTATAGTGAAGCTATGACTGCATTTTTTTCTGTTTTTGTGAAGTCTGGCAGTTACTTAAACGTTCCAGTGAATGACCCAGGTGACAGTTTCTGTTTAAAAAGTCTAACAATAAAATCCAAGAAATTAGTCAAAACTAAGAAAATGCAGAAATAACTCCCATATTTACCAGAGTGTTTAAAGTTTATGGAATTTCCCATGTTGCCTGGTAGCCTTCAGTTGTTGGGAAGCGAAAACAAAATAGCCCCGTTTATCTTTACATCTAGCATTTTAGGCACATTTGAAACTTAAAAGCTTATCGAGTTTGTGGAGATGAGGAAGTGAGAGAAAAGGGAGAAGGTACTTTTGTTGAAAAAAATGTATTTGACTCTAACGTACTATCTTAACAGATAAAAGTGGAGCCAGTGGTCCCAGCCCCAAGCCCAGTGATCCCCAGATTGACCCTCAGAGTTGGAGCTGGCCAAGACAAAATGTAAGTACAGACATTTCCAGTTTGAGTGCCATAGATGGAACTTAACCTTCACTGCTCTTTCCTAGTGGATTTAATTCTGTAGAGCTTTTCCCAGTGTGAATATGTAGTAGGGTCAAGCTGTATTTTGAGAAGTCTTCATTTTCAAATTTTTATTGGTTTCTTCCTCAGAGTTAATACTTACTGCTTTATTCAACATATAGGATACTTTGTTTTGGGGGGGTTTTTTTCTGGCACTTTTTCTTTTTTGTAAAGACTAGCACAGGACGTTGTTTCTGCATAGTTTGTAAGGCTCTGGTCATCTGAAAAATAAGAAACTGTGTATTGAATGGACTGACTGCCATGTGACACCCAGGTGGATGTAACGTTAAACCTTCTCAAGTGTGTGTCCTCTGTCACCAGGACAACAAATGAAGATTCTCTTCTTGCTCAAATGGCACATGGTTTTATTCTGTGCATGTAAAACAAGGATACTGCCAGAGGCTTGGTGAAACAGTATATAATAGTAACAACTGAAGTCTGAATTGTCTGCTCTTTTTCTTTTTTTAAAGAGAGAAGTGGAAATGTAAACCCCATGTTTACTGTTTATTTTCTTAATTTTCATGGAATCATCACATCCACCCACCCTTCTTCAAAGTAAATTAGTTGGCTATGTTTCTTTTATTCATTTTGAGGGTATGAATTAAGGCCTACAGTGCTATTGTATAATCCTAACAGGGTAATGAAGCATTGATTTTTTTTTTTTTTTTTGTATATCATGTTGAAAATCATTCTTCTAAAAATCATATTATACATCATTTAAATGAATTTTACTAGCTCAAAGTACAAGTTTACAACCTTATTTTTTACCAGTAAGCCTGAAAAAGGATTAGTTTACATTGCAAACCATCAAATATTATGTAGAAAATAGGCTTACAAGGCATTTAACTTTCATTCAATTTTTAGCCATAAAAATGAAAGTAGTAGCCATGAACTTATTTATTTAGTAGGTAGAGTAGACAACAGGAAATTTGCTTTGCATTCTCATGGCTCGTTCCATCTTAAAGTTTGTGCGTAGCGTGTATTTTACGCAGCCGCTGCTTCTGTTAGTTCTAAGTGTAATCAACGAAAAATCCCAGCATCATTCTGATGAGTGGTGGTGTAGGGCAAATGTGGCCTTCTAGGAGAGTGTACATTCTTCTGAATATTGAAAGAAGAAAATCCGAATAGTTTGTGCTTTTCTAACCTAAATTATCTGCGTAATTTCCACGTTACTCGTTTTGGTTGTGCCAGTAGAGGCCTAGACAGTAGGCGGTAGTATTGCTGACAAGCTTAGAAAACGTAACAAAAATACTGTAGATTGAGCTCTTTTTAAACCAAATATTGGTGCTGGTGCCCTCTATCTTACCTACAGAAATTTTAGTAACATCCTTCTCCCTCCACCCTCAGAGGACAGAAGGCTAGTTAACAAAGAGACCCAACCAAAATAACTGTACCTACCATCTCCCTGGAAATCCTGTACTTGGGTTCACTACTCTATAAAGGGAAGATGTTCTTATTTATCATTGGACAACTCCTTTTCTCCTACCCGTTCGTATTTATTCCGGTTTTCTCATAACTCACCATTATTTCATCTTTCCTTTCACACAGAAGTTTGGCTTGCTTGTTCCTTTAGAGAAGTAAGGTTTGTAAAAAGGCACTGATAATCATGTTCATCTCATCTACCCTTAAGCGTCTTTCAGTTGTTCTGTTGAGTAATTTCTTTTCCTCTCGATAAATCACTCATATACCTAAGATATTGGAAGATGTGAGAAATAGATCCTATGACTCTGGAACAAAATGTTCAGTATTATGGAAATTATAGTACCCAGACATTCTAGACAAATTGTCCTTGAAAGTATAACTTTATGTAACATGTAAACTTTTTGACATTTAGGTAAATAACTCCCATATCATATGAATAATTAATCACTTGACCAAAGTCAGACACAAGGAAATACTTATAATGAACAAAGGAATAACTTAAGTGAAATATATTACATTTTAAACTTAAAAAATGAGAGAAAAAGAGGCCCAAGTCACATAGCAATAGGATTTTATATAAAATATAAGTTAATGAGTAAGGGGTTTGTTTTTTTTTTTAACGTGTTTGTTTTCTGTTTTTTTGTTTTAAATCTAAATCAGGGGTCAGCAAACTATGGCCATGGGCCAGTCCATCCCACTGTCTGTGTTTTATGACTCACAAGCCAAGAATGGTTGAAAAAAAATTAAAAGAAGGATGATAACATTTTATGAACATGAAACTTACATGAAATTAAAAGTAATCTTTTAGGGCTTCCCTGGTGGCGCAGTGGTTGAGAGTCCGCCTGCCGATGCAGGGGACGCGGGTTCGTGCCCCGGTCCAGGAAGATCCCACATGCCGCGGAGCGACTGGGCCCTTGAACCATGGCCACTGAGCCTGCGCGTCCGTAGCCTGTGCTCCGCAACGGGAGAGGCCACAGCAGTGAGACGCCCCTGTACTGCAAAAAAAAAAAAAAAAAAAAAAAAGTAATCTTTTATTGTCGTAGCATAAGGATATGTGGCTTATTCCTTGGCAGTAATAGTGGGAAAGAGATGGTAGATTCATATAAATGTGCCTTTACTTAGTTTGTATACAGCCGGGGGGTGTAATGATGCTCTTTTGAAGTGGAATTAATGAGCAGACTAGCATTGAAATGGGGGAGTTTGAATAGTCTAGGGGGAGGGGTTGTTTACTGCTAAAGAACAGGCAGAGAATAGAGTCTTTTGAAACTACAGGAAAATGAAAAAGCTTTACAGGGTTCAAATTATACACTCTTGCTGGAAGATCTTTAAGACAATATTTAGTTTCTAAATCTTATAAAGAAATTATGCCTTTGACCCGTGATCCAGGAAGGTACTTTGAGGTTAGATTATTTCCTCTATTCTCTATTATTGTCCCTTGAAGCCAGACAGAGGGCCCTTGTTTTCCCCTTCATTTAACCTGCCTGGAAACTGGATTCTAAAGGGTCTGTGGTCAGTCCAGTGCCTCCTTCTGATAGTGTTAAAATTCAGGGTGACTTTACAAGGACCTCAAATTCCTGTACTAGGTCTCCCAGTAATGGGGACCCAGAGTTCCTGTTAGTCTGTATTGAAGATGAAACGAAAATACTAACCCTGAAGTTGCAATCTCAACATCTGTAGTTTGTGGGGGTGATATGAATGGGGAGAAACAACACATTCAAATAAATCATTAAATAACTGAGTCTGGCCCAGCCGTCCAGTTTTGCCTTGATGCCGAGAAAGCGGGCAGGTCTCAGCTTGCCCAGGAGCAGCACCTGGAGCCATATTGATCAGGGTTTTGAGGTCCCCCTGGACTTGGTGACAGAGTCCAGCGCATGTAATGTCCACTATGGGATGGGCAAGTGGCAGCACAGTCGCCAGTTATTTGTTATCCCAGTCTTGCCATCCCTTTATTTTGAGCAAGTGTAGGAAAATTGGGCTAACTTTGGGCATTTGTTCATTTATTCATTTCTATGAAGGATATAAATAGAGCAGAGTAACGTGAGGAAGGGAGTACCGTAGGGGTGGGACTGTTTAGATAGGATTGTTGGGAAAGACATGGCAGAACGTTAAATGTGTGGTTATATTTATAAAGCTCAAAATTCTGTTAAAGGAGCTTCTCATTGAAAAAGATAACTTTAGGTATTGGTAAAGTATTAAGAAAAAAGGTCAAGGTTTGTAAAGATTTGGGGGTGAATAATGGTAGTGCTTAGGGGGTTAAGCATTCTTTCCCCCTCACATTGCTCAAATGTGTCTTTAATGCTGTCGTCTCCCTGGCACTGGGGAGGCAGCTCTGTCCTTTTCTCCATCTGTTCCTTGGCTCTTCCGAGGGCGGAGTGACTCTCCCGCCAGGGAGCTTTGGTCTGGTCGCCAGGGTTACTGTATTGGAGAAGTTGGGAGCTGGTCCTGCTCTCAGGACATTGCTGCCCTTATTCAGTGAGCTCGCCAGGGAGGGGTTAATGAATTGGGCCCCTCCAAAAATCCAGTAAGGCTCAGTTATTGTCCCAGTTAGATACTGTATTTGATCAAGTGACACAGAATCATCTATGGTACCTTTCAGGAAGACAATATCATTATCATTAATAATCCTAAATTTTCTTTTGTCTGAGAGGTCACAATAAGTATTCTCTTTCACAAGTTTAATCCTTTTCCCAAAATACACAAGTTACGCTGAGGTAATTTTCAATGGCCACTTCACTGCTGGAAATTACAGTTTTCTTTCTGCTAACATTTTATCACCACAGCTATGAGTATTATAATACTCATGGTATTATGTATTTCTTAGAATTCAGGATGTTCTTTCATTAATCTGACCTCTCTTAGCAGAGGTGCTGAAAATTGGACTCTTTTTTTTTTTCATGTAAGTAATTCAGTTTTTTTATTGCAGTTTATAGAGTTTAGTTTATGCCTGGGAGGAGCCTTCTTAATACTTGTAATTTCTAAATTATTTATATATGCTATAAAAATGGGAGTTAAAACTTCGCTCATTAATCTGGAAAAATAATGTTCAACCTTTAAAAATGTAAAATAGGTACAGGTATTTGTTGTCTTTTTTGTGATCCAAACTTTTCTGATTAACTATTTTTTCTATTTGACTGTTTCTTACACCAACCCCTGATCCAAGGATGTAACATAGACGCACACTCAGTGAAGGTGCCTCTGTAAGGAGTCTTCCCTTCCCTAGTTGAAACACTCACGTTCTCTTTGTATTAGTCAGAACTGTTGGTTGCAAGTAGCAGAAACCCTAATCAAACTAGCTCAAAGAAACTGGCTTTAGGCAAAGTGGTAACAAGGGTTCAGAAAGCGTCATTAAGACTCTGTTCACTTTGTTTTTCTCCGTCTAACCTCTGTGTGGTGGCAAAGATGGTACAAGTTGCTCTTGGCTGGTGTGGTCCTTAGCGCTCACAGGCTGAACTGCCCACCCCCCGCTCTTTCACAGCATCTGCTGTGGGTTCCCATCCAGGAACCAGCCCCAGTGGGAGCGGGGAGAGCCCTGTTGGAAGGGGAAATGTTAGGTTCCAGAAGGAAAGAAGGACTCTCCTACCAGAATAAGGGATGAGGGGCAGGCAAAAACAATTGATATGTTTTTATTTTATTTAGGGAAAGGCAATCAGATTCATATTTTTATAAAAGTATACTGAGGAGGCAGAGCAAGGAAGCTTATTGGTTAAAAAAAAAAAGATCCTTTAGAAATAAAGTTTAGGAACATTTCAGACCATCATCCTGTCAGATTTGGAAGGGCTTTTGTTCTTCTATTTTTAATTTGTTTCTCTTCTGATAAAACTGTCTGCTTTGATGTTTTTTAAAAAAGAGAGAGAGAGAGAGAGATTGAAAAGTGTTGATAGTTTTCTTTGTTTTGCCCTGGTTAACTTGCCACTGATGCTGAAACATTTCCTAGGTTATTTTGCCTATATTAGAAGCTAACTAACAAGAACAGTGACACCCCCCCCAAAATAAATAAATAAATAAGAATAAAAATCTTCAGTGACTGTATTTAAAATTTATGGCAAATGACTTTTTTTTTTTTTTTTTTTTTTGCGGTATGTGGGCCTCCCACTGTTGTGGCCTCTCCCGCCGCGGAGCACAGGCTCCGGATGCGCAGGCCCAGCGGCCATGGCTCACGGGCCCAGCCGCTCCGCGGCACGCGGGATCCTCCCGGACCAGGGCACGAACCCGCGTCCCCTGCATCGGCAGGCGGACCCTCAACCACTGCGCCACCAGGGAAGCCCACAAATGACTTATTTTTAATGCTAGTGAAAGATGGTAACATTACAAATGAAACTTCCTAGCAGCTGAACAATGAGAACACAAATTGTGGGTGGTATACATTATTCTTGCTACCTTTTATACTTATAAGTTCAACAGACCCAAACCCATATATCTCAGTTATAATTCCAAGAGGAAGCAGGTGGTTAAAAGTTTTCTTACTCCGGTCTTCAGCCCTTTACTGATTTTTCCAGACTAGGATATCTTAACCTCCGTATATCACTCTCTCATTTTTACTGAGCTAAAGTTATGATGGAATCCCCGAGTTTAATTTCTTCCTCTGGCACATGATGGTTTGTTGATTAACACCAAAGATGCAGTGTATTTAAGAGAAGAAAATAGTATGCTGTCAGAAAAACTGGCTTTAGGTTTTGGGAAATGTTTTTACTACCCAGTAAAACAACTGGAAAGATTATAATCAAAGCATTTCCATCTTACTTGTAAACAATTACAGCAGTCCTTACATGGATGCCACATTACAAGACTGGGGAAAATTTACTGGATTCCATTCTAATGCAATTAGAGCTAATTTTGTTCTTTAAATGAATAAAAGGTCAGCTAGTAAATCTAGCTTATCTTGAGTCCAGACTTCAATAAATTGTTTTATTTAATTTGTTGTAAAAGATCTTATCCTTAATGGGTCTAGGTCTTATTAGTTCACTTAGGTTTTAAAATATTTATGACCACCTTTTTAGATATGATTTGAATGATAGTTGGAAAGTTTCTCCCTGCAATGTTATCAAGGCCCAAGATCACTAATTGAGTGAATATAGGAAGGTACTTAAGATTTGTTATCTACACAAAGCTGATGCGGACTTCCAGAATTTAAATGTTCTTCAACCTGTGACAGGCAGAGGTAATTTAGCTATATCGTGGTAACCTTTTGGATACTATCTGACTATAATTTCCCCTAAAGATCAAACTACTCACACTTCTAGTGTTTAAAGAGAATGTATACCTAGCGATGAGAACACTCTTACTAGTACTGACACAGCAACATAGAAAATTTAAATTCTTTGCATTCTGTTGTTCCCTGTCTTTTTAGGGGCTATAACATTAAAATACTTGCACAGAGACCTTAGAGGCGTAGTGTGATGCTTCTTCCTCCCTGTTGCCACTCCAGCCTTCGTAGCTCGTGAGATGGAAATTTGTGTCACTGCCCGACCTCTGTGATTTAGGACAGGGGTCCCCAACCCCCAGGCCGCGGACTGGGACCAGTCCACGGCCTGTTAGGAACCGGGCCGCACAGCAGGGGGCGAGTGGCGCGCGGGCGAGTGAAGCTTCATCTGCCGCCCTGCATTGCTTGAACACCCCCCCCGCCCCCCCACCCCCCGTCTGTGGAAAAATGGCCTTCCACGAAATCAGTCCCTGTTGCCAAAAAGGTCGGGAAGCGCTCACTTAGACTATTGCAGCCTTTTTCAAATGTGGCTGCTGTAGTCTGAACACGAGTTGGGTTGAGGGACACGTCACCATGGGGACTGACTAGCCACGTTACCCCATTTGGATTTACTCTTCTGGGTTCCAGAACTGCATCTGTCCTCACGGCTTGTCCTCCAGAGTCCAGCAAGGAGCCCAGCATCCCTCCTGATCTTCAGGACCAGCTCCTTCTCCATCCCCGCCTTTCCTGACCCCGCCCCCCCGCCCCCACCCCCACCCCCGGACCCTTCGTTATCTCTTCTCCTCTGTATCTTTCTCTCCTTCCTTCTGGTATCTTCCCTTCAGCCTTGGGTTCTACCATCCTAAACCTTCCCACCTTCACCAGCCTCCCCCTCTAGATGAGGGAAAGGCCATGTAACTTCCTCTTCTCACTCTTTGCTTCTCAAAGCATATTCCTTGTATGTACGTTCTTCCAATTTTTTTTTCCAGTTTTATTCCTAAACTCCCTACGCTCTGGTTTCTGCCCTGGAGACTTTTCTGAAGCTTCTCATTAAGATGATTAAATGCGTCCCAAGGCGGTGCTGCAGGCCTGTGACTTCATCCTTCCTGCTTTTCAGATAACCTTTGTTCCCACCAAGCTCTTTATGAAACTCTCTATTCCTTGTTTTTCTTGATACTACATGCATCTGATTCTCTTTCTCCATCGTTGCTTCTATCTTTCTTTGATCACTTTTTCTTTCTCTTCTTGCCTTTGTCCTACTACTCTGTTCTTTCTCCCTAAAGTTTCTTTTTCACTCTTTTCAAAATTAGGTGTTGGGGACTTCACTGGTGGCACAGTGGTTGAGAGTCTGCCTGCCGATGCAGGGGACACGGGTTCGTGCCCCGGTCCGGGAAGATCCCACGTGCCACGGAGCGGCTGGGCCCGTGAGCCATGGCCGCTGAGCCTGCGCGTCCGGAGCCTGTGCTCCACCATGGGAGAGGCCACAGCAGTGAGAGGCCCGTGTACGCAAAAAAAAAAAAAAAAAAAAAAAAAAAAAAAAAAAAAAATTAGGTGATGATGATTCCCAAATCTTTACTTCCAGCTCAGATTTATCCCCAAAATGCAGACTAGTCTGCCCAGTTACCTGCTCTAGCAGGTAAGTCTGGAAAGTCTGGAAAGACCAGGGGCACCTCAAACATGGCCTTTCCAAATTGAATACACCACTATTCCCCCAACCTTGTACTCCTTACGCTTTTTATTTGTTGATGATGAGATCAGAGCCTCCATTTTCAAGCTGTCTGAATTTCTAGAGTAACTTGAAATTAGACAAACACACTCTGACTGGGAGAATTGGGAGATTTTATTTATGTCATATCACCAGACAGGACATCTGAAAATTAAGACGTGAATGTCTCCCAGCTCCAAAAGTGTTGTTTTGAACAAAACTTAAGGAAAGAGAAAGACCCTTTCCTGTGAGGTCTCCTTTGAACGTCACCTGAACTCTCATACCTCCCAGTCACCATCTTCAAATTTGTGTCCTTCCTCCTTGTCTTGACACAAGTAGTCATCAGCACCAGAGGAGGAAAGATGTTGCTGCCTATTTACAGGCCTCTGGAACTGCCCCGCCCCCGTGCCCCACCCAGCAAAGATGCCTTCGGCTCGGAAACACAAATGCCCTTAGCTACCGGAGCTATTTTGCCTCCTAGAGAGAATAACGCATTTTTCAGTTTTCCACTTTTCAAATCAAGTACCCAGCGCCTATCACCCTACACCCATCTGAGCTCTAAGCTCTACCCTCTAACTGTAAAAGCTCCAGCATCATAGAAACCCAAGGCAGGGGGATACCTCCCTCCCTTACTCCCAACCCCTCACCCACCCGACAACCAACCAGTCCCCAGCCCCTCCCCGCCTTACCGACAGTATTTGTCAATTCCTTACCCTCTTCTCCTTTCCTGCTGCTTCTCAGAACTGTTCTCCATACTTAGTCCCTCCAGAGCAATCTGTCCAGTACACTTATGCTTTATATGTTGTGGCGCTTCCAAACTGCTTGCGGTTTCCCATGCAGAACAGGATGCTTTGCATCTTTATTCCTTTTCTCAGGTTGTCCCATCTGCCTCAAATGCCTCCACGCCCTGCCTCTTCATCGGAGTCACTCGTATTCATCTTTTTTTTTTTTTTTTTTTCGGTATGCGGGCCTCTCACTGCTGTGGCCTCTCCCGTTGCAGAGCACAGGCTCCGGACGCGCAGGCCCGGCGGCCACGGCTCACGGGCCCAGCCGCTCCGCGGCATGTGGGATCTTCCCGGACCAGGGCACGAACCCGTGTCTCCTGCATCGGCAGGCGGATTCTCAACCACTGCGCCACCAGGGAAGCCCTCGTATTCATCTTTTAAAACTGTCACTTGGGGCTTCCCTGGTGGCGCAGTGGTTGACAGTCCGCCTGCCGATGCAGGGGACGCGGGTTCGTGCCCCGGTCTGGGAAGGTCCCACATGCTGCGAAGCTGCTGGGCCCGTGAGCCGTGGCCGCCGAGCCTGCGCGTCCGGAGCCTGTGCTCCGCAACGGGAGAGGCCACAACAGTGAGAGGCCCGCGTACTGCAAAAAACAAACAAACAAACAAAAAAAACCTGTCACTGGTCATTAGGGAAAGTGATCACAGCCCACCTTCCCACCCCTACCCCAGGCTAGCCATCCTTCTGCCAAGTGCCCAGAATACGCTGTTCTCATCCAAATTGTTCAACTTCGTATGCTTTATCGATCTACCTTTATGTGACTGTCTTCCCCCGTTTCTTGGAAATTGAGGGTGTGCCCCATTCACTTTGAACCCAGCCACCCAAGGGTAGGAGACGTAGTAGACGGGCGATAAATACTTGTTGAGATGGATTCACGGACTGAAACAGTCTCTCATCTGTTGAACCATAGCACTGATTTTCACTGTTTGAACAAGCTTTCATAGATTTGAAGTGGTATCAAAATAAAGTTTAATTGAGTTATTTTTCCAGAATGGCTGTAACATTAGGAGTTGGTTTTATCAAGTAAAACCCCTTAAGTAAAAGGGCTGAAGGGGATAGAGGAAGCTTAACGTTAGCCCTGGAGTACAATGGGAAGGCTACGTTTGGTCTTGAAATCTTCTGTCAGAGATTGCTTCTCCTTCCTAAACTGTGACTCTTGGTATTCTGCCTCACTTTAGAGGTCCTTTGAATAATAAGAGGATGCTGAAAATAAGTTGCTTAAAGGAATTGGAAGATCCTACAGATGGAGTGACTAAGTTTCCAAATGTGTTTTATTAAATAATATAAAGCCGGTCATTCTGTAGTCTATGTAAAAGGGAAATGTGGATTTTTTTTAAGACTTGCATTATCTATCTAGTAACAGATGCACCTCTCATATACTCTGGATAGATGAAAAATGACACCCCTCAATTTGAATCTACTTTTTTTAAAATCTGGGGGTAGCTTTTCTCGCAGAGCACACTCACTGATTGACCATCCTTGGCTCTCTATGCCATATGTACTTAGGATTTTAATCAATTACTTCTGCTTCTTTAGTCCACAAAGGTGAAAAAACATATATGTGTGTGTATACATCTCTCTATATATCACATGCTATAAATATTTTTTTTCCATGCTATTTACTGAGGAAGATAAAAATTCATGTTAAGCATGGTGATTTTTGGTGAAGACACAGCAGCTATTATCAAATTTTAATATATTTTAAAGTAGTAGTGTTGGGTTTTCCAAGCATGACTTCAGTAATAACTGAATATTATAACACTACAGTGAGATACAAATCTTAATCACAGTCCTGTTCATTTTTCAGGTTCACTGAATATCATCTTAATGCTTTTAATGTTTTCAAATAACTGGGATGTTATTTAATCCTAAAATGAATGAATGAATGAGTGAAGGTTTATCTTTTATGGTTAACTTGCAACTTTAGCATATGTTCATATAAAAGCATCTCATCCTCCTCTGTAGACTCCAGGCTCAGAGAGTATTAAAAGTGAAGTTTCATCAATGTTGAATGTTCAGTTTCATTTGGTTTTGCTTTTCCTTACTAAATGTACCCTTTCTTTGCTGTAGAGAAGCAGAAGCTTTTCTAAAATCACAAAATCTTTCAGAAGTTCTGACTCCAGGGAATTTGGTTTTTGAAAAGAACACTGACAGTGCTCTAGACAACACCCTCATGGTTTTACATTTTTAAAAAATTGTTTTGCATTTGAAAAATACTAATTTTGATTATATACATAGTAAAACTGTGTCGAAGGAGATACACTTGTGCAAATGGTAAATTTGAATCAGATGTTGGTTCTTCTCTCAGGAACGTAGATGTAAACAATCATAATAGAGGCAGAAAGTGTTCAAGTCTATAAGAGATCCATCTCAGATGATGCAGAAGTTCAAGGTGATTGCTCCCAGCAAGGAAGGACCAGAAAAGACTTGGGTTGAGCAGAATCTGAGGAGGTCCAAAGTGCTGACCTCCTGAAGTCACCTGAAATAATTCTGTGTGTGTGGTTGTGTCACCAACATGATATGCATTGAGGTTCCTTCCTTTCTGTTTATTTTTGACTTGTAGGCAATTTTATATATTTAATTTTCTGAATATGTAAGACATTTACTTGCCCCCAAAGTTGAAACTATGTAATATGTTCAGAGACGTCTTGCTTTCCACCCTTTCCCTCTACCTTTATCCTCCTCGACCTATAGGTTACCGTCTTTATTTCTGTTTTTTAATTATCCTTTTGTATATCTGTTTGCAGAAATGAGGAAATATGCATTATTTATTATTTATCTAAGTATTCATGCCCTTATAGGGTATTTTACAGATTTTGAACATTTGACAATAGAAGTCTAATCATTTGGGTATCTTCTTTGGAAATGAAGATTCTACAGTGGCTATATTTTCCTCTAATTACTTCATGCAATCTGTTTCATTTTTCAAATAGGTCATGCCTGAATTAAAAGACAAAATGTTTGCTACTTGGTATGTACTTGGGCTATGACAAGATAAGATGATGTAAATATTCAAGAGGCAAGCCATGAGCTTGAGGAATTAAATCCATTTACAGTTATGTGCTAATTATATGAATGCTGAAAGTCGAGCTGTGAGGCTCAAGAAGAATAAGGATAATGATTGATTTGAAGAATCAACATAGCACTGATTCTCATAATTGTCTTTGTTATTTGTTCCTTTTGATCACATGTGAAATATGGAAATGACTGTGTTACACTTTGGCATTTTAAGTACCGATGCTCTAAAGTATAATTTCTCCTAAATTCTGAATATTTGTTTATGTACCTAAATGCGATAAATTAAATACTTGGTATATTAATTTTGTATTCCCACATATAACAAATGACCCCAAAACTTAGCAGCTAAAGCAATAAACGTGCTACTTCCTAGTTTCCCCTGGGTCAGGAATTCAGGTGGTTCTGACTCCAGTCTCTGTCAAGCTGCTGCCCAGGGCTTCAGTCACTGGAAGGCCTCACCAGGGCTGGAGAATGCACTCCAGGCTCACACATGGCTGTTGGCAGGAGGCCTCAGTTACTGGTCACACGGGCCTTGTCCTAAGGCAGCTGCAATGTCCTCATGACTTAGCCTCTGGCTTCCGCAGAGCAACTGATCCAAAAGAGAGCAAGGCAGAAGCTGCAGTGTCTCTTATGACCTAGCTCGGATGTCACACACAGTTGTTTTCATGATATCTTGTTAGCTGTCCAAGTCAGAGCCCACCCAGGCTGCGAGGACACTCCACCAGGGTGGGAGGAGGCTGCCTGACATGCTTGGGCTTAGTATTTCCAGGACTTTTACAAGAAAAGTAAGAGAGCAAAACTGTGATGTTTTAGATAACCACAGACACAATGATCCGGTTTTATAGTAATATATAGTGAAATCTTAGTTTACAATACAACATGGGAATCTGTTTCATGTGTATCTCAAAAGGTGCATGGTATTTCTGAGATTGATCAAAGTTCTAACTCTGAAGAAGAAAATCAAGTTGTGGCTTGAATATGTGTGTGTGTGTGTATGTATATATATATTTTTTAATCAAAGTAGGTTTTCTCCCAGACATCAAAGAGCTTCCCTGTTGAGAAGTTTATATAACATTCATGGAGGTGCTTACAGTAGTCTTTACCTGTGGCATCTTTTTGTCACCATTTAAAAATGGCTGTTGGCTTTTGAGGCAAGTAAGTGAGCCATGTGAGGGAACTTTTGAACTTTGTGCAGTTCAGTAGCCAGTCATACGGACTTTGATAACTTTGATGGCCGGCTTCACAGTGTTTGCACACAATCGCTGACTAATGAGGATCATTAAACTCCCCATGTAGACATATCCAAATGGTGTTTGCCTCTAACCTCCGAGCCTCTGCGTGGCTGGAGAGGTGAGGACGGGCCCTTTGTTGACTTGTCAAGCTGTTGAGTTTGCATTACAGGCCAGGCAGCGCATGACCCACTCTATTTATTTCACTGTTTTGTGCTGGGGAAACAGGTAAAGAAATCCTGCCAAAAATCCTCCTTCTGCATGTTTTTATGAATAACACCAGTGTTTATAGCAGCTAGAGCCCTCTGATCAAATCCTCCAAAAGATGTAATGTTAGCAGCATGGAGCCATTGTGAGACCCAGCTGTGGGCGGTGTTGGTTACTCTGAAGACATTGCTTATTCAACAGAGAGCTCTGGAGGAGAGCTTACTATGCAGTTAAAGAGGAGGGAAAGTGCCACTAAAGGGAAGAAGTACAGAGAAAGTGCTGTTTAGAAGTAGGAAACAATAAAGATCGGCGGTGGAGGCCAATAGGAATCCAGAATTATTTTTACAATGATTATATTAGGTTGAGTAATGATAGTTTATCTCACAAGTGATGAGAAATTAAATCATGTGATACTGTTTATGTATTTTTTCTGTAATGTTCAAAAGTAAAGAGATAATAAAATAATTCTTCTCAAAACTGTGCCTCCAGTTACCACAGAAGTAACTGAGCAGGTAGAATCAAGTAACTTTCAAACTCTGTGAATTTTCTGGTGAAATTCAAAAGAGTTGGGAAAGACAAGTCACTTTAGAGCCTATATAATACCAGTCTAATCTCTTGGAAGCAGAAAATTAGGACATGTTTTGTCTCATCAACACTGAGTGCCCACTTTTATTTTTTTTCCTTTTGCTACTTAGAAAATTTAAATGAGAAATACAAATATATATATCAATACATACCAAATTTAAAGGGGAAATTTAATTGAACTGGAGGAATATTTGGCATTTTGGAAGTATTATCTTTATTATGTTATTTTCATTAAAAGACCATTTCTCTGAATTGAAAAATAAGATTTGTACAAGTAGGTATATCTGAGATTTCAGGTACTGCCCCATAAATTGATCAACAGTCTGTTTACGTCCATTGGCTGCACTGCTAATGCTAAACCATTCTCATGGGCACCATTCACAGGCCTTATAGGAAAGGGAGAAATCTAAGAAAAATAGAAAGAGAATGAAAGGGGATTGAGAAAGAGGCAAGGCAAATAATATTCATTACAGGTTTGGTATAGCTTAAAACAATTTAAAAGCATTTCACATAAAAGAATGAAACCTTCATGATGTGTTTGTACCTTGCATTGGTGTCGTGATCATTCTTGGTCTAAGAATGAGTAGACAGATGAGGAATTAGAATCCATGTTGGCAAATAGAAATCTCGGTGGTCTTGGGACTCATTAAGTAGTGTGGAGGGAAGGTAGGCAGGAAGGAAAGAATAGAGGAAACTGACCTATTTTTAAATATTTTAAACAGGCAAAAAATATTCAAAAGTAAAATAATTATTCTATAGGAGCATTCTTCCTGTAATATTAGGCATTAAACGTATTAAAGTTGATGAATATGTATCAAGACACTGTGTTTAATACTGCAGATAATTCAAAGACAAATAAATAGTACATACCTTACTCCTAAGGAATATACCACCTAATTTGAGTGATAAAGACAGATACGCACACAATTAGGATACAAAGCAGCCATGGATGTTGTATATTTTTGAGAAGGCCCAAGACTGTTATTTCAAAGAAAATACCTGAGAGCATTTGTTATAGATGATAAAATTCAAGCGTTTACGTGAAAGTTAATTTTGGAAAACATATTATTACAAATTGATGGCTCCTCAACAATTTAAGAAATTTTTGATGAGATGGATGGTAACACCAACAAATACGATTTTTTTATTTTTTATTTTTTTTTAAATTTTTTTGTGGGCCTCTCACTGTTGTGGCCTCTCCCGTTGCGGAGCACAGGCTCCAGACGCGCAGGCTCAGCGGCCATGGCTCACGGGCCCAGCCGCTCCGCGGCATGTGGGATCTTCCTGGACCAGGGCACGAACCTGTGTCCCCTGCATCGGCAGGCGGATTCTCAACCACTGCGCCACCAGGGAAGCCCCAAATACGATTTTAAAAAATATTATGTAATGTATAAATATTTGAAAGATCTGCATAATTCAGTGAACCAATATTCCAGATCACCAGTGCATGATGTTATAAAATCATGCATTGGTAAAATATCTATTCAAAGTGCCAGACAGATCAATGGACTTTAATATAACAGAATATGAAAATAGAATTTCTTTTAGTAAGGGTCCACTGGTGGCAAATTCTCAGATTTTGCTTGCTAGAAAATGTCTTTATTTCATCCTATTCTTGAAAGATGTTTTTGAAGACAAAATTTATTTGCCTTTAGCATATTGAAGATGTTATTCCACTGTCTTCTAGATTTTAGCATTGCTGTTGAGAAGTCAGCTGTCACCTGTTTCTTCTTTGAAAGTAATTGTCCTTTTTTCCTTTGGGCTCTTTTCAGACTTTTCTCTTTGCCTGTGATATTTTATCTTTTCACTCTTATGTGTGTATGTATAGATTTCTTTTTATTTATCTTGCCTGGGATTTGTTGGGCTTCTTAAGTCTGTGGATTAGTATCTTTCATCAGTTCTGTAAAAGTCAGATATTCTTTGTTAACATTTTACTCTGTTTCATTCTCATTACCTGCAGATAATTTACAGTTTTGCCTTTTATTTTTTTAAACACTGTAAGCAGAGTTGTTTTGTAGTTGATAATTGTAGTGTCTGTGTCTTTATGGGTCTCTTTATACTGTCTGTTATTTCTTCTAGTTCTCCCTGTTGCAGCCTTGCTTCCTTATATGTTTATCTTTGATTCTGTGCTGCTTTTTTTCTTAAATAATTGTCTGTATTAATAATATGAAGCCTAGATTTTAAGTTACTTCCTATCAAGATGATTAGTGCTGGGTACCTAGGTGCATTACAAGTCCAAATTACTTTAAATATGTTGTCCTGGACCACCAGAGTTGAGAATTCATGAGATCTGATTCATTCTTACCTAACTGGTGTAGCCTGTTGGTAGTCCTTAATGTGGGGAGGGAGTTCTATTAGACTTTCCACTTTGACAGGCCCTGGGCTGTGAAACCTGTCCCCTGCATCAAAACCAAAGATCAGATTCACCTTACACACAAATGCCCTCAGAGGGAAACATCTGTGTTCTACTTACCTCTCCGGGTTCCTGCTTTTCCTTTAGTTTTGGTTCCAGCACCCTTGTTTTATTTTATTTTATTTTATTGTTAATATCTTTATTGGAGTATAATTGCTTTACAATGTTATGTTAGTTTCTGTTGTACAACAGAGTGAATCAGCTATAAGTATACATATATCCCCATATCCACTCCCTCTTGAGCTTCCCTTCCATCCTCCCTATCCCACCCCTCTAGGTGGTCGCAAAGCACTGAGCTGATTTCCCTGTGCTATGCAGCAGCTTCCCACTAGCCATCCATTTTACATTTGGTAGTGTGTATATGTCAGTGCTACTCTCTCACTTCATCCCAGCTTCCCCTTCCCCACCTGTGTCCTCAAGTGCATTCTATACATCTGCATCTTTATTCCTGCCCTGCCACTGGATTCATGAGTACCATTTTTTCAGATTCCATATATGTGCATTAGCATATGCCAGCACCCATATTTTAAACCATTATGGGAAACTGCCTCCCAGAACAGTGTTTTTAAATTTTAGTCTAACCATAAGAATAAGGAGTGCTTGCCCTATGGATATAAATGCCATAGTGATAACCTGGACTTCTCATCTTACGTGTAAGGCAAACCTCACTCAGTAAGCACTGAGAGACAGCAGAGTGTAGTTGTTAAGATCACGGGTTCTGGAATCAGGCTGCCTGGGTTTAAATCCTGGCTCTGCCACATGGTAGTCTGTGAACTTGTGCAAGGTACTTAATCTCTGTGCCTTGGTTTCTTCCTCTACAAAAGGAGGATAATATCAGCACTTGTTACTTCATTTGGTTGTTATGAGGGTCAAGTGAGATAGGCAAGTAAACATTCAGCAGGTGCTGGCCTGCACTTGGCTTTCCAGCACTCACAACAGCTGGGAACTTGGTTAGTACTGGATAAATATTCACTATGAATTACGTTAAGCATCTATTGAGTGTCTCCTAGACAAACAGCCCATGTTAAATTCTCCTGGTCTTTGGCTACATTCGAGTTAGGAAGGTGATCACACTCACGTGAAACAAGTGGAGAGCAAGTGACAGCACTGTTTCTTTGCTTGTATAATGATGGAATTTTTGAAATACTGTTTTATAGTCTTCTGACCAGAATAGCAAAGAATCCAGTGCTTTGTAGGGGAGGTGTTTTTCTAAACAAGGACTTTGAGAAAGAGGCCCTGTGTGGATTGGTCATGACAATGCTGAGGATGACATGAGCAATGGCCATGACACTTCACATTTGTACATAGTTCTTGATGTGTTCCTCGCTATTCAGGTTCTCCCCATAGCCCGCACAGGCAGCTATCTTTATTTATACTTTGTTGATCAGAAAAGCAAGGTCTAGGAAGGTCAGTGAGGGATCGTAGGAAGAGGTAGGTCAGTGCAGCCTATTTTAGAGAGCAGCTCCGGATTCCTAATAAAGGTGAAACTTAATGTCTAGGAATATAGCCCAGGGAGATTCATCACCATATTTACGAGTTAACATGTAACATTTACAAGGTAATATGTACAGTCAATAGGGCAATGGGCAAAAACCCTTTGACTTATTCATACTATGGAATACTATATAGCAATTAAAATAAGTAATATATATTGATAAATCAAGAGCATAAAACTAAGCGGGCAACTAGTAAACAAATAAGTTCTAGGGATCTGATACACAGCCTGGAGATTATAGTCAACAATACTATATTACAAATGTCAAGGTTGCAAGAGACTAGATCCAAACAATTCCCTTCAAAAAAGAAATGGTAATTACGTGGTGTGATAAAGGTGTTAGCTAAGGCCACTGCAGTAATCATTTTGCAGTTTACAAATGTGTCAAGCTGACACATTGTGCAAACTTACACAATGTTGATTATATCTCAGTTACAAAAAAAACTAGGTGAGGAAAGCTGGTTGCAAGCGATAAATATAGTGTGAATTCTTTATATACTTGAAACACATAAAACAACGGTACGATATGCATTGTTTATGGGTATCTGCAAAGGCAGAAAAAGTTCAAAGAACAAAAATTTAGAAACACAGCTCCCAGCTGGAGGACAGTGGTTCCTTCTGGAGGAGGGAGGGAGGGAGACCAGCAAATATGTTTTCTCTAAACTTGAGATGATTTACTTTTTTCCCCTCAAATAAAGGCACTTTGTAAAAAGAAAAGAGTTTTAGAATTAAACAGACCTCGGTTCTAAGTCTGCCACCCATTTACCCAAATTCCTTTCTCTCTCTAATCCTGTTTCCTCATCTATAAAACGGGGTCACTATAACTTCTTTGAAGTTGTTGTGAGGACCAGATGAGGTGATCTGTGGAAAGCACCTAGTATAACACCAGCTGCTTAGAGGCACACAGTAACTAGTACTTTTATTTTTTATTTTTTTTAACATCTTTATTGGAGTATAATTGCTTTACAATGGTATGTTAGTTTCTGCTTTATAACAAAGTGAATCAGCTATACATATACATATATCCCCATGTCTCTTCCCTCTTGTGTCTCTCTGCCTCCCACCCTCCCTATCCCATCCCTCTAGGTGGTCGCAAAGCAACGAGCTGATCTCCCTGTGCTATGTGGCTGCTTCCCACGAGCTATTTATTTTATGTTTGGTAGTGTATATATGTCCATGCCACTCTCTCACTTCATCCCAGCTTACCCTTCTGCCTCCCCGTATCCTCAAGTCTGTTCTCTAGTAGGCCTGTGTCTTTATTCCTGTCTTGCCCCTAGTTTCTTTATGACCTTTTTTTTTTTTAGAATCCATATATATGTGTCAGCATACGGTATTTGTTTTTCTCTTTCTGACTCTGTATGACAGACTCTATGTAGGTCCATCCACCTCACTACAAATAACTCAGTTTCATTTCCTTTTATGGCTGAGTAGTATTCCATTGTATATATGTGCCACATCTTCTTTATCCATTCATCTGTCGATGGGCACTTAGGTTGCTTCCATGTCCTGGCTATTGTAAACAGTGCTGCAGTGAACATTTTGGTACATGACTCTTTTCGAATTATGGTTTTCTCAGGGTATATGTCCAGTAGTGGGATCGCTGGGTTGTATGGTAGTTCTATTTTTAGTTTTTTAAGGAACCTCCATACTGTTCTCCATAGTGGCTGTATCAATTTACATTCCCACCGACAGTGCAACAGAGTTCCCTTTTCTCCACACCCTCTCCAGCATTTATTGTTTGTAGATTTTTTTTTTTTTTTTTTTTTTTTTTTTTTTTGTGGTACGCGGGCCTCTCACTGTTGTGGCCTCTCCCATTGCGGAGCACAGGCTCCGGACGCACAGGCTCAGTGGCCATGGCTCACGGGCCCAGCCACTCCGCGGCATGTGGGATCTTCCCGGACCGGGGCACGAACCCGTGTCCCCTGCATCGGCAGGCGGATTCTCAACCACTGCGCCACCAGGGAAGCCCTGTTTGTAGATTTTTTGATGATGGCCATTCTGACCGGTGTGAGATGATATCTCAGTGTGGTTTTGATTTGCATTTCTCTAATGATTAATGATGTTGAGCATTCTTTCATGTGTTTGTTGGCAATGTGTATATCTTCTTTGGAGAAATGTCTATTTAGGTCTTCTGCCCATTTTTGGATTGGGTTGTTTGTTTTTTTGATATTGAGCTACTTGAGCTGCTTATAAATTTTGGAGATTAATCCTTTGTTAGTTGCTTCACTTGCAAATATTTTCTCCCATTCTGAGGGTTGTCTTTTTGTCTTGTTTATGGTTTCCTTTGCTGTGCAAAAACTTTTAAGTTGCATTAGGTCCCATTTGTTTATTTTTGTTTTTATGTCCATTTCTCTAGGAGGTGGGTCAAAAAGGATCTTGCTGTGATTTATGTCATAGAGTATTCTGCCTGTGTTTTCCTCTAAGTTTGATAGTGTCTGGCCTTTTGTGTATGGTGTTAGCGAGTGTTCTAATTTCATTCTTTTACATGTTGCTGTCCAGTTTTCCCAGCACCACTTATTGAAGAGGCTGTCTTTTCTCCATTGTATATTCTTGCCTCCTTTAACTTTTAAACGACTTACCCCCGGTCACATGCCGGCCTGTGGAAGACGTAGGGTTTGAACTCAGATGTCCTGGCTCTATGCCTAGTTCTTCTTCCCTGGCATGGGTTCTGTGGGTAAGACAGTGTTAATGAAGAGAGCAGCGCGCAGCTCTAATCACGACTTGGCGACATCACCAGGGAAAGAGCTGGAGCCTCACCCCCCTGCCTGACATCTCGGCCAGCCGTGACCGTGACCGAGTAAGTGGAGAAGCAGGTTGGGGAAGGGCCTGTAACCCTGAGCTCCGTCGCTCTCTGGACTCTCCAAAGTCTTTTGCTGCTAGAAGAACCAAGTGATTGTGCGATCATGTTTTTAGCTACCTGGCTTGACTCAACTATGTGTTTTGACTTTTCCTTTTCTCTCTTTTGTTGACAGTGTCATCAGCAAAGTGGTCCCAGCCCCCGAGGCTAAGCCGGCACCTTCTCTGAACAGACCCAAGACGCCGCCGCCCACACCGGCCCCTGCCCCTGTCCCCGTGCACGTGACCCCCGCCCCCGTGCCTTTGCCCCTTCTGGCCCCTGCCAGCACGCCCCTCACCGGGGTGCCCGCTCCGGCCGCCGCCACCTCAGGAGCTGCCAGTTCCAAAGCCCCCGTCCGGAGTGTGGTCACGGAGACGGTCAGCACTTACGTGGTGCGCTACTTTCTATTTTTGGAGTATTTAAGAAACAGCCACTTAAGAGCTCACTCTTTCCTCATGAAAATGTTTTCAATTAAAAATGCAGTGTCAGATGAAGCATTATTGAATTTCAGAGGCAATTCTTGATGACTGGAAAGGCATTTTCAGTGCACTTTCAAGCTTTCAGCTGAAAAGTATCGTTAGGATGTTTGCATATTTAGTCTCCATAAATAATGTCAGAGCATTGTTTTTTCTTTATTCGCATTGTTTTGGAAGACGACTGTATACCTATATACAGCACAATCAGTGTATAAATATAGAGGTGAATAGTGATAGTTAAACCCCTCATTGACTTTCTTGATCAAGCAGTGATTCACTTAAGAGTATAATTTGTGTGATATACACACGTCTGGTGGGCCATCTGCTGTTTCTGAGCAGCAGCTCTAATTATAGTAACTCATTGGCTAAGGTCCAGGACATACCAGGGCCTGCAGACTGAAGGGAAATGAACTTTTAGACACACAGCTGCCTGAGCCCAAGCCTGTCTTCAGGTGGAAAAACTCACCTTGATGAATGAGTTCGCACGGTTGTCATGGAACCGTTTTTACGTGTTCTCCCCATTCTTACTAGTATCAGATCTTACTCAGGCCCTGAATTCAATCAAGTAATAAAGCACTTACATAAATATGTTCCTTGAGCTCTGTAGAGTGACACATAAACAGGCGACAAAAAGATATCAGGCACATGGAGGTCCTAGCTGAGCTGGCACAGCCGAGATCACCAGTATGTAGACTGAGATCTGTCAGCCTAGTGGTGGTTCGGGACTTTCTGAATAGATGGGACTGGAGGGTGGGGGGTCAGACTCCTGCTGTTGTTATAAATCGTGCAAGTATTACATCTCTATAAAGGCATTTGGGAAGGAAATTTCAATGAATCATTAAGTATTTGAGGCACTATAATGATACGAAGGATAAGAAGAAAATCTCAAAAACCTTCAGAGAGGATATAAAGGCATGAAATATTAACAGGAAGAAAAAAATTGGCCATTCAAGACAAAAATAGAAGACATGATACAAAAATCTGTGATCATCAAATCAGTCCATTGAAGGACCAGTTGCTACGGGTGTTTAAATTGAGGCCGCATCACCCCAAGATTGGTTAATCGGGGAGGATTTTACACTTAATCTCCTCGGCCTCCATTTCTTCAGGTGTAATTAGGGGGTTGATAGACTAGGTGGTCACTGATTTCTGATTCTCCAGTGGATTTTTGAGTTAACTCCCTGGAGATGGATCAGATTTGCATAGACAGCATGGATGAAAAGCCTTCTGTCTCCTCGGAGACACTTTGTAAACAGAAGACAAAATGTGTGAATTGAAGGAAAGACACAGGCTATACAGCAAAAAGGCTGATTTTGTCACTGCCCAATCTGTGACATTGGAACTGTCACTGACATTCCCTTAGCTCCAGTCTCCCCATTTCTAACCTAGCCAAGCGTTGTTTTAGGATGATGAAACCAAGTAAGACATTTGAAAGAACTTAGTAAACCGTGAAGGGCTGGGCGTTAGTTATTATGGGTGCTGTGGCAGATTTCTCATGTCACAGGGTCACGGCCTCCTAATTTCAAGAAAGGTCAGCCAGCAGCAGGACTGGCCATGCATGTCAGCTTCAGGGCCCAGGGCGCTGGGCCAGCCTTCGCCCCAGACAGCTGGCACGTGCTAACTGGTGGTCTCTCCCCTTGAATCTAGAGAGGACCGAGTCAGGGATGTAGCTGCCCACAGATTTGTTTAGCAAGCCTTCACATCAGCATCCTCTGCCTCTGTAGAGACTGTTTTGAGAATGGTCAGCCTTAAAGTAGCGCATCAGTGGAATGAAATATCTCTGCCCCCCGTACACCCATCACACACAGAGAGAGCCATCTCTCCTGCACATCTCGTCAGTGTTGTGTTTTAACGTACCAGAAGAGGCTATAGCTTGCAAAATAAACTGAATGAAATTATATGCTGTGTGATTGGAAAAACTTTAGAAAATTATCATTCGTGGTTTTGAATGCCCATCATAGAATTGTTTCTTCCACATCGGTCTCGTTCATGTGGAACTTGAGGAAGTTGTTCAGTTAGGGATGATTCTTATTTGGAACTGCTAAGTTAAGTAAAGCAAAGTTCAGAGCACAGTGTTATTTGTTGCAAAATAACATGAAAATGTGTGGCTCTTTGGCCTCCCGCGCGTCCCTTATTTCATTTGCCCTTTAGTTGATTGTACTTTACTGAAAATGTCATAAAGGGAATGGAAAGTTACTTAGTAACAACTCTTTTATATCCTTGATCTTATCAGCTAGTTCAGGAGAAGGGTTTGGCTAATAAGTAATAAGGTGATACATGCACATTGGCCGTATTTATTAATTCCAGGCCTGTGAATGCGATGGAGGAAACAACATTGAGTTGAGTTCAATAGCTTTCAGAAATATTCGTCATTACTTCCATGAAAACCCCAGTCATTCAGGATGTGTGTGTTTACAGTATTTCTTTAGATAAAAATGGCTGTAGGTCATATGGCTCACAGAAATGATTATTATAAAAGGGTTTGTTTTTATGAGTTACAAAGGAGAGTTTAAAATATTCACTAGAAATGTCTTGGGAGTTCCCTGGTGGCCTAGTGGTTAGGATTCTGGGCCTTCACTGCCGGGCCCTGGGTTCAATCCCTGGTGGTGAACTGAGATCCTGCAAGCCGAGGGCCAAAAAAAAAGAAAAAAGAAATGTCTTATCATTGAACACTTAGTAGCCATTTGCTTTTTCAGGTGATCCCAGGATAGTGATGACCATGATCACAGCTTTACTAAATTGCTAACTACTGGGTTTTTTGTTTTCGTTTTTAGTTTAATCTGTCGGTGTATTAGCTTCGCAGTGTGAAGTAATGATCCTTATTGTGCCCTTTTTTGGGTACTTCTTCCTCAAAGCATCTCTGTTTTGCTCCCTCCCCTGCAACCCCAGATCCGAGACGAATGGGGGAACCAGATCTGGATCTGTCCCGGCTGCAACAAGCCCGATGACGGGAGCCCCATGATTGGCTGTGATGATTGTGACGACTGGTACCACTGGTGAGTCCCCATTGTGGCCCTGGGGGGAGGGGCTCTGCACGCGGGGTGTGGGGATGCCCCTGGCCCGTCCTGGCTTTTCTCCCCGGGCAGTTCCTCTCCGGAGAGCAGTGTGCGGAGCAGAGTCACTGCCAGGAGAAAGGCGTCCGTGTGAATTACAAAAATCGCGAGTCTTGGGACTATCATTATGCAGCCTAAATTCCAAATGTGTTGCTTAGCTTATGACACTCCTGCTTTAACAAAGGAAAAGGAGCTAGAGGGCGTTCCCTTTCCTCTCTTGCCAGTCGTTTTCTGTGGCAACCGCAGTGCTTGACGGCATCGCTAAGGGAACCCCCGTAAACGTGTCGCACGGTGCAGAAGTGAAGGGACAGCTTGTGTGGTTTCTGCACCTCTTCAGCGCCCCCCGCGAAACCGAAGAAACGCCATCAAAATGCATGCAAACAGCCTTCCCGTTTTATCTTGAAAATATCAGATATAAAAAGATAGGAGTCCCCTTAGTCACGTGCTATATGATATCTCTGAGATAAAAACAAAGCCGTGGCTCAGAAGCATTAGACTATTTCTGGCTGAAAGGATGAATGAGCTAATTAATTTCTCCAGTGGGGCCTGGAGAGGGGCTTTGTGTAAGGTGATCACCCACACGCCCAGCAGTAGCGCAGCATCCGTCAGAGCTATGTGACTTGGATTTCTGGTAAATACACCACAGGCTTAGGACATTATTTAATGACTTGAAATTCTTTAAAAACACAGGAAAGGAACGTGTGGATAAATAAAGCTTGTTTGTCTGAAGCCTTTTCTTCCTTGGTAACCGTGCAGGCCTTGCGTCGGGATAATGGCTGCGCCCCCGGAAGAGATGCAGTGGTTCTGTCCCAAGTGTGCCAACAAAAAGAAGGATAAAAAGCACAAAAAGAGGAAGCACCGGGCGCACTGACGCCCCGGGGGCCCCTGTCCTGACGCCTTGGGGGAGGTGCCGTGACCCTGCCTCCATGTCACCTCCCACCATGTTCCTGCAGTTTATGAACCTCGCAAGACTGAGGACAGAAACACACCACCCGCAGGGATTTTCCTTCTGGAACACCCCGGCCCGGGGCCACGTGGTCGTGACCGAAGGAAAACACGTGGAGGCGGGGCACCGGGGCCACCTCGCCTCCATTTTCTATTACCAGTGACAAGTATTACTAATAAAAAGACCATAATCTTCCCTTTCGATTTTCTTGATTCTCTCCAGGGCCTTTTCCTTAAGGTGTTAGATGAGGAGATGGCGTGTGGCCTGCCTTGACTGTGACTGAGGGTGACGTTGGTAGTCTGTCTGCGCCTCCAGCCTCCTTCCCTCTCTAGTGAGATAATCATAATCACATAAACGAAAACTCCAGGTGGAGTGTCGGTAAATATTTTTGTGATGAAAAATATATGAAGCTTCCCCTCCCTCCCTGTTTTTAGTACTAACATGTAAAATGTTCAGGCTTTTTGTGAAATACCTTATATTTTTTAAGAAAAAGGTTTCTATCATGTCCTGTTGGCTTTTGTGCAAATTATTTTTGTTGACTCTCACCTATTTTCTGTCTCTGTTGCCTCCCGACTTTGCCCATTTCTCTAAACTGCTGGTGTTCTTCTCACAGCTTATCCATTTCATCAACTTGTATAAAAACTCTTCAGACCAGAAGATCTCCCCTAATGTAAATAATAAATATTTATGAAGTAGTTATTTTTAAAATTTTTTTATCGTGTTTAATTCTGGCTTTCTCTGAAATCTGCTGTGATTTCAGCCATGTCTGTAATTATTGCTGTACATAAGCAAAGAAGGCTAGAAAAAAAGAGCCATGCATAGTTCAAAGTTACCTACCTTGAGCTTGAACCCATGCAGTACCCAAAACACTGGGGGAAAGGACCCGAGCAGTTGGAAGGAAAACAAGGCAATTTAAATCTATGGTTTATGATTTGAAATTGTTTTGTTATCTCGTTTCTGTAAATTTCTTTGACTTCCTTTTGTTTCAAAGGACATGTAGATTCCCCGAAAGTTAAAAAAAAAAAGAAATATATATATATATATATATATATATATATATATATATATATATATATATATATACTGTAGCATTTTGTGTTTATATTGTTTTATTTCTGCAAATCTGTTCATTGATATTGTGGTTTAAGGCTGAAATGAAGTATATTACGAAATTTTTTTTTAAAGAAAACTCATCAAATCTCCGGGTATCACAAAACTTTATTATATTACTATACTGCCCACTATTTATTATATGTTATAGATGTCTGAGAGATAAACCAAATATTTTATTTTTAATGTAAAACATCAAATTTAATTTTATTAGCATATTTTAGCAACTTTGAAATAAATATGGACTTTTACTTGATTTTGAAGTAATCCCAACTTGGGCCAGTGTAATGGATATCTTGAATACTAGAATATGGGCTTTGAACCTAATACAAATATATTAATAGAAATTGTGATTTTTTTTTTAATGGCAAGTAAATTGATTAGTGTATGAATCATATTTTAAAACATATTATGTGGTTAGAGAAATGAGGCTTTCTGCCATGAATGTTAAATTGCAAATCAGTGGAAATGGAGTTCACCCTTTCAAGACTGCAGTATTTCATTGCCCTCCTTGTTCTAGAAGTCAAAGTTTTTCTATCCCTACAAAGAAACAAAGCATCTATGTTGAGACACGTGTTTTTTGTTCTATTAATTTGAGATCACCCTAAATACTTTATACAATATTTTCACATGCACAAATCTACCCATTAGTGCTTTTTGGAGAGGGATGGGGGTGGGGAAGTGCAAAATAAAGATTATTGGCTGTTTCATAGTTTGCTTTTCCATTTTCTTTATTTAGGATTTAGTTCCTCGAGGCATGGTCAGTGTATCTGACGTTGCCATGTCTAAGTGACCTGGTCATGCCACTGAAATAAGAATGGAGGTGCCGATATATAACCTTCCCCCAATCCTACTGTCTGAGAGACTTCAGCCCAAATGACATTGAAGGAATTTCAATCAGTTTGTTGTCCCTTGCTATTTCATGGTTGCTTTCCTAAATCCAGTTCATGATTTTATAAATGGCCTTTGCAATAATAAAACCAAAGAATCATTTTCAGGGGGCTGGAGAGCTCAAGGGATTAGTAATGGAATACAGAGCCTTTCACCTCTAGGTCAGTGAGTTGAATCCAGTTCAGGTCACCAGAGACCCAAAGTTGTTACCATCTTCTGACTGTTCAGTGGCCTGTATGAAACGGGCTGGTGGTCTCGGTCTCTACTGCATGCCTGTCCGTACACCAACCAAAGGAAGTCCGAGAAACTGCAAAAGGAAATGTGGATTAGAAAATGAAACCCTGTTGTTCCAAAGCAAAGTTAGAAAGTTGGGCGGAATCATCCTCCATAAAGTCACACTGAAGAAAAAGAGAGTAATCTCAAATGCCACAGACATCACAAAGAGACTGGAGATGAATTCACTTGGCCTAAAGAAGTTGAACTAAACAGGGAAAGGAAAAACCTGTGTTGGACCAGAGGGGAGAGGGTTACGTTGGGAAAGATGACAGTTTAATTGGGAGAAAACCTTGAGGGGACCCACGCAAGAAGAAGAAAGTGGGTTTTGGCTTTTGAGGGAGAAGGAAATCATAGAGCAGCAGACATTGGAGGAACTACCGGAGCTGAGAAAATTCGATGCAGAGGCACCAGGAGAGTATTTCCCTAGGGAGCACCATATTCTCCCAGGGGTCGGGAGGCTGGTGGACCATTGTCACTTATGCCAGCACTACCATCTGACCTCAGCACTGATGATGCTTCATGAAGAGAAGTAGTCTGGAAAAAAATGAGCCAGGCTAGTGATTTAATTGGAGGGGTTGGTATTTAAGAGAGAGAGAGAGAGAGAGAGAGAGACCCCTCCCTCCCAGGAACCCCATTCCTCGTGTGAGCTGATCTGCCCGCGGAGCCCTGACGAGCTGGCCAAGCGCGATTTCTGTGACTGGCCCACTGTTTGTCTTCTAAAGGTGTCTGCACTGAAGCACAGTGAGGGGCTCTATCCTCCAGCTGATTTGTGGCTCCAAATGTCCTGCAGAAAATCAGAGGGCATCAGAGCATTCTGGCTCTGTCGGGCTTTTTGCAAAGATAAAATATAGTGCCTTGCCCTACTGTGTCACCTAAACCTCCTTTGTTCTCCTTTGAATAGGACGATTCAACAAAGACCTGGTAACCAAACTAAAGTATAAAATGAACACAGATATGGAAACCTGGCCAGTGAGAATGCTAATGAATTAAGTTCACTAAAGGCACACGGGCTAAGTTTTCAATACAAATAGTTTTATGGCCAATCTCTTCAGATCGTAGCCGTTTTCTTTAGAAGTTCAAGTCTAGAAGTAGATAGTCGCCCCCCAACTGAAGAATGAAACAGATAATGTTCTGAATAACGTTCTCTCCACAATAGTATCAGTCATTCTCTTAGGAAACCGTTTCTTTGAGAATCTTGCATTCGTTGTGGCCTAAAACGTCTAAAGTAACTATTAATCCCCGCGTGCCGGCCAGTGGTGACACTGGAGATGAGATATTTAGGTGGACAGCTGAACGTTTTCTTCTTCCTATCAGGGAAACATAACATTTAGTTTATGTGCGAAGTATTAAAAGAACTGCTGGTTACCTTTTTCATCCCGGACAACTCAGCTTTTAGTTTAGTTTATAGAAGGACAGTCTTAAAACACTTTGATTCGTTCACTCGACGTTGGCTGGACACACTTCATGAAAATGGCAAAAGTGCATTAGCTCCACGTTGAGTTTTCCTGCAGTCTGGCCTCCACCGTTTTGTACTTGTTCCCACCATATTCTGGTATTAATGTGTGTTTCATCGAAATCTAAGCCCCTTCCTTACTAGTTTCTTCTCCATTTTTCTCCACACCATCTTTCTATCTACAGTGGTTTTTACTGTGCAGTGGTTTTTAATGTGGATATAGCTTTATATAGTTGAAGGGCTCATATTTACAACAAAATATTGAAAAGCTTAGCGAACGGTTACATTAGCTATCCTGGGAAGTAGCAGAGTTGACAGTATATGAATAAATGCATTTATACGTAAACGGATGGATGCCACAAGATGTAAATGTGCTGGGCTTTCAGAACAGAAGTATATTGGGACTTCCCTGGTGGTCCACTGGTTAAGACTCCATGCTTCCACTGCAGGGGCCACAGGTTCGATCTCTGGTCAGGGAACTAAGATCCCCACATCCTGCATGCCACGCGGCATGGCCAAAAAATAAAAATAAAAAAGAACAGAAGCATATTTTAGGTACTCTGTCCTAAGCAATCATCTCCTACTGTATCCTTGGAACCTAGTCAGGATTTTGTTAACCTTCTGAAGTTTTGTGGGAGTTTTTTTTTTCTTTGTGGTTTTTTTTTTGGCTTGGTCTTGTATTTGATTAGTGAAACGCTTAGGATGGGACCATCTTAAGCAAAAAAACACAAAACTGAACATTGTCATTGTTACTGTTCTTCGTGAGTTAACTATTGCCCAGTTCAATGGTTTGAAGCAAATGTCTGTGCTGCTTCTAGGACCTCATTTAAACCTCTAATAAAAGTAGTCATCAGAGGGAGTTCAAATCATCCAAAAATATCATCAGGTTATATTCTTGATTATTTCTTTTCTTATGCCATTTGGAACGTTGACTGAGCTCTTTTGGCTAGCTTTTAAAAAGTGTGGGCTTCCCTGGTGGCGCAGTGGTTGAGAGTCCGCCTGCCGATGCAGGGGACGCGGGTTCGTGCCCCGGTCCGGGAAGATCCCACATGCCGCGGAGCGGCTGGGCCCGTGAGCCATGGCCGCTGAGCCTGCGCGTCCGGAGCCTGTGCTCTGCAACGGGAGAGCCGCAACAGTGAGAGGCCCGCGTACCACCAAAAAAAAAAAAAAAAAAGTGTGAATTCTCTAGAAGACGGTTTCTAAATGACCAATTCCTCTTCTCTCCTTCATTCTATTACTTTTTGACGTGGCTAATTTACAACATTCACAAAAACAAAGAAGAGGCCCAGAATGTTCTGCACTTAACCACATCCACACTCTTCCCCCAAAAACCATTAGGCGTCTCCCCAGGCCACGGGGATGCAGAGATGACCCGAGACACGTGCCCGGTGTCACAGAGAGATGACAGAGAATGACATGAGAGACGTCCACATCTCAAAATGGACCCAAGCCAGAGTGCACGGAAAGATGGTCAGTGACTCCTGTCTGACCAGTTTTCAATTTTAGGTCCTTGAGACCAGGGGACAGCTTACCACAAAACGCTGTAAACCAATACAGACATCAGAATATATGTAGTTTGAGTCCTTGTATATAAAGTCAAAAAAGGGCAAAACTACACCACGTGTTTCAGGCTGCATACAAAGGTGGGAGAGCAAGGAGGGACCCTCATAAAAGTAAGGATGGCGGCTTCCTCTGTGGGGACAGAGGGGAGCGTGGATGTGAAAGAGGCAGCATAAGCAAGCTCGGGCTGCTTCCAGGTACAGGCAAAGTCTGATCTCCTGACCTGGGAGGTGGTTATACAGACACCACTTGATAGCCATTTGTTTAAACTGTATACATAAGTTTTAGCTATTTTTGTGCTTGTTCTTTTCTACAATTAAAAAAAAATCTTAATTAAAAAAAAAAAAAAAGCAGGAAGTTGACAAAATTATAACATTCCCAGGAAGAAAGATTGGATCTGAAACCGAATAAAATCAAAAAATTGAGCCTTTCTAGAAAGATCAGTCTACTGAAATAAATGTATTCCTGAGGCAATAGGTGTAAATCAAATTTTTGTTAATCCTGTCATGTTAAATGCCAGAGGAGAGTTTTGCTTAAAGGAAAAATATGGTGAATTCTCACTAAGGAAGTAAGGTAAGAGGGGGAAAAGCATTTATAAGCACCTGTATGTTTTTTTAAAAAGTATGAGGAAAAACTTTTATTTGACTCTGAAGTCTCAGTGAGGCCATCAGAGCTTCCCAGGAAGGCTGCTGCGGAATGCAACCTTCTAGAAGCTCAGCTGACACCCTCTCAAATGTCATTTTCCACAAAGACCCCACATGGAAGTAGGCCTGTGGGTGAGGTTGCTTTGTCGTTTGGTTTCATTTTGGGGAGAGTGTAGCACAGGGCTGTAAAAATTTTGAATCTGAAAACCTTTAGGCAGACCACACGGTGGCCTTCCTTGTGACACGGGTGGGTTACCTGCCTGACTCCTAGGGTTGCACGTCAAGCCAAATATTGTTTGAAGTGTGATAAAAATATTTTTGGCTTACCATATTTTCACCAATTAAAAAAAAAATTGAATTGGCCAGACCTAGGCCCCCATTAAAGTGCATACAGGGTGTTTGATGAGCTTCATGCATTAAATTGATATTTTCTGCTTTATAGGTCTTCTTTTCACATTGCATTTAGATCTTTAACTAAATTTGAAGGAATCTAGACAGCAAGATAGTAGCCAAGAGCACACTTTCTTTTAGTCAGAACCTGGATCTGACTCCTGACTCTGTTGCTCAACTGCTGAATGAACTTCAATACAGAATTTAATTTCTCTAAATCTCAGCTTCCTTCTCTGTAAAAGGAGAATAGGACTGTCTTCTTTGGGTAATTGTAAAAATTGAATAAGATCATATGTAAAACATTTAACACATGGTAGGAGCTCAACAAATGGGAGCCATAGTATCTATTGTGGTTTTTTTTTTTAACTTTAATTTGTTAATAGGTACTATCTTGCTCTTCCAATAATTTTTCAGTGCTCTATAAATTCTGAATTTTCTATGAGACTCAGATTCTGGATTTCGACACCCCATCAAAACAGCGACCTTGGCCAGCAATCCCACTCCTGGGTATATATCCTAAAAAGTTGAAGGCTCTAATTCAAAAAGATACATGCACCCCAGTGTTCATAGCAGCACTATTTACAACAGCCAAGACATGGAAGCAACATAAATGTCCTCTGACAGATGACTAGATGAAGAAGATGTATATATACAGTGGAATACTACTCAGCCATAAAAAAGGAATGAAATAATGCCATTTGCAGCAACATAGATGGATCTAGAGATTATCATACTATATGAAGTAAGTCAGAGAAAGATAAATATATAATATCACTTATATGTGGAATCTAAAAAATAGTACAAACGAACCTGTTTACAAAACAGAAACAGACAAACATAGAAAACAAATTTATGGTTACCAAAGGAGAGGGGAGGGGAGGACTAAAAGAGGAATTTGGGAGTAACATATACACACTACTATATATAAAATAAACAAGGACCTACTATATAGCACAGGGAACTCTACTCAATATCTTGTAATAAACTACAATGGAAAGAATTGAAAAAAAAGAATCTAGATAAATACATGTATATGGGGCTTCTCTGGTGGTGCAGTGGTTGAGAGTCCGCCTGCCGATGCGGGGAATGCGGGTTCGTGCCCCGGTCCAGGAAGATCCCACATGCCATGGAGTGGCTAGGCCCGTGAGTCAAGGCCGCTGAGCCTGTGCGTCCAGACCCTGTGCTCCGCAACGGGAGAGGCCACAACAGTGAGAGGCCCATGTACCGCAAAAAAAAAAAAAAAAAAAAAAAAGTATATGTATAACTGAATCACTTTGCTGTACACCTGAAACTAACACGCTATTGTAAATCAACTATGCTTCAATTAAAAAAAATGTTTTTCATTTTAAAATGAGCAATGCTCTTTTGATGCTACAGTCGAGGCTGGAAAGATGGACAAGACATTAGCCAGGCGATTTTATTATCAGGCTATTTGATTACTGGACACAGAAGGTCACCGGGAGAAAGACTTCCTCCCAGTGCCTATTTTCTTCAGCTCAATTTTACATCCATCTGTATGGTACCCAATGGTGGAGAGTGGAGGGAGAGGTATGCCGCTGTCAGCAGGCCTGGATGACCAAGGTTAATAGGCAGCAAGTCAAAGTGCAATGGATTTGGCATTGGCACTTTCTGATTCTTAGGCTGAACAATCTCAGACAACTAGATGAAACAGTAAATCATGGAGGGCAAGCCCTTGCTGGGCTTCACCCACATTCAGCAGGCACATGGTTGCCTGTCCATTCCTGAACAACCTCAGGCCTCAGTGCAGGAAAGGGATCAGATCTTGAAGGAAACCTAATTTACACTTAAGGAGGAATTTCTCAAAGCCTTCTGAATGTAGTCCAGCTGGAGGGATGCACTGGAGTCTAGAGCACCCCCTAGTGGAGGAGCTGCCACTGCACCACCACCCCTTCCCTATGTGCTTAGGAATCCTTTCCACACGCAAGCATGTGTGTTCTGGAGTCACTGCATTCATCTCTGGGCTCAGGCCATGAGGATGGAAATGTCCCGTCACTTCTGCTCCGGCCAATACCGGGGCCACGGCCACATGGACTATGAGCACTCGAGATGCAGCTACTGCAGCTAAGAAGCTGCATTTTAAATGTTGTTTAATTTTAACTAATTGAAAAACATTTTTAAATAGTAATTTAAACTAATTGAAAAATTTTAAAATGATAATTTTAACTAATTGAAATGTAAATATCCACAGGTGGCTAGTAGCTAGCACATCATTGCAGTTCTAGGACAGACACAACTGTAGGTGTTCTTTGCTCCTTAGCTGTAGCTCTGACCAGGAAGCACTGACATCACAGCCTCACTTCTAACTGTCTGCCCAACTCTCCCAAGGGCCTCAGCCCCTTCATTTTGAAACAAAGAGATCCCACGAGATCTACATGCTTCTTGTAGCTCTCACATTCTGTGCTCGAGACTTCAAACGTGATAAATAAATTAGTTCCGTTTCAGAGGTAGCAACACGTCAAATCTATCCGATGCCTGTTAGGACGTCAGGTCCATAGGTGAAGGGATATGTGTGTGTTGTGTGAAAGGAATCCAATCAGAAATGACTCACCCTCGACATTTTTAAAGTGTGGATTTCATTGAAAATAACGTTAAAAAATAGGCTTAAAGTTTAAAAACAAATAAAATCAGGATACGAAAAGTAGGCACATCCTTTTCCAGTTGTTTACTGCTTGTAAGAGCACATTTTTAAGAAGAACAGCAGAAAGGCATCTCTCCACCAGGTACAATGTCTGTAGCAGTGGTGGGGTGGTGGAGAGCTGCTGACGGGGTTGATACATTCCCTAACATTTCCTGCATGGGAGGGTATCTTTAACAACATAGAGGCATTTATATTGCCTTATTGTCAATAGATGGAAGAAGGCAAGAAAACACAAAGAGTTTAATGTTTTCAACTTACTAACAGTTTTTCATTAAGTCCACATTTTGTATATCCAGGAGCCTGCCCCTATCAGTTATCAGTGGTTTGTGTGAGATTGTAGTGAAATTTTTCTACTGCACTGATTCAACCATTAATAGGAACACACGATGTACTTGTTCATATACATACACTGAATCTATGGACTTGTGAACCATTTCCATGCCTTTTCTAGCATCTTGGATATAATATAAACCCTTTCAACATCTGCTTCATTTCTTGGATGGCTAGTTATTTGTTCATATGTTTTTATGGACAAATCATTGTCACTGAACTTTGTTTCAAATCACTAAAAACAACAGAGAAGCTCTGCTTATTGATTACAAAATACCAAGCCCTTACTGGAGGGCTTCAAATTACCAGACCGCCCAAACTAAGCTAGCCCACGTTTCAGTTTGTAGTCACGGACAATACAGCAATTTAATGCAGCAGAAATCCTGACCGAATTCAAAAGATGGTATTTCTGCCATAAGAAGTGTATTCACCTCCTTTCCCAAGCAACTGGTTGACACTGACATCTGACAGTGGCCCACTTTGTCTCTGAGAAGTTTGTGGACACAGATTCAGCTGAAGGATGTTTATATAAAAATACATGGCGTAATGAAGACCTACAGCTCACAGCATTCCCTAAGTATATGTTCATGTATGATTTTTGCAATTATGCAGTTTACAGACACAAAGGTCACATCACATGGCTATTATTTTTAATACATATCATGCACTTAGAAACAAGAATCTGGCTTCATTTAAGCTGTTAATCATGTTTCGTTGGTGCTCAGAGATCAGAAGGAAAACAGAAGGTTTGGAGAAATAGTAAGGAAGGGCCCAGGTGAGCTGTCTCTGCCCCAGTCACTGCTCAGGTGTGATGACAGCCCATGTCGCTAAGACAAACAAACCTCAACCCTGCCGTTCGATGGTCTTGGCTGGCATTGTCTGAATTTTTTTTTTTTTTTTTCCCCACAAGAAAAGCTGGTCTTTCATATTAAGTGGAGTCATGTCAGAAATTGGACAAACAGTATATTCAGAGCTCAAGTGGAGACAGTGCCCTTTATGTAAAGAAGCGGCGCAAGGTTTAAAAAGTGTGCTAGGGTTTCAGTAACTTGATTGTTTAGACTCAGGTGAGAGCACCAACACTTCGAGCCAAAAAAAAAAAAAAACAAAAAAAACAAAAAAAAGGAAAGAAAGAAAGATTAATCACGTTGTACCTAAGCCAATCCACTAATCACGAATACAAAATATGGTGCTAAGATATGAAGGCGCTCCAGACATGCCACCAAAAGCTGGATGTGAAAGTAAACATTCCTAATTCCCTACCCCCCCTCACAGCTAATCTGATGGAGCCACCCAATGGCTTTCCACCAGGGTAAAGGGAGCCGGCTGCCTCTGAGTCTAGGCAGGCTTTGAAATGGCCTTCTATTAGAAACCCGGTAGAAGCATCTCCTGGGATTGCTGCGGTGCTCGGTTGCCGCCCGTCAGGTCGCCGCAGCCACCCCGCAGCAAAGCCCATGGAAATGGAAAGCACCACGTGACTGCCCAGGTCCACCCCGTCTCTGTTTTCAAGGTCTTTCCTGAAAGTTGGCCACACAGATAACCTGGTTTCCATGCTATTTATTGCCCAGGAAGGAGGAAGGGTTGAGCCCAACCCCTTGGAGATGTGAACTTGCGGTTCCAGGGAGTCTAGGGGATCAAATCTGATGCTTTCAGGACTGAGCTGCCCCAGAGAGTGAATCCAACCGCAGCTTTCTCTTAGAACCAAAAGGGGAACCGAATTACAATAGCTCTTTCTTATTTGTGACACATGGTGGGGTGGAGGGGGGGGAGAAAAGAAAAGAAAAGAAAGCTTTCGCTAGTACTTTGGGACATATGTAACCTGTGGCTTTTGCAAATAGTCGTTTTTCTACATTGAGAATGAATTCCTCTTAAAATTCTCTTTATTAACTGAAACATCATTTCACCCTAGATCCCCACTTACTGGTGGCAAATCTGGGTCACTTTAGAGACCCAGGATCACTTCTCCCATCAAAATTACTTAGTCAGCAAGTTAGCGCAGATTCTATGCTTGGGTCAAACCCCTTGTCCTCCTCCTTAGCGTTTTAGCAAAGATCAAATCCAGATGATGTTTTTAGTAAAAAAATGATTGCCTTCTTGTAAAAGATTGCACTAAAGACAACAGCGGAATGATCTTTTTTTTTTTTTCCAGCAGCACACAAATTTGGTCTTTGGAACTGGATTTATGAAACAGCTGCCTTTGATGTACTTTGAGGCTTTCGTTTTGGGTGAGTTCTGGACATAGCCTGACTTGGGGACCCATCTAGGTAAAGGATGATGTATCTCACCAGGCAAGACATCGGAAAAGACAGTGAAAAACTAACCTCCTCAGCTTTGAAAGATAAATGTTTATGCAGCCGTCAGTTTTGGATAAGACTCCGCAACTTACAACATGTTGATGGGTTAGTCATCTCTGGCCACCATATTCCTCACAAGTATTGAAAAGCACATTTTTACCTGTTTGTAGCGGCTCAGAAGATGTTTGTGTTGATTTCCCAAGGGTCTGCCACTCTTGTTTTCAGGTGTTTTTTGTTTTGTTTTGTTTTGTTTTCGCGGTACGCGGGCCTCTCACTGTTGTGGCCTCTCCCGTTGCGGAGCACAGGCTCCGGACGCGCAGGCGCAGCGGCCATGGCTCCCGGGCCCAGCCGCTCCGCGGCACGTGGGATCCTCCCGGACCGGGGCACGAACCCCGTGTCCCCTGCATCGGCAGGCGGACTCCCAACCGCTGCGCCACCAGGGAAGCCCTGCCACTCTTTTGAAGACAAGATTTCACTCTGTAAAATCCAGTTCCTCAGACCTGCTCGGCTTTTGTGTGGTTGGAACAGCACACCCTGAAAAGGTATCAAGGGTCAACTTGGTTCAGATGTTCGGCTGACGGTTTAAAGTTATTTAGAGAAAATCGGGCCCTGATGTGCTATGACATAGATGTACTCAGACACAGAAAATACCTCCTCCTCATTCAAAGGAGCTAAAAATGTAGGCCCCATTTCTGGCACGTTAAATAAAGTTCCCTGTTGCAGGATTATTTATCATGGTTAGCGGTTGCCATCAGTCATGAAAAGTTAACGAAGACCTATTGGGTTTATCTATAGGCAGCTAAACAAACATATCTTGCTCTTCTGTTATCTTCTTGTTAACAAAGCCCTATCAGGGTGTTCTCAACATCAGCATTTACTGCACAGGGGCCCTTTATCTGGGATGATATATAGGGAGACCATCAATTAGTGTGAGAGTTTGTAGATACCTGCCATATATTCATGAGGGCGCGCGGCTTCCCCGTCTCTTGCTGTCACAGACACGGTGCAGCGCGGTTTTCTAGGTGGTGTCACTGCTCACCTTCTGGGCTTTGGCTGATTTCTGTCGCGGCCATGAAACTGTCAGAGTGCCTTTGGTCCAGGCAGAGCTGTGACTGCAGCAGAGCCCGCGACCACGGCTGCTGTTCTCAACACGCTCTCAACACACAAGCCCAGAGGACCAAGGTCCCCTGCAGCGATAGTGAGAAAACACACAGAGAAACGGGAGCCTTGGTGTAAGTGTTGCTTTCGCCTAAGCATTTAAAAAAAATTGTTATTACCCCGTCGCTTTATACAATTGGAAGTACTGAAGCAGACACTTTAGTTCTGGGCGTGTAGCTGAGGGAAAAGGGGAGACTGGTCACCTGAATGGCATCTAGAATCTCTAACTTCACCCATTCTGACCCTGCTGTTCCTCTGCATAAAGACCATCGCTGGTTCCCCAGTGCCCACAGGACAAAGCCACGTAGCTTGACTCCATGACACTTCGCTGCCCTGCGTCCCTACCTCTCCCACTCCGCCCCTGCTCGGCGAACTGCCTTTCTCATCCTTTATCGATCTCTCCGGACCCTTTCCCCACCCCGGTGCCATGGAACTTGCGTGTTCACTTCTGCAATACCTCTTGCCCCCTGCACCACTCTGAGAGCTCATAAGCATCTGGAGAGTCAGATCAAGCTTCCCAATCTGGTAAACATTCGAAGACACTCCCAAGCATTCTGTCCTCTGGGCTCACACAGCAGGCATTTCACAGAGTGTTTATTGCATCTGAATGATTTATTTGTTTGTCCTTCTCCCCATTCTACCCGTGCACAGAGACAGCTTCCTCCTTTGTGGTCTCAGAGCTTAGCGGGGTGCCCATTATGGGGACACAGTGTTAAAGGAAGGAAGGAGGGATGCATGAAGAAATAGAAATGCTGGTAACCTCACCGATCATCCGCAGCGCGCACTGAGGTCTTCTGGAAGGAAAGAAGTCCCAGGAGCAGGGATGAGGGCTGGTCACGGCCAGACAGGATGCATCATCACCTGTAAAACAGGGATAAACCTATCTTACAGGGTGTTCTGAGTTTAATGAGCATTATCCTGTAACTGATATATTTTAGGATGGATGCAGTCACTGTTATAATATAACCAGGTTCTTATTGTTATGGCCTTTGGTGTAAGCGCCCCAGCTTCCTGTAACCTGGACGACCCTTTCCTTAGAACAGAGTTTCATCAGTTTGGTTTCCCCAAGATAACTCAGCTGCCTGATGAGTTGTGTGACACGTGGTGCCCTACGACACAGGGATGGCAGATTGTCACACCTAAAGCTGACTCTCGGCAAAGACTCCCGGGGCCACCGAGTGTACCAGTACTCTTGTCACCTCCACTTACCAGCCCAACTGCACAGGGAGCAGGCCCCCGAGGCCCCCTGCGGCCTTTCTCCTCCCATTCCTCGGGTGCCCCGAAACCACGCTCAGCCCCCCCACCCCGAGCCAGGCGTGTTCCCGAGGCGGCAGGCCGTGTCACCTCCGTGGCTGAGCAAAGCACCCCTCGCTCTGGGGACAGGAAGGAGCAGGGGTCACCCGTGCAAGTGGCATCCCCTCGGGCCTTCGGTATCGCCGGTGGGGTCGTGACAGGCCGTGGGCAATTCCGGGCGCAGGGAGGGAAGTTGACCCCTCGCAGCCCCCTGGAGCACCTGCACCTGCTGACCTAAGAGCCCCCGACCTTTGCCCCGCCGCTGCACGGCTCTGCGTCCCGCTGGCGTCTTCAGGGCAGCGAGCCATCTCTGAGGCCTGGTCCTGACGGGAGGGGGGGCGGAAAGGGGGGGAAGCGACAAGCCGCAGTGGGGGCGACCCTGGCTGTGGGTGAGGCAAGCGCGTCCCCAGGGGTCCCCAGGGTCCCAGGGTGCAGGGGTGGCGAAGGCAGTGCCTGGGGCCTGGGGCTGGTGGAGGCCAGGCATTCCCGGGTCAAGGTCACAGAGACCGCTCTGGAGCCCCGAGACTCACTTCCTGAGGCCCCAGTGGGTCCTCCCATGAAAAACAAAGACTGGGAGGGGCGAAAGGGAAGGAAAAGTCAGGAAGGAAGGGAGGGAGGAGCTGGGAGAAGATGGGAAATAGAGGCCATGCCGTCCTAGGCCCTCACGACCGCCCTTGGCTTTGGGGGCCTTGCAGGCTGCGAAGACAGATGTTTGCCGTGCTTGCTCTAACGGAGACCGTTCTCGGGGTCGTGTTCTTGACTCACTGCCCCAGACGGTCGGGTGCTTCCACTCCCCACCTGCCAGCCCCAGCCCCAGGCCGCCGCCGCCGCCGCCGCCGGAAGCCTGGGGACCCAATCCATCCATCTCCGAGCCTGCGCCCCCCTCTGGCCCTTTTCCTGGCCAAACTGGGAACCGAAACCTAAGCCCCGTGCGCTCCCGGCAGGTGGCTTCTCGGGAGCCAGGGCGGCCAGCGCGCCCGGAGGGGCCGGCGGGCTCAGGTCCCCAGGAGGGGAGAAGAAAAGGGGTGTCGCCGAGGGAACACTCCGAGAGAGGGGACAGCGGGTGACTCTACATAGGAGGGTAGACAACGAAGGGGCCTGGAAAGCCGGTTCCCGTCTGCACTTCGATGCTGCCCCCGCTTCCTATCCCCGAGGTCCCAGAGGTAGCGTCACAGAAGACCTCAAAGGGCAGATGGGGAAGAGGGGGGCGGACCTCTGGCCCCCGCGCGACGGTGGAGGGTGAGGCGTGTCCGCGCGGGGCCCACGCACCTGAGAGCAGTTAGTGCCAACACGGAGCAGGCCGACGATCCCCCCCCCCAACCCCCGTACAAGTGCAAACTAGTTTCTGTGTTGGGGGAAAAAAAGAATAAAAGTTTAATAAACGTGTGCTGTGTTGTGAACGACTTTGTGACGACCTCTGTTGCCAATGGCCTATGCACGCGGAATAATGGTCTCCTTGCAGAGAGGGAAATAGCTTAGCGCTATCATCGTTGCCTCGGTAACCATCAGAGTCCGCATCTAGCAAGAGAGAAATGAGTTATGAAAAGGCTTGAGTGAAGAAGGGATTAACACATGATCCCAGGGACAGTATGTCAATCAAAATCAACTGAGAAATTACACTGCTCTATTTGAGAATTTCTCCGGAACCCGCATGGTAGTGGAGTTGGGTGCGTATTTTCTCTCTCTCTCTCTCTCTCTCTCTCTCTTTTTTTTTAATTTGAGAAAGAAGGGGGAAAGTAGCCTCGTGATTAGTCTTCGCAACTATCGCTGAGAATTACACTGAGGAGAGGGAAAGACTCACCAAAAGGAGGGTTAAGTAGACACCCCCCCCCCAGCCCACCCGGCACGTCCGGGCACCTGGCTCGTGTTCCGGCCCCCGCGCTCCTCCTGTACGCGGCACTCACCCCCCACTCCGCAGGCACCGGACCGGAAGGCTAGAAGCCCGGGGGCCAGGCGCTCGGCCTCGGACGGACCCCGAGCTGCGCCCGGGCAGGCGGAGGTGGGGAGCGGGGGACTTGGGAGGGGCAAGGCAGGAAAGACAGTGCGGACCCGGCTCCCGGTCCTGGAGCCTGAGCGGCAGCCTCCGAACCACCCTCTTGCCGGCTGCCGACTGGCTCGACTTGATTTTCGACTCAGCGTTCGGCGAAATGAATCGTCGAGTCTGGTGCACACGCCCCCCCCCGCCCCCCCCCCCAACGACCCGCCCGGTAGCCGCCAGCCCTCAGCTCCCACCCCCAACCCCCCAGCTCCTGAGGCTGGCGGCCGAGACGCCCACAGATCAGCGCGCGTGCAAACACAACCCCCCACCTTGCTTGCGCACCGGGACCTGGGTCTCAAAAATTAAAAAAAAAAAAAAAGGAGCGGCCTTGGGTTAATCGAGTTCTAACCCCGCGCTCGCTGCGCCTGCAGCTCCGCTTTGCGCCCAAAGGCTGCGTCCGCTTGGGCTTCCGCTCCGGCTCTGGAGTCGGGAATTTTGAAGGAAACCTCAATCCGCACCCCCTCCCCTCCCCAAAAGAGGATGCTCTCTTTGGGAAACACTTGAGAGGCACAAGACTGCGGGAGAGAGAGCGCCTAAAGAGTCTGGGTGGGCTGGAGCAGGGCACGCGGGACTTCCCTAGACGGCGACCCCGAGAATAATCGAGAATAACCGCCGTTGCTCCTGGAGGCCGAGCCCGGGGCGGGGCAGGGGTGCGGAGGGGGAGAACCCTGCAGGCTGGACTGGGGGAGTTTGAAGCTCTCGCTGCTGGAAGTCTGGCCAGCGCCTGTGGCCCAGATGTGTGGGGGGGCGGGTACCGGGGTCCCCAGGGCGCATTGCGGTCACCTCGGGGACGTCCCCCTCCTTATAAACCGCTCTGGGCCCGCAGCGTGCTTTTTCCGCAAGAAGAAGGGACCTTGGCCATCCTCTGGTCTTACGCCCTCAATTAGCAGGTGGGGAAACTGAAGCCTTGAGGCAATACAATGACAAAAGGTACCCGTTGAAGCGCTGGAGAAGCGCCCAATTTCTTACCTTCGCTTTAGAAAATCGGCCTCATTATATAAAAATAAAAGTTTTAAGGAACTTTCCTCCAACTGAGAGCCTTGCTTTGCCCTGCGGGGGCGAGGAGGTACGTGGAGGCGCTCTCAGCCCACGTGTGTCTGGGCGTTCATTCCTCATTCATTCATTCATGCATCATTCATTCACTGGCCTTTCCTCCACCCGCCTTACTCCCCCGCGAGTCCCACACAAGTTTCAAGTCCCGAGCGCCCTGCGCGGTTAACTAAATCGCCTTGACCCCGGCGCTATTTGATATTTGCCTCCTTGACACTCATTTAGGGGCCTGGAGCAGCGACGCAGACATTGGACAACTCCAGCCTGAAACCGAAGCCTTACGGAAGGGGGGGACGGGGAGAACCTGATAGCTGGAAACTCGTTTTCTCCAAAGGCTTTCGGGACATTTTAGCCCGGCTCCAGGTCCTCGGAGCGCCAGGGCGCCGCCAGTGCGGGTGTAAACGTTAAATGTTAGCTATTTGTTCCGATGATTGGCATGGAAATCGACTCTTTCTTGTCTTCTTTTTTTCCTTCTTCTGCCTCTTTCCTTTCCTTTCTCTCTCTCCCCTCCGGATTCCCACAAATACTAATTCAACCAGTGGCTCCTCTAATCCGCCTTCCCTCCCGGCCCCGCCGCCACCCAAGTCAGAAGACTCCCGATTTGGAGAAAACTAACACAACAATAACAACCCCAGGCGAGGCAAGGGGCCACTTTTCTGGTTTCGCTCCACTTCTGGAGGCGACACTATTCAGTGCGACGGACTCCTCGTCTCCTTTTTCTTAGTCCCTTGTATCTTTTTTTCTTCTCCTTTTTAAAAAAAAAAAAATTTTTTTTTGGCCTTTCATTTCTTTTAAACAGCGCTGGAGGGAATAAAGTGTTGGTGGCATATTAGAAATTCAGGAGCGCTGTGGTCTCTATTAACAGAGACAAACAGATGACCAGATAAGGGTGTCGCCTGGTTTCAAAACTTGCAGTTTCTGCTAGAAAGGAGCAACCCAACAGAGCTTCTTACTCGGACCCCGACCCGGCAATGACCGGATGCCCAGAAAGGGAGGAAGGGCCACACAGTTGAGGCTGGGTGCCAAAGGCACTCCTCCAGCCCATCCACGTTCCAGATCTCAGCCCAATCCCCCCTACCCCACCCCCTAATTCTCTAAATAAACCCATTCATGCCAGACTCCCCCATTTCTAGAGGCTCTTTCTACCCCTCCCACCCCCTCCTCATCATAATTCTCCAGTTCTCTTATTTGTTCTGTCACTACCTATACCTTCTGCCATCATAACCTTTTCAATCTCTGATTAGTGAGGCTTTATTCGCCTCACTCACCCTTTCCCCCCACACCCCTCTCTCCCCTTCTCCCTCCTTCTTAAAAGATTTTGGAGCTGAGAAGATAAGATATGCAATCCTCTATCGGGAATCCTGTAATATTAAAGATCAAACGTGGCATCAATGGAAGACCAAATGCAGAGAGAAACAAAAGGGAGAGGCTAGGAGATGCTCATCAGCTAATTACAGCTGCAAATATTATGCAAATTTATCTTGGCACAGAAATGGAGAAAGCGAGTTTAAGTGTGGAGATAATGCCGGAAAATTGAATGTTCATCTGGGCATGGGAATTGGCCCAGCAGGCTCCATTGGTCTGTTTCATCTAGGGAAGCACCGTTTTTATACTCCTATCAGATCATCTGCTCTTCACCGGTTGGGGCTGAGAAATTAATATTACTTATAATTGATACTTGAAATTCTTGGAGTGATGTGTCCTAAAGAGCGGGAAAAGAGAGGAAAAGGGAGAGGGGGAAGGGATGAAAAGGAGGCGGGAAGAGAGAGAAAGAGAGGGGAAGGAGAGGCAAGTCCTACAATATTGGACCCAGAATTGGAACTAGACGTCTTAAGTCCACTGAACTAAGGCCAAAGTGAACAGAAAGAGAAAATATCCCAGAAAATCAATCAGGTCTCTCTCTCTCTCTCTCTCTCTCTCTCTCTCTCTCTCTCTCTCTCTCTCTCTCTCGACCACCCCCTAACACCTGAAATAGCATTATAATTGAGATTCAAGCTTTTAAAATCTATAATGATTTGGCTGCCTACTTGGCTTGAGAGACTGAAGGCAGGATCAGGAGTGGAGACTTGAACTCCAGATAGCTGGGAACCTATGGTGGTCCCAGGAGAGGCTGCAAGATGGGTAGAAGTGACCTAGTGGGACTCTTTGCAGATCTAAGCAGAGGGAGGAAAGTAGATCTGGCTCTATAGACCCTCACCCTTGCTTCCTCCCCAACTGTTCCCCCATTTCCTCCATCTTTACCGGCCTGTATTCAACTTTCTTCAACTTACTCAAAAACTGCCTGGGAAATTATATTCCCAGGAAACAAACTCCATATGCTTACACTTCATAAGTTAATGTTCTTAAGCGTAGGGAAGGAAGGGAGATAATAGAAACTACAGTGAACAGAAAAGAATTCTTAAAAAAAGAATCAAGTCCTCCTTCCCCCTCCCAGTACAAAGTCTACTACAACCTAGAGCAAACGTAGAGAATGTCAGATGAACATTATTCGGGTGCAAGCCATCCAATTACCAAGAAATTATGATCTGACGTCAGGAGGAACAATTGGAGAGCGAATATGTATGAATCGCCTTTCACTGGTTTGCATATTTGCAACGATTGTTTAATCCACGCAACAAGAAAGAAATCAACAGGCACAAAAAGCTTGAAGAGCAAATTACTAGTGACTCCTGCCCCTTCTGCTTCCTGAAGCCAGGAGGTGGCTAGTGCTGTCAGGGGTAGGGAGGGGACTACAGGTGTAGCCTTGGATTCTGAAATCCACCCTGAAAGAGGCAGAGAGGAAAGCCTGTTGCATTTAGATGACTTTTGTTCCATGGGCGTTAGGGCAAAAGACAAAAGAAACAAAAATGCCAATTATTGTAACTAATTAACCATTAAATGAGATGTGTGTCCTCTTCTCTCTAACTCTAAAGGAGGGAAGATGATGAGGGTAGGTGGGTGGGGGGCTCTGGGAGAACAGGCGGATCCACCCACCACTCTGCTCTGGGGGAAGGAAACCTGTACAATTCTGCATGTGTTAATAGACAAAGCCAGAGGAGCTGAATATATAAAAAAATATATACACTTTTAAAAAGAGAGCAATGAATACCAAAGAGGAACCTGGAATTGATTTTTTTTTTTCTTGTGTACTTGGAATGGGGCTGGAGTGGGCAGCGGGCAGGGTGGGAGCTGTGTTGGGGCAGGAGATGGTGAGGAGAGAAGAAATCTCAGAAAAATTAACATTATTGGTATCTTTCTATATAAAGATGCAAATGGCATTTTATCTCAACTTGGCTCTGTGCTTTCGTCAGTGTTTATGATTAATTATCTCTTTTTTCATAAAAATAAATCATGTTAAAAATTGGGATCTTGGTGCTGGGGAGAAACTAAGCGCTGGTTTCAGGTCGATCTTGTTAATTTCAGCCTGAAATTGACACACTAATTAAAGAGCAGAGCGGTAAAGCACAAGCAGGCAAGATTATACCCAGCTCTTTTTTTTTTTTTATCAGATCTACCTTATATTTTCCCAATTAAAAACTGCAAAAAGCAGTTTCATTGCCCCGGGATAAAAAATAAGGGCCCCCTTTCACAACGTTGGCCATCACTTTCTACCATCAGATTCATTGTGATGTATTAGATGCAATAAATTATCCCATGTAACAAAACATTGGGAGCTGAAAGGCAGATAATCTGGAAAGCGGAGATAAGGATTCATTATTCCAAATCATTATGAATCCAACGTTGCCTCTGACTTCTTTCTTAATCAGCTCCTCTGATCCTGGATATGTGAGCAGTACAGATAAGGAAAGAGTCGTTTATAATTCTCCACCTCGTCTAATATTTTAAAATAAAGTCAGAGGCAAGAAAACGCCATAAAACACTGGTGAGCAGGCAAGCGCCGAATGAAAAATCACTTCCATGTTATTATATCCACAGTAAGATTTAATTAAAATTCTCCACGTCCACGTGCTTTATTTTCAGATAGGATTTTTTCCCATCACGTAATAATTGATAGGAATTTGCAAACGGGGCTACTTATTTAGGGCGCCTGGGTGGAATAGGTCTGATTTTTTTTTTTTTTAAATTTCCAGTCATTGCTTTGTGAAACTTTCATTTGAGACATCCATGGTTCCACACCACCCAGCACCCCCCCACCGCCCCCCGCCCCGCAGTTTTGGTTAGAGAAACACAGGCAAAGTACCAGACCAGAAACTTGAATTTAATAAAAATGTTCTGTTAAAAAGAAAAAAAAAAGAAAAATGAAAGAACTGTCCCCACCCTAGAGGGCCGTTTACTCCCTCTCAACACACCACCCACCCTACTCATTTATAATAAAATAAATCTCAGTGAGTGTGCTTGAAAGATTGGAACTTTTAAACCAAGGCTAATCTGGGTGTGCGTTTTCGTCTGGCAGAGCGTGAATTTAGACGAACTAAGCCAATCTGAGGGTATATAAAGGACGGTAGAAAAATGGACAGGAGGAATGACGCTGTAGACCGATGCACAGGAGAAAAAAATATTACCTGTGTTTTACGGAAAACAAACGGGATGTGGGCAACCCGGAAGAATAAATATATGGTCCTCCCCCCCCCCACCCGCCCTGCTTAGACCAACTCTAAATGGCGGCACATTCTTAGTAAGATTGGAGATTCTGCCAGCGATTATTTCTTCCTACAGGGTCTCCTTTTTCTTTATCCAACAGGTGAAATTCCTATCTGCGCGGCCATCGCAGAGATCCAGGGACACAGTGTTTCTATTATCATCTGTTAGTCATTTACTGATCCATCTTCTACCTCACATGCCCAGCGACTTCCCTTTATAGTTAAAATCCAATCAAACGCCTTAGCTTGTGGGACTGCGGTCAGACGCACCACGGGATTGAAAGCAGTCGACGCTGGTGACAGTGAGGATGGTGTGATTGCCTCCAGGAAGAACCCAAACCCAGCTCAGTCCCCAGGCCCTGGAGCCTCAGAACAGTTCTCTACGTGGTTCAGCCTCTGAATCCAACTCGGGGAAGGAGGATAGCCTGCCCAGGGTTAAGGCATTAAAAGGCCTGTGGTTGGTGCTGGGGGTGGGGATGGGGAGAGTCAGGGGTGCGGGAACAGGTGGGCCGCACCTGAGTGTCCTCTGTATGTGGTGGGGAGCTGGGTCCCTGCCTTCTGGCACTGGTGCTTCAGGCGCTCACCAAGCAAGGATTCCTCAATGAAAAGGCTCACTGGAGAGTCCTGAAACCTTGGGGGTGAAGTCACCCTCTCCCCATCGGACTTGTTAGGACGGGGCAGCTCTGAGCACCCTGGAATCCGTGGCCCTTCAGCGTTTAACATAGTCGCCCCCGAATAAGACAGGGTCTTTTTTTTTGCTGTCTCTCACGCGCAAGTACATACACGCACACACACGTGCAGAGACCTGAACCACGAATCAGCGAGCCAGGGTGGTAGGTTTTAAAATTCAGAAAGCGACTTGCAGCTTCATAAAAGCAACGTCTTTACCGCGTGCATGGGCCGGTGTCTGCGAATCTCAAATAAATCTTTGGCCCGTCTGGCTAAGCGACCAGCGTCTTTCCTTCACTTTGTTTACTTCTCAGGATAAATTCTCTCTTTTCTTCATCCCCCCTTCCCACCCACCCCCCATCAAATCTCCCCCAACCCTCCTGGAATAATTCGCTCCTGGACCCTAATTAGCAGCACTTTCCACCGCTAAGTCCATCAAGATAACAAGAAATGGCCAGCTGGCATTTCTTCTCTGAATCGAACCCCTTTCTGGCCATTAAATTCAAAATCAGTTGTATTTTAATTAAGTCCTTTGGATTTTTTTTTTTAAAGCCCGAGTGTCTTTGGCAGTCGAATTTCCTTAAACTAAGCCTTCCTTTACTAAAGGTAGAATTGGGCGATGGGGGAGCGGTGTGCACGCGATCAGATTTCTCAGTCCCTTAACCAAAGAGTCACTTTAGACCCAGAGACAAGCAAGTGCCCGCGTCAGCAGAAAAGGAACGGGGACAGGGGCCGCCAGACCGGCCGGAACCGGGCGGAGGGTCGCGGGCGCGCGCTGGGGACAGGGTGGCGAGGGTGGGGGTGGGAGGGGTGGCGGAGAGGGAGCCGGCCTGGAGTTCCAGGGGGTGCAGGGCAGGATCCTGATTCTACGGGGAAAGGGCTTTCAGGTTGGAGGTGACTCTGTGGTGGGGGAGGGAGGAGGAGGAGGGGGAGGGGGAGGGGAGGAGGGATGGGAACCTCCAAAGGACCCAGAAGCCGGAGGGCAGCTGGAGAAAGAGGCAAATGGCCCCACGGGCCTGGTGGACCGCGAGGCGGGGGTACTGCTAATATCCAGTTTAAGGAGACAACTACCGCCATCTGGGTGATGGATGACCCCTCCTGGGCCCCGGGGTCCTACTCTCCACGAGGCAGCGAGCGAGGAGGAGCGAGGCAGCCTAGGCACCCCGAAAGGCCCGGAATCCCCGCGGCCCAACCCTTGGCGGCCCTCCCGGCACAGCCCACAGCTCCCCGAGATGCGCCAGGGCAACAGGTTGGGGGAAAACTGTCAAAAGAGTGACCTTCTCCCCAGAGATCTCGAAACGCGCGGCCCTGCGTACTCCGCGCCCTGGCGCCGAAGAACTTGGCTCTGCCACTTGGTGGCGGAAGGCGGGGGCAGAGGGCAGCAGGGCAGGGGAGGGGCTGAGTCGGAACGCGAGGTGGACTTTGGGGCTTCCTCTGGGGCAGGGAGACCCCCATTCCTGTCCTGGCCAGGTCGGCAAACGATATAAGCCCCGTTCTCCAGCGGCTCTCGGCTTAAACCTGGACCCGGAGGGTGCTGAGCGGGGCGCAAAGCTGTCGGTGCTGTGTCTGAGTTCAGGGGCCTTGAGCGGCTGCAGGCACGCTGGGCTCCAGGGCGGGAGCAGCAACCCATCCCCGATCTGGATGCCCGCCACCTGGGCAGCGCTGGGTACCTGCTCTCCTCGACCCTCCCCCACTTCCCCCCGCGTCGCCGCCCCACCTCTGCCCACTCGCTCTGACCCTCCTGACCAATGGCCTCGTCCTCCCCCCAGGGGACAACCACCCCTGAACGCTTGGCACCGTCAGATCGGGCCACTCCTTCCTACCGAACTGGTTCCAGCACAAGAAACTTGTTGACTTCCTGGCGCAGCGTTGGACACATTTTATTTCTCCCCGAAGATTGATTTATTTTTAAAGTCAGTCTCCATATTCTTATTGTATAAATATTGTGAAGGGAAAACTCTACCTGTCAAAACAAATGGATGCTGACCTTTCTACCCCAATGTTTATGGAGTTTCATTTTACTCTTGCCAAATTTATTCATGGCAGAGTCCCTCCTTGAATTATTTTGACCTCCCACCAGCAGAAGTAGGGATGGTGCAGGAGAGGGGGGTTTCGAAGGGGAGGGCTGGAGTTTGTTGGGTCCAGTGGGTGGACGAATAGGATCATTTTCTTTCTGACATTTTTATCTTCAGAGTGACCTCTGATTCTTGCTCCCTTATCTCGCTCTCCTAGAAGGTTAATTTCCCCTAGAAGTCTTCTTGAAAGAGCTTGGGAACCCTAGAGAGCCCATCCCCAAACCTCTACTTAGTGGGTGCACAGGTATCGCTACCTCCAAATGTTTTTATGGTGACCATGAGGAGAGCCAAAGAGTAGCAAGCGAGCCCAGAGCTGTCACTGGCCACCCTACTTTTCCTTTCACTGGCCAGCCGTGGATGCAAGTACCGGAAGGTAGCGTGTAATCATTTTTGAAGCGTCAGCATATACAGAAAGGGGTGGAACAGTCAGATGGGGGGGGAGGACCTGAGGGGCAGAGACCCTGTTAATGGTGGCCGAGAGTTTTATTCCTAGATGCTCCCACTGGGTCCCCACTTCCTCCCAAAATGGGAGGGAAACTCTGCAAAAGCTTTTATATCTATGGTAGCTAATGACCCAGTCAACGTTACTGGTGACATTTATAGTGTTAATTCCAGCCCTGCTAGAGACAGTGGACTTTGTAGGTGCCAGGGGCTTGGTCACATTTCAGGCAGTCTTTCCCCATCCCTCAACTCTGCCAGTGTCACACACTCCTGATGTGCGGTTTGCCTGTTTGCAAAAAGGGGTGAAATTCATTCCTCCCTCAGTCTTCCTCCCTCCCTCCCTCCCTCCCTCCCTTTCCCCCTTCGCAACCCGGAAGAGCTCCGCTCTCTACAGTGAGCAGGCGGGGGAGGGTGTTCCTAGGAAGGATGCACATCACCCAGGTTTTACTTCTCGCTGGAAGCCCGCGTGAGATGCCGTAAGCAGCTGGGGCGGTGAGGACCGCAGCGGCGACAACAGTGGCTAAGTCTGCCTGTCATTTCTGCCTTCAGACCTCCAGCAAGTCAGGAAAAAATAAAAAACAGCTGGCCGCCGAGAGCAGGCTACCCAGGTCAGTGAATATCACTATCTTCTGTCTCTAACTCTGCAATGGCTTTCCCTGCTCCACGTGGAGAGAATTAAGAGGAGGTATCCACTCCAGAGAGACAGATGCCCCTGGAAGAAAGTGAACTAGACCCCAGTTCTTATTGTTCTTTCTGGTCCCTGGAAATCTTTGGCTTTCTGCAATGACCTTGAGCGCGCGTGGTGTGTGCATCTGTTTATGTCCTTGTTTGGAGGAAAGAGCCAGTAGAACTAGGCATGCAAAGAAAAACTAAACAGAAAAATAAGAGATGGTGGGAATGCTTGGGAAGGGCTGGACATACATTTTCCACTTCAGGGAGGGCAGAGGGTTGGGGAATAGAACCAGTTTGAAGGAGCATCTCAGCCTTCTCCCCAAGGTGGCTGCAGGGGCCAGTGTCAATTTCATGTTTATTTCCCTCTGCCTACAAGTGAAGGTTTAGGCTCATTGTCTCTGCATATGATTAAAGAAACAGCTGTGCACTGTGGGTTGAAAGTTGGAGCCCAGATGTGTGGGCATCTGGCATCCCATGGGGAGCTGGTGGCTGGCAGGCACCTTAGCTTCCAGGAGCACCCTGAGGTGGGTGAGAAAACCGCAGCCTGGGAGGGAGGGTGTCCAGGGTCCTGGGGAGTGGGAGGGGGACAGGAAACAAGAACTCTACTTTCTCCGGGACATTGGGCCAACAGACCTCCAAGAAGTCACTCAATGAGAAGCAGTTCCCAACAAAGACAGATAACATTAAAATGCAAGGGAAGTTGAGTGACTCTGAGTAGGAGAGTTGTTTTTACTCACCTTTCCTTCCTCTCAGACTCCTCAGGGTGCTTTGAGGAAGTCGACATGAGTCTGTCCAGGGCAGGGGATGGAAAGGAGTCTAACTCGGAGGATCTCTCCTCTGCTTGGTTCCCAGTTCACCTGTGCTTTTCTCTTGTTCTGTCATCCACATTTACCAGGGCACTGGGGTTGTGGGTGGAGGATGAAGAAGTTTAAAAGGACAGATAATAATAAAGTAACATTTGCAGCCCTCCCATCCATTAGCGGTTGTGGTAGAAAAGGTGTGTATGGGGGGGGGGCTGTTGGTTGCATGACAGGCTTGGGGCAGGGGGTCCCAGTCAGACTGGTAGAGTCAATCGAGGTGGAGTCCTGGATAGGAGATGCTTGCAGGGCCCCAGTGGCTGGTTGTGAGGAGGGGGCCTACCCTTAAACCTTTAAAATGTGTGATTCTGAGGGAAGGACTTGCTGCCCGTTTGAATCTGGGGTGGCATGCATCCAGGTCAGACAAACCAAGACCCAGGTGGGTGTAGACCCAGGGTCTTAGGGGCTCCCATATCGATTTTGCCTGGGACCAGGCAGAAGGCCCAGCTCCCAGCAGAAGCCGTACCAGGCCTAAAGTTCCTGGCTGGAGAAGGCAGCTGGGGTCTGAGGAACCGGCTGAGTGGTGCTCCCTACACTACCCCCGCACCCCACGGGCCCCCCTCCCTTCCACACAGAATCTCCACCCACCCCGCCCTCCCCTCCACCCCCGCGAATCAGAATCGGGGTTGGTCTTTCCTGCCCAAAGCCCAGAGACAGAGGAAGCTGCATTTTGCTTTATTTGTTATGTTCATCCTGCCTTTTTGCCAAGGATACAGGAGGTGGGGGTGAGTTGGGGGATGCAGTGAAGGGGTGGGAGTGGGCGACCCTGGGTGGACGCCCAAGCAGCGCAGGGCCACCCTGAGAGACTTGGGAAAAGGGCAGGTACGCGGGAGCCGGGTGGCTGAGGACCCCTCTTCTGAGGTTAAGGCAATTTGTGCCAGGAACCGAGGGAGGTAGCAGGGAATTAGAGATGGAGATAAGGTAGTGGGGGCAGAGTCCGAAGGCCCAGTGCTCTCTGGCAGCCGGTTATTCTAACCATTTCGGCTGCGCTCAGGTGTGGTCTCCTTCTCGGTGTTCCAGCCCTTTCGCGCAGAAAAGTGCATTCCTTTTGTGGTGTGTCTTTGTGTGCGAACCAAATATTTCTGATCACCTCTTATTCTTAATGGTGGGAGTAACCGAGCAAGCGGGCCAAGGAAGCTCCGGATCTGGAGTCCGAAGCCCGCTTTTTGTTCCTGGCCGCTGGGCAGCCCGGACTAGAGGTGGTGGCGGGGTGCGGCGGTTGGAAGGAGGAGAAAGAAACGTGGCCCAGGGCGCTCGAGCGGAGCTCTCCCTGGGTGTGCGTCGCTGCGGGTGTGCAGACACACGTGTGTGGTTGCTGTTTTGTTTTATATAACAAATTGCTTGGGGTCCGCGAGGTGGCAGGCGGCGGAGAGCCGGGCGCGAGCCGGGGCCGCCGGGGAGAGGCGGCGGCCGGGCGCAGTCCTGGAGGGAGGGAAGGGCGAAGGGTGGGCGCCTCGGAGCCTGGCAGATCCACAGATTTTACCGTGCGCTCTCCAGCGTGTCCAAGGAAGACACAAACACTTCGTGCCTCTGCTGTCTGCTGATCGGATCGGAATTACCTTCCCCCATTTCCCTCTCCCGGTCGTGAAGTCCCCTGCCCTCGAAGCTCACTGTCATTGTCCAGCAATCGACACCCCAGTTTTTCAGGCTAATCTAGAGAAGTAAAAACACAGTAGCCCCAAGAGAAAGCCCTCCTTCTCCTGAAATGCCAAAGTGAAGTGGCCGGCGGAGAGTCGGCCGCGGCGAGCGCTGGGGCTCGGGGCTGGCCAGGGGCCTCTAGAGGTGCGCGGCAGTGAGGCGGCGGGCGACAAACCGGGGGCGCTGGGAGGCTAAGGGAGAGTGGAGCCGGTGCCCCACGTGCACCCCTCCTGCCCCCCAAACGCGAGGGCCTGTTGTTCACGTGGGTGAATCCCGCACTGCTGACTCCTTTCCTGGCTGCGGTGGCCGCTCCCTTCCCTGGGCGTCCCGGAGGCTTCAGTGGGGCGGCCTGAGCCCCCCCCCCCCCCAGGACGAGAGCCTCGGGTGAGGCGCGGCTAGCCCCTTCCTACGACAGTGGTGCCGCCGGGGCGGGACAGATGGCCTGTGGCCGCGGAGACGCCTCGGGGACCCGCTGGAGCACCTCCATCCCTTCCCTTCTCTCGCGGCTCCACCTGTCCCCCAGGCCCCCAAAGCCAGGAGGGAGGGAGAGCTCGGAGGGGCCCCCTTCCTCCAGGGTGACTCGCATTCCTTTCAACTGACCCTCAAGGGGAAATCTTTCTCCCCTAGCCAACCCCGGGGCTCCCCCCATGGCCAACCCTCTGACATGTGCATTGTTAAACTCGAAAACAGAAATCCCCTGTCGTCTCCCTCCCCCTCCCTCTTTCCGCTACACCCTTACCTACCCAATTTTTATCTCGCTACCATCAGGGTTTTTCTCTACGGGGGAGAAAAGGGTAGCGGCAAAGGGAGGGCCAGGATCCCTTGAAGCTGGAGGTCCCGGCCGGGCGGTAGGGGCGGATTGGGAGGGGGTAATCTCCGAGGGCATCTCCTCTCCGACGTCTCTCGCCGCTCTTCCTGGCCCGAGCGGGTTTCCTTCCGAGTTTTAACCGGTGATAGATGAATAAGCGAAAAAAAAAAAAAAAAAGTAAATCAAACCACATACCACCCCCAAAGTGCTGGCTCATTTTCCAGGGCAGGTAGACCCTGGGCCTGGGCTGTTGGGCGTGGGAGCCGGGAGGGTCTGGGCGTGTGCCGAGAGCGCTTTTCGACTGAGTTCCCGCGGGTTTCCCCCTTGCCGTTTCCACCTCTAGCATCTTCCCTTTGCCTGTGAATTTTGGAGTCCCCTTTATTCTGCGTCCCCACCCCCCAAGTTCCCTGCTCGCTGTATTTCCTTTGAACAGAACAGTCAGCACTGCCCACTGCCTGCTTCTCTCTCCTCAGCTTGTGATTCCGCTCTCCACTTTTCGGCATTTCAACTCATGCGGGAAAGAGAAAGGGGGCTTGGGTGGGAACTGCAGAGATACAGTAGAATATGTGTGTAGCCTGCGCTGTGCCGGGACGCCGCGCCCGAGCGGGATCCCCCGCCGTTTCGCTCGCGCAGCCGGGGCCTGGCGGTGGCGCCTCCGGCCGTGTCCCCGGCGTAACCCTCTCGCCCGGCTGCCAGCGAGCTGTTTATACAGCTTTACCTGTGCTATTCTCGTAGCCAGTAAAAATCCTCGCCCGGCCACGGTAACATAATCCGAGGGCCGAGGCAGAGGAGGGGGTAGCGAGGCTGGCTCGGTGGAGAGGGAGGTGTGTACGCGCCCGAAGGGGGTTCTCTCCTTTGCCCCTCCTCCCCCAATGGGAAAGAAAATTGGGACGGTTAGGGTGATCGAGGTGGGGGACCCAGGGCTAAGGAGGAAGGAGGCCGGTTTCCACGTCCCTGTCCTCTCTGCTTTTCTCCCTCTAACAGGCACTGGGGACCGGCGCGGTGGCCGCAGCTCGGACGCGTGCTGCCTGCAGGCGCGGCGGTTCCGGGGGCGCCCCGCGGGGCTAGCGAGGCCCAGGACGGGTTTCCCCCCCGTCCAAGACCAGGACCAGGACCTGGTTGCTCTCACCCCGCTTTCAGCTTGCCCCTTGAGAACTCCCACACCTAAGACAAAACCGGCAAGGCAGGGATCCGACACTTAACCAGGTCTTCCCTCCCGGGCCGGCCACTTCTTCCAGAGCGCCCTCGTCCCGGCCGCAGCCGGCGCACGGAATCGAATTAAACGCCTCTTGGCGCTTATTGTCTCTCGCTAATTGCTCCAACAATGGCCACTATAAAAATGGAGACACCCAATTAAAGGCCCCGCCGGGCCTCCCTCGGCTCCCGGCGACTAACTGGTTGCAGACCGCCCGCGCGCGAACCGGGCTGGTGCGGGGCGCCGGCGCCGGCCTCGGCACCTCTGGCCTCCACTTCCTCCCCAGACACACAGCGACTGTGGTCGGTTCACACCATTTTTATTGACCGATCGCAGCCAAGGAAGATTGATCGAGCTGGAATGGGAAGGGACTTCTCCTCCAGCCCCAGCTCGCCAGAGCCTCGGGGCCGCGCTTCAATTTCTGGCCTTTGCTGTGGCTCTGCGCCCTCCCCGCCCCCAGCCCCGCGGGTCCCTGGCTTCATTTCTGTCTTTAACTGCGCGGCCGGGTACGCCCAGGCCGGCGCCGCGGCTCCGGTGGGAGGGACGCGGCGGCGCGGCCCGGCTCCGCTTCTTTCTCCCGCCTGCAAATATTTGCTGCCTCGCTGGAAATCCGACTATTTCGCGCGCGCTCCGCTTGCAAAGTCCTTAAGTAAACACGCTCAAATGACCGCCCCAGGCGGCCCGAGGCACGCTCACTCCCCCTGCGCTGGATTAGTAACTTTATGACTTCGACCCCGAGGCTCGGCTTTTCTGGTTACCCTCGGCGGGCAGCGCGCGGGCGCCCGGGGCCGCTCGGCCGGCACCTCGGCCCCGCGGAGCTCGCCTGGACGCGCCTGTCGCCAGGCTCGGGTGGGTGACGCTGGCCGCGTGGATCTCCGCTCTCTGGGTCCTGAGACCCCAGGGGTGAGCCTGGGGGTACACTCCTCCCCTCTTCACCACGAGCTCCGGTTCCTTTGCGGGACTGGGTTCCCCACTTGCATCCGAAGAGAGCGTCTGAGCTCCGGGGAGGGCGGTGGGAGGGACCTGAACAGGGGGGCATGTGTTTGGGGTGTGTGTATGTGTGTGTGGGTCCCAGCTTACCCCAACCCAGGAGAGAAAGTAAGGCTCCATTTCTTACCCTTTCCCCAAGAGGGCACACACACCCCGCTCAACTTGACGCCTGAAGCAGCCGCCTCGAGGCCTGGCGTTTCAGATAGGCCAACCCGCTCCCGCCGCCCCACGCACAGCCCAGGTACCAGCTGCGGGCGGCGGGGGATGGGCGGTGGCTGCGCTGTCGCCTGCTCGGCTCCGGGATGCTTGCCCCCAGGGTCCCAGGCATCCAGACCTCGGCCAGCCCCTTACCCTGGTGAGGGAGGCCTCGCGCTCGGCAGGAGCCCGGGGCCCTGCAGCGGTGGCGGCGGCGGCGGCGGCATCCTCCCAGGTCTCCACCTCTCTTCCTCCACCGGAGCTCCGCCGGCCGCTCCCGGGGAGAAGAGGGGACTCGCTAAACCAGGCCCGGCCCGGGGTCCTGGGTAGGGGGACCTTCAGGTCTGTAGGGGGGCGCTGAGGCGTCTCCGCAGGAGGCCAGGATTAGCTTTGCGAGCTAAGGCTGAGGGGGGCTCAGGACCACCTTTCCCCTCCTTTCGCCGGGCCTCGAGCCCCCTCCCCTCCCCCGCCCTCCCTCGGAGGAGGAAGCCCGGCCTTCATTCGCCGGCGAGGCGGGTCAGGCCGGCGCCTGGCCTGGCCCAGACCCCCGCGGCCAGGCTCTCTGCCTCAGGCCACGCGCCGCAGCCTCTCTCCGGGCTGGCTCCCTTCCCCCTTCCTTCCCCCTGGGTCCCGGGGCCGACCTCGGCCCTCCCTCCCCGGTATCCCCCTCCTCTCCTTTTCCCTCCCCCCCTGCTCTGTGCTCCTGGCTCTGGGGCTGGGCCCGTGACGTCAAACCCAGTGTGGCGTCGGCGAGACTGGCCGGCGCGGGCCATCAAAAGAGCAACGTCCTCTTTCCCAATTACCCACTGTCAGTCCGGGAACAGGGGCGGACCGGCTGGGAATTAAATGTTAAATACCCCCTACAGGCTGGCTCTATTACACGGGGCATCCAGCCGCAGCCCCCCACCCTTCCCTGCCAGTTCCAAACCACCCAGACCAAGAGGGGCTTCAAGATCTTTTATTTTTCCAAGGGTTGGGGGTGAATCTTGAGCCTACTGCAGCCCGACTCGGCGCTTGCGATTTAATTAAAATGAATAATGCCCCCACCCAAAAAAGTTTTGCGTGTTATCAGAGAGGCGCCGCTACACCGGAAGGCCTCCTTCTCATAGATATTTTTCTCTTTGTCTTTTAAAATCGGTCTAAGCCTCGGGAGTTAACATTTTCAAGTCCCGGCGTCAGCAGTTTCTCTCTCCGAAGATGGGTCCCTTTTATTTCCCGGGCTTTCAGGTCTCGGCGTAGAGGACCAAAGAGCTACGTTTGGGATTTTCCGCGTGGCTTTGAACTGGGGTCCGGCTAGTGTTGCCTGGTTTTAGACCGACTCGCAAAGATGCTCTTTTATTTTTTTCGCCTCTGCTGCCATCCTTAATCTTAATCTCGGGGATTTTAGCAAAAATGTGTATGCGTTCGTCTGTCCTTGTTTATGGAGCGGTTTCCGGTGAATGTTAGAAACTAAATAATTAAAAGGTTTGCAGAGCGCCGTGAGCAGGAGAGGCTGGCAGCTTGACTGGCCCTAGAGAGACGTGGTCGGAATGAAGGAAAATCGATGCTCTTTTACTGGGCCGCCCTAATAACGAGGACTAAACGGGCTCAGGAGAAACATGAGGGAGGGGGGTTAATTTAGGGATTTTCTTCCTGTTCCGTATCTAGAAACTCAACCCTGGTTTCTAACGAACATGAGATTTATGAAGACGGGAACTCAAGAGAAACTCCAATTCCAAGTTGGGAGAACCCACGTTTCCACCATTTCTTCCAAATAAAATTTACTAGTCTTTCTACTAGGATTGTATATTAAAGCAGGACACACACCCCACACCAAGTAAGGCTGAGTATTGATGTTTTTCCTTCACCGCACTAAAGGAGTCCTCCAGAACTTACTTTTAGGGACGGTCTCTTCTATGTCGACTTTTTTGTGTGTGTATTTGTAGGGAATTTTTATGGGGCAGAGAAGCGAAGAGGGAATAATGCCTTCAAATAAAACCCGAAATCAAGCTCTTAGTACCGTCCGTGGGAGAGCCTGCGGGAGAACCCACACTCTCTCCTCGCACACATTGGGGTGAGCCACGGGTGGAACCTGAGTCTTCGCTTCCCGCCTGTCACTTGCACACCCGGGCCGCGCGTTCTGGGGCCGGGCGGCTGCAGGAGTCTGAGCGCCGCTAGGGGATGCAGTGGCTCAAAGCACCGAGAGAGGCCGGGGAGGTTGGAGCCCGCGGGGCCGACCAATCGCGGCCCGGCCGCAGCCTCGCGCGCTGATTGGCCCCTTCCCGGCCACGCCCCGTGCGCCCCGCCCCCCCTCGCGGGGCTGTCTCTGAGACCCGCTCCCTCCGCTCCGGGCTGCGGGGCCGAAGCCGGCGAGTCCCGCGTTCACCGGGGCCCGGGGGAGGCCGCCGCTGTCCTGCCAGGCGGCGGGGTTGGGGGTCGGAGGAGGGGGCGAGGGAAAAACGCCGGGAGCGGGAGTAAGTAGGGTCTTGGGCGGGGAGAAGTGAAAAAGTTGGGTAACCGAGTGAAGACCCGAGCGCTTTCTCCCCACCCGCTCTCTCTGTGCTGGGGGAGACAGAGCCTCTCGCCTCCTCTCCTTTTCATCCATCACTATTGTCACTCAAGTCAAAAAGCACACATTGATTACAAATATTAGGTCTGGAAAGGACAGCTGCAACAGCTGAAACATTCGAGAGGCTTGTTAACGCAAGAGGCTGGAAGAATGTTGACCACGACCACCAAAGTATCACCGACATTTCAATCAAAGACAGATTTTTCCCCCCAATTTCTCAATCTCTTAGGTGAGAGAGGCACATCTCCAAGTACTTTGACATTACATTTTTTTTTCCTGATCACTTTTACTTGCACAGAGACCCCACATCAATAAACTACCCCATACCCTGGACTGAATGCAAAAAAGTGTTTGCTCATTTAAAAAGTCTGAAAAAGAAAGACTGCCTGTAGAAATAAACTTTATGAATGGGACAGGCCGGTTTCCTCAGCACGGAATAACCTACCGAGCCGGAATGAATTGGCAGGAGCTGGAGCCACATTTAAAGGGCCAGAGCGCGAATTCTCTCCTGCCCGCCCCCTCCGCGCCGAACCCGGGTGCGCCTCGCCCACCCGCCCAGCCGCCCCTCCGCCCTAGCCGCCCTAGCCGCCCTCCGCGGCGCCCCTTTCCGGTCAGTGGAGGGGCGGGAGGAGAGGCGGGGGGGTGGTGGCGGTGAAGTCCTGAGCGGGTTTGGGTTGCAGTTTCCTTGTGCTGGTGATCCTGTCCCCTCCTCGCCAGAGCCAGGCTCCTCCCCCGTCGGCGCGGATGACACTAGAACCTCCTTAAGTTCCGTCGCGCCACAGCTGTCTGCGAACACTGAGCTGCCTGGCGCCGTCTTGATACTTTCAGAAAGAATGCATTCCCTGTAAAAAAAAAAAAAAAAATACTGAGAGAGGGAGAGAGAGAGAGAGAGAGAGAAAGAGAGAGAGAGAGAAGAGAGAGACGGAGAGAGCGCGAGACAGAGCGAGCCACGCAATCTGACCGGGCAGTTTCTGCTCTCCCAGGTCACACGCCTCCTCCTCCTCCTCTCTGCTCCTCGCTACCCAGGTTGGTACCGGCGACATTTTTTTTAAAGTTTGATTTGTTTTCTCTCTCCATTTGGGAGGACTTTAAAACATAGAAAACTCAACCCTCCTCTTTTGGAGAGTTTCTGGAGGCTGGAAAGTAGGTCCTGGGACCTGGGTCCCTGGAGGGAGGGAGTTGTCGTCCAAGTTGGAACCGCTCAGTCAATCCCGGGTTCCCGGGAGAGCCGGGCTGCTGGGGATGTATTTGGGAGTCATTCAGTCCCCCGCTGCCTCCCGGTTTTCCGACCTCCGGAGGGGGCGTGCGCTTGTGCGCGCGTGTGTGCGTCGTGTGTGCGTGTCCCGGGGGCTCGGGCGCGGGGCCGGGCGGCTCGGGGGGAGGTGGTGCCACTTCATAAACTCAGGTGCTAAGCACTTAGGACCTCATCCAGGTCTCCCCTTCTCTCCTTTGCAGGTGACCCGGGAGAGACTCAGTCTTGGAGCCGCCGAGTAGCACCCGGTGCAGAGGAGCCTCACTTGCAGAATTCCAGCCAGTCTTCGCCCCCCTTTTACAATTTGATCCCCCTTTATACTTCCATACCTAATTTTTGGAATTTCTTCTTTCTTCCTCTTCTTTTCGCTAAACTACCCCGCAAAGATTTTTAAAAAAATCTCATTTGCTCACCTTTCCTTCCTAGCTTTCCCGTTTCCCAACTGAAAACAAATCTTTAAACGACCCCCGCCCCTCCGACGGCAGGAGCACCTGCAGAGCCTCGTAGCCCCCGACCTCCCAGCCCGACCGCCCTCCCTCTCAGCGCGCGGGTTCCGGGCCCGGCGAGAGGGCGAGAGCGCAGCCGGGGCCATGGAGGTGACGGCGGACCAGCCGCGCTGGGTGAGCCATCACCACCCCGCGGTCCTCAACGGGCAGCATCCGGACACGCACCACCCGGGCCTCGGCCACTCCTACATGGACCCGGCGCAGTACCCCCTGCCGGAGGAGGTGGATGTACTTTTTAACATCGACGGCCAAGGCAACCACGTCCCGTCCTACTACGGAAACTCGGTGAGGGCCACCGTGCAGAGGTACCCTCCGACCCACCACGGTGAGTCCGCCCCGGGTGCGGGGACCTCCGCCCAGCTGTCCCGGCTCTCTCGGGTCGGAGAGGCAGGGAGGGACCAGGGGGTGGGGATACCCGGCCAAAGCCCCCAAGTGCCGTTGCTGCTTAATTTAAAAAAAAACACACACAACAACAACAAAAAACTGGGGCCCGGAAATGGGCAAGGAAGGCGTCTCGATCGTCGCGAGAGTCTGTTTTTCAAAACAGTCGCAGTAGGCGCCTCTGCGCGGCTGCGGTCCCCTGGGCCTGGCGCTCACCTGGCGGGCGCCGCGCTGCAGCCCTCTCTCCCCGGGCGGCCGCTGGTTCGGGGGCCTCCGAGATCTCGGGAGCCGGGAGCCGAGCCTCTGCCTCCACCGGCCACCGCTCCCCCGACCGGGCATCCGGTGCCGGCCAAAGCTGGCTGGGGCTGGGTTCTTTCTAGGGGCTTCGTTCCCCCCGGTTATCCCCTGGTTCTCTCTCTGGGGCTGCTGCCGGCGTTCCTCGGTATGTTTCTCCGGCACATTTCCAGAAAGGCCCGAGAAACGTATTTATTCCCACTGCTGTGTTTCGGCCTTTCCCCAAGGCTAGTGCATTTGGTTTTTAGGCACATCTCCTACCTCTAGGCTCTGAGGAAGGGAAGTCTGGTGCTTGACCGGGTTTTGGTGGAAAGACTCCCGTCTTAAGTTTGAGACATTTGGGGTTTCCTAGATTCCCGGCTGCACGGAATTTTCCTCCGTCTACACTTTTTGGTTGCCTCATTGCCTGCGCCCCGCAACTCTTGCCTTGCTCTCTCCTTCGGCCCTACAACAGACCTATTAGGCTCCCAAAGAAGATTTGGGATCCATCAGGGTTTCCTTTTATGGAGGAGCGATTCCAGTTGCCTTTTCTTTTCTTTCTCTTTTACCTTGAGGAATTCAGGAGAGTTCTGAAATGGTAGAGAGAAACCCACCCCTATGTAGTTGGGGGGTAACAGCTCTTAAGGCTTTCCATCTGTAAAGCCTGTTCCCAAAAAAGAAATTGCAACATTTCAGGCGGAGGGACTGCGAGGGGATCTCAGTTGAGATCTGCCCTGGTTCCCCGACTTAGATCCCGGGGCTGGGGCCGGTGACAGAGCCCCTAGGGCAGCAGGCGTTCTCCTCCCTGCTGTCACCAGGTTTCAAACAATTGTTTCTGCGGATGGGGCGCTCTTTGCCCTTGTTCTGTGCAGATCAGCAGTTAAGTGGAAATGCGGTAGATGCAGCCTTAATATTATTTACTATACTACTTCCTGCATAATGTGAAGCTTGACCCTTGGTGTTCAGAGAGCTCTCCTTCCCCCTCTACTCCCCTCCCCTTCCTTTCTCTTAAGATTTTAGTTTCGGTATTGTTCTTAATGGTTAAATAGAATGTCAAACGCTGAGACAGGTACTGGATTAAAAGATCAATAAGTGTGTGGATTTGTACTTGCGGTTTAAACTTACCCCTCTCAGAGCCTCTTCTGGTCTGAGTTACAGCTGCCTTAAAACTCTGCATTTCAAACGACAGCTCTGTTTACTGTGTGTGTGAGTGAAATAGACACAGAAACTGGAATTTTTTGAGTCTCAGGGGCTCAGGTGAAAATTCAGATATTGCACTGGTGGAGTCACAACTCTGGGGGCATATGGGCCCGTTTTATTTTTTTTTCCAGTAGGATTTGGGAGGGTGAGAATGGCAGATAAAAGTGCCATCCCAGAGTCCAGGCTTGGAAACTTTCTCCGACAGCCTGAGTGGTTCACTTCCCTACAAATCCCATTCCAGGCCTGGCCAATTTCGAGCAAGCAGTGAAGTGGGGTTATGTGCAAGTAACCCTAAAATGCTCCCTCTCCTCTCTTCCAAGCCCTCTCCCTGCTCTGGGCTTGGGGACCTGGCTCTGCAGCTGGGCCTCTCTTAGGGTCCGTGTGTTCTCCTGGCTTTGAGCAGTTGCGTGGCTCACCCCTTCAGGCCTCATCCTTCCCAGCCCACCCTCTTATCAGGCTGCCTGGGATTAGGTCTGGGCTGGGGGCCGCTGGGCCATTGAAGGAAACCAATAAATCAAGTCAGGTTACAGAGAGGGACCTCAGGGCTGAGATTCAGAAAGTGTATCTGGAGAGGCCAAGGAAGCCAGGGCCCTTCTCGCTCCATGGCAGCACCTCTTGGGTGTCAGACACAGGCCCTTAATTCCCTAGATTTGATGGGACATTGGTGGGGAGATAGGGGTGAAGGGGGTGTGCTGGCCCAGGTACTGCTGGGGCCCCCCCGGGATCAGGGAGTGTGAGGTCCGGTCTGTGTGGGGATTGTCTTGCCAGGGAGGCTGGAGTGGAGGGGGAGGATGCCCAGGTGCCTGAAGGCCTCTGGGGGCTGCTCTCACTCGCCTGTCTCTCTCCCGGGTCTTCCCCTTTACCCACGCAGGGAGCCAGGTGTGCCGGCCGCCTCTGCTGCACGGATCCCTGCCCTGGCTGGACGGCGGCAAGGCGCTGGGCAGCCACCACACCGCTTCGCCCTGGAACCTCAGCCCCTTCTCCAAGACGTCCATCCACCACGGCTCCCCGGGGCCCCTGTCGGTCTACCCCCCAGCCTCGTCCTCGTCCCTGTCGGCGGGCCACTCCAGCCCGCACCTCTTCACCTTTCCGCCCACCCCGCCGAAGGACGTCTCCCCGGACCCGTCCCTGTCCACCCCGGGCTCAGCCGGCTCGGGCCGCCAGGACGAGAAGGAGTGCATCAAGTACCAGGTGCCCCTGCCTGACAGCATGAAGCTCGAGTCAGCGCATCCCCGCAGCAGCATGACCACTCTGGGAGGGGCGGCCGCCTCAGCCCACCACCCCATTACCACCTACCCACCCTACGTTCCCGAGTACAGCTCCGGACTCTTCCCGCCCAGCAGCCTGCTCGGGGGCTCCCCCACCGGCTTCGGGTGCAAGTCGAGGCCCAAGGCCAGATCCAGCACAGGTAGGAACCTTCTCTCCCCTCGAGACCTTTCCCTTCGCCCTGCTCCCTGCTCCCTGCTCCAAAATCCGGGACAGGGACTAAAGCGTGCCCTCCGGCCCCTCCCGGGGGCTGGGTGGCCGTTCAGACCCTTCAAAGATTTAATATCTTCCCATTCTTCCAGCGGGGAAAGAATGAGGTGTTTCCTCTCTCATTCCTGTCTTCAGAGCAGAGGGCAAGTGAGATCTGATTTAAAAGCCACCCGCAAGAGCTGGGGAAGGAAAAAAGACAAACAAAAACAAACCCCCATCTCTCCTGCCTGTCCTGCCAAGGAACTTCTGGGTGCTGGCAGTAACCTTTAGTCAGTTTCCAAGCGCAAATGGAAGGGGAGGGAATACATCTTTGGTGTTTAGTGCTAAAACGAAACCTCCTGAAACCCAAACAAACACAGGTCCCTCCTCTGACCCCCCTGGCCTCTACGTCCTGACCGTTCTCCTCTGCTCAGCTCAGAGGGGGTCATACAGTCACCAGGGGACAGCCCTTGACACAGACATGTATAAATAAAGCGTGTGTATATTTTTCGCCGGGGGCGGGACCGTGGCAAAGACAGGACACACATTCTCTGCGTCGAAAAGAAGTCTCCCATCCTGACTTCTGGGTGGAGAGGTGGGCTCTGCCCTGGGGAGGCAGTTCAATGGAAGTCAGAAGGGCTAGTTAACGGCAGTATCTTCTAGTGCCGGGAGCTCAGGCAGGGAAGGAAGGCATCTTACGACCTACTCCCCACTTCCCGACTGATCTGAAGCCAGAGGGGTTAGGAAGGATGGGATGGAAAAGATTCCCCAGGTGTGTCTCTGCTTCCTCTCTCAGAAAAGCACACCCCAGCTAAAAGCGAGCCGTATTTTTATTCTCTTGGTGTAGAGGCTGGCATGAAAAGAAACAGTAGAGCCCACACAAAGTATTTCTGCTTTAAAAATAAAATAATCCACCACCGATGTCGAAGCAGCTGAAACAGAGTCGGGGAGCCTCTGAGATGAGATTTCACTGTATTTGTTGAGATGGTTTTTGGGGAAGATTGGCACGTCTCCTTGGGGGTGTCCATTTCAGGGTGGGCGTCTCTGTCCTGCTCGGTCCCAACTGGGTACCCTCTGCTCTCTCTCTGTAGAGACTCTGTATACACAGAAGTGGTGGAAATCACTTGTCTTTGCTGGATGAGACAACCAGTCTTGAAACAGAGCCTGCAAAACCGGGGTTTAGAAAACTTCCGAGGGAGGGCTCTGGGTGCCCTGTGACCATGAGATCAGTTTCCAGGGTTTTTTTCCAGGGTGACATTCACTCCGACTGCCTGGGCAGGACTGTCTCTATTTAGTTGATATGTTTTAGCTAATCCAATTATTTTCAGACTGCTGCACGCGACAGTTGCATTGTTTATCCCGAGCCAGGAACTTTAATAGAGCCCGGATGCGGTTAGGCTGACAGAAAACTCAGACCTGCGTGTTCAGTACATGAAAGTCCGCAGAGGGAGAGGGAGGTAGGCTCGCTGGTGGAGCCGAAGAGAAAGCAAGAGGAAGGGAGAACAGGGCAGGAAAGTGGCCTGGCTGCCTCGGCGGCGAGTGGAGGGTCCCCGGGAGGCGGGGTACAGATCTGCTCACAAAAGCGGGGGCGGGGCGGAGGGGGCTCGATCGAGGTTCCGAGGCTGATGGCAGTAAGAGAACAACCTTGTCCATTTTGAAGTCGGGGTGGGATTTTTTCCGGAAAGTTCTCTCTTCTGGTAGGGCTAAGAAGTTGGGGGCCAGATGATGGTCTCTGAGGCTGGGGTGGTGGTTTGTGTAGGGAGGGGACAGAGTGACTTTTCCAAATGCCTCTCGTCCTCTGCCCTCATTTCCGCATTTGATCTCTCCCCCTCCGTCGTGCACACCTTCTGTCTTCGGGTTTGCCTGGCTTTTCTGTCTCTTCTTCCCTGGGACATTTGGGGAGGGGGAGGGCGAGGGCTGCGGTTTCCCTAAACCAGAGCCAGGGGTACCTCTATACCTATTTTCTTTTAGTTTTTTTGGAGAGGAGAGGAGCCGGTTTAAATTTGGCTCTTGACTTCCTCCTCCTTATTCCTTTCTCACAGTCAGAAAAACCCAGAGCAGCACGCACAACTGGGCAGCGAGAGAGCTGGCACTTTCGGGAACGTGGAGCCGTGCAGGGCAAGTTTCGAGGCTCTGTGAAGAAGGGTGGAAGGAGTGGGAATTCCTGAGAAGGGGATTCTCTTGGTTTTAGTGGTTGCTTTTCTGTTTTTTTTCTTTAACCTCTTTGCTATCGTCCAAAGGAGGAGCCCAGAGAAGGGAGGGTTGTTGCATTTTGGAGAAACGGTTGAGCTGTGGTTTAGAGCACCTATTGCTTTTTTAACGCCCGGGCTGTCTGGGCTGAGATGTGTCTTTGCAAACAAGACACCAAGCCTTGTGTGTGTGTGTGTGTGTGTGTGTGTGTGTGTGTGTGTGTGTGTGTGTGTGTGTGTGTGGCGGGGGGGGGGACCATTTCTTAGCTGCCCCCCTCCCTCCACCGTGGGCATCCAGCTCCCCCTTTTTCTCTGCAGCCTCCCTACTCCTTCAGCGCAGCCTCCGTTTCAGGATTTCAGTCGGAGGCCAAGGGGTGTTTGAAAATGGCTGTTGAGTGTTAGGAGGCCTCCTGGCGCTGTGGTTGTCACCTAAGAGCGAGGTGTCTGTCTGAGCGGCTCACAGCAGGCGGTGAGCGAGGAGAAAGAAAGCAGGAGACAGTCAGGGCCTCCGCTAGGAAAACTGCTTGTTTGCTGAAGTCACAGATGAGAGGCAACAAGGAGAGAAAAAAAATAAAATAAAATAAGAAAAAGCCACGCAAGGCAATCACAAACTTGCCGAGTGAATCAAGACAGAAAATTGCTCTAATGTGCAACTGCTGGAGAGGCAACTGTTGCTGGCTTTCAAGGTCCCTCGGAAAAGGAAGCTGTTATCCTCCCCACTGGCTGACAAAGGAAAGGAAATCAGACTAATCGTGTCAGGCAGGGAGATCCCCCGGCCCAGGTGCCCAGGAGCCGGGCCCGTCCAGCCCGAGCTGCTGGGGATGGAGGGGACTTGGAGCCTGAGAAACCCCCCAGAGGTCTGGGACAAAACGGCTGGGAGCCCGAGGCCCCTGTCTGCGCAGGATGGGGAGCATGCCAGCCCAGGCCAGTGTCCCCAGAAGAGGCTGACACAGCGCCCACCGGGGGCACCAGGACTGCCGGGCCCTGGCTCTGCCTGCGGCCACACGTCCTCACCCACTCGCCCTCTCCTCCTCTCCGTGCCTCTCCCACCTTCAGCAGCTACATCCCGAAGGCTTTTGACCCCAAAGGAGAGGAATCGGGATGTGATTCAGCCCAGAGCCTACTCAGAGCTGCTGGGTGCCTAGCAAATGCTTCTGGCCCATGAGGGCCACGTTTCTGTGGATAATCTCAGGGGCTCTTGGAAGGCACTCTATAGACCCCGGGTTAAGAACCTTTTGGAATTTGGAGCAAGAAATTGAAATCTCTCAACTCCTTAACTTTTTTTTTTTTTTTTTGAGAGCCTGTCCCTGGAGAAAAGCCCAGGCTCAGGGGTGTAAATTCCTTGCCACCCTCACCTCATACTTGGTCTGGGGGTTTCCTAAATCTGAGCAGGTCCCCGGGCCCTGGGCTGGCCTTGCCCTCCTCCTGGGGAGTCAAGATGCCCAAGCGTCCTGCCTGCGGGTTCCCCTCCTCCACCCAGTCTTCCTAGTAGTTTGGGATCAGCTGATTAACCTCTTAAAACAACTGGTAGGGGCTCATCTTTCTCCCCTACCATCCCCAAGCCCCTTCCCGGCCCCCTTAAGACCCTTTCCTGACTCCTTTTCTTGGGGGCACCAGCTCTGGTGAAGCCACTGGCCCTGCAGGGTCAGGGGCTCCTCCTGGGTCCCTCTCGGTTGGCAGTGGGGCCGGTGCGTCCTCTCCAGGAGAATGAGACCCCCCAGGAGCGGGGCAAGTTCTCCCAGAAACCGTCCTGCTCTTCTTCCTCGCGAGGAAGTTGAGAAGAACTCTGTGAGCAAACTCCCCTCCTCCTAAAATGGTATCTGGAGGGATTCTCTCCGGGGCCTTTCCCTCTACAGGTGGGTCCCTGTCACTCCCCAGCCCCTGGAGTGAGTGCTGTTTCAACCCGGCCTGGCCGGTTTTTTGTTGATTTTGTTTGTTTGTTTTTTTTGGAAAAAGAGCAACTGCAGGCAAGTCTTGGTTAATGAGCCAACCCAAGGGCCTCCCCCCAGAAACGGGCCTCTTCTCCTGACTCTCCCCCTCCCAACACTTCGCCCGGTTCTGTTTCCCTCCCTCCCCATCTCTAGCTTCCTTGCCTTCAAGATTGCTCTGCATTTCCCTCCAACCTTCAGACTGGGGTCTCAGTGGCTGCAAAACCACAGAAAACCTTGTTGTTTTCTAGAGAGTAAAAAAGATGAGGAGGGAATGAATGAGTGGACCCTGCTGGGTCTTTCTTCATCTATTCCTTGGCAGCCAGGGACATTTACAGTTTTATTGGAAGTAAAATCTAAGGCCCTCGGTGCTAAAAATCAATCAGCCGATCGATCCATCTGTTCATCTGTTGATTATCTGTTTCTCTATCTAGCTATCGATGCATCTCTCCTTTGGCCCCATCCTAATCTTCATTATTTAATCAATCCGCATAGACCTGGTGACGATAATGGATCATCTTTGTTTTCCTCTGAGGGAAGCGAATGGAATGTTGTGCTTTCACCATCGACTGACCGGGGCTCAGGGTTTTCTCAGGGAACTGTTTCAAGTTGAAATTCGCCTTCCTCCTTGGCTCTGCCTGACCTTCCTCATCAAGTCAGGCAGGCCCAGGACAAGGCTCTGCTGCTACCGATTCCTGTGCTGTTTCTTGGGCCGGGAGCTGTGTGTGCGTGTGTGTGTGTGTGTGTGTGTGTGTGTACGTGTGTGTGTCCACAGGGAATGGTTAGGCCATGAAAGGGTCACACAATAACTCTTTTCCACTCAGGAGCCACGTTCAAGGGAGCTGGGGAAGTTCCCCCAAAGAGGAAAAAGAGATAGAGAAAAATCTCCATTTAAAGCTTTCATTCCCTAATTCCGCTGGCAGCTGTTTTGTGAGTTTTCCTTCCATAAGTGACTTATGTGTGATCTTGTTTCCAGAAGGCAGGGAGTGTGTGAACTGTGGAGCAACGTCTACCCCGCTGTGGCGTCGAGATGGAACGGGGCATTACCTGTGCAATGCCTGTGGGCTCTACCACAAGATGAACGGACAGAACCGGCCCCTCATCAAACCCAAGCGGAGGCTGGTGAGTTGTCCTTGGGAAGCACTGGCCCGACGCCCTCCATTTTGTGTCTTTAACGTCCCCTCTTCAGGAAGAAGAGCTTTCTGCTGGAAATTGGCAGGATGGCTCAAAATCACCTTGCTTGGGATAGTTTTTTTTTTTTCTTCTTTGTTTTCTGTTTTTCAAATTAGATATACAGAAAGGTCCCCCCGCCCCCGCCTTTCTCCCCCTCCATGGTTCTTAAGTCACTTATCACATTTTTAAGGATGCTGACTTCTGGGTTATCAAATCTTAAGTGTCTTCACTGATAGAATGATTGCTTTAACAGGACCAGGGGGACTGATTTAAGATGCATTGATAGTCACGGTTTCACGGAGGAATTCCGTACGGGGGCTGGAGTGTCCCAGGTGCCACCCAGAACTTGTTTCTGAAGTCATACAAGTGGGCTCCTAGGAAGTGATTACCATCTCAGGGTTGCCTTAGTGCCACGGATGAGATCTCCTGTGCCAGGGCTTATTAACTGAATTTCGCAAACAGCAGCCATTGGGCTTAGTGGAGTTTTTCTTCTTCCTTGGTCTGAAGAATTGAGGAATTGCCACAGGTAATTCCTATGGGGAAAACTGTGTGATTCCTGTCCTGCTTCTTGGGCTCCCCTAGTGTCTGGTCTTATTTTCCCTTTGAACTCCTGCGGGGTCAGGTGATAGTTTCCTCTCTCCACGCTCTTTGTCCCCTTCTTAAACCTCTTGACCCCTAGGAATACTTGAGAAAACCTGGCACTGGCAAAAGCATTTATAAGGAAAACTAGCCTGAGAGGTTCATTTGCAAAGTGGTCTTTGGAATCTCAGGCCAGATTGAATAGCAAGTGTATGTAACAGACAAATAAAAGCAGGCTTGGCAAATGATAACTGTAACCACAGTCAAGAGATCAAAATGCTTTTTGTGGTGATTCACCAAGTAGAGAGGGGAGGAGGGGAATTTCCCCATGCAAATTAATGGATGAAGCAGCATCCCTCAGATTCTAAGGTGGACCCTTCCCAAATCCTCTGCATTCTTTTTAAAGAATTATTTGTCTTCTCCATCAGATTTTAGTGCAAATCAACACCTTTCACATCCTCTTCAGAAGAAGGAAAATCTTTCTAGGGATGGCAGTGCCCACGCGACTTTAATTTTTTGGCAATCCTAGGTCTCTAGGCTTTATTCTTTCTGATCTTTGCCCCCTTCTCCAGCTCTCTCAACCTTCCCCCGACTTGTCCCCATGCTCTTTGGTACTTTTTTTTTTTTTTCCTTTCTCTCATGTGCAAAGCTAACTTCCTAGGAAAAAGCTGCCGGATATCTGAGATCTGGAGATAACTCATAAACAACAACTCAGCTTCCCCAACCTAAACATCAAGATGTTTGAACGTATCAGAACAAGACGTGTTTGAAAAAAAAAAAAAAAAAAATGGCTGGAGATGTTAGCACAGAATGAATATGATCGCACCACAAAAGAATGTTCTGAATCACTCAAAACCTGGCCTTAGGAAAAAAAAAAAAAGAGAAAAAAAGAAAAGGAAAGAAAAACAAAAGAAAGAAAACTAACAACAAAAAATTTCTTGTTAAAATAAGTCATGGTACCATTATAATTGGACTTTTTTTTTTTTTTTTTTTTTAAGGTAAAAGTAAAGAAGGAAAAACAGCAGTAAAGTGTCAGACCCCGTAGTTGTCTGGTTGATGAGCAAGAGTACATTTGACATTTTCTTGGGGTTTCTTCTGTCTCGGGAGATTGTACAGGAGGGCTGGACTTGCATTTTGCATAATTTTGTCTTCATTCACCTTTCATAAGAAATCTCTAGAACTCTGAGTAATAATTACTTTTAATTCTAGAGTTCCTTTGCTGTCACATGTGAAGCTGCCTTCTCTTTCTTACTCATCTCTTCTGGGTGTTTTTTAATTTTTAGTTCCATAGAATTCACATGCTCCAGAGAAACACTCGGGGCCCATTCAGGATATATATATGTATATTTTCAGCCCTTAGATGTATTTGACTTCTGAATACCTAGAACTTTCTTTTTGCTCTTTCCTATATTTCCTGTCCCTCCTTCCCTGCTCTGTCTCTCCAGTTTGCTGCTTTTGCACATTTGCAGACTTGCTGAAGACCACCCTGCCTGCCCCCTCTGTGTAGTCAGCTCTTCCATAGATGCATATCTAACACTGAATAAACTCGTGCAGGAAATAGAAGGGAAGACCCATAGAATTTTTTTCCTAGTGTTGCAAGATTTTCATAAGTCTCACAACTAGCTTGCTTTATTAATATACTTTGTCTTCTGCTAGTGACCCAAACAGTGTGACTTATAGAGGTTCTGTATAAATTCTCATAAAGTCTAAGCCTGTTTGGATTCATGTTACCTTCAATACACTGCAAAGGGGGGCTGCACCATGAGCATGGTTATTTGGAACTCTTATTTTATCGGTTGGTATTGTGCACTTGTACCATCCCTTCCCAGTTGTTGGGCTGGGAAATCCGGTACTTGAGTAGATATTAGTCTATTATATCCAAGTATTTCTTTTAAAGGGGGAAAACCAGTCCAGGACTGTAATAATAATCACATGATAATGTAGTTGTCAAAATCCTTAAGCGCCGCTTTCATATTATCACTTTCAAGAGTACACAAGAGCAACGGTTAAGTCTTAAATTATCATGTTTCATAAAGGCAGGTGGACCAGAGGCATATGGGATAAGAGACAGCACTCTTGGACCGCCGTGAATGATTTTCCAAATGGACAACTCAAAAGTAGAACCTTCTCGGTTATGAGGGAGAAGGACTGTTTTTCCTTTCTAGTTCCTCAGAACACAGAAACTAAGAATTACTAAAAACAAACAAACAAATGAAAAAAAGCCACAGCTCTGCTATTTAAACCTGTGGGAAGGGGCAGCATCTCTGTGGAACAATTGAGTAGCTTTGAAAGGAAAGGAATCAGCTTGGTTCATTCAGAATTGCCACTGGGTTTTCAATATCTGACCTCTTCGGGTGTTTGGCCCAACTTCTTGCTGGATAACGTACTGATGGAAAAACACACCCTGATCCCTGTCCTTTTGTTCCGTGCTTTCATAACCATGCCAGAATGTTCTTGATCACAGATAAAGACCAGTCGAATTCTTACTCCTTCTCTTGCCTTTGATAATATTTTTTGAGTCCCAGGGACCGAAATAATTTTGCAGTTGAAATTTTCTTTTTATGTTGCAAGGGGGTGTGAGGAGATGAGAGATATATGGTTACAAGTGACCCAACCTCATTTCCTTTTGAAAGTTTTTGAGCTTAAGTTTTCTTTTCTTTTTTAACGTATGGACATGGGAAATAGTCCCCTTATACATTTAAGTGTGTCGAAAAGCGAAAGAAAAATCTCCCTTTTAAAGGAAATGAAGGCAGTGACACAATCAAATAATGAAAATTCAGCTTGGGGCTGACATCTGACCTGTAACCATTTTGCTCTGTGAGCAGCAGATAGGAAGCACCTACTTTCAAGAGGGTGAAATGAAATGAAGTTAGGAGCGGGGCCAGTGTTCCTGGTGGATTGCGAAATTCCTTGTTCCTCTCAGTTTGTCTCGCTAACTGAAAGCCACCTAAAGAGGATGAAGATGGCTGTCACGAGTGACCACATCTGAAAGCATGGGCCGTGCACATTTGGGATGCCTGCGGACTGGCTGGGGTGTTGTTCACGTAGGATGTCTGGCTTGGTGCTTTCTCCGTGGCCTATCCCGTGTGCCGGCCACACGTGCGCAGACGTTCTCTCATTCTGTCAGCACTCTGCCCTGCTTATCATCCAGCGTTTCTTTATTTGGGATCTAGAAAGTGCTTTTGATGCTTGGGTTTGTTCCTCCTTGGCTGTTGATCTATTGTGATGACCAGTATCCTTGTTGAGAACTGCTTTTCTAGGCAGTTGCTCTTGAAAAAGACCTCCTGTAGGCCTGGCGAAGGAAGCCACTGAGAGCCTGGTACCCAAACTAGTCTGGTGAATTCAAAATTGCTACCCATAAAAATGAAACATCTGGCAAACTTTGTGGGAGAGGGAGGGGGACTCGTTATGTCGGCGAGGTGATGTCGGCTTTCTCATCCTCCCGAATCCTTCCCCAGGGGACAGCAGGCTATGTGCTGACCGCTGGACTGTGGTCTGACCTGCTCCTATGCCAGTGGATTGGCTTCATTTTTCTTCTTGATGCAGCTTTTGGAGAACTTTATTACTTTCATGTGGGCCACTTGCTAGTTTTGATTTCAGTGATAATTGTTTTTAAGTCGGTCTCCGTAGTTCTGCAAACCCATTTAACATTTGTTTTGATTTTTATCCTCCCCTCTCTTCCCGCTCCCCAGTCAGCAGCAAGGAGGGCAGGTACGTCCTGTGCAAACTGTCAAACCACAACCACGACTCTCTGGAGAAGAAATGCCAATGGAGACCCTGTCTGCAATGCCTGCGGGCTGTACTACAAGCTGCACAATGTAAGTGTCCCGGGACCCCCCCCGACCCCGGAGTGGCCCCCTTCGGATGATGCCCAGTGCACAGCATCCCCCTTCCCTGGTCCCCTTTCTGATTTTTTTTTTTTTTTTTTTTTTTGTGGTACGCGGGCCTCTCATTGTTGTGGCCTCTCCCGTTGCGGAGCACAGGCTCCGGACGCACAGGCTCAGCGACCATGGCTCACGGGCCCAGCCGCTCCGCGGCATGTGGGATCCTCCCGGACCGGGGCACGAACCCGTGTCCCCGCATCGGCAGGCGGACTCCCAACCACTGCGCCACCAGCGAAGCCCTATATATATTCTTTTTCAGATTCTTTATCCATCTAGGTTATTACAAGATACTGAGTAGAGTTCCCTGTGCTCTACAGTAGGTCCTTGTTGGTCATCCATTTGAATCGCCCAATGACAAGGCTCAGAAAAGGCATTGCAATAGGACCCAGTGTAGGAAAGGACTCGGCACAGCATGGCCTTGCTGAGATTGAAGGCTTTAAAGCAGATGACCCAGCCCCTTAGCTTGTATTGGAAACAGTACGCGTGGTGGGCCTGGTCTGGGTTTTTAAGGGGAGAAAAATCTTTCTCTTGGAAAAACCAAAGTCACCAGTCATATTTTGATGTTTCCTTGAGTTTTTAAATGTTTTGCAAAAAAAAAAAAAAAAAAAAGAAAAAGAAAAAGAGAGAATGAGCCAGTGAAAAGAGAAAGGTAAATAGGATTGTAATGCATGGCGCAGGAGTTCAGGGCGATTCAGTTACTGAGGGGTAAAGAGGCTTGGTGAATTTTAAACGGATTCTCTGAATAAAAGATACCAGATGAAATGGCTGAGAGATTTCATCTGCTGACTTTGTCCTCACCAGGAGAACTCTTGCAAAGCAGCCGATGGAGGTTATCCTTACCAGGGAAAAGAATGCTTTTCTCCTTCTAGATCACATTAGCAGAATGATAATTGTCAGTCAGTCACATGGGTTTGGCTGTGTCAGTTTTAACCTTTCAATTTGGGGGTCCTCCCATTTTGCAATATGTTTACCTTTAAAAAAAAAATTTCAGCTTTTTTTTTTTTTTTTTTTTTCCCTGCAGCAACTCTGGCTGACAGGCCATGACCCTTATGAGGCCAGAAGTTTATGTTGATCCCAGAGAAAGAATTTTCTCTCTGTCTGTCTGTCTCTGTCTGTCTTTCCCTGCCTCTCTCACATCATCTCTCTGGCTCTGTCTGGTTCTCCTGAAGTCTCTTGACCAGTCTGATTTTGGTAATGTCTGGGAGTGAATGGGGAGAGGCAGAGGGCTTTGCTCAGAACTATTCTGGCAGTCAACGCGTCTTACCCAGAAACACCTGGGAATTGGGGAGGAAGCTTTTTTGGTTAGAGTTTTTGAATCACAGGAGAACTTCCCAGGGGGACCCCAGCAATCTAGTCCTTTTGTGCTTCTTGGGAATGAGTTGATTTGATTCCCGGGGACCCCCGTAACGCTCACCTCCCTGCCCATATGCCGTCCGCTCTCGAGAGGAGGGGCCCGGCGCTGACGGAACTGGGGTCTTACCACAATCCATCGTTTCTCTCCCACACATCCTCAGACTGTGGTCTGTGTACATTTATCAGCAATGAAACCCCTGGCCCGTTTTCACTCTGGGGAATTTCCTTGCTCACTGCCGTGGAGAGAAGCAGATTTGTGATTAAAATCTGGAAGATTTGGGGCCTTAGGGTTTATGAGCTACCCAGTGGTTGGTACAGCTGATAAGATGATTTTGGGGTTGTGATGTATGGTTTTGCAAAGAACTTTCATGTTACTTGATTACATTTGAGCCTCAAAGAGTCCCATGATGTAGACAGGGCAGAAATTATTTTGATTTCCCTTCTACTTGAAGAAATGATGACTCAGAGAAGTAAGGAACATGGCTGATGAAGTAGAAGGGCCAGGATGGATTTCTGAATTGCGAAAGGCCTCGTGGGGAGATCAGTAACCTCAGGACTAATAGGGAGCAGAGGAGAGTAAGCACCTTCTAATTTTAGAATATACCAAAGTTCTGTTCAAAGTAATGAATTGTGTGTGTATATATACTTCTTTCCTATTTCCACAGAAGTATAGGAATTATGAGAAATGAATCAGCTATAAATTTCTTTGACTACTCAGCCACAGTAAGATAGGCTCTCAATTGTGTCCAATCGAAGAAAAATATCTATTCCTGAAGAATACGAATTTCTCATTAAATCAAAGACAGGTCAAGGACCCTTCTTCCCTCCTCACTCCCACCCTATTCTTAGTTAGCTCCCAACTTCATGGTCGGGCCCCAGTGGCTGGGAGATAGAAGCGTGCTCATCCACCAGAGTGGTTCTTCTGCCTTCTCTGGTTTAGTAAGAATTCACAGGAGGAGGCGGATTTGTTGTGTATTTAACAATAAGAGATAATAATCTATTAACATTCTCCTCTTGTTGTGTTTTGCTCTGCCCATCGAGATACCATGCACGACCCGAAGTTAGTTCCTGTCTTCTTATCTAGGTGTGTAGATAACTACCTATCTCAGTATCAGTGTTGGGACTAGTTATCTGGCTTTGTGTGGCTATCTGTGTAACTAGATATTATATTTAGATACCTGGCTCTGTATATCTAGATATCAGCGTAAAGAGCCGTGTGTCTAGGCAGTATCTTGGGGGAGATTCGATGTGACAGTAGATTCCTATCGCCTCTGTAGGCTGCATCTTTATCTTGATTATGACTTTGAGGAAGGAACCCTGAGATGTTCTCTGGGCAACGACCTTTTAGGTCCTCCGTCGTCACTCCCGTGGCCTTCCTGCACAAGGGGGAAAGCAGGTGTCGGTCCCACGGAGTGGTTCTGTACCCCTCTCCAGGCGACCACCTCAGGCCCAGGAAGCTGTGGGTTTGCTGCTCTCGGTAGTGTTGTTGGAGCCTGGCCTTCTTGGCTGCTAGATTCTCTCTTCCTTAACTATCCCTTTCTAGCTTTTGGAGCAAACAGGCAGATCCTAGAGCTGTGAAATCTTCTCTTCCTCCACCCTTGAGGACCCTGGAGGAAGGAGTTGTTTGTTCCCCAAGGAGTCAGGAGTGACCGAGACCCCGACCTTCCCTCTTTGAGTCCCTTTGCCTATTTCCCCAGAAACATGGCCAGATGTGTGGTTGGTTTGCTCTACGGGGCAGATGGCCGCTATTGAGGTCAATCTGATTCTGACTTCTCGTGGGGAATGATATGTTTGCTTTATCAAGTCCCCTCTCTTGATTCTTCTCCCCACCCCCCTAAAACAAATGTGTATTCAAAACAAAGCACATGAGGCTTATCAGAAAGGGAGCGATGGTCTGCTGCCCCGGAGACGGAAGACTAGTGCTTGCCTCTGTCTCTTTACTCAACTTCAGGCCTGGTCTTTGATTTTTAGGAGGAGAGTGCTTTCAGGCTAGCACAGGGCTCTGTACCCCGTAAGTTGATATTAAATTCTTGTGGATTGGTTGTTTCGCTGTTTGTCTAGTAAGAAGTGGATAGTCAGGACCAGGTAGAAATTGCAACTTTCAATCATCACAGTTGCTGTGGCGTGGGCAAGAGCTTAGGTTTTGGGAAGACACTTCGTATTAAATTACGACCCCAGAACTTACACGTTTCAGGGGAAGATTTTACAGCACCTCTTGTTTAGAGAAGTTTGTCAGAAGAGAGACGACCAGACATTACTTTGAAGAGGGAAGCAGTCCTAGCTTCTCAAGGCAGAGACAGACAGTACTTGCCTTGCAGTACTTGCACAGTCCCAACACAGAATTTGGACCAGTGGACAAGATATTATTTCCCCCTTGAAAATCCCTCCATTGCCTCCATGCTCATGAAATAGCCTAAGGTCATTCTAATGGAAGAAAACAAGTTATTATTATATTTTAGTTAGCAGAGAAATACAACCATCTTGGGTGGGTCTCTAGAATATGGCCCTTGGAGACAGAAAGTTCCCTGAGGCAAACTTTCCCCCAAATGATTGGTGCAGATGAACGTAATGCATAAGCCCTGCTTGGAACACCTTACCTGTGGCCTCTTGGTTTCTGAAATTGATAGAGGCTGACAGACCCCCCACCGCAGAACCCTAGCCTGCAGGACTCTAGGTCCCTGGGAAGGAGGCAGGAAGGTGGGGAGGAAGCGGCCCCCTGAAAGCAGATCCCTGATCTGGGGCAGTCAGAGGAACCCGGGTTGGGGTGTGAAAGTCTGCACTATTTCAGAGCCAGCCAAATAAAGTAAAAAAAAAAAAAAAAAAAAAAAAAACCATTGATCTCTGTTTAGATTAACAGACCCCTGACTATGAAGAAGGAAGGCATCCAGACCAGAAACCGAAAAATGTCTAGCAAATCCAAAAAGTGCAAAAAGGTGCACGACACGCTGGAGGACTTCCCCAAGAGCAGCTCGTTCAACCCCGCCGCCCTCTCCAGACACATGTCTTCCCTCAGTCACATCTCACCCTTCAGCCACTCCAGCCACATGCTGACCACACCCACGCCGATGCACCCGCCCTCCAGCCTCTCCTTCGGACCTCACCACCCTTCCAGTATGGTGACCGCCATGGGTTAGGGTCCCTGCTCGATGCTCAAAGATCTCCAGGCGGGAGTCCCTCCAGCCCCTTCTACGTGCATTTTCGCAGGAGCAGTATCATGAAACCGAAACCCGATGGATCTATATGTTTTTGCAGGCAGAAAGCAACACGATGTTTGCCACTTGGACAGAGGAGCCCACTGTGGTGTCTGTGTTCTCACTCCCTGAATCTGGATACCATTTGTGAATAAGCCATTCAGACTCATATTCCCTATTGAACAGGGTCTCTCTAGTGCTGTGAAAAAAAAAAAAAATCGCTAAACATTGCATATAACTTATATTGTAAGAAATACTGTACATTGGAAGAAGACTTTACTGCCTCTGTCAGGAAGGCACAAAGGACACCATGCATTTAAAGGATGATGGAAGAAAATAAAGTGTGGAAATTAAAAAGAAACTAGATCTGATATCCAAATGGACAAACTGCCAGTTTTGTTTCCTTTTCCTGGTCACAGTTTGATGCATTAAAAGAAAAAAAAAAAAAAAAAAAAAAAAAAGGAAGAAAAAAAAGAAAAATGTTGTAGGCGAATCATTCGTTCAAAGCTGTGGGCCTCTGTGTAGGAAATTCTATCACTCCGGGCAACACGTTACACTCCCAGATTGCCATGGAGGGTTCAGTTAGACTTTCCTAGGCCTCCATGCTTTGTGAACAAGTCCCTGTAATTGTCGTTTGTATGTATAATTCAAAGCACCAAAATAAGAGAAGTTGTAGATTTATTTCATCATATTATACAGACTGAATTGTTGTACAAATTTATTTCCTGCTAGTGTTAAGAACTGCTTTTTTTTGTGTGTGTTTCCGTTTTAATATTTTCCTTCTCTCTCAATTTTTGGTTGAATAAACTAGATGACATTCAGTTGACCTGAGGCGGTTGTGCTCCACAGGGCTGATTTTGTTTTTCCTTTTTGTTTCTCAATGATATTTATTAAATAGCTTCTAAGGGTACAAGAGCATCTGTCCTTTGTCACTTCTCCTGCAGCCTGTGCTATGAGGGTAGCAGTGTATGAGCTACCCGCGTGCATGTCAGCGGCTCAGGCCCGACAGCCCGGGTTCTGAGAGCAACCTGGCTGAATGTTAGCACCTGTTGTGTTCTGTGTTAGTGATCACTGCCTTTCATGCAGTCTGTTGGAATAATAATATAAAAAGATAATAAAGTTAAAAAGATTTAAAAACAACCACATAACATGGTATCAAGAGTGGTGGCCAAGCTCTTCTAAAATCTGGTAGCTCTAGCTAATTGAAGCAAAAGGAGTTTAAACAAAACAAAACAAAATAACAAAGCCCAAACTTTTTCAGTTATTCACTAGGAGATAAGGCAAACCCCAGATAGTCGACATCAATTCATTTGGGAAACTGGGCATCTTTGGGGCTCATGGGACGCAGCCCAGAGGAAGGCATCCCCAGGCTGGAGTAGGTTCTGTGGTCCTCTGAGCTGCCGTTCCCTCCTCCTTGTCTAGCCTCAAGGAGACGAGACGATCTCCTAGCAGGAGAAACAGGAAGATTTCCTCGTTGGGATTCTTGGGTGGATTTGCAGTTGATGGATCTCTGCAAGATGGAAAGGAGCTGGGCTTCACGTCTGTTTTGCTTTTCTACTGTTGAATTGAATAACATCACAGTGAAAGGTTGATTGGAATGTTTGCGAAACATGAAATAACCATTTTGTAACCTACGCTGTATAGTTTCCTTTTACTCTGTTGACAGAATGTGTAACGCTGGCACACATTTGAAAAATCTCTGTTAATCGCCTCTCTGCTTTCTTAGCAAATATTTCAAGCCTAAAGCTCAATGTTGAAATAAAGAAGTAGAGGATTACTGAGATGCAAATGAAGATCTGACTGGCTCCTAATTCGGATGTGGTTTCCGGTTACTTGTGAAACACCCAAGGCAGTGGTCGTCTGTTGCCATCTTAAACTTGGGCGCTGTTATTGGAGAGTTCCAATGTTTCAGGATTTGCCACTTTTTTCCTTCATACAGATTTGAGTGAATGCCCTTTCACCTTAAGAACAGGAGTTCAAATTCTTGACATTCTTGGGGGTAGGAGAAGGGCGGGCAGGGGTGGGGGGCACACGTAGCAAAATCCCAAACTCAACACTCCAGCTACATTTTGTTTTAGGTGCTATAGCGATAGTGGCACATTTGATCTTATTCCTGCCTCAGACAAATGTCATTTTATCATTCTGTACATGGATTTTACATTCTAAGATATTTTTGGAGGATGATGCAAAAGATTTAAAAAAATCTATGTAACTGTTCTCCAGTTTCTCCTTTCGAATGTTATCATATGTTTTCATGGCTTCAATAGTTTTGTTCTTTCTTGTTTTCTTCACTTAAAAGAAAAAAGACACACTAGAACAGCGACAGGAGAGAGGGTTTCCTCTAGAAAAACAGAACAAGATTGTAGATCTAAAATGCTGCTCTAATATTCTTGAGTAAATTGTACTCCTAATTAATTTTCCACCTCTTCTGCCTCGCTTTTGAAATAGCCGCATTTAGCACCTCCATGGGAATATATGTGAAGATTTAGATTATTTCTTAAAAACATTTTAAAAGCCAACATAATAGAAAAAAAAAACAAACTACATGGTTGTTGAACAGTTTCGCCCTTTATGTGAACTCCTCTTATATCTAACAGTGGGCGTTCATGATGTAACAATTCTGAATGAAAACAGTTCTTTCATTGATTCGACAAATACCTGTTGAGGATCTAGGTTGAAGTCCATTTAAAAACTTTTTGTTTAAAATTTAAAAAAAAGCAGATTAGGAAATAGAGAAACCAAGTTTCCAGTGTCTCAGTCTGGTGACATTTACAGGTTATTCCCCTTTGAAAAGAACGACGTGAACTGTGGCAAGGTTGGGCCCCTGGGTTGGTCTCCATGCAAGCAGAAGGTGACACAAGCAGGGACACTCAGAACCTGCCTTTTGAGAGCAATGCCTACTTTCTAAACCTTTTTTTAAGCGTTTAGAATTGTTTTTAAAGCTGACTCCTCATCACAGGACATCATTTTAGTATTTCCGAAGTCTAGAAACTGTGTGAAAGGAGCAAATTCTTCCCAGGTAATGCATGTCGGATCAGAATTCAGTAAAACACCTGTTCACAAAATTCAAGCTCAGAAACTCAAATGCCATCCATTTCCCACATCTGATATGTTCCTCACAGTGGCGAATCGTCCCACTGACCTTTCAGAGATTTAGAAGCATTATGATTCCACGTTCTCTTGTGTACTATCCCCCTGTCCTCAACCCCAAATCCACCCCAAATCCTCAAACCATTTTTGTGACCCTTCCTGGACAGCAGGCATTACTGACTCCTCTGTAGAGAAATGCCCTTCCATTTCCAAGCTAAACAGAGATTAAAGAATTTTCTTTAATTAAAAATTGAAAAATCACAAAAAGGTGCAAAGAAAACATTTGAATGATAACATTTTATTGTTTTATCCACAGAGCATACATTTTAACCACGATCCAAAACAGCTGAGTAATACACCAACCCCTTTCCGCACTTTCAAATGAAATGAACTTCTGAAAAACATTTTCATTTTCGCTTATTCCATCTTGCTCATATTGTTGTGAACACACCCTCAGACTGGGACTTGTCTGCACTTCTTTGCAAAAACCCAATAAAGGGAAAACCACAGAATTCAGACAAATTCACTGATCATCTGAAATGTCTGACCATGGCTGTCTTAGGAGTCTGGGAACTTGGGTTTTTATTCCTGGCTGTGCCACTAACAAACAGGGTTATGTGAGGATTTTTGTTTGATTTCTCTGGGGGTGGGCTCTTTACATCATTAGAAGACATGCTGTCGAAGACCCATGTGAGAAGAAAAATGCCACGATTCCATTGGAGTTTTGAACTTTTTTTGGACAACATGCTTTAGTAGGAAAGACGTCCTCACACCCCTGGTTAGAACCTTGAGCAGGCTGTAATAAGATTCCAGATGGGCTGGCGTGGCCCCACTCTCGTCTGCCCTTAGTACTATCTTGCAAAACACAAATTAACTTGTATTTTGTGACTGTCACCCTGGGACAGGAGTTAGATCCCAGCCTGCAGATTCCCTGCTCTTTCCAAAATGTGTCCAGGCCCCTCTTGAGCGGAATACACAGGACTTGCTTGTCCTGCTGACGCTGGCAGTGTGATTCATATTTCACTCATCCATTGTGTAAAGAAAGTCTGCCTGAATTGCTTATAGCCTATTCTAGGGAGATAGCCAGCGTCCAGCCTTTCTTTTTCCTTATGCTCTCTCTCTCTCTCTCTCTCTCTCTCTCTCTCTCTCTCTCTCAGGAGAAGAGGATCCGTAGAGGAAATGGATCAATGTTGCCCCAAAGCTGTTCCTTTTGGGGTGCTCTGTCTGGGTTCTGGTTTCTCTGGGCTGTTCCTCCGTCACCCTTGACCTTCTTTGCAGGGGATCCTGGTACATTAGACACATTGTTTGCAGTGCGCTTTTACAATCCCCTGTCATGTCTGTGTGCACAGTTTGGAGTGGGGATTTGGAGAGCGGACACCCCCCCCCCCCAACCCAGTCTCAGGCTAAACAAAAGACGTGCAGTACAAAGCACTCCGCCATGCTGCCAGGGCCCAGCAGCAGTCCCAAGGCCTGCAAACACCTGGAGGGGAGCTGCTGATTCCTAGGGAAGCAGCTGTGGGCCCAGCCTTGTGCAAATGAAGGATGTAGTGTGGCGACAGGACAAACCAGCCCCTGGCACCGGCTCCTAATTCAGTGCATTGACCTGATGGGGACCCCCCCTGCGGAAGGATCCTGATGGGGTTGGCTCGATGCCCAGACTACCAGGTAGTCGACCAAGACATCAGCCAATCTGGTCTAACTTTTTTGGAGGAGAGGCCAGTGGACATTTCCAGAAAATGAAAGTTTTGCTTTTTTCTTTCTTTGTTTGTTTGCTTTTTTCTGATTATAGAATTAGTTAATACTTCTTAATCAAACTTGTAAAATACCCCTCAAATTTTTAAAGTTAAATTTTACTTTTTCCCCTTTTATTTTTCTTTTTTTTTTTTTTTTAAAGAAGCAGAAGAAACAAGATTTGGGGGGATGCTGTTGAATGGGCCATGTGTGGTCGGTCTTTTGAATAGCTGGTCTGGAATCGTGTTTTGAACCTGGTGGCCCCAGGTATGGGGCTGGTGGGGTGGGGGCTTGGGTACAGCATGTGCTTTTTGAGGGTCATTACAACTCCATCTTATGAAATGGGAGGGGTCGTTAAGTAAAATCAACCTGGTAAATGCGGCCACCCTCTCCTTCTTGGTATTGGGAGGTTTTCTCCCCGTCTTTGTCGGGCTGGCCTCTAACAGGTGGACAGGACAGCTGCTGGGTGTCTCGTAAAACAGGTGTCTCTGAACTCCGCAGCTTCCTCGGCCGCAGCCCCGTCCACCGTCGCTGCTGACTCTGTGCTGAAGCTACCTGGACTCCCTCGTTGACAGCCTGTGACACTGAGTCAGAAATCCTGCAGAGTTCTCCACGGCAGGCCCAGAGCGGACCTGTCTTCTGTGAACTTGAGAGCTGAGTGCATGAAGCCCCCTGTCCTTCACCTGGAACTTTTCAGGGCTCCCTGGTGGCCTTAAGCTCGGCCTCCTTCAGAGAATTCCCAGCTTCCCAGCGGTCAACCCACTGCGTTCACTCTTCTGAAGACCCGAGGACCACTGACAACGGCCTGGAACCATGGGGGCCTCCCAGAAGGACAGGGGAGCTGGTCACTTGTTCTGTCTGGCCCTCGGGACTCCCGTGCGCTGGACGATGAGAGGAGTGAGGGTGAGAACGTGGCCTGGAGGCTATAGTACACATTGGCTCCCCACCAAGGCCCAGGGCCCATCAAACCACAGAGAAGTGAGGGCTGCCTTTGTGTTGCACGCACCCTGTATGGAAGGCACGGTGCTCAGTGCTTCCAAAGCCCGGTTCCCAGAAAAGCCATGTCCAGTGAGGAGAGTATCCTCCTCATTTTACGGAAGAGAAAAAGGTAGGCTGGAGAGGCCGAGGAACGCCCAAGGTCACACGTCTGGGTGGGGGGGGGGGTTTGCTGAGACGGAACCCCCTGGGTGCACAGCTGGCTCCTGGATGGGGGCTTAGCCCCGTGAGCCACAGCCAGTCCCTGGTACTCAGCTCTGTGCCGGGCACGTAACACACAAGCAACACACTTCGTTTGATTCACAAACGACTGTGCAATGAACTGCTTTGAACCCAGATGGGTCCCTTTCTCAGAGGAGAAATTGAAATCCCTCATTGGACACAGTGGCCTCCAATCTGACCGAGTTCTGGGTGGGGAGCAGGGGTTGGGGGTGCGTGAGGCCGACAGGATGCATTTGAAGTTCCTCCAAGGCCTGGTAACCGGTCCACAGCCACAGCGACACAGCTTTGTCTCCCAGGCAAATTCTTGGGGAACCTCAGGTCCGGTGCCTCTAGGAAGCCAGCATCCGTATCGTATTCTTCCTGCTGCTGTAACACACTACGGCAGGCTTGCTGGTTTACGACTCACTTCTGGAGGTCAGAAGTCTGAAGTCAGTTTCACCGGCTTAAGTTACAGGATCACGGGGTCACGGGGTCACGGGGTCGCGGGGTGGGCTCCTTGTTGGTGGCTCTAGGGGAGGATCTGTTCTCTTGCCTTTTTGAGCTTCAAGAGGCCTCCTGCCTTCCTTGGCTCGTGGCCCCTTCCTTGTTTCATTCCAACCCCTTGTTTTCACCATCACTTCTCCTGCTCCTTTTTTGTCAAAAAATAGCAGCCGTCTGTCCCCCCGGAGAAGGATACGGCTTGGTGGGGGGGGAACGGTCCCGTCCCCTCCCTCTCCAGGGTTAGCCCTGCTATGTGAAGCTGGGGTCTCTGATCTTGTCTTTATCGGCATCAGACCCTTAATCGACTGAGTTTGGCCTCACTGGCTGCTGTGCACTCCGACACCCGGGAACTGATGAGGAAAGAAGGGAATGAAGAAATTCTTTATCCAAGCCCAGGGCAGTCTTAGACACGGCCCCTAATCTCACAGGGTGACCTGGGTTTCTCGGACTCCAAGGTGCGGTGGGAGTGAGTTTTTCACTTTATGATGCGTATATTGAGACAGGTGGACGAGACGGCTTCCTGTGAGCAGGGCGGGGACGGAGCCCTTTTTCCATCTTCTTGCTCCTTAGGACCTTTCTGTGATGGTGGAGTTTAAGGCAATGATGGAGACCCTGTGAGTCTGCCCTTCTTAACTGGGTATAAATGAGGGCATTTCCAGGACAGCATTTTACCCATGTGACAGTGTTTTGGAATGGAATTTCAGAGACTCTAGCTGGTGAGTAGCAGGATATATCTGGGTGAGAAACAGCCCTCTCTCAGCTTCCCCCAAATTATACCAAGCAAGTGAGCATCTAATCCAACTATAAGTGAAGTCAACCCTTCCCTTAAGAGGTTTACAGCCTCTCTGGGGGTGATGAGAGGGCCTGAGAACAATTAAATTGGGAATGCAGATCTGGTTCACTGGTGGAGCAGGTTCTGAGGCTCAATCCTCTGCTTGTAACCAGGAGAAGAGAGGACCTTACTGTCTTCATTGGATCGGGGGCCTGGAGCTGCCACTCGGGCTCCCGACCTGTGATGGGTGGTGATGTTAAGGCGTGGAACTTGGAGCTTAATTCACAGCACCCCTGATTCCATCCGAGGCTGACTCTCCAGTTTGGGGATGGGACTTTGTGCAGTGTTTCTTTAGCAATTCCAGAGCAAGCCCTCTCCTCTGCTCCTTAGTTCACCCATTCAAAGATGGGGAAGAGAAAGCAAAACATCTCTGCCGGCCTGCTGGACTCGTCACCAGCAGCTCTGATGAAGGTACAGGTTTTCAACGGCAGCAGAGTCTAAGATGAGGGATGGGGATTAGATGTCTGCTTTCCATTACGGCAGATAGAAGAGCTGGCAGGATGTCCACTCTCATAGCCAGCTGGCTGGACCGAGGTGAAAGGAGAGGAGGAAAGAAAGAGGCATGTATCAATCCACTTTTTCCATCTCCGAGGTCCTCGGAGGTACATAGCTGGCCCGTGTTTCCTCACTGTCACGACCTGGGAAACAGAAGATGGAGGGACATATCTGAGTTACCCAAAGACACAGAGACGCTTGTCCCCAAGGGCCCGTCCTAGACCGTGTGAGTGCTGGCAGATCTGTTCTCAGCCTTGACAGTAAAAGACAGAAAAGCCTACCCTGTAAGTCTTAACACGTAAGGGAAATGCTGCTTTGGTTTACTTACTGCTGAGAAAACAATGTCTGATGTGTAGCAAAAGATGCCTCTGATGGAAGATGTCACCTTGATCTCACATCTTAAACGAAAAGTCCCATTCCTGTCCGCGGACGTCTTAGCACCGTGCTTTGCTCCCATCAGCCACTGAATTTAATGTCTGTGACGTGTGACAAAGAGAGAGTCCTGGCTTGACCCTTTGAGTCTCCATGGAGCCTCACGGAAGACGGACAGCCGGAGTTTAGTGAGAAAAGATGCTCACTGTGGGCTGAAGTTTGCAAATCAATACAATGTGTTGGCTTGCTCGGAACTTCCCCATTTTGTTAAGGATTACGTTTCTACATGGTTTGCAGACTAGATGTTAATCAGTGGCTGTTGGCCAGAGAGGGCCACAACCCCACCAGCAAATAAATACATTTAAGATGTTGAGAGTGGTCAACCGAGGAATATGTACGTGGAGACCTGGAGAATATGAAACCAGTTAAGAACTCAAAGGTCATTTTGTTCAGGGCAAAATTCTTGTGCATGGTGCTGACAGTTTGCCCTCTGGGTGTTTTCGGAGCTTAAAGGATCAAACTCGTCCACATGAAATATGGAATGTCTAATACAGAAGCCTCATGCATGCCTTCAGCCCAACCTTTTGGCCCTGTAATTAACATGGCTCCAGCTTCCTGGTGGATACCACCCTGCCTAGAGCTCTAGGTAGGCATGGCCTCGCTGAACTCATGGGCTGGTACCTCCAGAGGATGTTTAAAGTAGGCTTAGGTCATACAACAACATGGCAAACTGTACCGTCCACAGCTTCCTTTAGGCTCTGTGCAGGAGGGGGAGGGGGGAGGGGGGTCTCTTTCTCCACCTCTGAGATCAGTTTCCAGCAATCAAGGAGCTTCTTTGCAGAAGTCCCACCTAGGCTGGCCTGAGAACGTCACTGTCAAGTGGACTTCTTTGCTAAGAGAGGGATGAACAGTGAGTTTTTTACTAAAAAGAAAAGAAAAAAAAAATGTCTATTTTCCTGGAGGTTGGTAGGGTAGAGAGGGCACCTATTTTGAGAGATGTTGCTTTTAAGAATCATGAGTTATGCGGGGAATAAGTGACTAATTCCAGGAGGTGAAGTTTGCTGTGGATTCGCCTCTATCACCTCTTGCTGACTTCCGCCTGCTCTCTTTTGGCATCTCTCACTGTGAAGCTGAGCCCCAGGTACCGTCCCTCATTCTCCATGGAAACCAGATGCAAGCAGAGCCTTGAACTCTGGGCCGTGTCAACTCATCTCCCTGACTCCACTCTTTTTTTTTTTTCTCTTTAAATTTTTTTTCCAGCTTTTTTGAGGGGTAATTGACACAGAAAAATTGTACGTTTGTAGGGTGTACAACGTAATGATTTAATATACATAGACATTGTGAGGTGATTACCACAATCAAGTTAATTAACAAAGCCACCACTTTATATAGATGCCGTGTGTGTGTGTGTGTGTGTGTGTGTGTGTGTGTGTGTGTGTGTGGTGTGACATTGAAGATCTTGTTCTCTCAGCAGATTTCAAGTATACAATGTAGTATTATTAACAATAGTCACTATGCTGCCCATTAGATCCTCGGAACTTATTCGTCTTAAAACTGGAAGCTTGTAACCTATGACCAGCATCTCCCCATCTCCCCCACCCCCAGCCCTTGGCAACCACTGTTCTGGTTCTATGCTAATTTCACCCTTTTGAGCTAAGGATGTTGATGAGCCCCCGTGGCTTAAACTTACCTTCTTTTCTGTGCTTTCCATATCAAAGAAGCCTTTCCTGTCTTACAACTTAAACCAAGCACTGAGAGTCCCATGGGAATTCTAGGCCCCAGGGACCATAGGATATCTTTGGGGCTTTTTTGGTGTCTTTCAACGCCTAGGGCAGTGCTATCTGTTGAATAGTCGTATCAGCTAATGCATAAAATGGCCACCAAATCTGGAAACGTAGCCAATTATTTTAGCATGTAAGGAGATCACTGTCAATAAACCAGTGATGTATTCCCCCATGTTTTTGGACTTGGGGGCCACCCGGAATACTGAGCACTCACTAGGTGCTTTACATATGCTTCTCATTTAATTATCCCAACGGTCCTGGGCTGTAGGTATTACTCTTAATCGTCCCCGGTTTACATAGGAGGACAAAGCTTAAAGAAGCTAAATCAGTCATGAACGTAGGCTCCGGAGCTGTGTTGCAGTTGTGTTGCTGCATTTTCCCCTCTCGTCTAAGAGTTCCTCCTCATCAACAGAAACCAGGAGCTGAAGAAAGGCCGCCGTGCTCCCATGGTCTCAGGCTTTTGGATTTTGGGGGGAAGCATTTTCCATTGATTCTTTAGGCTGAGTGATTCGTCTTGCAGTTTCTCCCTTAAAATGCAGCCTAACCATTTAACCCTCTCTCCCAAGAGGTTAAGTTACTTGCTCAACATCTCATGGCAGGCAAAGGTCAAAAGTGGGGTGAAAACTCACAGGCAGAGCTCAGCGCTGGTGTCCCGTGAGGAGTGCTCTTAGCAGAGGCAGGTTATGTTTAAATTCGATTGCTTGCTGGTCAGCGGCGGTCTTTGTGGGAGCCCGGCATAATCACAGCGTGGAAGGACTGGTTTTAAAATCCCTTTCTGGGCTTCCCTGGTGGCGCAGTGGTTGAGAATCCGCCTGCCGATGCAGGGGACGCGGGTTCGTGCCCCGGTCCGGGAGGATCCCACATGCCGCGGAGCGGCTGGGCCTGTGAGCCATGGCCACTGAGCCTGCGCGTCTGGAGCCTGTGCTCTGCAACTGGAGAGGCCACGACAGTGAGAGGCCCGTGTACCGCAAAAAAAAAAATAAATAAATAAAATCCCTTTCTGAAAAGGAAAACTCACCGCAGTGTTGAAAACAGCATATTTACATAGCCAAGACATGGAAGGAACCTAAATGTCCATTGACAGATGAATGGATAAAACAGATGAGGTATATATAAATATACAATGGAATACTACTCAGCCATTAAAAAGAAAATGAAACAAGGCCATTTGCAGCAATGTGGATGGACCTAGAGATTATCATACTAAGTTAAGTCAGACAGAGAAAGACAAATATTGTACGATATTACTTATATGTGGAATCTAAAAAATAATACAAGTGAACTTATTTACAAAATAGAAACAGACTCACAGACATAGAAAACAAGATTATGGTTACCAAAAGGGAAAGGGGGGGGATAAATGAGGAATATGGGATTAACAGATGCACACTACTATATATAAAGTAGATAAACAGAAAGAATTTACTGTATAGCACAGGGAACTATATTCAATATCTTGTAATAACCTATAATGGAAAAGAATCTGAAAAAGAATATATCTATGTCTATGTCTATGTCTATGTTTATATCTATATCTGAATCACTGCTGTACACCTGAAACTAACACAATATTGTCAATCAACTATACTTCAATTTAAAAAAATCCCTTTCCAAGACTGAAAAAGGATGCAGTTTTCCATTGCACGACATGTAAAGCACGGCCATTGCCTTCCAAATTGCTGGCTTGCCCGCACACTGGATAGCAGAGTTTCAGGCCCCACTTGGAGACCTGCCTCCCTTAATTGTGTCTTGGCTGGTAAAATGCAACCAAACTAATCACAAAACACTTAGTGCAATAAAAGAATCCATTTTTATAATGGAGAAATTAACCAGTGTTGAGCAGTAGGGGTTAAGGAAACTGTCATAAAATATAATTATAATTATAATAACAATAATATGAAGGGTGGTACATGGTACATGGCCTCCTGCCTTTCATCCCAGGTCGGATACTGACTGGCTAATGCTAATTAATACGACTTGCCCAGTCAGAACTATGTGTGGGTCTAGAGAGGAAACAGGGATTTGTTTGTTTGTTTGCTTTTGTAAATTGTGCCGCTTGGCTTGGCCAGAATGAAGATGGAGATACAACATTGGAGCTTTTGTCCAAGGACTTGAGTGCCTTCTAAAGTCTTGTGTTGAAGCTTCTAGGACTGGGATTCCAGACTCCCTGAAATTGTCAGGTCTTCTGTCGCGGAATTCCTGTGACACTTGGGTCCAGTCTTGCCTTCTTTTGAGGAAGAGGGTGGGCTTATATGGTTCCCTCCCCATTGGGGCTTTGAACAGAATTACTACCAGCACAGAATTTCATTTTATTTTATTTTTGGCCATACAACGTGGCTTGTGGGATCTTAGTTCCCCGACCAGCGATTGAACCCGAGCCTCTGGGATTGAAAGTGTGGAGTCCTAACCACTGGACCACCGGGGAACTCCTTAGGGCAGAATTTTAGAAGCCTGTTTTCAACCTAGGGTACTGTGTACTTCACCTCTGGGTGTATTTGGTTTCTATCCCCAGGTTTGCTGGGCTTGGCCAAGAAGCAGGTTTAGTTAGTGATTGAAATGGGCCCCTGAGGACCCAAGATGACTGATGCTGTTGCTTTGGAAGAAGGAACGAAGGGGACGGGGAGGACCCAGCGTGTGCGGCAAACTCTCCAAAGGTGGTGCGTCCGTTGTGCATTTCTTTATTCCCCATGAGTTTGGGGTGGAATTCGTGGCAGCCAGAGGGACGCACTCTCCCAAGCCCACCCATCGGATGGAAGATTTGGGAAGAGATGAGGATAGGAGGGTCCAGGCAGATTCCTGGACCTGCGAACTGGGCTGCCAAGATCAGGGTCAGCCCTGAAACAGGCAGCCATCTGTCTGTTCACCTTCCATAGCAGAGTGGTAAAGAGCACAGATTCTGGAGCCAGGTAGCCTGGATGCAAACTCTGGCTCTCTAGGCGTCAGTTGCTTCATCTGTAGTAAGGGGATATTCTATGCATTTAGTCATTGTGGGGATTAAATGAAACACTATATACCTTAGAACTATGTTGGACACCAATTCAGCCTATAACGGTGAAGAATTATCATTATCCCTTCAACTACTGAAGTCTTTCCAGAGTTTAGTTACCAACAGATTGCCTGGCAAGGGTTAGTTAACGGCAGGGTCACAGGAGAGGTATCCGGGATGGGAAAGGATCGCCTGGACAGGGTGAGTTGAGATGGCTACAAAGACATAGTCACCTTCTTCTATCTTTGCCATTTGCAGTTGTGTGCGAGGCCCTCCAATGAGCTGTGGACTTGAAACTACTGCTCTAGCACATTCGTGGGCAAAGGTGGGAGCAGGGTGGATGAGACGCTAAGTGATCCAAAACCCAGTGCCTTAGAAGACAATTCCAAATAATCAGGACAAACATCTCAGATTGGGAGAACTTCTACAGGCAGCATAGAGGATGGAATCACAGAGGATGGGTGGGTGTGATGCTAAAACGAAGGCTGAAGGCACCAGAATTGGGACAGAGCCCTTAGGGAAGACTGGTTTAGTGCATTTCTGTCTCTAGGCACGTTTAAAACCACAAGAGTAATATAAAAACCTCAACTGAAGACCAGTCTTGCATCCCAGGGAGGTCAACCATTATACATTTTAGGGGTGGTGAAGGCAACCAGGTGCTATCTGTGATACCCAAGATAAGGCTGGGTATTATGATTCATTCTTGCTATTCCTCTGAAAACCAGAGCCCCCCTGAAACCAAACAGTTCCATGTTGTGTTGAATGGGTGGCTCCACACCGGCATGCCATGAGTGATATCCAGCAAGGGATGGGGGAACAAATAGAAGCATTCAAACAGACCCAAACTAGATAAGAGTCAAAATGACTGGCCTTCCAAGAGGTGGCTACTGGCCTTTTGCAAAGGCAGTTTTTTCACAATGACAGAATCTGCTGTCCCGAGGCAATGATAGGAATATGGAGGCTGCCGCTTGCCAGGGATTGGCCAACGAAGTCAATTTTCTAACTGTCTGTCTGAAACTCCTTTTTATTTATTTATTTATTTTTGCGGTACGCGGGCCTCTCACTGTCGTGGCCCCTCCCGTTGCGGAGCACAGGCTCCGAACGCGCAGGCTCAGCGGCCACGGCTCACGGGCCCAGCCGCTCCGCGGCACGTGGGATCTTCCCGGACCGGGGCACGAACCCGCGTCCCCTGCATCGGCAGGCGGACTCTCAACCACTGCGCCACCAGGGAAGCCTGAAACTCCTTTTTAAAATTTTTTATTTTATTTATTTATTTATTTATTTTATTTAATTTATTTTTTTTTTTTTTTGCGGTATGCGGGCCTCTCACTGTCGTGGCCTCTCCCGTTGCGGAGCACAGGCTCCGGACGCACAGGCTCCGCGGCCATGGCTCACGGGCTTAGTTGCTCCGCGGCATGTGGGATCTTCCCGGACCAGGGCACGAACCCGTGTCTCCTGCATCCGCAGGCGGACTCTCAACCACTGCGCCACCAGGGAAGCCCTTTATTTTATTTATTTAGTTTTTACTTTTTAATTTTTAAAAATATTTTATTGGAGTATGGTTTGCCTGAAACTCTTTTACAAAATTCCCTAGAATTCTAAGGATTGGTATAGCAGTAGTTAGTACAGTTTAGGTTTTCGTATGTAGTTTTCTCTGTCAGTGTTGTAAAAAGGCATATCATCCATATGAAGAGAAGTGAATATCCACCAAGGATTGGATTTGATCTTTCAACTTCTCTTTTTTTCCTTTGGAACCATTTGGTTCATGACTGAAGGTGATGAAAAATGTCCAGAATGGTAGAGATTCTCAGTCTTTGTCATAACTTTCATTTGTTACGTGAGACCGGACAAGGGGCTTACTTTCCTTGTGCTACAGTTTCCTCATTTCAAGACCATGGGATATTATGGAAATTACAGCTTGTGGGTCCTTTGGCGAAGGGTGTATCAATAGGAAAGTGTTGGCAACTCCATCGTGGCCTATTTTGTTTCCCCCAAGGGTTGTCAGTTTAGCCAAGGGTGAGGCCAAGTTGTTGGACTGAAAAATGTTGGACTACAATGTGCCATTTAACCCGACGTAGAAAATACTCTTGGCACCTGGAGTACGATTGGCAGCGTGGATACCAGCCTGGACATCAGCCTCACATGTGTTCAGGGAGATCCTCAGAAAAATAAAAACTTAATAAAACTCAACATGATCAAGACGTTGGCTTCCAATAATAGGATCAGATTCAAGTCGTTATTTATTGAGGGTGGTCACAAGTGTAGGTGTGTGTGTCTGAGAGTGTGTGTGTCTACATGTTTGTCTGTGGATGGGCAGGTGTTTGCATGTTTGTGTGTTTCTCTTGACATTCCCAATCCAAATATAAATTAGTTTAGGTTTATTCACGATCTTGAAATGCCCATGTCTTTTTCCTCTTCCATCAGAGAAGGTAGCAGAAGCGCGATATTTGGGTAGGAAAGAGAATGTTTTTCAGGGTTGCCTTCTCTCTTTTTTTTTTTTTTTTGCTGCATGGTGCGTCATGTGGGATCTTAGTTCCCCGACCAGGGATCGAACCTGTGCCCCCCTGCAATGGAAGCGCGGATTCTTAACTACTGGACTGCCAGGGAAGTCCCAGGGTTGCCTTCTCTTTAATGTAGGGCTAAATTTTCTGGAGGAAAAGGCTGGTGATGTTCACTCTGATTCTCTGACGTTTGGATGAGGGACAGACGTAGCAAGAACTCTAAGACCCTGTTCTTCCTCAGGGAGACGGCCACCAGTAGGCTGGCTCTGCTCTGGGTGTAGCTGCTGGCCTCCAGCTCCAGTGATGCTTCCTGTGGACTCTTATGGACTCCTTTAAGGGTTAACCTACGATCTGAACTCTTATCTAAAGCAGTTTCCTAAAGTATTCGGGTAAGGACTGCAGTCAGCCGGACACGTAGACTCAGGTCTCTAACTCTCCCCAATCTGGAAGCATCTTAGAGCCCTAGAGGGGACAAGGAGTCACCTTTCTCCTTTGCATGATTAGAAGCTGTGTTTTCATTTTGGCAAGGCAAACTTGTCTGATTACATACTATAGCTGGGCATGCACAGTAATTCAATTACATCCTACAGAAAAAAAAAAAAATTCAGTAAAAGGTATGAAGTACCCACTGTGTCGTAAACATGGGGCTATGCCTTTCATGGTGATCTGATGGTTTGAAAGATGCATAAAACTTCAAAACCGAAAAAGAAATGATTCAGACACATTAAGACAAACAGGTTTGACTGCTTCTCCTGCCTCTGGTGTCAGATTGACTCGTGGCTGGAGCTGATTAATAGCAGTGGCAAGTTCCATATGAGTGGCTCTTCATAAAGAGAATTAGTGGCTGCACAAACTCAGGTATTCTGAAAAATAGGCACTGAGGCTAAGTTCCAGGTCACTCCCCAGGCTCCCAGAGCTTAAGTAGAACTCACAGGGGCAGAATAACTGACCCATGCATTTTTTCGACTGTAGAAAATGTATTTTCTCATCAGTAAAATGGGCGTTTCTATGAAGATGATAACACAGGTAGAACATTTAGCCTAGTGCATAGCTATTCAGCAGATGGTGACAGTTCTTAGTATTATTGGAAAGGCTCAGTCATCCATATGTTTGATACCTTTGAAAATGATGTTAAAGATAACGTGTGTCAGTGAGGAGGTGGAGAAATTAGAAACTTTGTGCATCAAAGAATTAAAAATAGAACGGCCATCTGATCCACTCCACTTCTGGGTATTTATCCAAAAGAACTAAAATCAAGATCTTTGCCTCTACTATGTATGTCCATCACAGCACTACTCACAATAGCTGAGATGTGGAACAACCCACATGTCCATCAACACATGATCGGATAAAGAAAGTGTGCTCTATACTTCCAGTGGTTGAATACTATTCAACCTTAAAAAGGAAGAAAATTCTGCAATCCGTGAGAACAGGGATGAACCTGGAGGACGTTATGCTAAGTGAACTAAACCATCACAGAAGGACAAATACTGCATGATCCTACTTATATAAAGGATCTACAGTAGTCAAATTCATAGAATCAAAAAGTAGAATGGTGGTTGCCAGGGCCAGGGAAAGGGAGAAGAGGAGTTACTAATCAATGGAAGTAAAGTTTCAGTCAATAGAGATGAATAAGCTCTAGAGATTGTACCTAGATTGTACATTGTACCCGAATCCATAATAATATGCTGTACACTTAAACATGTGCTGAGGGTAGATCTCACGTTAAGTGTTCTTACCGCAATAAGATAAAAATGAAAACAAATCAGTGAGGATAGAGAAGACAATTAACAAAAAGAAAAAGAAAATGGTGCTGGTGCTGTTATGTAGCTGTCTGTCAAAACAAAGATGTCTGTGCCCAAGACGTTTGGGTCAAGAACTCTATAGATTCGATGAATGATCAGAACATTTTCCAGCTGTAGAATTGACAAATGCTTCCTGAGAGTTGGCACAAGGCAAGACAATACCAGGCCCAGGGAGGGATATTAAGAACTAATAACGATGGGCATTACCCTTCAGAAGCTTAGAATCTAGGAGGGAGGGTGAATCATATCATGAACAACCACACTTTTAAGTCTCATTAGGAAGGTGCAAATGAAAAGGAAAATGACAGGGAGTGGACCAAGGAAGGTTGTGGAGACTGAGTATCATTTGATATGAGTTTGAGGGGTAGTAGGATTGTACTAGGCAGCTTGGTATGGAGGGCAGATGCACTGCCTGCAGAGGAAAGTGTGTGAGCTATATATGGAGCCAGGGAAGGAGGAGGATCTTACCTGGAGTTGCCCAGGTTTCTAAGACTACAGAGGACACATAAAAGCTAAAAAGAGACATCGGGGCCAGATTATGAGTGGCAGGTCAGAGAGCTGGGAGTTCCTTCACTCCTCAATATGGAGGTGTGAAAGGTCTTTCAGCAGAGGAGTGGGCCACTCACAGCTGTATGTGTGATAATGGGAATAGGATAGGTTGAGGGCAGAAAGATGGAAGGAGAGACACCAGCCAAGAGGCCATGGCAGGCACCCAAGTAGAAGGTAATATATGGCATCTAATTCAGGGTAACAGCTTGAGGAGGTGGGGGCAGATGGGAGGGATCTCCTGAAGGAAAACTCAGTAGAACCTGGAAACTGGTTAGATGACATGGGTTGAGGTAGAGTGGGCGTCTACACTGGGTGACAGTGAAAATGACCACCATTCTCATTTGCTCTGCCTCCCAAAACACCCCAGGTCCCTCCTAGAAGTGCACGTCAAGTCTCAAGGTGGCAGTGAATCCAGATAGGACGATAAACCAAGCCTCAAACATATTGAGTTGTTGGTGGGGTATCTTGATCAAATTGTCCAACAGGTGGGGAGATATATGAACGTGGAGTTTGGAAGAGATGAACTTTTGGGGGTGATCTAGGTAAAGTTATGCTTGAGGCCACGGTAAGGCTATGAGGTCACAAAGAGAGAGCTTGAGGGTAGAGATGGATTATGGATTCATGAATGGGAACATAACTTTGAAGATCACCCCATGTAAGAGGTAGAAGGCAGGGGAGTTCCCTGGCGGTCCAGTGGTTAGGACTCTGTGCTTGCACTGTAGGGGACACAGGTTTGATCCCTGGTTGGGGAACTAAGATCCTGCATGCCATGCAGTGCAGCCCAAAAAGAAAAAAAAAAGAAAAATTAAAAGAAAAAAAAAAGAGGTGGAAGACAGGAAGCACAGGAGCTGGCAAGGCTAATGCAGAAGAGTGTCTGAGAGACAAGGATAGAGCCAGGGAAGGGCTACCTCCTGGAAGCCGGGACAGGAGCCACTTCAAGGAGTAAAGTCAAGTGTTGCAGAAATCAAGGGTTCAAGATGGAGAGAAGATCACTAGCTTTTGGAGTTTGGCAGCTATTTTGACCTGGAAAAAGAGTTCCGGGTAGACGGCCACGGAGGCTGCAGGAGTGTTAGGAGTAAAAGGAGGAGTTGGTGGTGAGGGAGAAGAGGCTCAGGACACGTAGACCCTGCCCTGGGGAATCCCTGCCAGAGGAAAGGTGGGGGGATTCAGTTCAGGGGCTGAGAGGGCCACCGTGGAATCAGGTGGGTGAGCAGAAGGGAAGGAGTGGTTGGAAAGAAGGCGGGAGTCAAGGTGCAAGACAGGTGGGGCCGAGTGCAGAGAACCCCACAGAGAGGGCTTGGGAGCAAAGGCCTTGGAAAAAGGAAGTAGCATCAGTCTTCTCCCGAGAAAAAAGAAGAAGAGATGGAAGGAGATTCAGAAGTTGAGGGGGCAGAGGAAGGTGTCACCACACAGAGGTCACACCTCTGTGGTTTGGGGCTATGGCGGGAACTCGAGAGATGTCATGATAAGACCATATTCTCAATAAGGCGGGTGGCCAGGCTGTCTGCAGGGAGACCAGGGGGGCCGGGCAGGGTGTGGAGGCCACGCGGGAGGGTGGCCCCGGGTGAAGGTAGGTACTTTCTGTCGCTATGCCCAGAAGTCCGGGACCAGAGTGGGGCAAGGAGACTGAGACTGTACTCTCAGCTGTCTTGAGACTGAGTCAATCCCACCCTCGAGGGTGGTATGTGATGCAAATGAGTGGTACAGACAATAAGAAGTCACAGGAAATCAAATCCCTTTCTGCTTCTTAGCCTGAGGTAGGAACGTGGGCAGCTCATGTATTGGGTGGGCCTTTGTGTCCCGACAACCTCTCCTGACACCTGCCCTCCTCTGGGGCCACCTTTAGGTTCCTCTGCCAGATTCTCATGGTGGGATTTTTTTTTCTCTGAAAGATGAGAGAGTGACTCCCCTGAGAGATAGGAAAATCTGGCCCATTGTTTGTTCTCTGCTCTACTCATTTGTGCGGGACGCCCGGCTTCCTTATGCTCCTGCAACAGAGGACGTTTAATCATCGCCGTCGGGCATTGCAGGGCAGGCTTCAGCAGCAATGGCCTGGTGGCTGTTTCAAGTCCCTGGGTTGTATGTCCCAGAGTGACTTTCAAGGTTGCAGTTCTATAAGGGCAAGAAGGAGTGGCGGCGACGACAACGTGAACCGAGATGGATGGGAATCTGCCGGTAAACTTGCATCAACCTGGCAGAGCTGATCACGTGATGGGTGAAGACATTCACGTCGGGATTTAAAGCCGTGTTCGGCATCGGGACTGGTGACTGTGGATCGAGAGCATAGGAATTGGGCTCTGAAGACCTGGGTTCAAATCTGCGAGCATCTACTAACCCGCCCAGCGGCCTCAGGACCTCAGCCTCATCATGAGTAAAATGGGCTCAGCAATAGCTACCTTGCAGCATCACTGGGGAGATGTGTGAGATAGTGTGCAAAAGGATGATTATAACACGCACGTCACAGATGTTATCGTGCGACGTCACAGTTGTTCGTTTCTGACGTTTGTCTCCCCCACCGGGTGATGACTTCCCTGAAGGCAGAAACCACGTGTCCTCAGAGGACATGTTATCAACAAGTGGTTGTTGAATGAATGTGCTGCTGGACAGAAACAAACAGCACTCACTCCGCGTTCGGGTACCAGGATTAGTGCATGCGTTATCCTGATGGGTCTTCACAACACCTCAGTGGGGGAAACACGAATATCGTTTTACAGAGGCGGATGCTGCGGCCGAGGGAGGGTCAATGACGAACCCCCGGTTGGTGGTCGAGTGACCTCTTAGCCGCTGTTCTGAGCTGTCTCAGGAGAGAAACGCAGGGGCAGGAAAAGGCTTCCTCCAAGGAGTTGAATCTCGGGGGTGTATCAGCCACTGGGAACCCAAGATGCGAAGATACCCGGTCGGGAACACGGCTCTGATAGTCTTCAAATTGCATCTCCCGTGGAACGTGGAAAGAAATGAGGCCGCTCGGCCTGCCGCCCACTCATGTATTAGGTCAGAAACTTCCATCAGGGCGGACCCAGTGGAAGGCGACTCCTGCCAGGGAATGGAGAGTCGTAGTTGGGCCGGGAGGGCCCGAGCCTTGGATGGCCTGCCTCGCCGTTTCCTGCTCCCAGGCTGTTGCTCTCATGATGAATGGGGCAGTGGAAAATTCCTCGCTTGGTTTATTGTTTTTCCCTGAACTGAAAACTCGATTTAGGAGCAGTCAGTGCCCCCGGGTGATGCTTTCTCATTTGTCAGGACGCGGAGCCGTCCACCCTCACCTGGATGGGTGTCTGGCGCTGCAGACGGGCCAGGCAGGCACTGGACCTGGCGGCCGGTCACCAGGCTAGGGCTCACTTGCCGGGGTTGTGGGTGGGGAAAGGGGCCCTGGGAATGTGCAGCTGTGACATTCCAGGTCCCTTGCTCCACAGAACGCAGTCTTACATGGCAGGAACCAGAGCATAGCACCATGGCTTCCTTGGTGTGGAATTAAAATGTCCTGCCCTGGACTTGCCCCCTGTGCAGTGTTTCAGAAAGCAAGGATGACCTCTGCCTTTAAAGAGCTCTAGAAATATGCCCCCAAGTGAACAGCGGTTACCGGGATTATAGGCGCCCCTACTTCTTCATACTTAGCTTTCCACATTTCCCACAACGATTCATGAACTGCTTTAATAATCAGAGAACACAAGGAAAACTCTAGCAGAATGTCAGCCTTCCTTTGAGCTCTCCCTGATTCCTCACTGCCCCTTTTTTTGGTGCGGATGGTGGGGGCAGAAGAAACTGGCCACCCCCTCCCTCTGAATGGACTCCACCTCGGTTTACCCTTGAAGCAATCCCAGGTCCTTGAATTTTTCTTTATAGTTTCATTAAAAAAAACTCCCACCAATAATAGAGCTAAAATTTTTAATTATACTCCTGGGATGGGTTTCACCTCTTAATCAATTTCCGACTTTCTCTTCCTCTTTTCTTCATCAGTCTAGGACCCTCCCTCTCGTGTCTTCCCACTGGAATAATGCTGCTGAGAATTAGTGAATATTTGCCTTTTGATACCATTTATTCTTCACCCTAAGACAGGCTTCCTTGTCCATCCTGTTGATACTTATTTTTCTTTCACAAAATTCCGCAGAAACCTTTCTTTGTGGGCATGAAGGTCGGGGCTTCGCTCTGGTGAGAAGAGGGGAAGAATTAGGAAAGGAGTGAATCTATCTGATTTGTCTTCCGGATCCACTTCTCCCAGATGCTTTCTTCCCAAGCTGTTCCCCAAATATTGTCCTTTATAGAATCTGAGCTGTGTACGGAGTAATGTGGAGATCAGCTTTCAGGACAGACAACACCCTTCAGTTTAAGTAAAACTGATTAAGGAACAGCAGGAGAAATTATTTGCTTTGCAAAAAGATGCTTTGCTAATAGAAAGGATTCACCATAGGATTACTTTCCACAGCGAACTCCCCAGTCCATTCAAAGGCTACCAATACAAAAACTCAGTATAAATACAATAGGGCAGAATTTGCTGGAAGTAAGGCATACCCTAAATTTTTTGAATTCTGATGAACCCCAATGTCATGTTTCTCTCTTTTTTCGAGGCTCTGGGAGGACGTTTTATCCCAAAGATGATATTGTTGACGGTATAACTCATACTGTAGTTAGCACTGAGATAACTCATAAGCACCGTGCTCACAGCAGTATTCTGTATATAGGCTAGGAGAGAGAGCCTCACTCATTATAATAATGCTAATTTCTTCTTCTTCTTCTTAAGTTGTAATGCCAGTTTAGTCAATTCCCAGTGTGTGCTCTTGAACATGTCATATGGTCCTTTCACACCTCATTGTTCATCTAATCGAAGTATGGCCTGGCTAGTCTCTAGGTCCTTCTAGATCTAGTCTTTGAGCACATTCTGCTGTGTGGGTGGGCAGCTAGGAGTCTCTTTGGGGGTTATGCAAGCCATTTTGGAATTCCCTTTTATCCGGTTGTAGTCCTATTGCTTTTCAGGAATTTCATGGGAGACAAGAAACAACCTTTCTAGAAGATGGTGGTGTTATTGTTACATCCTTTTAGGAAGGACGCTAGAAGCTCAGCCTGGATTGACCCAACCTTAGATATTCCCCTTCTCCCAGCAGGACATTGATGTTCTCCTCCCCTGGGCACTGGGCTCTAGAGACTCCCGGTCATACGAGGGCTGCTGGAGATGGGGGTCTTCTTTGCTGGGGTGCTCACCTCCCTAAATGCCTCAGTTTCCCCATCTATAAAATGGTGTATTGGTCAGTTCTCAGCTTGACTTATGGAAGCTTCTCAAGAAGACTGATTATCAAGGCAGCTGGGCTGAGAAAAGTGGGTCACACGAAGAGGAAGACCAAGGATGTTCCACCTCCATAATGTAGGAATTCTCACTGCTTCACTGGCAGGTCTCACAAGAAGGGATTCAGCCTGGGGCTTAATAATGAGGGGGTCATCATCAAGAGGAACCCCCAAACCCTAGCTGATTGCTTCTGGGAAAATGTCCCTTTTGCCCAAACATCTAGGGACTATATTTTCAGCAGAAAGGAGCTGGGGGCCTTCTGACATTTCAGCTCAAGTTCAGACTAGATGGATAGGGTCTGAGCTTGTGCACATCCAGGAGAAAAGGGACATGGGCCCTGAGAGGGGTCCCAGGCACAGAGGACAGCATCTTGGCGGCGTCTCCTGCATGTTGTCTGCTTCCCTTTCCTTCTCTGTCATGCCTTCTGCCCAATCCCATCCTGTCCCTGCTTGTTGTTGCCTTTTCTGCTTCTCTGACTTTCCTTCTCCCCCAAATTAGAGCCATTTTCGGTCTTTCAAAAATTATAATTTTTTTAAACCTTGGTACTGTTTTTTGGGTGGATTTTATAGGCTAGGCCACTTTTGTCAGCACTCCCGACCACATCAACCTTCTTGTCCCTCTTCTTCCAACCGCAAGTCACTGCCAGCCTCCAGGGGGGACCTTCCTTGGACCACTTTCTCCGCCATGTTTGCCTTTTCCCCGTGGGATTCCTCCTGGAAGGCCCATGTGGGAGGTTTAGAGCTTCTGGGTTTCCTTAGAACACGGCTTCCCTGAATTGCTCCCTACCAGGGAATCATGACCCTTCCTGGGTCACGAAGAAGTGTCCCTTCTCCAGAGCAGCTGGGACGGATTAGAGGTGGTGAATCATCCTGTGATGGATTGACCTCAGTCTGTCTGGGATTCCTCTTGGCAGCCCTGAACGCACGGGGACAGGAGGCATGGGTCCATGGACACGCATGGTGGCCGTGTCCAGGAAGGGCCCTCGGTGTGTCATTCATTCTCCTGAGGTTACCCTTTCCAGCTTAGCCTTACACTTCAATTCTGGACCTGAGGTTCTCCTTGAAGAACTTCTAGAAAAGACCTGATGGCTATCTTCCACCTTCATGACCTCGAAGAATCTCCTTCCCAGGGAGGGCACCAGAGCTGGGCGAGAAGAGGTGTGCTCTCCAGAGTTCTGTTCTGTCCAGGGTCAGGTAAGATCCAGAAGCAGGGACTCAAAGATCAAACCAGAGCTTCAGGGCAGGTTGTAAGCCTAACTAACCAAATTGTGTGCTCTGACCGGTCAGCTCCTGGAGGACGGGGCCGCCTCCTGCAGGGTGGCCTCAGCCCCGGGCGCTGGCTGGGGGCAGACTTGAGGAAGAGGCTTGGGTCGTGGACAAAGCAGACCTTACGGGGAGTCCTAAAGCTCCTTGGAGGTGGTGGGACTGGTGGCAAAGGAGCGAGGGAGGGCGAGGTTTGGGTCCCCAGGCTCTGAGGAAAGAGTTGGTAGGAAAGGGCTCTCTCTAGGCCTCCAGCCCCGGGGGCCCAGAGGGAGCAGCTGGGACACCTATCTAGGAGGCAGGAAGGAGTGGCAGGAGGCACCTGTGTTTGCTCCTTGCCCCAGGAGAAAAGGCGAGGCCCAGGCACCTGCTGGGAACAGCCCCACCTGCTTCGTCCCTTTCCCAGGCAGAGGGAAGGCAGCTGCGACCTACCTTGAGCTGCTGCTTGCCCGCCGGAGGGCGGAGGCCGCTGGGAGCTGGGAGGTGTTTGCAAGGTTGAAAGAAGTAGAGATCTCAGGGTGGTGGGTGTCCCCTCGTCCAGAATTTTTTAGGCCTTTGGAGTCATCCCTACTTTAGAAGGTGCAGAATCTGGAAGAATGAGGTTCTGGAAGGAAGAAGCAGACGCAGAAGAATCCTATCATCTCAGATGTTGGATTCAGACCTGCTGGAATTTGCCCCGTGGTCCAGCTCTTCTCTCTCCCCACCCCCTCCACCTTCTTGGTCCACCTCACCTTCCTGACCTTTCCCAAGGCAGTGACCTACCTCCTGGGGGAAACCGGGTCACTAGATGGATGAGTTCTGTTGGGACCCTAGCCCCTGGTTCTGTTGGGAGCCCAGCCCAGAGCTGTACACGGAGGTCTCTGAACTGCTGTTCGACGCTCCATTCCTGCAATTAACCCCACCTGGGCTCGCAGACCCTGTGATCTGATCTTGTTTACATATGCAAGCTATCAATTGTTCTGAGGGGTGTGTGTGTGTGTGTGTGTGTGTGTGTGTGTGTGTGTGTGTGAATTTGAGAACTTTTTACGAGAACTTTTTTTTCTGGTCCAGACCTTGAACACTTGGAATAAACCCCTTCCCATCCCACAGTAACAATGGGGCCGCTGACCATTCTCAGACACCAGTCAGGAGAGCTCCCAGAAGTCTCTTTTCTTCTTACAGTTCCCAACTCATCTGGACACTTTGGGGATTTTCAGTGACTCAACAGGTGAGGTGACATGCCAGTAGGTGCAGCTCCCTGACCTGGGGCTCAGCCCCACCAGCCACTAGCCTCCTTCCCAGGATGGGTAAGCCAACCCTCACTTACCTGCCTGAGAGGGAACTGGAGACCTCCATGCTAGTGGCTTACACATATTTGTGATTGAATATGAAATAGGGCATTGAGTTTACTCCCTAAGCTACACGATACCCAACTAGTCAGTGAGACCCACACTGAAATTCTGTTCAATGGCAGAGAAGAGTCTGGATCTGCAGAGTGTCTACAGGCCAGAATCTTCACAATATTCTGTCCCTTTGGCTTCTTGAAACAAGGGACTCCTATTGGGTGGCTAAAGACTTACATCCTTAGAGTAGCAAAAGAGAAGTCCTTGCCACATGTTTGTTTTTTAAAAATGGCCCTAGTAACTTCCATGCAGACCCTGGCAAATAGGTTGCGGGATGGGAGTCATTCTTAGCTGCAAGAAAGTCAAAACTGAGTCAGGCCAGGAGCCCGAAGTCACCTCCCTTATCCTCAGCAGAATCGCAGACATCAAAGAGAACTGCCATTAGGAGGGAATCAGATCCCTACTGGGATCAAATACTGGAGAAGGCTCGGGCCCAGGGAGCTGAAACTTATCATCTTCACCATTATCTGATGCTGCAGAGGGGAGCCCGCCGGCTTCCCTGAGGATGACCAGAGGGCATATTCCCCACCTGTTCTGGGCAGTTACAACCCTGCTGAATGTGTAGTTGGGCTTTCAGAAAATAATAATTACTATGAACCATGTAGCCACCATTGTCCCTGTTATAGGGCTCTTTCTCTCTCCCACCCTGAATCTGGACCAACAAGGAGGAAGGTAGCAGAACTTTGACAATTCCCCAAAACTCAGATCTGGGGAGATAACTGTATCGTGTTGGGGTGTGGCTTGAAGGGAATCAAAGCTGAGAAGAAAGGTGTTAATTTGAGTGGCAGCTGTTAGATGTCAGCGTTGTCTTGGGCTGCTCTGGGTTTGTTTCCTCTGGAAGCATAAGCTTGAAAAGTCCCAGGCACAGAAAAGCTCCCCAGCGATGGTTGTAACTTCTCTCCCAGCCCCTTCACTCTCAAGTGGGAAACAGACAGGCACATGGGAGGGTGTACCTTCTTGGCGATGTTTTCCAAAAAGTCCAGGCTTTCAAGAGGCCCATGACAAAGCATCTCTTGGGGGACACTTAGATCCCTTTATCCACTGCAGGAGGCACTCAGGGTGGAAGCCCAGCGGGGGTACGCTCTCTTCCTGGATGGGGTCATTGTGAAACCTGTGACACAAAGCGCCAGGATTCCCAGGCCATCAGAACCCCGATGACTGTGGGAGATGGAGAAGGCAGAGGATGCTCCGAGGTCATTCTCATGGCACCCTTGGGCATGAGGTGCTTCAGCTCCCTGAGTTCTAATCGGGGCTGTTGCCAGAATCTCGCACCCAGCCTCACACCTGGGAGGTGATGGACCATGTTGGTTGAGTGCAGGGGATTGTGATCCAACAGGTGTTGGGATTCAATCCCAGCTCCACCACTTGCCAGCTAGGTGGTCTCTGGCAAGTGACTTGACCTCCACTGGCCTTGATTCTTCATCTGAAAGTGACAATAGCAATATCTTGTAGGGTGGCCGTGAAGATGAAAGATGATAACGGGTTCCAGTTCTTCCTGCAGTGCTTGGCATTTAGTAAGAGCTCAGTCATTAGCAGCTAAATTCTATTTTTTTAAACATCTTTATTGGAGTATAATTGCTTTACAATGGTGTGTTAGCTTCTGCTTTATAACAAAGTGAATCAGTTATACATATACACATGTTCCCATATCTCCTCCCTCTTGCGTCTCCCTCCCTCCCACTCCTCTAGGTGGTCACAGAGCACCTAGAGCAGCTAAATTCTTAATCCTCACTCTCACCACAGCAAAAACCCACCTGTCTCCTAGTGACTTGGTCTGCAAGCTTTGAGTGCTACCGTGCTGCGGGTTCTTTGGACTGGAGGCCGGCATTCACCTGTCCACAGAACTGGGAAAGAGTGGGAGGTAGATGACCTTCTCTGTTCCTCTTTTTATTTCAATTTTTTTTTACCTTTTCCTCATCTGCCCTTGAAACTTGTCATACCAGTTTCTTTTTTTTTTTTAATGAGGAAAAATGAGTTAAAATAAAATTAATGATGGTCATTTCTTTTTCTTCCAATTTTATTTTATTTTATTTTCATTTTTATTTTATATTGGAATATAGTTGATTAACAATGCTGTGTTAGTTTCAGGTGTACGGTAAAAGGACTCAGTTATACCTATACGTGTATCTATTCTTTTTAAAATCCTTTTCCCATTTAGGTTATTACAGGTCATTTCTTTTTGAAAAGAAATTTTAATTTTTGTCAAATTTATGTAAGTACATAGATGAAAAATTCAAATGCTACTGCAGAGCCTTAAGAAAAATGGCAGTTCACACTTGCCTCACCCTCAATTTCTGTCTGCCAGAGGAAACTACTTAAACTGTCTTAGCTATTTTTGTGTTACTTTTATATCTCTAAACAATGTGCTTATATTTCTCTTCCCCGATTGTTCACTTTTGTACATTGCAAAAAACTTTTTGCTGGGATTGTGGTTGCCAGATTTAGCAAATAAAAATATAGCATGCCCACTTAAAGGTGAATTTCAGATCAACGAAGAGTATACTGCGTTAAAGTATGTCCCATCCAATAGTTGGGATATACTTATCCCAAATGTTTATTGGCTGCTTACCTGAAATTAAAGTTTAACTGGGTGTTCTGTATTTTATCTGGCAACGCTAGATGTGGGGATAAAATTTTAACTCTTCCACAGCCAGTGGACCTCTCACGCTATGCCTCACAGCCACTTTCTGCGGGGGGAGAATCCCAGGAACATACACTTCTTGTATATTTCTTTCTGTTACATCCTCTCAAGTTCTTGATCTTATCCCCTTTTGTCTCTATTCAGGGACTTTGGGATGAGAAAGGCTGAGCACAGGTGCCATAAGCATATACTTTGGGATGAGAAAGGCTGAGCACAGGTGCCATAAGCATATACTTGTGTCCAGTGCTCTTTGGGCTTGAGAAAGGCTAAATCTTTCTCTGTTTCAAGTCACGCAGCATTTATTTCTTAGCTCCTTTCACCTCTGCAAGAAATGAAACAGAGTTCAAGGCCAATATCCGTGGGATCTGAAATCCACCTTGAGTTTACTTGGTTCAAACCTGGGCTATTATAATAACCAAGAATGGTTAGGCTAAAAGCATTTAATTACTTTAATTCCAATGGTTAATTCCATAAAAACAAAACAAACCAAAACCCCCCCTTCAATTCTGTATTCGGCATGAACTCACCTCTCATGTATGCCTAAAGAGGGAATTTGTGACTTAAATATTAAGGACTTCATTTGTTTCCTGGCATTTGTTTTGGGGAACCACTTTGTACTGACCTCTAAGAGGAAGATCTTAATTTTATCCTAAAATATGTTCTCTGTTCCGAGTTTGCAGCCATGTCGCTAATGAGCATGGGATGAATTTGGCTGAACATCTCAGGGAGTTATAAACGGAAATGTTTTTAAGCTGCAGATCTTAAGGGCTGTGCCCGCTTTTAAGAGTTTCCTGCAGCACAGAAAGAATTTTCTCTTTTTTGGAACACAAGAAATATGTACTTCACAGGCTTTAGGTGGGGGAGGCCTGTTGTTATCTTCAACTCCCCCTCCCTCCAGGAAACGGCGTATGTAGGTTACTGTGATTTAGAACAACAGAATATTGTCTTCTTTAAAAGTCAATAAACATCCTTTTCTTCAGCTCGCATCCTTTCCTTGGGTCAGGTCCCCTGACTCTTCCCTCCTCATCTCTGCGACTTCATGTGTGCTAAGTGTGGCATGTCCTCAGCACACGCTCCCAGTGACCCCATCCCTCTGGTCCCTCCAGATTCTGAGCAGGCCGGGCCCTCCAGAAGGGGTCCTTTAGGACCCCACCAAATCTCTCCTGTACTCTGGATGCCCTTGACTGTGGCATTTAGTCTTTTCATAGACCAAAAGGCCCAAAGAGAGGTACTTTGCTTTTATAAGAATCTCAAATATTTGTTTCCAGTCCTGGTATTAATAAAAAAAACCCAAACACGCAATGTTGGAAGAGGTGCCCAGTTTTATTTTGTGCTAATTGCTGGAGTCTGCACTCAGACATTCAGAGTCTTGGGTTTTCTTTTGGATAGTTTGAGTCATTTAGTTTTCTGCTAAACAAATCAATCAAAATTTCCTACTTAGCATCTTAACCTCTAAGACAAGAAGTATTTTTTTTTTTGAATTTTTAATTTATTTTTGGCTGCGTTGAGTCTTCGTTGCTGCGCGCGGGCTTTCTCTAGTTTTGGCGAGCGGGGTCTACTCTTCGTTGTGGTGCGCGGGCTTCTCATTGCGGTGGCTTCTCTTGTTGCAGAGCACGGGCTCTCGGTGCACGGGCTCAGTAGTTGTGGCTCACGGGCTCTAGAGCGCAGGCTCGGTAGTTGTGGCGCACGGGCTTAGTTGCCCCACGGCACGTGGGATCTTCCCGGACCAGGGCTCGAACCCGTGTCCCCTGTATTGGCAGGCAGATTCTTAACCACTATGCCACCAGAGAAGTCCAGACAAGAAGTATTAATCCTCCTGGTCATTTGCTATGTTATGTCACGTGGCTGTGAGCAGATATTATCATTTCTGTCACCAACTGAGGGTTCCCAGAGCTTTAAGTTTTGTTACATCTCCTTTCTCTTTCTCTCTCTTACATCCTTTTTTGCTAAGAGGAAGCTGCTGAGTGACCAGAAGTAGGTAACAATATTTAATTTGCTCTAAACTGCCGTATGCATTTCACATATGCTCAGAAAGTATGTATAGTAGAAAATAAAAACCCATGGCAAACCCTTTTTTTTCCTTTTTGTTTGTTTGTTTATCATTCCCTTTGGAAGCTGAACTCAACTTCAGCCCAGACAATGACAAAAAGTACTGAGTGAAGAATCACATTCATCCCTCAAAAACTGTAGACACAGTTCTTGTGTGGAGGCCTGTCCACCCACTTACTCAGGAACCATTTATTTAGAATAAGAGAGGTGTGGGGTACAGAGGCTTCAACCCAGAAGTAGATATCTGCAACTTCTAATTCTGGCTCGAAAGTGGACTCTGACCTATAGCAGCTCACCTAAAATCTACCTCAGTTTCCCCATCTGTAAAGTGGGAATTATAACTGTAGTCACTAGGGCAGGGCTGTGCCTTAATTGGTTAATCATCATAAAAAGCTTGGAAGGGGCTCGTAGAAGCAGCAGTTTAAGCTTTAAGTATTATTATTAAGTGGACCACACCATCCGGTAGCCAGCCCCCGGGGTCATTAACCATGGGTTTGGAGTCACCTCTTGGCGTTCACAGAGGCTGTGCTCCCAAACACCAAGGCCCTGGGGAAGTGACAGGGTGATGGCCTCTGCTTAGACAGAGATCAGCAAAATGCATCTCTGTCTCTGTCTCTAGAACAGTAAGAAATAGTGCTGCATCCCGGCAGGTGCAAAAGACACCAGGGGAAAAGGGGGCCAGGGAAATGGCAGGGGACAGACAGGGAACATTCATCATTTAACAGACGTTGATGAAATCCCTTTCTATGTGCTAAATGCCAAGTGTGCTTAAAAGAGGAACAAGACCCAGTTTCTGTCCTCAGGAATTTACAGACTGGTTTGATGTCACAAGCACAAATATCTATCCAAAACAAACAAACAAAAATAGAGAAGGTAAGTTTTAGAGGCAGAAAATTCCTGAGGGTGTTTTAAAAAAAAAAAAAGCCTTGGGATTGTTTTGCAAATGCCCCGAGCTCTGGAGGGCTTTCAAGAAGTCAGGGGTGGGGGACAAGCTGACCATAATAAAGCCATAGAGACTGTGCCTCATCTGATGGGCCGTCCTGGTTCAGGACTTGTCCTTGCTATGAATACTGTGGTTTGACTTTGACTCTGAAGAAGAATCAGATTTGGTTTGGCAGCCAGAGGTTTAAAATTTTTTTTAAAGTAAGTTTGTTTCTTTAAAAAAAATTTTTTTTTAAATTGAAGTATATTAGATTTACAATGTTGTAGTTTGTTTCTTATTATAAGAGTAATACAGGTTTAATGTCACCCTTTTAAAAAATATACACAATATATGAAAATCACCCATAATTCTACTACTCTGCTATCATGATCGTCAAGATTTATTGCCTTTCGGTTTGCTTTTTCCCCATTAGATCCTAAGTGTTGAGTGTAAATGGATTTCTTCTCCCTGGCTTCAGGACCATCTGCCTCCCTGGGGCTGCTTTTCTCTCCAGTCCTGAGGAGAGACTGTGGTTTGTGGTCAAACACACCTAACATAAAATTTACCATAGTAACCATTTTTAAGCGGTATTAAATGCATTGATAATGTACAACCATCACCCGTCTTCCATCTCCAGAACTCCTTTCCTCTTGTACAAGTGAAACCCTACACCCATGAAACAATAACTCCCCTCCCCCTCTCCCTAGGGAGTGGTTTTGATCTCATCTTACTCTGCACCCCTTTGGCCCTGGATGGCTGAGTCTCTGGGTGCCCTTCTCTCTCTCCTCATGTGCCCCAAGAACATCCACCGACAGCTGTATCCTGGCCTAGGAGGGGCCCGTACCAGCCTGCGCTGCTCACGGCTGGTGATGCTGGTCCGTCCCCGCTCCAGGCAGCCACTGCCCATTCTCTGGAGCTGGTCCTGGAAATGAAGTCTATCCGCTATCCTGTTGACTGGCGTGCATTTCCCACCCCAGACAGGTAGACACACTCACCTTCTTTTATCTCCTGCTGCCATTTTACTGCCTCGATTCCCTTCACCTTGCTCAGAATTCTTTTTTCTCTTCTCTTCTATTTCTTTTCCTTCTTGTCTTTTCAAGCTGGCACCATCTGGCCCCAAGCCCTGTAATCTCTACCTTTCTTAAACACCTCGCTCTGATGCATTAATCTCTGTACAAATTCTGACCTGCCTATTCGAGGTCCCACTATGTGTCAGATGCCCAGGTAGGATATAACTATAATAATATATAACTATATATTTCAATATATAGCTATAATAGTATAACTATATATAACTATAATATAACTATAACTATATATATAACTATATAACTAACCAGGTAACATATAACTATTAATGTTGATTTTTTTCTTTTAGGGCCTCACAGCTATTATTAGTTAAGAATGAATTCGTATAAAGAAATATATTGACCCAAGTCACACAGGTGCACAAACCTACCTTATCCCTTTAATGGAGATTTATTTCTACCAAATGGGCTCATTTTAGTTCCATTTACTGATTGAAAACCCATCGAAGACAGGGACCCTCTCTCCTTTCTCCCACCTTGGTGTTCACACACAATGCTTGGTGCATTAACTTATTGAATGTCCCCCAGATCCTATGAGGTCGATATTTTTGTTATCTCATTTTATAGATGAGAGGTCATACAGCTGTTAAGGGACAGAGCCAAGACTTGACCAGATTCAGGTCTAGGACTCTACAGCCCATGACCTTGGCCACCACTAACTCTGGGATCTAAGGAGTCATTTTAGCCCAGCTTTCACGTCAGGTGAGCCAACCAGGGCCCCAAGAAATGAGTGGTTTTTTCAAGTTTCATGGCAAATGTTCAACCTAGCTGGAGCCCAGGCCTCTTGACTCCTGGTCTGGTACATTTGATGACAAAATAATCTATTTTGTTTGCCGGCCTCGGGTCTGTCTGACACCCTATAACATAGCATAGGGTCACCCATAATATGTCTGCAACAGCCGAGTCCCCAGCCTAATTACTTCTAGTCGTTGCTCTTTGTTCCAAGGGTTCTCTTTAAAGTGAGATGGTCTGCCAATAATGACCTCTCTTTTCAACTTAAGGATGTGATCCTTTAATCCATTATCTTTAAAAATAGACTGTCACACAGAGACAAGGCAGCACCAAAGTATAGGGAACATTTGCTTTTCTGGCTTTTCTTTCTTTTGGGTTCCCCACCAGAAGGTGAAGCCCCTGAAAGCCTAGAGGGATGAGTCTTCAGCACAACCCTGTCTAGACATCCTGGAGACTCAACAGGAGGACAGTGGACATGGACCTTCCTTTCTGGATTTTTCTCCCCTCCTGTGGGTGCTGCTTGACCTGAGATGGAATCTGTTGTGTTTATGGAGGTTGACACTCTTAATGAAAAGACGCTTCTAGGCATCACCTTTCTGGTTTGGGGATTTGAAGGTGGCAGTTCAAGCATCGGCCAATATGGTGCTGACAGTCCCAAGATCAGTTTCCAGTGTGTTCTTTTTCCATTCTGCTTCCTCTTAGGTAGGAAGGCAAATCCATGCCTATGGAGGGAAGTAGGGGCCCCTGTGTCCTGCAGCTGGTCTGTCCCATCTCGTATAGATGGTGATCCTCGGTATTCTTTGAACCTTACATCTATGCGCTTCTCCCCCACCTCCCTTTTGTTATTAGCACAGAGAAGCTGCAGTGTCACCTCATGAGTTGATTCTCTTCATTCCTAAAGTTCTTCTGGGGCCATCCCTTCCCTCCAGCCAGAAGGAACGAGTCAGTTTCGACCCTTGACAAGGAGAATCTTGCCCCCTTCTATTTCTTAATCTCCCCTGAGGAGTAGAAATTCCTTCCTACCCTCATAAAAAAGGAGGCCTGTGAGATAAGTTGGACCCATCTTCCCCACCAGTGCAAGCTGGTTTCCCCTCAACCTTTTCTAAGGATTTGCATACACCAATCCCGAGACCCCCAAAGCACTCACTGAAATATTAATAGTCACAATGTGTTGAGTATCTAGTGCATACAAGGCATGGTGTGTGGCACTTTATATATTATTTCATTCAATCTCCATCATCATTCTAAAGGTGGTCATCAGGATCTACAAAAGGAAGCTCAGAGGCAGAGATCAAGTCATTTACCCAAAGTCTCACCATAAGTGAAAACACTAGGCCTCAAAACCCAGACTTCTGCCTTCAGAGCCAAGGTGTCTCACATCCCACCGTTTCGCTGTGACATTGTGTGATGGGGCTGACAGGAACCCCTGCCTGATCTGGGTTTGCGGGGACGCCCTTATTTTGGTGAGCAGGGGCCTCACATCTGGATGTCCTGGGGCAGTGTCAAGCTCTGGCTTGTTCCCGGCTCCTGTTCCATTTGTTCTGTTCCAGCACGCAGAGTCTTGGCTTCAAACAAAGAGGCCAAGGCCAAGTTTTGACTCGGGGCTCCCCTTACGTCCAAGATGGAGAGAATTCACGGACACACGTGAGCTTGGATGTCCCAGTTTGAGTGTCAGGGGTTTTCCAAAAAAAATTTGCACTGGATTGACTTAAAACTAACTTCCTTTTCCAGGGGATTTAGCCGCGGTGAGTTATTTAAGATCTTCAGATGGTCTGGATGGTTAGGGCAACATCCATTGGGAGGCTCGTGGAGGAGGAGCTCAAGTAAAACATCTTTTCTCTTGAAGGTGTGTGGAGAATCCTAGCTTGGGAGGGGCTTTATGGATCCCTTGCTCTAATATGTTCATTTCACAGAGGAAAAAATTAAGAGCCAAGGAAGTGACATGCCTTGCTCAAGTCCATAAGAGTAATAATTGGTAAAGACAGGAGAGCCATGTGGGCACCCAGGAGGCTGAGCTTTCTATCCCTCTCTGCTGCTTCCTGAGGCTCATTTTTCCCATTTTTGTGCCTTTGAGAGTCTACCACTGGAAGATTATTTACCAAAAAGTCAACCCCGCTTTTGGTAGTAAAACCAACCCCAAAGTATTAGAGTAAAAAAACCACCAAAACCAAAAAACCAAACAACATCTTCACCCTGGTAACCAGCTAAAACTGACTAGACTAGATCAGCGAGAACCCACAGAGCAGGGTGGCTAGGAAGTGGCCCCTATGATTCCTGCTGCTTTTGGACAAACAAAATGAACTCTCCATCTCTCTAGACTGTAAATGGCGACTTGCACACAAACCAGATACACTTTCTTTCATTTCTAAAAGGGAGAGCCGGAGAAGAGATAAGAGGCAAAGCTCCCGGGGCAATGCGAATCCAGCCTTAGCTAACCAGAAGGTCTGGCTGACCAGCAGCCACTCCCATGCTGGTCCGATAACAAAGCTTTTACTGTCACGGGCAAACTTTGTAACAGATGATCATTGCTCTGCCTTTCATTTAATTTTATTTAAAAAAATCTGATTTCACGACGGAGCTGTATTTGCTTGGATTCCTCAAACGGCCTCACGCTGCCTCTGCTGTGTTGTGTGTGCACGTCCAGCCTGAACAGTGCTCTATACTGGTTCTGATATCCGCCCCCAACTCACCTCCAGTTTGGGATAAAACTCTATCTTGAGCCAAATTCCGGCTCAAGATTCAGGCCAGCTGTAGAGGGAGTGCAGTGCCCAGGGAAAGGCATGGTGTGCACTGACCCCCCTCCACCAAATATCAAGATCCCTGCATCTTTTAAAAAAAAATTTATTGAAGTATAGTTGATTTACAATGGTGTGTTTATTTCTTCTGTATAGCCACCCAATAGAATGAAATCAAGTCTTTTGCAGCAACGTGGATGGACCTAGACATGATCATACTAAGCGAAGTAAGTCAGACAAAGACAAATATCATATGATATCATTTATATGTGGACTCTAAAATACTATACAAATTAACATAGCTATGAAACAAATCTTTTTTTTTTTTTTTTTTTTTTTTTTTTTTTGCGGTATGCGGGCCTCTCACCGTTGTGGCCCCTCCTGTTGCGGAGCACAGGCTCCGGACGCGCAGGCTCAGGGGCCATGGCTCATGGGCCCAGCCGCTCCGCGGCATGTGGGATCTTCCTGGACCGGGGCACGAACCCGTGTCCCCCGCATCGGCAGGTGGACTCTCAACCACTGAGCCACCAGGGAAGCCCAACAAATCTTTTTTAAAAGCAAAATCATGTTTAAAAGACCCCGAAGGGAGCTTTGAAGGGGATAAGCTTAACAGAGGCAAGACCCAAAGGTTGTGCTTTCTGGATTGGAGGCAGGGGTGTGGAGCTGGAGGCTATATGTTTGAAAGGACCTCAGATGGTTTGTAACACATCAGGTGAACCTTTGTCCCCATTTCCTGTATTCTTGAATCTTCATAATCAAGGAAGCACCATGGGCTTCATAAAAGCCCAGGCCCCCCCAACTGGAAACAAGGTGACTGGCCCTTTTGCTTTAATTTAGAGATGTGTCCACCGTGAACCCAAACTCAAACGCAGCTATTTTCTTTTTGAGACTGATAGCGACATGACAGATAAAGTTATGAATTTCCCAGAGACATTTCCTGAAGTCCAATCTCTTTCGAAATGGTCAACTCTAGGAGAGCCAGCCTAAGGTTTGGCTGGTGAAATTAGATTTGGAAAGATCTGTGTAATGGTGGCCGAATTCCATTCTTTATTGAGTGTCTCTGCTTCTTTAGTCATTGACACTATCAAGGAAATCTGGAAAGATGTAATGTTTAATCTATAATTACTACTGTCCTTTAATTTTTATCTGCTGATGTGGGAACTTAAGTCTCTGGTTCAACTGAGGATGTGGTGGGTTTGAGCTCATCATCTTCTTTGGTCCTAAATACAAACATGAACTGTTATGGAGAAAAGGAAGGATGGAGAAGGAAGATTGTTAGGTTGCTTGGGACTGGGAAAAGCAAGTCATCAGAGAAGGAGTCAGTTCTTCTCCATTTAGAGTTGAGGCATGTTGCTTTAGTGGCAAGGTCTGCCATAACACTGAATTTACTTTCTAACCTGGGATGCATAGACATTTGACCAAATGGGGCAATGAGTTAGGTGCTGGTGGATAACTTATTGCTAAATTAAAAGTGAAATAGTGCCTATCTTGGGACTTAAATGAACCGACTTGATTCTTCCTTGAGCCTCTGGATTATGAAAACAACTTGTTGGGAAATGAAGCCAAACCAAATATACACTTTGACATCCAGATGTTTGATCACCTGTTTATTTCCAATGTACAAGAAAAACAAAACTATTTCAGTGCTGCTTAAAAATAGACTGGAAAGTAAATCATTTAGCCCTTTGAAGGCTTGGGTTTATTTATTTGTTTATCTATGTATTTGATTTTCTTCCAAAGAAATGGAATTAAATGGTTGTTTTGGCTGTAAATAGACTCAGCCTAAAAAAATCACAACACCTGAAGTCAATATTCTTCCTGAGCAGGGATAATCACTACTGAGTGTGAAATTGCCACGTCTGAAATTACTGATGAAAAAAAACCATGTTGGTAGAAGACTACACTTGAGACTCTTCAATCCTATGTCCTTCTTAAAAGCTTTGGGATGAGAGTTCATTTACATGGAGAAAAGTCCTTTAGTGAAACACTCAAAATAGCAAACATCAATTAGAGGCTGTGCTCCTAGGATGTCTTTCATCTTCAGACCTGGGAGTGCTCTACAAACACTCATTAATCCTTCCCAACGCTGCTGCCAGCCAGGTCCAAGCATCTTCCTTCCCAGTGAGAAGAATGTCACGGTTTCAGGGGAAACATTTCTTTTCCCCAAATCTTTCGCCTTTGGGTGGGGTGTGGTCATCGTTTCAAGTGTACAATTCCCAAACCAGAATATCCGAAATGGATCTAGACATTTTAACAAAATGAATTCACATTGAGCCAGAATTCCTTAGCATAATAAAAATGGGTGAGGGACTTCCCTGGCGGTCCAGCGGTTGAGACTCTGCGCTTCCACTGCAGGGAGCACGGGTTTGATCCCTGGTTGGGGAACTGAGATCCCGCATGGCACACGGTGCGATCAATAAATAAATAAACAAACTTCTATACACGATGGAGATTTAAATTAAAAAGAAAAAAAAACCTGATGAGTGGGAACCTTCAAAGAGTTTGTACTCTCAAATAGCACCAACCTTTCTCAGTGAGATACGCTGTATTTTCTAAGACATATGCAGTTTTCCATTGAATGAATTTATTTCATGGCCTGTTTTCTGTTAATTGTATACACCCTGCCTGGATACCTGATGGAAAGTCGCATATTTGGCTTTATTCTGGCAAAGACATTAGTGAGTTTGGAATCCAACCTCTGGAAGCATTGGCGTCCTCACAGTGAGGGCAAACGTCTCCATAGTAAAGCCTTCCTTTGGTCACAGGGTTTCACACGGCTTCTGCTAATGTACCTGGATGACAGTTTGGTGGGTTGGTTGATTTATGGCCGGGTTTATGCCTCTCCCAACTAGAACTTCTTCCTGGTTCTTACCTTTGGAAGAAAGAAGGTGTCGATCCAAACTGTCTGCACAGAGTGGACTGGTATCAGCCACTGAGGGCAGAATTTCCCAGTGACTGGCTGAAGCTTTGAGAAATAGGATCATCTAGAGGTGAGAAGGAGCCACAGGCAGGAGGAAGGAACTGGATTTCCTTATTTTGGTGAACGGTACTGTGAGCCACCCTGCCACCCAAACCAGAAGCCTGGCAGCCGTCGATGATTCGTCCTCGTTCACCTCTAACTGGTCATAAAACCCCGTTGCTACTACCTGAAGATAGTTCTTCATGGCACTTGTTCAAACCTTCCTCCTTTTTTTTTCGTAACCTGGATTTTTCCAACAGCGTCCTGACAAGTCTCCCAGTCTCCCATCTGTGTCCACTTCAATTATCTCCAAATTGCTGCCAGAGTGAGCTTTCTACAGAGCAAATATGAGTATGGTCCTCCCCTGTTAAACTTTTACCAGGTGCCCATTGTCTCCACGATAGCATCCCCACTTCACAGGATGCCGTGGCAAAGGATGTTATCTGGTCTGGGCTAATGGTCTCAGCCCCGACGGTCACCACTCAGCCTGTGGGCCATGTTTCAGCTCTTCAAGCCGCTTGTCATTGTCTTGGATGGCTCTGCTGACCCCTTTGCTTGATTCAGGGGTCCTCTCATCCCGAAAACCTTCCCTACAACTCGTCTGTCCACCCAGATCTGGATGGAGACTCCTTTTACCGGCTCCAGCAGCACCTTATGTTTACCTGTGTCAAAGCGTTTATCAAGCCCAGTGATCGCTTCTTTGCCTTCCCCATTAGACTGTGACCTCTTTGAGGGCAAAGAATGTCTTTCCTCCCTAAAGCCCCACATAGATCAAGGAATAGAAGAGCGCTGAATGAAAGCTTGCAAAAGGAGTGAATGAAGAGTTTAGGATTCTACTTCATAGTTTGCCGAAAAACATTCAGAAATCTTCTCTTTTTTTGCACTCTTCTGAATTTGTTTAATTTGTGTTTTTTGCTTCTTTAAATCTTTTAAAAAAATTTTTTTTAAATTTTATTTTATATTGGAGTAGAGTTGATTAGCAATGTTGGGTTAGTTTCAGGTGTCCAGCAAAGTGATTCAGTTATACTTATACATGTATCTATTCTTTTTCAAATTCTTTTCCTGTTTAGGTTATTACAGAATATTGAGCAGAGTTCCCTGTGCTATACAGTAGGACCTTGTTATCTATTTTAAATATGACAGTGTATACATGTCAACCCCAAAGTCCCAATCTGTCCCTCCCCTGTACCCCTCCTCCCTGGTAACCATAAGTTCATTCTCTACATCTGTGAGTCTGTTTCAGAAATTACTCTAATGTCATATTTTGGTGAGTGATATTTTGACACATATATTGGTGTAGGGCGTAGCATTTCTTTTTTTTTTAAAGATTTTTTTTTTGATGTGGACCATTTATAAAGTCTTTAATGAATTTGTTACAATATAGCTTCTATTTTTATATTTTGGTTTTTTGGCCATGAAGCATGTGGGATCTTAGCTCCCCGACCAGGGGTCGAACCCGCACCCCCGGCATTGGAAGGTGAAGTCTTAAACACTGGACCGCCAGGGAAGTCCCGAGCGTAACATTTCTAAACACATTTCTATCAGCTGTTTTGTTGGGTTGCACAGCTTCTAATTGTGGGACTCCTGAAGAGCAAAGCTTTATTTCTACCTTGAATTGGTACCCACAGAAGTTGGAGAAGAGAAAAACGACTTAAAAAGGATCCACAAGACTTTCCTTGGAAAACTCCAAAAGAGAAAAAAAAATCCTGCGTTGCATTTGGGATCAGCGTGATTTGAATGGATGCCTTCATTTCGGTTGAAATGATTCTCCTGCTGTCCCTTCTCTGCATGCTTCTAAGTGTGCCTGGTTTATATCGCCAATGCCTCAGAAAGAACTCATCCCGAATCCATCTCCACTTGACTCTTTTCCTCCTCTGGGTAATCGGCAGAGAAATGGGCTCTCTTTTCTTTCCTGGGGGCTGTGCCACGGATGAAAACACTCCCTTCAGCCCGGAGCCCATTGTTAGTCCCTGCTCTTGGTAATATTTTTGTGGTTACTTACTGAGATTTTTAAATAGTGAAAAGGTCTCCAGAGGCAAATGCTATTAGGAAACCAATGAAAGTTATTAAATCATCGCATGAAAAACATGTTTTTTAATGGAAACGATGTGTTTGGATGGTATTTGCATGCTGTTTGAGGTTGTTCTAGGATGTAGTGGTGGGCTCCTCGTTCCAGATCACCCTTTGCCTTCCTGCCTTTCAGCTGGCTCTGGCCTCTGGGTTGCCGGTACTGTTCGCAAGCAGATTGCTTTTCTCTGCGGTGCTCTGCTGTAAGAACATTTACTAAGAGGATAGTTAAAGCATCACTTGCTCATGTTTCCATAGGCATGAGACCAGCTGGGTCACATGTCCAGAAAGTATGCATTTTTCTATGCCACATCTTTCCACCCAAGGCTTTAAAACAAAGCTGAGGGGCAGCTAACAGGTTTGCTTTCAAAGTCCCTGCCAGTGAGAGACTACTTGGATGAAGGTGGAGCTAAGATTCCCAAAGAAAATCTTCAGGAAAATTCCATTTTGCTCCTAGGTTCTTTCCTACCGTGAAATCCAGATACACAAAAAAGCGCTACACCTCAAGAAAGGAAGACGACATCTCATCTCGTTTTCGTTTTTCTGTAGGTGCTGCCTAACATATGTGAAAGCAGGTGAAGGTGAGGTTTAGTCTATTGCCCCATCTACACAGACCAACGCAGGGAACATTGGAAGTTAATTCAGATTAATTACCAATATATGGCTCTATTGTGTTTCAGTCTGTGTCTTGGTTATTTAAGCTGTTTTAGTGATTGAATCAAATGAGCCCGTGTGATAGGATTGTTTGATCACTGGTCAGTCTGGAAATTGTCAATTTTGCAGTGCATTAGGGAGACATGCAGATATTTATAGGAGCTGTGCTAAGAGACAAACCAAATTGAAACAATATTTCAAAAAAGGAGTTTGGGTATTGCAAAACAATTTTTCACAAGATCCATTGAAGAATGTTATATACCAATTTAAAAAAACCTCTTTAAAGTGGACACAGAACCAAACATAAATATTTATTTGCCTAAAATGCAAACTCTCTTCTATATTAAACAAGAGAGAGACTATGAGGTTTTCCAAGGAACCAAAGAAGAAACATGCATAAGAGTCTGAGGTTTTATATCATGGGAAGCATTAGAGTTTATTCTATTAGATTTGGGATTTTGGTATAATAGTCTTGCTAAAACTTCCTATTTATTATGCTTTCTTATAATAAGGCTGGCAGTATAGATATAAAAGGAAAGAAACTAACTACCTGGAACTCAAAGAAATCTACTCTACCTCCCAGCTTCCATTTTCTGAATATTGTAATACTGCAGACAAATTTATTGTATTTTTATAGTTTCAGCTAATTGCCTCAATTTCTTTAGCTTATAGGTACAGGGAAAAAAATAGCTAGGTGATGACTGAATAATATATTTGTTACATAAGTCAAAGAATAGAGTCATTTTGGGGGGGAAAATGATTGTTTTCAAATCCTACCCTCAATGACTTCTCTGACTTAGATTTTCTCTTTTAAATCGTTAAACAGTCCCCATTCTTGGGACCACAAGGACCCAAGCTTGAAAAGCATAGCTCTAGAGTCCTGAGCTGACACTGGCATCCTGTAATCTCTGTCGAGTCCTTTCATCAGAGCAAGCACACCTGAAAGCTGCCCAGCTTATGAATGACAATTGGCTCTTTTGGATGGCAAAATTCTATGGGAATACAGAGCAGGGAGAGCCCAAGAGAAATGTGAATAGGCAGAAAAGCAGCATCTGTGCTTCTGTGTGGGCAAGAGAAAGTTAATTAACCGGGGAAAACAATCCAAGGCAAACTGACAGAAACTCGACATTGAGCTGTCACTTCCCAGCCTGGGAAGTGACCTAGGAGTATTGCTGGAGTCGTGAATCACCAATCCACAAGATACTTATTGAGTAACCAGGAGATGTTCAGGTGTTGAGACTTTCCAGGCTCCACTGGAAGAGTCTTGAGAACAAAATAGATACCACGGTCCACATTCTTTTTCTTGAAAACTTTGTATGATTCCAGTTATCCTAAAATTAAAGAAGGTCCAGAGATGGACAAATACAAATATGGAGGTGTAATTTCAGTTACATTTGCCCCACTAATTATGGGGATATATTGTTGACATTTGGGACATCAACACTACAGCATTTCAGTTGTGTTTGGGATAGTTCTGATGTGATTGTGCAGATATATTGCTATTTTATCTTTTAACAGATGAATGGGGATATTGTATTTAAATATTGTATTTAAAAGGAATATAGAATTAGTAAGGTCATAATTAGGGTCAAATTATGAATCACTTGTCTGTCCCTCTTACTCGTTCTGCTATCTTCTTTCAGGTACGTGTTAGGTGCTCAATATATGCTGGTCAAGTAAATTAATGAATGAGCCATGTTGGTAAAAAAGATTTTGCTTGAACACAATATTTACCTGAAAATATTAGAAAATGACAACATTGGAAAGGAGCTATATAAAGGAAAAGCAGAAAATGGCAGAAATATACGTAAGATATGTGGCAAAGAAACTGAAATTTAAAAAATAAAAGCATTCCTATTAAGTCTGAAAATAAAAGCATTCCTATTAAGTCTAAATTCAGAGGAATGTACAAATTATATAATGGTGAGTTCTGGAAGATACTCCAGAACAGACAGTGTAAACGTGTGGGCAATTTGCTAGCTTTTCTCCAAGTTTTTCCTAGAGGAGTTGGGATTTTAGGAGCTTCTTGAATAAACATCCAGTTTACCTTATTTTCACTTCTGATCTATTGACTGATTTCCAAGAACTGGGTCAGGATGTCCTGACATCGACTTTTCTCCTTGGATACACACGTTTCTCTTCTGTCACTGGGCTCTCTTCTGTTGGTCAGATGGAAGTTCTCCTTTTTCACTCGAATCATGTAGCTTGGATTTCCTCTCTCCTCGTGCTGTATCCTGTTCTGTTTTCACCCTATGATGACCTGTCTTTTATTGCTCAGATTTCACATGTGCTGAAATGTAGTAATAACAACACTTGAAATTTACATAGTACCCTATCTCAGAGCAGATCAAGGTATTTTTACAGACAGTATCTTGCTACTCTTCCATATACATCACTGCAGGGTAAATAGGACACAGCTCTCATGATCCCTATTTTACACACAAGGAAAGCGAAGCTCAAGGAAGTGAAATGATTGGCTTCTTTTCATGAGCTGGTGGAGGGAGTTATGGGTATTCTTGGTTCAGTCGTTAGGCTCTTTCTAGATGGATAGTCTTTTTTTGGGTAAAGCTATGGAGAGGAACAGGCACAGAGGGTTTTTTTTTTGCCTTTTTGCCCCCATTAGATTTATACTAAATGTCTTGTAGTATTTAGCCTATTGCCTTAGGTGGTGTTTATTTTTCGGCAGAGTTGTTTATAGTCTGGGCTTGGGCTTGAATGCTGTTGAGGCTTGAGTAAGTCACATGTTGGAAGAGACTGAATAATGCAGGCTTCTTCTGGATTTGGGCAATCTCTGAGAAAAGAGCTATGCTTAATTAGAGAGTGATTCAATCCAGAGGCAGAGATGAATGGGATCGTGTCCTATGGTTTCTTGAATCTTCATGCTTCTTGGACTGATAGTAGCACTTTGGGTGGGGGGTGGTGGTAGTGGATTTCACTAGGTAAATACCCACATGGCTGAGATAGTTAATGGAAAACTGTGTTCCTGGGATTTCGGTTGGCAGTAGGCTATAGCTTATCAAACCACTAGCTTGTTTGCTACGGCTGCTAAATTATAGTTTTGGAGAGATTCAGAACCTTCTTTGCCTGAGGACTTTTAACACAGTGCTCAAAGTTGAAGGAGCTTTATCTTGAAGTGTTTTATTGGCCGTTCTGAAACTCCCTTGTGCAAGAATGATGAAGCCCAGGTATGTGTGTGCAGCACAAGGTGTGGTCTCCATACAGTTGCCAAGCGAGACTTGCTTTTTTTTTTTTTTTTTAAGTTTTGTTGAGACTTGGGCAATCTCGATATGGATTTTTTTCCAGGCTGATCTACAGTGTACTACCTCAGTAATTTTGTAGGCTCTTGGGGCTGTGTGGCTTCACTTGGGTTGTGTAGACCCCACAAGACCTTCAGACTGAGTCTTCTTTTCAAGTTAACAGGGCATAATCATGCACCCCAAGATGTCTGTGGGGATGGTACTCACTGCTTGCCATTCCTACCACGAAGTTGAATTTTCCAAACCTTGCATGAGCTGTTTGGAGGCTGCTGCTACAAATTTGAGTTTCTTTCGAATGGATTTCAGATAGCTGGATTGGTGATTGAATAACAGATAACATGTGAACTCAAGTTGGGGAGAGAGTGAGGGTGTTAAGTTGGCGCTATGGCCAGCTGTGTAAGGCTATCAAAAAATGAAAAAAGATACAGAGTGGATAAACAACAAGGTCCTACTATACAGCACATATTCGATAACCTGTGATAAACCAGAATGGAAACGAATATGAAAAAAAATGTATATGTATACGTATAACTGAATCACTTTGCTGTACCTCAGAAATTAACACAACATTGTAAATCAATTCTACTTCAGTAAAATAAAATTTTAAAAAGTAAATAAATTTTAAAAAATGGAAAAAGCAACAGTGGCTCTGCTCCTGTCCTTGGCAAGCTGCCCGGGTTCCAAGGCCAGAGTTTCTTCTTTCATCAGATGAGGATCCCTGTCTTATTTATTGATCAGGAATGTGAGGATGAAGAGGATAGAGTGGATGGGAAAGTTCTTTGTAAACTGGTAAAGCTCTCTGGAAATCCTGGAGGATATCTGTAAAATAGGGGTAAAGATATCCAATTTGTAGGATTGTCTCAAAGACTAAGAGAGATGACTTACGTAAAGCTCCCAGCACATTGCTTTACACACGGCAACAAACAAAATGTAGTTTTCCTCTCCACACCTCCACTTGTTTCCTGCCCAAGGCTCTGAGTTATTCTTCTTATTCTCATTTCCCCCACCTTCTGACCCATGAGAGAAGTTAGAATTTGTGGAACCCTGTCTTGGGTTGTTCCCTATGTGGGTCCACTTCTTTGGTTGCCCACATTGGATTAGGCCTTGGCTCTCTACGGATCCTCATGCCTTCGTTCCCCTGCTCCTGCCTCTCCTATCCTAGAGTTTCCTGATCAGACGCCGACCTCTTCTTATGGTTCTTCCCCAGAACTCACTGTTGGGATCATTCACTCTCCTATGATCCCATACAGAAGTTTTAGAACTCTCTTCTTAGCCCTTTAAACAAGCCTGGCTAATTTTATTTAGGTCTCCTTTTATATTGCAAAAGCCAGGATGGCAGGGACCGTATTTATTTTTGAACACCATACAGCATCAGCCTCTGGCATGCAGTAGGCATGCAGTGAAAGCAAATGAGTAAGTGCATGAGTGACTAAAACTGACATGTATCTACTGCTTCTCTGCAGGTAGATACCACTTTCCAGGATGTTCTACTAAAACCAGTTGTACATTTGATTTATGTTTTCCAGTAAATGGATCAACAGCTAAGCGAGGGTCCAACGACAGTGATCTCTTGAAACAGTAATATTCTGGTCACCTGCCATTTTGGATGCTGTCCTATAACTTCTATTCCCATGACTCACTCTGACTGTGGCTGCGGTGCCAAAAAAGTGAGTCTATGTAGTTTCACGAGTTGAAAACAAATTAGTCCATTCGACTGACTCAGGTGAGGCAAGCTAGTTGTCCGGAGGTAGGAAGATGAAGCCAACTAGTTGATTGCATTTTCCATGTTTGAGCTGGCTTTTTTTCTATCACTGCAGAGGCTCTGTGAAGTCACCATGTGACTTCAAGTGGCATCGGAAAGGCTCACCCTGGCTGGCGGTCAAGAGGTGGGATTAGCACGAAGCTGGGAGGACAAGTGAGTTTCACATCCAACTCAGTCCCTGTGTGGCCTTGGGCAAGTTACGCAAATTTCCCTGTCAGCTATTTCCTGAAATGAAAAAGGGAACTAGTGGATGGGATAGCAGCAGTAATTCTGAGAATCCGTGCCCCAGTGTGGGTATAACGTGTACCTGTCACTCAGGGAGACAGGAAAATACTTTGAAATGCTCGAGTGCTGTGGGAGGGAACAGTCTTCTGTTCATTACATCTTTTCTCCTGGATGTGCATTTGCCTCTTCCTTCCCAGCCGTCTTTCCCACTGGGTTCCTGCACCACTGAGATTGTAATGCACTTAGATATATATTTTATTGGAAAGATAATAGACGCAACAGAGTGGAATTAGGCCTTTATTTAAAAAAAAAAAAACTAAAGAAAAGTCATTATTTGAAAGCTCCCCCTCTGTCTTATTGAGAAATAATCGATATGCATCAGTGTTTAAGGCATACAGCTTGATGGTTTGATTTACATGTATTGTGAAACGATGACCACAATTGGTTCAGCTAACATCCGTCTTCTCATAGAGATACAATAAGAAGAAAAGAAAGAAGAAAAGAAACAAGGAAAAAAGATTTCCCTTGTTGTGAGAATTCTTAGGATTTACTCTCTTAATGACTTTGGTGTATACCATACAGCAGTGTTAGCTGAAGTCATCAGGTATGTAACAGCCCTAGTACTTATTGTCTTGTAACTGGAAGTTTGTACCTTGGGCCAATTCCTTCTTCCTCCACCTTCCCCTCTGGTAACCACAGGTCTGATCTCTTTTTCTATGAGTTTTTTTGCTTTAGTTTTTTAGATTCCACATATAAGTGAGATCATACAGTATTTGTCTGTATGACTTATTTCACTTAGCCTAGTGCCTTCAAGGTCCAAAAATGGTAGAAGTTTTGTGGGTTTTGTTAATGGCTGAATAATAATCCTTTATCTATCTATCTATCTATCTATCTATCTATCTATCATCTATCTCACAACTGCTTTATCCATTAATCCAGTGAGGGACTCTTAGGTTGTTTCCATGTCGTGACTATTGTAAATAGCTATGAATATAAGGGTGCAGATATCTTTTTGAGTTAGTGTTTTAATTTCCTTTGGACATATTTCCAGAAGTGGAATTGCTGGATCATATGGTAATCCGATTTTTAATGTTTTTTTTTTTTTTTTTTTTTTTTTTTTTTGCGGTACGCGGGCCTCTCACTGTTGTGGCCTCTCCCATTGCGGAGCACAGGCTCCGGACGCGCAGGCTCAGCGGCCATGGCTCACGGGCCCAACCGCTCCACGGCATGTGGGATCTTCCCGGACCGGGGCACGAACCCGCATCCCCTGCATCGGCAGGCGGATTCTCAACCACTGCGCCACCAGGGAAGCCCCCGATTTTTAATGTTTTGAGGATCTTCCATATTGTATTGAAAGCTTTCATTTTCAAATGTGCCACCATTAGAACAAGGGCATCAGGACACTGTGCACATAAAACATAGTTTCACATAATCTTATTGCTGATAAAAAGCCTACTTTGAATGTTCAGATATTTACTTAATAAACCAATGTTCACAGATGACTGTCATTTGAAAGTTCATACTTCAGAGATAGATTGGGGAGGAAAAGAAGGAAGGGAAGCAGAAATTAAGATAAAACAAAGCTCTGGTTCTTTGGAGAATTGGGCTCTGGGCTTCTGTTTCTGAGAATAAGTCACTTTGGGGCTTCCCTCCAGCTTTCTTTTTCCCCTCTCTTCCTTTTTTCCTTCCATTCTGTTTCATTATTTTATTCAAATATTTTTTGAATGAAATTATTTATTTTATTCAATTTATTTATTTATAAATTATTTATTTAATGAAACAAATTATTTCATTATTTTATTCAAATCTCCTCATTAGTCCACTCCTCCTCTCTTTTCTCTTCCCTCCTCTTGGGGGTAATTGGAGAGGGAGGATGTGGTCAGAATTGATGAGGTGAGAACCATTCCAGTTCCCTTTTTCCTTCACCTCAAACTCTTTGCAGACGTGCAGCTTAATCAGATCATCACTGCCCAGACCACGAATGGAAACTCCAGAAACCTCAGCCTAAGGATATCAGGCCACAACCACACTCTCAGTGGCAGAATCATTCTAGAAAGCGTTCTGACCGTGCATGTCGGTCACACTGGTTAGAAACTCATCTACATGGTGATGAAGAAGTCACCGTGAGAATTTGCTAGTGTTTTCGGATCACATCAGCGTGTGAGTGAACCATCCTGATTTGATAGGGGAGCAGTCCTCAGAGGCCAGCATCTTTGCATGCGGTTGAATCCTTACCACTGACCTTCACTCCTGTTCCTCCACGCAGTGTGCTGTTGTTTGCGTGATGTGTTCCAGGGGGCAGTTATATGCTGGAACGTGCATTCGTCTTATACATAATGGATATTTTGTAGCTCATCATAACTTGGGTGTTATCTTAGATCTAATAAGCTTGAAGAAGATGATTATTAATATTATTGCATCCAATTCTATCGTTAACTAAAAGACACGAAGATGACAAGGATAGGAAGCTGTGAGATGCTAGCTGTGTGATATACTAGATTGTGATTGAATTGGGGTCCATCTTCACCTCTTTTGCTCCATGGAAATTTATACTGGTTTCCTGGCGCAGGAGTTATTTTTTCCTATAGGTACTTAAAAGTTTTTTAAATTGAAATATAGATGATTTACAATGTTGTTAGTTGCAGGTGTACAGCAAAGTGATTCAGTTATATTATATATGTATGAAATAAATATTTTAGGTTCTTTTCTATTATAGGTTATTACAGAATATTGAGTACAGTTCCTTGTGCTATACAGTATGTCCTTGTTGGTTATCTATTTTATTTATTTATTTTTTATTGAAGTATAGTTAATTTATAATGTTGTGCCACTGGTTATTGTATATATAGTTGTGTATATATTTTAATCCCAAAAGGAGTTAAAAATTTTTTTTTATTGAATGAAAGATTCTTTAAATTCTACAGTGCTTTTATAATTTTCAAAAGTTTCACACACATGATTTCATATAATTCCATAATAACCCTTTTTAAAATCCCCTTTTACAAATCCCCTCTCCCTATGTTGCCCTTGCCCTCTTCCCTCTTTCCCCTGATAACCACTGGTTTGTTCTCTGTACCTGTGAGTCTGCCAAGCTTAGGAGCTTTCACACTCATTTCCAAGAGGGAAAACTGTTTCCAATGTCACCATTTCTAAAATCAAGACATTGGTATCATAAACTTTCTCACGGAAGTTCAGCTGTTGGAACATTCATTTTGGTATTGGCTGATTCGGGCATCGAAAATGTGTGGATCTGGCTCAGAGAACGGAAGTGTAATTCATTTCTGGAGACGCCGCAGGTGATGGAGAAACAATCTCTTGCAAGGATGTTCTTTAGAGCGACTTGCCTTTTGTCCCGGAAGGCAACCGAGTTTGACGGTAAGGCTCCTAATTTTGTAAGATGAGGAGTTTGCAATAGATCAGATTCTTTCCAACTGTGGTTAGTGAATTCAGTGCAAGGCAGCGAGCATTAAAGTACTGGAATCGCATAGAATACAAAATATCAGAACATATTGTGTTTTTGTATTCTTTCTTGAAAATATTTTCTGTCACATGTATACCTATATGCGTGTATGGGGTTGACATAAACTTTCTTACTATGGAAAAACGTTGCTGCCACTGCAATAGATGATGGATTTATTCTTACTCAGATTACCGGGGCCATGATGAAGATAATTTCAGTTAGAGGAGGATACTTTGTCTTTGATTTATTTAGCACAATATGTTCCCTTCTGCAGGAGGAAAGAGGCAGCATTTTTTTTTTTTTTTTTTTTTTTTTTTTGCAGTATGCGGGCCTCTCACTGTTGTGGCCTCTCCCGTTGCGGAGCACAGGCTCCGGACGCGCAGGCCTAGCGGCCATGGCTCACAGGCTTAGTTGCTCCGCGGCATGTGGGATCTTCCCGGACCAGGGCACGAACCCGTGTCTCCTGCATCGGCAGGCGGATTCTCAACCACTGCGCCACCAGGGAAGCCCGAGGCAGCATTTTAAAATAAATTTCTTTCCTTTTTTCCAAAAAGAAGCATGCTTATTTTAGAAACCATAGAGAATATAGATAAGCACAAAGAAAAATAAATTGAAATTTGTTCTCACTAACTAGAGATAACTACTCAATATTTTGATGTATGTACATTTTCAATTTTTAGGATAAGAGTGTAAGTGTGCAGGATGTGTATGTATGTGTTAAATGGGATTGTTACTACATATAATTTTGTAACTTGGTCTTTTCAAATAACCATAGCCAGATATTATGGTGTATTAACTATTTTTGTAAAATACCATTAAAATGGCAGAATTGCATTCAATTTAAGCACTTCAAAAAATCACATTGACAAGTGGAGAGATGAAGGTTGGATTGTGAAAGCCAGCATCAGCTATCATGGAACCGGGGATTTGGGAACAGAAGAGTTAAGACAGGTCTAAAGAGGAAGAAGAGCAGTGACATGGGTGCCCTTGGTGAAGGGGAAATGTATTGGGAAAATGAAAATTCAAGACAGTCATTGGACTGAAAGAAAGAACCCTTATTGTCAAAATTTGATGTGGGAGAACCCAGGGGTGTCAAGAAGTGCTAAGCAATTGATATTCATTCAGGCTGGACCCCAAGCGGACTCTTGGCTATTAACAATTTACTTCAAATGGGGTAAAAAGTTGTACTGTTTCTTGAGAACTTTACTAGGTTATTCACTACACGTCCATGTCCCACAGGGGTTTATCATTTTTCAAAGCTCCTTTCCATAAATGGCCTCCTCTAATGAGAGCCCTGTATGGACAAGTAGGGTCGTCACTTTGTCTCTATTTTACAGATGAGGAGACAGACTGGTGAGATTGAGTGGTTCGAGGATTAAGGTCCTAGTTGTTGGGAAGGCAGTCCTGAGCATGGAGCCTTTTCACCCCCACTAGGTCACGTGAGAAGGGGCCTTGGGTCCGAACACTTCCTTACTGAGAGATGTAGGGTCCTCACAGCTGGTGCAGGACTTGTCAGCTCGTGTGGGAATATCTTTCCCTGTTTCAGATTCCACGTGAGCTCCGTTGTTCTGCTTTGGCGTGTGCATCACAAGGCATCCATCCAACCCCACCGCTACTTCCTTCCCCTGGGAGGAGGGGATGCAGTCCTTCTGCAGCAGCACAAGAAGGGAGGGACCCGTGGCCATGGAGAGCTGACCCCACTCCTGACCTTGACTCTGTCTCTTCTCTACGTGGAAGTGTGGCTCCATCCTGTGCCTGGCTGCCGGCGCATCTTCCTCGGTAACCCTGATACCAGACGCCGTGAACGGAAGTGCTCTGACTGCTAATCCCCATAATAGGCAGCAGGTGCCACGTGCTTGACCATAGCAATGCTGCTAAAGTAACTGAACCTAGAACCCACGGCTTCTGGTTCCTGGAGTCGTTTCCTTCATCTGGGACCATTAGACTCATTTTCATACTCATCTGTGACTGTCACGTGGGTCTGTATTATTAGGTTTGACCCCTAGTGGGGAACAAAGGGGGTATAGGTGGATGAGGCCACAACTTCTTATTTCTAGGAGCGTCTAATCCCAGACACAGAGATGTTGTGATTATGTAGAGAACGCCCGTGAAGGGGTTCTTAGACAGCTTTCCAAACTGAGTGGAGGGCAACTAAAACATGAATGAAATTGCCTGATGAAACTGTGGAGTTTGTCTGCTTTTAGGTTGAAACATCCTATACTGATGAGTGCTGAATCACTCCCATTGGCAGATTCAGGCGGGATGTATCTTCTGGAGAGTGTCACTTTCTAAAGAAGAGAGGGTGTTTCCACCATGACAGTTTCAGTCCCACGAATAGACTCTTCCACCCATATAAGGACCTTCCTTAGCACACCTATAGAAATGAACAGAATATTGAAACCCCAGCAGAGGATTAACCTCACTTTTCTCATGCTTACAGGCTGCTGACTTGCTTTTCTTGGTTCTCAAACGGTGCAATCTGACAGTTCAGCAGCTTCCTGTTTGAGGGTTAATTATTTTTTATGCCTATGTTTAAGACATTTAAATTTGTGATTCAACCCCTATAATTAGCTCTAATGCTAAGAATATATCCATGTCTATAGCATTCACGTGTCTCCTTTGAGGGCTATTATTTTCCCCTCTGAGCAGTTACCAGTGGACTCAGATCATGAAAATATGATGATAAAGGCAACCCTAAAATTGCAAGCTCCATGGCCATGAGTCAAGAGAGGCCCAGTTCCATCCCCCCAAGATTGCAACGGGTGAGGGAGCCCCCAGTGTATGTACACCCTGGGCTTTGAACCAGGGCTTGTGCCCCGCCTTGCTGTCTTCTCTGCCCCTTGAGAGCGAAACCAAGAAATGACTTAGAGAGTGGGAGAGCTGTCAGCAAGAGGGTGGAGGGCGGAAAATCAGACCTCATGATGGGAGGGAAGGGTGGGGAATGGTTTGATGTTCATCTGAGGTGGCAAAAACGATCTTCTCCCATCACCCTTCCTTGGCTCTGTTTAAATAAGTAGAAGCTTCAGCAAATTCTCAGAACCCAGCCCATTTCTCTTCCATCAGGGCATCTTGCTCGAGAAGAAATGCCCGACTGAAAAGGAGGAGGTGGCCTTGTCTCTTCCCCAGATGAGGGAAGGAATAAAGAGAAGAAAGGGAAAGAGTTGTGAGCTGGCAGGAGGAAAGATGAGGAAGTAAGACGGAGAGGGAAGGAAGGAGCCAGAGAAGGAAGAGAGGCAGCCTGGCTCCAAAGGAACAGCTTGCTCGCACAGCTTTGCCAGCAGCTCCATGGCTGTCACTCTAGCACCTGGGACTTCCTCTTTCTGCAGACACACCAAGCTGGTGTTTCACTGGTAACAATAAGTTAATTGAACAGCCTGTCGACAGATGGGCATGCTGTGGCTCTGAGCTTCACACTCTTTTGTTATATTTCTATGTGAGAGAGTCTGAAATAGCACCCATCTTTTAAAAGAAAACACACACACACACACACACACACACACACACACACACCATCTTTCATCAAGCACCTCCCCTGCATCTCCTAAACCTAATTTTCCCACAATTCAGCCTTTTAAATGATTTCAGAAGTAATCGAGTACAGTTGCTGTTTAGTATCCACGGGAGATTCATTCTAGGACCCCTCAGGAGACCAAAAGCCTTGGATGCTCAAATCCCCATATAAAATGGCATAGTATTTGCATATAACCTCTGCACATCCCCCTGTATACTTTGAATCCTCTCCAGATGACTTATGATACCTAATACTATGTAAATGCTGTGTAAATTGTTGCCGGCGTGGCAAATTCAAGTTTTGATTTTTAGAAATTTCTGGAATTTTTTTTCCCGAATATTTTTGACATTTTGGTTGAATTTGTGGATGTGAAAGCTGTGGATGCCGAGGGCTGCCTATATTTCTCCCTGGAGGTATTTTGGGCTAGTAGCCTCCTACAGCAGGGACAAAGACTCAGAACTTTGTGCCAAAGAAGATCTGGTTATAGAAGAGAGAAATATATGTACTCTATCACAAGGCTAAAGGGAATGAATTAGATCTCTTTTCACATATTTTCATATATTTGTCCACTGGGTAGAGCTACACTGTAAACCTGTTTTCCCTTTTGGGTATATGCTGTGTCTCTTGTGCCACTTCCTTCCATTTTCAACACATAACATTTTCAGGCAAGTTCTACTCCTTTCCAGGAGGATAGACGATGCCAACTTGGAGTTATGAGTAGCAGAGATCACTATACTCTCTCCTCACTTCTTTCTCTTATCCTGATGGCTTGACACAAAGCAGCTTCTCCTGGGCTGGGTCTGTGTGTGCATGACCACTTTGACTGATTTCACTGAGTCAATGAGTCAGCTGCTCTTTGGTTTAATCAAAATGAACCAAATGAACTGTCCCACAAGAACCTGACCATCAAATAGACTGCTAACCCTGAATGAACTAGTTCGTGTCCTACAGCCCTTACCCTGACCCAGAAGACAGCACCCATAGGGTCCAGCATGCTATGCTTTTCACACACCTGTGGGGCTTGTCTCACCTGAGTGAGGGTCGGGGACTCCACGGTTCTCTTGCTGAGGTCTCAGGTCGATAACAAATGGGAAATGTGATAGAAGATGGTTCGCCACTTGCCAGTGCGTGACCAACTTATAAAGACTGGACTGATGATCAAAGAGGCTTCATGGTCCAGGCAGGGTCAGGCAAGGTGATCTCACGTCAGTTGTTAGTAGGCGGGCTACCGATGTGCACAGATGTCTACAGTTGCTGAGGGACTTAAAACCACTTCCACACATATTACTCCTTTAATCCAAAGTCAACCTTCCCTCCCACCTAGAAAGGTCTTAAAGAAGTTAAAATGGAGTTGAACTGACGGCCCAGTAACTCCAATCAATGTGCAAGAGATTCACCTGGGAAGCTTGTTAAAAGATGCAGCATCCCAGGATCCACCCCCAACATTCTGAGTCAGCAGGTATGGAAGGGGCTGGAGAATCTGCATTTTCAGCAAAGACTGTAGGAGATTCTGCTGCAGGTGGATGCAACACCTCCTTCTGGGAAACACTGGAAAGAGAATTCACTCTCAGAGCCCGCATCTCCCTGATGTGTCCCTTAGAAGGTCAACAGACTCACCAGGCAACGAGCCTCAACCGTGAGCTACACTTTGTGTTAGGTCTTGGGGAGAGAAAGGCAAAGAAATAAGAAGGCTGCTCTTTGTCCTCTGGGGGTTTGGCCACTTTATTTTTATTTTTAAAAAAATATTTGTTTTTATTTTTGGCTGTGCTGGGTTTTCATTGCTGCACGTGGGCTTTCTCTAGTTGTGGTGAGCGCGGGCTACTCTTCGTTGCAGTGCACAGGCCTCTCATTGCCGTGGCTTCTCTTGTTATGGAGCACAGGGTCTAGGCGCTTGGGGCTCAGTAGTTGTGGCACACGGGCTTAGTTGCTCCGTGGCATGTGGGATCTTCTCGGACGGGCGCTCGAACCCGTGTTCCCTGCATTGGCAGGCAGATTCTCAACCCCTGCGCCACCAGGGAAGCCCGGCTACTTTATTTTATTAAAAAAAATTTTTTTTGCTGTACCTCATGGCTTGTGGGATATTAATTCCTTGACCAGGGATTGAACCTGGGCCCTTGGCAGTGAAAGAGCCAAGTCCTAGCTACTGGACCACCAGGGAACTCCCTGGATGCTTTACAGGGGCTGGGCCACTGTCCCAAGGAGGCAGAAGGTGAAAGGAGCAGGCAGAAGGTTCTCAAGTTGAGCAGGGGAACGGTTGAAGGCAGTGAGGTTGCTTCATGGGTTCCAACCCGTGGAGATCTGAAGTTGAATTTGATGCTGACTGAACTCCGACTTGCTTGATACCGTTTATATGGTGAATAATGAAATAATTATTGGGTGACTCATAGCTGTCTGGAGGGCCTTATCGCATCCTCAAGTAGAAACACCACAGACCCCTTAGTAAGAAAGGGGGTTTTCTGGGCTGGCATCCTGCCGCAAGACGCTCCCGAGGAAATATGGGATGTGTAGGGCAGGGCATGGGACCCAGTCCCCTTGGTACTGGTGTAGGAAATCTTTAAGGCAAAACCCTCCCTGTGTGGGAGCTGGTATGGCCTGGGTTTTTGCTGGGTGTTGTCCCCACGTTGACACGGATATCTTGAGTCAAGAGGTGAGTGATGGACGGGAGCGTTGGGCCGCCCTGAGGAAGGAGAGAGAGGGTGGGGTGCGGAAGGGGTACCGGTGCCAGGGGTAGGTGGGGACGCAGGTCACCGCTGGCAAGGAGGTGTGGGAGGCCTGAGCGTGTCCTGGAGGACAGGATGCCGGGAAAGCACTTCCGCAGAGGGTGGTGGAGGAAAGCCTCTGGGGAAGGGGGAGGGTCCAGGCCAGTGAGGGATGCGTGGGAGCCAGGGGCTGTCCTGCTTGGGGCAGCTCGGTGGGCGACGAGGAGCCCAGGAGAGGGAAGGCTGAGAGGCCAAAGCTTGAGCTCATTTCTGTTTTGGGAGACTTAAAACCAAGCTGCATTTCTAGCCATGGTGGAGTCTGTCTGCATCCAGGTCGGTGCCAGAGCTGCGGGGTACGGGGCTGGGGGCGGGGAGGCTCCATGTGATGGGACCTCGCAGCAGCAGCAGCAGGCCCGGGCTGGGCTGACAGCGGCTACAAGGTACTAGTGATTCCAGGGCCGGCGGGGAGAGTCAAGCAGAAGAGATGAAAGGAAGGCAAGTCACTTCTGGACTCATGAATAGCTGTCTGGGAAGGAGCCCAGCCTCTCCTCGGGGTCCCTGCGGTCTTTGTAAGCAACACCGGCATTGGCTTCATCTCACCTGGAGCCTGCTACCAAAGGATGGAGGGCATCACACCAAGTTTCCAGACACAGATCGTTTTTCCACCTACCTGGATGAAGCGAGGGCCTCCTTTCTTAAAGAAACAGACGCAAACTAGGTCAGTTTCAGGGATGGAGTGTGGCAGTGCTTTTAAGGAGAAGCAAATGGATGTTGCAACTAGGGAAGAGCAGACAAGCTCTGAATAAATGCCCCCTGCTCCCACCCCCCCGACTCTGCTTAACTTTCTCTTGTTTCGCATCAGAGCTAAGTGATGGTTCCAAAAAAAATTTTTTTTTTGATCATCATTATTTTTTTTAATGAGTGAGAACTATTTCCCCCCCGTTCACTTCTTTCCGTTTGGTTCCCAATAGTAGTTTGGATTGACCAGCAATGATAGCCAAGCTCTGTGGACTCTTAGGCCTGCAGGGCTCTTCGGATGGTAACTTAAGTGTGTTCCTTTGATTTAAAAGATTGGCGCTGAAAGGGAACTCTGAGATCACGCTTAACTGATGGTGAAGCTGAGATGGGGGTGTGCCCACAGTCTGAGAAAAACATTTTGGTCTCTCTAAGAAGCCATGACAGAAAGATTATTACAGACATCTTCTGAAAAACCTCTGAGAAACAGATTCCATCATTTTCTTTGACATCATTCAGTGTCACCATTTTGGAGGCTCAGGAATTGTGTTTTATTAATCATATTTGTATTTTATTTATTATTTTGCAGAATGGGGGTCTGGCTAAGGGGCATGTTGTTCCAGTATAATTTGGGGGAGATTTGATGTTACCATCTTTTCAACTAGGGAGGTGGGGCTTGAGAAGTGCACTTAAAGGCAAGGCTATGATCTTCCAGAAGCTTCCTGTTCCATTTGAGTTTGACTCTAGAAAGACTCCAAGCTGGTCATAAATCAAACGTGTAAATAAGCTCCAAAAACGCCTCTAAGCTTGTAGATGTGTTCACCAGACATGTCCCTCAGTGATGGACGAACTTCATTTTGGAGCTTGGGATTCTCTATCATCGTTATTTAGCTTCTTTCAAATCTCTTAGCACAGAAAATATAAGAAAACTTTAAAAATATATAAATGAGTGGGTAACATTTTCTTTTGAGACTCCGTTTTCAGAGAGAATGTTGCAAAAAATTATGTTAACAGGTGATCCTCCAGACTGTATCAAGAAGAGAATCATAATTCTAGCCTAAATCAGGTCCTGACTTACAGAAGATTTGCCCCTTCCCCTGCCCACTGAAGGCTGCCCCAAATGCGTGGCCTGGAGAGGCTGTAATGATAGGAAGTTGGTATGGAGTTTCACGTGGCCGATGAATTTGGTCCCCTTTGAGGCATATTCCCATGGGATGTGCTCATGCCTTGATCCAGAGAATCAGATGATTGACATGTTAGGTCTGAAATCTACTTGGGCTCCGAGGGAAGTATGATCTGTCACCAACTCCTCGCCACCTGTGTCCTTCTGATACCTGATTATAAGCCACAAAATCAGCACGGGATCTGTTCCTCTTTCCTTTCAGGAAGAGGAATTCGAATTTGACCAGTGGAAGTGAACTCTTTTTGAGTTTGCAAGCAGCCTCTCACCAGAGTCCCAATTCAAACATGCATCCCAGGTCTAGGTCTTCTGTTTTTAATGAACACATGGGCCACCGTGTATGGCCTTTCACAGTGTCGCCCATCAGCTTGGGGGCCAGGAGTCAAAGCGTCAGGGTTCCGGCAAACAGGTCCCAGATGAGCACGTGCTGTTGAAAACATTCAGACTAGCTTCCGAGCCCGTGCTTTCGATTTCTGGGATCTGAGCTGGTACGAACAGGCTTTGGACACGGTTCTTCATGGACCGCACTGGCCCTTCCTTGTCATGTGGCCTCGGCAGCGTAGACTACCTGTTGGCTTGTTTGCTCCCCTTCAATTCCTAATGTAATAATGAATTCTTTGGGTTGAACTGATGTGGAGAAATACCAAATATTTTCAAATCCTAAAGCGATAGGGATTATTGAAGGATCATCCTATCCACCTCTATTCTGCGTCAAAGAAAGGGATGATGAAGAAATGCCTACTTGTGTTCTTCCACAGGCTGAGCCACGTTTAGGAGTTGCTTGAGGTTGTGTGGTGGTTATGCATATAGCACAGCACAGCCTCTACAAGGGTTTTCTGCTAGGGGCGTCCGGCTGAGATCCCAGTTCTGTGTTTTCGAAAGTTTTTTCCATTGGTTGACATTAGTTCTATCCTGCTTAAAACCCAGGAGAGGGGGTAGCAGCCCAATTCCTTTTTTTTTTTTTTTTTTTTTTTTGTGATACGCGGGCCTCGCACTGCTGTGGCCTCTCCCGTTGCGGAGCACAGGCTCCGGACGCGCAGGCTCAGCGGCCACGGCTCACGGGCACAGCCGCTCCGCGGCACGTGGGATCTTCCCGGACCGGGGCACGAACCCGTGTCCCCTGCATCGGCAGACTCTCAACCACTGCGCCCCCAGGGAAGCCCCCAATTCCTTTTTGTAACAAAACGCTAGTCATTACTGTTACTGTTATTCCTATTCACGCGGTGCCCTGCCGGTTCTGGATCAAGTGCCGCGGGCACCGGGTGTGGTTCCGTCCACAGATCTAAGAGCTTGCAAACATTTCCACATCAGATCCCCACACCATCCTGGCCTGCTAGAGAGATGGGGAAAACATATCAGAAACAGAAGATTTTTTGGTTCATTGACAGAAATGGGAATGTCTGTGAAACTTGATTCTCAAATACGAGATTATAGAGGCACTTTTTCTTCCTGTTAGGTGCCCTTGTTACAAAAGAGAGCATTTTCTTTAGCTGAGCTGAGGACGGGAATAAAGTCAGCAGAATACGCTGAACTGTTTTCTCGGACGGGAACTGAATTTGCTCTCAAGGACCCCTGTCTTCAGTCATCCAATCCTCCTCTCTCCTCCTCCAAGAACAAGGAAATCTGATAAATATTTGTCAGGTTCCAGACTGTACATAGACACGTGCTGTGTAAAGGCACAGCTCGGGGCAAAAGGGAGGCGAAAGCACAGTCTGAACTCCCAGGTGCCTCTTGAGGGGAGAGTTAAACAGGCAAAAGCGGTACTGAGTACTGAGTGGAGGGCGCAGACAGACACTGCTGTCCAAGTTCAGCGAGGACAAGAATTATGGTCCTCTGGGATTCACTGTCCCAGAAGCCTTGCTGAAGAGGACAGAAGTTCACCATTTAGCTCATGAGGGCTGGAGGGGCAATATTCTCTCTCCATTCCCCCCCCCCTTCTCTTTGCGTTCCTGAGCATAGACGGAGACGTTGCCTGTCGCTGTGCCTTCACAAGCGGTGCCTGCTGGAAAAGGGAGAAATTTACCCAGACCACTCTTGAGTAATTGTAGTGTTATTTATTTCTTATTTTTAAAAAATTTTTTGGCTGTGTTGGGTCTTCGTTGCTGTGCGCGGGCTTTCTCTAGTTGTGGTGAGCAGGCTATTAGCAGGGGCTATTCTTTGTTGTGGTGCGCGCGCTTCTCACTGCGGTGGCTTCTCTTGTTGCGGAGCGTGGGCTCTAGGCACATAGGCTCAGTAGTTGTGGCTCGCGGGCTCAGTAGTTGTGGCTCGCAGGCTCTAGAGCACAGGCTCAGTAGTTGTGACGCACGGGCTTAGTTGCTCCGCGGCATGTGGGATCTTCCTGGACCAAGGATTGAACCCGTGTCCCCTGCATTGCCAGGCGGATTCTTAACCACTGCACCACAGGGGAAGCTGAGTAAATGTAGTCTTAACGACAAAATAGGCATTTTTTCCTCAGGATTGCTAAAGAGAGGGTCTGCAATGGCACGTGGAAATCAATGTTCTCATGTGTGGAGGTCGGTTTGAGGGGTTCGTGAGGATAGAACATGGAGCCCACAGCTTTCCTTCCACTGCTGTCTGTCACTTCCTGGCAGTTTAATGTAAAGCAAATTGAATCATCTAAATTTAAACAATTAAATTTTTATCTGACTTCACTTTTCTTTTTATTGAAATGTAGTTGACTTATAATATTGTGTTCGTTTCAGGTGTACAGTGTAGTGATTCAGTGTTTTTGCAGATTATATTCCATTATAGGTTATTCCAAGATAATGGGTATAATTCCCTGTGCTATACAGTAGGTCCTTGTTGCTTATCTATTTTATATATAGTAGTGTGTATATGTTAATCCTGTAGCCTTAATGGGTCCCTCCCCGCTTCCCTCTCCTGTTGGCAACCACAAGTTTGTTTTCTATATCTGTGAGTCTTAAACAATTAAATTTGTAATGATTAATTCAAACATTTATATTAAAGTTAAGCAAAAAACTATCTCTTAACAGTAGCAACAACACCAAATCAATAAAATAATACCTGTTGTCTGTTGTGCGGATGAAAGCACTGCAATCCTTATCCTCAAAGAACAACTTCTGGATTCTCTCCTGTTGGGTTCTCCACTTTGAACCATCATTTTTTTCATCCATCGTTTCTGTTTGTAGAAGGCAGAGGGTCTTGGAACGAGAGAGCTCAGGATTGTCTCCTGGCTCTGCCATGTAATGACCGCGTGGACATAGGGCAGTTTCTCTTATCCGCTGGGAACTTCACTTTCCCCATCTGGACGTGGCACTGATAATACCTACTTCTTGGGATTGCTGGAAGGTTAAAGGAGATATTGCTTGTGAAATGCTTCGCAGAGCCCTGGCATGTGTTAAGGACTCAGTCAGCAGGGTTAAGGATCTGGTTCTTGTGTGCAGGCTTCACACAGGAGGTCCACTCTTTATGAGGAGAGGTGGCAGCATCTTTCCCGCATCTCTGCAAGGTTGGGGCCGGGTTGGCTTGCGATAGGGGATGGGGCAGTCAGTGTTAGTTTCCTTCCACTTTAGATCCGTTGCTCACCAGCTGTACCATCATGAGTTTGTTATCTGACTGCTCTGTGCCTCAGTCTTATCTTTAAAATGAGACACATCGTACTTACTTTACAAGGTCGCTGTGAGGATGTAAGGACTTCATACACACAAAGCAATAAACAGCTCCTTGCACATGGAAAGCACTCAATACATGTTAACTATTTTAATTTATTATACCACTCACTTAATACATTTGAGTGGAATTACGGTCTCAGTTACCAGGGGAAGGCAGTTTCTTTTCTGCCCCTTTGGCCTTTGGTTATTACAAATTTTAATAAGATACAAACCCTGCTGTTGTAGGAGGCTTTTTTTTTTTTTTAATGTCATTACAGCTTCCTGCCACTGACACATCATTGCTGACATTAGTAGGTGTAGGAAAAATGTTGTGGTCTGGTCTATGTAGCAAAAATATTTTTTGGACGCCCCTTTGATTAGCTTTATTATTGTATTTAATGCACTGCACATGGGCAGTCAAACATGCTTGGAAAGAGGTCATATTGGTTTGAAAGACAGATGATCTAAAACTAGCTTTCATTCTATTGTGGAGTAGAGGAATTCCAGCTAAGGTTTTGAAGAGCTGCCACCAAATATTTGCTGATATCCTCCCCGTGACTCCCAGGGTTCTTTTTATTCTCTCCGCACCCTCATCCTGCCCTGGGACTCTGATGCGGATATAAAATAACATATCTGAGTTTGCCTAGTTTAGATTTTATTCATATCAAATTTACACGTGCACATAATTTAAAGAGTCAGATGACAAGATTTATTATGACAAATCGCAGTCCTTTGCCCAATACTCCCTGCTGTGGTCTGAATGTTGAGGTCCCCACCAAATTCGTATGTTTAAATGCAAAGGCCCAATGGGATGGTGTTAGGAGATGGGACTTTTGGCAGGTGATTCGGTCATGAAGGTGGAACTCTCCCAAGTGGAATTAGTGCTTTCGTAAAAGAGACCCCACAGAGGTCCCCAGACACCTTCGCTACGTGAGGACACAATGAAAAGTCTGTGACCCTGAAGAGGGCCCCGATTTCAGACTTTCTGCCTCCACAAATGTGGGAAATAAATTTCTGTTGTTTATAAGCCACCTAGTCTGTGGTATTTTGTAATGCAGCCCAAACAGACTAAGATACCCTCTTACATTTTCTTGATCCCCAGAGGAAATCGCCGTCAACTATTCTTTTTGATATTAACCTCCATTATCTCAAAATAACACGTTTTAAAATGCTCTTTTTAAATTTTTTAGTATTAGGTATTTCCTACTTTCTTTCCACTCTTTAAGAGGAAACTTTCTTTCTCTTTCACCAAACCTGCTCCTCACCTTCTTTCCAACACCTTTTCAATATTTACTGCCCGTCTCCCTCATTCTCCCAGTGAATTATGTAGTAAGTGTAGTTATGTTATTCTGACCATCTAAGTGCTAATCACACATTGGACATTTGTTATACTATGATTACCTTGCTTTCTTACATAGCTTTTTGTTTTCCCTGGAGTTAATAATTGTCTTCTTTTTACTTAGTTTTCGGTTTGTTTTTTTTTTGTGATCCCCGATCCCCCAAACTTCCTTTTCCTTGTTTTAATCTCCTCTCAATATATTCAAGTCCATCAGGTATGCTCTTAACTCATTGTTTTGAAAATTATCTCCTTCTGACCGTCAGTCTGGTAATTGCTTTCTAGCCTTGAAATCTCCCTTCACTTCGTCCAAGGGATTCCCTTTCCCCTTTGTGGGGTTGGAACCCTGTTTCCTGGTCCCTATTTTTCCATGTCTTCCCCTTTCTTTCCTCACTTCATTTGTCAGAGAGCCTCCTCTAGCAGCTTCCTTACCAGGTGTGCATGGAAGATGAATTTTGAGACCTCAGTGTCTGAAAATGTCTTTAGTCTATCCTCAACTTAGTTAACAGGCTTAGTGTTGATATTCTCAGTTGTAAATAATCTTTCCTAAGCATTTTCAAGGCTTTACCCCATTGTATTCTAGCTCTCAGCCTTGACATTGAGATGCCTCAGTCCATTCTGATTTTTGATCCTTTGTGTACTTTTTTTCCTCTTCTCAGTATTTTAGGATTTTTTTTTTTTTTTTTTTTTAGTCTCTAATGATTGAGACTTCACAAAGATGTGCCTTAGTGTGGGTTTCTTTTCATTTACGCTGCTGGGCACTCATTTACTTTCATCTGGAAGCTCACATTCCTCAATTCTGGGAAATTTTCGTGAATAATTTCTTTGATAATTTCACCCTTACCTTCCTTTCCTCTTTTTTTTCTCTGTGGAATTCCAGAACAGATCTCTAATTTTCTTTGTTTTTCTCTTCTATTTTTCATCATTATGTGCTATGTTCTGGGGCATTTTCTGATCTTAACTTATAATCCTCTTTTTGAGATTTTAATTTTTGATATCAATATTTTTAATTTTCAAGAGCTTTTTCTTGGTTTTCCCTACTTTTAAAGAATACTCTTTTTTATATATCAATGATGGTTTTTATTCATCTTCCTGCATGGTTTCTCTTTTCTCCTTGCTGTGGCTCTCTGTTTTGGCCTCTGCTTTTTCTGTTAAAGGCTTTCCCTTGATTGTCTGCTGATGTCTTAAGAGCAGAGAAGTTAAAAAAGGCTAATTGGATCCCTTACGTTCATGAGGAGGGCGTGTTGACTGTGTCTATCTCTGTACAGTAGTCCGGTTGGACCATTTGTTTGGGGAACCCTCACATCAATTTTTATGTTTTTCTCCCCCAAAGTCTTGTCAACTTATCTAAAGAGCGTTCTCGTCTCCAGTTAGATGAAGAACCCTAGATGCCAGTGTTCTGAAAGATGAGGGTTTGAGATTTCAACTTACAGAAGGAAGGTTTAATTTTAATCCATCTGTTTTCTTGGGGGCACCCCTCACTTTCAACTGTGCCTTGGGTACCCCAATCTAGAGCTCCTCTCTTTTAGCTTCTGCAGAGATTACACCTTCACATTTCTGTGAGGGTGGGGAAAAGACAGTCCCCTGACACTAGAGAACCTGGGTCGCTCTTTCCTTCATAAGTGATTTTTAATGTGCCTTCCTGTGCAGAGTCCCATCTTCACTTCCACTCTCAGGGATACCCAATAGCAGCATCTGAGCCTTTTGGGGATTTGGGTGGTAAGAATTTGATTGTTTCTTGGATTTCTCCACTGTGGTTTAGGATCGAGGCTGTTGCGTTTTGCAACACAATGGTACTGCCTATGATTCAGCTCACTTGTAACTGCTAAGCCCACACCCTTCTTCCTTTTATTATCCATCTTTCAAACTTCTGTCTCCTCTCGCATTATTTTATCTTTGTGGATTATTTACTTCTTAAAATAAATCTCTTCACTGTTATTTTTATTGGGGTTTCAGGAGAGAATAAGATAATTGTGTGTTTTCGACCCTTTTATAACAGGAAACGATGATTGAGGATTTTGGGGGGGAAACAAAATCTGGAATGTTGACACATGGGTGAGTATTGTATTATTTTAAATGATTGCGTCATTGGGATATACGATTATTTTAACTAAATGGCCAGTGACCAGCACAGTTTTCTGGATCTTTTTTTGGAATTGCCTTCACAGACCATGCTGTATTCCTTTCAATTTATGCAAAGGTAGGAAATTTTATATTTTGATTGCTTTGATTTTTAGAAGCACCAAAATGCCACTTGGAAACTAGGCTTGTAAAAAAAACAAAGGCAATGATAAACCTTAGCTTTAATTTCAGAAAGATCTTGCTGATTGTGTAATGGCCACAATAGATCCAAAACGTTTTTTTTTTTTTTTTTGAGAACGGTATAGAGTGGGGAAGACAGTTTTCAATGGCTTGAGAATGAAGTTTTGACTAGTGTTTTGAGCAGGGATATTATTCTTGAAATAATTCATAGTCTTCTAATGACAGCATTAACTTGTGTTCATAAGTACAGGTTTCTTTTTTCTTTTTCTTTTTTTCAAGGATTAGTTTTGTAACTTGGGAGTCCTATCTCATGGTTATTCAGCTAGATTACATTCCACCCATTAGAATGTCATGGATTCTGGTTAAAAATTTAAACAAAAATTTCTACTTAGAAGTGTAAGACTTTCTTTTTAAAACCTGGACCAACATTACACCGTTGCCTTTATGGGTCTGGGTTTATATTTTTAGCTACTTAGAGCCCAGCATCCAATTCCTACTCAACAGTAACTTTAAAAAAGGGATCTGGGGCTTCCCTGGTGGTGCGGTGGTTGGGAGTCCACCTGCCGATGCAGGGGATGCGGGTTCGTGCCCCGGTCCGGGAAGATCCCACGTGCCGCGGAGCGGCTGGGCCCCGTACGCCGTGGCCGCTGAGCCTGCGCGTCCGGAGCCTGTGCTCCGCAGCGGGAGAGGCCACAACAGTGAGAGGCCCGCGTACCACAAAAAAAAAAAAAAAAAAAAAAGAGGGTCTGATCTAAGTCATCTAAGAGCGAAGTTGATGATTAATTGGACTGGATGTAATTCTGTGCTACCTTCCACACCTTTATATGATGATAGCCCTAGTGTGTCCCTTGAGCGCTAAGCATGGTTACTATATTAGCCCTCTCTGCACGTTGGCTGATCGTCATGGGATGAACATACAGCATACGGTCGAGGGATGGAAATGATCATTTCACCCCTTTGCCCAATCTATCAATTCAAGCTCCTGCTACTTCAACACATAGTTGGGAGACTGCTGGGCTCCTAGGTGGTGATTTTCTCTATAAATACCCGTATTGGCTAAACGTCTTCAACCTTTAAAAGATAATACTGAAAATCAGTGTTCAGCTTAGAATCTCAGAGCTGGAAGCATTTGTAGAGATGGTTCAATTCCCATTTGTAGATGAAGATATAGGAACCAAAGCTGGGAACTGACTTGCCCAAGTTCACACACCAGAACCAAAGATGTTGATGTCAGCCACACGTGAAAGCAAAACAGTCTTATTTATTCTAAAGGACAGTTTGGCTGAGAGTTAATTGTTCCAAGTCTTTATGAAAGAAGTGTATAGGCCTTTATTGCTCTCTTCCTGCAGCTGGGGAGGTGGAGGACTGGTGTTTTTTTGCCAATGGAAAAGGGCAAAGATGTGAACAGGACGCAAAATCGTATATAAAAATGGAATCCAATTTTGTAAGAAGGGAAAAATCCAAAGGAAAACATGACAAGGGACATAAACATTATGAGAGAATGAAAGAGAGAGAGTAGAGACCTCATTTTCTTTTGTTTTCTTTCTTTTTTTCCGGTAAGCGGGCCTCTCACTGTTGTGGCCTCTCCCGTTGCGGAGCACAGGCTCCGGACGCGCAGGCTCAGCGGCCATGGCTCACGGGGCCCAGCTGCTCCGCGGCACGTGGGATCTTCCCGGACCGGGGCACGAACCCGCGTCCCCTACATCGGCAGGCGGACTCCCAACCACTGCGCCACCAGGGAAGCCCGAGACCTCCTTTTCTAGCTAATCTCAGGGAAGCAGAAGATGAAGTTCCTGGGGCTGCAATTGTGCTCAGGACCATGTACAGCAGTAGCCCAGATCTGATGAGCAGAAAGAAGAGCCTTGATTGAAAATTAATTATTGTGAAATGAAAACCATTCCTGGCTTCTTTCAGATCCAGCTGGATGACGTAGCATGGTCTCTGATGTCGAGGAGGGAGAATAACCAGCGTTGGCCTCCTTCTCAAGTTGCAGGGGAAACTGTGTGAGGGCATCTTCCCTCCGGGGGCTTTGGATTCTCTTGCCTCCTACCTGGGAGGCAGAGAACAGGCTGAAGGACAAAAAGGAACATTAACTGCCAAACTCACATCGGGTCTGAAGTCATCCACAGCCTCACAACTCTGACAAACGCACAGCCTTTGGTTGAAAAGGATCAGGAAATTGATTGGCCAGAAGATCCATTTGGTTGGGAAAAAGAAGCTGAGTTTGATTGACCTGACCAGTTTGGAAAATGCACCATTTCTGGTCTCTCTAGTTGCACTTACTAGCAGGGATTGCTTTGATTTGCATCATATAAGAAAAAAGAAGCTCAATAAAATGCATTTGGTTCTGTGTCACTACATGAGCCGTTAACAAATTAGCACAGGGGAAGCTTTTGCAAATGAGAGATTAAATTTCCTTGTTTATGTTGGAAATCTCCCTCAGTCTCTGTCAGCAAATGTGCAATAACATTCTTTCCGTGTTGGGCTGGCTTTCAGTTGGTTTGTTATTTTTGTTTCTTTTGTTCTTGCTATGGGCCTTCAGAGTGACCGTCTCTCTCAGGGAAGATAGAAACTCTTGCCTGGGGTTAAGGGAGACTTCCTGGGGCAGGGGTGGGAGTGGTGTGGAGGGAGGGTTGCCAGACAGAATACACGATGCCCAGTTAGGTTTGAATTTCAGATAAACAATGAGTTTTTAAAAATAGTATAAGTATGTCCCAAATATTGCATGGGACATACTTATACTAAAAGACATTCCTTATGTATCTGAAATGCACATTGGATTGGGCGTCCTGTATTTTTATTTGTTAAATTTGGGCAGCTGCAGTCTCCTTTGATGTGGGGAGGAAGTTTCTATGCCTGAGATATCCCAGGGCTGTAGGAAAAGGCTGCTTTCCCCACCCTCTTCCTCTTTGGCTGGGCCTGACTAGGTTTTAACCTGCACCTGAGACTCGGTTTCCCTTAGGGTTGGGACTGGGGTGAGGAGAATGAAGCCCTTGCCTTGGGCACAAACCCAGGAATTGAGATAAAGAATTAGTGCATTATTGAAAAAAAAATTTAAAAAGAAATGATCCTGTATTAAAATGTTTCCTATTTTAACATCATAAATATTATGATTTTTGTCATAAATATTTTGGTTACAATATTTTATTAAAATGTTCTTTATCTTAATTACTGAGGTTTTGTTTTTTTGCACCCTTTTAAGTTTTGCTCTGGAAGTGGTGGGGTGGCAGGAGTGTTAAATGCAAGCTTGTGGTCCTACAAAGAGCAATGCCAGAATTCTTCATTTAGAATTAAAATATGGATTTTTCTACTTTATTTGACCACTGTTTACATACAGATTTGGAGATGCCTGTAGACTTCCCTTATCAGTTTTAACATGATGGTTACTTTGAACTTGAGTAAAATTTCTCACTTCCATTGCCCCAGCCTTTGTCTAGGAAGATACTTTTTTTAGTCCCAATTTTCTTCTTTCAAAGCAACGGAGATTCCGGTCTAACATCTGAGGATAAGACCCTGGCTTTGTCCAGTGGTAGAATCTTCCAGAAGAAGTTTGGAGAGCCTGTTGGGCTTGGATGCATGGGAGCAGGACTGGTCACTACTGACTTAATGACTATTTAATATCATCTCATTGAATATTTAAAGTGACATTTGTGTGTTACTATTCAAAAAATGTTCCAACATTGTTGTATATGTATGAAATAAATGCTGTTTAGCAATGCAAATAATTGACATCCTCGTTTTGTTGGTATTTGTACTCTGTGGTGTCTAGGAATTCTTGATAACCATCGTTATACAACCCATGATGAGTGTATATAAACCCAGCGTTTCAGACTCGCCAAATGGGATAACTGTAGTTAATGCTAGTAAGTTACATCACCCATTGGACTAAGGAAGGCGTAGGATGTTCATACAATAATCACTTGCACACACATATACTCTTTCTTTTTCTCTCCAATGTGTAAACGTTTAAAAGCAGCGATTATTAGAAGATTAAAAGATACAGAACAGAAAAAGGCTTGGGCACCACTGACACGGGTTTAAGGAGTGAGCGAATGAGCTAACAAAGATGTGGCTTTTGGTTTTGCATCATTTAATATCTTCTCAGTATTCTTCAAATTTTTTTAAAATTTATTTTTTATATTGAAGCATAGTTGATGTACAATATCCTATGTTATAGGTGTACAATATAGTGATTAATAATTTTTAAAGGTTATATTCCATTTACAATTATTATAAAATTCTGACTATATTCCCCATATTGTACAATATATGCTTATAGCTTGTTTTATACCTAATAGTTTGTACCTCTTACTCCCCTACCCCTATCTTGCCCCTCCCCCGCTTCCCTCTCAACACTGGTAACCACTGGTTTGTTCTCTATACCTGTGAGTCTGTTTCTTTTTTGTTATATTCACTAGTTTGTTGTATTTTTTTCGTTCCATATATAAGTGACAACATACAGTATTTGTCTTTCTCTGTCTGACTTGTTTCACTTATCATAGTGTCCTCCAAGTCCATGCATATTGTTGCAAATGGCAGAATTTCCTTCTTTTTTTTTTTTGGCTGAGCAGTATTCCACTGTATTATCTTCTCAGTATTCTGAAGAAGAGTGAATCAATTTGCCTATTTAGAAAACAGAAATGATCGCAAAAATAAATCTGATGTATGGCATTTAAGAGATGGTGTATATTACTGAACTTAAGAGTTTTAAAATGAGCCACAAGGGTAGAGTTAAACTCTTTGACTGGACAGTTGTACCTTCACGGGTTTATCCTAAGAAACTTGAATTTGAGCAAACAGCAGTTGACAATAATGTTCACTATTGAGTTGTTTATAACAATAAAAAATTGCAAACTGCCTACGTATAACAATAGAGGAATTGTTAAGGAAACGATGGAACAATTGTATGATGAAATTGTGTGCAGTCATTTAAAAATCATGTAAAAGAGTATTTAACAACATGGGGAATGTCCATTTTATTACATTGTTAGATTAAGAATATTACAAAAGGGCTTCCCTGGTGGCGCAGTGGTTGAGAGTCCGCCTGCCGATGCAGGGGACACGGGTTCACGCCCCGGTCCAGGAAGATTCCATGTGCCGTGGAGCGGCTGGGCCTGTGAGCCATGGCCACTGAGCCTGCGCGTCTGGAGCCTGTGCTCCACAACGGGAGAGGCCACAACAGTGAGAGGCCCGCGTACCACACACACACAAAAGAAAAATTACAAAAGAGTAAATGGTATTATCACATTAAAAATCTATTTATTGGGACTTCCCTGGTGGCACAGTGATTAAGAATTCGCCTGCCAATGCAGAGGACACGGGTTCGAGCCCTGGTTTGGGAAGATCCCATATGCTGCGGAGCAACTAAGCCTGTGCGCCACAGCTCACAACTACTGAGCCTGCACTCTTGAGCCCGAGAGCCACAATTACTGAGCCCACGTGCCACAACTACTGAAGCCCGTGCGCCTAGAGCCCATGCTCCACAACAACAGAAGCCACCGCAATGAGAAGCCTGCGTACTGCAACGAAGAGTAGCCCCCGCTTGCTGCAACTAGGGAAGGCCCACGTGCAGCAACGAAGACCCAAAGCAACCAAGATAAATAAATAAATATAAAAAAAAAATCTATTTATCTATCTATCTGTCTATTTTAGATAAATGGATGAGTCCATTTATCTATCGATTATCTATGCATCTATATATCTACCATCTATCTATGTAGTCTAATCTACTTATATCAAAAGAGGGAGAAAAACCTACAACAAAATGTTGACAGCAGCAGCTTTCATTTGGTGGTAGGAATGTAGATGGTTTTACTTTTCTTTACAGTTTTCATTATTTTTGTTTTTATAAGCATTTATTACTTTTATAATTATAAAAAATTAAAGTTTTAAAATTTTAAATGTAATTTTTTTTTTTTTTTTTTTTTTTGCGGTACGTGGGCCTGTCACTCTTGTGGCCTCTCCCGTTGCGGAGCACAGGCTCCGGACGCGCAGGCCCAGCGGCCATGGCTCACGGGCCCAGCCGCTCCGCGGCATGTGGGATCCTCCCGGACCGGGGCACGAACCCGCATCCCCTGCATCGGCAGGCGGACTCTCAACCACTGCGCCACCAGGGAAGCCCTAAAATGTAAAATTTTAATTAAAAAGTTAAAAAGTATTTATTTTTAAAGAGAAAAAATATGGATTATAAAAGTTATGAGGAAATTGATCTGAATATGTGTGTGCGTGTATGTGTATGTCATACACAGAATATAGATTGTAAAGATATAACCGAGATGTGTACCTTTTCTATGTGTGATAAAATTTCATAAGGTTAAAGTAATCTTTGACATCTTATACATTTTCCATAATAAACATGTATTATTTTTGAAAATGGGAAGCGAGGTACAATAAAAATGAATCCATGCATAACAGTGAAAAAAGAAATGTATTTAAATTATATGTAATAATATTCTTTCTCTCCATATCGTCTCATGAAAGACTTTTAAGACAACAATTTTGTAAGGAAGGTACATATAAAAGACAGTGCAAACTCTCAGTTATGCTTACACCTGGATCAATTCACAGACTTCTGTCTACTGTTCTTTCGTGAGGATTTTCTCTATCCCATAGATAGTGGCTACAAAACATTTCTAAAGCACACAGATCTGATCATGTTCAATCCCTGTTCCAAAACCTATAATTTCCTAAAAAACTTTAAAAATTTCCATAAATTCCTATTATAATCAGAATAAAATCCACCTGTTTTTGCCCGATTTAAAGCTCTTTACTCTTTTGTAGAAATCTAGTTTTCTCCTTTCAGACTCTGACAAAATTCATTTATTTATCAACAAATTTTTAGTGAGTTCTTACTTTGTGTAGGACACCGTGCTGGGTGTTGACACAAGTAGTCTGTTCTAGTCAGACTAGACAATGCAGCTTTCTCATCTATGACCTGTGATCACTCATCAGTGTGTTTTCTCTGAGGCCTCTTTCTTTTTATGGGTGTTTTTTTCTACATTTCTGCTCTTGAAATCCTACCCATCCTTCAATTCCAACCCTAGATGCCACTTACTAGTTCCAGTTCAGGATGGTCCTGTTTTCAGAATAATTCTCTGTTTGTACATTTCTTATAGCTCTTATTATACACTGCCTTTCACAAGAGCTGGTACAGACTTTCTGTGTCACAGCGATTATCATGCTGGGGCAGGGATGGGGGTGGGGCTTGGCAGGGTAGAGGTAGTGGATGCTCCCGAGAAGGGTGGGTATATTAGAATCGCTGCTGGACCAGACCTGCGGTTGTTCAAAATATAGCGCATTAAAAATAGCCATCACTTCATTTTATTTTTATTTGTGGTATGAAATTTGTTTGGACTTTTAAAATCAGAGTATCAAAAGGGGCATGAATTAAATATGATGAGCCATACTGCTTTTTGAGATTGTATGGCTGTCTTCATAGCTGTTGAATGAATGAACGTGAAAGAAATAATTAAGAACTACTTTTCCCCCAGAGTTTACATCAGGGTTCACTCTTGGTGTTGTACATTCTATGGGTTTTGCCAACTGTATAATGACATGTGTCCACAATTATAATATCTTATAGTCGTTTCACTTCCCTAAAAGCCTTCTGTGCTCCACCCATTCACCCCACTCTCCCCCCAACCCCTGACAATCATTGATCTTTTTACTGTCTCTGTAGTTTTGCTATTTCTAGAATGTCATAGGGTTGGAATCATAAGGTATGTAGCCTTTTCGTACTGACTTTCTTTACCTAGTAATATGCACTTAAGTTTCCTCCATGTCTTTTTGTGACTTGATAGTTCATCTCCTTTTAGTGCTGGATAATATTCCATTGTCTGGATGTATCACAGTTTGTTTACCTATTCACCAATTGAAGGACATTTTGGTTGCTTCCAAGTTTTGGCAATTAGGAGTAAAGCTGCCATAAACATCCACATGTAGGTTTTTGTGTAGACATAAATTTTCACCTCCTTTGGGTAAATGTCAAGGAGTGTGATTGCGGGATTGTATGGTAAAAGTAGGTTTAGTTTTGTTAGACACTGCCAATTTGTCTTCCAAAGCGGCTGTGCCATTTTGCATTCCTACCAGCAAAGAGTGAGAGTTCCCATGGCTCCACATCCTTGTCAGTGTTTGGTGTTGTCAGTGTTTCAGATTTTGGCCATTCTGATAAGTATATAGTGGCATTTCATTGTTGTTTTCATTTGAGTATCTTTGAAGATGTTGAACATCTTCCCATATGCTTATTTTCCACCTGTATATCTTTTTGATGAGGTGTCTGTGCAGATCTATTGCTCATTTTAAAAATTGGGTTATTCGTTTTCTTATTTAAGAACCACATTTGATCTCAGAGTGCCCTTGTGTGTGATGGGCAAAAAGTTCCAACGCTTCCAAGTTCCAGTGACCTAAAGATGGACACTGCACATCACCGTTCTAGGTAAAGGTGATGCTGTCCACCAATTTGCTGAAAATGACAACTTCTTGCTAAGCAGGGTTTTTAAGAAGAACTTAATGCTAATTTTTGGTTTTCCACTGCAACCTGACTTTCTTTTCCCTGCTTGTCCTCTGTGTGACCTTGTGAGTGGACACCCGAAGGCTAATTATAATCCATAGATGTCTGCATTGAGCTACTTGAAATCCCGGACTCTCTTATGTCCAAGCTTTTGTACATGCTGCCATTGGCCTGGACATTCTCCTTCCTTTTGTCCACCCCAGTAGCCTTCCTGTCCTGTGCTTTGCTGGCTAAGTCAGGCTCATCCTCTAGGGTGTCCTTCCAGATACTCTCTTCCCAAAACCAGAGTAAGGACTTCTTCTAAACCCTCTACCACATCCTTCCTCTGTCAAAGCACCTATCACAGGTACCGTCATTGCTGTTCTTCCCGGCAGAACGGGGTCAGTAGCTGCTGAGAGCAGGTTGAATTCGGGCTCTGTCTTGTTACTTTTATATCCTTGATGTCTAAGAGACATGAAGTAAATATGAGTTAAACAAATTCATTTGTTCAACAGATGCTTATTGAAGACCTACTCTGTGCTAAGGTCTATTTTATTTGCTTTGGCTGCATCCACGAACAAAATGGAAAGAGATTCCTTCCCACTAGCAACTTACATTCTCATGAGAAAGAATGACTATTTGAACGGATGAGTGTCAATGAAAGTTCCAGAAGGATAGAAGGATTCTGATGTTCACTTGTTCACAATGTTACTACGAATTTGTAAGACTGAAAATGTGCCCACCTCTCCATGTCTTCCTGTGGCTCGATAGCTAATTTCTTTTTAACCCTAAGATTATTTTCCCACGTTATGGGTTCTGTCTCTCCAAGATAGAGTCAGAAATTGTCGTCTTGGCTCCCTTTTTGGCTTGGGTTTCTTCAGTCAGACAGCCCAACGGGAGACTAAGATTGAGAAGAGAACTTCTGGGGGCTGGAGATGCAGCACGGAACCCATTTTGCGGGGGAGGCACTGGGTGGTGGAGACACTGGGTCCCCAGAGGCCGAGCCGATGTTGGGAAGCTGGCCTCCGTGGAAGTCCCAGTGTCCTGGAAGTGTTCCTGCAGCATTTGGGGACTGCTCTTGGCTGGATATCTTTCATGCCTGGTTCTCTGGGCTTCCGGAGCTTCCGTGAACTACCTAACAGCTTTTAATAAATTTTCTGCTCAGACCAGTTAGAGTGGGTCTATAGCTTGCAACAAAGGGTGCTGGCAGGTGCAGACCTCTCTCCGGAGTAGCCTAGTCCTTCCCACCCAGGCTGTGTTTAATCAGATCTGACTGCAAAGATGACTTCAACAAGCCTCGTGTCCAGCCAGCACTGTCTCTCGATTGGGAATCAAAGATCTCCCAGCCCTTGAAGGGCAGCAGCTGCAGAAAGAAGGGTAAACTTGTACATTGGGCTGAAATCCAAATTTTTTTTTTCTGAGTTTTAATGTAACACTCTTTTATAACATTTTGATTATAAGACAGCTTTAGTGTTGATGAGGAAGAATTATATATGTAGTTACGCACAATTGTTTTCGTTTTGTTTTGCTTTGCTTTTGAGCAGATCTTTTTAAAGGATTTAAAAAAAAATAGACCTAAGATTAATTCAGTTTCTTCCAGAGTATTGTATTGGGCACAGACGGGAAGGAAAAGCAACCACTGATTCCAATCCCTCACTGGCTACAAGATGAAATCCAAATTTTTATGCATGTAATGATTCCAGAATTCAGGTCAACCTCTAATAATATTCCGGCTGGGTTGACCCATAATCCATGATATATAAGAAGGAAAACAGCATCTGAATTGCTGTGGTGGCATTTTTTTCTTGTACTTTTGAAATGTTGTTTAATTACTTGTCTTCTTCTATTTGACTGCAAATTACTCTCTTCTTCCAAGTCTCACGCTTTACCTGCTTGAAAAACAAATACCCCAAATGATTAGGAACGAAAGACTATCATTGAATTAGGGAATGCTGTGATAGGCGCTTTAAGAATGGTCAGGAGTTGGTGCTTTTCCAAAACACACTCAAAGTTTCAAACTATTTTTTTTTCCAAACTATCAGAAAGTTTTGAAGGGGCCACATTTGTCTACTCTGCCTCAAAATCATCCAACAAGATGATTTTCTGGCTAAGCTACATCCTAGTCAGAAAAACACTGACTTAAGTATTTTTGTTGCTTCTGTGTTTTCAATGTTGCAAACCTCCCTGCCCTGTTCCCTTTCTTTTCCCAGTGACTTTAGGTCTCTCTGAGGTCCGGGATGGCGTGGCTTACTCATTCTCCTTAGTTGCCCTGTGAGAAACACTTACTGGGGGAAAAAGAAAAGGAATGCAAAATTAATAGAAAGTCAGGAAATGGCACATGGAAGCCAACATTCTCTCTGCCAGCCCAATGCCCCTTTTCCCTCGTTATCTCACTCATGGTGGGCGAAGGTGCAGGAAGTTTGTTGGTTTAGCTTTTCTACTCTCTGGTCTCTGCGGCGGGCAGTTAAATTTCTGGGTCTCACTGTCTTTAGTTATACTCACTTTTTTTTTTTTTTTTTTTTTGTGATATGCGGGCCTCTCACTGTTGTGGCCTCTCCCGAAGCACAGGTTCCGGACGCGCAGGCTCAGCGGCCATGGCTCACGGGCCCACCCGTTCCGCGGCACGTGGGATCCTCCCAGACCGGGGCACGAACCCGTGTCCCCTGCATCGGCAGGCGGATTCTCAACCACTGCGCCACCAGGGAAGCCCTAGTTATACTCACTTTTATTCCTTCCAAATCTTACAGTTCTTTGCCCATCTCTGGCACATCCTCAGCTGCATTCAGGGCTCCCTAGGGAACGTTGAGAACGTGAACTCACACTTTATAACTTAAAGGGGAAAGAGGGAGACCATTGCAGATAAATTTTTCATGACACCATCTTTTACTTACCTGTCTTTGGTCCCTTGGAGTCCTTCTCAGTCAATCAAACGTAAATATTTAGTGAATAATATTCCGTTGTCTGGACGCACCATTGTTTATTTATCCATTCACCTACCGAAGGACATCTTGGTTGCTTCCAAGTATTGGCAGTTATGAATAAAGCAGCTGTTATATTCATGCGCAGGTTTTGTGTGGACATAAGTTTTCAGCTCCTTTGGGTAGATACCAAGGAACATAATTGCTGGATCATAAGGTAAGAGTATGTTTAGTTATGTAAGAAACTGCCTGAGCGTCTCCCAAAGTGACTGCACCATTTTGCATTCCTACCAGCAATGAATCAGAGTTTCTGTTATTCTACATCCTCGCCAGCATTTGGTGTTGTCCGTGTTCCAGATTTTGCCTGTTCTAAAGGCGCGTGATGGTATCTCATTGTTTTAATTTGCATTTCCCTGATGACATACGGTGTGGAGCATCTTTTCCTATGTTTATTTGTATCTTCTTTGGTGAGATGTCTGTTGAGGTCTTTGTCCCATTTAAAAAAATTAGGTTGTTTGTTGTCTTACTGTTAATTTTAAGAGTTTTTGGGAAATATTTTCTCCCAGTCTGTGGCTTGTCTTCTCATCTGCTTAAAGATTTTTTTTTTTTAAAGAGAAAGACACTGTGTTTTTGGTATATTTTATCTGTAGGCTCTGTTCGGCTAGATATTGTAAGATACTCAGTTAGAAAAGGTAAAATTATTATGTATGATATATAAAATCTAAGATTTTGGTCACTCTTCCTGTGAGTAGAATTGCTATAACCTATAATCTTATGATTGGGCACCTTCAGACCAATCAAACCATAAACAAATCCAACCAATAGGAACATGGGAGTGCCTTGATTGTTAGCGTCACTTGGAAGATTGTTTATGCATCTCTCAGGACACAGTAAACAAATTGTAGAGCCAAGAGGTGGTTTGATGTGGTTTGATATCAACACCATGTGTTAGTGTTTTCTTCGTCCTCTTGCTCTTGACTTTCAATGACCCTCTTGTTTTTTGGCCATGCCGTGCAGCTTGCGGGATCTTAGTTCCCCAACAGGGAATTGAACCCGGGGCCACTGGCAGTGAAAGCGCCGAGTCCTAACCACTGGACCACCAGACAACTCCTTCAATGACCCTCTTATCATGTCGTTGGTAACTCATCCTTCCCCACCAATGTTCCTATCCCATAGCTTTGTTTTGTTGTTGTTCCACCTTCTAAACTGCGAGATAGGGTGTATAAGCCAAAGGGGTACCCAAATGTTAAAAGGGAATTGATGACCAATTAGTAACAGTATAAAACAACACCGAGCCTACTGTAAAAATCCAGAAGGTCATGGGCAATGGGGTAAAAGAGGTGACTTGAATAATGTCACTTCCTTCTTGCAGGTCTTTTGCCTGGAGCCTTGCCAGCTCTTTATGTGCTCTGGTGGTGTTTTCTTTCCTTCCTAATCTCCAAAGGGTGCTGCTTCATGCTCTGGACAAGAGAGAGGGAAGCATTAGGGTGAATGTCAGAGAAAGCCAGAAAGGGGTAGGGGAGTCCTTTCAAGTAAACACATAATGGGCTTACACACAAAGGAAATCAAGGCTCCGCAGGACCATTAAAAAGATTATTTCACACCACGTTTAACCACCAAAGGAGCCCACGTAAAGGCTGGTATTGAGGCAGTTCTGAGTACGTTCTGCTTTTATTTACATGAATTCTACCCTTTTCCAAATCCTGCTTCGAATTCTTTCCTCCAGAGTCCAGGGTCAGCAGTCAGGATGCTACCGCGTGGATGACCTTCACATTGCTCTCAGTGAAAAGTGTTTCTGTTTTTGACATTTTCTTTGAAGCAGCACTGGGGTTGCCAGTGTTGAAAACACAAATCAATAACAGTTGGTATCTGCCTGGTTTTTTTTCATTATTGTCTATCAAGAATCCTTTTGGAAAATAACAGATTTAAATGTTGTCTTTGAGGGGACTCTACATGAGCTTTTCTCTTTGCATTTTCAGTACCTAGTGCATTATTAGTGCTGTTAAGTATCTCTAGCTATTTCTTAGCACGTTATTGGTCACCCGTCTCTTTCCCACCTCTATTATTATTCCATAACCTCGATTTTTTGTTTCACCCTCTAAACTTCAGGACGGCCAAGGGGGTTATCCCAAGGTGTCAGCTTACCATCTTTTTATCTGTTTTTTAAAGGAGTATCCTTGCAATCAACTAACGAACCCATTGCCTGACCAAAGGACAGATAAGTGCCGGGTGGCACAGAAAGGGAGCTGAATATTGAAAATGTTCCTGTCAATCTTGTGGCCGGACAGGACGAGTGGGTGCCTCTGTTTGCCAGGCTTACAGAGCTGTCCCCACTGTAGCCACTGGGAGTGTACTTGAGAAGATTTTAAGTAAATACCATCATGGGGCCAGTGTGCACAGACTGTCAATTTGTATTTATATGATGTGTGACCGTGCTGAAGCAGGCTTCATGAATCATTCGGCATTACCCTTACGGAGAGCCTCTAATTCTGCCTGAAGGATTAGGGAAACAGGGTTCAAATGCTATTCATCAGCTCTGTCTTTCAGGGAGCACCCGTGAAGTCATCCAGTGCCTGACCTATCGTTGAAACACTCCATTTCCAAGTCTCAGAGAAAGGTCACCTAAAGGTAATGGACTATTTTTGTCAAGGTGCCAGAACCGTGCTCCTTAAGCCGGGTTGGGAAAAGACTTTCTGGGGATAGGAGAGAAGGAGGAAGGAGGAACTCGTGGAGCATGAAAGGAGGGAGATGGTTCAATGCCCAGGGCATTTCTCAAAAATCTCTTCTTGGATGATAGATATTAATGTCACTTTGAAGAATAATCCTACTGAGATGCATGGTAATGTCTTCCCAAAGGAGAGTCAGTTCACCATCAAGGGGTTGCTCACCACGTAAGCAAAGAGGAAATTTTTCAACGAGTGGCTTGGAATTCCCATGCTTTTCCGCCTTCTCACGTCAGAGTCTGAATAATATCTGGATCTTTTCAGTGCCTGGCAACCTTATCTTTATTCTCTGTTAATCACTCTGGGTGTTTGGGTTGATATTGAACACATTTAAATATTGAACCAAACGTTTACAGGGAGAGGACTTCATTGAATCACCAAGAGTGAGAATGGGAATAAGGAAGTTCAACATCAAGTATAAAATAGCCTAGATTTAGGCTCTTAGATGTGATGGGTGGCTTCAGTCACTTGTACCAACTAGTCTGCAGCTGTTGTGAGATATTTTTGTCACTGCTGAGCTATCAACAGCTTTTGACACAGTGGATGGCTCCTTGAAATGCTTGTTCCATGTCTTTTTTTTTTTTTTTTTTTTGGCCACTCGGCATGTGGGATCTTAGTGCCCTGAGCAGGGATCAACCCCCTGCACCCTGCCTTGGAAGCGCAGAGCCTTCACCACTGGACTGCCAGGGAAGTCCCGATTTTTTTCACGTTTTACATGGTTTACACCCTTGGTTTTCCTCCTACCATGAGCTGCTCATTCCTAGTTTCTTTGACTGCTTCTTCGTCATCTACCCGACTTCCTGATGGCAGGTGCCGGCAGGTTCCTTCCTTGGACCTCTGTGTTCTGTATCTGCGCCTTTAGTGGCTCCACTTTGTCTCATGGGCTTAAACATCATCTGTGTACCAACAGTTCCCAAACTAATGAGTGCTCCAGGCCGGACCTCTCTTTTGAGTTCCCAACTCACATTGCTGCCTGCCTACTCAATATTTCCTCTTGATTTCTCGAATTTAGCATGGCTAAAACTGAATTCTAAATTGTCACCTCTCCAATCCTACTCCACTGTAGCCTTCCCTATCTCAGTTCATGCTAACTCTATCGTTTTTATTTCTTGGGCCAAAAATTGTTTATACTCCAGCACAGATCTGGGTGGTGTGGAGTGAACTTCCAAATGCGGTTTGAGGTTGTCCAATTAAATCCTGGCTAGAGTCCCTCATCCCCAGGCGTATGTGGGGAGACAGTAAGCTTCTCAGAGAAGAAGCTGGTGGTTGGTGTGGCGCCATGGCCTAATGGTGTGGGAATAGTTGAATAAAATCTGAGGCTGCATCCTTTATGGGTGAGGTGGTCAAATAATTTTTGAGAGGAATATTATAATTTACAACAAGACACCCTTGATACAAAGTGCCTTCTTGTATTACAGATTGTTTCACTGTGAGTCACATTGGCTTTCCAATACATATAATGAGGTAAGGTCCGAGGATCCCACCATTATACTGGAAACCTATGATACAGCTCCAAGTTGGCATTAAAGTAGGATTGATGCTTTAGGTAGTCTCATTTGCATGAGACTGCATACATAATATAATATACATAATATATATGATACATAATCCCATGGAAACATGTAAAGAGTTAAAAAATATATTTCTTTCCCCCCTACATGGAGAATTTTTTTCAAGATCCTTTTGTTGTTGTTATTATGACTTATGCCTTGACGGTCCTCTTTGTGCATAAATCTTGGTTTGTATTTCAGATTGTTACTTTAGGATAGATTCCTTGCATTGAAAATACTGGCTGAAAACACTTTTAAGAGCATTTTAAGGTACTTGACTCACATTGTCAAACAGTGTTCTAATTTGGATTCTCTCTAGTTGCTATGATTTAGAGCAAATAGAACACTATGTAGTTACGCCAAAAGTGGGAGGTGACCTTTCAAGACCCATAACTAAAGAGCCAAAGACATTGAGGAAGGTGAACCTGGTGAATTCTCACAAGTGTTTGCATGAGTGGAACATGGACGAAACTTAAATTGGGGACAGGAAAGTAAAGCAGGATGTAGTTAATGTTGAAAAGAATGGGTTTGGAAGTTCAAGGGTAGAAGAATCCATAACAGCACATAACAGAGAACTGTGTATGTGCTATTATTTCCATTTTTATAGATGAGGAAAGAGGTTTAAGTTATGCTCAAGGTCACATAGCCCATTAATGAGAGAGCCTGAATTCCAATCTTTGTTCTCTGTTCCTGTTCTATGTTACCTCTCAATGTTGATGTATCTTGTTTCCACTACTTAAAGAGTTAAAGGCATCACACATTAGCTAAGCAAGATGATTTGGGGTGGAATAGACTCTCTTCTAGCACATTCAGCTATAGAACAACTGGACAAGACCAACCTTGCTTTGATTCTGAAGACAATTAGAAAGCTCACGTAATTATTTGGTCAGCATATTAAGACCTGTGGGTAAATCCATCCCATCACCTGTTTTTGTACCACCTGTGGGCTAAGATGGATTCATATATATATATATATATATATATATATATATAAAATTTAGATTTATGTATATGGATTTATATATATATTTAACTTATTTACTTTATTTACTTATTTACTTTTTTTGTTAAAAATTTTTTCTTGATCAACATTTTTTTTTAACATCTCTATTGGAGTATAATTGCTTTACAATGGTGTGTTAGTTTCTGCTTTATAACAAAGTGAATCAGCTATACATATACGTATATCCCCATTTCTCCTCCCTCTTGCGTCTCCCTCCCACCCTCCCTATCCCACCCCTCTAGGTGGTCACAAAGCACCAAGCTGATCTCCCTGTGCTATGCGGCTGCTTCCTACTAGCTATCTATTTTATATTTGGTAGTGTATATACGTCGGTGCTACTCTCTTACTTCAACCCAGCTTACCCTTCCTCCTCCCCGTGTCCTCAAGTCCATTCTCTACATCGGCGTCTTTATTCCTGTCCTTCCCCTAGGTTCTTCTGAACCATATATATATATATATTTAGAGTCCATATATATGTGTTAGCATATAGCATTTGTTTTTCTTTCTGACTTACTTCACTCTGTATGACAGACTCTAGGTCCATCCACCTCACTACAAATAACTCAATTTTGTTTCTTTTTATGGCTGAGTAATATTCCATTGTATATATATGCCTGTGCTACATCTTATTTAGCCATTCATCTGTCGATGGACACCTAGGTTGTTTCCATGTCCTGGCTATTGTAAATAGAGATGCATTGAACATTGTGGTACATGATTCTTTTTGAATTATGGTTTTCTCTGGGTACATGCCAGTAGTGGGATTGCTGGGTCATATAGTAGTTCTATTTTTAGTTTTTTTAGGTACCGCAGTACTGTTCTCTGTAGTGGCTGTATCAATTAACAGTCCCACCAACAGTGCAAGAGGGTTCCCTTTTCTCCACACCCTCTCCAACATTTATTATTTGTAAATTTTTTGATGATGGCCATTCTGACTGGTGTGAGGTGATACCTCATTGTAGTTTTGATTTGCATTTCTCTAATGATTAGTGATGTTGAGCATTCTTCCATGTGTTTGTTGGCAATCTGTATATCTTCTCTGGAAAAATGTCTGTTTAGGTCTTCTGCCCATTTTTGGATTGGGTTGTTTGTTTTTTTGATATTGAACTACATGAGCTGCTTGTATATTTTGGAGATTAATCCTTTATCATTTGCTTCACTTGCAAATATTTTCTCCCATTCTGAAGGTTGTCTTTTTGTCTTGTTTATGGTTTCCTTTGCTTTGCAAAAGCTTTTAAGTTTCATTAGGTCCCATTTGTTTATTTTTGTTTTTATTTCCATTTCTCTAAGAGGTGGGTCATAAAGAATCTTGCTGTGATTTATGTCATAGAGTGGTCTGCCTATGTTTTCCTCTAAGAGTTTTATAATGTTTGGCCTTACATTTAGGTCTTTAATCCAGTTTGAGTTTATTTTTGTGTATGGTGTTAGGGAGTGTTCTAATTTCATTCTTTTACATGTAGCTGTCCAGTTTTCCCAGCACCATTTATTAAAGAGGCTGTCTTTTCTCCATTGTATACTCTTGCCTCCTTTATCAAAAATAAGGTGAGCATATGTGCATGGGTTTATCTCTCGGCTTTCTATCCTGTTCCATTGATGTATATTTCTGTTTATGTGCCAGGACAATACTATCTTGATTACTGTAGCTTTGTAGTATAGTCTGAAGTCAAGGAGACTGATTCCTCTAGCTCTGTTTTTCATTCTCAAGATTGTTTTGGCTATTCAGGGTCTTTTGTGTTTCCACACAAATTGTGCAATTTTTTGTTCTAGTTCTGTGAAAAATGCCATTGGTAGTTTGATAGGGATTGAATTGAATCTGTAGATTGTTTTGGGTAGAATAGTCATTTTCACAATATTGATTCTTCTAATCCAAGAACATGGTATATCTCTCCATCTGTTCGTATCGTCTTTAATTTCTTTCAGCAGTGTCTTATAGTTTTCTGCATACAGGTCATTTGTCTCCTTAGGTAGGTTTATTCCTAGGTATTTTATTCTTTTTGTTCCAATGGTAAATTGCAGTGTTTCCTTAATTTCTTGTTCAGATTTTTCATCATTAATGTATAGGAATGCAAGAGATTTCTGTGCATTTTTATATCCTGCTACTTACCAAATTCATTGATTAGCTCTTGTAGTTTTCTGGTAGCATCTTTGGAATTCTGTATGTATAGTATCATGTCATCTGCAAACAGTGACAGTTTTACTTCTTTTCTTATTTTGATTCCTTTTATTTCTTTTTCTCCTCTGATTGCTGTGGCTAAAACTTCCAAAACTATGTTGAATAATAGTGGTGAGAGTGGGCAACCTGTCCTGTTCCTGATCTTAGTGGAAATGGTTTCAGTTTTTCACCACTGAGAACGATATTGGCTGTGGGTTTGTCATATGTGGCCTTTATTATTTGATCAACATTTTTAAAATTGAAGTATAGTTGATCAGATTTTTATGTTTTTAATTGGTTGAAAATATTAAAAGAAAAATACTATTTTGATTGGGATGGGTCAGAAAAAAAAGAAAAAATACTATTTCAAGACACATAAGAAAATTATATGAAATTAGATTTTTGGTATCCATACATAGTTTTATTGGAACCCAGCCATGCTCGTTCCTGTACATAATTGAGTAGTTACCACACGGACCTTATGGTGAGTCTAGAGTTTTTAGTATCTGGCCTTTCACACAGAAGAAGTTTGCTGACTTCTGGTTTAGTTCACAGACATCATGTCTCAATGATCCAGATTCTAAAAATGTCTAAAAGTCCCCTTAATGTGAAATGACACCAACAATGACAGTCCTGTTTTCTATCAATCAATATGTCCTATAAACATTCTTTGATTGTGTCTGGTTATTGAAACAAGAAAAAAAGGGAGATTTTGCCAATTCATTTTTAGGGCTTGTTCTGTACCTAAGTCATGTTGCCATGAGTTCCTGGCCATCAAAACTTTCAACCATTGGTTTCAGAACAGGTGTCCAATGTCACCTGAGAACCAGATATCATTATGCAACTTTTTGGCATTTGGATATGCTCATCAGCCAAGCGACTAGTGGGTGGACACAAATACCCATGTTAAATCTACAGCCAAACAGAGTATACGATTTAGGGTATTCCATTGTGTGAATATACTACCATTTATTTATCTGTCCTATTGTGCATTTAGATTTTTTTCCAAGGTTTTGCTATATAAACAAAGTTGCTGTGAAAATTCTTATACATGCTTCTAGAACACATGCACACTTTTCTCTAGGATATATGCTCAGAAATGGGATTCCTGGGTTGTATGGTACATGCACACATCCACTTTCGCTAGATACTGCCCCAATTTTTTTTTTTCTAAAGTGGTTATACCCATTGACACTTCCACCACTACTGTATGAGATTTTCTGTTGCTCTGGGTCATGGCCAACATTTGATATTTTCAGACTTTAAACTTTTAGGCCAGTCTGGTTTTAGTATGCATTTCCCTAATGACCAGGGAGGTTGTGCTCATTTTTAATGTTTATTTCAGATGTCCCTCTTGTGAAGACTTTTGCTCATTTTTCAAATGAATTGTTTATCTTTTGCCTATACAGAGTTCTTTATATACTCTGTATATTATCTTGTTATTCATATTTCAAAGATATCTCTTCTGGTCTTCTCACTCTTTAAAAATATTAATTAATTAATTAAATTTTTATTCTATATTGGAGTAGAGTTGATTAACAATGTTGTGTTAGTTTCAGGTGTACAGCAAAGTGATTCAATTATATATATACATGTATCTATTCTTTTTCAAATTTTTTTCCCATTTAGATTATTAGAGTATTGAGCAGAGTTCCCTGTGCTATACAGTAGGTCCTTGTTGGTTATCTATTTTATTTCATTATTATTTTTTTGAATATAATTTTTTAAAATAAAATTTTTTTGGACTATAGTTGTTTTACAATGTTGTGTTAGTTTCTACTGTACAGCAAAGTGAATCAGCTATATGTATACATATATCCCCTCTTTTTTGGATTTCCTTCCCATTTAAGTCACCACAGAGCACTGAGTAAAGTTTCCTGAGTTATACAGTAGGTTCTTATTAGTTATCTATTTTATGCATAGTATCAATAGTGTATATATGTCAATCCCAATCTCCCAATTCATCCCACCCCCTCACTCTTTCTCCCCTTGGTGTCCATATGTTTGTTCTCTACGTCTGTGTCTCTATTTCTGTTTTGCAAATAAGAGCATCTGTAACATTTTTCTAGATTCCACATATATGTGTTCATATACAAGATTTTTTTTTCTCTTTCTTACTTCACCCTATATGACAGTCCCTAGGTCCATCCACGTTTCTATAAATGACCCAAATTTTTCCTTTATACGGTTGAGTAATATTCCATTGTATGTATGTACCACACCTTCTTTATCCATTCCTCTGTTGGTGGACATTTATGTTGCTTCCATGTCTTGGCTATTGTAAATAGTGCTGCTATGAACACTCAGGTGCATGTAACTTTTTGAAATATGGTTTTCTCTGGGCATATGCCCAATAGTAGGATTGCTGGGTCATATGGTAGTTCTATTTTTAGTTTTTTAAGGAACCTCCATACTGTTCTCCATAGTGGCTGTATCAATTTACATTCCCACCAACAGTGTAAGAGGGTTCCCTTTTCTCCACACCCTCTCCAGCATTTATTGTTTGTAGATTTTTTAATGAGGTCCATTCTGATGGATGTGAGGTGATACATCATTGTAGTTTTGATTTGCATTTCTCTAATAATTAGTCATGTTGAGCATCTGTTCATGTGTTTATTGGCCATCTGTATGTCTTCTTTGGAGAAATGTCTATTAGGTCTTCTGCACCGTTTTTTTTTTTTTTTTTTTTTAGATCAAAGTATTTCTCCCATCCAATAACAAAAAAAAATTGGCAAAAGATTTGAACAGTTCAGACCCTTCCTAAGGAAACATGATAAATAAGCTAATAAAAAAACTGCTTGACATTATTAGTCACAGGGGAAATGCAAATATCGTCAGAATTAGATACCACTTCACACCTACTAGAATGGCTGAAATTTAAAAGTCTATGAACAGTAAATGCTGGTGAGGAGATAGAACAACTGAAACCTGCCGCCAGCCTCGGCGGGTCCTCAAAGTGCAGCAACAATCGACGAGAGGGGGTAGGGAACTGAACGCACCAAGGTATGGGATCAGAAGGGCACAAGCAACTGATGGTTGCAAGGCAAGTTTAATAACAAAGCATAGCCATCTATATCACCCTAAAGCAGGGAATTTGCTTAGTCATGCCTTATCGGCATCAGCTGGTTGATTGGCTTCTCTGCTTAGTCACGCCTTATCGGCATCAGCTGGTTGATTGGCTTCTCGGCTTAGTCACGCCTTATCGGCATCAGCTGGTTGATTGGCTTCTCGGCTTCTCCCTCAAAGGCACCAATTTCCCCTCCAGGGTTGCTTTTCCTAGCTTTAGGGAAGAACCAGGGACTCCCAGTAACTGAGCAGGTCCCTGGAGCGATTTGGCCAAAGGCCATCTCCTTTTTTACGTTCATACCATAAAGTCCAGGATGCATGCCAAGGAGAGTACAATCGGGCCCTGAGGCTTATGAGGATCTTAATGGCGCCTTCCTCAGAGGGCAATGCTCGCCACATTTCCCCCTCTTTTATTTTTTTAAAGCTTGATAATGCAATTTCAACCCATACACTTCCTGACGAAGAGCAGCGAGACGGCCAACAATAAAGCGTAATAAACAAGGTAAGGCAATTAACATCAACAATACACATGACCCCACGGTAATCAATCCTGTGAGTCCATTTTGAAACCAATGCATTGGGTTTAACCATTGAAGCTGATCCAAGAGTCCTTGAATTAATTGTTGGGGCCCGTCTTCTTGTAGATGAGCTTCTTGAATTGCTTGTATTTCCGCATTAAGTTTTTGTATGTTCAAACTAATGTGTCCATCAGTCCATACACTTAAAAAGTGCATTTTTACTTTGTTCCAATCCCAGTCAGTTTCATTATAAGCGTGTTGAGTCACACAAATCCAAGTATATTTAGCATGGCAAATCAAACGCATTTTCAATTTTAAAGCCATAATTTGGTCTCCTAAACCTATGAGAGCATTTTTTTAAACTCATCAACCTCAGTTTTTAGTTGAGTATCAATATGACTTTGTAATGCTAATGCAATACTGGTGTTTTTAGACAATTGATTAACATAATGTGCTTGTTGTACAGTTTTACTTAATGCTAAACCGGCGGTAGCGGCTGTGGCTGTTAAAGTGGCTAAGGCTAATATGCTACATATTAATATTCCAATGAATCGTTTTAGGTCTTTTTAAAGCTTCAGATAATTCTAGCCAAGCTTGCATGCTAGTACTATGATACCATGGTTCAGAAATATTTACAGGCAGCATTACATAGGAAGGTTGTTTTAACATCATAACAGAAAAAGTTCCTTTCACAGGCAGAAGGCAAGAACTAAAAATACAATTCTGACAAGTTATATTATATCCTAAGGAACCAGAAGTAAACTCAATCTGTAAATCTCCTATTAGCAAGGCATGAGGGTGTAACACAAGTAATAACCAGTTGATAAGAATAAGACAATGCAAACTTCCCAAAATCCCAATGCTTATAAAAAACCAAACTATTATTAGTAACAGAAACTGAAGAAATTAGAATGGTACCATTATTATAATTTAAGGTGCACCAGATTTGAGAATTCAAAATCAGATTGGGGAAAATCAGAAGGAAAAAGGAGGGAAACTTCAAACTTGTAACAGCTTTAACTAGCTTTAAACTATGGCCGGCCAGTAAAGTCCCTTGTCCTCCTGCATATACTTCAACACAAAAATAGTATCTTTGCCAGTCTCATTCTTTCCATTTTTGTTATTGTTGCCCTGTGAAATCATTATTTCTAGAACAGCAAGAAGATGTAAAGCTTTCTCAGCTTGGTAGGTTAATATATACAGGTCTACGAACAAAAAACACACTGCTTGGGCAAACTTTTCTTCAAAAGGTTCTATGAACTGATAAAGTTTTTCACCAATGGATATGGCTTCTGTATACTGTTGGACATGATACAGGATGACTGCTTGATTGTAATACAACATACTGTTTTCAAGATCATCTAGTCCATCCATTTCTTCAACAGCCGAGTGCACCTGATTCTTCAGTTGGTTAAGTGTCTGTCTTAAACTATCTGTTGTTGTCTGGTTACTTTTGAAAAACTCAGCTACTGCCGTATTCAAAATTATTTTATAATCGTCTTTGTTTATATCTTGTAAGCAGGCAAGACGTTGCAGACAGACATCATAATTTCCAGCTATGAAAGCCTGGAAAGCACTGGTGGACAACTCCTTCTCTTGATCAGTGATCTCTGGTCGCTTCTTGGATACTTCTTGTCCCATATTTTTTTACTTCTGACTATTGCCCCGAGTTACTATCAACTTTACTATGTGGCCACACTTTCACTCTTCACTCCGGGGATTCACCTACCGAGATTCAGATGTCCCTCTTGTCAGGTCCCTGTTCGGGCGCCACTTGCCGCCAGCCGCGGCGGGTCCTCAAAGTGCAGCAACAATCGACGAGAGGGGTGTAGGGAACTGAACGCACCAAGGTATGGGATCAGAAGGGCACAAGCAACTGATGGTTGCAAGGCCTTCCGCACAGTTTTTGATTGGGTCGTTTGTTTGGGTGTTTTTTGATATTGAGCTGCATGAACTGTTTGTATATTTTGGAGATTAATCCTTTGTCAGTTGCTTCATTTGCAAATATTTTCTTCCATTCTGAGGGTTGTATTCTCGTCTTGTTTATGGTTTCTTTTGCTGTGCAAAAGCTTTTAAGTTTAATTAGGTCCCACTTGTTTATTTTTGTTTTTATTTTCATTACTCTAGGAGGTGGGTCAAAAAGGATCCTGCTGTGATTTATGTCAAAGATTGTTCTGCCCATGTTTTCCTCTAAGAGTTTTTATAGTGTCTGCCCTTACATTAAGGTCTTTAATCCATTTTGAGTTTATTTTTGTGTATGGTGTTAGGGAGTGTTCTAATTTCATTCTTTTACATGTAGCTGTCCAGTTTTCCCAGCATCACTTATTGAAGAGGCTGTCTTTTCTCCATTGTATATTCTTGCCTCCTTTGTCATAGATTAGGTGACCATATGTGCATGGGTTTATCTCTGGGCTTTCTATCCTGTTCTTGTCTTCTCACTCTTTATGGGGTGTCTTCCATGACATGGAGGTCTTGATTTTAGTGTGTTTGAATTTAACAATCATTTTCTTTATAGCTTGCCTTTTTATGTCTTGTTTTAAAAAAATATTCTTTAGCTTGAAATCTTTAAGATATTTTCCTTCCTTCTTATTTTGTTTGCTTTCATCTTTTGTTCTTTAGAGTCCACGTATAAGTGAGGTTCCCTATCTTTTATTTTCTTAAAGCTCAGGGCAAAGAAAAAAAATATATATGTATAAATTGAGATAGATATGCAAATAAATATTTTTAAAATAATAGAATAAAGTCTTCAGGAGAAATATGATGTCCTATAATTGCCGCTGTTCAAAAACAAAATGATGGACACTCTGGGAAATTGGTGTGCTAGACTCATAACAATGACACTTCCACTGAAAACAACTAAAATTCTGGGTATAAAGAAATGTAATCTCCTTAAAAGCATCAATGAGATGGCAAAAATTTCAACAATAACCAGGCCAGGGACTGAATGAAGTAGGGAACCACAGAGAGGCAAGTGGAACAATGGGTCTGGCTTTTGCCCTAAGGGTATATGCCAAACTGAGTGAACTTGAACTTCAGTTTTGTTTTTTTTAAAGTGATGAAATAGTTCTATTTAAAACTCAACATTTACAAAATGCTAGAAATTATAATCTTTGCAGCCATGGAACATTACAACATGAGATTTCGAATATTAACTTTAAAATGTGTGAAGGAGTATGTCGTTTTTGCAAATCCTTTTAGGGGTTATGCAAATAAAACTATGAAAACCCTAGGTAAGATAAGAACAAACACAGGACCTGTTTTTCAGTGTTGTGAACTTCTAATTGGTAATGTATGCCTTCTCTTGAGAGCTAGTAGATATTGATCAGAGGATTGTATATGCAGAAGCCAGCCTTCATGATGGTCCCCGATGGTCCCTAACCCCTGGCAGTCACACCCGTGTGGAATCCCCCCCCCCCCCACATTGTCTAAGGATTGGTCAGTGTGACCAGCAGTGTTTGGCAGAAGTGATAGTTCACTTCTGAGATCAGGTTATAAAAGGTTGTAGGTCCTGTCTCGGGCACTCTTGCACTCACTGTGTTTTTTCTTTTTTTAGAATTTTTTTGACGTATTGTTGTTTTCCAACGTTGTGTTAATTTCTGCTGTACAGCAAAGTGATTCAGTTACACACATATACACATTCTTTTCCATTTATCGTAGGATACTGAAAATAGTTCCCCACTGTGCTATACAGTAGGACCCTATTGCATTCACTGGTTTTGTCTCTCCTGGACCACTAGTTTTGGGGGAAGCAAGCTGCCACATTCTCAGCAGCTGTATGGAGAGATTGTTCTGGTGGGGAACTGAGGCCTCCAACCAATAACCAGAAAGGAACTCAGACCTGCTGGCAACTATGTGGGTGAGCTTGGCAGTCTCTTATCAAATGACTGCGGTCCCAGTTGACAGCTTGATCGCAGCTTCATGAATGACTCAGCTAAGCCATTCCTAGATTCTGCACTCATAGAGAAAATGTCTGTTGAGAGAAGCATGTTTGTTATTTTAAATCGCTAAGTTTTGAGTAATTCATCATACATCAGTTGATAACTAATAAATGCCTCTGTATTCAGCAAATGCCTGGGATGTTGGAATATGCAAAATGCAAGGAGGGAGCAGGGTATGAGCACTTTATTACTCTCTAGGGAAGATTGGTACATCTCAGGGGAAAAGAGGGTGTAATCAAATAGGGTGGGGCTTATGAGAAGAGAAAGAGGAGAGAGTTGGGAATGAATATTCTCTGATACCCTAGAGAACATTTGAGTGAGACACCTAAAAAGAAAGCTAAGGAAGGGAAGCTGTACCCTTCATGTCATGCAAAGGAACGAAGGAGCCTGACCAGGTGTATGGTGCCCTCTGGCAGCCCCCCCCCCACCATCATAACACACACACACACACAAACATGCACACACGCACATGTGCACACACATGCACACACTTTTGGACAATCATTCAGGGCTTCCACTTGCCTGTATTGAACCTTCGTGTGGACATCTGTGTGTGCACCCTGTGGACATCCTCAGGCCTATGGGCACGTGGCTTAGCAAGCAGATCGTGCCTTTGTGTGAAGGAAAAGACACCTCTTCTTCCACATAGACACAAACTAGTGCCAGGGCTCCGGCTTTGGCAAGTGTAGCCTGAGCTGGAACTTGGTGTTCCTTCCCAAGCTCAGCTGCCTTGTGCCATGTGCAAACCGCACAACTGTCCTGGTGCTTGCTGTTAACTGAACTCTTCTGGACAAAGCTGCTTAAACATTTACGTGCCTTTGGTTCAGGGGAGGCAGGAGGGCTGGAAGTATTCAGAATCAGTCAGGAAAGGGCAATTCCATGTCATGGAGCGGTGACTTGTCATGGACGCTGGGCAGTGAGCAACATCTACACACGGATAATTGCCCGTTTGGAGCAGCAGTGTCTGCTCCCCTTATTTCCCCTTCCCTGAGGATGGAAAGCCAGACCTGCCACCCTAGGTACATGTACATAGTGGCAAAAGATTCACTCCAATGCTGCTCCTTTCCTTGAAGAAATCCAAGGTTCCTTTCATTTTTGTTTTTTTAATCAAAAAGCCAATTTTCTGCTTTTACTTCTCCTACAAGGTTCTGGGTTTTTTTGTAATGCTTAGACTATGGAGCTCTATAGTTTAAAACGAAACCAACCAACCCACAAATGCAGGGGCCAAAGATCATCATAAGATGACCCTGAGTCACTCAAAGGTCAATTGTCGGGTTTGTGGTCACATAACATCAGGGGCTGCTGTGGGACTGTAATCTGAGACCCCTGGCTTCACCCACCCGGCGAGGACCACGGCCGATCACGTGGTTTGCTTAGCGGTGAAGACAGATGAATGAAATAGATTCTTCTCATTTCAAGTCCTATTACAGAGAAGTTTTCTACTGTGTCTTGGCCACTAGAAAAACACGACAGGTCAAAAATAATTCTTCTTTCAAAGAATAAACTTCCCATGTATTTGGAATCCTTTGACAGCTCGTATCTGGGTCAACGCCAGCTATACGTAAGATGAACAATACGGGAAATGTATTAAAAGGAGCTCATGCAGATTTCACTTGGTAGTGATGGTAACAGAAAAAAAAAAAATAAATAGCAGTAAAAAGCTTGGGGCTCATATCCTATTTTTAGAGTTTTTTGAGTTAATCTACAGATAAATGATTTGAACCAGTATGTAACACGGGACCAGGTGGCAGCACAATACATATATTGGCTCTGAGGACAAAGGAGACTCAAGGCCTCACACAGAGGAGGAGCTCCAGCAAACTTTGAATCACTTTGAGAATTCTGTGGGGAAATGTAAAGTTGTGGCCCCGAGGACAGGATTAAAGGTAATAATCCTAAAATTCGTGGAAGAGGCAACGGCAAAAATAGAACCTCGGCAGGGTAGACTGATTTCATGTTGTGTGCACAGCAGATGAAGTGATATTCAGAAGTCAGGAAAAACTGATGACATGTCTTGGGAGGAGACATGTAATAATCCCCCAAATCAACAGCAAATTATTTTGTTCTATAGATTTGATGCACCAGTAAAACTGGATGAGAATTGGGGTAGCTCCTTTTGAGATTGTGTAGAATGTGTGGGCAGCTGGAAAGCAGAGCTTCTTTCCATGAGAATCAGGGGCATTGGGTTACTGTCTGGGCTGGATGACTCCAGGGCCTGCGTTCTCGGCTGGGGCTTGTGGGCTGGGCAGGAAGAAGTTGGTGGCGAGGTGCTCTTTGGGTCTACCTGGTGGATAGTTTATATCTCGTTATATTGAGAAAATGCTCTGTCTCTCTCGTGCTGGTTCATTATTTGCTCTTTAAAATTTGGTAATCTTAAGGACAAAAACTCTGACCTTTATTTTGGTCACTTCTAAAAGAATTAAGGTAATTTCAGTATTTGGGGGAGCTTTTGCCTATGCCAAAATTTATCGGTCCCCCAAAGTGCAGAAATGCTTTCGATCCTGTGCTCCTGCTTTATGGAGATTCTCCTGGTGTCTCTAAGATCTGGGATATTTGACATTTCATGATACAATTTCTGTTCCTACTTAAAAAAATACATGTACACAGAATGGATAACAACTGTGTAAAACAAGCTTTTGAAGAGAACAAAATGTCTAGTTTTTCTCATCAATCACAAAATGTTATCAATTATGGTTTAATCTCATCTTCAGACTCGACAAGAACAATTCTTTCCCTCTCAACTCTGAATTCTCTTTCTTGAAATGGATGTTGGTTGGCAGGCAAACCTGGTGTCCAAAGCTCCACGGGGATTTGTCTTCTGCTTTCCAGCATTCATCCTTCTCAGGCTCAGACTCTCCTTTGCTTTGGCTATTCCACCTAATTAAGCTAATCTTCATTAGCTTGACTTTGGTGTATCTTCACCAGGGATAAAGGTCTGCCTTCTTTTGATCTTCCAGTGTCTTCTCTCTAGATGCATCTGAAGAAGAAAGGCTGAGATTCTATATAAAGCCAATTTTGGACTCCTTCCTGTAACCTCCTCCTGACTAATGCCAGATTGAATCTATGCCATTTTAATTTTCTTTCCATGATACTCAGTGGATTATGGAGAGAGCAGGTACTGATGCCATCATTTAAAAACTATAGAATTGAGCTATGGAGATGATAATCGAAATATAGATGTACTCCCTGATACCCCATTAAGTGACATTTTGAGGAAAAAGAGACTAGAACTTGCTTCTTTTTATTCCTTGAAAACATAAAAAATCAAATAAACTGTATTCTTTTAATACGGCATCTTCTAGACCAGTGGTTCTCAGCACTGACTATACATTAGCATTTACTTGGGAAACTTTAAAAAATATTGATGCTTAAGTTTTACCCCAGAAGAATTAAACCAGGATAAATATTAAAATATTAAATATAAATATTAAAATATTAAAAATATTTATCCTTGGAATTTGCTGAGCTTTGTGAATCTATGGGTTGGTATCTTTCATCAGTTTTAGAAAATTCTCAGCCATGATTTGTTCAAATATTGCTTCTTCCCCATCCTCTCCTCTCCTTCTGGGATTGCAATTATACATTTGTTAGATTGTTTGACTGTGTCTCATGTGTCTTTTCTATCCTGTTCTTTTTTCCCTCTGTGTATTTTGTTTTGTATATTTTAAAGTTTTCCTGTTTTTGAGTTTGCTAATATTGGCTTCTGACTTGCCAGTCTGATGTTAAACCCATCTGATGCATTCTTTCTTTTAGATATTTTACTTTTCAGTTCTACAGTGATTCTTTTTCATAGATATCAATTCTCTATTGAAATGCTCCATATTTTAATAGTTAGTCCACCTTTCTCTTATTTTCTTTAACATATTAATAACAGTTATTTAAAGAACTTGTCTGATAATTTCAACATGTAGGTCATCTCTCTGCTTCAAATGGCCTCCCTGCCCCCTATGTATTGTAATTTAAAATTTTATGCTGGACAATGTGTATAAAAGAACACAATGAGACTGTATAGAGACTGAAGTTTATATTACTTTGACTCAGAAAGGATTTGCTCTTTGATGATTTAATCAGGAATGGGGATTTAGTCAAATTTAGCCTATCACTGGTTTCAAATGTGTCAGAGTTGAGAAGAACCTCCTGTGAATTTTGACAGCTAACCCATCAGGTCTCTGCCTCTTCCATTTCCACCTACAGAGACCACAAGTCAGTTGATATGACTTTTCGGCAGTTTTGAACTTTGCTCTCTGGTCTCCAGGCCCTAAATTGGGCAAATATCTTAAGGAGGAGACTGGCTGTGTGTTTACAGCAGGTGCTCCTCCAGGAGATAGATTTTGTATCTCCACTACTGTGAGATTACAGCATATTTCAGTCTGCTATTTTAGAGAAGTTCCTTAACATTCCCAGCGCCCCTTGACTCAGTAAATGAACCATAGGGGAAAATAGCCTTTGTGTATTTAGGGCTCTGGACGTTTTCAGATTGTCATTCCAGCTCCATACAACCTCCAAAAGCCTTGGTAGTGTCCCTTTCTCACAGTAACGTCCTTGTATTCAGGCCAAACTTGAGCCTCATCTTGCACTTGGAATTGGCAAACATTCCCAGGGTAGAAAGCATCCAGTGACCGCCTACTCATCTTGGAAGCGCTCTGCTGTCTTTGGTTGAGTTCATTTAGTCCTGTTTGCTTCCCTAATTTTTTGATGTCTTGGATAATATAATTTTAGCGATTCAGTTGGCTTTTTAAAGTTGTTGCAGCTGGAGCAGGGTTCTGTTGCTTCCTACTCCATTTTACCTGGAACCACAGTTCAATTAAACCATACTCTCTGATGGCAAGCATGGAGGAGGGAACACAAGAAATAAATCAAAAGTGCTATGATTTAGGGAGTATGATATTTGAAAGAATAAGCTCTTCTATTGTAAAGTCTTAACTTCTAAAGAAAGGTCTTACCAAGATAAGTCTTTATTCATTGTTGCTATTCACTAATCCAGTGAGAGAGATGCCTTCCTTTCAAAGAAACGAATTACCCAGTTTAAATGACCTAAAACACATAGTGGGAGAATCATCACTGGAAAGTTTACAAATGAGCTCTCCGAAAACGTACAACCATATTAAATATACAATAAAAATTTTCCATGATGTGAATACACATTACGTGATCTCTTCCACACACTTTTATTCTTTTTCCCTTCTGAACTCCTGTAATTGATGTCACAGATACATACAATTATGAGTAGAATGTATATAAATTTTTTTTATCTGTTAGTCATGTGTCCACAAATAGACAATAAGCTTCCTGTGGACATACCAAATGGATAGTACCCAGAACAATGCTGAGCAGATACTTTTTCAATTAACTGATTGTTTAATGTTTTTCACTGGCTTTTGACTAATGCATTTGGACAGAGAGAAAAATCATATTGGGTTTGCAGAACCTAGAAAACGTGTAGTGAATTTAGAGCAAAGATACAAAAATTATAATTGTCCATTCATGGGAAATAATAGTATAAAAGATGCAGAAATTTTGCTAATTTATTTTATATTATAAAAATTGTTTAAAAGTGGATGGGCAGGTAGTCGAATACCTTTCCTGGAAGGTGTTTGGTTATAAGGTAAATGTTTACATGTCTTAAATTAGTTATGGATTGTATTGGAAGGCAGTGGTATAGACTGATTCATTCTACAAAAATTTTTCTCTAACATCCTTAGTTCTTCATTTGATCAAGTTATACAAAGGCTAAAGAGAGCTAAGACCAGAGCCACATAAAGTAGAGAACAGGTTTTGGCATGATTTACTTGGCCTTTGAATCAAATTCATTCCAGTAATATACCAACATGAATTAAAAATTATGTACACAATCTGAGGCCTGGAAAGACTAAGAATCCATAGATTAAGGTCTCCTTGAGCCATTTACATTAGAAATATACATTTATTACAGAAAGCATGCCTAAAATTTTCAATCATTCAATCTTCATATAAGTCTGAAGAGCATAATCTCTCAGAGGATTTTACGCTGGGCACGGTGGATCATTTTTCTGTTGAATTCGCAAGATAAGTCATTCTCTTTTGAATAAAAGGATGTCACTTTTATCTGTTTGTGGGTGAATGGGTATAAAGGTATGTGGAAAGATCTAGTGCATGATTTGAAGACTATCAATTTTTTAAAAAATTTATTTTATTGAAGTATAGTTGATTTACAATGTGTTAATTTCTACTGTACAGCAAAGTGAGTCAGTTATCCATATATATATATATATACATTCTTTTTCATATTCTTTTCCATTATGGTTTATCACAGGATATTGAATATATTTCCCTGTACTATACAGTAAGACCTTGTTTATCCATTCTGTATATAACAGTTTGCATCCGCTAGTCCTGAACTCCTAATCCATCCCTCTCACAACCCCTCCCCCCTGGCAACCACCAGTCTGTTTTCTGTGTCTGTGAGTCTGTTTCTGTATCGTAGATAGGTTCATTTGTGTCATGTTTTAGATTCTACATATAAGTGATATCATATGGTATTTGTAAGATTATCATTTCATTTGTGATTGACTGGAGAATCCATCTTCTTTGGCTATTAGAGTATAAAAGGGAGCTTTCTACTATGCTAATGTGTGTATTTCTTTTCTCACTTGCTCCCTGTAATATTAAGCAGTTATCTAGTGTAGACAGAACAAACTGAGGAGTCTATATGTGACTGTAGATCATTAAGGCAGAGTGTGGACAATACATGAATAAAAATATTATCAAACCTCAGAATGTATTGACTCCTAGGATATCTAATTACACTCCATAGATTAACATGACAAATGTACATTTTTTCCTGCTTTAACGAATCGTTTCTCTTTTGATCAGAATTTTGGGGGACCATCTGAAGTCATTAATTTAAAAGGGCAACTCCCTCTCAGATGGGCGCACCCTAAGTCATTCCTTCGCGGGTCATTTAGCTTTACATCATTTCTTGGAGATATCCTGCTGTTGACTCTTCTGCTCCCTGGGCAGGAATGTGGTTGTTCTACTTCAGTTAGTAACTGGCAGTTGGTAGGTACCTTGCTGACACTGGATGGTCTCAGTGAATGTCACAGAGTCCCAGTTTTGAGATAATGGAGCTTTCTCACTGATGGATATTGAAACAGACTCCGTGATGTCAAGCAAGTCTCAGTGCCCCCAACTCATTGGCAGCTACGTCAAGCTTCGAACCAGGGTCTTGGTGTTCTGGCTGTGCTATATTTCATCCACTTTTGCTCTACAACTTCACGACGCTGACTTAGTTTTGCTTTCTGATGTTAAATATACTGATGCTGATGCAGTTATTAAAGCAGTGAATTATGGAAAATCTTGAGCACGTGGTTCATAAAAAAATAAGCACCTTCTTTGAAGAAGAAGATCACTCTTCACATGTAATCAGAACAGTGGGAACAAGTCCTTCAAAAATTTTCTCCCAGAGACTTTCCAGAGGGTAAATTACACTTTCCCCGTTTCTCTTGTGTTAAACTGTTGTGCTAAAATCTTCACCTGTGAACATATTATATATCAAGGGACTAGAAACACAGCAGGGGGGTGGGAATCAACCTTATTGCATTTTCTGTTAGGAGAACATCCTTACATTATATCGAATTCTTGCCCTTATAAAACACCACATCACTCTCTTGCTTTTGTGGCCACTGTTTTACCATGCAGGCTACTTGGAAAGTAATTACATTGAACAGACACTGCCCTTGATTTAAAGTCAGAGGGAGAAGCAGTTAACTGAATAGAAATGACAGTTCTTCTTTTTTTAAAGGCTAAGCCAAGCTTAGAGGCAACGTAAATATTAAAGGGAAACTGCCCTAAACAATCAAGATGAATCATTTGCTTGGTGAGGACAATTTATTTTATTTCACTTGATAAGCAAAGGAAACATTGGACTCCTTTGTGTTTCTCTAGGCACCCTTTCTCTCCAAATAACAGTTGGACTTTGTGATTCTTTGTCACCTTGGTGCGGAGCCTTTCAAACCATTTCTCATTGGATTTTTCTGGTCTGTTTTCAGGTTAAAGGGGCGTGTGTGACAGAAGCTGGGAAATAAAAGATGGGATTGTTTTCTTGTCATCCTCTACCCTTGCCACCTGGCGACTGTGATTCTGATGAGTGGACATACATAATGGCCATCTCAAGGCAACATGCTCCTTTATTTCCTGGGGGTCAGGCACCAGGAGGACCAGGAGGGCATAAGATCTGTTGAAACGTGACCCTCTTTGGAGCAGGGGTAAAAGTCCCTCGGCATGGAGAGCGATGAAGGAAATGACTTCAAGGGAAAGTTCATAGAGTTCTGAAATCAATAGCCAAAAGTAAAAAATGCTCATTTTCAAGAACAAGGTGTAATTAAAATGTCCCCAGGGGTGAACGAACAGAAGGAGCTTCCTTATCAAGTGATAGATATAAAACAAAAATCCAAGTGAAAGAAACCTTCAGGCTTCAACTCTAAATTTTGCTGCCATAGAGAGAGAGAGAGAGAGAGTTGGAGCTCTTAGGACATTTACATTGGAAGTCTCTATAGCTTGCCCTGATTAATTATATTTTCCTTTTCATGATTTCCTTTTCCTCTTCAGCCAAATTCTTAATCTTCTGCACATGCTAGGAGAGACCCCCTGGAGCCCGTTGGGTCCAGGTCGAAGAGAAGACAGAGCTTTTACATTTGTTGGAAACAGGTGAAGAAACAAGTGTTCCTCCACGTTCCCAGGGACTCTCCTGAAACTGTTAAGAGTGGAAATCTTTTCACCTTTGCACTTAGAATAAAGCAACCCAGCATTCACAATAAGTTGGTTTCTGCACACTCTTTGGTAAGCAAGGGCTTCTGCCGCTGAGCCCAGTTTTCTAGTTTGAAGGTCAGGGAGAAGGCTGGCATAAACCCAGGGAAGGTATGTGTAGGGATGGAGGGATGAGAGGCAGCCAGGAGAGACTTAGGTGAAATTCTGGCTTTGCTACTATTTAACTGTCCCTTAGGGATGATGCCATTTTCCTTCTTTAGGCCATAGGTCCCTTATGGCTGCAGAAAGAAAAGACCAGATGACACATCTCTAAACTTCTTTTAGCTCTGGTATGACTCTATGCCAATGCATCCCTCTCCTCCCCAGGACGTTTAAATGGTGGAATCATGTATAAGTTCAGTCAACCAGGCACCCCTGGATCAAACTGCATGAGTAGAGATGGGCCCGAATGTAGCCTGGAAACATGGGCATCCAACACAGGCAAGCTATTTTTAGGCAGCGCCTATATTTTAGGAATGGGTCCATGGAATGAGAGGATTCTTTCTGCAAAAAGGAACTGATCTGCAATTTACAAAGAATAAGACAATGTTGATATTTTTTGCTTGGGGCAGGGCTTATAATGTTCTCATTTAAAACTTTTTTTCTTCCAGTTTTATTGAGATCTAATTAACATACAGCACCATATAAATTTAAGGTGTACAGCATAATGATTTGACTTACATATGTCATGAAATGATTACCACAATAAGTTGAGTGAACATCCATCATCTCATGTAGATACAGAATTAAGTTGAAAGAAAAAAAATCTTTTTTGTGATGAGAACTCAGGATTTACTCTCTTAACAGACAGGAGTGTTAATTATATTTATCATGTTGTACATCACATTCCTAGAACTTATTAATTTTATAACTGGAAGTTTGTACTTTTTGACCACTTTCATCCAATTCTCCCTCCCCTCAACCATTCAAAACTTTTGCAAGTTCGTGTCTTTCTAGATTCCTCAGGTATAACACAAAGACATAGGACTGGTGATCTCAAGCAGAATCTCCCACTGTGTCTTTCCCAGAAAAAGAATTTTTTTTCCCTGTATTTATTTTATTTATTTATTAAACATCTTTATTGGAGTATACTTGCTTCACAACGGTGTGTTATTTTCTGCTTTATAACAAAGTGAATCAGCTATACATATACATATATCCCCATATCTCCTCCTTCTTGCGTCTCCCTCCCACCCTCCCTTTCCTACCCCTCTAGGTGGTCACAAAGCACCAGCTGATCTCCCTGTGCTATGCGGCGGCTTCCCACCAGCTATCTATTTTACATTTGGTAGTGTATCTATGTCCATGCCACTCTCACACTTCGTCCCAGCTACCCCTTCCCCCTCTCCCTGTCCTAAAGTCCATTCTATATGTCTGTGTCTTTATTACTGTCCTGTCCCTAGGTTCTTCAGAACCATTTTCTTTCTTTAGATTCCATATATATGTGTCAGCATATGGTATTTGTTTTTCTCTTTCTGACTTACTTCACTCACTATGACAGTCTCTAGGTCCATCCACCTCACTACAAATAACTCAGTTTCGTTTCTTTTTACAGCTGAGTAATATTCCATTGTATATATGTGCCACATCTTCTTTAACCATTCATCTGTTGATGGACCCTTAGGTGGCTTCCATGTCCTGGCTATTGTAAATAGAGCTGCAATGAACATTGTGGTACATGACTCTTTTCGAATTATTGTTTTCTCAGGGTATATGCCCAGTAGTGGGATTGCTGGGTCATATGGTAGTTCTATTTTTAGTTTTATAAGGAACCTCCATACTGTTCTCCATAGTGGCTGTATCAATTTACATTCCCACCAACAGTGCAAGAGGGTTCCCTTTTCTCCACACCCTCTCCAGCATTTACTGTTTGTAGATTTTTTGACGATGGCCATTCCGACTGGTGTGAGGTGATACCTCATTGTAGTTTTGATTTGCATTTCTCTAATGATTAGTGATGTTGAGCATTCTTCTATGTGTTTGTTGGCAATCTGTATATCTTCTCTGGAGAAATGTCTATTTAGGTCTTCTGCCCATTTTTGGATTGGGTTGTTTGTTTTTTTGATATTGAAATGCATGAGCTGCTTGTATATTTTGGAGATTAATCGTTTGTCAGTTGCTTCACTTGCAAATATTTTCTCCCATTCTGAGGGCTGTCTTTTCATCTTGTTTATGGTTTCCTTTGCTGTGCAAAAGCTTTTAAGTTTCATTAGTTCCCATTTGTTTATTTTTGTTTTTATTTCCATTTCTCTAGGAGGTGGGTCATAAAGGATCTTACTGTGATTTATATCATAGAGTGTTGTGCCTATGTTTTTCTCTAAGAGTTTTATAGTGTCTGGCATTATATTTAGGTCTTTAATCTATTTTGAGTTTAATTTTTGTGTATGGTGTTAGGGAGTGTTCTAATTTCATTCTTTTACACGTAGCTGTCCAGTTTTTCCAGCACCACTTCTTTTTAAAAAAATTTTTGAATTTTATTTTATTTATTTTTTTATACAGTAGATTCTCATTAGTTATCCATTTAATACATATTAGTGTATATATGTCAATCCCAATCTCCCAGTTCATCACACCACCACCACCCCGCAACCATGTTCCCCGCTTGGTGTCCATACGTTTGTTCTCTACATCTGTGTCTCTATTTCTGCCCTGCAAACCGGTTCATCTGTACCATTTTTCTAGGTTCCACATATATGTGCTAATATACGATATTTGTTTTTCTCTTTCTGACTTACTTCACTCTGTATGACAGTCTCTAGATCCATCCACATCTCTACAAATGACCCAATTTCGTTCCTTTTTATGGCTGAGTAATTTTCCATTGTATATATGTGCCATATCATTTTTTTTTTTAACATCTTTATTGGAGTATAACTGTTTTACAATAGTGTGTTAGTTTTTCCTTTACAACAAAGTGAATCAGTTATACATATACATATGTTCCCATATCTCTTCCCTCTTGTGTCACCCTCTCTCCCACCCTCCCTATCCCACCTCTCTAGGTGGTCACAAAGCACAGAGGTGATCTCCCTGTGCTATGCGGCAGCTTCCCACTAGCTATCTAATTTACACTTGGTAGTGTATATATGTCCCTGCCTCTCTCTCACTTCGTCACAGCTTACCCTTCCCCCTCCCCATATCCTCAAGTCGATGCTCTAGTAGGTCTGTGTTTTATTCCCGTCCTACCACTAATCTCTTCATGACATTTTTTTTCTTAGAGTCCATATATATGTGTTAGCATACGGCATTTGTTTTTCTCCTTCTGACTTACTTCACTCTGTATGACAGACTCCAGGTTTATCCACCTCATTACAAATAACTCAGTTTCATTTCTGTTTATGGCTGAGTAATATTCCATTGTATATATGTGCCACATCTTCTTTATCCATTCATCTGTCAATGGACACTTAGGTTGCTTCCATGTCCTGGCTATTGTAAATAGAGCTGCAATGGACATTTTGGTACATAACTCTTTTTGAATTATGGTTTTCTCAGGGTATATGCCCAGTAGTGGGATGCAGCACCACTTCTTGAAGAGGCTGTCTTTTCTCCAATGTATACTCTTGCCTCCTTTATCAAAAATAAGGTGACCATATGTGTGTGGGTTTAACTCTGGGCTTTCTATCCTGCTCCATTGATCTATATGTCTTTTTTTGTGCCAGTACCATGCTGTCTTGATTACTGTAGCTTTGTAGGATGGTCTGAAGTCTGGGAGCCTGATTCCTCCAGCTCCATTTTTCTTTCTCAGGATTGCTTTGGCTATTTCGGGGTCTTTTGTGTTTCCATACAAATTGTGAAAATTTTTTTTCTAGTTCTGTGAAAAATGCCATTGGTAGTTTGATAGGGATTGCACTGAATCTGTAGATTGCTTTGGGTAGTATAGTCATTTTCACAATGTTGATTCTTCCAATCCAAGAACATGGTATATCTCTCCATCTGTTTGTATCATCTTTAATTTCTTTCATCAGTGTCTTATAGTTTTCTGCATACAGGTCTTTTGTCTCCTTAGGTAGGTTTATTCCTAGGTATTTTATTCTTTTTGTTCCAATGGTAAGTGGCAGTGTTTCCTTAATTTCTTTCAGATTTTTCATCATTAGTGTATAGGAATGCAAGAGATTTCTGTGCATTATTGTTATATCCTGCTACTTTACCAAATCATTGATTAGCTCTAGTAGTTTTCTGGTAGCATCTTTGGGATTCTCTACATACAGTATCAGGTCATCTGCAAACAGTGACAGTTTTATTTCTTCTTTTCTTATTTTTATTCCTTTAATTTATTTTTCTCCTCTGATTGCTGTGGCTAAAACTTCCAAAACTATGTTGAATAGTGGTAAGAGTGAGCAGCCTTGTCTTGTTCCTGACCTTAGAGGAAATGGTTTCAGTTTTTCTCCATTGAGAATGATGTTGGCTGTGGGTTTGTCATATATGCCCTTTACTATGTTGAGGTAGGTTCCCTCTATGCCTACTTTCTGGAGGGTTTTTATCATAAATGGGTGCTGAATTTTGTGGAAAGGTTTTTCTGCATCTATTGAGAAGATCATATGGTTTTTCTCCTTCAATTTGTTAGTATGGTGTATCACATTGATTGATTTGCATATATTGAAGAATCCTGACATTCCTGGGATAAACCCCACTTGATCATGGTGTATGATCCCCTTAATGTGCAGTTGGATTCTGTTTGCTAGTATCTTGTTGAGGATTTTTGCATCTATGTTCACCAGTGATATTGGTCTGTAGTGTTCTTTTTTTGTGACATCTTTGTCTGGTTTTGGTATCAGGGTGATGGTGGCTTTGTAGAATGAGTTTGGGAGTGTTCCTCCCTCTGCTATAGTTTGGAAGAGTTTGAGAAGAATAGGTGTTAGCTCTTCTCTAAATCTTTGACAGAATTTGCCTGTGAAGCCATCTGGTCCTGGGCTTTTGTTTGTTGGAAGTTTTTTAATCAGAGTCTCAATTTCAGTGCTTGTGATTGGTCTGTTTATATTTTCTATTTCTTCCTGCTTCAGTCTCGGGAGGTTGTGCTTTTCTAAGAATTTGTCTATTTCTTCCATGTTGTCCATTTTACTGGCATAGAGTTGCCTGTAGTAATCTCTCATGATCTTTTGTATTTCTGAAGTGTCAGTTGTTACTTCTTTTTCATTTTTAATTCTATTGATTTGAGTCTTCTCCCTTTTTTTTCTTGATGAGTCTTGCTAATGGTTATAAATTTTGTTTATCTTCTCAAAGAACCAGCTTTTAGTTTTATTGATCTTAGCTATTGTTTCCTTCAATTCTTTTTCATTTATTTCAGATCTGATCTTTATGATTTCTTTCTTTCTAACTTTGGGGTGTTCTTTTTTGTTGTTGTTGTTCTTTCTCTAATTGCTTTAGGTGTAAGGTTAGGTTGTTTATTTGAGATTTTTCTTGTTTCTTGAGGTAGGATTGTATTGCCATAAGCTTCCCTCTTAGAACTGCTTTTGCTGCATTCCATAGGTTTTGGGTCGTCATGTTTTCATTGTCATTTGTTTCTAGGTATTTTTTTATTTCCTCTTTGATTTCTTCAGTGATCTCTTGATTATTTAGTAGCTTATTGTTTAGCCTCCATGTGTTTGTATTTTTCACAGACTTTTTCCTGTAATTGATATCTAGTCTCATAGAGTTGTGGTCAGAAAAGACACTTGATACGAATTCAGTTTTCTTAAATTTACCAAGGCTTGATTTGTGACACAAGATATGATCTATCCTGGAGAATGTTCCATGAGCACTTGAGAAGAAAATGTATTCTGTTGTTTTTGGATGGAATGTCCTATATATATCAATTAAGTCCATCTTGTTTAATGTATCATTTAAAGCTTGTGTTTCCGTATTTATTTTCATTTTGGATAATCTGTCCATTGGTGAAAGTGGGGTGTTAAAGTCCCCTACTATGATTGTGTTACTATTGATTTCCCCTTTTATGGCTGTTAGCATTTGCCTTAAGAATTGAGGTGCTCCTATGTTGAGTGCATAAATATTTACAATTGTTATATATTCTTCTTGGATTGATCTCTTGATCATTATGTAGTGTCCTTCTTTGTCTCTTGTAATAGTCTTTATTTTAAAATCTATTTTGTCTGATATGAGAATTGTTACTCCAGCTTTCTTTTGATTTCCATTTGCGTGTAATATCTTTGTCCATCCCCTCTCTATCAGTCTGTGTGTGTCCCTATGTCTGAAGTGGGTCTCTTGTAGACAGCATATATACAGGTCTTGTTTTTGTATCCATTCAGCCAGTCTATGTCTTTTGGTTGGAGCATTAAATCCATTTACATTTAAGGTAATTATTGATATGTATGTTCCTATTACCATTTTCTTAATTGTTTGGGGTTTGTTATTGTAGGTCTTTTCCTTCTCTTGTGTTTCCTGCCTAGAGAAGTTCCTTTAGCATTTGTTGTAAAGCTGGTTTGGTGGTGCTGAATTCTCTTAGCTTTTGCTTGTCTGTAAAGGTTTTAATTTCTCTTCACACATGAAGATCGATCGCAGTTTTATGCAATAATTGGGAGGAATATTTTGAAGTTGGGAGTAATATTTTGTGTGGGATCCCTTCCCTTTTCTTTTACCTTGTGGCCAAGAACTCAACATTAGCATTTACATGAAATCTGTGGGTGGTGTTGCTTATCTTGACTGTTATGTAATCTTTATTACTCATTAGGATGTGGTGTTTTGCTGTGTAGCCTCCAACATGTCTCAGGCAGCATAATTGTACACGAGATCAAATAGGACAGCACTCAAACTTACTCAAAAGTTTTCACACTTGTACACTTTTTAATAAAGTAGATGCTGCTTTAGGTGAATTGTGTTCAATTTTTTTTTTCCTGTTCTTATAGGTTTCAGTTTGAAAAGAACCTAATTGTTTGAAAAATGTAGGTTACTTGCCACCTAGGAAAGTCCCTCTCTGAAGCTTGTAGACGGCAGAGCAGGAAGTCAAAGGTGGCCGGCTGAGATTTCTGTCACCAACTTCTCATCACTGGCTCCCCATCTGCACCTTTTCTGATTGATATGAAAAACAAAGTGAATAATAAGCAAAGACAAGTGGTCCTGCTGAGGTTCATGTGGGGTTTCTAGATCAGGATAGTTTTGATTAGGACCATTGTTTGCCATTGCCCACTTCTTTATGTTTTTGCCATTGCCTGTTTTAGATAAGTACAGTTTTGCATTACCCCAGGATCATAATTCTAGGCACAGAGGTGGTGCCCAATACTGATTCTGGAATGAAAGAATGAATTATACAAAGCTGGATACAGTGAAAAGATGGGCATGTGAATTCCAGCTCCACCAGCACCCAGCTGCCTGACCCAGAGAGCACAGCTTTTCTTGGCTGTGATTTCTTCCCTGACTTAGATTAGGGGTCCTCACCTCGTAAAGTAGGCCCTATTTCTAGTAGAACACATTCTTCCAGAAGAGTTATAAGTCAGTTTTATGCCATTTCTTGTCCCTTTCCTTCCCCTGGATGTGTCAGACTTTCCAGCAGAAAGGGGAATGAAATGTAATTTGGCATCTTCATTATAGTTCAAACAGAATCTTTAATCCTAATTCCAATCCTTCTTTTTTTGGCTACCATGGACCTCACCCCAGCCATGAAAAGATCTCAACTTCTAGTTATAAGATAGATAAATCCTGGAGATGGAACGTACCACGTGATGACAACAGTGAATAACACTCTATTGTATATTTGAAAGTTTCTAAAAGAGTAGATCTTAAAAGTTCTCATCACAAGAAAAAAAACTGTAACTCTGTGTGTGATGGATGTTAACTAGAATTATCGTGGTGATCATTTCATAATATATACATACATGAAATCGTTACATTGCACACCTTAAACCAAAACAATCTTATAGACAATTATATCTCAATAAAACTGGAAAAGAAGATGTCAGATAATAGAAAGAGAAAGGTAATAATAAAACAATAAAGATAAATAATACAGGTAATAATCATTCATTAAAAGCATACTACATTCCAAGTCATTTTCACGCCCTATTTTACTTAATCTGTATAATAATTGTGTTGGAATCATTATATTCCTTTTCTAGAAATGAGATAATGAGGCTAAAGGGGGTTATCATTTATGCAAAGTGATACAATTAGCAAGCGTCAGAGCTGAGATGTGAACACAAGGCTCTTTGTCTCCAAAGCCTGTGCTATCCCCCTATAAAAATGGTGAGGACCTTGGACCAGGTCACTTCTTCAACTCCTTGTAGCTCTATGAGATTCTCTGAGTCTCCATCACCATCATCTTTTCTAACTAGTACCTCATTCTTTGTGCTTCAGATATTCGAATTTTACAGCCACAATAACAATAGCGATGATTGGCTCTGGTGTGGCAAATATTGAGAAGCTTATTCGTTAAGTCTGGGTTTGAGTCATGTAGCACCATGGAGTTTGGGTGACCTCCTTCAAGGGGGGCTGTGTTTAACTTATCTTTTCATATCTAGGATAACTCAAGAGGTCAGTTTTATTATTATTGCCCTTTTACAAGCAAAGAAATTAAAACAAAGAGAGGCTGCACAGCTATTAAGTAATAAAGCCAGACTTCAAGGCCGGCCTTTTGTCTAGAAGTCAAGCACGATTTCCAATCAATGCTGGGACATAATAGGCACTTCATAAGTATTCGTCAAATGAATGGATGATAGCATCGTATCTAGAGTAGTTTCCTGTGCTCTTAAAACACAAGATGTCCAGTGGTTCATGTGCAAACCCTCTGTGGATCTGCTGTATCAAGAGGCTCATATGTTTGCAAAAGAATCCAGGACAGAGCAAAAGAACACAAATGATGCTCAGTGAAAGATTAAAAATGGGTGGAAAGGGAGAGAGGGATTTAACACGGCCTCTAGGTTTCCAGCTTTAGCAACTAGACAGAGTGTTTTACTCTTCACTGAGACAGGGAAGAAAACCGAGTCTGGGGAGGATAATTTGGCATTTTTTGTGTGTGGGAAAGTGATGAATCTTGGAAACATTGAAGTTGAGGGGCGTAAAAGGCAGTTTGATGTATGGGTCTAGAACTTAGAGAAGGGGTCTGGGGTGGGGATGGAATTTGGGGAGTCAATGATCTATTGATAAATCACCTGGGTAAACACCCCGCTGGCTTAGGAAAAGAACTGAGGATGAGAAAAGAGCCTTAAGGTGAACCTTCCAGAATCTCTACCCTTTAATCACCCGGTAGAGTGGGATAAACTGGCCAGGTACCGTGACAAGATGCCAGCACAGAGAAGAGAGAGCAGGAGAGGATAGAGTAGCTGAGGGACAAGATGAGGATTAAACCATAGCCAGGGTATTTATTATTATTATTTTAAAATTTTATTTTATATTAGAGTATTGTTGATTTGCAATGTTGTGTTAGTTTCAGGTGTACAGCAAAGTGATTCATTTATACATACACATATATCCATTCTTTTTCAGATTCTTTTCCCGTACAGGTTATTACGGAGTATTGAGCAGAGTTCCCTGTGCTATGCAGTAGGTCCTTGTTTGTTATCTATTTTATATACAGTAGTGTGTATATGTTAATCCCAAAATCCTAATTTATCCCTCCCCCTCTCTTTCCCCTTTGGTAACCATAAATTTGTTTTCTGTGTCTGTGAGTCTCTTTCTGTTTTGTAAATGAGTTCATTTGTATCATTTTTTTAGATTCCACATATAAGTGATATCACACAATATTTGTCTTTCTCTGTATGACTTACTTCACTTAGTGTGATAATCTCTAGGTCCATCCATGTTGCTGCAAATGACATTATTTCATTCTTTTTGATAGCTGAGTAATATTCCATTGTATATATGTACTGCATCTTCTTTATCCATTCCTCTGTCAATGGACATCTGGGTCCAAGGGAGATCCACGTTGGAAACCACTGAGAGACATTTCAGGGGAGGAATGAGGATGGAAGCCAGTTTGGAAGGGGCTGAGGGTGAGTAGGGATGAATGAGGGGCATGAATCTGGACTCTCATTAAGATAACCAGCAGATCATTTGCCATGTATGACTTTGGGGCAGAATCAGGGCTTTGCAAGTAAACTGGCACTAAATCTCAATTGTTCAACCAACATTTCACTCACATCCATTAAGCACTTACTGTGTGCCTAGTGTGTCAGCAATGGTGCTGCAAAGATGAGTACGATTCAAGACCTCAAAGCTAGTAAGAGAGGTCTGCCCAGAGATGGTCACAGACAACGGGGCTGAGAGCTGTGTGTCTCAGTGCTTAGCTTAGCAGGGTCTGCTGAGACTCATGGGTTCCAGGCCCTTCTTCCCCATGACTCACCTCCTAACCCGAAACAAATTCTGCCAACTTTCGCTGCCTCGGTTGCTTCACCTATAAAGTGAGGATAATCACAGTGGTTTACCTCAGAGGGGTGTAGTGAGAAAAATCTAATAAAAAGGCTGAACAGTAAATGTCAAAGGGTTTATTAACAATTAGTGCTACCTGAATGCTGAATTATGAACTAGAATTTCTTCTGCATCAAAGGCAACAGCCGGTTGGGCAACGTTCTAGTGTTTAATCACGGAACAATCGCTTACCTTCCAGACTTCCCTCGGATGGAAGCTTTCCCCCTTAAAAATAGGAGCCTGTACTGGAAGGGTGCTTAGTCAAAAGCTGAAAAGGAAGAGTTATCTAATCCTTCTGGTATTCTTACACTTAGGTGTTCCAGGTGGGTAAGAATCTTTCTGTTTCTTAAAGATATTGAGGAAAGCAAGGAGAATGTCCAATTTTCCTCATTTATTTATTCACTCATTAATTCATCAAGTATTATTTGTCGAACTGACAAAACTTCACAAATCTCTGATGGTTCTTAGGAATTGTCAGCCATTGACATTTCAGCTTTCAGTTTTTATGAGTGAGAAATAGATCTCTTTTTTAAAAATTGAAGTAGAGTTGATTGACAATGTTGTGCTAGTTTCAGGTGTACAGCAAAGTAATTCAGTTATATATATATATATATATACATATATATATATATATACACACACACACTCATAGATATTCTTTTTCAGATTCTTTTCCATTATAGTTTATTACAAGATATTGAATATTGTTCTGTAACCTATACAGTAGGTCCTTGTTGTTTATCTATTTTATATATAGTCGTGTGTATCTGTTAATCCCAGGTTCCTAATTAATCCTCCCCGCGACGCGCTTTCCCCTTTGGTAACCATAAGTTTGTTTTATATGTCTGTGAGGTTTCTTTTTTATTTTTTTTTAATTTTTTTGTTTATTTATTTATTTTTTTTGTGGTACGCGGGCCTCTCACTGTTGTGGCCTCTCCCATTGCGGAGCACAGGCTCAGCGGCCATGGCTCATGGGTCCAGCTGCTCCGCGGCATGTGGGATCTTCCCAGACCGGGGCACGAACCCGTGTCCCCTGCATTGGCAGGCGGATTCTCAACCACTGCGCCACCTGGGAAGCCCAGGTTTCTTTTTTAAAGCATTGTTTGTACATCTCAGAAAGAGAATAATGAGTCTTAAACTAAGTTTACGTATCCCATTAGTTAATTAAAGCTGATACATCTGTTTGGTCATACAAATATTAGTAACTAAGTATTTATACATTATAAACAAATATGAGAGATCAACAGCTATTTTAAAAAATTGAAGTATAGCTGATATACAATAATACATAAGTTACATGGGTACCATATAGTGATTCACAATTTTTAAAGGCTATGCTCCATTTATAGTTATTATAAAATATTGGCTATACTCCCTGTGTTGTACAATATACCCTTGTAGCTTAAGATAAATGGCTATTTTTGAGTACTGACTTGCCCCAGGCCCTGTAACTTTATGCATCTAATCTCATTTAGCCCTCCTAGTAACTCTTTTAGATAGTCAACAGTATCCCCACTTTTCAGATAACAGAACTGAGCCTTTTAGAGATTATGAAATTAGCACATTCAATGAGGAAAAAAAAAAAACCCAGCTATAGACCTAACTCTGGTTCCAGAATTCTTTCTCCTTCTTTACTGCCTCTCAAAAAGTAAGAATCTGAGCTTCCCCTTGAGCCCTCCCTACAAACAAAATATTGGTGGATATTTATATAAATGTTCAGTAAGTATTTGTTCAATGAATAAAGCAATGAAACTATATTTATCAAATTGTAGTAGCATGGACTAGTTCTAAAGCAAAGGATAATTTATGGAACTTTTATGAATCTATTTATATTAAGGAATTGTTAAATTTTTATGAGTGATAATGGTACTGTGGTTATGCTTTAAAAAAAAAGAGTCCTTATCTTTTGGAGAGACACTCTGAAATGTTTACAGATGAAATGACATAATGTGTGATATCTACTTCAAAAAAAGTGAGATGGAAGAGGTGAGTTTAGGTTCAACAAGACTGGTCATGGATTGGTAAGTGATGACACCAGCTATGTATATGGGGTTCATTTTATTAATTTCTCTTATTTTTGTACACATTTAAACATTTTCATAATACATGTTTTAATAATTAATTAGGTTTCAGTAAGAAGTAAGGGGGGAGAGGAGTAAAAGTTCACTGCAGGGTCATCTACTTTAGTTTTTTTCTTTTTAATGGTAATTTTCTGATTTTCACCATAATTACAAAATGCATTTCTCTAACAGGGTTACAGTGTGGAAGGGCATTTTCAATATCATATACCTTGTAAAAGTTCACTTTCTTAATGCAGGCTTAAGGGATGATTTCCCTAATTTACTGTGTGAAACACAGTTAGTCTGAGTCTTTGTACATAGGTTTCTCATCTGGAAATAAGAGAATCAGTCTAGACAATAAATGGAGTTATTTCCATTTCTAAACTTCTAGAATTCGGACTAGCCAGCAAAACATTATAGGTGTCACTACTTTGCTATGTAATTGTCAGCAACCATGTTTACGGACCAAAACCCATAAGAGTCCTGGCACATCCTGAGCTCAGGAAGTAAGACCACTAAATGTAAGACATCCTTTGGGGCTGAGTACACTCCTAGGTACTTCTCTAGTGTGTAGCCAGGGCCTTTTACTTAGGGCAGCAGACTTAGTACACAAAGAACTGGTTATCTTGTAGAAGGCTTCTACTTCCTGAGAGCAGAATTAAACCACGACACAACCGAGATAAAGCCCTTCCTCCAGAACAGCGAATGGCCAGTGGATATTGTAGATGATCCTTAGGGAGTCTCTTCTAGTAGTTAAATCTCAATCAGAATGACTTAATCATAACAGCCTTTTAGTAGCTCCTAGTGTTGAGAGTTGATAGACCTCTTCTACAAGATACAATCCAATGAAAGCCAAACCTGACTGAAGGAAGATTCAAGCATAGGTGTTGAGAAATAATGTTCTCATGCAAATTCATCAGCTAACAGACCCACCTATTAGTTGATGTGATTTGACAAGCCATGTCCTTAAATGTACTTTGTTTGTGCCTGTATCACCTTATGAATCCAACCATATAGGAGCTCCGAGGGCCCGAAAAGACTAATCTAAGAAAATTTTAATAAATTTTAAAAGATGCTTAAAATACTGTCATGTAGCATCAAAGAAACTTGTATCCCGAGCTTGTATTAGTAGGATCAGGATTTCAGATAATTCTATACTTCAAATCTATTTGGAGGAGTGGGTCTTACTGTTATTACAATCTACCATATATCCAGTATTAAAAATAATATGAGTTATAATCTTTATAGAGCAGATCTTTTCCAACCTAGTTTCTTTTCCTGTGTCCTTGCTGTAATACTGACCTTTAGTTCACTGCAAATTAGAGATAAAATAAAACACTTTTCCAAAACCTGTAGAAACCTCCTTTATTGAGTGAATTATTTAAATTCACACAGTGTTCTTCAGAGTTGAAGCTACTTGGCTCCAAGGAATGACTTTAATTGGCTCTTAAATGTGAATTTGTTTTCAGGTCCCCTGCCTTCTGGCTCAGAATAGTGGACAGAGGTAAGAGGGGGTCACACTTTGATTAAAGAGAGAGGTCAACTAAGTGAATGGACTCTTGCAGAGTGTTCATTTTGCTCATCTCATTTCTGAAGTTCAGTTGAAGGAAAAGGGTTACGTTAGCAAGGGCACTTTCAGGCCCTTTTGACTTTCAAACTATATCAGGAAGAAAAGAGTTGAAGACAAGAAGAAAAGGAGAACATAAAAGTACCTGAAGGATGGGACTTCCCTGGTGGCTCAGTGGTTGGGAGTCCGCCTGTCAATGCAGGGGACGCGGGTTCGAGCCCTGGTCCGGGAGGATCCCACATGACACGGAGCAGCTGGGCCCGTGCGCCACCACTGCTGAGCCTGTGCTCTGGAGCCCGCGAGCCACAATTACTGAGGCCCGTGCGCCTGGAGCCCGTGCTCCGCAACAAGAGAAGCCCCCTCTTGCTGCAACTAGAGGAGGCCTGTGTGCAGCAAGTACCTGAAGGTGAGGAGAGAGAGGCTTGTAGCTGGGTGGAGAGAAGGAAGTTGCAAACTAAGTCATGAGAAAGGGCTCTCCTTTTGGAGGGAGGATGGAGATGGTAGTTCCAGGAGAAGATGGAAGCTCTGAGCTATTCCCTGTTGGCCGTCATTCGTCACACTGAGAACACCTAAGTGGTGGGCAGTTATGTGAGGGAAGAGATGAGCTGTCCCTATGATGTCGAGCCATGAAGTGGAGGATTAGAAACGTAGAGGAGCTAGAAACCCCTTATTTCTGTATGTGGATTGTATATCCATCTGGGAAACAGTCCCTGCCTCTGCAACTTGGGTGATGCTAATCGTCATGGCGCCCTGGACCAAATGAGATGTCTTAACTTTCTAAGATGTAATTAAAAAGAAAAATACTTAAAAATATATTCTTACAAGTTTATAGTATAAAAATTTAGAAACAACAGTTGCATTAATGGAGAGTTAAAAAATCTGTAATTCTCCTAGGGAGAAATAATCCTTGGGTATGCATTGTGTGTGTATATATTATAGAATTCATGTTATGGTCTCTAGAGAACTAACATTGAAATATCAGTCAGTTTACATAAAGCTCCAGGAATGTTACCTAGCATATAATAGATTCTCAACAAATTTATTTCTTTTCTCTTTCACTTTTCAGATTTTCTTTCTCAACCTTAATCCCACGAAGTTTTCTTACTCACTCTAACCTCCTAGTCCATTGCTATACCATATAGAGTAGCTAATCTACTTTAAGAAAACTTGTTTTTTCACAATTTTTTTGTGACTCTATTTTAAAACTTACAAGTAGAGAGTATTTCTTTTTTTTCTTTTTTTTAAGTTGAAGTATAGTTGATTTACAATGTCGTGTTAGTTTCAGGTATACAGCACAGTGATTCAGTTTCATATTATATATATTCTTTTTCAGATTCTTTTCCCTTATAGGTTATTACAAAATACTGAGTAGAGTTCCCTGTGCTATACAGTAGGTACTTCTTGATTACCTATTTTATGTATAGTAGTGTGTATATGTTAATCCTATCCTCCTGATTTATCCCTTCCCCCCTTCCCTTTAGGTAACCATAAGTTTGTTTTCTAAATCTGTTGGTCTATTTCTGTTTTGTAAATAAGTTCATTTGTATCTTTTTTTTCTTTCAAATTCCACATTTAAATGATATCATGTATTTATCTTTCTCTGTCTGGCTTACTTCACTTAGTAAGATCATCTCTAAGTCCATTCATGTTGCAAGAGACTGTTTCTATTGGATATATGGTCAACCTCTATTTTTTATACTTGAAAACCGAGAATGACAACAAAGGGATTGGTAAATACTCATTAAAATGGTAATGGTGGACTTTCTTCAACGTAGGGAAAATAAAGAGCTTTCTTAAGGTTAACTTGGATGGCACTTATGAAGACACAAATTTCTTATTTAACAACTAGGGCAGTGGATTATAGAAGAACTTCCACAAGTGACAGTAAGTACCTGTTAGCAGCAGGAATAGGAAACTCTGGCAGAGATTGAAGGAAGCAGGAGATGTAAGGGGTGCATGTTTCAAGAAATACAACGAAACTTATGGGGATTCATGATTTTAGCCACATATATAAAATGTAATCCACCTGGAAATGAATGAGCAAATTGTAATAATGCAAATGAAGGGTATCACTGTAATGACGAGAGTTTGAAAGCAATAATATTACCATTACTGTTCACTATTAAATTCTTATATTAGCAGTGTTCCTCCTCTGATGTTAGCATATAGGGTATTTATGAAACAAGCATAAAAGATACCTCTCAAAGGGTCAGCATAACCCTCATAAAATGATCTCTAATAAAATTTTAAAAGAGCACATGATCCTAAGGATGAATTTGGATTTATATGAAGGTAATAAAAGGTAGCATTTTACCAAATCCCTTTTGCAGCAATTTGCATGTGATTGATACAGATCTCTATCTGCATCTTTATAATCTATATTCTTGTTTACATATACATATCTGTAATATAAATTTATTTACAATCTGAAGTTGTAAGATGTAAATTTTCTGATCTTAATGATAATATATATTCTTTCTATGCATCTTTCTCAGAAGCAAAAATTACAATTCTCCCACATGATTTTCCCATTTTAAGGTTTTTTTTTTTTTTTTTTTTTTTTTGCGGTACGCTGACCTCTCACTGTTGTGGCCTCTCCCATTGCGGAGCACAGGCTCCGGACGCGCAGGCTCAGCGACCATGGCTCACGGGCCCAGCCGCTCCGCGGCATGTGGGATCTTCCCGGACCGGGGCACGAACCCGTGTCCCCTGCATCGGCAGGCGGGCTCTCAACCACTGCGCCACCAGGGAAGCCCAAGGGAAGCCCCCATTTTAAGCTTTTGATCATCATCTTTGGAGATGTGTTACCTCTAAAATACTTTCAATTATTTAGTTATCTCAACATCTGTAGTAATCGAATGAATATAAATTGAAATAAAAATAGGACAGCATTGTAGCCCTAAAAAATTGACACAACTTAAAGGAATAATAACACTATGCCGACAAGGATGTGGAAATTAAGCATTTTCATTTGTTACTGGCAGGAGTGTAAATATATACAACTTTTCTGTAAAGCAAGTTGGTTGTCACTGATTCAAAAGTCTTAAAAGTGTTCATAAACACAAACCTAGCGATTCTGCTTCTAAGAATTTATCCTTAGGAAACTGAGATGGTAAAAGAATAAGTATACAAAATAGACATTTATAATTGTGAAGACCTAGAAACAATCTAAATGTCTAACAAAAATACTGATGAAATAAATTCTGGTGTAAAGCATACCAAATAGTGGAAATAATTTTGTGGGAGAAAATTTCCTACAGAAAAAAGATTCATGATATGCTTTTGAGTGGATATAGCAGATTATAATATAGCATTTAGTATATGATTATAATTTTATACCAAACTTTATAGAAAAATGGAAAATACTGACTTTCTGGTTAAAGTATCACAAGTGATTTTTCTTTTCTTTCTTTTTTTTTTTTTGCTTTTCTATATTTTCCAAAACTTCTCCAATAAAGAGATATTTTAAAGTAAGGAAAACACAATACATATTATAGAAGTAAAAATTTATCTGAAATTGAAATTTATCATTCTTTTTTATAAACTTCATTGATTATATTCATCTTATATGATTATATTAATCTTATATGATTAACATGTGCCATGTGTTAACACTAAGTAAGGCTTACTGTTGGTATGATTATATAGTTACTAATATTATATATAGACATTGTATGTATGATACTTTAATGCCTCATAGCTTATAAAGTGACTTTCCAGAGATGATCTTATTTTGCTCTTAGAGACTGTGTATAAAAGGTATTATCTCCATTTTATGGGAGCAAAAAGAGAGGCTGGAAAATTTTGATAATCTGTTCAACGTCTCTGAGCTGGTCAGTCAGGCCCCGTGATTTCTGCAGCCTCAGGGCTGTTTCCACATTGCCCAGTTGTATTTGCTCTATAAGGTTGTGTTGGGACTATCACAGTCTGCCATATATCCTGCTGTGAAAGTATTCTAGGATATCACAATTGAGCCTTTTTGCAGACAGAATGTGAAGTAGCACAGTCCTTCCCTTTGGTTAAAGTTAACTACAGGGTAATCAGCTGCTCTGCAATTTTCATTATACTTTCTTTTCTATTTTTCTTCATTTTTAAACCTTTGTTCTTCTTTGAATTTAGAGGAGTCTTTGAAAATCATAGCCTGTGTCAACTAAACTAGTGGACATGAGAAAATACCCAACCTCCTCCTTAGCCACTGGCTTGAGTTTCAAAAGAAAATGAGTTTGATAGCAGTGGGTCAGTGATAGAATCCCAAGGACAAGGTTAAAGTCAGGGGAAAGTGTATAGGGTCCTTTCATCGGCTGCATGTCCTCACCATGGGATTTTTCTGGTCAAAGATGAAGCCCAAATTCTGGTGGGCGTTTGAATCATGTGGAGGGCTTGTCAAAATCCACTTTGCTGTTCCCTCCTCACTCACTCCCCGCAATCTCCCACCAGAATTACTGATTCTAGTAGGTTCAGGGTAGAGCCTGGAAATTTGCATTTCGTAAATTCCCAGGTAATATCAGATGAATCGGGTGCTGTTGCTGGTCCTGGGACCCCACCTCGTGAACCAGTGTTGTAGAGGTTTCAGGGGCTATTTCTCTTACACGGGATTAGGATACAAAAGTGAATGAGAGACCATAACGTGGAAGGAGGCAGGGTGCCAAACAGTTATGAAGCTACGTGGTAAGGACTGTAATAAATAGGTATGCTTAGAGGAGTTTGTAATTAATGCTTTCTTGGGGAATATAAGAATACGCTCTGAAGCAATATTTGAGTTGCTTTTGAAGGGAGAGCAGGTTGCTCACTAGGTGGGAAAGGGAATTCCATGGAGAGAAAACAGGAGCAAAGACGCAACTTGAAAAAACACAGTATGTTATGTTCAGCATTAAATACCTCTCATGATTTATGAAGGATTTTTTTTTTTTTTTTTTTTTTTTTTGCGGTACGCGGGCCTCTCACTGTTGTGGCCTCTCCCGTTGCGGAGCACAGGCTCCGGACGCGCAGGCTCAGCGACCATGGCTCACGGGCCCAGCCGCTCCGCGGCACGTGGGATCTTCCCGGACCGGGGCACGAACCCGCGTCCCCTGCATCGGCAGGTGGACTCTCAACCACTGTGCCACCAGGGAACCCCCATGAAGGATTATTTAGGATGACCCTTGTGTTCGCTGAAAATTTTCAGCCATCAAATTTACCCAAGACTGTTGATCTGCTTCTCTTCACACAACTTTATCATCTTTTTTCGCTCTATTTTAATCTCCAGTTGCTCTTCCTGGAAAGCAGAAGAAAAGTTATGAGCAAAAAAGGCCTTGATCCCAAACCTGCAATGATTAATTATAATCTTTAATATGTATTACACATTCTACGTGAAACTAGCATGTGCCTAAATGCTACCTAAATAATGAATTGAAAAGTTCAATGAATTCAGTCTTTCGGCACCAAGTAATTGAAAAAAAAAAAGTCTATTTTCAAAATTGTCTCTTTCTTTTTTATGCTGAATTTAGTCAAACTGAGACAAAACTATGCCATTACCTTTTCCTTTTTTTTGTTTTATGACTTCCCAAGCACTGAGGTGTTTAGAATAAATACTGTCTACAGGTAAAAGAAATTATTGTTGGGACTTTCCTGGTGGTCCAGTGGTTAAGAATCCGCCTTCCAATGCAGAGGACGCGGGTTCAATACCTGGTCGGGGAGCTAAGATACCACATGTCACGGGGCAACTAAGCCAGCACGCCACAACTACAGAGCCGGCACACTGCAACTAGAGAAATGCCCACTCACTGCAACTAAGAGTCCACATGCTGCAACTAAGACTCAACTCAGCCAAAAATAAAACAAAAAAATTTTAAAAATACATTGTGATATGAATGCTGAAACAATGCCTAGAAGTATATATTCTTTATGTAATCTATTTCTGTGATATAAACATCACACTCATACTTTAGCTTCATTTATAATAATAATTAAATATGCAGTCACCTATCGTTTCCATGTTCTAAGTTAATTACCTGATTAAGAAAACTGATTTTAGTTGGTTTCTTGTTTAGTCAACTGATAGAAAGAGATGATGTCTTTCTGAGGAACAGCACCAGGTGGGATGGGAGCTGGAGATTTTGGCGGAACGCTGCTCGGAAAGGGTGAGCCTGGCTGCCAAGAAAATCCAATATGAGTAATTCGATCCGTGCTTCCCGGCTAATGAGTTTATGTACAAATTTTTAAAATATGGGATTCGAGGACTGTCTGCTTTGCTCTGAGTAGAAACGCACTTGTGAGCTATTTCCACAGGTCAGTTATAATTGATTTTATAATTGCAAAATGGCATTTATGAAAGTATGGTAGCGTCATCTGTGAAAATAATTAGGTAACTTCCCCTTGTTGAAAGAGTGTGGACTACATGCCATTTAAGGTCCATTTTAACTCTAAGATATTTATCATTTTATGACTAATATATCATCCTGAATTTAAAGACTTATTTGTTTTAAAAAAAACCCCAACAGTGATTTTAACAAAGAAGCAATGAGCTACCTACCGGCAAGAACTGAGTATATGGTATCGTATAGACCATTCTGTTTAGTAACACGCAGGACACATAGTAAATGCTTAAGTATTTAATGTTGGTTGATTGATACAGGAGTTAATTTTTCTTTATAGCTTCCTTATGATGTTGATGTTTCTGACGACTTTAAAAATGAACATGTCAGAGAATCTCCTACATGAGCAAGCAAAGAACTGAATCCCTCATTTAAGTAATTTGGAAAGCAAACTATTTTGACGCGTTATATCCAGAGAGCTCGAGCCCTAAAGTAAATTTTCTTTCGGAACACTTTATGAGATTTCTTCAATTCTCCTTTCGGTGAAAACGTTTCAGAAAAGGAAGCTGTAGATAAGTTTCCTTTAGGGATTCGTCGGGGCTCCATACTTTTTACATAAGTTTATTATGCCAGTGAGTGAGTGGTCAATCTATTGACTTTTTTTTTTCTTCAGATTTAATCCCAGGGTTTCACTTGCCTCCATTCAAATAGTTTAAAGAGCTCTGCTGAGTTTTGCCTATGAAATTGCACCAGTGAGCTTTCATAAATCTGAGAGAGAAATCTCAGTCTTTTGAGACATGAGGCAAAGCTCTCGAACAATGGAAAGTTTGTGTTGTCCTGATTTGCTCAGCCACACATAACCCCGCCTTCTGCTGGTGTCCCAGAGCTGAACATCCTCTTTCCAAAAGCCTTTCAAGGCACCGGACATCAATGATGTGAGAGATTTATGATGGCACCCTAAGGTCAAAAAGTTGCAAGGAACGTTTTGTTGGACCTAGTAAGTGATTTTTGCTTATGTGCCAGTCTTTGGCCAAGATGAAACCTAATCGAACTCTTGGCGTTTATCCTCCCACTGGAAAGGTGGCGCAGGAACCAATTTCCAACCAGGTAAGCACATGGAAGAGCCTGTAAGTTTTATAATGAGACAAAAGCACTCATCAATATTATTAATGGTGAATATAGGAGAAGAGACTATATAAAGGAGAAGAAAGAGCAAAGAAAGAGGAAAAGGAAGATGAGGAAAAGAAGGGGAAGAAGAGGGGAATTCAATTTTCTCCCATATCCTCAAGATTGAACACTATCTCTATGGAAAACTGCCTTAAATAACGAGTCACCTTTTCCAGAAGACATGAAAGGGGCTTTTCATCTGAATAATTGTGGCATTAAAATTCAGATAATGAACAAAATAGTTACCAATAAATTCTTACCACCAAGCCAAGTATTGCATTTCATGTGCTACAGAATTTATCACCTAATGAATTTTGTTTATTAAACAGTTATATTTAATGAACATCAATTCATTTTCAATTTCATCTTCTTGAAAAATCAAGAGTCATAATCTACTGCATCTTCCTTAGCTCCGTTCAAAACTAACTATCTGAAATGATTTCAAATGGTGTAATTACTTTAGAGTGCTGTGCCATCTCCAGAAAATATTGATAAACTATTTCTTTAATAAAATGAAATACACAACAAATCCATAAAAAAATATGGTCAGAACTTACTTCTCTAATACTGTAAAATAAAATTGCAATTACAACCAACTGGGTAAAACTTACTAATTGTCCATAATTTGTTTATAAAAAGATCAACCGTCTCTTTGTACATTTAAAAGACTTGTAGGGTATATTGGTACAAAGGCTTTCTGGACAATAGTCACCTTAATGCAATACTTTTGCTGTCATGTTAATATATCAACAAATACAGACTGTGTTTTAGTTGGATTATTTGAAATCCCCTAAATCAGACCTGAGTGAGACATAATCCTATAGACATTTGACAACACGGTTTAAAGACCCAGTGATGAAATTTTGTTCCCAGAGTGTTATTTCTTGCATTTCCTGTTTGTTTTATGCACTGTTACTTTCTGCTCTTCCTAATACCCTTGAACTAAGACAACTGGTCACTCCTATCTTTAAGCAAACGTGCAAGCATAAAGTCACAAACCATTTGCAATGGCCAAGTCTCCATGAAGTGTGTTAATATTATTTGGAATTAGAAATCGGTGTTTTACCTTGTCCTGTTGTGATAACATGACATACTGTAGATTTACTGTAGCCCAAATATCTTCAGGAAAGGATTAATATAAGGGACATCTATCTTGGTCTCTTTGTACCTACACAACACTTTGCAAACAGTGGATTTTTAATCACTGTTCATTTGTTGTGACTTGATCTGCTTCATTAGTGAGATTCGTAAATAGGTTTACTATTCAGTGAACTGATGAAAAATAAAATCAAGAAGAAAGAAAATAAGCTTAAGAAACATCAGAGTATGTGAGCAATACTGAAAAACTTAATTAAAATATATATATCATTAAGTCTCAGACTTTTTGGTGTCAGGACTCCTTGACCCTCTTAGACATTACTAAGGGTTCCCCACAAAATTACTAAGGACCCCAAGTGCTTTTGTTTATGTGTTTTATCTGCAATATTTACTCTATTAGAAGTTAAACGTGGGACATTTTAAATATTTATCTGAACTATTTTAAAATATCTACATTTTAAATACTTATTTTAGAAATCATTAATTTTATCTATTTAATAAAAATCTTAAATAAGAAAATGTTTATTTAAAAGTTCACTTAAAAATAATGACAATACATCTAAATTACATGTTGACCAACCATATGTCTATGAAAAAATTATATTTTCCAAAACAAAATTAGTGAGAACAGTGGTCTTATTTTACAATTTTACACATTTCTATCAAGAAAATAGCTGGATTCTCATGTCTACTTCTGAGTTCCTTCCATGTAGCCTCACATATATGTGTGGTGGGAAAAGGGAGGGCCTCTGATCCCCAGAAAAGGATCTTATGACCTCCGGAGTTTATCAGACCATATGTTGAGAACTGCTGGCATATAGACAAGAGAAGTATGATAATGAAAACTCTACAGAGAAATCATTCAAAACTTGACCTGCTGGTCCACAGGCTTGTTATTGCTTGCATAGGAAAATAGAATTTTTTTTACAATTTTATGATCATGATTCTCCTGCGTAGGAGGAAGGTTTTCAGACTTTTGCTATTGCCTTGATTTTGTTTTTTTTGTTTTTTGCTTTTTGCAGTACGCGGGCCTCTCACTGTTGTGGCCTCTCCCATTGCGGAGCACAGGCTCCGGACGCGCAGGCTCAGCGGCCATGGCTCACGGACCCAGCCGCTCTGCGGCGTGTGGGATCTTCCCAGACCGGGGCACGAACCCGTGTCCCCTGCATTGGCAGGCGGATTCTCAACCACTGCGCCACCAGGGAAGCCCTGCTATTGCCTTGAAATGGAAGCATTAAAAAAAAAAAAAAAAAAAAAAAAAAAAAAAAAAAAAATAGCCCGTTGTGCTTGTGGATTAAAACTCTTAGTGCTCATTGTGGATCACACAAGTTGCAAATCGTAGGATTTTGTCAACATTTACTGACGCAAATTATTTTCCATAATTTGCCTACTTCGCAGCTTCTGATAATGCCAAAGACCCTAGAGAATATACATGTGTACAGTTTTCACAGTATTGGATATTCTAAAAGGATTTGGAAAACCTAAAAGCATAAAAGAAAGAGAGTAGAAATGCTAGTCTGCATAAATCACATTTTCTAAACCCAATTTCCTTTATGCAGTGGCATTAGGAACTGAGCCCAATTTTGTCTGTTTGTTTTTTCCTACTGGCCTGCTATGTTCACTTTTTACAGTTTTTTAAAAGAATTTTTAATTTTTATACAAATTTTAAATGTTAATTTCCATTTATAGCTATTACAAAATATTGGCTATATTCCCCGTGCTGTACAACACATCCTTGAGCCTGTCTTACACCAATAGTTTGTGCCTCCCATTCCCTCACCCCTGTGTTGCCCCTCTCCTCCACCCGCCACTGGTAACCACTAGTTTGTTCTCTGTATCTGTGAGTCTGCTTCTTTTATTTTATATTCACTAGTTCGTTGTATTTTTAGATTCCGCATATAACTGATTCCATATAGTATTCATCTTTCTTTGTCTGTCTTATTTCACTGAGCATAATGCCCTCCAAGTCCATCTATGTTGCTGCAAATGGCAAATTTTGCTAATTTTTTAATGGCTGAGTAGTATTCCATTGCATATATGAGCACATCTTCTTTATCCATTCATCTGTTAATGGATACTTAGGTTGTTTCCATGTCTTGGCTATTGTAAATAATGCTGCTATGAACATTGGGGTGCATGTATCCTTTCAAATTAGTGTTTGTTTTTTTTTTTTCCAGATATATATCCAGGAGTGGAATTGCTGTGTCATATGGTAGTTCTAACTTTAGTGTTTTGAGAAACCTCCACACTGTTTTCACAGTGGCTTCACCAACCAATTAACATTCCCACCAGCAATATACAAGGATTCCCTTTGAACTGAGCCCGATTTTGAATGGCTGACATAAAGTGACAATATGCCTTTTGAGTTTATGGAGTTTCATCTTAAGTACTCAGCATATATTTGTTGAACAAATGAATCCATTAATTAATTAATTAGCTATAAAGTGAGATTTGCTTGTTCTACAGAGCCCACAAAGGTGGACATAAAACTGGTCCCTAATGTGTATAGTTCACCAGGGAGATGTCTGTGTTTAAGCTATCAGAAGATATTTAAACCAGAAGATATTTAGTAGAGATTCTATAGAGAACTATTTCTGTCTCTGAATGTTTTATAATGACCATTTCTTTGACTTTCGTGTAACAAACATTATTTGGCTGACTTCTACTGAGCATCTATCTTACCTCTCATGTGCCAGGCACTGCTTTGGACATAGCAATGTAAGGATGGAGAGTCCAGTTCCCTGCCCTCTAGACTCTACAGGTTCATGATCTAATGGGAAAGACCAACAATGAGAGAGAAAAGGGATGTGAAAGAGGCAGACATGAGGCAATCTGGGAAAACAGGAGATTGTGCTTGTCTTCCTTGGAAGGACAAGGAAGGCTTTCTAGGGGAGGAAACATGGTGACTGAATCTTGGTTGAGAGGAGTTAGGCAGGTAGTCTGACTGTAAGTGCCAGAGTAAACCATAGAGCTTAGAGTGAAGAAATATACTTGGAGCAGCCATCAGAACTCATTTGATTGTAAGTGACAGAAACCCAACACTACTTAGTTCAAACAAAAAGAGAAATGCATTGGCTTACAGAGTGGGAAGTCTGGGTTCAGGAACAACTTTATTCAGAGACTCATATAAGGTCATCAGCTTGTTTCTTTCTTTCTCTTTCTTTGTTTCTTTCTCTCTCTCTCTCTCTTTCTTTCTCTCTCTCTCTTTCTCTCTCTCTCTCTTTCTTTCTTCCTTTCTTTCTTTCTTTCTTTCTTTCTTTCTTTCTTTCTTTCTTTCTTTCTTTCTTTCTTTCTTTCTTTCTCTCTTTCTTTCTCTCTTTCTTTCTTCTTTCCTTCTTTCTTTTCTTTCTTTCCTTGTATCTCCAAGTTGCCCATATTCTCTTCTATTTCAGATAGGTTTTCTGCTCATAATCGAGAAGATAGCCACCAGCAGTCTCCAATTCACATCTATCTACCTTTTGACTCAAGAGGCTTCAGTTCAAACAATCTCAGTGATAGACCCCTACTGTCATTAGTTTGTTCCTGTGGTTAGGGCTTTAAGTATTTGATTGGCAGCTTGACCAGAGTTAAATCAGAGCAGAGGAGGAGCAGGACCCTGAAGAAATGGCTGGGGCCCACATGGTGTGGAGGAGGCTGGATGGCTAAACACACAAAAAGAGTGATTGTCCACAACAGTAGACAAATTTGATTCAATTGCCATGAATTTGACAAAGATATTTCTTAATATTAATTTTTTTCTAAAGTTCATTTAGGCATTTACCTAAATAGTTTTATACTTTTCCAAATTTTTAAAGAGGCTTTTATCTTATTTCAGGAAGTATAGCTTCTCAAGGAAGGTAACAGCTAAGGGCTTTCTACAAATCATGATTTGCCCTTTCTAACTCTTAAACATATTTATGCAGCTAAGGTTTGGTCAAGCAAACATCAAAAGGAAAAGAAATCCCAGCAGGGCAGAGTATGTGAAAAGGGGAGATAGTAGTGTTACCTCTTTTGTCTTGGTGAGAAGGCTGGTGAGAAGGGTTACTGTGGATCTTTGAGGATCAAATGTTGGAATCACTTCTTCCCTCATCAGTAACTGTCCTGTTTCAAACAAAACCCAGAATGTGGGCCATTACTCAGGTGGTGGAAATGTTCAGAGAGAGATCAAGGAGCAGGTGGGGTTCAGCATCTGGCTAACAGAGGAAGTTAATCACTAGAAATATGATTGAGCTGGAGACAACTGTATTTTTTGGAACTCTTCTCTGGGGGAGTACGATATTAGCTGGAAGACTTAGATGGTGCCTAAACTGGCTTCAAGGTGTGGGTCTGCCTAACTGTACAGATTTGCTTTTGCTGATTGGGTATGTGAGTCTGGAGGCAGAAGATTTCACAGTGCTCAGTTTCTCACTGAAATAAACACTGAACAAATGTTTACAGAAGATTGCTTTAGGGCACCAGATCATTAACCTTTCTGGAGCAGTCACATGGCTTACGCAGACCACATACAGTTCTGGTCCAGGGCCACTTCCTGTGTGGGTGCCATTTGTAAAGTGATCATTACCAGGGCCGGTGATGGAGCCCTTGTTGACTGTACATTCATTCCTATGGCAGATTCTGGAACTGTGTCTACCATTATCAGGCATTTTCATTAAACGTTCCTGACAATATTCTTTAACTTGTGACTTTAGAAAACAACAAAAGTAATTACCTGCAAATAATAAAAACAACACAGGGTCGTAACTGTTAATTTAGGCATATAAACACAGCTAATTACATGTGACTTTTGCAAGCATTGTCTTGTTGAACTGCTGATACTTTTCCTGCTAGGGTGGCACCTCTCATAAGTAGCTGGCCTGAATCAGTCTTCCTGCTTTTCTGAAGTCTTTTCAGATTGGTCTGTTCCCTTCTTATCTACCACTTGTCCCTTGTCCCTTGTTCACCAGTGTCACATCATCTCCAAAGGACCATGAATTAACATAATTATGACAGGATAAAAACAGGCCACCCTTTTTACCAATAGTCATTTGTTATTGCTATTCCTGTGGCTTTCTACGTGCTCCACTGGTCTGGAGGTTGCCCTGCTCTGCATTTGGCTTCAGTTTTTTGAGGCTTGTTTCTTGTTTTGGTTCTTGGGCTGTTTTTAAGACTCTATTTTCTTTTTGGCGCCCTATGCTGATGGTGGCTCTTAGGCGTTCTGAAACTGCTAAGACAGTGGCTTTTCAAACTTTTTTGAGCACAAGCCACAGAAAGAAATTCACTTTACACCATGCCCTGTGCACACATGCGTATATAACCCAAACAAGCTTCTTAGAACCATATCACCCTTATTGGCAACGGTGCATTTCTATTCTGTTCTGTTTTATTCTGTTCTATTCCATTCGGTTCTATCCCATCCCATTCCATTCTACTCCATATCCCATTTCAAAGGACACATTTCATAACCCCCCAAAATGAATGACTGGCTGGGAGATGTCATTTCCTCTTGGTAGTCTGACAACATCTCTGGTCTTGCTGTGATTCAACTGACTCCTTTGTAATCACCAGACTGGAAGGGATTATTTATATATTCCTTGGGGGAAGATGGTTAAGTTAGAGACACCATTTGGAAGACAGTATTCACAGAAAATGAGGACTCAAATAAATTCTTTCTCTTTAGTCTTTTCTCTTCCAAATTGTTTTCCTCACCATTGAACTCCTAGATGAATTTTATAGTCAAATACTATTTGTTTAATATTATTCTGATTATTATTAGAGCAGCTCATTATTTTTCAAATACAGTTATTACAAAAACATCATTATCAACAAAACTGATTTCTAGTGATCAGTCAGCAAACAGTTCTCCATCCAATTTGCCTCTAGTCAGATTTATAAATGTGATAGCTTCTTGAGAGTTTGTAGGCTTTTCTTCTTCAGCTTTTTCAAACTTGTCAAAGGTCAATGTTATCAGTTGTTTGAGTTTCATTCTGTCTAAGTTGATTTGAGAAACTCTCCAGATCCCCCTATGGCAGGGACTGCTAATACCCACCCAAAGTGCATCCCCTTTTCCTCAGTAAAAGAATCCTGATGTTGCTTAGAGTAGCAATGAGACCAGCTAAAAACACACACTTCTTCGCCCTCCCTTGGATCTGGTCATGTGATGTAGTTCTGGCCAGTGAGACACCAAACTGAGGGCTTCTGGGAAGGCTTTTGTTTTTCTGAAACCGGAACTACTACTTCATGCTCTTCCTGCCAGAAAGAGGGAAATACCTGGATGTTTAGCAGCTGTCTCACAGCCAGAAGGTGATGAAGATCTACCAGCTATATGTCCTTGAGCAGATATATAGAAAGAGCCTGGATCCCTAACAGCAGCACAGGGCAGTTACACCAGCTATGCAGAGTCCACTTGTAGATTTCTGGTTATGTAAGGAAAACGTTAAGCCTCTAACTTTTTTTTGGTATATAGATATACTGTATATAATATACTCATATAGTAAAAAATTTTGATATATATATTTTACTTATTATTTTAAATAGTTACTGTTTTTAAAAATCAATCAATCAATTAATTAATTAATTTTTGGCTGTGTTGGGTCTTCATTGCTGCGTACGGGCTTTCTCTAGTTGTGGTGAGCTGGGGGCTACTCTTCATTGCGGTGTGCGAGTTTACTGTGGTGGTTTCTCTTGTTGCAGAGCACAGGCTCTAGGCATGAGGGCTTCAGTAGTTGCGGCGCATGGGCTTCAGTAGTGGTGGCTCGTGGGCTCTAGAGCTCAGGCTCAGTAATTGTGCCGCACGGGCTCAGTTGCTCCGCAGCATGTGGGATCTTCCTGGACCAGGGCTCGAACCCGTGTCCCCCGCATTGGCAGGCGGATTCTTAACCACTGTGCCACCAGGGAAGCCCCTAGAGAATATTTTATTGAGCAGTTTTAGGTTCACAGCGATTTCTCAGATGCCCCCCCCCAACACATGCAGAACCTCCCCCACCATCACCACCCCCACCAGATGGTACGTTTGTTACAATTGATGAACCTACATGGACACGTCATCATCATCCAGAGTCCATAGTTTACATTAGGGTTCACTCTTGGTGTTGTACATTCTGTGGCTTTTAACAAATTTATAATGACATGTATCTACCATTATAGTATCACATACAGTAGTTTCACTGCCTTAATCCCCTATACTTTTTATGCCAGATTTTTCTGTGACTTGTAATCAAGCAAATATGTAACTGATTCCCTTTCTGATTTTTAGACTTCCGTGTCTGTCTTATTCTTCGATGGAAATCTGATAGCTACAAATTACTGTGATGATCATTTCCAATGTCATTCATTAGAACCAAAGCTATATTACACAGTAATTATAATGAAAGTGCCTTGATGTACTTTCTATATGACATCTGAGTGAGAAAAGCTCCTTTCTCAAACTATCCCAGCGGGGTTAAAATGCCTTGAGAATTATTATTCTGTCATCTTTCCACATGGTCCAAAGATTAAATAGCAATGGCCCCATGGGGAATAGGGTTTAGTTAAGTGATAACTTGATCTAGAAATGGCGTTTTCAATATTTAATGGTTCATTTTAGATTGTCTCTTCACCATCAAGTTCAGATAGTTGTTGGAATGTTCTGGATCTGTAAATGTAAGATAGGAATTCTGTAACAGTTGAGCTTGTCTCAAGATTTGGAGTGTCTTTCTGATTTTATTCAGGATGAGAGGAAATCATTTCAACGATAATTTTCCTTAGAGTGTTTAAGAGGCTGTTTCTACTTGGTAGGAAGAAAAAGCCTGAATGAACGTGAACATAAAAATCCTTCATCAAACCTTTGTTTTCCATTTGCCCTTTGGGACTTCTCAGTCAAGATTGAATTTTTCAGTGAAATGTGTCTATTTTCTACACCTCAACTGTATATATTTTTTAAAGATGGGTAAGGATAAACCAAATTACACAGAGTGTAATAGAGTGAAGTCCAATAGGATTATAGTGTGAGCAGATATGTAATTTAAATTTCTAGTAGTCACATTAAAAAAATGAAATGAAATAAGTGAATCTTAAAATATATTTTCTTTAACACAACATAATGGATACATCAATTAAACATGTAATGTAATCAATATAAATTTACGAATAGGTATGTGCATTCTTTTTTTTTCTGATATAAATCCTGTGTGTAGTTTACAGTTACAGCCTGTCTCACTTTGGACTAACCATATAGCAAACACTCCAACACATGTGGCCAGTGGCTGCCATATTGGACAAGACGTAACTTTCCCTGTCTATCTGTTTTCCACAAGGGCCATCACCATTCAACTGTCTGTGTGGCTCTCTCTGCTCTCCTTGCCCATTCCAACCCTGTATCCACTCTCAAAAGAAGACGTGCTCTTAGTAAATTACTCCTCTGCTTGCATCTAGAGCTGAGTCCAGCGGCAGAAGTTATTTCAACACAATGTCAAGATGTTCTGAAGGTCTATTTAGATAGCTCTTTTCCTGTACTGCTTCCGTTCTTTTGTTTTTATCTGTATCAGAGAGATTACAATGAGAACGGGAGATGCTGTGAACCAGATGCTGAAAAAGTCCCGGTGGAAAGAATCAGGAAGGGCACAAAGTCTTGAAGAATGTAGAGTATATCCCACCACACTTACAAATGTAAGAGAAAATAAAGGCAATAAGGACACCTTTAAAGTGACAACCACTCAACTGAGAAACGTCATTTTTCCAAAAAGGAAAAAATTCCAACTAAAGCCATAGGAGTGGCTGAGAATGTTGGGGCGTTCCTGACTTGTGAAGATAATTATTGTACCTTACGGGTTCCTGTTGCTTAATGCGCTTCTGTGACAGATTGGCTTATGGAACACAGCAGTTTCTTCCTGTTTCTGTAACACTATCTTTATTTTTTTTGTAGTACAATTAAGATTGTGTCTATCGGGCTTCCTCAAATTAATGAGATGCTCCCTTTACTCCCTTGATTAGATACGAAACTTTCCCTGGACAATCATTCTGTGGGCAGATGAAAGAGCAAGTCGCTTTCCCCTGACCCCTTAAAAAGAAATGAAATAGGGGCTTCCCTGGTGGCGCAGTGGTTGAGAGTCCGCCTGCCGATGCAGGGGACGCGGGTTCGTGCCCCGGTCCGGGAAGATCCCACATGCTGCGGAGCGGCTGGGCCCGTGAGCCGTGGCCGCTGAGTCTGCGCATCCGGAGCCTGTGCTCCGCAACGGGAGAGGCCACAGCAGCGAGAGGCCCGCGTACCGCAAAAGGAAAAAAAAAGAAATGAAATAATTTTTGAGCATATGACAATGGCTAATGTATTTACTCTCACAGATGAAAGAGTAGATGTTTCAAAGTCAAGTAATACCCCCTGCCTATTAAAATCCACATAGTTAAGGCAGAAACACGATTTTACTTTTTAAATTTTATTTTTTAAATTTTACTGAAGTACAGTTGATTTACAATGTTGTGTTAATTTCTGCTGTACAGCAGTGATTCAGTTATACATATATATATAATATATACACATTCTTTTTCATGTTCTTTTCCATGATGGTTTATCACAAGATATTGAATATAGTTCCCTGTGCTAGACAGTAGGACCTTGTTGAGAAACATGATTTAAGTATTTTCCTCCTGCTTGCACCATACAAAACCTTGAAAGAAACTCAAAGCTCTTTTTCTGGAGGGGAAAAAGCAATTTTAGTTTTTAATTTCACACTTCAAATTCATGTATATAGGTTAAGTACTATATAAACTTGTCTTTAGGATATCATTATTTGACTTGGGCAATATGGTCTCATCTGAATTTATTTGGAGAAATACAACTTAGCCGTTCGGCTGAAAAATATCAAAAAAGCTGCCAAATTAAAAAATAGGGCACCTACAATCAAACTTTAAATAGCCCCCCCTTTTCTTTTAATTTACTATTGTGTTAGCTGCTATAATTAGTATTTATCTTTAAGGCAGGCGAAACATGTTATTAAGGTATTATGCAAGAAATTACATCTTCTGCAATAAGTGGTCCCCTGGGTTGCACCTGTAACAAAAGAAAATGATATCATACACTATACTCATAGGTTACACAAATTGTTGAAAGCCAAGATGAATCTTTAAGGTTGGAGAGACCCCTGAATAGTTCATCTTTGGGTTTAAGAAAGAAAAATTAAAATAATCCCAGACTGCATTTCACATCTCTCAAAAGGAAGAAACTCAAAACTCTTTACACATAGCGTATAGCTGATACTGCTGTGGGCCTGAAATAAATTCAGAGCAAAAACATCACCCAGGTCTCGTGCAGAAGAAACTTCCATTGTGTTGAATCCTTATTAAGTTCCCATCAAATTCTTGGCACTGACTAGATGTGAAAGGTTTCCATTAGTGAGAGGCAGAGAAAAATCCCTCCACTTGGAGAGCAGGGAGGTGTAATGTTATAGAATAGAATGAACAGAGTTCTTAGTGAAGGAAGACCTCAGTTTTAACTTCAGTTCTGGTTTTTGAGCTGTGTGACTTTAAGGCAAGTCCCTTAACCTCCTTCCCATACATGGATAGATTGGTAATATGCCGTCTGCCACAAGGGTGAACTGTAAACGCTTTGAGGATAGAGACCACTTTCTTTTCACCATCTCCAGTGCCTCGCACTAGACCTTGAACTGCAGTAGTCAAGTGGGCCCTTTCTGAATGAATCTATCAAGTGAAATGATTTATGTGCAATTACTTGTAAATTTCATAATGTTATAGTATTGCAAAATATTTTTCTTATTCTGTGTCTCACTAAAGTTACCCCTATGCTGCAGGTTGAAAACTACAAATAGAGAGATTTCCTCCTCCAAAGAAAGAACAAAACTTTAAGGGAGAAACATAGAACAAAGTAAAATGGTTTTGAACTTGGGGTTATTTGATGACCGAAGCCTTTGGTAGCAGTAGTGTGGAGAGAAATCTGGGGTAAGGAATACGGTGAATGGTCATGTTTCACAGAAATGGTTTGCCTTTTTGGTGGACGTGTGCTTTTATTTAAAACTAGATGAAAAAGAGACTTATTGGAATAAATGCCTTTTTATAACTTTCACATAACAACGAAATTAGTAACCCAAAATAAACTGGCAATATGGACTATTAGAAATCCTTGGGGGGGACCCACATTAATGAGTAGATAAGAGTGATTTGTTGTTAGTACATTATTGTTTCCATTCTACACTGGACATCAGTCATTTGGTCCATTTTTCAAAGACCCACTTGAATTGTCTGAACCTATGAACTTCCTGAAAGTCTAGCCACCAAACTCCATTAGGAGAGTCAATGATTGCTCAACTAAAGGGTATTTATTTTATTCCTTCCCTCCGTGCAAATCTCTCCACACCAAGGCTAACACACGTATTTCCTTTCAAGAGGCCACGAATAAGGAAATTTCATGCCATTGTGAGATAATTATTCTCATTGGTTAAAATCACTTTGGAATTTGCTTGTCTTCTTGTTAGTACAGAGACCAGACTTGGGGCTTCACTAAGAAAAAATGTGTGAAAATTCAGACAGGCATCAGGATGAACTGTGTCTTTGTATAGAAAACTCTGGATAGATAAGGCAAATCAACAGTGTCAATGAGAAGACAAAGCTTGTTTCAAGGACCTAAAGCATCATGAAAGTGGACCCAATATAGAGAGTCGCAATGAACAGATTAACTACAAATCTCTCCCATTTATTGATTAAAACAGGCTCCTCAAGGACTTGTAACAGAAATCATCCCAGCGTAGCTTTATTGCCTTGTGAACTTGAAATTAATAAAACTGCACTTCAAAAAATTCATCCAGAGGAGACATCCATTATTAATGAATGTTTCTTGACTGCACTTCAAAAAATTCATCCATAGGAGACATCCATTATTAATGAAAATTTCTTGATATTCTACAGAATTTATCCAAATTAATGCTTTATTGTGATCTTTTCGTTGCAAAGTGCCAGAAGTATAGACCAGAGATAAAGAGACCATGGTAACATATCTGTGTACAGAGATCTATTCAACAAAGTTTGCCAACAGAGGTTACTCACTGAGTAGGCAGAGCTGCTGGTCAGTGGCTATTTTTGTCCTGCTGGACAGTTTTCTTGGTGTTTTGTGTGTGTGATGAGGATAAAGATGATAGTTGCCATTTACTGAGTGTATTTCAAGAATCAGTATCTGGCTGAATGCTGCAGGAGTCATTTAAGGTAGAAACTGTTGCTCCTGTTTTACAGATGAGGAAAGAAGGAAACTTCGCTGCCAAAGATCAAAATCTAGTAAATGGTAGAAGTGGAATTTGCATCAAGGTGAACTCTAGGGCTAGCTATTACCTTGCAGAGATGTCACACCAGAACTCACAAGGTAAGTTTCATTCTTTTCCTGAATAAAACTTAGTATATAATTTATATGTAACCACAATTCTTCATCTCATTCGCATTTTGAAATGACCTGGAGTTTAACTGGAAAATAATCCTGCATTTACTGTAATATGCAGTGGCCTAAACAATGCCTAACGCACAGTAAATGCACAAGAAATATTTGTTAAAGGAATATTCTGCCCTTTTGGGGGATAGCGGCCACCCTTGGCGGGGAGAATGTGGATTGGAGACACAATTTTGAAACAAGTATCAAAATTAAAAGTAAACTTTTCATTATTTTAAATAATCCATTGCATTTCTTGGGGAAGACCTGCTTAAGCAAGGGGCAAATTGCAAAGATCATTAGAAAATTGTTCATAGAAAGCGAAGGAATATACTTAAGCAATGAGCACGGCTGTGTGTTTTCCCATTTGGTGACAGACAAAATCAGTGTTTAGGCTTCTCGTTTAGAATTCTCTGAAATGAAAACATAATCCCAGTTAATTACTATTCCCTAAGGTATCTGGTTGCACAATGTTTCATAAAATTAAAACCTGTTAAGCACCTAGGAAAGAAAAAAAACTTACCTTAGATGCAAAACATTTTTTTTTAATGAAGAAGAAAAAAGGAAACAAGCAAAATTCAGTTAGTACCTTCAATTCTTGTTATGTGTGTCTGAAAAACCTGGCACAACAGAACTCATGAGAGTTTTGGGCTGTTAAAATTTTTCTTAGGATGAAATTGAACAGGAAGATCCAAAGAACCAATGCTCTGAGACAGAGTGTATCATTTTGACTCGTTTGCACATCTTCAGGCTGATTTTAAAATTAGGAAGAGGCTGACAAAGAGGCGCCGTTGTCATTTCAATCTGAGGAGACTGAAGGGCTAGGGCTTCTGAATTCATGGTTATTTCTTTGAGGAATGAAAATATGAGTTTTGGGGCTTCCCTGGTGGCGCAGTGGTTGGGAGTCCACCCGCCGATGCAGGGGACGCGGGTTCGTGCCCCGGTCCGGGAGGATCCCACATGCCGCGGAGCAGCTGGGCCCGTGAGCCATGGCCGCTGAACCTGCGCGTCCGGAGCCTGTGCTCCACAACAGGAAAGGCCACAACAGTGAGAGGCCCGCGTACGGCAAAAGGAAAAAAAAAAAGAAAATATGAGTTTTGGATTCATTAGTGAGAATTGGGTTACCCATCCTAACAGGAATGACCTTCTAACCCTCAGGAAGCCAAACATAGAGTGCAGCCTTTCTGGACAACGTGGGTGTCCACACAGCAATCTTTCATATTTTTGTTCAGTCCATGTACTCACAGAGAAATGAGCCAAGACTTGGGATGGGATGGCTGATCTATGTCTTGTCTGAACGTTTCAGAAACTGGTTGATTGGATTCATTTAGTCAAGAACAACTCAACTCAGTTGAAGAAACATCAACAGGACTGGATGGGACGGGATTTTTCCCACATCTCAGTTGGATGTGCTGGCATCTTGAAGATATACCACATTGTGTTTGGTCCAGCTGATGTTGGTCCTAAGAGGTGGCGGAGTTGTTGCATCCAAAATCCGAGATTTGTGCTTCCATTGTGCATATCACTAACTGGCTTTGTGACCTTTGATAAGTCACTTCTCTAATGTCCGTTTCCTTATTGGCAGAGGCCATGGGATTGGATGAGCCCCAGGATTTCCATTTTCACATATAAGGACTCTAGATTGCTGATACTCCATGAAAAAACTGGAAACTTGATAGGATACATGTGGTTCATGAAACGAAGTGATTCACCAGTGAAAAATGAAGACAGTAAAGCTACAGTATTCTCTGATGTACCTCCTTTGGGATGACTTTTGTACTTTGTGTATTTTCACTTGCAGGACTGTGAAAAGGAACCACCTGTTGATTCAAGGAACCATAGCTTTGGGCATATGTTTTCACCCCAAATTTTTAATGACTAGACATTGTACTGAAGTTACCATTTTACATGTGTGAATTTAATAAGACTAAAACACCATATATTCACCAACTTCAGTGCCAGCAGGAACACACTGTCATCACAAAACAGATGCAAGATCACAGCTTCTTTATGTTCATCCTGGCATTTGAAGTCTCCCCATGAATGGTCCGTCTTCCCATGAGATGTGGAGGAATATTCCAAGGTTTTGTAGCCAGAAAACTTATGTTTTCTCTCATTTAAAATATGCATTCAGATGCCCAACAGGTTAAGTATGAGGATTCAGTGAAATAATATATGTAAACTGCCTGTCAAATGGGAGAGGGTGAACATATTTTCGTTCTTTGGCCTCCATCTCCTCACTAAGGGCTCTTCCTTCCACCATGTGCCCGTCTTCATGAAGTTTCAGAAGGGAGCCTCTGTCCTGGTTGAGCAAATCTGCTTTCTGATGTCTAGATGTGACATAATATACCTTCTTATCCCACACAAAATGCTTTCCACCCTCTTCTCTGTGACTCTCACAGGGTATATTTGATCACAGCTCTTCTGGGAAGACTTCTCTGGTTTGAATCCCTTGGTACCATTTGGTCCAATATTTGTAGCTTTCACCATCCTGGTTGGCATTTGATGATGTCTTACTTTGTAATGCTTTTGAAGTATTTTTACCTATGTGTGTTCTATATTCCAGACAACGTTGCAAGAAAAGGCTCTGCTTTGTTGTAGCCAGACTGAATAGGGAATGTTGAATTAGTTCAGAACACTTTAATGGAGAGAAATATACACCTTGGAGTGCATGGAAAGGAGACCAGCTAGGATCATGAGGGAACTTGAAAATGATTTCCGTATAAGAAATGGTTCAAGACCTTGGGCCATTTATCCTGGAGAAGGCAAAGGTTGATGGGAATTTAAGATAAATTGCCTTTTCTACAAACAGTTGAAGAGTTACCAGGAGGAAGCAGTATTGACATTTTTCCAAATTAAGGCTCACGATACAAAGCTATAAGCAAGAACTTTCTAACAGACACAGCTGTCCAGAGATGAGTTCTCTGGCTTTGCAAGTATTCATATGTGGGCTGAAAAGGCCTTGTTTGGAATATTGTATAAAATTTTGAAGCACCCGATAGATAATGAGACAGGAGGAACCTTGAAATTCCTTCTAACTCTGGTTGTGTTTTTCATTCCAGACAGAAAGTGCTTCTCGACTATGTTGTGTTTGTTGAACGGATAAATGAATGTTTCTCACACAGTGAGGTCTTGGCAGATGTACTCCAACTGACATGTTGTAGGAGCCTTCAATAAATACTCAATACTGTTAGAAATACTTAAAAAAAATCCCTCTCATATATGTGTAATAAGCCATACTCAATTGCTTTGTGAATAGGGCTTTCCGTGACTAATTATGGATATACTCAAGTGAGACTATTTACGTTCCTGAGAATAGACTGGGAACAAATTATACCAAAACCCAACATCAACTTTCTCAGCAAAGTAAAAAAAACAAGTAGATGAAATAGCAATAAGTGAGGCAAAAGAAGACGAGATTGGTTGCGTTCGAATCCTCGTTTCCCCTTAAAATCTGCGTGACCCTCAGGAAGTTACTTATTCACATGAACTCCAGTTTTTTCATTTGTAAATACTAAGATAATAATAACAGCACTCTGGAAAGGTCATTCAGGGCACAGACCAATCAGAAATGATGTCTGGCCAATTGAACCGGATGCCAGCCAGTTGTATGTTGTATTGGAGCAGACCAGCTGAATGTCAGCTCTGGTTGTAGGGATTAAAAACAAGTAAAAAATGCCTGCACAGTGTTTAGCACATAGGAGATCCTGAATAAATGTTAATTTCCTCCCACCATTGAGAAGCTGAGATCTCTGTGATATGTGATAGGAATTATCTACAACTTCCCGTGGGATTCAGAATCAGTTTGAATAGCTATGAAAATATTATTCCTAGTCCTATTAGTTTAGGTTCAATTGGTCTTAAATTGTTTCTCCGAAGACATATTTATTTCCCTACAGTGCTTTTTCGGCTTTCAGTGTATAGGACAAAAAAGAACGTACAAATCTGAAACCATCCTGATAAAAATAGGCAAATATTTTCCTTTATGGTCTTGATTCTTCAGATGAATCTGCTGAGTTAAATGAAGATGAAATCATTCATTTTCGGATGAAAATTGCACTGAGTCCCTTGAGGAGAACATTAAGAAGGGATTGCTTTATTACAGCTCTTTTCTGAATAAAATTTTTTGTGTGTTTTGTTCCACTATTTTTATTTTATTATTTTTAATTGAATTTTTATTTTATATTGGAATATAGTTAATTTACAGTGTCATGTTAGTTTAAGATGTACAGCAAAGTGATTCAGTTATACCTGTACACATGTCCATTCTTTTCCAGATTCTTTTCCCATATATGATTTTTATGTTGAAGGTCATTGTTGAGTGTGACCCCTTCCACCCTCACCTGATCACTGCTGATGACACACCTACTTTCCACACTACACCTGATGGGAATCAATATCTGTATTAGAACTAGCTTGGGGGTATATGTACTCCCAGGGTGCTATCACATTTTATTTTTATTTCATTATCTGAGTAGCTTTGTTTCCTTCAAAAAAGCTAATCAATTTAAAATAAAAATACATTCAGTGTTCTGTGATGCTATTATCACCCGGGTTAGGATTTCGTTTAGGAATCAAATCTATGATTTGCTTTCAGAGGAGGGTAAAGTGGATGGAAAAGATGGCAGGACCAGGCAATTGACATGCTGTGATTGGGAATTTCACTCTTTTCTGCTTGAGAAGAACTAATATTTCCTGCTTTCCATCAGCCCCAGTGAAATCCTGGCATTTTCAAATGTTCCTTCTAAGTTGTACCTCCTCCATGACAAAAATGTTTTAACCTATTAGATTTGTAAAAGTGAGAAATTCAGATCTTTTCTCAACAAGTGCAAAGTTAGAGGGAGAAATCTTACAAAAGCCAGAAAGTTGCTTTACGAATAAACAGATGAAGTCTAGTCTCAAATAGTTTTGCTGTGGTCTGCCTAGAAATATGACCTAGGTAGTAGCATTAAGAAAATCATCATTATTTTCTACAAGCTGGCATATATCTTCCTCCTCCAAAAGAACAGGAGAGAAATGATTTCCAATGCTTTTTTAACCTCTAGCTATAAGAGATTTCAGAGATGCCCTCAGTCTTTCCGAGTTAGGCTATCTTCCAGGGGTCTGGGAGCTAAGACTGGAGAACTCTTTTCTGGGACTATAATTCTTGTGGAATTTATCTTCAAGGATGTGCAAAGGCTCTTTTGAATGTTTGCAAAACTCTGATGGAACTGCTGAGAGATATAATCTGTTGGCTTTCTCTTATGACCCTAAAATTCATGTGATTGGTTACTCTAATTCTTTTAGGTCCATTGACCATTCCACACACAGAAGTGTGTGAATTCAGGGTCCTGGCATAAGAACCACTGGAAAAATTACCTCTGCTCTAAAGGTGTTAGTGGAGAATTTGCTCACAGGAAAAGTGGCTGGTGCTGAAACTTTCACTAAAGACACACACACACACACACACACACACACACACACACACACACACACTCCTCTCCTTTCTTCTAGCTTTCCAAACACTGCACAGAGAGAACCTTTAATAAATCAATGTTTTAGGGCCAAATTCCTCAAAGGCCTTCGTAAGAGCTTTGACCCTGCTTGTTGTGATAGTGTGTGAATGGTCTGGATAGAATCAATGGTATCTAGTCCACAAATCATGTCATCTCACTAGTGTTTGGTGGCTTAAGCTAAAGGAATTGGTTTTTTATCATCTGCACTAATTGCCATTCACATAGAAAAGCATGCAGCATTGTCAATGAGTTAGCAGATATTCCGACTGTGGGTCCATAAAGGGATTTCTGTAAGGGGAGTTAAGATACAACAAGAGGGCACAGGCTAAACATGGAGCAGGCAGAATTTCGACCAAGTACACAACACTCCCTCAGGCTTGCTAGATAAAAGAAGGCTCTGGAGCCCCTCCCTCTGTGTTACAGATGCCCTGACTAAGCACCCATCTTTGAGGCCAACTCATCTGCAATTTCAAATCCAGGTGGAGAGCTGCGAAGGGCTGCTGAGCCCTTTCTAGCCCTTGCATTTGGTTGTTCACTCTCCTTAACTTGAGAGTAGGAGCAACTGGTGACAGTGGGAGAGCAGAAAGCAAATGCAGACAGAGGGATGGTTCCCTTAGCCAGGCAGAGGTCAGAGGTGGTGGCCTTCGGAGGAGCCACCACAAGATGTTCTTGTGAAATCCCTGGTGTTCAGGGCAAGCGTGGCCTGGCCTTCAGCTCATTTGCAGACTGCAGCTAAAGCAGAAGAAATTCACTGGAGGCAGTAGACCTCTCGGGATTCACTACAAGCTGGTTCACTTGGGTTCCCATTTTTCTGTTCACTTGGCCTTTCTGATTACAGTTGAAAAAATATCAGAAGGTTTGTGTGCTGATGAATCATGTAGGCTGAAATAAGGTGTCTACTTCCTTCAAAGGGTTTTCTCTGATGAAATGTCTCTGATGACAGACTGTTTACCATATCCTGTTTTCCATCATCTTGACTTCCTTGCAAGATCATTTACCTATTAATTTTTTGTATCTGTCTATTTATCATTTATCCATCAGGCTATCTATCTTTTCCAAAGAGCCTGTCAGATAGGACTTAGCACTCTGAACCAGTGCCCAGTAGGCATGCTAGAACTTGTCCTGGCCTGAGAGACTTAGTCCTTGATCTGGTTTTATTGAGAGCAATTAGCATAAAGGGAACAGGTTTATAGGTAGCACTCAAACTTTAAAATGTTTCATATGCATTATAATCAAGCTCTTAAAAAACCCAACTCTGGAGGAACCTGGTTCAATCTCTCCTCTCTTCTTCTCAGCCTCCTCATATCTGAAGTAGGGGGAGACACTTTCTCTGGTAAAATTAGATCCTTCGCTTAATGGTATATGGACCACTCTCCCATTTAACCATTTGTTCTTTTTTCCAAAAACCGTGGGTGTGTGCCAGGTGGACAGGTGGTGTGATTTTTTAAGCCGCAGCAGTAATGTAGTTGCAGCAGGTGTTTTCCTGGGGCTGGTCCAGTTCCACACATTGCGTTTCCGGTATCTGCTGAAGCTAGTGAGCAGCAGAAAAGGGGACGGGCATGAAAGGGAGTCTGGACTGGAACAAATAGGATGGCGAGGGCCAGCTTTCCGAGCAGGACAGAGCATGTTTGCTGCTAAAAAAGCAAACAAGTGGATTTCACTCACTGTCACCCATGCTACGTTCTCTGGGAGAATACTCATCATCAAATGAGGGAATACCGTTGGGAAAGACTCATTTGAATGTGGCTCTCAGAAGAGGTGGCTCCATCGTATTTGGAGGCTTGTCTGCATCTTAAAATACAATCCAACTGTGCATCCCCCACTTCCCCTTGGTCCCCGGTGCCTATTCTGGATCACCCAGACACTTGCACAGCTTTATCCTCATTGTCTCTTTGCTTCTCTCAACCCCATCCTTTTTTTAAGGGCCCACTGAGGTCATCCACCCTCCAAGAATGCTTCAAAGAGACCTTTTCCTTGCTCTGAATTCCCTTAGCAGTGACATGCCCCTATTCAATTGTTTTTCCATTCTTTCATTCGTTCAACTCCACATAACTGTTTTACATGTGACTTTCAGAATAGCCTCAAGTTGGTTCATAAAATCTTTGATCTTGTCTTTCTACAACCTGGTATCTAATTTGAGGCAGGGACCACATATTCTTGGTCTTCATGGCTTGATCATAGGGTTTTGTTCCAGTAAGGACAAGCTAATGTGACTGATTTAAATTTTACTATCATTTTCTTTTTTTTAACATCTTTATTGGAGTATTATTGCTTTATAATGGTGTGTTAGATTCTGCTGTATAACAAAATGAATCATCTATACATATACATATATCCCCATATCTCCTCCCTCTTGCGTCTCCCTCCAACCCTCCCTATCCCACCCCTCTAGGTGGTCACAAAGCACTGAGCTGATCTCCCTGTGCTATGTGGCTGCTTCCCACTAACTATCTATTTTGCATTTGGTAGTGTATATATGTCCTTGCCACAACTCTCACTTCGTCCCAGCTTACCCTTCCCCCTCCCTGTGTCCTCAAGTCCATTCTCTACATCTGCATCTTTATTCCTGTCCTGCCCCTATGTTCTTCAGAACCTTTTTTTTTTAGATTCCATATATATGTGTTAGCATACAGTATTTGTTTTTGTCCTTCTGACTTACTTCACTCTGTATGACAGACTCTATCTAGGTCCATCCACCTCACTACAAATAACTCAATTTCATTTTTTTTATGGCTGAGTAATATTCCATTGTATATATGTGCCACATTTTCTTTATCCATTCATCTGTTGATGGACACTTAGGTTGCTTCCATGTCCTGGCTATCGTAAACAGAGCTGCAATGAACATTGTGGTACATGACTCTTTTAGAATTATGGTTTTCTCAGGGTATATGCCCAGTAGTGGGATTGCTGGGTCGTATGGTAGTTCTATGTTTAGTTTTTTGAGGAACCTCCATACTGTTCTCCATAGTGGCTGTATCAATTTACATTCCCACCAACAGTGCAAGAGGGTTCCCTTTTCTCCACACCCTCTCCAGCATTTATTGTTTGTAGATTTTTTGATGATGGCCATTCTGACTGGTGTGCTATCATTTTCTAAAGGCTAGCGACAACCAAAATTTCACTTTGTGTCTCTTGTCTTCCTCTTGAGATTCTGAATGCCCATGGGCCATTATTTTTATTATTTTTAATTTTATTGAAGTATAGTTGATTTACTATGTTGTGCTAATTTCTGCTGTACAGCAAAGTGACTCACCTGTTAGGCCTGGTCATAATGGTTGAACTTCTACCACTGAATAAAATTATTACTTTAGTTTAGGAAATTGCTACTGTCGTTCTGGCCGAGGAATGAACAAGACAGCACAGGCTGGAAGTAATTTTTGACACAGAGGTTAATTTTATCATGTGCTTTGTATATTTTTAATAAAATATATAGGTAATTAAAAATTGAACCGTGGTGCTTTTTGGGATTTATATTAATTAGCACATACATTCCACTTTGTGTTTTCAAAAGGTTTACACATCTTTAATTAATCACCTCATGCTACACGAGCGAGGTAGTGAGTATGATTACACCCATTTTACAGATGAACAAGCTGAACTGTGGGGTGCTTAAATTAATTGCCTAAAGGCTCCCAGAAAACCAGGGAAGAAGATGGGTTGAACTGTGGAGCCTGTGGCACTGGTCCTGGCCTTGTCTCCCCCATAGCCATTAATAGCTCTGTTGTACCTTCACTCACAAGTAGCAGACAGATGTCATAATGAAATCCTTTCTTCTTTTTTCCAACTTGGGGATTTTTAGTTACACTTTGTTTTAAAACAAGGACCTCAACGTTCTTAATTATATTGGGCAGCCACATCTCTGGGGGAAGATAAAGTATGTATTACTTCGTATCTTTCATAGGTGGGTAAATTGACACATAGAGAGGCAGCCCAAGATCTCAGTGCATCAGTGGCCTCTGGTCTTCTTACTCCCATCCTCCCTTTATCAGACTCCTGTGGGCCACAGGAAGGTTTAAAATTGTGTGTAATGACAGCACCCAAAGGAAACCCAGCCAATGTTTACTTCCTTGACTTTTGAGAGCAGGTACCTTTCAATTTCAACACCCTACAGAGCACCACCGTGAAGCCGTCCGAAATGCAAAGATAATCACAATCCTATCCATCATTCTTCCTTTGCCAAGATTAATTAAGAAACATTCCCTTCTCTTGATGACAAACTCCACTCACCACCACCCCCAACATAGGAGCCACTGAATATACGTTTTATTCTCTTTTTAAACATTTAAACACAACATATCCAGAAAATATTTAATCCTCCCCTTGGCTTTGAGTGTTCAATAAAGACCAAGAATTAATTTTCATAGAAACCACATTTTTCTATGCTTATTCTTCAGGTACTGATACCAAGTTGTAGAATTAAACAGTAGATAACTAACTATTCCATAGTCTAATAGTCAACTTCCCCAGCTTCCAGAAAATGGATTGAGTTGCAGGCAGGATTCTAAAGAGAGCCAAGCTATCAGCATGAACATTTGAGCCTTGTTTATTGTGGGTGGTCTTATCTGTTCCCTGGAATGTGGAACCACAATCTTAGAGGAATCAAGAATCATAGCCCAAGGGTGATGTTTCCACTGACAGAAGGCTAGGGGGCTCCTTTCACTTTAAACTTTAAAAACAGAGAAAGCAGCCCCTTATATGCTGTTTTCTCGTTGAGGACGTAGTCTTTGATTGGATTTAGAGAACCCCATAACTTTTAAGGTGAAATGGAAAAGGCTCAGTGGTAGACAAGTGGCGTGGAAGGCCAGTCTTATACTGTGGAAAAAGTAGGCAGTCATGAGGGGAAATGCGATTGTAAAAGAAATAATTACATTGTGAAAACAGGGAGAGGAATTCTTGCCCCTTCTCTCTGCCATAGGCTATGGGGATAAAGCAATCTGCACATCAGCAGAGATTTGAGCTGCTGATCTGAAGAACGCAGTGATGGTGTGTGGTAGGGTGGGTGATGGGGGTACACAGAGCGGGAGGAGCGGCTGCATCTAAACTGAACACGTGCTTGCGGGAGAAGAGAGTCACTTAGTCTCTCCTTCTGTTTGCTGGAAAGCATGGGGGCTTGTATGGATTTGACAAAAGGCTGATCGTGTCCAACTTGGAAAGCTTCTTGACCAAGAGCAAAATGTGAGAGGGTCATGAAAGAGGAGGACCACACCTCTGTAGCCGGGCAGAGAGCTGGACTCTCTCTGGCAATCCATAGGATGACACTTATACTCTTGAAGTGTCATTTTTTTTTTCATGCATAATATCATGCTTGATATTTGGGGAAACATATTGTGCTATCAGTGTTAATTTACTCGCTAAGCCTAAATAAAAAATAACTGAAAGTGAAGTAACAAATAAAATTAAAAGTAAATGACAGGGCTTCCCTGGTGGCGCAGTGGTTGAGAATCCGCCTGCCGATGCAGGGGACGCGGGTTCGTGCCCCGGTCCGGGAAAATCCCACATACCGCGAAGCGGCTGGGCCCGTGAGCCATGGCCGCTGGGCCTGCGCGTCCAGAGCCTGTGCTCCGCAACGGGAGAGGCCACAGCAGTGAGAGGCCCACGTACCACAAAAAAAAATAAATAAATAAAATAAAAATAAAAATAAAAAAATAAAAAAAAGTAAATGACACATATGCTTAGTGCTTTCTATGTATCAGTTCGTTTCATCCTTGCAAGATCTCCAGGAGGCATGCACCATTATCTCATTTTTTTAGATAAGGGAACAGAGGCTTAGAGGTTAATTGCCCAACATCACCTACTTGCTAAGTGAAAGAGCCTTACCTGGATTTCTAGTTTATTTGATTCTGATTCTTTTATTACTTAACGTTGCAAAGTTTTGTGGGAGTGGATGACATCAGACAACCCACATTACACATATCATAATGTCTGGCACTTAGTAAATGCTCAATTATTATTAGTTATTATTCGTAGCAATTGTTGACTGCTACTGTATAATAGCCAATAATATCATAGGATCACGTGATCCCAACTTTTTTTTACTCTTCGGACTGCCACGCTGAGCATGCTCCGTCCACGCGTACCAGTGGACTCTTCTCTAACCGTTTCCGCCGTATCCAGAGGTTGTGATTCCATACACCCACAGGCCCATTGAACCATCCCTGTGTCTACCAACTATCTTTTTTTTTTTGCGGTACGCGGGCCTCTCACTGCTGTGGCCTCTCCCGTTGCGGAGCACAGGCTCCGGACGCGCAGGCTCGGCGGCCATGGCTCACGGGCCCAGCCGCTCCGCGGCACGTGGGATCTTCCCGGACCGGGGCACGAACCCGTGTCCCCTGCATTCGCAGGCGGACTCTCAAGCACTGCGCCACCAGGGAAGCCCGAGTCCTGGGTTTTGCTCTCTCCTTAAGCTGTCAACTTGCTGGGACTTTATTGAGGTTCTCCAAGGCTCATATCCTTTAGTCTCTGGTGCTCAACTCATTGTCTCCTACCTTTGAAGGCTGTTTTAAGGCTCGTTTGAATCATCTGTGCCAAGTTTGTTGGGAAATCGGCAATTTCTTTTCATATAAGTCGCTTGAAATCATCCTCTGGTGGAAAACGACTTCACAATTTTTTTTCCCTAGGGAATTTCAAAGTCAAAGCATGCAAGTCACTTTTAACTGCCAGGTGCCGAAAATGGAGGTAATTTCAGATTTGGGGAAAATAAGGGTCTACCTCATTAAATGTTACCACTGAAATCTCTATTGTTTCCTCCAGCTCTCCCGTTTATGGGGCTGACGTCACCCAGAGATGAGAGAGAAGCTTTTGTGGCCCTGTTTCCAGAGCCAAGCACCTCTGAGTTAGTCACAAAATTAATAACAACACAGGAACTGTTAAAAACGAACCAAGCTAGCTGGAACTGGAATTACAACAGTGTAACTTCTTGCTGTGCCCAGGGGGGAAAGCTGAACAAACAAGCACTTGCACTTGGATCAGGAATGGGTGGGAGGATGTCTTTGACAGCTGAGAAGGGCTTCACCGTCAGGAGACCTGGCGTGGCCAGTGGGTAGGATGGCAAAGATTAAAACCGTCTTTTTCACCTCCTTGTCAATCCCTTCTCTCTGCTTATCATTGGCCTGGCTTGTCAGGATGGCACGGGACATTCTTTTTATCACCAGCTTTGGAATGATCACTTTCTTTTTTATTTTCTCCGTTATATACATCTGGGCGAATGGCAAATTCGCCATATGTATATACATACATGTATATGTATGTATTTATTTAGTATAGTATTTAGTATTTATAGTATTTATCTGTGTCTTGAGTCAATTTTGCACACATACATAAGATACATAAAATAAAAAGTTGAAGACGATCTTACTTTGACTGTTAACATTTCAAAAAGTCCTTGTATTTAGTCTCTGTAACTGGCTCCTTTCTGGAGCAGTTGCTCTAAAAATCTGAGATTATATTTTATGTTTTTGCAGCTGTATGGCTTTAATACAGGCTCCGAATCATTTATTGGCATTTCTGACGGGACTTTTTGTTTTTATAGGTGTGTAAATGTGTTATCGAAGATATTTTGGCATTCACCGAAGACTCAAGTTTGTAACTTCAGTTAAAGAGACCTGCTACTCCTCCCACGCTTCTGCTTTCTTGAAAGAAGAGAAACGGGTTTACTTGACAGGTATTCTGGATCTCTGTACTAAGTCTTCGACTAAATTTATTTTCCTTGAGGTTGTTTGTGCTAAAAAGCTAAAATTCCAGCACCCCTGACGAGCTTTGTTTCCCCTTTGCCCTCCCCTCCTGGCCGTGGCATGTCTAGTGTTTTATGTGAATGTAACTATTTTGTCCCTAGTTCTCCCGAAGCATCATTTTTACATTGTGTCAGATTTCTCTGACCAGACTTAAGCAATGATTCCAACTGGCGGATGGATCCAAATGGTGTGGGGGAAGGTTTTAAAAATCTCTGTGTGAGGACCTAGGAATCTGAATTTTAAAATCTCACTGGATGATCTTGGTGATCAGCTGGTTTGGGAGCATCTGATGCAGAGAGTAGGTGGGGATGGGGCAGGGGGTCTTGGTAATGTCCCTGTCGGTACAAGGCAAGGTCTAATCAATTGTTCAGGTATGCTTACATTTAATGAACGTTTACTGAGTACCTGTTATGGGCGGGTACAATGCCAGGTGTTAGGATGCCATAATGAATGAGACCCCGTTTTATCCGAGACAATCTCATTGTCCAGTGAAGGAGACAGACACACACACATAGATATACAATGGAATATTACTCAGTCATAAAAAAGAATGAAATGATTCCATCTGCAACAACATGGATGGACCTAGAGATTATCATATTAAGTGAAATAACTCAGAAAGAGAAAGACAAATACCATATGATATCACTTATATGTGGAATCTAAAATACAACACAAATGAACATATCTAGGAAACAAAAACAGTCACAGACATAGAGAACAGACTTGTGGTTGCCAAGGAGGTGGGGGGGAGGGATGAACTGGGAGTTTGGAATTAACAGGGGCAAACTATTATACATAGGATGGATCAACAGCAAAGTCTTACTGTCTAGCGCAGGGAACTATATTCAATACCCTGTGACAAACCATAATGGAAAAGAATATGAAAAAGAATATATATATTATATATATATTATATATATATAACTAAGTCACTGTACAGAAGAAATGAACACAACATTGTAAATCAACTCTACTTCAATAAAATAAACAAAAAGGCAGAGTTATGCATGGTGTGCAAGGGGAGACAGTTAGTTGAGCTCAGGGATGAAGAGAAAGCCTCCTGCAGAAGCATACACCTAAGAGGAAGCTGGAAAGGCATCAGGACTCCATCAGTGGGAGGGGGCGAGTGACAGTTGGATCTGCATGGTGTGTGAGGGCAGCGGGGAAGGATGGGGGTGTGGGGCTGAGGGACCAGCTCACCAGGGCCATTTGAAGTCCATGATCACCACGGCAAATCAGGCCTTCCCAGGATATTCCCCTTTGGAGAATGGGAAACAACCCCCACCCCCCGCCATTCCCAGAGACTTGGAGCAGTAGACAACTTCAGTGCAGGAGAGGAAACCAAAGAAAGTTTGCTCTTTGCATCTTCTAACTGGCCCGTTTCAAAGAACGATTCACTGACCAGAAATCTCTGAAATTTGTTACCTTTTCTTTGGGAACTCTAAGAGATACTTGGATCTTGCGAGAGAAAATAGAAATAATTTTATGAAAACCAAAGGTAAATAAAAACCATCAATTTTCATGGGGCACTACCATAATCCCATACAGAGTGAATGAGGTCCTTATAGTCCGATATATATATTTTTAAACTTAAAAAAATCGTACATTGTAACAGAGGTAAAGAAAACTGCATAAAATGTGTAAGTTAGTGATAAATGAATTATAATGTTAGCACTCTTGTCACCACACCCGGGTTATGAAAGAGAACTTTGCTGGTTGCTCCAGAAACCATTCCTATGCCCGTCTCACCCCTCTTCCTCATCTTAAAAAGTAACCTTACTTGGCTTTGTATGGTAATTGCTTCCATGCTTTGTAGTTTTTATGACCCAAATGGGTGTCCCAAATCACTAAAGTTTAACTTTGTTTAAAAAAGTTTGTAGCAGCCGTTATGGAAAAGAGCATAGAGTTTCCTTAAAAAACTAAAAATAGAGCTACCGTGTGAGCCAGTAATTCTACTCCTGGGCATATATCTGGAAAAGATGCAAACTCTAATTCACAAAAATACTTGCACCCCAATGTTGATAGCAGCACTATTTAAAATATCCAAGACATGGAAGCAACCTAAATGTCCAACAGATGAATGAATAAAGATGACGTGGCACATATATATACAATGGAATACTACTCAGCCATAAAAAAGAATGAAATAATGCCATTTGCAGCAACATGCATGGACCTAGAGATTATCATACTAAGTAAAGTAAGTCAGAAAGAGAAAGACAAATATATGATATCACTTATATGTGGAATCTAAAAAATAGTACAAATGCACTTATTTACAAAACAGAAACAGACTCACAGACATAGAAGACAAACTTATGGTTACCAAGGGGGAAAGGGGAGAGAGAAATTAGGAGTATGAGATTAACAGGTACACATTTCTATATATAAAATAAATAAACAACCAGGTCCTCCTGTATAGCACAGGGAACTATATTCAATAACTTGTAATTAACTATAATGGAATATAATTTTTAAAGAGAATATAAATATATACATATATATGTATAACAGAATCACTTCACTGTACACCTGAAACTAACACAATATAGTAAATCAACTGTGCTTCAATAAAAAAGAAAATGAAAACAATTTTTTTTATATATGTCTTTTAAACTGTGTGGGGTTTTAAAAGCTCATGGAGTCAACTTTCACACGAGCCCACGGAGGACAGAAAAACACAAGTAAACAGGAGGCCGGTGCTGATGTGGCTCGTGCATTACCACAAGGTAAAGCAGGGAATGTAGACTCAAGGGAGGATCTGGGGCTGGGGCAGGTGTCTTCTCCCCAGGCAGGAGGCACCGCCCCACTGCTGTCACCTCTGTCTCCCCTGCCGTCCTCTGTCTGCCATGAGCAATGGAGAGAGGAGAAAAGGCTCTTGGGGAATCTCCCCTGCTCACCGCTGCAAGGGTGGGTGCAGGAAGATGGCCCTGGCAGCCCGTGGAGACCTTTGCTACGGGTTCCAAAGACACCTGTGGATGCCTGTCACATGGTGACACTTTCGGTCTGTCGCAGACCTTTAACTCACAACCGCAGGGCCCTTCGACTGAGGAAGAGGGAGGCTTAGAAAGTGCCAGCCCAAATACTCAGCCAGTTATCTTTTCTGTTGAAGAAAAGATCTGAAAACAGAAGGGAGATTGAAAGACAATTAGGCAAAATACAAGAAAACCACCCCCCCCAAAACCAAAACCAGAGGCACTTTTGTGGTGGGGCTGGAGCTCTGAGAAAAGTTCAGGAAATGGAGGTGAGAATCGGAATTGTCAAAGGGCAGTTAAGACCACAGTCCGCTCTTTTGGCTGAACCTGCCAAGTTTGGATGTTCATTTTCTTTGCTTTTAAAAAAAAAGTTTCTGGCTGTAGCTGAGCTACATGGCACAGAAGCGGAGCGGCTACAAGTAGAAGAGGAAAAAGAAAAGCACGGGTCCAAATACAAGGCCTGTATTCTCTCTGTGGGGACAGAAGTTTTTATGATTATTTTTTAATTTTACACATCATTAAAATGTTTCAGCATTTCCCCCAAGTCAGCATGCTTTTAAAAAGTTAATGAGGAAGGGAAACACTAAAGAAAAATAAAATTCTGCTTATTTGGAGCAAGGTGCTATGGAAAGCAGGGACCCGGCTTCCTCTGTGAATCCTTTTATTTGAGATGTGGTTCCTTCCAGAAACTTTATTTTCCCCAGGAATGAGATCTCTCCAGCGTAAAATCAAAAGTCAGAGAGGGTCCATGATTCTGAGAGCCTGTCCCTTCTGTGACCTTGGGCAAGGTGCTTCACCTTTGGGTGCCTCAGTTTCCCCCTCTGTAAAATGGGGGATACTTAATTATTTAATTACTTATACTTAAGTAATACTTAATTACTTCACCATGTTGAGGTAAAGATTCCTTAGCTGGTGTTTGTAAATGGCTTTGAAGCCAGAAAACGCTATGACAGAGCTAAACATGATTATTAATAATACATTTCAACTGAGTTCATAATTGCATTTTCCATCTCAAATTTCCCTGGCAGTTTCAGCCGGTGACTTTATTTTTCAGCTTCACTCATTAAAAAGAAACCAAAAGGAGCGCTGCTGGCAGAAATAGCTCTAGTCTTCAAGGCAAAGATGGACACTTACCTGCCACAGGTAAAAGAATATCTGTTCCATAGGCATTCAATAGGAGATTCTGGAAAATACCAAGTGCCGTGAAAAGGGCTACCAAGGCCAGGCAGTTTTATTATTTTATTTAAAAATTTTTTTTGGTCTTCTTTACTTTATCTTTTTAAAAAATATTTTATTTTATATTGTAGCATAGTTGATTAAAAATGTGTTAGTTTCAGGTGTACAGAAAAGGGATTCAGTTATACATATACATGTATCTATTCTTTTTCAAATTCTTTTCCCATTTAGATGATTACAGAATATTGAGCAGTGTTCTCTGTGCTATACAGTAGGACCTTGTTGGCAGTTTTAAAAATGAAGAAAATGCTAGTTTAAAAAAGTGCAAGATGAGGGCTTCCCTGGTGGCGCAGTGGTTGCGAATCCGCCTGCCGATGCAGGGGACGCGGGTTCGTGCCCCGGTCCGGGAAGATCCCACATGCCGCGGAGCGGCTGGGCCCGTGAACCATGGCCGCTGAGCCTGCGCGTCCGGAGCCCGTGCTCCGCAACGGGAAAGGCCACAACAGTGAGAGGCCCGCGTACCACCAAAAAAAAAAAAAAAAAAAAAAAAAAAAAGTGCAAGATGAGAAGCAGATCTGGGAGGGTACCACTTTCCAGAATTGATTCTATCCCTGTGCTTTGGACCTAACCACAAAGTAGTTGATCTGTTGTCTGCCTGGGGTTGTTTTTTCTCTTTGGTCCCTTTTTCTGGCCTCCGCCCTCTTCCTGTGCTGGGTCACTTTGGGGTGTATTGGCGTGTGTGTGGTGTGTGTGTGTGTGTGCTTAAAATCACTTGTTTGATCCCTGTCTATCTGCTGCTTTCCTTTGTGTCAACTGAAAGAAGTATTTTTGCATCATTTAACGCTGACCTTGCAAATTGAGATGAAAATGTCGGGGAGATGATGTCACCGCAAGTCCCCTGGTACATGGCAGTGGTTCAACAAATATTTGTTTCATGGAGCCAGGTCTTGGAGTCTTCCCGAGTCCCTGATGTTGAATGCCTAGTAAAATGACATCATAATGGCACAGGCCTTGATGTCCAGCGTTCCCCAAAGCAGGGGCTCCTGACCAGCCTTGGTTGGGTGTGCGTTTGGCATATTTTCCCAAAAGAGATGTGCGTTTGCTCGAGTGTAGCCATACTTTCATTCAATGATTCTCTAAATGAATCTCTCACACCAGCAACATCAGCAGCAGCTGGGAATTGGTTAGAAATGCAGATCCTCAGGCCCCAGCCCCACTGTAGGCCCAGCAACGTGTGTCACCAAGCCCTGCACTGGCTCTGATGCCCTCTCATCTGAGAAACGAGGGTTGGCTCTGGTCCCCTCTGGATGGGTAACAAGCTCCACGTAGCCTGGGTTGCTGTCTGTAGCCATGCAGCCGAGCAAGGGATCACAGAACCCATGCCAGAACTCAGGGCCTTTACAGCTGAGGTCAAATTTTGCCTGGAAAACCAGAATGATTGCCTTGCAATTGGTAGGGGAGTCAGAAGGGAAGCCTAGGCTGCTTTTCTAGCAAGCATAGCCTTTCAGAACTCCTACCTGTGCTTCCAGACCCTATGAGGTCCCACTTTATCCAGTTCCTTTCCTCTGAGTGTCTTGAGCCCTTATCAGCTCTGCCACTGACACAGACACTTCCGCATACACGGCACTGTGATTTCGCTGTAATTTGATGCTGGCCTTGACTTCTTGGGTCAGTTGGTCGGTCCATAAAGTGGATACCAGGCCTTGTGTTTCAGCTCCTCATGATAACTTTCTCAGTGCTGATTTATGGAGCCTGTGCTCAGTGGGGTTTCGTAGGTGGATTCCTCCAGACCTGTGAACTTGAGGCTGCTGTCGTTTTCAGATAGAGAGACACTGGGTATCAGGAAACTGTGATGAGAGGGAAAGAGAGGATTGTCCTCGTTTTAGGCAAATATATTTGTGTGTCGAACATCAGGTTTTCAGCTGCTTAACAGGAACTTTGTGAGAAACTGTCAAACTTTGTAGTCATCTGGCACATTTTTGGATTATAAATTTCTTTTTTCTTAAAGGACCGTGCTCACTCTATGTGCAGCACTGGAGTGAATTTGAAAATATGTGTAAATCCTCATGGCAACTCTGAAATGTAGGTATTAATATCCCCAACTCTGTGACACATTTTCTGTGAATTGTGCATCAAGCAGGCAATCAACAAAGGTTCTTTAATTGAAGTATAGCTGATTTACATTGTGTTAGTTTCAGGTGTCCAGCAAAGTGCTTCAGTTGTACTTGTACATGTGTCTATTCTTTTTCAAATTCTTTTCCCATTTAGGTTGTTACAGAGTACTGAGCAGAGTTCCCTGTGCTGTACAGCAGGTCCTTGTTGGTTATCTATTTTATATATAGTAGTGTGCACATGTCAATCCCAAACACCTAATTTATCCTTCCCCCCCCTTTTCCCCTTTGGTAACTGCAAGTTTGTTTCCTGTGTCTGTGGGTCTATTTCTGTTATGTAAATAAGTTCATTTGTATCAGTTTTTAGATTCCAAATAGAAGAGATGGTATTTGTCTTTGTCTGGTTTCCTTCACTTAGTATGATCATCTCTAGGTCCATCCATGTTGCTGCAAATGGCATTATTTTATTATTTTTTATGGATGAGTAGTATTCCGTTGTATATATATGTACCCCATCTTTACCCATTCATCTGTCCATGGACAGGTTGCTTCTATGTCTTGACTATTGTAAATAGTGCTGCTATGAAAAATGGGGTGCATGTATCTTTTCAAATTAGAGTTTTCATCTTTTCTGGGTATATGCCCAAGGAGTGGGATTGCTGCATCATATGGTAATTCTATTTTTAGTTTTATATTATTTGTAGACTTTTTGATGATGGCCATTCTGACTGGTGAGAGGTAACACATTATTGTAGTTTTGATTTGCATTTCTCTAATAATTAGTGAACTTGAGCGTCTTTTCATGTACCTGGTGGCAACACTTTTTTTTTTTTGCGGTACGCGGGCCTCTCACTGTTGTGGCCTCTTCCGTTGCGGAGCACAGGCTCCGGACGCGCAGGCTCAGCGGTCATGGCTCACGGGCTCAGCTGCTCCGCGGCATGTGGGATCTTCCCGGACCAGGGCACGAACCCGTGTCCCCTGCATCGGCAGGCGGACTCTCAACCACTGCGCCACCAGGGAAGCCCAACAAAGAGTTTTTGAATGCTCACCACATGCTAAGGTTTTCTGAATCTTGTTTGCTGGCACCTGGAAAGCCCTCCATCCAAGTCCTTGACTTTGGGAAAGGCTGTGGTTTAATTGCGAGAACCCTTGGTTTCCTACAGCAGATTAAAGTTGAGTAATTCAAGCCTAAGGGCCTGATACTGCCCTCTGAGAAAGATCAAGAGTAACCACAGGGACAGGACTGGCTGCATTTGCTCCGTCTCTCCCGTTGGCAGGGGTCACAGGTGCTGTGCAATCTTGAGCTGATAGATGGGGGATAACAGTAATTAGAGTCTTCAAAGTACTTGGCAGACATTCATTAGCAGCTCTAAGGGAGGAAGACAGGGAGAAGAGGAGTAAATGACAGGATCATCCCATTTTGCAGACATGGGAAATCAAGGAAGAAAAATGAGATGCATTGCCTAACACCACATGCTGAGGACTGTTTAAAATAGAGGTGGCTTATAAAAAAGAATGAAATGATGCTATTTGCAGCAACATGGATGGACCTAGAGATTATCATACTGAGTGAAGTCAGAGAAAGACAAATACCATATGATATCACTTATATGTGCAATCTAAAGAAAAATGATACAAATGAAGTTATTTACAAAACAGAAACAGACTCACAGACATAGAAAACAAATTTACGGTTACCAAAGGGGGAACGTGGGTGCGGGAAGAGATAAATTAGGAGGTTGGTATTAACATATATACACTACTATATATAAAATAGGTAATCAACCAAGACCTACTGTATAGAACAGGGAACTCTACTCAATGTTCCATAATAACCTACATGGGAAAAGGCTATGAAAAAGAATGATATATGTATAACTGAATCATTTTGCTGTACACCTGACACTAGCACAACATTGTAAATCGACTATACTCCAATATAAAATAAAAATTAAATTAAAAAAATAATTCAAGCTATCACAGAGGTTACCAGTTTGCATGAATCAGTTTCATAAGCAAAGTTTTTCAGCATACCTAGTATTTAAATGCTAATGTTATTTTTATAGACAGCATGACTGGAACAGGAATACCTGCAATCAGCATTATTAGTCATCTTTGTTTTAGGCAACTAATATTTTAAGAGAAGAAAAGAAAATAATCAATTTAAATAGTCAAAAAGAAAAAAAAATAAATTCAACAGAGGTAGGTTACTTTCCCATACATTCGGCAAGTGCCCAGAAAGACACAAGTTTTCATTGACTATCAGGGTTTCTCAACCTCTGTACCCCTGACACTTTGGTGCAGATGATTTTTGGTGTGTATGTGGTGGGGGGTGGGAGGGGAGGGCTGTTCTGTAATTGTAGGATGTTTAGCCGGAACCTGACTTCTACCCACTAGATGCCAGCAGCATCTCCCACCCCCAGACATTGGCAAATGTCCCCCATGGGGGTGCGGGGCAAAATCACTCCAGGTGTGAACTACGCCTTTATACTAAATATGTAAATTAGCATTCTGTGTGGTAAGACCACGTATGGTCGTTGTAATCTTCTGAGCACTGGCTCATGATACACAAATAACAGCATCACTTTTTTATGGAGAACTCACTTCCTTAGTGACGTTCAAACACACACGAGATGGATGGGAGAACGTTTTGAAGAGAAAAGTTTACAGAGTCTCCAGTGGTTGTACTTAGATTTAGCACTGAAACTCATACAGCCTCCTATTCTCCGTTGGAAAGCAGCGCCGTGAGGTTAGAGACCTCTGTACAGATGAGAGATGTCAGGAATCTTTGACCTTTGGGCATCATTCCACTCTACCAAGCCTGGGGCTGGTTTGGGAAAGTGGTATTCCAAGAAGCCTGAGCCTCCCGGAGGGCCAGAAGCATCTTTACACCCTTCATCTCGGATAGGACCTGTATCAAAAACCCATCTTGTGATATCCCAGGTCCAGAAGTAAGCTACCTGAGCTTGTCTGGGGCTCACCTGGGACAGGAGCCATAGCACAGCAAGAGGTGAAAGGCAGGAAGGTATGGCTGTAGGCACACATGGGCTGGGAGGACTATTTAGCTTGCCGATGGGAGAGTTAACTCAGAGACTGTTAGAACACACAGTGTTCGTTGTTGCTGGAGAGCCCCACAGCTGGGTGTGTAAACTGAGCAAATGTGTACTTATCAGGAAGTGGCATTTTCCTGATGAGTGTCTGTCTGCGGGTGCAGGGCAGTTTTGAGAAGGTGGGGTGGCTTTCCGATGAGGTCAGGAAGGACAAGAGTCTTCCCTAGGAGGGGAGCCTGGGGGACTTTCTACCCAGGTGTTTTTCCCATCTCTTCTTCTGGTGTCAGGTCTAGACTAAACCCACTCAGAAGGGTCCGTTACTCAGTTCAAGGTGAATTCCTGTGAAGAATTGGTTTCTGTGGTGTGCACAGGGGTCGGGCATTTCTGCATCTTGACCTTGGGTTTGTCATCCTCTTTGACTTCACAGATTTGCCCTTGTCATCTCCTGGAGAGATATCAGAGGAGTCTGTGAAACCGGAAACACAGATGCTGTGTTCTCCCAGAGGACAGCTGGGCTTGGAGTGGGGATGTGGATTCAGAGTGAGAGGGACCAGATTTCTCAGCAGAAAAGGATGCCTAGGAGTAAAAGTGATACCTCACCAGGCTTCTCAAAGCACTTAGTGAACGTACCATACATTTCCAGTTTGCAGCATATTAATTTCACCAGTGAAAATAAGACAGGAATCACACCATCAAAAGAAACAGTGTTATGAAGGTATAACTGACATGCAATAAACAGGTCACCTTTACAGTGTACAGTTTGATACGCTTTGCCGTACGTGTACACCCGTGAAACCATCAATGAAAAGAGTGAACATTCCCTGCCTCCCCAGACTTTCCTCATGTCCCTTTGTAATCCTCCCTCCTTCCAGGCCCATCTTCTGACAACCAGTGATCTGCTTTCTGTCACTGTGGACTAGTTTGCAATTTCTGGAGTTTTATGTAAATGGAATCATACAGAATTGTACACTTTTGTCTGGCTCTTTTCACTCAGTGTAATGATGTGGAGATTCACCTGTGTGGGTGTGTCAATAATCCACTTCTTTTTAGGACTGAGTGGTGTCCCACTGTATGGATATATCACAATCTGTTTATCCATTCACTTGCTGATGGCTATTTGAGCTGTTTCCAGTTTTTGGCTATTATAAATAAAGTTGCTATGAACGGACAAGTCTTTGTGTGGATTTATATGCTTTCATTTGGGTAAATATTTTTTATTTGGGTAAACACCTAGAGATGGAATAGATAGACCAAAATATAGGTGTATGTTTCACTTTGTAAGAAACTGCCAAACCGCTTTCCGTAGTGATTACACCATCTCACAGTCAGAAGCTGCATCTTAATCTTTGGAGAGAAGCATCTAACTCTGATGTCTATATACAAGGTAGTAAAAGATGCTTGTTGAACTGGAGTGCAAGTACACATTCTTGACCTCTATCTGGAAATTTCTAGATAAGGGCTGTTTGTAACAATAAGATCCCTAGCCAGCCTTCCTGCTCGTTTCTCCTTTTGGAGCGAATGCATTTCTTGGTACCTATTTCTGCAAGAAGAAACGGTTACAGTAATTAGCAAATACCCCTAAAACTTCTCTAGAGCAAACATCCCTCCTAAAAAGGCAGATTTGGAAAAAAAAACAAATAATTTGATGATCCTTTCCTTATTTGAGACTTGGAAGTTGACCTAATTGGATTAATCAAACCCTGGTTCAGATATTGTTTAACTCCCCTGATTTCATATAGAGCATAAGAACTCTGACACAAGAAAAAAATAATAGGCAAATCGCAACTAAAATAGAAGCAAATTTTCTCGAGTGATACAAGTATGGCTCTCTTCACATCCCCAAGCGAGCAGATAATTGCAAAACCTTGATTTGTCTTTGTTTTGGGTACATCAGGCCTAAAAGTAAAATGACATGATGCTTCTGGTTGTGCCTCATTTTTTTCTAGCTGTGTTTGACTAACACGCACCATCTTAGAAGTGCATTCTGAGTGAGGGCACCAGGATTGGGTCTGAATGCAAAACACGGACTCACCCCTCACTAGTCAGCATTTGTAGGAGAGATTCCCGGGTGACACATGGGCCAAGCAAGGCAGCTTGGATGGGTGGGCAAGGCTGGAGTGGGGCCCGGGGCTTCACAGGCGGGAATGGAGGACGGGTTTTCTTTCTTCTTTTTTATGCATAAAGAGAAGGTGGGATTTTCAGATCTGTCTGTGTTTTTCAAGGAAAGAAGAAATAGAATTCTTCTGCCAACCGTGAACCAACATTTTGGCTTAGCTCTTGGTTCTGCGTGGCACAGGAACCAGATTTTAGATAAAGAAGAGATGTTTCTGTTACCTTGCAGGGCAGGAAATGGGTTTTTGGTCCTGGGATTCCTCTTCTGAGTGTGTGGGCGTCACCATTTCCTGTTTCTTTTTTCTTTCTCTCTTTCTTTTTTTTCTTTAAGCTTTTACATTTAGAAAATATATTTAAGGCCCTGCATTTTTTTTTTTTTGTAAATTCTTATATGTAAATCAAAATTCGACTTTATTTTCTGCATCTTGGAAAGACCATTTTGAATCTGCTCTTTGTTTAGCCTGTCAAGTATAGGACGCAAAATGCTTTTTCCTCAGAGGAGATTAACACTTGTCAGGCTGTTCAGCTCAGAGGACAGTATTAACTGGCTGCTAAAGTAAATATGCATTGACGGCTGTGGTTTTCTACTAATTCCAAAATGAGAGATAAATGATAGAGACCAAATCATATTATTATTATTAGTAGTAGTAGTATTAATCACCTCCACTTTTCATTCTGAACAAGGAACACTGGATCATGCCTTTTAAAAATCCCCCTCCTTTTATACTGAACTAGAGTTGATTTACAATGTTGTGTTAGTTTCTGGTGTTCAGCAAAGTGCTTCAGTTATACATATATATATATATTTTTTTCTTCTTCATGTTGTTTTTCATTATAGGGTACTACAAGATATTTAATCTAGTTCCCTGTGCTATAACAGTGGAACATTGAGTTTATCTATTTTATATATAGTAGTTTGTATCTGTTAATCTCAAACTCCTAATTTATCCCTCACCTCCTTTTCCCCTTTGGTAACCATAAGTTTCTTTTCTATGTCTGTGAGTCTGTTTTTGTTTTGTAAATAAGTTCATTTGTATCATATTTTAGATTCCACATATAAATGATATCATATGATATTTGTCTTTGTCTGACTTACTTCACTTAGTATGGTCATCTCTAGGTCCATCCATGTTGCTGTAAATGGCATTATTTCATTCTTTTATATGCTGAGTAGTATTCCATTGTATATATGTACCACATCTTCTTTATCCATTCATCTTTTTTTTTTTTTTTTTGTGGTACGCGGGCCTCTCACTGTCGTGGCCTCTCCCGTTGCGGGGCACAGGCTCCGGACGCGCAGGCTCAGCGGCCATGGCTCACGGGCCCAGCCGCTCCGCAGCATGTGGGATCCTCCCGGACCGGGGCACGAACCCGTGTCCCCCGCATCAGCAGGCAGACTCTCAACCACTGCGCCACCAGGGAAGCCCCTATCCATTCATCTTTGATGGACATTTAGGCTGTTTCCATGTCTTGGCTATGGTAAATAGTGCTGCTATGAACCCTGGGGTGCATGTGTCTTTTCGAATTAGATATTTCTCCTAATATATGCCCAGGAGTGGGATTGCTGGGTCATAGGGCAACTCTAAAAAATGCCTCCTTTTTGAAGGCACTATTTTGGTCTGACTTTATTTTTTTTCTTTAAAGAGTAAAACCATTCTTACCTAGTCTTCAATGTGAGACTGTAAGTTGGGAGAGTAATACTATGGTTCCCATTAGTGTGTGCAGGGCTGGTTAAAACATGGATTGCTGGGCTCCACACCAATGATTTCTTATTTAGTAGACCTGGGGTGGGAGATGATAATGTGCATTTCTAACCAGTTCTCAGGTGATGTTACTCCTGCTGGTCCAGGGACCATCCTTTGAGAACCACTAGTCTAATTGTAAAGATGGTCATACTGGGGGGGCAGGGGTTCTAGGTTCTAGAGTCCTGGGTTGTGAAATTTTAACACTTGATGATTTCTTAGAGATTGTTGAGTCTGGGGTCAGCAGGTAAACTTTTACAGTAAAGAGCCAGATGATAAATATTATAAGCTTTTCGGGCCATACTGTCTTTGTCTCAACTACTCAAGTCTGCTGTTGTAGCAGGAAAGCCGCTAAAGACATAAGTGAACAAATGAGCATGGCGATGTTCCAATAAAACTTTATTTACACAATCAGTGAGCCAGATTTGGCCTGCATATTTTGCCATCCCTGTTCTAGTCTGAGCTTTCACTTTATAGATGAGGAGACTGAAATCCAGAGAGGCTGGCTGACTATGACAACCACACATGTGGTCCAATGCTTATTTAACTAACCAGCTAGTTGACTTGAGATGCTTTACCTTGCCACCTATAAAAAAAGGAAGGTGTGCTAATTAACTATATTAATTTGCAAATCTTGGGAGTGACACTCCATTATTTTTGCCATTTTCTATTTGTTAAAAGCAGATACAAGCCTAGCCCTCACTCAAAGGGGGGAATTGCACAAGGGGGTGATAACCATGAGGATCACTGAGGCCAGCATAGTGATTCCTTCTGGAGAAATCCAGACACCTGATCTCTCATGCTCCCCTGATCTTAAAGTTCTCAAATGTTATTTCTTACATTTGAGAAATAAAGAATTTCTTTATTTCTTTAAAGAATGTAACATTGTCACATTGCATTACCAGCCCTGTGCTTACTTTTCTCTTTATTGGTCTTTTTTGGGCTATTTTTGATTAAGTTTAGAGAACTTCCTTTATTCACAATATCTGAAGAGCCCATGGAAAACAGAGAACGATTTGGGTAGTTCTGAAGATTTGGCAATTATGGATTTGTGACTCTCATCAATTCGGATATAAATTTGAATGAACTTTAACATTTAAATCTCTCTGTAAGTAGGATTTAGCTAGATCAACTATTTTAAAGAGAAGGCCTTATTTACATGTACACAATGTATTTGTTAATGACAGAGGTACTTACGAAAGCAGATCCGTTTAACTCTAGTTGGCTACACCTGCTTAATCTTGCAGCGATCCCAGTATGGTTTTTAAAGTTGAAAACTTCATTTCTTCAAAAATTCTGTAACTCAATCTTTCTGCTAGTTTAGAATGAACTTTTGATCAGGCTAGATTTGCATGATTTGACTATAATTTTAAAAAAATGAGAACCAAAGGAGCAAGTATTCCTGGTTTTGCTCTTGCTTTATCTTTGGTAGAAATGTATAGTGAGGGAATGAGCTTGATTTGGGGGATAACACTGAAGCCATATTTGTAGTCACCATATGCACAAGAATTTTCCATCAGTTTCTAAAATTATCTGGGAGCTTCCCTGGTGGTGCAGTGGTTGAGAATCCCCCAGCCAATGTAGGGGACACGGGTTTGAGCCCTGGTCCAGGAAGATCTCACGTGCCACGGAGCAACTAAGCCCGTGCGCCACAACTACTGAGCCTGCGCTCTGGACCCCGTGCGCCACAACTACTGAGCATGCATGCCACAACTAATGAAGCCTGCTAGCCTAGAGCCTGTGTTCCACAACAAGAGAAGCCACCGCAATGAGAAGCCCATGCAGCACAACGAAGAGTAGCCCCCACTTGCAGCAGCTAGAGAAAGCCCGCGAACAGCAACGCAGACCCAAAGCAGCCAAAAATAAATAAATAAAATAAATAAGTTAAAAATAAATAAATAAAATTATCTGGGGAAGGCTGTTTTATTCTTTCTTCACATAATTGAAAAGTTAGTTTTGCTTACTCATTTAGAGCACTAGTTCTCAAGTAAAGGTGGTTTTGTGTCCCACCAGGCATTTGGCAATGTCTGGAGACATTTTTGGTTGTCACAGCTGGTACGGGAAGGGGCACTGTGACTGGCATCCAGTGGGTGGAGGCCAGAGACATGCAGCACAGTCTCAACAACATAAAATTATCCAACCCAAAATGTCAATGACACTGAGGTTGAGAAACCCTGGTTTAGAGACATGTACCCCCAAAGTGTTTTAAGCTGATAGATGCTACAAAATGGGGCTCCACTGCCGAATAAGTTGGACTGATGATGTCTTTACAACAATGTTTCAGAGCCTTAAAAATGTTCACTTGTGTACTGTTACCCTCAGGGATAAGATCTAGGAAGCAAAGGTTTTCAAACATGGATCATAGAGCCTTTTTTCCCCAGGATTTTTAAACACCAAGTATTTCCTAAATCAGAACCTTCTTTGAGAAGGCTAGCTTTGAGCAAATATAATGAATGAGATACACTCCTGGGTAAGTGGATCTTGGGAACCCAAATTTTCAAGTGCTATAGGAAAATGTATTGCATTCCCATCCCATCCACCCCCTCCCCACCAAATATACTATAGAGAAATGATTATGAGAGTAAAGCATGCTAATTGTTGAAATTTTGGAAAACTGATGGAAAAAATAAATAAGTTGTTCTCAGATCACTCAAGGATAATTGCTCTTCACATGTGGTGTATTTACTGTGAGTATTTTTTCCATGTGTGGCAGAGTGTATTCCAAAGATGGCCATATCAATATTTATTCTATTCTACAGGCCCTTTTGCAAGGTTGCACTGACACTCTTCCAGTGAGAAATCTTTGCTACCTCCTCTTGCATCAGGGCAGACCTGGGTGAGGTTGAGGCTGTGTGACCTACAAGGTTAGGTTAGAGACTGTAATTCAGCTTCTTCCTGGCTTTCTCTCTCTTAGGATGCTTGCCCTTCCATCCAGCCACTGTGCCACCATGTTGTGAGGAAGCCCAAGTGAAACTTGATAGAAAGACTAAATAGAGAGAGAGTCTTGGATAGGAAACGAAACTTCCAGCCTACAGCCAGCATCAGCCACCAGACAGGTGACTGAACAAACCTTCAGGTGATTCCACGGTCAGCCTTCAATTGCCCTCCAGTCAACATTGAGTGAAGGAGAGAGGAGCTACTCTCACTGAGCCCTGACCAAAGGAGCAAAATAAATGTGTAGTAGTATTAAGCTACTACGTTTTAGAGATGTTTGCTACACAGCATTAGGTAACTGGAGCACAGTGCACACATACTTTCACATTGTTATATAACTGGCATCACGTAGCTTTTCTTCAGGTCATGATATATTATAGAGATTTTTCCATGATGTTAAATGTCTTCCAAATCTTGATTTTTTAATCATAATGTCACTTTTTTTCATTTATATCAGTGTGTGTTGCCAAATATCTAATAAAGTAATCATATGAAGCAATGTCAAGCATAATCCAGAGTCAGTGCAATCGGTAATGGCAGCATTTTTCTCATTTGCTTCAAGGACCCCCTTGAAAATTTGGACAGTTGTGCCCATTGTAGGGTGGGCAGCCCTACTCCAGTAGCTCGTTGACTTCTACTTGTTTTATTTTAAATTTGGCCAAACTCACAGAGTTCTTTGAGCAGTGATGCTTTATTCCTGGAAATGTAAATCAGCCCCAATATTTCATCTGGGGTTGGTTAATTTGATTCTCTCTCTCTCTCTCTCTCTCTCTCTCTCCTGTGGTCATTTAAGGAAAAATTCACATTGAGCTAGAAGGTGAGAAGTCCCACAGGCTCATGAAACTCATGACAAGGGATAGCAGTTATGTCAGTGGTAGGCAAATGTGAATTTTAAAGCAGATCTGAAAGAAAGAGAGAAATTACTTCACCTACTTGGAGACCTTCTATTTCTTTCTTAATAAGGCCATTGACTTTCAGATCAATTAGGTGTGGTCTGTTGTTATCACTCCACAGAGCCAATGCTAGCAACTCCCCTGTTTTTATAAATACTGCAGCTTTCAGGGAGGTGCTGTGCTCTGTGTCTATGACACACTCATAAGATTACTACTCTTTTTTTTTTTTTTTTTTTTTTGGTTTTTGTGGTACACGGACCTCTCACTTTTGTGGCCTCTCCCGTTGCGGAGCACAGGCTCCGGACGCACAGGCTCAGCGGCCATGGCTCACAGGCCCAGCCGCTCCGCGGCATGTGGGATCTTCCCGGACCGGGGCACGAACCCGTGTCCCCTGCATCGGCAGGCGGATTCTCAACCACTGCGCCACCAGGGAAGCCCAAGATTACTACTCTTATTCAGGGTCGTTTTGAAGATCTACATAGAGCAACTCATGGGGCACACATGGCTTTAGTGAGAGTCTATTGCCAGGCATTGCTACACACTGTGGATGAAAATGAATCACACATATTTCCTGTCTTCACAGAATTCAAGCTTTTCAGGGGATCATGTTTCTCTCGGGGTTCTTGTATATTTCCCACAATCCGCTTATTACATGATTCCACAGATCAGTTCCAATATATCTAATTTCTTTCAGGAGGCTATGGTTTTCCGTGCGTAATGTCTCTGTTGATAGAAAAGCAATCCAGTTTATAAATTGATTCTGGATTTTAGACAATTTAAGTGATAGTATCTAATGCTTGCCTTCAGGATGGTAGCATTTCTATCTAATGGCCCCCTTAAGAGGATGATGGAATTGAAAAAGTAAGGAAATCTAGAATATAGTTCTGACTTCATCAGTTCTTAACTGTGCCATTTTGGGCAAGTTACTTTGGCCTCTGATTTCTCATCTGTATAATGAGGCTGTTGAAAGAAACATCTCTAGCTGAAGATTTTATGTTTCTAGATCTGCTATCTGAAAAAAAATCCACGGTACTGGGGATTGAATGGTACTGGAATAGTATATGATTAGAGTCAATGTAATACTCCTATGACAAACATCAACATGCCACCAAGGATGGTCTCCAATCATTTGGTATGTAACCTTTTTGTCCCACATGAGAACAGTTTTCTGCTGGATTATACACCACCATCACTGGAAATCTTAATCTTGTGGAAGTTGGCACCATGCTTGGCAGGGAGGGGATTTATTGCTGACCACAGAATATAAAGCTATTCATCAGGGAGAGATGTAATGTAGCTCTTAAGTAAGTTGCAGTGTACTAGTGAAGACATGTGTGATTGCCAACTCAGATATTAAATTATTCTTAGTTCAAAGTGGTTGAGATGAAAAAATAATTTATTGGTCTTCCGCTTCAGATGCCACCCATAGGAGTCATCAGTGATTACTTCGGTGTCAGAACTCAGTATTTCTTCCAAATCTCTCATGTTCCTTGATCTGTCAAGGTTGACTTTGGAACACAACCACTCAAAACACTTTGTGGAAATATTTTAGGTATAATCTGTAGGATGATACTCCAAATAAGGCAGTTTAGGCAAAACAATTCCTCTTTGCTTTGATAGCTCTTAGTAGAGAGTATGGCATTTTAATAATAATTAAAATTATTATTTTAATTCACTGCTGGCTTGCCTCTCTTGTGTACTGAGTTCCAGGCTTCTCCGCTGGAAATGATTGCTTCCTCATTATTGTTTTCTCAGTGGCGATTAGTACATAATAAGTACTCAGCCATATATATTGGTTAAATAAATTAACAAACATTTCTATTATAATTATTCACTTTTTACTGTCTGTTGAAAAACAAAGTGTAACTTGAACAAATATTTATTGAATATTGACTATATTTAGGATACTGCAAAGAATGTATATAAGCTGCAGTTAACGATCATGGTATGCCATTTCATCTGAAGTCAATGTCACAGTATCATCGATAGCGGTAAATAAATAAAAGTCATGACTATTTGCTCCCTTACTTTAAGAAAAAGGTTAAATGCACTTGCAGGTTAAATGTATGTGATGCAACTTTCTGGCAGTGGTGTGCTGCTTTTTCCCAGAGCTATCTTGCTTTTCGGAAAGCAGGGAATGTCTGTGATTTATGTTCTGCTCCCTTCCCTTGTCTATGTGGAGCACTAGGTAATAGGTCAGTGGTTCTTTAAGGGACTGGCTTTCTCTTGATTTCAAAATAGGAGACTGGGGCTTCCCTGGTGGCGCAGTGGTTGAGAATCCGCCTGCCGATGCAGGGGACACGGGTTCGTGCCCCGGTCCAGGAAGATCCCACATGCCGCAGAGCGGCCGGACCCGTGGGCCATGGCCGCTGAGCCTGCGCATCCAGAAGCTGCGCTCCCATTGCCCGCGTACCACAAAAAAAAAAAAAAATAGGAGACTGGGTGGGACTTGGGCAGGGGGAACATGTTACTTTTCAGGTATTTAAGAGATTAAGCTATCTTTTTCCTGTTTTTAAAATCGCAGCTCTAAAGTATTGTTATAGATTTTGGAAACCATTTTGGAGTTAACATCTTTGGCATTTAAAAATTATATTTGAATGATATGACAATACATCAAGAATGGTACGAGATAGAATAAGGCTGATCCTAGAATATTTAAATTGTTCATTAGTCAACTGTCTGTTATTTTCTCTATAACTTTATGTAGGTAAAGATGCTACAAGGAATCAAAAAATTATATCAGGATAAGGCTTTTTACCTGTGATGGTTAATTTTATTTGCAGAATTGGCTGTGCCATGAGGTGCCCAGATACTTGGTCACACATCATTTCGGGTATTTTTTTGAGTGTGCTTGGTTAAGATTAACATTTAAATCAGTGGAATTTGAGTAAGGCAGATTGCCCTCCATAATGTGGGTAGGTCTCATCTAATCAGTTGAAGACACAAAAGGCTGGTCTCCCCAGAAAAGAGAGATTTTTCCACACGCAGCCTTGGGTTTCATCTACAACATCAGTCCTTCCTGGTTCTACAGAAGATGGCCATTGGACCTGAACTGGAATCTTCACCTTTCTGGGTCTCCAGCCAGCTGGCCCACTCTGAAGATTTGGACTTGCCAGCCTCCATAACAGTATAAGTTAATTCCTTATTATATATAATATATATATTATATATGTATAATATATATATTATACATATATATTATACATATTATACATATATATGTATATTTAATTTATGTGTATTTATACAATAAATGTTTATATCTAATTTATATCTATACCTCTATCTATCTATCTATCTATCTATCTATCTATCTATCTATCTATCTATCATCTATCCCTATTGGTTCTGTTTCTCTGGAGAACCCTGAATAATACATTACCTTACCTCTCCTGACTTCAAAAGTCAAGAGATTGTTTCTACGAGTTTCTAATACCTCTTATGTGGAAAGCCAGCAGGAATATAGGGAATAACAGAGAAAATAAGGAGATTCCATCTAGAAAGTGGATTGGAGGTTAGGGGTAGGGTAAAAAGGGATCCTGAAATATCGAGGCAAGGAAAGTATCTTATAAAGAACAGACAGCATCAACCAAACTGAATTTCATTCAACCATTTCCTCCTCTTGTTATTTTGTTGAGTTAAAAGAATCTCTGACCAAGAGTATTTCCATAATATAAGACTTAAAGACTTTTTTTTTTTTTTGCGGTACGCGGGCCTCTCACTGTTGCGGCCTCTCCCGTTGCGGAGCACAGGCTCCGGACGCGCAGGCTCAGCGGCCATGGCCCACGGGCCCAGCCGCTCCGCGGCATGTGGGATCTTCCCGGACCGGGGCACGAACCCGTGTCCCCTGCATCGGCAGGCGGACTCTCAACCACTGCGCCACCAGGGAAGCCCTTAAAGACATTTCTATCCCTCTTACTTTGCAAATGGTTTAGGTGCCCACCCTCAGCACTTGCAATAATACAAAGATGACCTGTCTGCTTTCTCTTAGTACCCCACCCCTCCAATTCCCTGATGCACAGTGCTTGTCACTTAGAGGGAGCTCAATAAATGTGTGTTGAATAAGTGAATCAACACACGTAGATTTTGACCTTAATCAAGCCATCTTCCAGCTTGAGGATATAAGGAAATCCTGCAAAATCTATCTAATGATCACATCAAAAGACCGTTGCAAAAATGGTAGTGTTGTCCATTTATCCAAGACAAATGTCAAATGGAGAGCTTAAAATAAATTGCTGGGGGCTTCCCTGCACCACTGGTGGCGCAGTGGTTGAGAGTCCGCCTGCCGATGCAGGGGACGCGGGTTCGTGCCCCGGTCTGGGAGGATCCCACATACCGCGGAGCGGCTGGGCCCGTGAGCCATGGCCGCTGAGCCTGCGCGTCCGGAGCCTGTGCTCCGCAACGGGAGAGGCCACAACAGTGAGAGGCCCACGTACCGCAAAAAATAAAAAAATTGCTGGTAGTTGATCCTTTATGAATTGACCAAGGGAAGGTTAATGGGGATTAGTAAAGGTTTTGAATGTTTATTTTTAAGAACTTATGATAAAGGGCTATTTTCCTGACCTCAGAAGCATCATGACATCAATGTTCCCATTGAGTTTCCGTATCGTTCTGGCCGTGGGTAAACCCACTGAGAGAAGATAAAAGAGAGAAATGGAGGAAGAAGCTGATGCAGAAGGGTAAGATGTGACGAAGTGAGAGAGTGGCAGGGACATATACACACTACCAAATGTAAAACAGATAGCTAGTGGGAAGCTGCCGCATAGCACAGGGAGATCACCTCTGTGCTTTGTGACCACCTAGAGGGGTGGGAGGGAGGGTGACGCAAGAGGGAAGAGATATGGGAACATATGTATATGTATAACTTTGTTGTAAAGGAGAAACTAACACACTATTATAAAACAGTTATACTCCAATAAAGATATTTTTAAAAATAAATAAATAAAATAAAATCAACTAATTTATTTGAAAAAAAAAGAGTAGCTGGGTGTTTGCAGAGTTTGCTTGTCTTCTCCTAAAGCCATGAATCACATTCTGCTTTTCATTATTTTCTTTTCAGTTTTATTGATTGTGTTGCCTTCAAATGTAACATCATGAATATATATATACATATATACATATATATATATATATATATATATATATATATATATATATATATACATATATACACACACACACACACACAAAGAGAGAGAGAGAGGGAGAGAGAGACAGAGACACAGAGAGACAGAGGGAGAGGAAGCTTTGGTCACAGAGGAAGCTTACTCTCACTGACTTGACATTTCTCATGCTCCAGAGCAGGAGTTTGCCAAATATTTTGAGATGGAGTCACATTCAATAGTAATAATTTCCACCTGCTGTCATGTCATCTCAGAATTTGCATACAGGTGGTGGTTTTATTTTTTTCCATCCAAGAATCTTTAGGCACCCTCGAGACATTGATTAGGCTCTGGACCGCTTTGAAGTTAATCCTCTACCCATATACACATGATGAAATGCATAAGAGGAGATGTTAATTGAGTAAGACCAAGACCACACAGAAATTCCATGAAAGAGCCAGGAAGGTGATGGCTTTCCAGTCTGGGGCAAGACCAAGGAAACACTGAGAAGAGATGCCTGTTTGCCAGTTGCTTTAAATTCACCCGGAATTTCCATCTCCCATTCGTTTAAAAGTCAGCTACCCTCTTTCCCTTTTCCTTCAACACCCAACACAAAGAAAACCTAAAGAGCTACAAAGTAATTACCATCACTTTCAGGGTGTGTTACCTTGCAGTCTACAGAACTGAAACGTTCTCTTCGAAGTGTATGTTCTCTGTTCTCTGTAATGGTATACCCGACTTTCAGTTAGAACTACTGTCTCCTTCTCTCTTTCAGTTATCTTCCCATGATTAAATCCAGGTAAGAGAATCTAAAATCACTCAAATTACTCAAGGCTAGGGTTTCACCTTCCTCCCACTTAAATTGTGTAGAGATTAGTCACCCCGAGAAGGTAAAAACAGTAGGTGAAGAGAACAAGAAATGGAGAGTTTAGAAATAAGAAACTTCAATGAACACGATGAAAGGAACTCAGTAAAAAAAATATCTTCTATATCCTTGAATTTCTAGTCAACTTTTTCGTAATGTCTCTTTCCTCCAAACTGCTCTGAGAGCGTCACTGAAGGAGGGACTTGGGAAGGAAATTTCTTTGCATCAACCTGGCCACCCCCTTCAGCTCCTTCTGGAAGGAAGTTGGTTTTTTTGGACCCTTAATCAGAAGTTGCGTAAGTGAGGTTTTGAGGCGTGCTTGTGACATAACCTGAACACTGATCTCTAAGAGGAGAGAACAGAACTACCCATAAAAGATAGGAAACTCAAATAAGTACTTGTTGGAAGAGTTACTATTCAAAGCCGTGGGTTTGTGAACACTGAGAAGGAAGCAGCCTGGATTGGTACACGTGGGAGCCCAGAGAGGCTCAGATCCATAGCCCTGGGATGCTATAGGAGAGCGAGGTTGCAGACTGGGTGGGCACAATAGAAACCAAGCTGTAGCAAATCATTTTTAGAGTGAGGAAAGGTTTACACGAAGCCATAACCGGAAAGTAAAATGAAAGAAAGCAGACTAGGCTGAGAACAAAGACACAAAGGAATTACTTCTTTTAAATGGAGCAGGAGAAAAATGTACCATAAGCAGATGAAAAGATTTCCTTCTTAAAGAAAACCCCTCAGTGATACGGGTACCAGATTTCCTGGCAAGAGCACAACTCATACACATTGGAAGACTGATTTGGATGAGAGGAACCAACAAAGACCCTACAATAGGTCAGACTGAGAGCTGGTGGATCCCTGGGGGCTCCTCTTGCCCCAAGACGAACCATCCTCTCTCCCGGGAGTTGAAAGCAGCCTCCCAGGGCGAGGCTGTCTGTTCCGAGGCCCCACTCGCCATACCTTCTGTGCACACAAAGGAAAGTGAGGGCTCTGCCTGAAGCCACACAGCCACACAGCCAGGCAGCTGCTCCGGGGAGGGTCACAATGCCATTTTGGCTAGGACTGGGAGAAGTGGCTGCCAATTTCCTCCAAGTTTGCCCTCTCTTTCAAAATTCAGAATAACAGCACACAATCTCAGGGCTTCCTGGCTGCGTTCCCTTTCTGGAGTAATTAGTTGAAATGCACATTATGTTCTCACCTCATTCCGAGTTTCCACGGAGTCGGGGCTGCTTCCCATAAGCAGAACCTGCTGGGGGCTGCATGCAAGGGCCCCGGTTCCTTGTTCCCCGAGGGCAGCGCTGGGTGGTCTTGGGGAGCTGGTGGAGGATGGGAATGGCCATTCGTTTCCAGTTGCGATCCATCAAAGGCTTTGACCTGGCCACCTCTCTCTGGGCTGCTCTCTGTCCTCTTGGCTATAAAATAAGACAAGTTTTGGGTCCTCAGCTCTCTTCCTAGGCGTGGCTGGAGGAGTGATGGCTTGATGTGGGTAGGAGAGAGGGCAGGCAAATATGGAGAGCCTGGAAAGCCCCACAGAGGGGTTTGGAATTAATCTAATCAACACTAGGAAGTAGGAGTGGTTTTGAGGCAGAAGGAGGACATGGGGAAAGCAAAATTAATGAGGTGGGAGGTAGGTAGCGGGATCAGTAAGTTAGGGCTGGAGACAGGTGGCCAGCTAGGAAGGCGCCACGATAACCCAAGCATGTGGTCATGGGTGCTGGACTTCGGTTAAGGATCTGGCAATGGAGGAGATAGAATAGTTATCAGAGGTTGGTCCAGCGAATAGAGTAGATGAGTGTTCTCAAAGCGGGGTCCCTTGGCTCCACCCTGGACCTACTGACTCAGAAACTCTAGGTGGGGCCCAGCCATCTGTTTTAACAAGCCCTCCAGATGATTCCAATACAAGCTAAAATTTGAGAACCACTGTGGATTACTACTGGGCAGACAGGTCATAAACATGGGGGTTGGGAGACCGTGGGTTCTCTTCCGATTCTGAAGAAAGAGTTGAATCGCATTAAATGATATGTTGCTTAACCTTCAAGGATCTTAGACTCTTCTCCCTAAAGTACAGGGCATCAGCTATGAGTTACGTTTTGCTGAGTATAAAATAAAACGCCAAATTAACAGTGGGAAACACTGAAGACATTGCTCTTTCCCATTAAAGGATCTAGAGTTTGGTCACCCAGGGTCACCTAAGTCGTCAGGGACACAGGGCCCTTCTTTCTCTTTGCTCTGCTATCCTCAGTTCTGGTGTACTAGTTTCCTACCGCGGCTGCTGTAACAGATGACCACAAACTTTGTAGCTTGAAATAATGTAAATGTATTCATTGTGGAGCTCTGGAGGTCAGGATTCTGAAATGTGTCTCACTGGGCTACCATGAAGCCGTCGACAGGTCTGCGTTCCTTGTGGAAGCTCTAAGGGAGATTGTTTCCTTGCCTTTTGCAGATTCTTAGAGGTTGCCTGCATTCCTGGGCTCATGGCCCCTTCCTCCATCTTCAGAGCCGGCAACGTCAGGCTGAGTCCTTCTCACTTGGCCACCTCTCTGGTTTTCTTCCGTCTCCCTTCTCCCCTTTTAAGGACTCTTGTGATTATTTTGGACCCACTGGGTGATCCAGAATAAGTTCCCTATTGTAAGGTCAGCTGATTAGTAACGTTTACTCCATCTGGAAACTTTATTTCCCTTTGCCATTCCAGGGATTTGCCTGTGGACGCCTTTGGCAGGTGGGGGTGGAGGTATTATTCCATCCTCCATTCCCAAGGCCAACTCATGGTCCTTCATACATACTACAGTTTCTACTGTCATGTGATATTTCCAGGCAGCAGGAAAGAGGAAATGGGGAAGGATGAAAAAACACACTTGCCAGCTAAGCTGGATCCCACACAACATCTCTGCCAACATCTCCTTGGCCAGGACTTACTCATATGGCCATACCTACCTTTGAGGGAGAATGAGAAATGTGGTTTTTTTTTTTCCTAGTGGGAAAGTGCTCCACTAAAATGAAGACTGTTTCTATGGACAAAGAAAGAATGGATATTGGGTAGACTACCAGCAGCTTCTGCCATATTTAGGCAAGAGGGAAAGGGTCTTGATTTTCTCCTGAGTTCCTTCATCTAATGATTTCTGAGACCCTACAGAATGAGGAATTACAGTATGAAGCTGAGAAATGAGATACTAGAGCAGAAGAAAGAAGGGAGTCTTTTGTTTCCCATTTTCTTCTTTTCTTCTGGGCCAATTTCCTTCATTTGTACACAACTGAGTGTCTTTTTTTTTTTTTTTTTTTTTTCGGTATGCGGGCCTCTCACTGCTGTGGCCTCTCCCGTTGCGGAGCACAGGCTCCGGATGCGCAGGCCTAGCGGCCATGGCTCACGGGCTTAGTTGCTCCGCGGCATGTGGGATCTTCCCGGACCAGGGCACGAACCCGTGACCCCTGCATCGGCAGGCGGATTCTCCACCACTGCGCCACCAGGGAAGCCCCAACTGAGTGTCTTAAAGGAACCAGACATAGTGCCTACATTTGTCTTCACATGTGCGCCATGCAAAAAAGGGCCTTGGCTGTCTCATTTCTCTGTTAGCCCCATGAAAAATGTTTTTATTGTTGAACAAATAAATTGCCATTTCTAACTGCAACTGAAGTGGGGACGAGAGAGCAGCAAACGGACTGTGTTATCCCTGCCTCTCCATTTGTCAGGGTCCTACCCTCCAGACCAGACCGTGTGTTGTGACTGACACATTATCCTTTAATAACCATCTTCGTGAGGATGGGGACCCTGCCTTGTTCAACTAACATTGTTTGGTATAGGCCTATGCATAGGAGATAAGCCATACTTTCTAAAAAATTATTTATTTATTTAGGTTGCGTTTGGTCTTCATTGCCGTCCGTGGGCTTTCTCTAGTTGTGGCGAGCGGGGGCTACTCTTCGTTGCTGTTCGCAGGCTTCACCTCGCAGTGGCTTCTCTTGTTGCGGAGCACGGGCTCTAGGTGCGTGGGCTTCTGTAGTTATGGTGTGTGGGCTCAGTAGTTGTGGTGCAGGAGCTTGGTTGCTCTGCGGCATGGGGGATCTTCCCGGACCAGGGATCGAACCTGTGTCCCCTGCATTGGCAGATGGATTCTTAACCACTGCGCCACCAGGGAAGTCCTGCAATACTTTTTAAAAATAAATTAATTTGGCTGCACTGGGTCTCAGCTGTGGCACTCGGGACCTTCATTTGCCGCATGTGGGATCTAGTTCCCTGACCAGGGATTGAACCCAGGCCCCTTACACTGGGAGCTCAGAGTCTTAACCACTGGACCGCCAGGGAAGTCCCACAATACTTTTATTTTTTTTTTAATGAATTAAGGAATGTTCAATAGCAATCCATTGATCTGTTGTCTTTATGTGGCTTTGATTTTGAACAAGCTATTCTATGAGCCTTATTTAAACATTAATAAAGTTTTCTCTATTTATTTTGGGATTATATCTACCGGTTTGCCTGCAGGATCTTTATTTTGGAAGATGTTTACACTGTCAATGTTTTCCATTTGGGGCAGGACATTACTTACCTTTTTGCTGTGTCCTGATGGTTTAGCTAAGAGTAGGGGCCTTGGGCAGCTGCTGACAGTGAGCCTGTTTGCACTTTCTTCCTTAAAGTGGGGATTCCTGCCCGATGTGACTGCTCCTGGCACTGGTGGGCTGTTCATTAGGGAAACAGTTGTACTTTATGATGGGAACATAGTGGACCGGCAGAGAGGGAAGATTTCTACAAGAATGGTCTAATATAAACAACAATAGCCATAATCATAATCAGGGCTTTTATGGGAGCTTTCATCCAGGAACCAAAACACATTATGAGCATTAACTCATTAATCTTCACAGCGCCCCTGTGAGGGAGATTTAAGTGTAAGTAATCATAATTATTACTGTCATTATCCTTCCAACAATTCCCAGATGTGCTGTGGCTGAACTGGCATACTTTGGGGATTTTTTTTTTTTTTTTTTTTAATAGAGACCCTAGATTTTTGGCAGGAGTTCACATCTCTCTCTCTCTTTCTTTTCTTACTCCCTCCGACTTACTAAATAAATATGGAATTTTAAAATTCGTGGGGTCCCTGGAAGAGATGGGTGGGAAATCATTTCCAATTCACAGTGATGCCCTTTGCTTTGGTCTTGCTGCTGTTGGAAAGGTTAGGTGGCTGCAGCGGGTCCCAACCTAGGTCCACGGAGCTGATTAGAGATTTCATTTTTAAACTCTGTGTGATGTTTATGATTTCAGCCTTATCTCTTCGGGTAAGAACTTGAGGAGTTTCACTCTACATGTAGCATCCTGTTTACTCTGATACCATTTAAATTAGAACAGTGTCCTGAACACCAAGCGGGGGAACCTCAGTACAATTGTCAGCATCCTCAGCGTGTAAGTACAAGCCCCGTGTCGGCCCCACAGGTGTAATCCTGCCTGGGTTCACCAGGTAGGAACCCGGAGCTCACCTCGGGGTTCCAGAATAATCACAAGGAAAATAGGAGGCTTCAGAGAAAGAGCACTTGGTTTAATAGTGAAAAACAGCTAGATCAGCTGATGAGAAGTGCCAAACGTAGTTTTGTATCTTCTGTATGTTTTTAAATTGTGCATTTGTTTTCTTATGACCTAAGTGGTGTGCATGATGGAAAATTCAGAAAATGTTGGCAAGTATGAAGAAAAAAGTTAAAGTCACCTATCAGCCGAGTAGTGAGAGTTCAGTATTGTACCATTTTGATGTATTTCCTTTTATTCTTTTGGCTGAAGGAAACAGACGTTTTGTTGCAGTAGTTGGTGATGAGAGGGAAAAGAACATGCCTTGTTCTTTGGTTTCTGGAATTGGATAAAACCTGGGATATATTCATGGAAGTTGGGATACTCAGCTTTGAAATCCAAAATATACCAGATTTAGAGTGGGGAGGGCTGACCTCAGTAGACACATGGCTGTGGAGCTGTAATCCTGTCCAAGCCCACATGTGGTATGCAGTCTGGCACTGCCTCCCTCCTGGCCATCACCTCCTCCTCTCCTGAGGGGTTACTAGGCCCTGGCACTTCTGGCCATCCTTTTGTCCCTTGAATAAACTAGGTTTGCTCCTGACACAGGGACTTGGAATTTGCTGTTCCTACTTTCTGGAATACTCTTCCTCTGAGTCCTATCATGGACTTTCTGTTCACATGGCTGACTGTTCTTGGCTGACCTATTCAGGTCTCAACTTTAAAGTCATTCCTTCAGATACGTCACCCCTGCCCACAATGTCACACTATCTGAAGTGACTGTCCTCTTCTCTGGTCACTTTCTATAACATTACCCAGTTAGATTTCCTTCTTGGAACATGTAACATTCTTTAATTATTATTAATCTGATTTTACTTGTATACTTTTTAAAAACTGGAGTAGAGTTGATTTACAATATTGTGTTAGTTTCAGGTGTACAGCAAAGTGAATCAGTTATACATATACATATATCCACTTTTTTAAAGATTCTTTTTCCATATAGGTCATTACAGAGTATTGAGTAGAGTTCCCTGTGCTGATTTTACTTGTATACTTTTTATTGCCTCTCTCTTCCCACTTCCAAGCTCCTCGAGGGTGGGGAACTGACGGTTTTCATTTTTTCTCTAGCCTCTGAACCTAGAAAGTGTCTGACACATAGCAGGTGCTCAATAAAAAGTGTTGTATTTGAATGAAGAGAAGGCACACGAAGAGGAAGAACTAGGAAAGATTTGAAAGAGCTCTCCAAAGGTATCGGTGAACATTTGCAGTTTGAGGGTAAAAACTGCATGAGTACATGCAAATTAAGGACTTAATTATAAAATACTAATATCAACCTCAGAAGGTGGGCATTCTATCCCATTTTAAGGGAGACAAATAAAAGTAGTGAAGGCACAATATTTTTGTAGGAGCTTGTCTGTGAGGCTAAAAGGAAGAGACAAAATGTTGAAAACACAGATTGGAGTAAGAGGAGTTTCATTTGGGATTGGATGAAGACCGCTTCTGAAAGCTGGGAATGGAGGCGTAATAAGAGCAGCAAAATACAGATGAGCACAGAAAAATAACAGAGATCATTACTGAACGACCTTGATGGGAATGAAATGGTACAGTTAGTGCCTTAGATGTTTAGCTCTCTGAGGGAGGTACGGGGCAAGGAAGAGAAGGATATTGGTTAGGAGAAAAGCAAGGGAGGGTGGGAACTCTTGCCACAAAACAACCATTTTCTCTCTGAAGATATTGACAAGATCTTGGGTAAAGATGGAGAAGACCGGAAGTGTATAAGGGAGACATGTAAGGTCTACAGCGGAAAGAGTCATCTTGGGGCTTCCCTGGTGGTGCAGTGGTTGAGAGTCCGCCTGCCGATGCAGGGGACGCGGGTTCGTGCCCCGGTCCGGGAAGATCCCACGTGCCGCGGAGCGGCTGGGCCCGTGAGCCATGGCCGCTGAGCCTGAAAAAAAAAAGAGTCATCTTGGGTTGTAGGCGTAGGGTTCCATCAGAGAGGCTATTTAGCAAGGAGAATGGCAGAATTAAAGAGAGAAGTTCACTGAGGTTTAGTAATTATAGTACAAACAGGAGAAGATAAATACCTTCTCCATATATTACATCATTGTTAAACCTCAATAATTTAAAATATAACTAACCTCTAATAATGCCTTAGATTTAATAATACAGTTGTTGCATGGGAATTGTCTACAAACCATTATAAATCCATTTGTTTAGGTTTACCACCCCACTAATAAAATGGATGCATGTAGCTCATGTGGTGCGGTGCAGAGTACAGAGTGTGCTGATTGAGTGTCTTACTCAATGTAATTGATTGTAAAATCCACTTCAAATCACAGCAAATAAAGAGCATTTTACAACTAGGTAAAATGAAGATTTCTCTTTCAGTTATCATTTCCCAGTTTTTCTCCTTCTACCCTCTCAAAGCGTTAGGGGACTTTCCCCCCTCTAACCTTTACTACTTTAGGAATTATAAAATGTGATTTGTTTTAGTAAACCTGTTTTGTCTCTAGAACCCAGAGCACTAGGTCATAGTTTATTAAGGAGACAAAGAATGTTCATCTTAAAGGAAAAAGAGATCATTTTCTTTGTTCCTAGCTTTTGGAGGGACTGGAAGGGGGCGCCCCAAATATTAAAATTGTTCCCTTTCCTAAATATATTTTTGACCCAAACACCAGCATACTCAAAAAGTATATTTAGGTGTCAATACAAATAAGTCTAAACTCTTATTTTCAGTTGCCAGTTATTATATCTAAAAAAAACCCCGTATCTTTTCCCCTTTATAATGGGTCAAGATGTTTTTAAATTTACCGCACAAACAAAACGCCCAAGCAGAGAGATGTTTAAAGATTGAAAGAGGATGAAAACTTCATTGAAATACACCTTTAAGTAATTTTAAATTTAATTAAAAATTTTAAACCAATGTCTCTTCAGAAGGCTTTGATTTATTATTGCAAGCATTAAATGTAAAGACTGAACAATAAAATCTTACTATCCGTGACTTAGATGGAATGGCAAGAATTTTACATTCTTATTCCAATAGCATGTTCAGGAAAGGACAAGAACACAATTCATGTCAATGCCCAGTTTTTTGTGTTCTCCTAGCTGTAAGAGTTTGCATTTGCCCAGTTCTCAGGAACGGCATAGGACATAGGTTTTCTATAAACCAGATTCTAAATGTGCATATGAGTGGCTCCCTTGACTCTTGCCTTATTATCAGACACTTAGTAGATCGCCAGTGGTGTGGCGCCTTAGTTTGAAAATGTGAAGCAGGCAGCCACGTGAGGCTATTAGTTTGGTGGCCCTTACTGTGTTTTCTATATATTGGAAAAATTTTGGAGCAATGTAGATCTTAGCATATGCAGTTTGAATATGAATATGATCTCAGCCGACTGAATGAATATGTGGTCTATTCAATCTTACGTTCCCAGAGCCGAGAAATAAGACTTGGTGTATGGTGGGTGTTGTATAAGTTTTAAAGAATAAATGAATCCATAACAATAGTCTTATGATTTGCTTTGTGATCCACGGAAGCAAAGCGTAATAATTTGTCTGAGAGATTCTTCCCATCAACAAACACGTACTGAACAGCATGCAAAAAGCTTGAGTGATTTCTCTCCTTTTCTCTGTCTCTCTTAATCACACATACAGTAAAATTTCAAGATAGCCCAACAACAAAAATAGCTCTGAATGCTTACGACAGTCCACCGTCCATTCTCCTGTTCTCCTAGACTGTTTCATGTCTCTCCTTTCCTCCAACACCCCAGTCATTCACTTTCCTTCCTCACTCTCAGTGGATAATGGTTTTCAGCCCTTCACTGAAGAGAATGTCCACAGACGCTAACCACCTCCCCGTTAACCGGCATCCTCAGTCTTGTGCTTTCCTTTCATGTCCATTAGGAGCTCTCACAGGGAGCCCAGGACCCTTGGGATCTCTGAGACTCTTTTACGGGGTCTATGAAGTCAAAATTATCTTTGTGATAAAGCTGAAACATTTTCATCTTTCATTCGTTTTCTCTGACGGTGCAGAGTGGAAGTTTCCAGAAACTATAAAATGCATGATGGTGTCATCTCCCCGTTGGCTAAGGCAAAGTGTGTTTGTGTATTCTTGGGTTTTAAAAATTCCCCAGTTAATAATCTCTAAGACAGTAATGTTGGTAAATGTTGATAAATGTAACTCATATAATCCAGGGTACATTGGGGTCTTCAATACATTTAAGAGTGTAAGGGGTCCCGAGACCAGGAGTTTAGAGCATTGTTGCTGTATATGAATGAGCTTTGCTTTTGTCCAACCAGAGCCCCCTTTGGGACCCTTTCTTTGGCTCCATCCTTTGGCAAAAACTGCTCTTGTCAAGACGACCCACGACCTCCATCCCTGCACCACAGCTGGACCACTTTCCCTGGTTTTCCTCCTGCCTCACTGCTCACTCCTTCTCACTCTCCTTGGATGGTTTCCCCTCTTCACCCCGAACTTATCTCATTGGTGTTAAAAGGGATCGTTCCTTAGTTCCTTTTTCTTCTCTGTCAACACTCCCTCCATATAAATCTCACACAGTCGTGTGGTTTTAAATGTAAACATGCTGATGACTCCCACATTGTAAATGTACACACAGAAATCTCTTCTGAACTTCAGCCTCGGAGATCAACTGCCAGTCTGACTTCTGCCCTTGGGTGTATGTAGAGACATATCAAATACCACATATCCCGAGCTAGGCTTCTACTGATTTCCCCAAACTCCACCTAAATGGAATCTTCTCGACACGACAGTTTAGTGGTCCTTCCAGTTGCTCAAGTCAAAAACATGGATTTATTCTTGGTTCCTCTCTTTCTTCACACACAATAATTGACATGTTAGACTGTCCTACCATTAAAGCACATCTGGAATCCACGTTCGTCTCACAACCCCACTGCTGACATCCTGGTCTGAGTCACCATCACCTCCTGCTTAGATGACTGAGAGAGTCTTCCTGCTTCCATTCCTGCTCCCTGGAATCTGTTCTCAACACAGTAGTTCAACAGTCCTTTCAACATATAACTCAGGTCATGTCATTTCTCTGGCCCACAGCCCCCCATTTCCCTGAGAGTAAAAAGTAGGACTCCCTGTACTGGCCTGCAGGACCCTACAAGACCCACCTCATCCCTCCGTACCTGCCTGACCTCATCTCACAGTCTGCTCCAGCCAGCCAGGTGTTCTCGGGATTCCTCAAGCATGTGAGGTGTGCTTCTGCCTCAGGGCCTTTGCACCAGCTGTTCTGTTTGGAAGGTTTGAAACACTCCCCCCTCAAATAACCACATGGTTAACTCTAGCTCCTTCATGAACTATCCTCTTCTCAATGAGGTCTGGCCTGTTCCCCCTACTTAAAATTACAACCCTTCCTCTCCCAACTCACATTCTCTGACTGTCTCAATCCCCTTAACTCCAAAGCACTTACCATCTTCTAAAACACTATGTTCTTGCTTATTCACTAGGTTTATCATTTATTACTTGAATGTATGCTCTTTGAGGACGGGTGTTTTGTATCTTTAATTCAGTGCACTATCCCATTTTCCTAGCACAGTGCCTGACACTTACTAAGTGTTCAAATATTTTTTGAATAAATGAACAATAACCATTCTCAGAAGTAAAGAAACAGATTTGTTTAGGAAACTGTTTAAGTGTTGAGAACTTAAATTAATGGTTAATTTTTTTCTTGAGCTATGGGTAAGTAAAAAATATAATGGGGACTTATGTCCTAATACTACATTTACATGACCGTTTCTAGCCACTGGTCCATACAGACATAAGTACATTTGCCTTGGATGGATAAACCCAAAGTATCAAGCTGATATGACTATATCCATGAGATCGAATCTTTCATTTTTTCATAAACATAAACACAAAAAAAGGCAACTTAATAATGTGGAATGAATGGGTTTAGACCAATAATGAAATGAGTATTTTGGACCTTCAGAGCTCAACTGGGAATTTGCACATCTTGTTTCATTATATTCCATTGCTTGTTTTATTTTCTGTCTTTAAACCATTTTGAAAATACTGTGTTTCATCTAAAAAAAAGCTGAATTCACAGAAACAGAGAGTAGAATGGTGGTTGCCAGGGACTAGGGCATAGGGAAAAAGGGGAGATGTTTGTCAAAAGGTAAAAATTCTAGTTTTAAGATGATTAAGTCCTGGGGACCTAATGTATAGCACGGTGACTGCAGTTAAAAATACTGTACTGGGTTATATGTTTGAAACTTGTTAAGAGAGTAGATCTTAAATGTACCAAATACAAAAACATGGTAATCATGTGAAGTGACGGAGGTATTAATTAATCCTATCATGGTCATTTCACAGTGGATACATACATCAAACCATCATGTTGCACACCTACCACTCACACAATGTTATATGTCAATTATCTTCATTAAAGTTGGAAAAGGGGAAAAGAATGCATTGAAAAAATATGAGAACCTGTGATTTGATTTTTAATGCTTGAGGGAAATGATCAGCCTTTAAGAAATAGCTTTAAAGTAAAGTTGTTTTTAAAGGAGCCAGACAGTTTGAAAATGGAAAATGCCCTCTTTTATAAAAAAAGAAATCTTTGGCTGTAGACTTGTCAAATATTAAGTCTACACTTGAAGGTTAGTATAATAGTGTTATTTGGTATATTTATCAATTTGGTAAAATATTTATATTTTGTGTGTGTGTGTGTGTGTGTGTGTGTGTATCATGCTTTTGTCCAAAAAAGATTTTAGGCACCACATTCCTATGGAATCTTCACTTTTAGGGCACTTGGTTGCTTAGTATATTCAATGAGCGAGACTAGTGAGTTTGTATAGCAATTCTTATCACGACTTAAGATACCAGGAGTCACCTTCGCTTGTTCCCAGGGGGAAGATTTGGAAGCCTATATATCACTAATTTTGTCTGTCCGTCAGGTAGGCTGTTCCCCTGATGAACTGCCTAAGGTGGTTTTATGCCAGAAAACCACTGACTTCCTTATTTATGGAGGCAGACCCGATGGCTTTCAAACCTGTGAAAATTTTATTGACTATTATTCTTCAATGTTGCCTACCAGTTTTTCCTTGTTGGTGAGCCTATGCAAATCAAATTACGTTTTTTGAGCCAAGTATGAATAGATACTAATAACTAGAAAAAATTGTCATGATAGGTATTCATCATCTTTTTGCTGAGTGGCTTCCAAAAGAAAAATATTTATTACTTTTAAGTCAAGTTGAACCTTAAGAAAACCATACAGCAGATTATACCCTTTATGCTCTAACCTTCTTCAGGCCACAGGGCTCAACTAATTGTGGTAATGTGGTCAATTTGGGGTTTTTCTCATCAAAGATTTGCCATGTAAAAATCTATTCTAAAAGCCTGGTTGATGTTATCACCTATTTACCAAAGTCTTTATTTATTCTTTCCCCTGCATGGAGCCTCCCATGTCAGCAGGAACTGTAAAAGGAAAGTATTTTAATTCAAAACAAATAATCGCCATCCTGGTCCCTAGGGAAGGAAGCTCAAAGGAGCGTAAGCAGCAATTTTTGTATTAACGTGAAAAAACCGAACCAAACCACATAGCACAATGGAAATCCCCATGCATTTAGGATGGATCAGGTACCCTCTTTCCAAATAGCAGTGAGATGTTGGGCCAGACACCTTACTCGTCTTGCCTTGAAGGTTAGACCAGCTGATTGCTTTATTACTCTGCATCTGTACAATTCTTTTGGTACCTGCTTCTCAGGTGTCCCCTTTTCTCTTGTGTGAATGGTCCTTGCTCAGCTTGGGAGTGTGCACCTCTAAAGACCTTACTCAGTGTTTTCTTCCGACTCTCCTCATTACACCTCTTCACCTATTCTCTGTGTTCTGCTTCCTGGAAGGACAGGGAATTTGACATTCGTTCTGGGCCATGTCCCAGCTTCCTTAAGCCATTCTGTTCCTTACTCAGAGGTAAGGGTGAAATGATTCCGTGTGACTGAATCAGTTCTGCCACTGGGGATGGTTTTCTTCATCAGTTTGAGAAGCAGTGGAATCAAAATTGGAAGCCAGATGGCAATAAGTCCAGCTACTCATCTTCTACCTGAATCAATTCTGTCGTATCTCCATCTCTAAAGGTTTGATTATCCTGTCGTCAGCCTGGAATACCTTTCTCGTGTTCACCGTCTGACTCACTCCTCCTCACCCCTCCGAGATTCCGGTCCTGCACCGCCTCCCCCAGGAAGCCCTCCATCATTTCCCACCCCTACCCCCATGCTTTAACTTCCAGCTGGGAGTGGGGACCCTCCTTTGTGTTCCCCTAATGCCTGGTCTAGGTCCCTGTGATCTCAACTCACCGCACCGAATTCTTGAATTCTTCCTTTATGCTCATATGTATGTAGTTCAGCTTATTACCAGCCCTTGGCAAAGTACTTAGCCCTTAATTTATCTTTGTCGAGTAATTAATATTTAATAGAATTCAATATTGGTGAGAACACCTCTAGTGACCTGAGCTCTCTTCTTCTCAAGGTTGCTCTTCCCCTCACCGCCACTAAACTGCTCTTTATGCTGAGCTGAAATCTCCCCTCCGCTTGGGGCCCCACAAAACAAATATAATCCCGTCTGCACGTGACTGTTGGAAAGACATTTGAAGACACTGTCAGAGTTCCCTGGAGCCAGGCCAAACATCCTCATTTCCTTTTCACCATACCTTTTCAGGGTTTAAATCCTCTTTACCTTTTAGTAACTCTAAGCGCACGAGTCTATGACCCCCAAGCAATTTTAAGATGGGGTGTATTGCTAAGTGGGAGTGAATGACTTTGGTCCTATTCATTCATCACCCTTCTAGAATGCTCGTTTTATGGTGAGGATTAAATGAAATAATGCATGTGCAGAGCACGGAGTGTGTGATCCATAAATGTTCATCATGATTGAATCAGATTCCATGAGACCTGAGGGCAAACATCATCTTTCAAGTTGGTGAGGAGTTGTAAAGACTTCTCAGGGGCTCTCTCTCCAGCTTTTGAATCAATGGAGCTTTGATGGACCCATGGTAATTAGAGATACTCTGCTTGGGTGCAGTTGATTCTCTGAAATAACTTCATGTGTGGACTTTCACTTATGAAAGATACAGCATCCAGAAGTCCCTGTGTTCTGAAATGGCCCATCGCGGTGATGAGTGTAGACCTTTAATGATCTTTTCATCCTCTATTAGTAACCAAAGGACCCACAGCTCTGCAATATTTGCTGGAATTACTGATTCAGTTCATTGGTGCAGAACAAAAACCATTTCTCTATTAAAAGGTGACCACTCTGGCTTCAGTCTCCTTGGCTCTGTGCTATCACCATGGAGATACCTGTCTCAGTCAGAAACTCTTTTGGATTATCTTTTGCCCCCTAGGAATTTAATTCTGAGCTCAAACTTAAAAATATTCCAAGTGGTTCTTATCTCACAACTGCTATAAGAAGACCTTAGATGGTGATTGAGTTTGAAAACGAGCCTCAGATAAAAGTTGATGCGTTGGAGGTGATAACCACGTGAGCTTGTTAGCAATGGGATGAAACCAAGTGAGAGTCAATGCAAGGAAGCCTCCAGGAAAGGAGAAGAAACATCTTTCTTTAAAAGAGAAGCAGGGAAGGCCTGGACTGAAATTGAAGGAGAGGCAAAAGCATGGTGGTTAATAGAAGATCCGTGTGAACAACTCATAGGGAACCGGAGAGGAGACCAAATGGACAGCTGGTTGATATATTTGATGGCAGGAGACAAGAAGGCAGAGTGAATCTTGTTGCTTGTCCTTTTAAAAGAAGAGACTCACACCAAGGCCATGGTTGTACAACAGTGTGTGGCCTAGAAGCACAAAAGGAAAGGACAGAGGGACAGAAAACGGTTTAGGAAGTTGACATGGAAGAGGCAAAATAAGAGAAATAGTGAACTTCAACTGAGTAGCTTGTAGGGAAAATTCATTTGGAAGTTTAAAAAAAATTCTTCCTCAAAAGCAGTCAAAGCTGCCCTCAATTTCCTGCAAGGATTTGTGGCATTGCTGTAGGTAGGTGTGTAGTGTGTTTACAGAAATGTTTGAAGCCGAAGAAGTTTGAATCTTGCATAATTCAATTAAAATGTGTATTTTAGTGATAACTGAACCAGAGAAAAAGAAATACAAAGAAATCAGGAGAAAGGGTGGGGGGGAATTACGGCGAGGTGCTCACTGTGGGTGGATTTGTTAGGAAATAAGTGGGGTGTTGATGTTAATACCCAGTTTCTGGTAGGTCTCTTCTGGGCAGCCGTCTGTCTTTAACCCCATGTGCTCACAGGAGCCAATCACCTATGAAAGGGCAAGCATGGTGACACCTCATCATACTTTCCAGAGGAAATAGTTTATGTCAGGAGATGCTTTGGTTCTAATAATGGCTGGTGAGGAGTGAGTTTTGATGGCTAACTTCAGACAGCCCCAAATTGTGCTTTCTGGGCATTAGCAATTCATCTTTCTAGTTTTGTAGCTTTCTTGATCTTTCCCGTTTTCCCAGTGTTGGGCTCCTGGATCTCAATTTTTTTACCTTGAAAGCTTTTCTGCTTGTTTCTAGCTGCAGAAATGTCACTCTTACAGGGGAAACATTGAGACCTTGAGCTCTGAAGAAGCAGATTGGAAAGACTGGGTTTCCTGCCATCTAGATTGTTTTCCTTATAAAGTAATCGATGGGCTTCCCTGGTGGCGCAGTGGTTGAGAGTCCGCCTGCCGATGCAGGGGACACGGGTTCGTGCCCCGGTCTGGGAAGATCCCACATGCCGCGGAGCGGCTGGGCCCGTGAGCCATGGCCGCTGAGCCTGCGCGTCCGGAGCCTGTGCTCCGCAACGGGAGAGGCCACAACAGTGAGAGGCCTGCGTACCACACACACACACACACACACACACACACACACACAAAGTAATTGATGACATGGTAAAGCAATGTGGAAAGACCTCTTGGGTTTCGTTTGGCAACTAAAATCTTAGAACATTAACATAGTGGATAATTGTGGGGTCCAGGGGTTTCCCATGACAGGCAACAGTTATTGTCAAGTCCAATCGCATTGATGTCCTCACGTCTTCTTATCCAACTTTAAATTGGATTTATAGTGGTACGGGTCTTGTGAAGTGCTGGGAGTATCTGAAAGCTCTTTGAAGATAAGCAAATTCCCATAATTAAAATGAAGATATCATCATTTCCAATTACATCTCTTTGATGTCCGGGGACTATTGCATCCTGGGACTTGTAGTTTATGGAGGTTGCTTCTCTCTCTTTCCTAAGCCAATAGGAGCCCTCTAGCATCTGGGAAAGACTGAGGCAAAGGACAGTTGGCTCCAGTATGTAATGGTCAACCAGCGAATCATGTGGCAGATTTCTGAAAAGTTTCTTTTCATCATTACTTATCTTGTTTTTATACTATGTTTAGTGGATGGATGGTAAAAGGACGTGAAAATTAAGGCTGTAGCCAAAGAAATTATTTACATTGGTGAAGGTGACAGCGCAGGAACCTAGTCCACGCTAACCCTCTGCCAATGTGTGGCTTCTCAGAAACAATGATCCCCTCCCTTAGATCTTCCATTGATGGCCGTGTGTGAAGAAGCTGCCTCTTAAAGGGTAGAACAATGAAAAGAAGAATATTTTAATGGAAAAAATTGAAATGAAAAAAATGAATGATTTCATCTGTGATTTACCTATGAAGGTAAAATAAAGGGAAAGCCAGATTGGACAGAATAGAATTTGTACTTAGTAGATAAGATTTTTTTTTTAACATCTTTATTGGAGTATAATTGCTTTACAATGGTGTGTTAGTTTCTGCTTTATAACAAAGTGAATCAGCTCTACATATACATATGTCCCCATATCTCCTCCCTCTTGCGTCTCCCTCCCACCCTCCCTATCCCACCCCTCTAGGTGGTCATAAAGCACCGAGCTGATCTCGCTGTGCTTTGCATAAGATTTTGCAGGAAAAAGTACTTAACTACTTGAACCCTTCTTCCTACTACTTAGGACGGTATTTACAATTCCTTCAGCTTAAGAATTTGATTTGGTTCTTTTTTAAAATATAAAAAATATCCCTTTATTTCTTAATATTTCACTACTTAATGCACAATAAAGGATCTAGTTGAGGATTCTGAGATAGTTATACAGGGGCCACTGCCCTTCAAGGGAGGGGAGGTGTCCTTTCAGTGATGGAGAGGTGAGAAGGCGTAGACTCAGATGAAAGAGAGCTAGAACTTCCTTCCTGTGTTGTAATGCCCTTTGCTGCTGGGATACTGGACTTCATTTGATTTGCCTGTCTGTTCACCAAAAATTTTCCACCAAAAAAAGGCACCAGTTTGAGATCCTGTTTGACCTGCATCTTGTCATGGAAACAACAGAGTCTCCAAGGGACTCGAGAGGGCAATCTAGTTTAACTCCTTCACTTTACAGGGAAGCAAGCCACGTGCTGAAGATCAAAATGTTTGTGGCTGAAGCTCAGTTAGCAATGCAGGGCTTCTGCCTCTTAGGCCTGCCTTCTGTCTGCGCTTGCATCCCCGCTGAGCAGCTGTGGCCTTTCCTGATGCCCCTGTGAGTGACTTTTACGGTATAGGATCTTCCAGGAAACACAGGAATCTGGGAGCAGGGCTCCTGCTTGGCCAGAAGTCTCACTGGTTTCCCTGTCCTCTGAGAAGCTAGCTCTGCTGGTTGGCGGGCAGAGAAGGTGGCTGAGAATCAGTGGCCGTTTAGAACAGATATCACTTAGTATTATGGTTCAGAGTAGTGGTTGAGAGGCAGAGCAGGTGGTAGAGATGCGTAGCAAGAAAATGCACACCTCAAAACCCTCTGGAAATATTCACCATCGACTTAAATTTGTTTCAGTTGAGGGCGTACTTCTGATAAACTTCTGCAAATGGATTGTCCCCCAATTAAAAAATTGATATCAGTAATGTATCATATAATGCTTTTCAAGCAAATTCTGCAATTTGCCTGAGTGAAAATGTAGCCTTACATTTCAGTCCATGAGTAGAGCATTAAGATATGATTATGAGTGGTCTCTCTGCCCTCGGTCCTATTTCTTTACATTAAAAATTATTGTAAAACCATGAATTTTAAGATCTTGCATAAGGAGTCAAATTGTGAGTGGGAGGCTTTGGTGAAGGATGAGGAATAAGGTAGGATATTCTTTGTGGGAAAAATATTTTCAGGTAGTCTCTGCTCAAAACCAGAGCATTTTGACAGAGAGCAGGCCTTTGCATTAATACTGAAAACAACAAGGGCCATTTATTTTCACTCTCACTTTTCCCTCTTAAGGATCAATGTCAAAAATAATACCTGACACTTATTGGGCACTCACTAGGTCCTAGACATGAGCTTTACATGTAGTATTATCTCATTTAATCCCCAGTGACACTATAAGGCATGAATATTTTTAAAAATTTCTTAAAAAATAAATTTATTTATTTATTTTTATTTTTGGCTGCACTTGGTCTTTGTTGCTGTACACAGGTCTTCGTTGCTCTAGTTGCAGCGAGCAGGGGCTGCTCTTCATTGTGGTGTGTGGGCTTCTCATTGCAGTGGCTTCTCTTGTTGAGGAGCACGGGGTTTAGGCACACGGGCTTCAGTAGTTGTGGCACGTGGGCTCAGTAGTTGTGGCTCGCGGGCTCTACAGCACAGGCTCAGTAATTGTGGCACACAGGCTTAGTTGCTCTGAAGCACGTGGGATCTTCCCGGACCAGGGCTCGAACCCATGTCCCCTGCATTGGCAGGAGGATTCTTAACACTGCGCCACCAGGGAAGTCCCTGAATATTTTTTTAATTGAAGTATAGTTGATGTACAATATTATATAGGTTACAAGTGTACACCATAATGATTCACACTTTTTAAAGGTTATACTCAATTTATAGTTATTATAAAATATTGGCTATACTCCCTGTGTTGTACAATATATCTTTATAGCTTATTTTATACCCAATATTTTGTACCTTTTACTCCCCTACCCCTAAATTGCCCCTCCCCGCCTTCTCTCTTCCCCACTGGTAATCACTAGTCTGTTCTCTATATCTGTGAGTCTGTTTCTTTATTGTTATATTTACTAGTTTGTTTTATATTTTAGATTCCATATATAAGTGATACACAGTATTTGTCTTCCTCTCTCTGACTTATTTCACTGAGTATAATACCCTCCAAGTCCAACCATGTTGTTGCAAATGGCAAAGTTTCATTCTTTTTCATGGCCAAGTAATATTCCACCACATATATAAACCACCTCTCCCTTATCCGTTCGTCTGTTGATGGACACTTGGGTTGCTTCCATGTCTTGGCTATTGTAAATAATGTTGCTTCTGAACTTTGGGGTGCATGTGTCTTTTTGAATTAGTGTTTTCTGGAGGTTTTTTTTTTTTTTTTTGAAATATACCCAGGACTGGAATGACTGGATCATATGACATAAGCCATGTGTAATTAACACTTCTATTTTACCAAGGAGGAAACAGGCTCACAACCCTTAAAAGAGTGGTCAAGGGCGCTATACCTAGCAGGTGGTGGTGTCGGAGTTTGAACTCAGGAAGCCTGACTTCAGAGCCTGTCTCAAAGAAAAGTTGTTTTTCTGAGAGAAGTTTCTTAAACCTCCTCAGCGGCGGCCACCTAGGGTTGTTCAACATAACTCTCTACAATGAAGAAAATGTTCTGAATCTGACTGTCCAATATGTTAGCCAGGAGCCAGTTCTGGCCTTTGAATACAAGCACTCAAGGTGTGGTTAGTACAACTGAGAAACTGGACTTTAAAAATTTTACCTAATTTTAATTACTGTAAACTTAAATATAAATGCCCACATTTGGCTACTGGCTACTGTATTGAACAGTGCTGCAGAAAGGGAGGATCTCATGTTGGTTCTGGATGGTTTTTATCTCTTATTGTTTGCCTACATGAGCTTATGAGCTCAAAGACACTGAAGTTAAAGCAAAAAAAAAGGGATAAAAGAAAGAAAGAGATAGAAAGAGAGAGAGGGAAAGAGGAAGGAAGGAAAGAAGAAGGGAGGGAGGGAGGGAGGGAGGGAAGGAGACTTACTTTGAGCATCATAGCTTTGGTCTGTTGGGGTTACTTATCTGAAGGCCTGATTGGGTTCTGTATTTGGAGTGCTTCAAATTTTCACTCCAAAGTTGTATTTATTGACTTTATATTATAAATATTCCAGCCCACATAGAGTTCACCAAACCCAACTCCGCAGCCTAGTTTGGATTTTATTAAAAAGAACCTTGCCCCAGAATATGATCTGGCAAACTGGACTTGAAAAATGCATTTCAAAATTATTTGATACTGCAGCTCAAACTTTAAAAAGTTGCCCAGAGGGAACTCAAACCTCTCCGAAATGAATGACTCATGTCCCATTCATGAGTCTCTAGTTCTATGTAAGCTTTATTCATTTATTTCTTTCAGAGCCAGAAAAAACCTCAGAGATCATCTGCTTTAACACATGTTATCAATAAGAAAAGAAAAGCCCAGGGAAATCAAGAAACTCGCCCACGGTTGCTTATCTCTCTGTAGTGGAGGCAAACCAACTCGTAATCCCTAGGCCAGCCTTTGGGGGGAGCAATCTTTGAATACTGATGTTCACAGGCCCACACTTAAGAGTTCCGGAATACCTGCTCTGCGATTCTCAGGTGAAGCTTACCTGGAAATCTTCTGGCCGGTGAACTTGCCAAGTAGTTGACATTCTTTCCCCTGCATCTCTGTGCTCCGTCGTTCACCTGAGCTGTGATAAGCCACAGATGAAAAAAAAAGAGGAATAGTCGCTTCCTGATATAATCCCTAGGATGAAATAACGTTTTCTGCAATCTGTGTACAGAGATTTGGTGCTAGCTCTTTGCAGCCTTCCATGCAGTATTGGAACACAACAAAAACATGCTTTTTGGAGAGATGTGGCTGCTTGTAACTAACATTGGCTGTCACTGAGATCCCATGAGGGGAGGAAGGAGCATGTTCTGGGAATTTGTTTTTGGGGAGGAAAAAAAATTCCCCCGACACTCACTTAAATGAGAAGCTATTGTGAGTTTTAAATGAAAAGCACCATTGCTGTTGAGGTGATTTAGGAGACTAACCATTATAAGTTCTGGGTAATTTACTGCACGAAGAAGAAACATCAAATTAGAGTAATTTAAGGAGATTTTTAAAAAGTAACCAGAGATTATGCAATTGAAGGATTTGGAATTCTTTTAACAGCATTACCTAATGAGCCTGCAAATTTCTCTGTGAGGAAGAAGGTTTTCAAGTTGGATGTGTACCGAAATGAGGATTACTTGAGATTCTGGATATGTCAGCACAGAAAGAAAGGGTCAGAGCGAATCAGGCAGAATCTCTGAAGGTGGGTGAGGCAGGGGTGGGTAGGGCTGGGGTCTGTTGCTAGGGACAGTGAGGGCTGTGAGGACATTTCTTGGGTGTTTAATGTTCTGTATGTTTAGTAAGGTTAAACTGGAAGGAATAAGCAGGAACAATTAGAACATGAACGTGGATGTTGAGGTCCCAGGAAGCTTAGAGGTATTTTTCTCCTAAAATTCCAGAGTTCCTTTTTGTGTTTTTTTCTCCACCTAAATTCTTCCAGGGCACCCGCCTTATACCTTGGACATTCCCTGGAGCATAATGCTCAGGATTACCTAACAGGCATTCTGATCTGATTAGAAACTGGAATTATAAGACTCTTTTACGTTGTAAGTTACCTGGGAAATACGAATTTTGAGATGAGGAGAGATGTTTCAAGGGGGGAAAAAAGAGGAGGAAGGGAAGAAGGGGGTAAAGCAGGGTGCGGTCCGGGGGGAACGATCGAAGGAGTGTGGAGAATATTGTCAGGACACAAGGGCATTCAAAATTCAAAAAGAGGGATGTCTAGGTGCTTTACACTGATAATAAGTCAACTGCAAATTCTGAGACGGAGCCTGAATTTGGGGCACGTGAAATTTTGGCAGATATGGTCAGAATATCTGACCTGGGGGTTGATGCCCAGAGGGGTGAATGGCTCATATGGAGGATGCAGTTGGCAGAAGCACTGAGAAGATGAGAGTGTGCAACCCGAAAGGAAGTCTCAGGATGAGGAAGGCTGCTGCCGTGTCCCAGCCGCTGCGGCAACATCCTGACGTACTCATCCCTTGATGTAGCAATACTCTGATCTCGGCTGACTGTGACACCACCTCCGCCCTAAGCCCACACCTCCCAGTTCCTGCCTGCACCTCTGCTTTGGAGCTGGTTTCACAGCTACGACCTGCCTCCTCCACTTTCTTTTTATTTCACCTCCTTCTCTGCTGCCCCTGCCTCAAAATCTAACTCAGTTTCCCTCTTCCCTAACGCAGCTGTCCTGTCTACCATTCCTCTAGAAGTTGCTGTATTTGTTGGGGTCCTTTTTCTCTAGAGAATGAGTTGTTTTACTTTTTAACTCATCACCCAAATTAAATGGTGTCAATGCATTATATTTTAAAGTAAACGCTTGTCTACTACAGGAGGGAAGCGATTGGACTGGTATAAGCAGCTTGGGTCTCGAGCCTGACTCCCACGTTTCCTGGTCTCGGCCACTTCAGCTGCAGCCCAGGACACCAATGACGGTGTTGCTTCTCGTGGTCCCTGCAATGATTAAATGAGACGCTCCGTATAAAGCCCTTGGCACGGTGCCTGCTGCATTATTATTATCATCATTACATTAGGTCAGAGCCTTGAGCTCAGAGGACAAGAGGGTGTTCCCTTCCCAGATCTACCCATGGCTAAATACCTTAATACTTTTTTCTTTATTAATGTACTTTATTTTTTTTAACTTTTTATTTTATATTGGAGTATAGTTGATGAAGAATGTTATGTTGGGCTTCCCTGGTGGTGCAGTGGTTGAGAGTCCGCCTGCCAATGCAGGAGACACGGGTTCGTGCCCCGGTCCGGGAAGGTCCCACATGCTGTGGAGCGGCTCGGCCCGTGAGCCATGGCCGCTGAGCCTGTGCGTTCTCCGCAACGGGAGAGGCCACAGCAGTGGGAGGCCCACATACTGCAAAAAAAAAAAGAATGTTATGTTACAATGTTCATTGCAGAACTATGTACTATAGCCAGGACATGAAAGCAATCTAAATATCCATTGACAGATGACTGGATAAAGAAGATGTGGTACATAGATACAATGGAATATTACTCAGCCATTAAAAGGAACGGAATTGAGTTATTTGTAGCGAGGTGGATGGACCTAGACTCTGTCATGCAGAGTGAAGTAAGTCAGCAAGAGAAAAACAAATACTCTAGCTAATGCATATATATGGAATTTTAAAAAGTAGTTCTGATGAACCCAGTGGAAGGGCAGAAATAAAGACACAGGCGTACAGAATGGACTTGAGGGCACAGTGGGGGAAGGGGAAGCTGGGACGAAGTGAGAGAGTGGCATGGACATATATACACTACCAAGTGTAAAATAGATACTTAGTGGGAAGCTGCTGCATAGCACGGGGAGATCAGCCCGGTGCTGTGTGACCACCTAGAGGGGTGGGATAGGAAGGGTGGGAGGGAGACGCAAGAGGGAGGGGATATGGGGATATATGTATACGTATAGCTGATTCACTTTGTTGTACAGCAGAAACTAACACAGAGTTGTAAAGCATTTATACTCCAATAAAGATGTGAAAAAAAATGCTGTGTTAGTTTCAGGTGTAGAGAAAAGTGATTCAGTTATACATATACATGTATCTACTCTTTTTCAAATTCTTTTCCATTTAGGTTGTTACATAATATTGAGCAGGGTTCCCTGTGCTCTACAGTAGGTCCTTGTTGGCTGTCCATTTTAAATAGAGCAGTGTGTACATAAATATCTTAGCAGAGTAAGATAAATATCTTAATATTTTTGACTCTGACTTTCTTATCTCTAAAATAGAAAGTATAACACCCATTTCTTTTCCACTTTACAGTGATGCTGTGAGAATACCTGATTTAATATATCTTAGAACTCTGAATGCAATTGATTTTGGAGTCAAAGGTCCAAAATATTTTAGAGTTTGAAACACTTTTATGTGGAGACGAGGGTCTCTTCTACCAGCATCATAGTTGGAAAAAGGGGCAAAAATGGAAGCCTTGAAGTAACACTACCTTAAGGATTATCCGGAGAGGAATGAGCCTCAGGCCAAGCCTTCCTTGCCCATGAGTCATCCGGTGCCTGGCTTTGTCTGCTCGCTCAGGTAACTCGGATAAGAATATGACATCTGGGGATAAAGTTAATGGGAGCAGGAAAGAGCATTTTCAGCCCACAAGAGTAACCATTGCTAAAAGTTTATATTAATGGACAGTAAGAAAAAGCAACAGGTTAGGGAAGAGCCATGATATTGTTCACTGGAATAATTCAGTTATCACCAAAGATGAAGGGTAGATAGAATTTCTATGCTTCAATTCCTACTGAAATTCTCAAGTTGTGTGCATTCGTGGCGCCATTTGCAATTCAATAGCAATGCAGCTACCGATGCTGTTGGAGAATCATTGGAACTGCTGTTCACGGATGCCGTGGGAGATACATGTGCATTGACATGATGGAGAGGGACACTATATGGATTCAGGAGTGTTGATTGGCTTTCTGTCTGGGATTCCATCCTGTTCTCTACCCCATAGTTTGTCTTCTCTACTGCATAGATGAAATGGACTCATTCTTTACAATCCCACCCCCAATAGGAGGTACCTTGGGTTCTTTTTGGAAAGAATATAATTTTCTCTCCCCTCCCTGCAAACCTGAAATTTTTGAAAAAGGATCTTCCTTTATGACCGACCACCTTCTTGCTTCTCTTTGGTGTCACTTCAACACAACAGAATCAGCCAGCTGTTTAAGGCATGAAAATTTGGCAGGAGAAATATCTGCCTGCCGACATTAAAAGCAGTTTACCGAGTGGGAAGTTTAGCAGGCAAATAGGCATGGCTGATTCCTAGGTTGCTTTGCCTGCTCCCTGTGACCCGGTTCTGACATCCAAGTCATTCTTTGCTTATCAGCCCCATCCTACCCTCCCAATCAGGTGCCAGATGGCAGCAATCACCTGACCCAAGAATTAGTGGTTGCATCTTCTCCAGGGTTCTTGCTCAACAACTCGTTATCAAATCTCTCCTCTGCAGGCTCTCCTTGTGCTCGGAAAAAATTCTTCCTAAGGTGCTGTTTGCTCTTTTCTAACTGACTTGCTTTTGGTCACTTTACATTCCTTTTGGCTGCTCCTGCCAGTCTGCAATCTCTGTCAAGTCATCTGTGGTCTCTTGCTGTTTCATGAGCTCCTCATCCTGGCTACTTTTCCTTCATTGCATTTCATCAGTTTGCAGGAAACATGGGCTTGTGGGAATTTGTAATTACCGTGTACTAGAACTGGACTGAAATCTCTGTGAAGGAAGGGACCAGTTTTCCTTAGGGTCTGTTGTTTCTCTGTCCCATGTGAGGCCAGCCTAAAGTAAGGGCTCAATTTATAATTTTTGAGTGGAAGAACATTTTTTTCATACCATCCTTCCTTAATTCTGTTTACCCTTTTAGATTCTGTTTGTTTTGTTTCCTGCTCTATTCTCAGGGCCCGAATCAGTATCTGGCACATACTAGGTTCTCGAGTGTTTGTTGAATGAATGCATGAATAACTTGTCTCTGCCACCATGTCTTTATTTATTTATTTATTTATATTTTTAACATCTGTATTGGAGTATAATTGCTTTGCAATGGTGTGTTAGTTCCTGCTGTATAACAAAGTGAATCAGCTATACATATACATACATCCCCATATCTCCCCCCTCTTGTGTCTCCCTCCCTCCCTCCCACCCTCCCTATCCCACCCCTCTAGATGGACACAAAGTACCAAGCTGATCTCCCTGTGCTATGCGGCTGCTTCCCACTAGCTATTTATTTTACATTTGATAGTGTATATATGTCCATGTCACTCTCTCACTTTGTCCCAGCTTACCCTTCCTCCTCCCCATGTCCTCAAGTCCATTCCCTATGTCTGCATCTTTATTCCTGTCCTGCCCCTAGGTTCATCAGAACCATTTTGTTTGTTTGTTTGTTTTTAGATTTCATATATATATATGTGTTAGTATAAGGTATGTGTTTTTCTCTTTCTGACTTACTTCACTCTGTATGACAGTCTCTAGGTCCATCCACCTCACTACAAATAACTCAGTTTTGTTTCTTTTTATGGCTGAGTAATACTTCATTGTATATATGTGCCACATCTTCTTTATCCATTCATCTGTCAGTGAACACTTAGCTTGCTTCCATGTCCTGGCTCTTGTAAATAGAGCTGCAGTGAACATTGTGGTACATGACTCTTTTTGAATTATGGTTTTCTCAGGGTATATGCCCAGTAGTGGGATTGCTGGGTCATCTGGTAGTTCTATTTTTAGTTTTTTAAGGAACCTCCATACTGTTCTCCATAGTGGCTGTATCAATTTACATTCCCACCAACCGTGCAAGAGGGTTCCCTTTTCTCCACACCCTCTCCAGCATTTACAGTTTGTAGATTTTTTGACGATGGCCATTCTGACCGGTGTGAGATGATACCTCATTGTAGTTTTGATTTGCATTTCTCTAATGATTAGTGATGTTGAGCATCCTTTCATGTGTTTGTTGGCAATGTGTATATTTTCTTCAGAGAAATGTCTATTTTGGTCTTCTACCCATTTTTTGGATTGGGTTGTTTGTTTTTTTGATATTGAGCTGCATGTGATGCTTGTATATTTTGGAGATTAATCCTTTGTCAGTTGCTTCGTTTGCAAATATTTTCTCCCATTCTGAGGGTTGTCTCTTCATCTTGTTTATGGTTTCCTTTGCTGTGCAAGAGCTTTTAAGTTTCATTAGGTCCCATTTGTTTATTTTTGTTTGTATTTCCGTTTCTCTAGGAGGTGGGTCAAAAAGGATCTTGCTGTGATTTATGTCATAGTGTCTTCTGCCTATGTTTTCCTCTAAGAGTTTTAGAGTGTCTGGCCTTACATTTAGGTCTTTAATCCATTTGCAGTTTATTTTTGTGTATGGTGTTAGGGAGTGTTCTAATTTCATTCTTTTACATGTAGCTGTCCAGTTTTCCCAGCACCATTTATTAAAGAGGCTGTCTTTTCTCCATTGTATATTCTTGCCTCCTTTATCAAAGATAAGGTGACCATATGTGCCACCAGGTCTTTAGACCCCAGGGGCTGGCCCTGGGCGTCATGTTTACTTTTCTTAGTAGGAATATGAGCATATGTAAGACCCATGTTTCTTTCTCAGCCTTGTGATCCACTATTGGATAGGTCACTATGGGAAAGCTGTGGTCTTCCTGCATCTGCATCCCCTCCTCCCCCATACAGGCACGTCCTAAGGTCTGTCAAGGGAGCAGTTAAGATTTCACTTTCTAGTGTACACGGCTGGCATCCCAGGCAATGCAGAAGCCAGGTGGCCACAGATTCCTGAGTGAGGATGGAGTGAGTGCCCGTGGATGATGGATGGCCTGTCAGAGGCTGGCTGACTCTGATTTGCTGTGATGAATTTGCTTTGGTTGTTGGAAAGCAAGTAATCACAGATTTGCCATGGTATCATGGGATCAGTCTTCTCCATCCCTGAAAAGGGGGTTCAGTGTTCCCATGTAAATCCTTTATGCAACTTGCTGTACATCGTTTCTGGAGGGGGTGCCAGTGGGGGAACCGTCTTCCCCAGGAAAACTGCCTTCCCTGCTGCAATTAAATAAGAGACTTTTCATATTTTTCTTAAATGCTACCGTGTTAGGCTTTCGTTCTTCACCTCCAGCAGGATGCTGTAGTGCTGGGTGCCGTGATTCTGACCTTTAATTAGTAATGGCACATGTGACATTTGTAATAGCACTTTGGTACCCTTCAGGGTGAAGGGTGCTCCATAAAGGTAAGCCATGGTTATTTCTTGACAGTTAAATGTAAAATTTCCACTAAATGCTCTTAACGTTGTTGCTTTAAAGATATTAATTGCGCCTTTTAACTATACAATGCAATTATAAGTCTAAGTGAAAATAATTGGTCAGTATGGAGGAGGAAAAGTACCTGAAATCAACTGGGAAGCCAAACTTTAAGAAAGTTAAGACTCCACTAGTTAAAAGTTGACTTTAGTTGAAAAAAAGCCAATCAGCCTCCTCTGTCTGGGTGGGTAAACATTCTAGTGAAGTGAGAGATGGGAGCAAACCCATAATTAATCCTGAATACAATGGTTGATAAGGGCGAGAAACTTTACCAGTTAGCTTACACATCCCTACGGGAGCTTCAATTAACAATCTTTTTTCTGGCTTTGCAAATGCTATTTTAACATCATTTCCGTGGAATAAATCCAACGTGTCCACCCCCTGCCCCCAGCCCCCCCCAACCCCCGCCTTGTTGTGGGGACAGAGGTTTCACCTTTAGAAAACACTTTATGTTTTTGTTGTCATCAGAGCTTCTCTTGGACTAACAAAGCTCAGAGAAAAAAAAATTTTTTTTGAAAGAAAGGAGGGAACAAAGGGGGAAAATGTGAGCTGGAGATTGTGGCGAGCTTTACAGATTGGCACACTCTTATCAACAGCATTTCATGGTTTTCTGGAATCCTTTCAAAGGAGACTTTGCTTTGTAAGAGATGGTTTCAGCTTTTTATTATTTAAAGCTATATTTGAGTTTCCAAAAATTGCTTTTTAGTTTCCCAGACTCTTACAGCATGGATACTGATGTTTACTTCTTGTGAATTATCTCCTTGCTGATGTCACTTGCTCTGCATGTAAGCTCTACTCTCTCCTTCCGTTCTCCTTTTTGTTCTTGGTCCTGCTACCTTAAGAGGATTATCAGGTATGTCACTCTGGGCTCCTACCAAGGTTCCTTCTTCATTTAAGTAGGAATGGAATGCCGGTCCCTGATGGTCAGGGACACATTTCTGTTCTGTAAGGTGACTGTCAATTCCACCCACCAGAGACAGGTGACTCTATGTCCTTTTTGATTTCAGGGACACGATGCCAAGCCCTCAGCCCTTTCGCACTGGGATGTAGGCTATTATTTTAACACCCATAAAACAAATCCTGTTAAAGGATATAATTAAAGTGAACAATCTTTCTAATTAAAAAAAAAAAAAACAAACAAAACCCAAGCAATCTCCAGCCCTGGAGATTGTGTACTATGTGCCTTTTCCCCTAAAGCTAGGAAGTCATGACCAAGAATTTTATATTTTAAAACATTTGTTTGGTTTCAAGCCTCACCAGGTTGCTCCATGGTCCAAAATGATGGATGATAGCTGACTTTAACTGAAGTTTTTAAAAGAACAGAGTATGTAGTAGAAAATGGGCTATTTTAGGTTCTATCTCTGCTATTAACAAGTTGGGAGGCCTTGGGTAAAGCATTTAATCTTGATAAATTTATTGTACTTCTTCCTAATCTGTAAAATATTCCTGAAGAGCTAGTGAATACATATATTGTACTGGTTATTGCTCTAGTCTCCCAAACTATAACTATCTATAGATATATAGATATAGATATACAGATACATAGATGCAGGGACAATATAGATATACTTTGGGAGACTGTATAAAAATTTTCAAGATGACGTGCATAGGGCTTCCCTGGTGGCGCAGTGGTTGAGAGTCTGCCTGCCAATGCAGGGGACACGGGTTCGTGCCCCGGTCCGGGAAGATCCCACATGCCGCGGAGCGGCTGGGCCCGTGAGCCATGGCCGCTGAGCCTGCGCGTCCAGAGCCTGTGCTCTGCAACGGGAGAGGCCACAACAGTGAGAGGCCCGCGTTCCGCAAAAAGATGACGTGCATAAAATTTATAATTTAAAATTTATATATAAACTGTATCAAGGTGACATGTTTTTCAGAATTATGCAATAACATTGCAGCTACAAAAAGAAGAATGAATGAAAGGGTAATGTCTCAGGACTGACTGAAAGGCAGTTACTCAAAGAGAAAACGGAAGGTTGAGCTAAGAACTGAAGGGGAGAAAGAGTTTTGTAAATTACAGCCATGCCTTTCTCGATAGGAGAGAGTCTGGTGCATTAGAGGTGATATTTTTAAAAAATGAAAGCATTTGCTAAATATGGCATTAGGATGGATGTGTGTGCCAATGGACAAACTTTTTTTAATTATGAGAGAAATTAGTTACTGTTTTAATTACTTAGAAAGTGATTATATTGAAGCGTTGCCCGGCCCCCCTCTCATCTTGGGTTGTTGTGTCAACAATTTGCTGTGATCAAGAACGTACAGAGAATAGTTTCTTTACAAATAGAACTCGGTTTCTGGAAAACTCCTGCTCTTCTCTTGCATGACAAATATCCATTCCCATCCAGTTCATGAGTCTTGCCTGAATCTCATGTTCAATGTGGTGGTGAAAAGTGAGTTTTAATATTTGTGTAAAGCTCTGTGGAAGGCCAGGAATATGATCCATAATAACTACGTTTTGTTTCGGCTGTTGTTTAGATTTCTAAGCAGGGGTATGTGAGACATCTACTAACTTCAGTGAAGCCCAAGAGGCTAGAAAAACTTGTTAGAGATCACGGAAATAAAATCTTTATTTTGAAGCATTGTTCCCGTGACTTTCAAACAAGGAGGGAACAATCTGCCCTTTAGACGTAGGTGTACTATATACCATGTAGACAAATGATTTCAAACACATGGTAACATACATCTTCACTCCCATGCCATGAATTGCTGCTCATATGTCTTGTGGCTTCTGTGTTTTTTCCTTCTCCACAACTTCCTCCCATGAACTGTCATACGAATGAGCTTCCAAAATTATCCTTAAAATTCAGACTTACCCACTGCTCCAGCATTGCCTCGGGGGCCTTTATTGTAAAACAATGAGGTTGTAAATTGTAAAAGCAATTCCTTGAAAATTCCAGGAAGACTCCGCCTTTGGGTGAAACAGGAATGTAGGAGCCTGGCATGTAAAACAGAAATTAACCAATTTAGCTCATTAAATATTTGGGGACTGAGGTTTGACCCCTTACAGGCATCGACCACAATGGAGGTATTTTGGCCATTTGATATTCATGAGAGTGGGAAGGTTTAGGGTGCGTTAAGGACTAAATACAAGGGGTTTGGCTTTTCTAATGTAAACACCATTATCATTTGGAAATCAATTAGCTCCTTGCAAGGAGGGAACCAGAAGACCAGGAGCTTCTGAACTTCTATTGTGAGCTGGGGCTATTTGCTTTAATTAAGAGGAGACAGAGTGGATTATTGTCTCAAACTAAAGAGTTGGGAAGGGTCAGAAAATTACACTTTACCCTGGTGAGCAACAAAGCTCAGGCCAGACGCAGGCTCTGCATCAGGAGGGTCTAAAGCAAATTAGCTTTTAATCTGGAAACTTTCTGAGTCAGGACGCCTGCACCAAACAATTGGAAAAAACGCAAAGCAGAGGCCCTTCTAAAGCATTAGGCTCCCCTCGAGAGCTTGCCCTGTTTCCATCCCGGGCAGATATATAAGTGTTTTCTTTTGCCATTTAGTTGTCAAAGATGTAGAATCTATTGCAAAAACTAGTTTAAAATTGGATCTTCAGTGCTAAAATGTTAGTAGCATTCATGTGAAATCATTGCACTGAAACCTGAAGGAAAAATGTAATACATTTCTTGATTGGCTGAAAAACTTAAAGTTTCGTAACTAGTAACCTCCAATGTCATCTGCTTGGGTGTCCAAAATCCTTTCTCTCTTTCTGGGATTTTTGTCAAACCAAGCCACCGAAAAGAGTTGCAGTTACTTTTCTCATTCGTTTTTCCATCCATCCATCCTTCCAAAAATAAACACTAAGGGTGAAGTATGCGTCACAGTCCTGGGTTCTGGGTGTCCCTCGGAATAAGTGTAATATTTCTTTGGGGAGAGAGAGAAATAAACATTAGCTGCTATGAGCATGTAGGAGAAGTACCTTGTTTCTGGGAGTCAGGAAGGAGTCCTGACGGAGTGACAGGAATGGCCAACCCAGAAACACAGGCTAAGGCCAAAGGTGAGGGAGTTTTCAGTCCTGGGGAGATGACCCTGGAGAGGTGGCGTGTAGGTGTGTGGGGCATGTGAAAGAAGAGTAGATCAGAAAACTGGAGAGGTAAGCAGGACCCAGGGTCGGGAGGGTTCTCACTGGAGGGTTAACTCTTCAGGCCACGGGGAACCTTTGAAGCAAGTGAATGCGATGAGATAGACAGACCTATTTTAGGAAGATCATTCTGATAGCAAGGAAGAAATCGGTTGGCAAGAGCAAGATTGGAGATCGACAAATTCCAGGGCTGTTCTGATAATTCATGTAAGATATGTCTGTGGCCTGGACTAGGGTGTTCACAGTGGGTACAAAGAAAAGAGGACTGATAATACGAAGGAGGAATCAGTACAGCTTTGTTGTTTCTTAGAAGAGTGGGGCTGAAGAATATGGGGTGACAAAGAGTTTTCCCGAGTTTCTGGCTGGGGCAACTGCCTGATGGGGACACTGTACCTACCATTCCCCAAGAAAGAACATTCTGGAAGAGAAGCAGATACGCTTGGTTGGGGTTAGGTACTGAATGAGACGCCGTTTTAGTGCCCTGGAGGTCGTGTGCGTGCTTGTGTGTGGTTTAGTCTTGCAAATGAGTAGGATGAGAGTTACTTCAAAGGCATAAAAGAAACAGTTTTGATCCTGGGACTTCCCTGGTGGTCCAAGTGGTTAAGACTCCGTGCTTGCAGTGCAGCAGGAGTGGGTTCAATCCCTGGCCTGGGAACAGATATCCCACATGCTGCGTGGCATGAACACCCCCACCCCCCCCCCCAAAAAAAAAGGAAAGAAACTGAATTATTGTCTTAATGTCTCTACAACCTCAGAGAGTTCTTTATTTTTGAGTGCTAGAGATTTTACATGTGTGTGACCATTTGATATTAATAGAGTGAATAAGAGTAACTCTGAGAGATTTTACATGTGTGTAACCATTTGATGTTAATGGAGTGAATAAGAGTAACTCTGAAGGACTTCTATAATTTAAGAAGCTTTATTAGCTAGATAACATTTACTAAACATGAACATAAATAATTCCATAGTGGCTCCTTTCCTTTAAAAAGAATTAGATAATTAAAAAAACATTTCCCCCACACATTGACATGTTAGATTTTTAATGCCTTCCTTATTGGCAGTTTTCCTTTTATTATTTAAAAATTGTACGCACGTATAATAATAGCTAATATTCGCTGAATACTATTTAAACGTTTTACATGTATTAATTCATTTAATCCTCCCAACTGCCCAGTGAGGTTATTGCATATTATTATTATTATCCTTATCTAACTGAAAAGGATACTGAGGCTCTGAAAGTTTAGGAAGCATGTCCAAGGTCATACACCATCCTAAGACCCCGCCATATCATACTGTTTTACTTTTCCGTGATTTCTTCCGTGTGCTTGTCCGGGCTCACTGTTTTTACCTTCAGCATCTACATATGAACTACATTAGGCTGAAATTCTTCACGAGTATATTTGCAAATATGTTTCTCATGTTTTTAACTCTATCAATAGTTCCGACTCTGCTACAAGCTAATATGTTTCATTTACTATTTATAATTATTTCATTCTCTGATTATAGTACCTCCAAAGTAAGAATTAGGTCTCCTAATTTCCTAGTAATTCCCCCAGTACCGCTGTTCTCAGAGAATGTGGCAATGTCTTGGTGGGAAACAGTCAACCCTGGATTGATGAGAAGTGCAACAAGGTTGAATCTAAGGAGAAGAGCAAATATGAAAACAACTGCACCTTAGTGAACTGGGCAATGCCCTATTTTATTTAATGCTCCTACCAATCCTGCAACTGGGGTTATAGATATTATTATTATATTATTATTAGTTTGTTGAGTTATAATTAACATACAATATGATATTAGTTTCAGGTGCACAGCATAGTGATTAGATATTTTCATACATTATGACATCATCACCTCAATAACACCAGTTACCATCTGTCACCACAGAGACTTGTCACAGTGTTATTGACTTTATTCCCTGTGCTGTACATTACATCCCCGTGACTTATTTATCTTACAGCTGGAAGTTTGTACCTCTCAATCCCCTTCAGCTGTAAATATTATTATCAGCCCCATGTCACAGATGAGGAAACTGAGGCATAGAGAAGTTAAGTAGTTTTCCCAAGGTCACCCAGCTAGTAAAGGGTACAACTGGAATTTAAACACAGGTCACTAGGACTTAAAACCCGGGGTGTGCTTTCTTGTATGTCTGCATGTGCAGAGATGCAAATGACATGGGTTTAGAAGGGTTCGTGGGATCGGTTTTCACCTGAGATCTGAAAGCAATCTTCATCTCCCGCACTTGTGCCCGACTTGTCATTTCCCTATGCAGTGTGGATACAAAACAAAAATCACTTAAGACAAAGGTTAGAGCGCTATTGGATGGATTTGTATTGATCTGCTGTTTACTATTAACTTGTGTAACCTCATCTTGATCCAAATAAACCCTTATGAATCCCAAGCTCTGACCATGGGCTCCATAGAGAACTATTCACTTTGCACTAAACTTTATGTATTTCATTTCTAACAATTAAATCTTCCCTGTTGGCCAGCTTTGGTACCCCGTCACGAAATCAGGAGACTTAATCCTTAGCTGACGTAACTGAGAAACCAACAGGATGAAGTAAGGAGATTTTAGTCCCGCTTACTACCACACAATTCCTATCCCTGCAATATGTCAGCTAAAAGCACAACTTTTCCTAACTAATTAAGGTGACTCACTTAATATTTATATTTATGGTAGTCTTGGAGTATAAAATAATCTCAGAAAGAGAGACTTCACCGTCTGTAAAATATCGATTACTGTAAACTTTTCCTCGAGGGTACAATATTCATTGTTACCTGTCTACTTTCTTGAATACTTGACATATGTAAAATAACTCCAGTCAATGCCATAGGCAAATTCAAGATCCTTATCCAATTCAGGCTTTGATAGACTAACAATACTCCCTGTCAACTCTCCCTGGTGAGGGCTTATTTGATTTTTAAAAAATTTTTCCCTCAATCCATTGTACATGGCCACTTATAGAACAGAAGAATTGCTGCAATGTCAAATTGCTATAAAAGTTTCTAAATGTTTGCTCTCGGTTTGTACCTTGCTGCTGACTGGTTATAAACAGTTCACAAATGAGCCATACTTTGAAGAGAACTAGCCAAACGATTCCCCAAAGACTCTCTAGTGAGGCACACAGGCCCTTGGCTATTGTTTTGCAATTTTCTTATAAAAGAGTTCAAGGGCCTCATTATTATACACTTTTTTTTTTTTCAGATTTGGGTATTATCAGACATCTGGGTTACATGACAGTAAAGAATGGGACATTTACTCCTGAAAGATGCTCCTCATCTAGAATTTGCTTCAGGCTCTCAATTGTTTCCAAGAAATGAGGATAAGGTTTCATTTTCCTTTAAGAAAACACTAGCCTAGATATTATTCTAGTCATACCCAAGAGAAGTCAGCCATCCTTTGCAAAGTTAATCACTGCCTTGCTCCAGCATCTCAGAGCTCTCCGGAAAGATTTTGCTATTGCTGTGGCTGCAACATCAAAGAAATTTTTTTTAAGTGTTGGAATTTCTCTTCTTTGTTTTTAGGAATACAGATGTGCGTTCCTTTTGTTTTGTTAGTGGGAAGTAGTGCAGAAAGCCATGGGGTCAAAAGCAGGTGCCCCCAAATATGTATCAGTTGACATAAATATGTTGATATTCTTTAATTTGATAATTATCATTTCCGGGAATTTTCCCAAAGAACAGATTTGAAAAGAAAAAAAAAAAAACCTAAACAATGAAGATATTTATTGAATTGTCACTTGAAAATAATAATAATAAAGAAATAGAAGCAACCTGAAGATATAACTCTGGGAAATGATGAAGTCAAGTGGAATTCATATACATAATAGGACGAGGCATAGCAATTTCAAATCATGATTATAGAAACTATGCAGAACATGCAAACGTTTCTATAAATGTTAGGTGAAAAAGTACAGTTCAGCACGATGCCTTAGCCTTGAGTAGGACATATGGGTTGGTCCTTGGTCTGTTTGTTCTGGCCTTTTCCCTGCTCTGCTCTGAGTGGCGTAGGATGCTGACCCCCGCACATTCCCCTATCAGCCAGTTTCCAGCTGGATTGCATCACTGCAGGTGTGGCGGGAGACTGGCAAGGGGGAGGCAGGGAGAAGCCAAGGGGTTTCTCTCCCCTTTCTCTCTAGCTCTGGCATCTCCGGGGCTCCTTCTCCCACCTACGGACCCACCCACTATGGTTCCACTTCCGCCGGGTGACCACGGCCACCCCCTCTGGTCACATTGCCTCCTGCCTTATTTTTCCAACCTAAGGATGCAAGGAGTTGCCTCAAGCTCTTTTGTTTGTCTTTTCGGCTCTGTTATCGTTCGTGGAATCAATTCCCTGTATGGTTTTCACTATATTTGAAATATGTATAAGTGGTTTCCTTCCCTCCTTCCTACCTCTCTTCCTTCTTTCCTTTCTATCTCTTCTGATTGGATCTGAAAAATATACGTGAGGCTTGGAGTCTGGTAGGGCTATTGGGGCAAGTCTTCCTAGATGGCAAAGTTGTGCAGTGGAGGACCACGGTTTGGGAGAGTGGGCAAGTAGGGGGGTTAGGGTTTAGAGATGGTGGTGGAGCGAGACACCTCTAGGCTTTGGAACTGGGAAAGTGGGCAATGTATTTAATGACCTATATCCCCTGTTCCTCATCTGGGACAAGGGATATGTGCCAGAATGTGGTGGGAAATGAGAGTGATAGTTGGGCTCTTAGGGCCCAAGAGGCTGGTAGATCTGCAAAATGGTATAGTAGGTATGGGTGGTGGCCGGCCTCCAAGATGGGGATTCCTGGTGTTTGTGTCCTTATGGGGTCCCCTCCCATATGAAAGAGGGCTGACTACATAGCCTGGAAGATGTTAAGGAAAAGGTGTTGTGCCTTCTGAAGCCGGGCCTGAAAGTTATTGTGGCGTGGGCCTCGCTCTCTCTTGGATCACTTGTTCTGGGGGAAAGGCAGCTGCCATGTCATCATGGCACTGCCATTGAAGCAGCCCTATGAAGAGATCCACGTGGCAAGAAGTGTAGACCTCCCACTAACAACCAGCACTAACTGGCCAAGGATGTGAGGGAGCCACTGGGTGTGGCTCCTCCTGCCCTGTTCCAGCTTTCAGATGAAGCAGCTACCACCAACAGCTTGGATGCCAGCTGGTGAGACCCTGAGCGAGAACCACCCAGGTAAGTCGTTCGTTCCTGAATTCTGACCCACAGACACTGTGGGAGATAATAAGCAGCTGTTTTAAGCTGCTGTTTGGGGTTAAGTTGGTAAGCATCAATAGACAGCTAATAAGTATTCCATGTATTTGGCACACAATTACTTAATAATTCAGGTATTGACACTCAAGTATCACATAAACAGCAGGTTTTATAGTCTTTTTCCACCGGGTAACTTGTGACGCCTTTTAAAAAAATACATCCCTGTTGCCGTGTGGTTTAAATTCACAGTGACTTGGAGTAATTCCTTTCTTGTCCCCCCCCCACCCCAATTTCCTCCTATAAAGCAACTCATGGGAGTTCCGAGAATGCAAGATGAGTTGCTTAAATTAAAGATCTGTTTCGAACTTCTGGACGTTTAAAATGGTAACCTTTTCATAGCTGAAGGTTAAATAAACCCTTTCGATTTTTTCAGAGATATTAGTGATTCAGTTCGGCTACCGAATGCTTTAATTTCAGTGAGAGCATCGTTAAGGCTCCGTTGACGCAGGACTGACCCTAAATCACAAAAACCATTCAGAGGTGTGGGAAAGACTGCTCGGGGCTGACAAGCCGGCGTTTTCTCAGGCACCGTCAATGCTGGGTTTCTTTTGATTAACTACTTGTATATTTCCTCTTAATTCTAATAGCAGCTCTCTCTGCGCATCTCTTCCGCGGTCCGCATTGGAAAATCCATAGCCACAACCTTTCCCAGCCTTTCATCTGCCTCTGGAGATTCAGAGAAGCCGATGGGAACCTTTGTTTGCTTGGCAACTGTGCTGTCCTTCAGTGTGCGGAAGCGTCGCTGAGCGTGGGAGCTGGTGGGAAGGGGAAGCCTTAGGTATTGTGCCTCCCGACCCAGGTTAGTGGCTGCCCCTCCCTTGGGAGGCTTGGCTTGGGATCACTGCTGTTGGCTGTACTACGTGTAACCTTGGCATAAAATCAGCAGAGAAAATATTCATTATTGCCTGACTGTCTGCCGAAAGACAATTTCAATTATTCTGGCATTTCAATGGAGGAAGAAGCCCTTTAGGCTGGCCCAGGAGATTAGATGTAAAGGCTCCATAAATTAGGAGAGTTATAATCAGTATATTATCTGGCAGGCAGCTGTGGAATACACCACAGCGGGCAAAGAGAGACACATTGCTATATTCCGGTTGTGGTTTTGATATATCAATTTACGAGTTTAACACACATCTTTGTGAAAGAATGATTTTGCATTTCTTAAATCACTTTTCACTGCCTGCCCTCGAAGTTTCTGAACCTGTCACTGGAATGGGCTGCTGGCATTGCGGACGTTTTGCTTTAAAGCCCAGTTTCACCTGGGAAAAAATATTGCTGAGGACAGACTTCGGGGATTAATCTTTCCTAAAGTTATTCAAATAATATAATATAGGGCAGTTAATCAGACAATTCCATTTGCAGAAATGTCAATAATGTCCCATATAAAGGCTTTTCCTTTTAATGGCATGTTTCCCATGACTTTTTTTTTTTTCTAGATTCACTCTGTTGTGATAATTATATCTATATTTTTATTATATATTATTTGGCTACACCTGTTTGATGTGATAAGTTTGAAAATAAAAATACTTACCATGATAACATATCACAATACTTTATAAAGAGTTGCATAAATGAGGTCTCTTGGTGAATAAGCTTTTCTTGATGCTTTAGTTCTTTCTAAACATTTTTGGCAACTTAGAACTCTGATATCATTTAAACAATAGATTTTTTTTTTTAACCTTTGTAAAAAAGGCTTTAAAAAGAAATACCTTTTGACACCAATTGATGCTTGTAGCTATGCCTTAAATAAAGTAAACATTTCTTAAGTAGTTTAAGCTATTTTTCATTCTCAGATTTTAAGAAAAATTGTTTAGTTTTTTGTTAAGATGAAAAATATTTTGGTTTTGAGCTAGATTGTTAAGGTGAAAACAGTTAAAATATTAAAATGTACTCAAGTCCTTTGTAAAACAAGTCAAGAGACATAAATAAATAACATTAACTATAGATATTTTCAAGAAAACTTTGTAAATAGCTCTCGGCTTCATTCACCTCCGAATAACTTCTACTTTCTACTGTTCAGCTATGAAATTCACAAGTACGTCCCACCCCAGAGGAAGTTTCTTTGCTTTGGAAATATTTACATTTTATTGGGTAAAGCAGATGGACTGGTTTGGATAGATCCTTATTCTCAGTTTCTTTTAAAAGATTTTTAGAATTTTAACTTAAAAAAATTATGTTGGGTGTCTGTTTGAAGGTCAAAGCTTACATTCAAATGACATGTGTCCAAATAGCATTTGACGGGGGCCCTCGCTCTCAGGGTTGAATTCAACAGGACCTCTAATCAGACTGTCCCTGTACACCTTGTCAGAAAGGGGTTTATCAATCAATAGCACAGAATTCATTTTTTTTTGTTCTTTCTGGTTTACAGAACCGGATTACCCACCAGGGACAGTGTTTGTCTGATACAATACCCAGGAAGTACCCTTCATCACAAACACTGAAGTTTGGCTGTGGCCTTACACAGTACGTTGGGCTGATCTGTTTTTCTCATGGGAACTGCTGGGCTAGTTCAGACAAGCATCTGCAATTCTTAAACGGACAGTTTCAGGTTGAAGAATTTAAGAGACAACCAAATAGAGTTTTAATGCCGTGTAAGATAATAATGAAAGACATTTATGAAAAAAAATTCCAGTTGGTTTGAAAGCCGGGGCCCACACTCCGTGTTTTGACAGCAGATGGATGGCTAGCTCGACTCCTCCTGGTTTACTTTCTGACTTGGATTTGTCTCACTGGTCCAGTGAGATTGTGAGGGCTTCCTCCAATCTGGTTAATGCTCAGAACCAATGTTTGAGTTTTAGACTAATTATGGGCCAACCACGGACATTTTTTCTATAATGTGAAGACTGGTGCCAGCAGTAACTCAGTGAGATTTAACATAAAAGCAAGATAAAACAATTAAAGAGGAAGAATATTTGATTAAGTGGATCGCTGATTTATACTGGGGTAAATTGAAATTGAAGGGAGAGTGAACTTTTTATGGCAATCATATATTACGTTCATTATCAGAGACTCTGGGTTCTTTGTGCTTTTGTGACTTAAAAAGAAATAAACCAGTTGAAGGAGAGTAATCCTGGCTGGCATCATTTCTGTCTTGAGTTATGGTTTCTTTTCACTGAAAAAGTTAAATAAATCATATCCAAGTAAACTCATTGCGATCCACATATAAATAGACCAAATAAAAGTGTAGCAACAAGGCTGCACATGGCAAAACACACACAAACACTTTTGCTTTGGTGACAGGGCTTGACATAGACTTCAATCACCATGTATTTGGTCTTTGCAAAAATTGTAGCTGTGGCAACATCCCTTTAGGGGTCTTGGGCCTGGTGTCTAGAGGAGCAACGCCATGTGATTTGGTATCAGACCTAAGGAAATTGTGAAACAGCTCTGTCGCACATGCCTCTTCTTGTTCCTTGACGGGCTCTGATGCAAGGCTCTCCTTTACTTGGAATGAAATTGTTTCTGAAGCTTGCTTTAGCAGGTGCTTGCAGGGTGCTTCTGACCTCCCATCCACAAAATATCTGGCCCTTCCTTTACGTAAACCAGCGTTGCTTTTGCAGAGGCAGCGTTGGTGCTGTGTCAGAGAAGTGAGGACTGCGGTCTACCAGCAAACAGAGCACCATAGGTGAGGAGAAAGAAAGAGCAGAGAAGGGTGATTTGGGAAATTCAGAGAGTTTTGCAAAGAAAGGAAAAGCCCAGATAATAGTTCATTTTGTTTTCCTGTGGGGTATTGCAGAGGGAGGACTGGGGAGATGCCGGTGGGAGAGGCTGGCCCCTCTGATGTATATAGATCGACCATATGAAGTATCCGTATCCCACAATCTACTCTTCCAGCTGATGCTTTTATTTGGGGCTCAACAGGGCTGCAGAAATCAGCAGGGAAAGTGATGCCTGCATCACGAGTTCGTGATGGCCTCGATTCTTTGACGACACGTTTGAATCACCTTTATTCATTTTCACCAAAATATTTTTATATTGCTGTTTGAGAATTGTTTGTAGAGAAAAGGCCATTCAAACAACTAAAGACTCTGAGCAAAGTTCTGGTGGCGACACTGCCCCTCTCGAGGTGTGTGGTCCCGGGCAAGACCTGCAGCCCTGGTCCCTGCCTTCCTTGTGTGTAAAAGTTGGGGATGCATATGGTGAGCAAAATTTCTTTCAGGCTTTGACAGATTATGACTCTGTGATTCTTCCTTAAAGTGGGGGAAAGGGGGCTCCTACCGACACCTGCAACTAGGGTTTACATTTCTGTGTTTCCCAAGAAAGCTAAATGGGCAATCGGTGTAAGTTAGGGAAGAAAAGTTCCACTTTCCAAAGGAAGCAGTTGTTGAAATTCCTGTAACCAGGGCACAAACAGATACACAATGGCCACATGGGTTTTACTGTTGGTGCCAAAGGAGGGAGCAAGGAAACCGAGTCCAATTTTGTCAGCGTCCTTGCTGTTGCCAAGCGTCCTCACCAAGGAGTTAAGGGACCTTCGGTGCCATCTGTTCGTGCTTTCAGAGGCATGCTTTTGTGACATTCCTTCCCCTTGGTACCTATGCTGAGGACGTCCGCTTTCAAGACATTCTAAACCAGAACATTGATGGAGAGGTGAGAGACCATGAGAGTGGGACAGATGAGGGGAGTCTGATGGGGTAGGGGCCAGTGGGGAAGAAGGCTGGCAAAGGCTGGATCCATGTCACTGATAATTTCATAATTTGCTCACAAAACTGCCTTTCTTGAAACAATTATGCCTCAATACTGTTGGATAGTGTACATTTTTCTTTTCTTTTTTTTTTTTTTTTTTTGTGGTACTTGGGCCTCTCCCGTTGCGGAGCACAGGCTCCGGACACGCAGGCGCAGCGGCCATGGCTCACGGGCCCAGCCGCTCCGCGGCACGTGGGATCCTCCCGCAGCGGGGCACGAACCCGCGTCCCCCGCATCGGCAGGCGGACCCTCAACCACTGCGCCACCAGGGAAGCCCGATAGTGCACATTTTTAAGCTTAGGAGATCCAGTCTTTAATCACACACCCTCAGTTGCTGACAGTCCTATAAAAAATACATATAATGCACTTGTTATCAGGTCCCTGCTTAATTAATTTGTTAAATTCGCCCTTGCCATTAGCACGTGTGCCTTGTGCTCCTACTATTTGAGGGGACCTGTGGAGTTCACAGAGATGACAGCAGACACAACTTTCCCATACGTCCTGGGAGGAGCCAGGGACCTTGGGATAGGAAGCTCATCTCTCTCGGTAGGCAAGATGGGCTGGTGGGATTTTACGCAGCTACAGTGAGGGTGAAAGAAGGTGATGAATGGAAGGGGACCGCCTAAATCATACATTGTAATGTGAAAATGTGATAGACACATTTTTCAGACAGACCAGTTCTCAAAACTCTTACTTACTTCCCATGGAGCTACTGGAAGGCGTGCTCTCCAGCCAAAGTGAGGACCCTAGAGAGGGGTGAAGGAATCCCCCAGGAGGACAGTGATGGGACATGCCAGAATGTCAGTGGGGGAGCAGCTGGGAAAACAGCCACCAGATTGGATCAGGAAGGCTGAGGGCCCCAGGAGGAATGTCTCCAAAAAATGAAATTCATATTTGAAATTTGTATTTAAAGATGAGGGAAATTCTAGGATTCTCTGGGGCAATTCAGATTTAAGGTAGCAATAAGTTCATAGAAAACTAAGTGACTGAAAAACAATACAGTCGTTAACTCTAGGAAAAAAGGAAAGCTCGGATAAGAAAGGAAGTACAAATGGAGTGCATCCAATGGCTCAGCTTTGAAAAATTTTGCAGAAGAATAAGGTGAACACTAAATTCTGGTTTAACCAAAATTATCATGTGACTTCCTTGGAAGGACAAGGGAGGGGAAATAGGGTGGACTTGGGAGGAAAAATCGTTTCAGAAAAAGAAGTCAACACAGATAATGAACGCAAAAGAAACATCAAGACATAACGGTGTATTATTTATGAACATGAAGGTAAAGACTAGAAATGACAGCAAAAGAATTGCAAAATTTTAACCGGTTGGCTCCAGGAAATGGAACTCAGCCATTGAAGGGTTGGGGCACAGGATGCTGTTTATTTTTCCAGGGTTTGTAGTAATATTTAACTTTTGAAGCAATGTGTATATACTACTTGGATAAAGCATTACAAATTTAAAAAATTTATTGGATGGGGCTTCCCTGGTGGCGCAGTGGTTGAGAGTCCGCCTGCCGATGCGGGGAACGCGGGTTCGTGCCCCGGTCCGGGAAGATCCCACATGACGCAGAGCGGCTGGGCCCGTGAGCCATGGCCGCTGAGCCTGCGCGTCCGGAGCCTGTGCTCCGCAACGGGAGAGGCCACAGCAGTGAGAGGCCCGCGTACTGGAAAAAATAAATAAATAAATAAAAAATAAATTTATTGGATGGAAGGTAATACCCTAGAAAAATGATAATTTGTTTTTAGCAACTGTGAATCTAAATGGAGAGTGGCCCAAGGCTGCTGTGTAATGCCTCAGAAAACCCAGAGGTTTGAGGACCGTTTTTCTCAAGTTCGATTGTCAAGGTTCATCTCTTGGAGAATAACACAGCCCATCAGTGGCATAGTCAGGATACTTGCTAGAATTGTACCTCCACTTTCCCTCTTTAAGTCACCTAAAATCATCCCCCCATGCCTATGATCATGGTCTTCCTAAAGGGATTTGAACCTGAGAAACCCACCCAGCTCTTCTTTTTTCTGTCCCAATAATTTTGCATATGTAAAATTGGGGTAAATGGAACATTCTTTCAAGTTATGCTCCATCGGCTTAAGCTTGTGCTTTTGTTCACAGGTGTAGTATAATGTCTGGCACATAGTAAGTGCTCAGTAAAAATCTATAGAACGAAAATATGAATCAAAGGCACGTGAAGCAGCAAAAAAGCTCCAAAAGCCTCCTAAAATGAATTTATTACACCTACTGTTTCTTCCATTCTCTCCTTCTTATCCTTTTCTGTATTTTGAAGCCAGAACAATCTTTTCCTAAGACTTTCAGTGGTTTTCCATTGCTCTTATATAAAGAACAAACTGTGTGATGTGACCATCAGGTCCCGTGTGGTCTGCACCCACCTCTTCAATTTCATCTCATCCTTTTTTTTTTTTTTTTTTTTTTGCGGTACGCGTGCCTCTCACTGCTGTGGCCTCTCCCGTTGCGGAGCACAGGCTCCGGACGCGCAGTATCAGCGGCCATGGCTCACGGGCCCAGCCGCTCCGTGGCATGTGGGATCTTCCCGGACCGGGACACGAACCTGCGTCCTCTGTATCGGCAGGCGGACTCCCAACCACTGCGCCACCAGGGAAGCCCCCATTTTCTCCTTTTTTTCTGCTCCTCACTCTCACATCTTGCTCCAGCCCTGGAGAATTGCTGTGGTCTTCTCTCTGCTTGAAATCATCTTCCCTTCTCCCTCATTTAACTCCTAGTCATCCTTCAGGTAAGCATCAAATCCTCAGAGGAATCTTCATCAACCTTTCTCAGTCAAAGCCTTCTCTTTAAGTTTCCAAAGCAACATCTTGCTCTGCTTTGTTCTGTTACAGTTGCAGTGTACTACTTACATGTGTGATAATTTGGTTAGTATCTGTCTCCCCCAATGGGATATAAGCACCTCGAGGGCAGGACCCATGTCTGAACAAGCGTCTGCATCCCCTAGCCTAGCGCCTGACCGCAGGTAGTTGCTCAATAATGAATAGATGAGTGAGGAAAAGGACCATGTGCATCCTTAGAGATGGGATCAAAGGTGGAGGATGTCTGCAATTGCTGATAATGGTGGTGATGGTGGTTTGTGGGCTAATTATGTGAATAGAATACTTAAATGTTTTTAGAACAAGCTGGCAAGCAGCTTGCCCTCCTTGTCCCTCTGAGTCACCTCCCACTACAAGTATCTCCAGGTGTGTGCTTACACAAATAAAACACACACACACACACACACACACACACACACACACACACACACACACACATACATACATTCTGAAGCTCCGGGTGCCGCCTGTGACACTGGTGTGATTCAGCAGTCCACCATTTCAAGCATCCCTGCCAAGATCAGTTTTCTGTGAATATCGATGAGGAGAAATTTGTCAGAGTAGAAAGTTGGTTGGGGTGTGAGGGGAGGTGGGGAGGAAGGGGAGATGGGGCTCCGGGACAAAGTAGCAAACGCTTCCAAAGCCTCGTAGACATTCAAATATTTAAATGCATATTTTGAGTTCTTGAGATAATTAGCCTTCAACTTACAAAGGCGTTCTGTCTTGAAAGTTTGGGTGCTGGACTATTGAATCCCTAGCTGCTCCTTAAAAGCTGCGTGCTAGTTTTGAAATGTGGCTCTTGTGGGTAAAGTACTGACTGACTCATACTTTTAACATTACAAAAAGCCATTCCATCTGAGCAGCTGTGAGAGCAGCCTCTGACTTCCTTATAAGAAGGAACACCAGTCTATGAAAAATCAAATTATTGAACTGGCTCATCTATAAATAATAGAGGTTTCCTGTTCCTTGCTATTGGGCAGAAATTCTCCCTGACAATTTTCCGAGTAAAACTGTTTTCTATGGCATCGCTTTTAGTACTGTTTGTGGTGAAGACATAGGATTCAGTGTTAACTAGTTCAATGTGATTTACTCCGGAAACTAAGTAATTCATCCGTGTCGAAAATGTGTGATTAGTTTTCTCAAAGTTATATTTAGAAATCCAGAGATTCAAGTGGTTTAGAGGTTTGGATGTAGAACAAGAGCATGTCACAGCAACCTCCACCTCCTCTTTCCCCCAATACAAAACAAATTGTGAGACCTTTGTTTAAGAAGGATTTTGAGAGTATTTATTTTTTGTTTCCCTAATGCCACACATCTGCTGATACAGGAGGATCCATCTGTGCTGCCCCAGGACCTTCAAGCTTTTCTGGGGTCAGTCCTCCATCATCAAATACTCACAGTTAAAGAGATGCTCCTCTCTTTTTCAATAGCATGCCTCTCCTTTGGATACCCTGTAATTTCAAGTCTTTCCTTCTGGCTCATTCTTGGTTAATAACATTAATAGTGTCATCAAAGACAATGATAATAACAAACAGGACCAGTGAATACTGAGCTCTTGTCCTACTTCAGACAGTGAAGCAAACCTACACAGTAGAGGTTCTTATTATCCCTTTTTACAGATGAGGAAAATGAGGCTAAGCAAGGTTATGCAACTTGGAACTAAGTGGAGAAAGCGGGACTCAAATACCTCAAGCTTGAGGATACCATTCAGAGCTCTCCTAAGCATCACAATACTGCCCTTGACCTTTCCAATCATTCTACTCTGGACAATTAGGGTAAATTCCATGTTTGTCTCACTGTTGGCCCAAATGTAGCCTCTCCTAGTCCAAGGATAAGGCCCTTAAGGGTAGGAAGTGTGTCTAATTCACCTTCCTATCTCTGATCTTAGATCAGCATCCAGCACAGAACAGGTGCCTAATAAATGTTTGATGAATGAATAAACAAAAGTCCTAGAAAGAAAAGATGAGGTCAATTATTCACTGATTCCTTTTAAAATGGACTCTGCTTTCTTCTGTCTTTGAAGGGATGCTTATATTCTGCTCTCCTTGTTTGTCATATGTGTATGGAAAGTGACAAGATCGTGATTAAATTGTAGTGACTCTGCTGTGACTCAAGGAACAGTGGTAGCAGAGAAAATCTTGAAAATATTAAAAAGCTAACAAACAAACAAATCCTGTTTCCTCTTTGTTGCTTTGTGGACTAGCTTTCAGTTGTTGGTATGGACATTCCATGAGCGTAGTTGGGGTGATTGATTGATGGGCTCCGAATTCACTTGCATTTGATGATCAGATTCTGCCAGTAACTCTTTCCCCAATTCTTGAATATTTATCTGCCCTCGAAGCCTTGATTTAGGGACTTAAAAGAGCCATTAACATTTAGAAAGAACAACAAAACCATGTGTTTACCTCTAATCCAGGAAATAGAGGAATCTCTGATCACGTGATCATTTTCAGTTTGAGTTAAAATTATGGTGAGGTCAGTCACGGGAAGTCTCAAGGCTACATGGGAAGTTACTTGACTTGGAGCACACGTCTTAAAATTCATGACCTTCGATATAAAAAAGAAGGGATTGGTTCAAACTTTTCCTGTTTTAAGAGAAACTTTAACACGTGCTGGAGCTTGTTAGGCAATTTGACAAACTTCTCCTCTCACCTTCATTTACATTTTCTATTCTGCCTTCTTTGGCTGCCTCTCACTTTGTCATGGCTGTCCTTCTGTCTTCCTTCTCCCTGTCACTCCCCACCAACAAAAAAAAGTCCTGTAGCCTGGGTTCACTCCTCTCTTGGGCTTTATCCAGCCTTCTAATCACAGACAGAGGCAGCCCCCAGATCCAGCACATATTTCCATTTCATAGAAAATGAAATCAGATCAGAGAGGTTGAGTGACTTGCCCAAAGTCACAGATCCAGGCCAATGCCAGACTCAGATTGGACTCAAGTCTATAATCTACTTCCCTAATTACTAAGTCTGCCTCTCTTCCACTTTATTTTACACTTGTTTTCTCTTCTGATTAGTCTAAACTCTTAATATGAAACAATATAGAAGGAAGAACTTTATTTGAAATAAAGTTTTTAGCTGGAATAACTGGATAAGTAAGACTATGGCACAGTGATACCATAGTATACACTAATTTATTTATATATGACTATTTATTATTTATATATGTATACATTATTAATCATTTAATTATTTATACACTATTTTCCCTGATATTATCTTTGAAATAAATACACCTTTAATATTTTAAGAAATAAAAATCAGATATTAAATCTTCATGTATTTGATATTGGTGGCAGACTGCTGTTGTTTTTTTCAAAATGTTTTCTTTAATTCCCCAAGTCAGAATGCCTGGTTTTAGCTGTGTATATGGCCATCCACTGTAAAGACTACGTTACCCAGCTTTCTTTGCAAATTGGTGTGGCTGTATGTCTAATGAGCCCTGAAAGGAAGTACCAGTGACCCTGCTTCTCCTTCCTCATTTTTTTTTTTTTTTTGTTGTTGAATGCAGATATAAAGGCTGGTGCTTGGCAGCCTTTTTGAACAATTTGGTAACATGCTAAAGATGGGTAGAGTAGCAAGATAAGAAGGAGTTTGGTACACTGTTGATTGTGGGATCACCGTACCTGTCTTGGTCTGCCTACTTCCAGGCTTATTTTTAGGTGAGGGGAAAATAAATTTGTTTCTTGTTAAAACCACTACTATTTATTAATTTATTATATGCAGCTTTACCAAATCTAAGTGATATGGTAGGCTAAATGACTTTAGTATCATTGGCTTAGAAGGTATTGGAGTTCATAAATAAACCTTTCTACATATGGGGAAAGTAAGAACCTGAACTCACCAAAGTAGGTGAGTACCTAGACTTTCTGAACTCCTGAAAATTCCAACCAAATTATGTAATGGCTTTAGTGAATGAGCAGAAGACAAAAATGCTTCAAATAAAATGTGGAAAGTATTCTAATTTTCTTTAATTTTATTTCCCAAAGAAAGGATCTTTTAGAGGAAACAAAAATTATGTTCTTGTCCTTGGGTCTTTTTTGGGACTTTCAAGTAAATCTGAGACTCTAAATATTGAGAGTGAATGGGTGTATCTTCATTCCCTTGTAATTGATAAATAATATTGTTATAGGAACTTAATAATACACAGCTGATATCTGGGTCTAAATGACAACTGGTTAGAATGACATTAAAATGTTTATGTTCTAACCAAATCCTCATCTCAATTATTTCCAGCTTCACCTTTTGTTTCCTCACATTAGCAGTCTCTTAAAAATTGCTGGAGGAGATGAAAGCCAAGAGATGCTCAAGGATACTTCGTTTCTAAGTCTTAGAAATTCTTCTTACCAACATCAAATCTTAAAAATGATATTATGGCAGGGTGGGATGAATTAGGAGATGGGGATTGACATATATACACTCTTGATACCGTGTATAAAATAGAGAACTAATGAGAACCTACTGTATAGCTCAGGGAACTGTACTCAGTGCTCTGTGGTGACCTCAAAGGGAAGCAAATCCAAAAGAGAGTGGATATATGTATACGTATAGCTGATCCACTTTGCTGTACAGTAGAAACTAATGCAACATTGTAAAGCAACTACATTCCAATAAAAATTAATTTTAAAAATCTTTAAAAAAATGATATTACATTTTTACTCTAACTTTGAAATTTGGTGCAGGGAAAGTATTTTGGTTGCACCCATGAAATCACCTTAATTGTGTTGCACTGAGGCAATGAAAGTGGAGGTTGTACACTGGGGTATCAGTATTTCTGTGATCTTGTGCAAGATGAGGGCCTCTTACAGCCTCTTTATCTATAAGGCAGAGCCTGGGGCAGTGCGTGTTGCTGAAAAAATCAAAGGAGCACAAATAATCCTAAGGGTGTAACTGTGGATTCCTGAAAGCACCATGGACCCCGTGCTGCCACTTCACTTCTCAAGTGGCTACAGTGGTGATCACAGCCATCTCTGCTTGTTTTATACGTGAACTTCAAAGCAAATTATATCTCGCTAGATTGGTGACTTAGTCTTCCAAGTCTGTTTTATGCATTATTTAGAAGCCTGTGAACTCTGAGTTGATGGCTGACCATCAATTAAACCCATCCTCTGAAGGACCTATTTCTAGACTTTTTGTGGAGAGAGCATGGATGAGAATTCTAAAACCTTGAGGATCTTTAAAAGAATGGAAATGATTTCTGACATTTGCTTGTTACCTTTTAGTATTGCCCATATGAGCTTGGGCTTTTTGTAGATCTCATTAGAAAGACATTAACCCTGGTACTGACAATCGAAATTCACTTCCTTTCTTGGACTGATTTGAGTGGGTCTGGTTTAATTGACCTTAAGAGTCTAGGTAAAAACCACACTTCCTCTCCTGGCTTACCAAAATGGAAAACAATATGGTATTCCGGAAAAATTTCATGAGACTTGACAGATACCTGCAATGTTCAAATAGTTTTTTGGACGGAATGCAGGAAGAATGAAGAAAATAAGGCTCTGGATGCTTTGTAGTTTCCTAACGCTTCGAAGCAGGGAGGAAACTCTGGTGAACACACAGCAGTCGGCTGCCGTATATTATTTTAGCGCTTGTTCTACTTTCAGAGGCTGCACTCTTAGTCATCCCTGAGAAGCAATTCATGTATCAGGAGTGTTCATTACCCAACAACCTGCATAACTGACCTACCACACCCTCAAATTAACCATTTGAGGCTGGTGGAGTAAAGCATTTCATCTGTTGCAATCATAACCGGCAGGGTCCTAGTATGCCCTTGATAACCTCCAGCCCTCATTCTTCCAAGTTGTTCCTTGAATATTTACAACCGGCAAACTATTTTTGTTAAAGGGCTATAAAGATGGACATCGATGGCATTCTTCTTTCTGCTGCGAGAGACTTTGCTTTCAGCTTTCCTGGGTTTACTTGATTTTGCAATCAGATATGTTCAGTGGGGGTGCTAGCTGCAGACAGTGGTGGTAAGAGGTACCCCCGGAATACAAAGGCTCCACGGAGGCACCTATCAGCCCTGAACATCTGCGTTGGTGAAATCCCATTTACTCTCTTGGAAGTGTGGCAAGGACTTTTCTTTCTCCCCCTTGTCTCTGCATCAGAGGGCAGCCTTGTCATGTGCTCATGGTCTGGCCATAAGGGTCAGACCCGTGAATGCAGCTGGGGTGGAGGTGTGAGTTTTGTAGTGGGCGATGCATCAGCTGCTCTTACATGGAGAGCGTCAGGAGGCTGGCAGCTAGGCACCGAGGCGGTTTCTATGTGGTTGCTAGGGATGCCACATTCAATATCCCCATGCTCTGTGCTCGAAACAGGGAAAAATTGACATTCTGACTTCCCATATGAGAGTAGAATACGTGATTCACAGCCCTTCTGCAGCATTAATCAAGCCGTGTTTACACGGATAGAAGCCAAAACAGCCAGAGCCAAGAGCTGCATTGGGAAAGCCAAGTGATGATGTCATCTGGGCAGAGCAGCCCCCGGCAAACCACTTAGCTGGCTTAGGTGCCTAGTATTTAGCCATGGAGCAAATCCCAGTTAAGCGTCGGAGGAACACCACCATGCTTGGCCCCGTTCTTGGGATTTACGTGGTTGTATTATGGTTTGTTTATCAAATAGTGTAACATCATCATTTTTTATTATCTCCAGTGAGAAACACCCTGATCCACTGGTAAGATGGCAATGAGAGAGTTCTCATCCCTTGCAGGGAACAAGTGCACAATCCCCTCCGCCCCCAAACACTCTCAAAATAAAGGAAAGAATGCTATTGGTCTTGGTGAGGTGATGCCCCGTTACCTATTCCAATCACGTTCCTTCTTTTGGGATATGTGTTCACATAGCCACAAGCTCCTCCCAAGATGGAATTATTATTGTCACCAAAGAATTTCAGAGGAGAACTTTGGGTTGGGATTGATGGGGGTGTCACATTTGCCTGTGCAGCCCCAGCCCTGATTATTATTAGGAACCCACTTTTAGCTGAGCCTCTAGAACCATAAAATTTGTCCTTAGGGTAACGTAACGCCCTGCTGCGTGTCAAGTGTTGAGAGAAGTCAGGCGTGAAGTCCTCAGCAGTGGATGCAATGGTCATGGTTCTTTTCTGGATGGAGTTTAGTCAAGTCAACCAGTCAACACGCTATTTTCTCTGAGAAGCACCGTGGAATTTGGCCATTTTAGTGTAATCCTATTAACGCCTGAATTACAGGCATTGCTTTTTTAGGAGACCCCTGAATGACCTCTTCCGGACGAAAGTCAGATACTTCCAAGTTAGAGTTTTGGTCCATTTCTAAAGGATTCATAACATCTTCAAAATGAGAGATGTTGTTAAAAAAGTAAACAGCACCAAACCAAAAAAACCTAAAGGGTCGGGTTAATCTAGAAACTGACAAATAGCCCTTGAATAGTTATACTTAATTTTATTTTATTTTGTTTACAAAGACAAGATTTTTTTTTTTTTTTGTAAAGTGAGCGAAAAGAGAGATTTGAGTTCTTATTTGAGCCAATAACTCAATCTAAAGGAGAAATTGTAGAGTTATCTCCATTGAGGGATATAGAAGGAGTTTAGCAGTTTCCTCGTGGTGCTGTGGGGCTGCACTGGGGTCATCAGTGGAGTAAGGACTTAAATAAAAGAGTGAAATAGTCTGCAGAGAATAACAAGAGTACAAGGGTCTTTATAAGATAATTCTTGAAGAAAAGTTTGCTTTCAGGGTTAGACAAATGACAAGGCAAGGGCAGCAGGCTTGAAATAACCTGACTTCTTGGAAGCAGAGATTCTCCTTTCTGATAGAAACGGACACAACACTTAATCTTCTCAGGTAGAAAAAATGGAGTTTCGTGTAATTTTGGACACGTTCAGAACAGTTCTTTAAAACTAAAGGGTCTTTCTGCTTCGGCTTTAGATGTCAAGCCATTGTTGCTTTGGGCTTTACTTTGGTCTCCCCAGGCCTGGATTCAATCTTGGCTTTTTCTTAAATGTATTATGAAATTTCCTAGCATTACGTGCTTATCCACCCAGCTACCCAGTTACATAGCATGGGAAGTTAGTGCGACTCTTTTAACAAGAAAAGCAGGCAATTTCCTTACATCTTGAAAATGTGTTTGCCAACTACCTACCCAGGAGGTGTCTGGCATTTTGGTGGGGAAAGAAGTGATTAGTTCAAGGACGTTGACAATAAACCTGCTTCATAAATGCCATATCTTTTTATGAAAACATACACCCAATTGCCTTCTTTTGTCAGAGAGTGTCAACTGCGAACCAGTGAAGATTAAGAAAAGTTGTGACCTGTGGTTGCTAACCACTCAAGCCTCAAACACTTTTTTTTTGTTTGTTTCAAGTAGTATATACTTCATTCTCCCCTTATTAAGATGAAAATGAATCTACACTGCCCAAACTGGAGTTTGGTAATCAGCCACACAAGTTAACCAGAGTTTGACAAAATCATTAACAACTAGGATGTAAAGAGAAACTTTTGGGCGTCTGTACGTATAAAATTAAAGGGAGTGTTGTTAAGTATTTTTCATTCGGGGCCACTATAGGTATGACCATATAACATTCTTTTGAGGAAAATGTTTTCATTTTTGGAACAGCTAATAATATGAATACAAGCAGGAATCAGAAACACTGAATTCATCTGTACAGTTGTAAATGAAGGAAAAACAGTTCTCTTTCCTAGACATAATTACGGAGTAAGCAGTTGACTTAACTTTGAAATCCTTTTATCGTCACTAGGGAATTGTTTGAGTGACTGTTATGAAATCTTTCAAATTGTGCCATGTGACTTCTTCAAAGAGTTATATGACTAGTGCATGCTTTCAATCATACACCCTTAAGATGCTGGTTTCATATAGTTGGAACAAAGCATTGGTTTTTGTGATGGTTCAGGCATTGGCCAGTGTGGCAATCTATGAGAGATTTACAGATTCAAAATAATACTGAACCAAATTAGAATTTCCCAAAATATCTCTCACCTCTGCCAGTAATTGCCAGTTCAATCTTTTCCCTTTACCAGAAATCATAGCCCCTCCCACAAGCAGAGGTAAAAGTCATTTGAGGGTAGCAAACGAGGAGTCCCCACACCCAGCCACAAATTGCCACAAAAACTTCACCCAAATTCCTCTCCATGCGTGTACTTGTTTGGAAGAATGTTTTCTCCCAGGTTCTTACTAGCTGACTTGGGTTCACGTGCAAGTGCCAATGTGGGAAGAGGTGAGAAGAGACAGGATTTGGGGTCAACTCTCTCGACCCTGTTGTCCTGTGGACTGAGGGTGGCTGTATTATTAATTGACCGAAAGACTCAAATTAACAAACCAGGAACAAAATTATTAGAAGTGCCAAGTCTAGGCATAACAAAGGGTTGTGATATGACTGGCCAAGGGGAAAGTTGCATCTCCTCTCAGGATTGGGTTTGTTCAGAGATAGCTCATTTCACAGTTATCAGAAATGACTGTTAAAGTGTGAAGTAGTCAACCTGGTTCTTTCTCTCTGGTGTGGGTGGCAGGAACAGGCTGTGGCTCAGGTCTACAGTGGGGCTTGTGTGCCATTCATTTTTATAGACTTTCCCTTTTTGCATCCTTTTGTCTTCAGGATGGGAGTACCACCCCCATGCTGTCTATTACAACACTTGAATCAGCTTGGCTCTGCCATGACATCTCCAGAATATGAAGATTCAGGAACAGGTAGATAGGTGGAGACTGCTTTTTGGAAGGCAGTGACCTTCGCAGACTCTAGATCACACCCCAAGTGCCAAGGAAAGTATGTATAGGAACCTTCCCCTGGAATACCACTCATTGGGAAATGATAGGTCAGAGGCTCAATTTTTTGGACTTTATTTTTCTCCTGGGTCCCCCACATTTAAACTTAGGATACCAGTTGGATGTCGAGCAGAGCCTCTTTTCTTTACGTGGCATCTAGGAAAGTTTTCAAAGTGAAAGGAAAAGCAATGAATGGGATGGAAAAAGTGAAATGCAAAACTGAAGGATGATATGACATGTTCATCTTTTCAGCCTTTTCATATAAATTTAAAAATCGTGTCATCAAGGTCACAAAACATCTTGTTAGGGATATTTTATTGCTATTATTTAGAATCCATGGACTCATTAAATTGAGGAGAAATGATGTTATGGTACTGAGTCTTCCAATTCTTGTATGTGTTACATTCATTCATTTATTTAAACCTTTAAAAGTTTTTTTCAATGATAACCTTGCATATGTGTGTGTGTGTATATATGATAGTCCTGTATATCTATCATAATATATATGGTATATAATATATATTATATATATTATATTTATTCCTAGGTATTTTATTTTTTTGTGCTGTTATAAATGGTGTCTTTAAGCAGTTAATTTCCTGATTGTTTGTTTTGGGTGTAAAGACACACAATTGATTTTGTGTATTGACCTTGTATCTAGCTGTTTTGCCAAGTTCATAATTCTAATAATTTACTTGAAGATCCTTTTCAGTTTTTGGCACAACAGATCTTATCTGTAAATAAGGGCAATTTAAATTTTTTCTTTCTAATCATCATCTCTTTATTTATTTTCCTTGCCATATTGCATTGGTTAAAATGTCTTATACATGATGTATTAAGAGTGGTAATAGTGGGCACTTTTATCTTGTGTGTAATCTCGAAGGGGAAAGTTTTAGCTTTTCCTTCTCTCTCTCTCTTTTAGTAGAAATGATTGATCAGATTGAGAAAGTTTCCCTGTGTTCCTATCTTACTAAGAGTTTTTAATTATGAAACTGGCATTTATGAAACATTTTCTCCTTTTTTCTTTTTAAATAAATATGGAGAGTTACAATGGTTGACTTTTTGAGTGTTAAACCAATTTTGCATTCTTGGAATAAACTTACTTTGTTGTGATGTGTTATTTTCTCAAAATAACTCCATGTTTATTTGCTAATATTCTGTTTGGGATTTTTATATCTTGATCATGGGTAGATTGGCCTTGAATTTTCCTTCTTGCAATGTCTTTGCTGGACTTTGGTATTCCTGTTATGATATGCTCACAGAATGAGTCTGGGAATGTTTCTTCTTCTATTTTGTTGCAGAGTTTAAGTAGATTGGCATTATTTCTTCCTTTCAAGTGTTGCTATCTGGGCCTGGTGTCTTAAACTATGGGTTCTGTTCCTGTAATAGGACCATTCACATTTTCTGGGGTCACTTTTGGAAAGTTGTATTTCTCTAGGAATTTATTTTTCCTAGATTTGCAAATTTATTGGAACAAAATTCTTCACAGTATCTTCTTATTATCCTTTCAATGTCTGCAGAATCTGTAGTTTCCCCTGCCACCCCCGCCTTTCAAGTTCATGCTATATTTTCAAGACATCTCTTTCTTTCTTGATCACTTTTGCCAGATTTTATCAAACTTATTAGTCTTTTCAAAGAGCTAAGCTTTGGCTTTGCTGATCTTTCCTATGATATGCTTGTTTCCACTTTGTCATTCTGTTAAATTTATTGTTTTATTTTATGTTTTTTGAATTTTATTTGCTTTTCTTCTTTTAACCTCTTGAGATAGGTGTTTAGTCATTGATGTTTTAGCCTTCTTTTTCTTTTCTAATATATTTATTTAAATTTATAAATTTTTCTGTATAAACACAAGCCTTGGTTTCAACCTAATATATAGTATTTTCTAATTTCTACTGTGATTTCTTTTTTAACTATAAATTATTTAGACATGTATTTCTGAATTTCCAATTAATATACATTTACAATTAATGTGCAAGGATTTTAATTTTTTTGGTTATTTCATTTCTAACCTAATTATATTATAGTAAGAAAATATACTCTGTATAATTTCAACCTACAGCAAGTCCCCTACGTATGAATGAGTTCCGTTCCGAGAGCACATTCATAAGTCCAATTTCTTTGTAAGTCCAACAAAGTTAGCCTAGGTACCCGACTAACACAATCAGCTATATAGTACTGTACTGTAATAGGTTAATAATACTTTTCACACAAATAATGCATAAAAAACAAACAAACACAAAAGATAAAGAAAACATTTTTAATATTACAGTATAGTACCAGGAAAAGTACAGTGTACAATACAACAGCTGGCATACAGGGGCTGGGATCTAGTGAACAGGCATGAAGAGTTACTGACTGGAGGAAGGAAAGGAGGTGGGAGATGGTAGAGCTGAAAGGTCTTCAGCAGTAGGAGTCAGAGAGCAAGTTGCAATTTCACTCACCTCTGACTTTGATGGCACAGGTTCTTGAATCCTTGCTGGATTCAATTCTATCTACTCTCTTGAAAGAATGATCCAGTGATGTCTGGGTAGTAGCTCTTTTTTTCTCATCATAGATGACATGGTAGCACTGGGTTACATTCTGAACAGCTGCGGCAGCCTTCGTGTACCGTTCTACGTTAGGGTCCTGTGCCTCAAAAACTAACAGCACCTCCTCAAATAAAGAAAATCCCCTTGTCATTTCCTGCATCGTGAATCTCTTCAATTCTTCAGTTACTTCTTCCTCTTGTCTCTCTTTCTCTGGGCCTCCAATTCCAACAGGTCTTCATTAGTAAGCTACACAAAGTAAGTACACAAAAGCACGACTTGTAGAGGATGCATGCATGTGACAATGTATGCCAGACATGTGAACTAACTTATGTGACTGGACATGCGAAGGCATGTTCTCATCTTTGAAAGTTCACAACTTGAAGGTTTGTATGTAGGGGACTTACTGTATTAAAATTCATTGAGACTTGCTTTATAGTATGGCATACAGTCTGTTTTCATAAAAGTTCTATATGTGCTGGAAAAGATGATATACTTTGTGCTTATCAGATGAAGTATCTTCTGTAGGTCCATTGGATCAAGTTTGCAAATTATGTTAGTCGATCTTCTATATTTTTATTGATTTATTTTTCTGCTTATTCTTTCAGTTACTGAGAAAGACTCGTTCAAATCTCTTAAAATGATTGGGAATTGTTTATCATTGCAGTTCTGTCAATTTTTGTTTTGTTCTGAAATAATATTTGGAAATTCATTGCTGAGTACAGTAACACCACCACCACCACCATCTCGACCAATAACAATACAGCAGCAGCAATACACCAGCATTCAAGCAAGCTGTGTGCTCTTGATCATCATAAAGTCTTCTTTAATTAAATAAAAACTATTTGGACTAAAATTTGTATTTTTTTAACCATCGTACCATATCGTATCATAACATCAGTTTGACAGGTGCCAAAATGTTCTTCATTGGTGTAGAAAGAATAATCTCAAGATTGTTAAATACATTCTCTAGTGTCTAACTGAGAGCCTGCTTATGTTATACATATGAGTTCCAACCAACAATCAATTGATAAATGTTTATTGATTATTTACAATGTGCTCAGCACTCATCTGGGTACTGGGGAATATGAAGGCTGAGGGCTCATTTCTCAAGCAGTTATTATTTTTGATGAAGAAAGAAACCCATCTTTCCCTGGCATTGTCTTAACATTTCTACTTTCTTATCTGAATTTTTTTTCTATAAATAATTGTCTTAGAACAAAGTGGGATGACAGTAGATGCCACAAAAGTATTTTCTTTTCTTCTCCTCAGATATATAAAAGCTGTTCATTCTTGTTCAAAGTCCAGTTAAATACTCTTCAAAGCTTTCTGATCACCTTGACCCTTAGCTGCCTCCTTTTCTCTTAAAAATCCTCAACAAAATATTAGCAAAGCAAATTCAGCAGTACATAAAAAGGATCATACACTATGATCAAATGGAATTTATCCCAGAGAAGCAAGAATGGTTCAATATCTGCAAATAAGTCAATGTGATATGCCACATTAACAAAACAAAGGATAAAAATCATACGATCATCTCAATAGATGCAGAAGAAGCATTTGACAAAATTCAACATCCATTCATGATAAAACTCTCAGAAAGTTGGTATAGAGGGAACATATCTCAACATAATAAAGGCCATTTATGACAAACTTGCAGCTGACATCGTATTCAATGGTGAAAAGCTGAAAGCTTTTCCTCTAAGATCAGGAATAAGACAAGGATGCCCACTCTCATTTCTATTTAACATAGTACTGGAAGTTCTATCTACAACAATCAGACAAGAAAAAGAAATAAAAGGCATCCAATTTGGAGAGGAAGAAGTAAAACTGTCACTATTTGCAGATGACATGATATTATATAAAGAAAACCCTGAAGTCTCCACCAAAAAACTATTAAAACTAACAGATGAATGCAGTAAAGTTGTAGGATACAAGATTAATATACAGAAATTTGTTGCTTTTCTATACACTAATAATAAACGATCAGAAAAAGAAAGCAAGAAAACAATCAAAGAATAAAATACCTAGAAGTAAATTTAACCAAGGAGGTGAAAGACCTATACTTTGAATTTCTACAGCATTTTGGCTAACTAGTATACTAGTGTACTAGTACATGCTAGTACTTGGCATATACTACCTTTGGCTCAAATAATAATTCATCACTTCTTGGATGTCTGTCTTAAATTTTAGAACAAGTCTCCATATGGGCTGTAATTACATCTTGCACATCATTGTATCCTCAATGACATAGCATTTTGCTTTCAGTGAATTCAATAAATACTTATTTATTGAGTAATTGTCTAGGCTATAGTCTTATAAAGATCAACCATTTAATTGATTCCTAGTAGTACATTCATAAGTACTAATGCTTTCATATTTTCACCTTAACGGGTTGTTCAATTTACATTCATTTAGTTGGTGTATATTATGAAGGCTGTTTATGTATAAATTCGCAAGTAGAAGTTTGCAAGCAATATCTTCTCTAAATCACTCTTCTGTTTTTATACACCATGAATGCACAGTGATCACTCTGGATTAAATTAAGGTCTTTATTATTTTTTGTTTTATTTTATTAAATTGGAGTATACTTGCTTTACAATGTTGTGTTAGTTTCTTCTGTACAATGAAGTGAATCAACTATATGTATATCTCTATCCCTTCCCTTTTGGACCTCCCTCCCATCCCCCCCATCCCACCGATCTAGTCGTCACAGAGCACCAAGCTGTGCTCCTTGTGCTATGAAGCAGCTTCACACTAGCTCTTTATTTTACACATGGTAGTGTATTTATGGCAAACCTAATCTCCCAATTCGTCCCACCCTCCCCTTTCCCCCTCTGCCCACATGTCTATTCTCTACATCTACATCTCTATTCCTGCCCTGCAAATATGTTCATCTGTACCATTTCTCTACATTACACAAATATGTGTTAATATATGCTATTTGTCTTTCTCTTTCTGGCTTACTTCACTTCATATGACAGTCCCTAGGTCTATCCACATCTATACAAATGACCCAATTTGTTCCTTTTTATTGGCTAAGTAATATTCCATTGTCTATATATACCACATCTTCTTTATCCATTCATCTGTCGTCGAACATTTAGGTTGCTTCCATGTCCTGGTTATTGTAAATGGTACTGCAATGAACATTGAGATACATGTGTCCTTTTGAATTATGTTTTTTTCAGGTTATATGCCCAGGAATGGGATTGCTGGGTCGTATGGTAGTTCTATTTTTAGTTTTTTAAGGAACCTCCATACTGTTCTCCATAGTGGCTGTATCAATTTACATTCCCACCAAAGTGCGAGAGAGAGGGTTCCCTTTTCTCCACAACCTCTCCAGCATTGATTGTCTGTAGATTTTTTGACGATGGCCATTCTGACTGAGTGTGTGAGGTGATACCTCCTCGTAGTTTTGATTTGCATTTCTCTAATGATTAGTGATGTTGATCATCTTTTCATGTGCCTCTTGGCCATCTGTATGTCTTCTGTCATTAAAATCCGTCTAAAGTTGATTAAACTAGAGTTTCTAATAATCCATACAAATTGTCTTTACTGACCATAGTGCTCATGTTTGAGGTTACTATTGGGTGTGAGGGTTTTGTACAGATGAAACTGAAAAGGCCCGTGAAGTTCCCTGCTGTTGTTTTCACCCTGTGCCCATGTGAGGATGTGCCCTTGGTTTGTGGTTATGACCAAAGAGTGTAGAGAGATTGTGGTGTTTATCTTATGCACGGCATGATGCATGAGCTCTAAATAGCCACTTCATCTTCGATTGCTGCTTCTTAGCTTGGCCAACCACTTGCTTCTACTGTTTCCTAGCATTTTATGGCTCAGCCATATGGTTAGCAGCTGTGTCTTTGGGCCCTCTTTGAAAATATATTTACTCTGAATAACATCTAGTGAGTGCCTATGATGTGCCAGGTAATTCTGTAAAATAGCTCTCATTACTTGCCCATTCTGCAGATAAGAAAACAGGCTCAGAGAGCCTCTGAGATTCATCCAAAGTAGCTAAGCTAGAAGACAGAGGAGCCAGGTTTCATGCTCAAGCTCTTGGACTCCCAGGTTCTTCGTTCCTCACAGTGGGCAACACTGATTGTCACTATTTGTGGCATTTCTGTCTCAGTTTTATATGAATAAAACAGTAAAAACCTCACATAATTTATCTTTATACATACAATTTTTTTGATGGCATCTAATCATCGACCAAGTCCAAAATTCTATTTCTATACTGCTTCTCCTGTCCAGCCCTTCCCAGCTCCATGGCTATAGCTTTATTTCAGATGCTCACCATTTATTACCTGGAACATCACACTCAAAGACACCCTCCACCCAGCGTCAGAGGGGTCATTTACTAACAACTATTGGATCAATTTTGTGCCCCAACTTAAAATCGTTTTATGGTTCTCCATTGACTACTGGAAGAAGTCTAGATTTCTGAGTAGAGTACACCAAGTAGCCCCTTCCCAAATCTGTCTAGTCTTATGTTTGCCATGGCCTCTTTCATACCAAACTACCACCAAGACCAGCTACTCAGTTTCGTATCTCTGCGTCTTTACCTACTCTTCCAATCTGCTTGGTGATCCTTACTCAACCCTCACGATCCATTTGAAGTGTCACCATTTTGAAATAGTTTTCTAATACCCTTATGAGAATTTACTGCTCCCTCTTCTATGCCTCTACTTTATCATGTTTCGAATTCCATTAAAGCCCCCATGATATTTAAGGATCCTTTATTTGTTTACCTTTAGAGTCTCTCTTTGTTTCTTGGGCTTTAAGCTCCTTGCAAGCACAAATGATGCCATAATGCCTTTGCATGGGAGCCCAGCAGAGTACCTGACCATTAGCTCTTAATAAATGTATGATCTGGTTGGGCAATTATGATGAATTTAACACAAGGGTCATGTCATAGCAAAGTAGCTGCCTTATTTTATTTATTTATTTATTTATTTATTTATTTATTTATTTATTTTTTGCGGTACGCAGGCCTCTCACTGCTGTGGCCTCTCCCATTGCGGAGCACAGGCTCCGGACGCACAGGCTCAGCGGCCATGGCTCACGGGCCCAGCCGCTCCGCGGCATGTGGGATCTTCCCGGACCGGGGCATGAACCCGTGTCCCCCGCATCGACAGGCGGACTCTCAACCACTGAGCCACCAGGGAAGCCCGAGCAGCTTTATTTTAATTTTGATCTTTTCTACTGAATAACTAGAGGATGCAAAGCTGTCAGCATTAGTCCTGGTGTGGGAGATTTCAGAGCGTGGACAGGGAAGGCAAGGGGTGTGTATGTCAAAGAAAGAAAGAGCCAGAGAAGGAGGCTAAGCTAAATCATCTTACAATGGATTCTGGAAGGTTTTAGAATATTGAGGTAGTCCAGGGATATTTTTTCTTTCTAGGTAGGTGTTAAAAAAGTAAGAACGAAAGTAAATCTTCTCACAATACTTCCAATCCCCTCTTTTTCTGATCTCATCAATATTTTAGTTAATTTACAAATTATTTACTTTGTAGGACATCCAGTAACCTTTCCACTGCTTTCTAGACTTTCATCTGCTGCACTTGGCTTTCATGAAATATTCTACAAATTCGCGACAATTAACTTAATTAATTGTATTTTATGACTTTGGGTCAGAATGCCAGAATTTCAGTGCCAGTTTCATTGTGCTCATTGAAACCTCAAGAGTATCTTTCAGATATTGGCTTTCAGACCTTTCTTTTTGAATACGTTGCTATTTACTTACTATGTGCCAAAGCCACCATGTCAATGTAATTGAAAACAAGCAAGAAAGAGACTGGAAGGCTCAGATGAATGGAAATGTGATACAGACCCGTCCACCCACAACCCATTGGCTGGAATCCAGGCGAGGCTGATGGGGACGAGAAGTAATTACCATCTGACGGCTGGACAATGGTCTGTGTGAAACGAGCTGGTTATCTCAAGTCTAGTTCCTCACGGACAGGTGTTCATATTGCAGTTTCCACCTTCAGTGACAGCAGTCCTGGGACCGAATGGGTCAGAGAGACCAAAACCACCTTCTCTCTTATTTGAGATTGTATGCCCATTTGTGATACAAGGAAACTTCTGGCTCCTGACTTCAACTTTTCAATAGATAAGCAGAGAATGAGACTGTGAATGTCTAATCAAGCTCTCGCTCTCTTTCTTTCCATGGGTGTAAAAGTTATTTGTAAAACAAGGACAAACGTTAGGCATTTCCCATTTGTCTATTTAATTAAAATGGATGCTATAGTACCAAAGGAAAAATGCAATCGGGGAAAACTGAGAACAGTATGAGTTTTTTTAGCACTATAATAAAGTGCCCCGAACACTTAAAATTCCAGTCTTGCCTTATAAACCACTGAAGAATAATAATAAAGAGAACTCACTCCCCGCATGTTATTAAAGTCATAGGAAACAACCAAATTCAGTATCAATATTATTATCCATTCTGCCAAAGCTGAAGATTATTTCCCCTATTCATTTGAGCAAAAGATTTTCCAAACTTTATAAATATTGTTATGTCTCTCAAATGCATTACCTCACAGGTCTCTTCTGAAAGGTATCCAAATTCTACATTAAGGCACTTGTGGGAAAAGTAGAAAAAATAAATGGTTTACTTTAAATGGGATTTGGAAAGGGTATGATTACGGTCTGAAATGTATCTCACTGACATAGTAAAACTGAACTTCCTAATGGATTCTGAAATTTTGAGTAAGTAAATTTTAAATCCATTTATTGAAGTCCTCTCTGTATGTCTAAAAGTTACAATAAATACATATATTTATTTTCCCTGATGGGCTTTCTGCAGTGAAGGGCGTCATACATTAGTTGCACGGACTGCACTTTGAAGGATGCTGAGGGCACATAGCTGAAGGCTGCACCTGAGTGCAAGGAGAGAGGCAAAACGTTTTCTGAGTGAACAATTAAGGGTGTGAATAGAGAGAGATTAGCTTTGCCACATAAGGAAGAATTGCTAAACTACGCAGAGCAAAATGTCCTTCAATAGACTTACAAATGCATTCTGTCTCTACCCACCATGTTTTTATGTCATCAGGTAACCAGAGCTGAACTGTGTCCAGGAACACATTAGATCTTGCACTTTGGTGGTGCCAGGCAGACAAATAGACAGAAGGACACACAATGGCAAAATCCAAACATGAATAGAGAGCTGGATTTTCATTGTTTGCTCACAATACCTCTTGGGTGGAAGGAAGGAAATAGACTGTATTGCCTAATAACTCAAAATGCCCCCAGAGAAAGAAAAACAGACAGATTCCCATTTTGGTGGTGCACGAGCTCGTGTGGCCAACCGTTCCTGGTGATAAGTTTGTGAAAGGCTATTTTGCAGGTCCTGCTCCAATTGTAAAGCCATAAACCAGCCATGTAGTCAATGAGTCCGTCTCGCTGGGAGGGATGCAAGGCATGATTTACAATCTCTGCCAAGGAGACATCTAAATGGGAAAGTTTGCTGAAATGCTGCGTATGAAAGAGACCCAGGGGCGGAAGAATGGTGACAAGCGATTGTTTCTCTGCTTGATTCGTTAAATAGAAAAAAAATATTTTTGAGCTTGTAAAAGTTACGTTTGGGGTCTTGGCACCAATTCTAATAGGGATAAATTTACATTTTGGCATTTGGTCAATAAGAGCCAGAAAACCAGAGCTTTAAGATAAAGCAGAGTAGAAGTCGTGTAACTTAAAAGCACAAAGACATGCAGATAAAGACTAACTGACCCTAAGCAAGTCAAATTATGCCTTAGAAGGCATCTGCTCCTTGGACTTGATGACAGACCAGAACAAGACCTTGTGTGAAGACCTTTCAGCAGTCCTTGGAAACTTGTTATTTTCCATTGTTCTGTGATCGCCAGTTATAGTCTTATCGACATAGCAAAGGTCAATGGTGTGCAAAGAATAAAACCAATCTTAATTTTTATAGGTTTCACTTTAACTTTTCTCACTCTCCTCCCCCCACAATGGTTTTGCATGACACACAGAGGGACTAATTTGGTTTCAGTATTTCAGCACGGGTTTTATGGCTTTATGGGACAAGCTAATAGGGGAAGTGTAAACAAGAGCCTGATATTTCTTTGACCTGTAATGAAATTAACCATCTGAAAATAAGCATTGTATGCTAATATTGCCTTTATATTCATTGACACACATAGTTTTGGAGTGATCTGCTGAATAACACGCTGGGCGATAATTATATCCACACATTAAGATATGCAGTATATGCAAACATAAAACATGGACAGAACTTCCCTTGAGTCCTTGCTCAAATGAAAAATGTTAACCTCCTGAGAGGTAGGAAGAAAATACAAGAAATTATCCGTATAAATCTACCCTGAAGCAGCCATTTCTGGCAATGAATCATAAATTCTTTTCTTATAACCCGCAGAGGCTTTATTGGGTGAACAGATCTTTCTCTCATCACAAAATCAGAAATAAGAAGAAAACCTTGCATATTATTTTGTAATGAGTTGTTCTAAAAATCACTGATGTCATCTGCAGACTTTGTATCCTAAACTAAACCTTAAGCAACTGAATGTTTTAAATGTTTAAGGACTCCATGGGGACGATTTATATCAATGTTCTGAACTACGTATGTACATAAATTTCTGATGTAAAGATAACAGATGACAGATAAGCAGTGAGGACCTGTGTTATGTGTGTGTGTGTGTATACACCTAGGATATTGATTTATGGACACTAAATGAACATTAATTTGTTGGTAGATCCCAGAAAAGTCAATTGGCTCTACCATTTCACCTACTAAAAGAAATCTATTTGATTTGCTCACTTTTTACCATCATTTCCATCCGCATAAAAGAATTCTTTCTTTTTTTCACTGCCTTGAGGTTGATACTTTGAACAGGAAAAATGAGTGAGTCAGGGCCCCGATTACTCTTAGGCAAAAGTCAAATTGAGCTCTTCTGAGGAAAGACATCGTATTATTTTCAAAATGAGTAAGACTCTCGAATCTCTCATTTGAATTAGCTTTCTTTTATATATGCCCTCAAAAATATCTTACTTTTCACACACACACCACATGTTTCCAGCTTGCATTTGATTTCTTCCATTTATGAACATTGATTAAAAATTGTAAGCTGGCCTAGAATGAGAGAAACTAAGAAGTTGGGCATCCTAAAATGTAATCATTAACTTCAATCCCTCCTTGAAAATCTTTGGTGTTCTCCTCTCCAAAGCAACCCTAAAACTTTTGCCTAGTTGAGGTGGATGCATCGCTTTGACCATACTTTATGACTTTTGGAGGAACGATCCAATTGATTAAAAAGAAATAAAATAGGTCAAAAAATTGATACGCTCTCTGAGAAAACCCCTGAAATATGCTTGGTGACATTTCAAACTCTTGCAAACTTAGATTGGAAAAATTTCTAATAGCATATGTCCCGCAGAAGTGGTAGCCATATCAATATTAACAAATAAGTGGCCATATCAATGTTGCTGGATATAGTTCTTCCACGAAATTATAACACCTTTTTGACGTAATCAGGAAAGGAAGCAGAGAAGTGTCTACAAAAAAGCACTGACCTTTTTATAACCTCAGAAAAATAGTGGTCTATTTCTAGCTGGAAACAAAAGTTACAATGGTATGGTTTCCATATGCCTTACAAAATATCCTTTAATTTTTTAGGTTTTACCAGTCAACCGATTGTCTCTCCCTGACCCACTTCTTGGCCTTCATCCACTTTCCAGCTGACACTCACTGCTCTAGACTAGGAATAGGAAGCGGGCTTCACGCCCCTGAATTTGCATTATGGGGGGGTGAAGAATCCCTGGGGTTCTGGGTGGATGGGGGGAAGAAGCAGATAGCAGTGTGGCTCCTAAGGGCAGTCAGGGGAGGGATGGGGCACGGCTGTCAAGGGTGGCTGAAGGACAATCTTTCATGGTCATTTCAGGTACCCAGAGCAGCATGTGGCTGGAAACGGTCCTGTGAAAACTGTGGCTTCAAGAGATGTCTGAATCGTTCCCAAATGTAGACAGTTTTCAGATGCGTTGCCAAAGGGAAGCACGGGCCACCTCTGGAGCAAGGGCGCTGTCCTCCCTCCCAGGCACGACAAACAGTACGTAGGCTACTTTCTTATAAGTCTGCTTTAATTGCTATTGCGATCCGTTCTTACCTATGCCTTCAGGTTGAACAATGGCTCAAGGGATTCACCTGCGCGTACCTTCCTGCGTGCCTCCTCCTGTCTCTTTTGTGTTTCCCTTTGCCCTCCCTACCGCGCCTTAGAGGAAACCCACGTAGGATAAGAATCTAGCCTAGAGTTCATAAGCTCTTTTTCTATTGGTGCCAATCTTGAAAAACGAGAATCAGAAACTGCTAGATGAGAACCCAATGCCTTAGTGAGGAGAGGTGAGGGAGAGGGGGGCGGAGTGGAGCCAGATGAAACAGACACCACTCAGATGTCCCCCATCTTTCCATATTCAGGAGGGAGGCTGTGGTGCAGAGTTGAAAAGGGGTGGTATTGTGATTAAGGAAAAAACACACACACACACAACAGACAATCCCTCCTCTATGAAAGCAGCTTTGTCCTTAGGTGTAATTTAAAAAGCAATCAAACAAATGAATTTACAATGGAATTTTCCCACCTTTAAAGCTGTTTGCACCGATACAAGGAATGCAATTTGGCCAGTCGGTTAGAGTGAGTGACACAGAACTACAATTAGAGGTTGTAACAGTGTTAAACAAAAATATGATGGAGGCCAGAAAAATAATAGAAAATATAATCACTCACTTCATCAGAAGATTACATAATAAATAAGCTAAAGAGGAAGTGATTAAGGGCAATATCACCAAAGGATGTCCCTTGGATGCTGTGTCATATAAAAAACACAGTCATCCTATAAAAGTTATAAAGTTTATGATTATAATGATTTATTACAAAGCAGCATGTAGATCTGCCCACATCAATACCCCATGCTGTCCGCCACAAACTTGTTTATAAGCCAAGAGTCCCCAGTTTGTCTCCACTAACCACCAGTCTCTTATGGCCCCCTTTAGTATTATTATTATTTTGTCATCATTGTTGTTTTTCGGCCATGCCACGCGGCTTGTGTTATCTTAGTTCCCCTCCCTGGCCCTCGGCAGTGAAAGCGGAGTCCTAACCACTGGGCTGCCAGGGAATTCCCTGGCCCCCATTATTCGTACTGGTTCCTTTCCAGTTGCCAATGAAGGTAGTGAAGGTAGCTGCCCATGAAACAGAGAGTTAAGTTTTCAAATCCCAATTAGGCACCATCTGGGGGCTATTGGTGACTCTGGCCTAATTTTCTCATTATAAATCGGCATCATTTTTTCCAGGAGGGGCTTAGATTGAAAAAAATGGAACCGAGAACACTCAATGTGTTGTGTTTAGTCTGAGAAATTGCAACTGTTTGGATATCCCAAGGCTTTTGAAAACTCCAAAGTTTAACAATAAATGGTAACTTAGAAAAAAATTGAGCTTAAAAATTTGTTATTCTTCTTATGTTTTTCATTGAAGTATAGTTGATTTACAAGGTTGTGTTAATTACTGCTGTATAGCAAAGTGATTCAGTTATATATATATATATATATATATACACACATATACATTCTTTTAAAAATTCATTCTTGATTGGACCTTGTGGGATAACTTCATTTCCCAGCATTGAAGCCTGTAATTTTAAGATGCTTCCAACTTAGATGAAGCTACACATAGCCATGTGGGATTTGTGGCTACAGATGGTACTTGGTGTGAGTTCGCTTTTCAATGTGTAGATGTTCCCAAGGTCTTTTTCTTCCTGTTTGTGCATTAGGCTTCTTTGTTTACAGCTGCTGCACCCAAGCAATCCTTACATTAAAAAAAAAAAATCATGCCTTATCCTCCAGCACTGAAGCGATGCGAACTTCAGTGTGACTTCAGGGACCCGCGCAAGTGGTAAATGACGTTAGAAAATATTAAGAACTCAACACATTTTAAAAGACTACCTGAAGCACGGTTTCGGATAACAGGCAGGCTAATCATGGCTATCATCCTGGGGCAAGTTTGCCTTGTGTTTGTGTTGTGATGGCAGACTGTATTCTTATATTTGGCTCTCCATTTGGGAGGACATTTTTTTTTTTTATTTTTTTTTATTTTTATTTTTTTTTATTTTTTTAACATCTTTATTGGAGTATAATTGTTTTACAATAGTGTGTTAGTTTTCCCTCTACAACAAACTAAATCAGTTATACATACACACATGCTCCCACATCTCCTCCCTCTTGCATCACCCTCTCTCCCACCCTCCCTATCCCACCCCCCCAGGCGGTCACAAAGCACAGAGGTGATCTCCCTGTGCTATGCAGCAGCTTCCCACCAGCTATCTAATTTACATTTGATAGTGTATATATGTCCCTGCCACTCCCCCACTTCGTCACAGCCCACCCCTCCCCTGGGAGGACATTTTTATGTCAGAAAATTAGTCTCATGTCTACAAGTGACATTGCCTTCTTGTGGCCAAGCATATTCCCAAACCACATGTAATGGAACAATATAGTCTTTTATCGGACAGGTATCTTTCTAGATGGTATTCAGCAATAACCTGTTCCTTGATTGTTTCCTCGGGGCAATTACTTCCCACGGCGACTATCTTGTAGTGCAAGACGTTTTGAACCGTTCTATACTTTGGCCTCACGTCAGGAGTGCAAGAGTTAGCACAATTGGGGAATAACATGGAAAGAGACTGAGAATGGAATTCAAAATACAAAAGGAAAGGAAGCCATACATCATCCCACAAAGTAACGTTATGACTTGGTGGCCTTAGCAAGGCCTTCTACAAGGCTGTGAGCTGGAGCCAAAAATACTGCAAGAGCTGGAACTTTGAAACTGACTGTAAACTTGTCTTGAATGGTCCCCAGACACCCTGGCCTTTGTTTATAGAAGTCTTTGTTTTCCTTTGACAGTCCCGGGAACCTAACATTTTCCTAGTCGGGTATATTTCTGTATTCATTGTCCCCGCCATGCCAGGTTAAGCTGACAGCTTGACAGCTTGGCTGCAGGAACGATTCTTTACTGACGATCTTCCTTATCCTTTTTCTCTGCCTATTAAGTTGAATTCAATTCTATTTTTTTCTGGCCAACCCGGTCCAAGGCTACACCCTCTAGGAAGTATCAGACAACTGAACTTGGTCTAGGCAACTGTGCTGAATTTTGTGGTGAGTCAGGACTATTCTCTTAGTCCGAGAGTCACAGTGGTTTGGCTCGACACAGAATTCATTGGTACCAATCCCAGCCCTTCTGAGAGCTTGCTGTGTGACTTTTGGGTAAGTCATAACCTTTCTGTTTTTAGTTTCCTGAAAAGTGGAGATAAAGCTGCAGTGCTTTTCATCCACCTCCCTTGGAAGAGTTTTGTGAAGGTTAGTTAATTAATTGTCAAGACGTCGGCATATGGGGTGTGTAAAGGGAATGTCAAATGATAGGTCACACCAGGCAAGAGAGAAAAGGGGAATGACTGTGGAATAATTGCTAATTTTTCAACATCTTCAAGTTTCTGGGGCAGTTGTCAGGGAAAGTTCCCAAATTTGATGGCTCTAAAAAACATTGAGACATCAGAAGAGTTCTTTCTAGCTTCATTTCCTTCTATAGGATTCCGTGTAAGAGTCTGTGGGTTCAATAACTGTCTTAGGACCTAGGGAAAGTTGAAAAAGCTTGGGAAGTGCTTCTGCCTATAAATGTGAGCTTCATTTGACCATAGCGTTAAGGATATATTCAATCAATATTCATGCAAAGGAAAAGATGAAATCGTTTTCTTTGGGAGTCTGATTGCCTCCAGCCAGGCTGGTGAAAATTGGAAGAATTGAAGAAGTTGGAACAGTAAAAGATACCACTTCATGAGCACTTAATTTACCCCAGGAACTTCACTTAACATTGTCTTTTTTACCCAGAAAGCAACCCAGTGAGGGGGAATGATGGTTTCTGGTTGCTCTCTCGATGTATTTTCTTGGCAACAATGTATATGACTCCAAGACAGTAGTCATGGGTCGTGACTAAGTTCAACGTAAATGACCAAAATATCAGCTGGCCCTGATGATTCCAGAATTTCATTCTTAGAAGATAGCATGGGTTGGACTTTTGCACATGTACATATTCCCCAGACTAGAGACATATCAGGGAAGGCAGGGGAGTAGAGAATTACAGGACTGCCAGAGCAATTGCTTTTTGACTTGGCCAGAAATGGAAACCAACTTCTCTGACTCTTGACACCCAGTTGACTATCATCAACTAAAACTGAAGACAATGTTCCTTACCAAATGGGGTGAATTAAGGCAGTTTGCAGAAAATGCAGTCTGGTAGATCAACATCCTATAAAACCATTAATTATGAAGAGTTTCAACACAGAAGAATTTGTGTAGTTTCAGACACACGTAAACACACCAAAGAGTGATGTTTTCTTCCTTCCTTCCTTCTTTCGCTCAATTCTGAGCATCTCTTCAAGGCATTTAAGAGGAGGCCTTGCTTCCAGAGTTGACAGTGTAGGTGGAATACATTTAGAACTCAAAGTTCAAACAAAAATGACAACAAAACACACACACTCCGACTTTTCTCGTTACTCAGATGTTGTGGAAAATGTATGTGCGGGGGCCGTGGCCTGCCACGGCTCATGTGGGGAGTCAGAGCCGCCTAGATCACGGGGTTCGAGCCAGTGCAGGTAACTGAGCACAAAGCCACATGTGCTCGTCTATTTATAGCTCCCGGTGGTGAAAATGTAAAACCAAAGTGCAGCCTCTACCTGCTGTTTCCAACTGACACTAACACAAAACGGATAAGACCTCCTTTTGGTTGCCTTTGTAGTTTCAACTGACACACACAAAAGTGATGACTTGGGTTGTCCCCACTTCTCGACACCGCCCCCCTCTCCCGCCACTTGAACAGGTGAGGGAGTCCGACAGGCAGCCCCTGAACTGCTTGTTCAGTCTTCTGCCTGGTCCAGAAAGGCATCTCTAGCCATGTGAGATGCAGAAATAGAGAAAATTGACTGTATTCCCTTCATACATCAAGAGCTTTCTCTTTCAAATTCATCCCAGTGAATACCCAAGTACTATCTAAAAACATTTATCTTTCAGAAGATCTTATTTTCCCCCTCCTGCTGTGTGCAAGACACACACACACACAGACACACACACACACACACACACACACACAGAATTGCGATTCTTCCCCAAAGAACCACAAACAAAACAAAACCAGTAATAGGACAGAATCGTGCCTTATAAACAAGATCTAATTGCAGCAGAGGATGTAGTCAGCCTCTTGCTGACGTTCATAGGCCTTCTAGCCTCCCTGGATCCAGGTAACTGGATTTTAATGCCCTTATTAGCAGCAAAAGTTCAAAAGCTGTCTTTTCTTAAGGAGGTCTGCAAGGAGGGCTTATGATGCCCTGTTAGAAACTGCTGACCAGAGTTTATGAGGATCTTTTTATTAAAAGGCAAACCTCTCGAAAGAGAGTAAGACCACTTGGCGGTGGCGGTGGAGGTGGAGGAGGGGTGGCATCGCCCCCTGATAGCGTGGTCCCCGCGGGGGGCTGGCAGCGGCCCAGCGCGCGCAGGGTAAGCAGGAAGCTGCGGCGAGGCTCAGCGGCTCAAAAGCTACTGGAGCTAATAGATTGTGGTCATGAGGAGAGCGGTAGCATCTCGGTAGTGATGGGAACACTCAAAAGCATCGTCAAAACAGTTGCAGAAACACGCTGAGCTCTGCACTCCTGAGCCGCTGCCTGCTGCAGCCCCCTTGGACTTTGCTGGAAGCCGCAGGCTCTGGGCGCCGCTGCAGCCTGGCCCCGCGGCCCCGGTTCCATACCTCCATCCCCACCCCGGATTCTGCGGCCCGGCCCGAGGGGAGGGGGCGCCTCATGGAAGGGGGAGGTGCTGCCGAAGAGGCGCAAGCCTGATCCCGAAGCCCGTCGCCCCTTCCGAGAGGCGCGCGGTGTGGACGCCTCTCCTCCCCGAGCCCTGCTCTAAAGCTTCCGTAGCAGTTTCCATAATGGAGCGTCTATTTCCACCTTATCACTGTGCGGGTGGAGGACGATTAAAGTAAGGAATTTTAACCTCTTTCCCCACCCGGCCCCCGCTTTTTTTTTTTTTTTTTTTTTTTGGTAAAGGGAGACAACAAAGCTTGAGGTTGTAAGAATTTGAATTTTTGCATAGAGATTTCTGATTGTTAAAATTACTTGGATCTTTAAAACTTAAGAGGGCCTTAGCGACCCTCTCGTCCAAACTCCTTCAAGGGATGAAAAATAATCCCTAAAACGCAGCAAGGCCACACCAGCCAGAGAAGGACAGAGCTGAGTTCACTTATGCTTCAGGGAATCTTCATTCATTCATTCAGGTAGTAAGGGTTTACTGAGCACTTACTACGGGTCCACTGTTCTATGTCTAGTGTACCCAGAACCGGAAAAACAGGCAGAAATCCCTGGCCTCACCTGGCTTGTCATGTGTCAGACACTGTTCTAAGTACTTCACGTGTATGAACACGTTTAACTTGTGAACAACAGTGCATGGTGTGTGACGGTGTGACCCACGCTTCACAAACCAGGAAGCGCAGGAATGAAGTGGCAAAGCCTGGATTCAAATTTTGACAGTCGGACTCCTAGTGGTGAAGCAATATTGCCTGCGTGTGTGCGCACGTGCGTGTGTGTAGACATACATTTATTCATACTTATAGCCATAGGCCCACACAGGCCTCTTGAAACTGCCTCCAGAACTCTTCATGTCACTTGACAACGCCTCATGTGCCTTAAAAACGAAAACTGTTGTGGAAGATAGTCTTCTTATTAGGAATCTGCCCTGCACTCCGCATCTTCCACTAAATAGCTAAACTAGCTCCCAGTGGCACCGTTAGCCTTTGCAAAGCAGATTCGTGGACTTTTGCTGGACCTCAGTGCTGTCCTTTGAAGTAGGTAGTGTTATGTCTGCTCTGTCACCCAGCAGAGCAGGAGCCATGCCCAGGCCTCCTGTCTCCAAGGCTGGAAGTGCCTTTCCTGGTAGCAACAGAGGGTCAGTTCATTCAAAGAGAAATAAATCAGCCCTTCCTGGATGAAGGCAGCGTGTTCCCAACCAGGATGGAGACTGGCAGGTATTTAACTGGTAAGGACAGTACATTGCTGGCCCAGTCATTCCAATCACGCCAGTTTATAACATGATTTCCGGCACTTTTTCTAATTCCCATTCAAATAATTTTAAAGAATGCACCCCACTGGAGGGGCAGGAAGATTCCTTGTTGTGTACTAGGAACCTGGGAACATGAACAAAATAAACTATTCTCAGGTAATGTCAGACTCTATTACTTTTTTTTCTTCTTTTCTACACAGAACTGGAGAGTTTGAGAGAACAGAGCCAATGTGAGCTTGCCTGTGCTTTCCTGCATTAAACAAATTTATAGGAAAAGCATGGTAGGAAAGTGATGAGGTTGGTTCCCTTCTTAAAACGTTCTCCTGCCGAAGGATAGGCAACCGTTAACTTCCTGGGAACATTATTTATTAGCTTCTGTCCAGACGAGTTGTGAAGAAACTTTCCTTTTTCCCCCTCCTGCCTTCATATAACCCCTACCTCCCGGCCAAGGATCATTTCAGAAAAAAATAAAACTGTTTGGTGGTTTACTATTTTCCCCATTCAAATTAAAGGGAGCTTTATTGAGTTCCACGGGGGGAAATGTATTCTTATGACTATTTTATTGAATAAGAACACAGCAGTGAGATATTTGAACATTTCTTTTAGCCACCGAACTATTTGTACCTAGGCGTGTATGAAAAATGGCAAAATGAAGTCACTGCCTCTTATCTGGAAAGGGAAGCAGGAACACATGGGTTATTCATCACGGGTACAAGTGCCCCAGACACAACGTGCAGCCTCCAGACTGAACTTGACGGGTACAGTGGGGAGAATCTAACTCTGGTCTCTCACTGACTAGGTCTGCCTTCTCTGATTTGTGCCTCCAATGTTGACTTTCTGTGACAGCACAAGTGTAGAAATAGTTCCACCTGTGACCTCATGGCAGAAAAGCACACCTCTTAGAGAGCCCTCTAGAACACTTCAGGGCGGCCTTTGACATTAAATAAACAGCACTGAACAAACGCCTTCTTGAGTGGGTGTGACTTCGGAGTCCCTTCTGGGTTCTTCAAGCTAACCTGAGCCAAGTTCTCAAGACATGAACGCACCACAAACCCCTTCAACAGGTTTCATTGTTTTGTTTACTACACTCATCACCAGTACAAGCAATTCACTTGTTTTTGTGGTTAAAAAACATATAACATGAGATCTATCCTCTTAATAAAATGTTAAGTGTACAGTATTATTTTTATAAGCACGATATTGTGCAGCAGGCCTCTAGAACTCTTTCATCTTGCGTAAGTGAAACTTTATACCCAGTGAATAACATCTCCCCATTTTTTCCTCCTTCCGGACCCCGGCAACTACCATTCTACTCTGCTTTGATGGGTTTGCTGACTTTAGATTCCTCGTGGAAAACGGTATGGAAATTCCTCAAGAAATTAAAAATAGACCCACCATAAGGTCCAGCAATCCCACTTCTGGGTACAAGTAATTTAACATCTTTATTGTTAGTACTCTGAAAAAAGTGTGTTCACATTCCGTGGATTTGGAATGACCTTTGAGCAGAGCTGATGGGTCCATTTGCTGGGGGGTAAATAGTTTCATGGCTCAGACTCTGAGAAGGCAAACTCCTTTTAAGCCATTTTATGAGGGTTTTCTCTTCATGGAAAGGGAAAGTACTGTTTCATCATGAACACATTAAAACTCAACAAATTAGAGAGTGGGAAATGAAGAAACAGTGGTCTTGGCATGGGTTCTCATGAAGGAAAAATGAACTAGAAATCAAACTTTATGACTTTATAATGTTTTCAGTGCCACTCAATGGTGATTTCAATAGGCCTTTTGTGGGTTTATAAGGGATGTCACCTGAGCTTATATCCATATATGGGAAAGATCATGTGCAATTAGTTTGTTTTTAGGGGTGAATGGCCCTCAGCTTGATCACATGGAATGAGTGGTGTATTCCTGTCCTGGCTTGAAAAATTTATTTAAAAAGCAAAACACTCCCCCACCTCCTCTTCCTTTGAAGAGACAAATGTATGAGTTGCATCTGTGAGAGTAAAGTGAAAGGCATTTTGTCTTCGCCTCTTGGACCACTTTCCACAGATAAAAATGGAACATGTACCTTCACCTAAACACCTGTATTACCACTATCACATTTTTTTTAACATTCAATGCTTTCACATCTCTGCTTCTTATGGGTATTGTGTCAGGAAAAGAGGCTTAACTTTCACTTGTGCTTTCCATTTGTAAGTTTTCTCTTTAATTTCCTTAGAGTCATTTTCAGAGTCATCAATTACTCTTGGACGCTTTCCTGTTCCTCGGCCACCCTCTGTTTAGGACATGCGTCTCCTCCAGAGCACACAGCTGTCTCTGGTCTGGGATCTTTTATGCTTCTGCTGTTCACTAGCTGTGTGGCTTTGGACTAGTGACTCCATCTTCCTGGGTCTCTGTTTTCTCATCTCTGAACTCTGGGTGTTGGGCTAGAAAGGCGATGCCTAAGTCCCTTTGAAGTCTAAAAATTGTTATGGTGCTGTGGGACCAGGTGTTCATTAGAGCTGCTTGGGGATGCGAACCTTATACCAAGGGTACAACATCACAAGATCTTTATTTCAACAACTGGAACTCATGGGTAAATTTTCTAGAGAAAACCTTAGAAAGAGGGCACAATGGATGAATTTCTGGAGAGAAGGATTCAATCAACTCTTCGTGGGTTAGGTGGTATTTTTAACACCATCACTTAGAGCAAGTAGTCTCCATCTTATGTTTTCCATCATTTTAGAAAAGTAGCAATCATGGTCAACTCTGGAGTTGTCCAAATCAAAATAAGTTGACAAGGAAATCTCTCAGGCAGCGTTAGAGAGCATTTGAGATGCCTCTGCTTCATTGAGAAGGTGCTCACAATATACTACATCATCAGTATCCACCCGGAGACTCTCTCCATCATTTCTGAGCCTTAGAGGGGCCACTGTCACCCTTGGGTGGTCAGAATGGGAGTTCAAGTGATCGTTAATGATTTTTGACCTACATCAACAGTCTCATCTGTTTTCCTTAAAACCTCATAGAAGGGCTAGAGTTCACTTTTATTTGGAGAGGAGGGAGGGAGGTAGAGGGGGGAGAAAGAGGATAATTCATTGTCCTTGTTAAGTTTTAGCTTATTAAACTATCTTATCAATAAATTCTGTATTACTCTGTGAAAGTGAATGGAAAGTTTTGCATACTGGGGAGAGTCAGGTTAGGATTGGGGAAATGACTGGACAGAATTCAGTTCACAGCTAAGTCTGTCTAAAACTAGATCGTGTCAAGGGATACAATGAAGTTTGATTAATTCCTTAGTCTTGAGCAGAGCCTGCCTTCTGGCATGCCGTTAAGGTGGAAGCTTAGATAACTTCTGGATGCAGCTGCTTTGACATTTCTTTGGGATTGGAGGTATGATTAAATCCCCACACAGTTTAACTTTGTTTTGAAAGGAGAAGCAGCATGGCATAGTGGGAAAAGTGTGGGTTCCGGCTCTGAATTGAAGCAATAATTACCAAACTTCATCTTCTCTTTGTAAGATGGATATCGTATTTATCGCATAAGGTAGTTGTGAGAATTAAATCATTAATGTGTGTAATGGCTCAAAGTGTGTTATTCTCTTTTATGTCTCCTTTAATAGGGAAAGGAGCATGGGTAAAAGTCTGTGGACCAGAAATCTAGCAATTAGAGATTCTGATTTTGTCTTTGCTAATTAGTTTGCTTGAGACCTTATTCTCCAGGGTTGCGGGAGAAAGGTAAATAAATGGGTCAGATTGATACTATTATAGATTAATGTCACGAGCCTCAAGTGGGTTGTTATAGCTCTGTCGTGCTAGTGTGTTTCCTGGGTCACCTCGTTCTCCTACTTTTCACACTGGCTATTTCAAATGTTCTTCAGTCTCAAACCCTCTGATCACCCTTCCATCCATCAGCTGCCCCATCTCATGCTGTTCCTTCTGTTTCGTCTAATGACCCTGACTCCTGTATCACAGACAAAAGGGAAATTATCACATGGCAACTTTTCCATCTTCCTGGTGTCCGAACGTGAAAACTTCTGCCTACACCTGTTCTTTCTTCCTTCACTCTAGTTCAAGAGCTTGTCTTCCAGCTCAAACAAATCTCCCCATCTTTGCTCTGTATCCCATCCCCTTCTACCTTCTTGCTAAACTTGCATTATTGGTGATCCTTTCTTTTTCTGCATATCTCACATCTCTCTGTGTAACAGGATCTTTCTGTTGGTGTTGAATTATACTCACTTCTCCCCAAGTTCAAAATCTTTCCCTTGAAACTCCCTCTATCACGTCTGTCCTTCCACCTCTTTTCATTAAGGCGTTCTTTATGCTCAATGTCGACCTACTCACTCCTCAAACAAACCCCATTGCTTCAATGAGTCAGCATTCCTTAAAGGTGCCAGTGACCCCACGTTGCTAAAGCCGGTGGTGACCCTTTGGTCATCTCCACCTGAATATCTCAAAGGCACTTCTAACTCAACACGCCCAAAACAGAACCCCAGGTCTTCTCCCCCAAGCCTGGTTCTCTTCTGCCCATACCTGCTTCTCTCCCTCACTTTCATGTTCTTAGTGTACGGCTCCAGTTTCCCTTACTTCTCTCTCTCGTAGAGAATACATCATTGTACCCCTTGGCTTAACCTTCCATATATCTCTTGGGTTCATCCACTTTTTCCCGTCCGTGCACCCTCCTTATTATCTCCTCATCTCCATCCTAGATTTGTACAGCGTCCCCCAACCTGGTCTCCATGCAGTATCTGTGCTATTCTTGGCAATGGAGCTAAAGTGATTTTTCTGGAATACATGTTTCATCATGATACCCTCTTGCTTAAGATATAACAGGGCTTCCCTGGTGGTGCAGTGGTTGAGAGTCCGCCTGCCGATGTGGGGGACGTGGGTTCGTGCCCCGGTCCGGGAGGATCCCACGTGCTGCGGAGCGGTTGGGGCCGTGAGCCATGGCCGCTGAGCCTGCGCGTCCGGAGCCTGTGCTCCGCAATGGGAGAGGCCACAACAGTGAGAGGCCCGTGTACCACAAAAAAAAAAAAAAAAAAAAAAGATATAGCAGCTTTTTTGTATAGCACAGGGAGCACAGCTTGGTGCTCTGTGATTACCTAGATGGGTGGAAAAGGAAGGGGGAGGGAGGTCCACGAGGGAGGGGATATATGCATACGTATAGCTGATTCACTTCGCTGTATAGCAGAAACTAACACAACATTGTAAAGCAATTATACTCCAAAAAAAAAAAAAAAGACATAATAGCTTTTCCTTGATCTTACGATAGAAGAGCATTCTGTTGCTTTGGCCTAAGATGCCCTTTTCCCTTCATGCTTCTGTCAATTGATTCTTTTCATATCTTCAGATATGACTTTGCTGAGCCTTCCTGGACTCCCCAGACTAAAGTTGGTTACCACTGCCTTTATCACTGGGGTGGTTTCACATTTTGGTGATGATTGGATGTATTTAGACAGACATTATGCCCCAGAAGCAGTGTGGATTTATGTGTCTTTGGCTCATCACTGAATCCCCGTGAAAGAATAGCTTAATGTATGAATAACATAGATCTTGAAACCTGTGCACATTTTAAGGACAAAGACAGAAGAAAGAGAATAGAAACCTCTACTTAGGACTGTTTTATTAAAATGGAAAAATTCCCCTCCTGTAGTAGAGACAGCTAGCTGTCCACCACAAATTCACGTTTCCCTTCAGAAATATGGAGTGACTGCTCAGAGGGGCTGTTGCTTTGCCAGATGTTGCATTTCTCAGCCCCTTTGCATTCAGCTGCAGCTGTGTGATTAGCTCTTGCAATGAGATAGGCGTGGAAGTTATGAGTTTAATTTCCAGATCCAGGATGTTAGGAAACAGCTGTGTCTTTCTTCCCCGCCAACAAATGAAAAGAGAGGACTCTGAGATCCTAGGGAATGGTGGAGCCTCAGAACAAAAGCAACGTACACCTCCAAATTACCACGGGAGCAAAGATGCCAGTAACCAGTGACACCCACATCCACCATTACACGTGCAAGAGTTGATCAGCTATCGTGGTGGTGCAAATCTGGCCCTCCACCTACTTTTGTAAATAAAGTTCTGTTGCAACACACAGCTATGCCCACTTCTTTATGTACTGTCTATGGCTGGTTTTGTACTGTATCAGCAGAGTGGTTGCAATAGAGACTGTATCACCTTCAATGACTAAGATATTTACAATCTGGTCCTTTATCAAAACAAGTTGCCAATACCTGGTCTATTGTGTTAAGCGACTGTAGTTTGGGGATTAATGGTTGTAGCAACCAGCATTGCCCTAACTAGTATATCTCTTTAAACATAAATATTATACCTCTCTGCAACCTTCCATTAACTGATACATTCTTTCAACTAGTATTTCTTGAGCACCTAATGTGTTCTTGGTATTGGGGATACAAAGGTGAATGAGATATGATTCCTGATCTCGAGAAGCTTATAGTTTTGATAGGGAGATAGAGGGATCAATTGGCAATTAAAACATGAGCACAATGGTGGAAAATACAGGGATGTCTACTGACCCATGTAGCGGGGGTACTTACCCGGGCTTGGGAGAGGCATGTACTGAGGTCAGGTCCTCTGAGATGGATATTGATGTGCTGGAAATGTATTGTGGAGTGCTTTCAGGATCAGCATCTGTGGGTAAGGGAAGGAAGCAGGAATAGGCAGAGGGGGAAGTAGGGCGTTTTCACAACAATGACCTCGGCCAAACGCACAGAGAGCTCTGAACCTTAGGTGGCCCTTCAGAGCCGAGACAAGGGATGTGATCTCTTGCAAGGAGGTTCTCTTCGGCTGAGCACTATTCTTGAAGAGAAGGTTGATGACAGTCCTCCCAGCAGCTGGGGGAATCGTTCTACAGTTCTGAGGGGCCATCCGATGGTGCACACAGAGACCAGCATGAAACGGTTCTGTGACAATCCTTGGGAGGCAGTTAGGTCTGAGCTTACATCTCAGCGTTGAGCAGGGATTTTCCCCTTGAAAAAGGAGGGACAAGGAATGGCTAGTGGAGAGCACCCTAGACAGAGGGAATAAAATGTTCAAATCACTAAAAATGAGAGAGAACATGGGAAGATTAGACTGACCAACCAGCAGGTTTTCATGAGCAGACTTCCTGCCTCTGTCTGACGGAGAGACAGGGAAGCTGTCAAGGGATCACTGTAATTGATTTGCAATTGCACGATATGGGAATCTCCAGGATACCAAAATCCACAGATGCCCAAATCCTTTATGTCAAATGGTGTAGTATTTGCATATAACCTACACACATCCTCCCATAGATTTTAAATAATCTCTAGATCACTTCTAATACCTAATACAATGTAAATGCTAGTACATACAAAGTAAATACCATGTAAATAGCTGCTAGCACGGCAAATTCAAGTTTTGTGTTTTGGAATTTCCTGGATTTTTTTTTTGGGGGGGGGAATATGTTTGCTGCACAATTGGTCCAATTCACAGATGCAAAGCCCACAGATGTGGAGGGCTGACTGGACCTACATTCCAAGAAGCTCCAGGTCATAATTAAATTTATCTTATGTGTTTTAAACTAAGTATCCTGTATACAGGGACAATTTAACTAAGCCTGCAGCCTGGGAGCAGCTTTACGAGATCTGTATTAAGAATGTGATATCTTTATTCTCATATAGTTTGAGTTAATTATCTTGAGTCAGTGGTTTCTCATCCAAATCATGATTTCTCTATCTCCTGAAATTCTCCATTCTGCTCAGAAACCTATCTGCCACTTACCAGGAGACCCTAATTGACTAGTGCAGATGTGAGTGGAATAGTCAAATCCTCCATCCCAATGGAAAACAGGTTTATAAGCATAAGCATAGGGCAAATTTGAACAATTAGGCAGGGTGAATTGTAAAGTGATTGGGCTTACTGTTCAAAACTACTAACTGTTGTTTGGTAACTTAGAACAAATAGTGACTAACCACTGGAGCAGACATGCTTCTCAAAGATGTGCGGTTGTAAATGCCCAGGGAGGATCTTTATATTTGAAATCCCACATTTAAAGTGCTGTATACCTAAGTATATCGCTTACCAGATTTTTGGAGATGATAAATCGTGAATCTGTTTGTAAACTTCTGGCCATCATTTTCTATCTTTCTGTTTCATTATTGTATTACTAGTTCATGATACTCAAATAGAGATTGAAATTTTGAAATTATGCATACGTTAGTGTTTTTTCTGAACAGAATGTTTAGTACCATGTAATAAGCATGTGCATTTAAACATGTTGATTGTGTGTTATTTGTATGTATAGTAACCTAAATGTAAGTATAAAACACAAAAATGAAAACAAATGTCCTCTAACCATTCACTCACCTTAGGACGAGAATATTAGAAATTCAGGCTTCTTCCAGATTCCATCCTGATCTCTCTCCCTTCTCTCCAAAGCAGCTGTGACTCAACATTTATCATCTCTTTGTAAGTAGTTAAAAACAAACTACACATCTATTTGACCTAAATAATAATTTTGCTGGTTTTGAGTATAAGAAAAATATTGTACTAAATTTAGTCTTCTACACAATTTTTAAAAATTCAGCTTTATATACCTAAGATTCATCAGTGCTTTTGCATATAGCTATAATTCATTCTCACCCCTGTATCGTATTCTGTATGAGTATAGTAGAATTTACCCATTTTCTTTTTTTAAATTTTAAGTTTCTTAAAAAAAATTTATTTTATTGAAGTATAGTTGATTTATAATATCATGTTAGTTTCAGGTGTACAGCATAGCTATTCAGTTATAGATACAAGGATATATATTCTTTTTCAGGTTCTTTTCCCTTATAGGTTATTACAAAATATTGAGTAGAGTTCCCTGTGCTATATAGTAGGTCCTTGTTGGTTATCTAGTTTATATATGGTAGCGTGTATCTGTTAATCCTCACCTCCTAATTTATCCCTCCCCCACCCCACTTTTCCCTTTGGTAACCACAAATTTGTTTTCTATTCTGTGAGTCTCTCTGTTTTGGAATTAAGTTCCTTTGTATCTTTTTTGTTTTTAGATTCTACATATAAGTGATATCATATGATATTTGTCTTTGTCTGACTTATTCACTTAGTATGATATCTCTAGGTCCATCCATGTTGCTGCAAATGGCATTATTTCATCCTTTTTTATGGTTGAGTAATACCCCATTTTCTTGTTGGTTGACATATTTTCCACTTTTAGTTGTTTCAATAAAAAATGGTGGTATTCTGAATAGCTTTTATATGTCTCCGGAAACATATGGGTGAAAGTTTCTTTTGAATATCTATCTAGGAGTAGAACTGCTGAGTTGAAGGGTATGCAGATGTTTAACTTTATAAGATAATGGAAATTGTTTTCCAAAATAGTGACACCACTTTAATTTCCATTAGCAAGATAGGAGAGTTCCTATTGCTCCCCAGACTTGGGTTCTGGAACCCAAGGTCCAGATTCACATTTCTGCTCTGTCATTTACTAGCCATTTGACTTTGCACAAAGTCTTTCACTTCTTTTTACCTCCACTGCTTTCTCTGACAAATGGGGATGATGATCTAAGGGTTCTATGAGAATTAAGTGAGTGAATATATGTATAGCACTTAGAACAGTATCTGGGTATATAGCAATACTGTGTAGGTAATAGCTTTTATTTTCTTAATTTTTGCCAGTCTGACAGATGTAAAATAACATCTCATTGGGGTCTAATTTTGTATTGCCCTGCCTACTAGTGAGGTTGTTTATTGACCTTTCTTCTATTATGGCTATTTATATCTTTTGGTCATTTCATTACTGGGATGTTCCTCTTTTTCTTCTGCTGTTTGTGGTTCTTTATGCATTCTGAATTTAAAAACAAAGTGTTGATTCTATTTTTTTGCAAAATATTTTTTCAAGTTTGTAGTTTATCTTTACAACTTTTTAAATGGAGTATTTATTTCTTTTTGTGGTTACTGATTGTTTTTTTAATTTGGGTATCGTGTTTAAGAAATGTTCCCAATTCAGAATCATAAGGATATTTTTTCTATCTATTCTTCTAATATGATTAAAATTTTGCCTTTCTTAGTTAAGTTCGTAATCTACCAGGAATTTGTCTAAATGGTTAATGGGAGATAGGGAATATGTTTCACACTTTATATATGCATACATAATTATCTCAGCATCATTTATTGAATTATCCTTTTATTTATAACCTTTTCTCTAGTGAACAACAGGGACACGTGATCCATTTAACAAGTTTTTATATGTGCAATGATCTGCTTCTGAGCTCTCTATTCTGTTTCATTGATCAGCTTGTCTATCCCTACACCAATATCATTGTCTTAGTTACTATTATTTAATAATACATTTTGGTATCTGTTATAAAAAGAACTCCCCCCTTTTTTATTCTTTAATAATGTTTTGGGTATTCTCAATTCTTTGCTTTTTTCAAAAAAATTTTTATTGAAGTATAGTTGCTTTACAATGTTGTGTTAGTTTCTACTGCACAGCAAAATGAATCAGCTATACATATATGTATAGATATATATATATCCCGTCTTTTTTGGATTTCCTTCCCATTTATGTCACCACAGAGCACAGAGTAGTGTTCCCTGTGCTATACAGTGGGCTCTCATTAGTTATCTATTTTATACATAGTATCAGTAGTATATATATGTCAATCCTAATCTCCCAACTCAACCCACCCACCTTCCCCCTTGGTATCCATACGTTTGTTCTCTATGTCTATGTCTCTATTTCTGCTTTGTAAATAAGATTGTCTATACCAATTTTTTCGGATTCCACATATATGTGTTAATATATGATATTTGTTTTTCTCTTTCTCACTTACTTCACTCTGTATGACAGTCTCTAGGTCCATCCATGTCTCTACAAATGACCCAATTTCATTCCTTTTTATGGCTGAGTAACATTCCATTGTATATATGTCCCACATCTTCTTTATCCATTCCTCTGCTGATGGACATTTGAGTTGTTTCCATGTCCTGGCTATTATAAATAGTGCTGCAATGAATGTTGGGATGCATGTGTTTTTTGAATTATGGTTTTCTCTGGGTATAAGCCCAGTAGTAGGATTGCTGGGTCACATGGTAGTTCTATTTTCTTATACATTTTAGAAACAACTTGTCAAATTCCTTGAAAAATTTCATTTGAATTTTGTTGAAAATTATATTGACTCTAATGATCAATTTAGGAAAAATTAATATCTTGCTGATATTCCTATCCATGGACCTATATATTCTTTAGGCCTTCTATAATGTGTATTGCAAGAAATTTTAATTTTTTTTTCTCTGTAAAGGTTTTGTTTTATTAGATTTATTCCTCAGTGTGAGGTTTTGTATTTACCTTTGGGTAGAAATACAAATGATTCTATATATTGATCTTATCTTCAGCCACTTTGTTAAATTCTTTTAGTAACTCTAATCCTAATCTGTAGATATTTTTGTTTTGTTTTCATATAGACAGTCTAATCATGATCAAATAAGGACAATTTTGTTTTATGCTGTACAATTCTTGCCTTTCAGTTCTTTTCCTTGGCATGATGTGCCAGTATGGATTTTCAGTATTGATTACTCTGTAATTTCCTTTGTAACACTCTTCTCATCTTGCTTTTATTTTTCGAAGATGTACTAGCCTTGTCGAGTTGGCAGAGGTGGCTGCTCACTCATTTTCTGTTCTCTGAAGAGTTTGAATAACTGGCATGAGGATTTGTTCCCAGGGCAACCTAGTTTCTACTTTTGATTTCAGCTCATTATTATTATTTTGTTTATTTGTTTGTGTGGAGAGTCCTCTTATCTTTATTTAAGCCCAGCAATATACTACAAAGGATGTTTCTTATAATTTATCTGGGGTTTAGCTGTAACGTATTAGGAGGAACTTTCAGAAAATGTGGTCTCCCATACTGTTAGAAGCAGAAGTTGGACAGCTACGTTTTGATGATGTTGATAATAATTGTTCTGCTAGAAAGAGCAATAGCAATCTTATACTATTTGTATGGCACCAGTTAGTTTCACATCTCTGATACAGGCAGACATTTTATAGATATAGATGTCACTACCCAAGACATTAAGTGTCTTCCTAAATCACATAAATGGTTAAGATAAAAGCCTAGACCTCTGACTTCTACTTTGTTGATTAAAAAACAAAATAACATGTGCTGATGTTTCCAGTCTTTTTCACATCAGTCTTTCCATAAACTAAACCATGATTTTGGGGGCTGAAGAACAAGAGTTCCTCTAGTCTCTGGATACCACAAGATTAGAAAATATTGTTTCAGAAGACTCCCGGAAAAGAATGTTTCACAAGTTCCTCCAGTAAGCTATTTTAGGACCTAATAATTCTTCTGTAATGACTTCCTTTACTTCACTTGGTTTCTTCCTGTTGAAATATATGTTCATTTCCTTTTCTTTCCTTCATCACTCTCTATGTTACATTTCCTTTTTTCATGATAATCACCTCTGAGCTTGTTCAATGTCACTTTGTATACACTGATTCCATGAAAAAAATATTGTGGTCCTAATATATGCCTTAATTGTCTCTTCTTTGGACTAAAGATATTCTCAGTTTACCTGTCATTAAAGATATTGTTTGCCAACACATGAGCTATTTTTGTCATCTTCTTCCGTGTATTCTCTAGTATTTCTACATTTCTTATAAGTTAAGAAAATCTTTTAGGTTGCTGAAGGCCAAGTTTTTCTTGCCCATAGCCTTTCTTATTCCACACCTCGAAAGGACCTGGAGATTACCCCATTCCTTAGCTGGCCATCCTTTCTTTCTTTTTTTTTTTTTAATTTAATTAAAATTTGTTTTATAGATTAAAAAAAAAATTTTTTTTTGCCTTGACACCTGGGATCTTAGTTCCCCAACCAGGGGTCAAACCCACGCCCCCTGCAGTGGAAGTATGGGGTCTTAACCACTGGACTGCCAAAGAAGTCCCTGGCCATCCTTCTCTTTACTAAGTGTCTAATTGATTAGGCCAGTGGTTAATGGTTCCTTTCTAGTTTTCCTCTTTTGAGTGTACTCTTGAACAACTTTCTCCTCTGTATCTTTTTTCCCTAATGGAATATACATTTTTAATTTAGGCTGATAAATCCAGTCAAAATAAAGTCAGTGATTTCAATATCTATAAATATGTATCTCTTTAAAGAAACAGGATAAAGATATTCTAGCAAATTCTACCTTATGTGCTAATATTTTCCTTTGTAAATATGATCCTTGGATTAGAAAGTTACAGCAGCAACAACAAAAGCAGCAACAACAACAAAATCCCACTTAAACCAACCACCAGGACTAACTTGTCAAACAAATATGCTTAGATTCAGGAAGATAAAATCATCTGAGGCAATTATGCAACCTAACATTTGACCTCTTGTCCTCATCACAATGTCTGTTTTTGATGTTCTTGTTAAATTCAACTCTGCATTGTTTTATTTTCTAGTTAGGTACACAAGAAGATCTGCCGAGTTGAATCAGATCTTGTTTTCTGCTCTAAATATAAGTTGTATGTAGTATTATTGGAATTAACCCGATTTTTCCTGTTTAAAAAAAAAAAACCCAAAATCACTGGACCATTTTGAGCTTTGGTTACATCACTTTCATTGTTTCCTGTATTTCTAGACAGATTTTCAAATTTCCTCCACCCACTGCTGACGGGCCTCACAATAGGTTTATTGTCAAGTGTGCTGGGGTGTCAGGCTACTCACACCAGAAGTGGAGCCCTTGGGGACATGTTGATGAAGACATGGGTGTTCTAGAATCTACCCTGTCTCCCACACTGCCTGCCCCAGATTTGTAGATATCTGTGAGACAAGCACCGTGTACAAATCTAATCAAGCAGGTCATTTGTTAAATGTTACTCTTGATGGGACTTTTTGAAGGTCATTGCATTTAGTAATATGGAGCACCTCCTTGTCATGGTTTTGGCACCCCCCAAATAAAAAAATAAAATAGCACCAACATCAGCCTCTGTTTGAAAGTGGGGTGGTGAACATTTAGCTGCAAATAACACAAGGAGGGTTACAAAGATGAAATGGAAACGGACAGGTACAAGAAGAATTGATTCTATCAGAGAAGGCTGTCTGGTGAAACAAGGAAGATGACTCAGATTAATCTTATTTGAAGATAAGAGTTTTCCTAGATGCAATATCGATGTTCAAACTCCCTTCAGTAGGCTGGAGCAAATCAGCAGATGGTGTTTGTAAAAAATATGGCCTGTGGGATGGGGTTTAGATGGAGATACAGAATCTGGGAAGGCTTCATCTGAGATGTGCTATCTGAACAAGACTTGGGGGCACAGGTAGGATTTGAAAGACGAAGGTGCAGGGCTGTGAAGGGAGGTGGCAAAGACATTCCAGGTAGAGTCAATGGCACAAGACTCAGACACCACGGAGCTGATGCAAGGTGAGTAGAGCAAGCATTTGGGTTTGGCTAGAAAGTAGAATCCGTGTCTGGCAGAGGTCAGAGGCCGTGGTTAGTTCTCAGATGACCTGGACTTGGTTTGATAGGCAGGAGGGAGACACTGAAAAGCTTTGAAGAGCCAATGATATGGCCGGAACTTGGCTTCAGGATGACTAGGATCGTAGAGGTTTTGGTACACAGACTTGCTAACTTTTGTAAAGACAAACCCCAAACTTTCAAAGACCATTAGAGACTTGGCATTCCTCTTTTTAGCCTTGGACTGTAGAAACAAAGTTAGGGTGGGCTAAACTTGAGGGATGTCCCTGGAGGGGCCGTGGTTAAGACTCTGTGCTTCCGGTGCAAGGGGCGCAGGTTCCACCCTTGGTCGGGGAACTAAAATCCCACATGCCACACGGTGCAGCCAAGAAAATATTAAAACAATAAATAAATAAAGTAAATAAAAGATCAGAGAACTTGACTCCCCTGTTGTCCCTGTTTCTATATGACCTTTCTTAGTATGGCTCTTTGACTATTTTTTACTTTGGTTTGAATTCTGATCCTAGTTTGACTGCGTGTGTTCTTCCTGAAGCTTCAGAGTCCTTCTTCTGGCTCATACTCTGCTGTCTTGGATCCTAAAAGCCTTTGCTCACTTTCGGATCCCAGGGTCTTTATCACAGGCTCCATTTTATGCGTTCTTTCCCCCTTTTTGGTGCAGAGCTCTGGTCTCTGACTAGGGAACAAGAACTATTTACAAACAGTGTCTATCCCTTTAAAGAATAATTGCAAGTTTTCTCATGTGATTTTTTCACTGATACATTATTCATGTTAACTTTACATTTATTCTACATGCATTAAAAATGCTGACTTTGACTTCAGCATATAGCCAATTGCCGTTGTATGCAGTTGTATAGGGGAAAATAATTGTATACCTATAAGAAATGTAAAAAGACCTTGTGTATTAAAGTTGCTTATTATCACGATTGCCTAGGAAGCAGTTAAGGGCTATCTATTTGCTTCTTAAGTTTGTGAGTGAGAAAATTGACAAATTATTTTCTACCCCTATGTATACTTTAGTCAAAATGAAAAGCACTTCGAAGAAAGTGTTCTAGATTCTATGGATGAATCCTCAGCCCTTCTGCTGCCTCCTCTGGAAACCCAAGAATTTGTCATTTACCTTAGAGATGGATGCTTAAAATCCCAACTTAGATATAATCACTTTCTTCAAGATTCGTATATTGATATCTTATTCTATGGGTGTTTTCCTCAATGTTTCTATTTAAGTTACATATCTGTCCTTCCTACTCTGACCTCTATACACTGGAAAGAAGTAAAACTTCTTGCATTAGCATAACTTCAAAACCTGACAGGTAGTATTTAGACATTGATTTATGGCCTCAAACCCACAATAGTTTCCCTCTCCATTTCACACATCACGGAGACCCCAATGCAAGCGGTAGATGCACGTTTTTAATGGATGTGAACTTAACCATTAATGTAACATCTCTGGTTTAATGCAGGTCCTTTTGTTAAATGACAATATAATTACTAGTTATCGGCAAACCTCGAAAAGTTTGGAAGGTTGGGTTCAGTTAAACACCCGAGAGCTGAGATGCTTATCTGAAGTTTACCCCTTGAGTTGAGCAAGTCCAGGCTGGAACACGCTCAAGACCTATCTTACACTTGCATTAGTAATTCTGTTTTTCTGTGTCTCCCTATCAGCCTTTCTACATTTCAGCTTTGGCCTATTGACGATATAAAAATATGACATAAAAAAGATAAAAGTCATCTCCATGAAATCGAGCCGAAGAGTTTTCACAAGATGCTGAGAAGAGTTAGATAAACATTTTAACTCGGATGAGAAATGCTACCTTCTTGGAGTGTTAGGAAATATTTTGCCTATCTCCATTCCCCTGACTCTTGTTTAAAAGGTTTATTGCTACAGAATTTTCTAGTAGTTTGCCCTGGCATCAGATTTGGGGTGGGGGGAATTGCTGAAGATAACTCAGATGAATCCTATTTGAAAACAAGTCTTTTATTTTATTTTTTTCATAGAAAAAGCATTAGTGTGTAAACCTCTTTGAGTATGGTGGGGCAAGCCAGCAGTTTGTGTACTTAAAATAAAAATCATTAAAATACTTTCAACACCATGTGTTTTGTGTTTAGCTTAGGAAGCACATTGCATCGGTGGTGGTTTTTCGAGTTCTATGTTCCTCTAAATGACCTTTTTGTCCTTTTCTTGTCTTTTGTGTCATAAGAAGGTTTTGAGATGAGGAAGAACTTTAGTTTCTGGGGTACCCGGAGCATTGACTTAGAAAAACGTCTTTTGTCAGCTGTCACAGTTTGGTGATTTTTACTTCCTGTATGAAGCCAAGACTTTGGGGTTCGTATGTGGCATTAAACCATTAAACCATCACTTGATCCTCTGCTTGCCAATCATGGTCTTGTACTAAAAATATGGCATTTTGAGATCCTAGTAGAAGGGAAGTTACAATATTTTTAAAAATTAACTCAGGAATGTTGCCAACACGTCTGGGAAGTTTTAGCCTCTATTGAATTCCAGTCTTGGTGAGTCGGAGAAGTCTGTCTTGGTTCAACAACTTGTGGGGCAAGTATTTGAGCATCCAAGGGTGTTAATTTCTCTTCTCATGTAAAAGGATGAAGCTGGATACGTTTGATTCAATTTCACAAGTGTACTTTGAATAGCTTCCATGTGCTCATATTGTGTGAGTAACTAGGGGGGCGGGGGGAGAAAGAGAGGAACAAAAAGACATTTCCAGTCATTGACCCATTAATGCGATGAATCAAATAACTCCACATTTTCTGGAGTAACATTATTATTATAAGAGCCCATCCCATAAGCCAGGTTATTGTATTCCTTTACCAAGTTTTTGCTCTGGGAAAGTTCACACTGCTTTTATTTCGAGCCACATTTTAAAAGTTTTTTTGAGAAGCATGTTGATAACAACATAACTTTAAAAAGTAGTAGATGGCCATTGAAATAAAAATATTGGCGTGAACTTAGAACCCATGTATAATTTTGACCTCAGAAGAAAAGAATAGATATATGGATATGTACAACTGAATCACTTTGCTGTACATCTGAAGCTAACACATTTTAATCAACTATACTCCAGTATAAAATAAAAATTATAAAATAAACACACAGTAAATAAAATGAAATAAAATAAAAATTTAGAGGAAATTCTTAGATAAACACAGGTTTTAATCCCCTAACATAGTGTCTAGCACATGAAATTATTATTGTTAAAGCTTTATCTCTTATTCCTACCATACTATTTCTTGATTTCTAGTAGCTTGAATCCCATTTTTTTTCTATAGTTTTTATTGGGCTGGGATTCGCATCTCTCTGTCCTTAGAGATGGCTGATTCCTGCCTTGAGAGCCATTAGGGCGACATTGACTAGGGAGGTTGCCATTTGCCTCTCGCACCCAAAGTTCATCAAGTCATTGAGTATATCTTAATTGGTTATGCATTTCAACAAGCGCCACTCACAATAGTTCCAGAACTTTGGCTTGCATAATCCACTGGGTGCATGACATCTTTATCAACCAGAAGATAAACAACAGACTCCTTTAGACCTTTACATTCTCAACCAGATTCTTTCCACCAAAGATGGGACAAACCAGAAGCCATTGGCCATTTGGGGCTTGTTCGCACTATGGTGATGCTTGAGCCACCATCTCTTGGGTTACGTAGTAAAGGAGGGGAAGGAGAGCCTCGTTCCTTCCCTGGTTGCACACCTTTGTTTTCTGTGGCAGGTTTTAAAAGCGTATTCGGTCATGCAACCAAGGAGGGTTTTTCCATCATTTAAAAAGGGTTCATTAGACACTGCAAATTAATGCAGTACAAACAACATTGAGAGGGTCTGGGTTCCCACATAAATTAGCTCGGTTTGTGCAAGATGAAAAATGCTTTGGCCCTAACTGCCAGCACTACAAACACAGCTGAGCTTGGAAAAACAACAAGGTGTGCCACTGTGCCTCTTACATCACCAGCATTCATAAAAGTGCTGGAATTAAAATGTAGCCGACAATTTGCTTAATGACGTGCAAGGCAGAGCATCCAAGGAGGGCCCCCCGGGGAGGTTGGCTGTGGTCTCTGCCCTTCCAGCAGGAGCAGTAGCTGGAATCTTCTTCACTTGAGAACGTGGTGACTAATGGTGACTAATCCGAGAAGCTGGTGGGCAGGACGGGGAGCCAGGCCAGCTGTCTTGGATCATCAAGACCATTTTCATGATAATGAGTTTGTGTGAGTGAGAAGGTCCTTAAGGTGTTCTGGAACCATCCGTTTATAATTCATTATGTTGAATTTAAGAAAATTACACTATTCCCCACAATAACACTTAGCCCAATTAACAACTTAATTAGCTCATAGTAGTAATATGTGGTAGGATTTCTAATTCCATCTTCTCCCTTCAGGATGACTATTATTATATAAGAAAAGAATCTTTTTAAAGTTTGTGAGACATGAAGCCTCAATAGGAACAATGCTGTGAGTCCGGAGCTCTGGATAAACTCTTTCATCCAAATTCTGCCACAGCCTCACCTTTGACCTTCAGCCAGGCTCTTGACCCCATCATTTCTCAATCCATAAAATTAGAAACCCAACTGCATGTACAGATGATTTATATTTGATTCCGGATAAGCACTATATGCTTGAAAATTTTGGAAACATTCTAGGTAGATGTAGAATGTATCCAGATGGTCAACGATTGGAATACACAGTGGTACTCAAGGTTTCTTGAATTATTCTCTAATAATTTAAAGATACATTTCCTTAAGTACCCTTATGCTAAAAAAAAAAAAAAAAATCATTGAACTACCAGGAGACATTTTCCTAATGGAAGATGTTAAACTTTTAAGCTAAAAAGTTTATACCCATGCCATTTCCAAAGGCCAGTCTACCATTAATTCAGAGGCGAACACTCTGTCTCTATATTTGTAAACTTTCAAATTGAAGAACTAATTCTAATAACTCTGTTCTTTGGCTAACTGGCCCAGAAAGTAAGGGAAAAGGGGATCTTTAATGCAAACAATACTTCTTCCACCTTCTGAAGGAAGGTTTAAAAATGTAAATCAATCCTGAATAATATGAAGAGACAAATAGGAGGTGATTCTCAGAATATGGCACTCACTCTCTTCCTTCTCCTAGAAACTTCTGAATAATTTTATAGTATCCATTTATCAAAACAAACCTCTCTATTTGAGTTAAAACTACAGGAGTGCTTTAGGAGTGCTTTTTTCTGGTTTTGTTATGTGGATTTCTTAGGAGTGTTCATTTGACATCAAAAACTCATGAACTGCTTTGTGCAGGTGGCTCTGGAGATATTATACCCTCCTTGAACCACACCCTGTACTGAGTTTCCACTGTAAAACAGAAGTTGAATATGAAGCCAAGGTAATTAACCTGCTTCCTTCCCCTCCATTAAATGGGGAAATAAAATGGAGTTTTGTTCAACTCAAGAACTGGAATCACATCTGCTAAGATTCAAAACAACTTATGTGTGAAGATCAAATGAACATCGTTGGGACTTTCTTCCACATCTTGAAAATAGTGGTAAAGGGTATTTCCAGGGCAAAGCTATAACCAATCCCAGAAGACCAAAAATGGTCCACATTCTAATTGTTCCCTTATGTAGTTATTTTAATGCTATTTCAATTTCTTAGCTGGCTTAATGTTTACCTTGAAACTTTCAGTCATTTATTTTTAACAGTAGGGCAAATAATTTAATAAATATGCTTAACAGAACAGATATACAGAGCTAATGGCTCCACATTATGTCTGCCAGTTGAGAGTATAGCAAAATAAATAGAAAGATAAATTTTAGAGTCAAAAAATCTTGAGTTAAAGTGTTGCTATTTATTAGCTGAATAGCTTAGGCAAGTTATTTAACCTCTCTGAGCTTCAATTTCTCAGCTACAAAGTAGGAATAATAAAATACCTACCTTTTGATGGTTGTGAGAAGTAAATAATGTATGATGAGTATAACACGCCTAATAAAGAATATGACACATATTAGGTGCTCACCAAATTGTAACATATATTGTAGGCAATTTGTTTGTGTTTCTTATTCAGCTTTGTTTATCCAATGACTTGCTTCTTGCATAGTGCACAGTAGGCATTAGAAAATGTTTAGTGAATGACTAAATAAATAATACTTAAAAAATAGTCTTTAACTCTTTAAAGAGTATTATCGCATGCATAATCTTATGTAACAAAATGATACTAGAAGTAAAAGAAAATGACCAATACTCAATTCCAAATAAATAAATTTGACTTAAACATATTAGCAGGTTTTATAGAATAAGATTCTTGACTCTAATCCTGAAAGTTGACTGAGTCCATTTCCTTATTAATAGGGATTCTTCAAAGTTAATACATTTCTTTACATAGCTTCACTTAAATAATCAATAAAAATTATGTATAGATAGAGGGGTCTAAGACATATCACCAGATTGTCTAACTGTCACCTTTTGGGTGAGTGTGGTCAACTAAAGACCACTTGTTTATATCAATGTAGCCTAATTTCTCCACATTGCTGTTAAGGATACAGTCTCAAAGATTTGTAATTATAGTCAGTTTTTCTGAGCAGTTTTGCTAATTAAAGAGGAAACAAAGTTTGCTCTTGGTGAGGTTACATTGGTTTCTAAAGAGCATCCTTTTTTTCCCTGGGCACCCACCATCCATTTTCTGGGTTATGCATCAATGCAGTAAACAGAAAAGGTATAGAACAGAAGCAGAGCTATGTTTAAAATCATTTTCATAACAAGTGCCTTTTCAATATTGCTATTACCTGTAAAACACACAGAAGCCTTATTCAAAGAGTCTGTGATGAGTTTGGTGGAAACTACTTGTTTTATGACCAGTGAAATGGTGATGGTGATAGAAACGGAGATGAGGGAGAAGAGAGGTAGAGGATAAAAAAGTGACGGCACATTCGTAAATTTTCCAGTACCAGAAATCTTCTTTTTTGACTCACTTCTTCCCACAAGAAATCGAAATCTGGGACACTTGAAACTTCTTAAGCTTTTATACAATATATTTTATATTTTATTTGGATCATAAGAACGACTTCATGAGAGCGGAGAAGGGGTGGCTATTAGAGTTCACCTTCGGTAACCTGGGTTCTGCATCTGCAGAATACGCAGTAGGTTGAATCTGCGAATAGGAAGCCTGCAGATATGAGGGCTGATGGTACTAAGCCATTTTATATAAGGCATCCTGAGCATGGGTGGATTTTGGTATCCTGCAACCAACCTGCAGATAATGAGGGATGATTGTATCTCTGTTTTACAAAGGCAGGAATTTAGACTCAGAACACAAGAGTGACATGCCTCGTCTACATTGCTTGTCAGAAGTGGAATGTATAGAGGTACCATCATTGGCCCGCAAGACAGATAGGACATCTTCAGGACACCAGACACATTTTTGCTAGAATTTTCATTCTTGAACTGTGGGATCTTAATAAAATAGCCACTCAAGTGCTTTTATTTATTTATTTATTTTCCTGCCTAGGGTCCAACAGTCTACTTACTAAGTCATTTGATTTCCCAGCTGCACTACTAAAAATAAATGGATGAAGAAGAAAACTTTTCTTGGCAAGGTATTTGATGTGTTGTCTTCTTGAAGGCCCTTCCTGATGTAGTTACTGAGAAATAGCATCAGTAGAGCTAGCCTCAGGATGAAATGCTCTCCTTACCAGCATTCCATGGCCGAGGTACCTAATATTTAATTTAAGTAGATGATCATAAAAGAAGCACAGGCCATTGGCTTCGTGGGGAGGGGGAACCACGTTTGTTTCTATTATGATTATTGAAAGGAGAGTATTTTGAGAGATTAATAGAAACGAATTGTTTTTTTACTTTTTATTATTATATATAGCTTACAAGTGTAAGCCATAGATTGGGTCTGGATTTTGTCATTTGTGGCAGATTTGTTGATGAAAAAAGGACCCTGGAAATAAAATATGTGGGTTTTCCACCTTGGTGATCCTTTAAAGGAGGAAAATCAGATTTATGAATCCAAGGTCAGTTTCTACTCAGCTGGAAACAAATCACATGCAGAATGGTCTCTCTTTTCATCCTTTCATTCGTTCATTCATTTGTTCCTTCTTTCCTTCCCTCCGTCCCTCTCTCCCTCACTCCTTTTTTCCCCTCCTTCTCATCCTCTTTGATTTCCTTCCTTCACTCCCTCTCCCCCTATTCCTTTCTTCCTAACTCTGTCCCTTTTCCCATTCAACACTCATTCATTTAAACTATAAGTGTGTGTTGTGAGCCTTTTGCGGGTCAGATGTTATTCTGATGAATACCCTCCATTCCATCTGTGGGTGAACAGCTCACTTGATTCTGTTTTTAGTGCTTCTAATAGCTGGATATTCCTTTAAATCTGTGCAAAGTGTACCTCTAGGCTTTCACTACAGATATCTCTAGAAAATAGCACATTTCAGTTTGGAAAAAAATGATGATCTGACATGACTGGTATTTGCCCAGGCATGAAGGGCAAAATATTTCTCACATTTGGAAAATCAGTAAGGAATTTATTGGACTATTAGGGCACCCTCCATATTCAATCCTATTCATGTGTTGTTTTGTGTTGAGTTTCTCAAAGGGAGAAACTCCTTTATGAATCTCCCATCTTGTTTGTTCTTCACTTTCCTTGGAGGATATCCAGTGAAGTTCTGATGAGACTTACTTCTGCTTTTCTTTGGGGGGCTGGTGAGGTCACAGACCAAGGAGGAATTGTTTCTGAAGACGTGTGTTGAGGCAGTTTTCATGTGGCTCCTTGGGAACATTAAGGAACTCAGCAAGTGAGAAATATCTGACAGCAGACCTGGGAAATGAGTGAGAATGAAAAAAATGACTTTGGAGGCCAAGGAAAAGATGGGGTTGAAGCCCTCAGTTTCTCGCAAGGCAAAAGGAAATGTAGGTAGAAGCCACCCAAGAAATTCCTGAGTCAGAGTATAAAGTTGAAAGGGAGTTGGAATCCCTCCACTGGGGAGACCCCCATTTGAAAATTGTAGGTCAAGGGATCAATTTCATGGGATTTACTTTTACTTGAGGACCCCCAAATTTAAATATAGAATGCTGTTTGGGAGGATTCTTCAATATCAATGAGAAATCTATTCCCAAGGTAGTCTTTGATGAAAGTTTCCAAAGGTGAGTGGAAAAGGAAAATTGTACAGCTTAGTGATGTGATGCCAGCTCATCAATTCAGCTGTACTTTTCTTGATGAGCCCCTTTAAATGAGAATATGTGTGTGTTGTGTCTGAGAAGTTTTTTGTTAATTGATGTATAATTGACATATAACATTATATTAGTTTCAGGTGTGATGTATGAATAGTTTTTATTCATTAAAGATAAATGATAGAGAGCAGTCTTGGAGGATGAAAGTGAGCTGGAACAACCCAGGCTGCAGGGTGAAGTTGACACCTCTTGGATGGGACACAGTTGCACATGCACAGGAGGCCACAGTACAGGGGGACCTTCAAGATGGAGGAGTAAGAAGTGGAGATCACCTTCCTCCTCACAAGTACATAAAAAATACATCTATATGTGGAACAGCTCCTACAGAACACCTAATGAATGCTGGCAGAAGAACTCAGACTTCCCAAAAGGCAAGAAAATACCTACGTACCTAGCCATGTGGCTGACAGGATCTTAGTGCTCCAGCCTGGTGTCAGCCCTGAGCCTCTGAGGTGGGAGAGCCAAGTTCACAACATTGGATGACCAGAAACTTCCTAGCCCCACATAATATCAATCAGTGAGAGCTCTCCCAGAGATCTCTGTCTCAATGCTAAGACACAGCACAACCTAATGGCTAGCAAACTCTAGTGCTGGACACCCCATGACAAACAACTAGCAAGACAGGAACACAACCCCACCCATTAGCAGAGAGGCTGCCTAAAATCATACTAAGTTCACAGACACCCAAAACACACCACCAGACACAGCCCTGCCCAACAGACAGACAAGATCCAGCCCCACCCACTAGGACACAGGCACAAGTCCCCTCTACCAGGAAGCCTACACAAGCCACTGAACCAGCCTCACCCACTGGGGGCAGGCACCAAAAACCATGGGAAATATGAACCTGCAAGCATGAAAAGGACACCCCAAACACAGTAAGTTAGACAAAATGAGAAAACAGAGAAATATGCAGCAGATAAAGGGGCAAGGTAAAAACTCACCAGACCAAACAAATGAAGAAGAAATAGGCAGTCTACCTGAGGAAGAATTCAGAGTAATGATAATAAAGATGATCCAAAATCTCTGAAATAGAATGAAGAAAATACAAGAAATGTTTGACAAGGAACTAGAGGAACTAAAGAGCAAACAATCAATGATGAACAACAAAATAAATGAAATTAAAAATTCTCTAGAAGGAATCAATAGCAGAATAACTGAGGCAGAAGAACTGATAGGTGACCTGGGAGATAAAATATTGGAAATAACTACTGCAGAGCAGAACAAAAAAAAAAAAAAATGAAAAGAATTGAGAACAGTCTCAAAGACCTCCGGGACAACATTAAACACGCTAACATTCAAATTATAGGAGTCCCAGAAGACGAAGAGAAAAAAAAGGGTCTGAGAAAATATTTGAAGAGATTATAGTTGAAAACTTCCCTAAGATGGGAAAGGAAATAGTCAAGTCATAATTGATAACCATTAGCAAGACTCATCAAGAAAAAAAGGGAGAAGACTCAAATCAATAGAATTAGAAATGAAAATGAAGAAGTAACAACTGACACTGCAGAAATACAAAGGATCATGAGAGATTACTACAAGCAACTCTATGCCAATAAAATGGACAACCTGGAAGAAATGGACAAATTCTTAGAAAAGCACAACCTTCTGAGACTGAAGCAGGAAGAAATAGAAAATATGAACAGACCAATCACAAGCACTGACATTGAAACTGTGATTAAAAATCTTCCAGAAAAACAAAAGCCCAGGACCAGACGGCTTCACAGGCAAATTCTATCAAACATTTAGAGAAGAGCTAACACCTATCCTTCTCAAACTCCTCCAAAATATAGCAGAAGGAGGAACACTCCCAAACTCATTCTACAAGGCCACCATCACTCTGATATCAAAACCAGACAAAGATGTCACAAAAAAAGAAAACTGCAGACCAATATCACTGTTGAACATAGATGCAAAAATCCTCAACAAAATACTAGCAAACAGAATCCAACAGCACATTAAAGGATCATACACTGTGATCGAGTGGGGTTTATCCCAGGAATGCCAGGATTCTTCAATATATGCAAATCAATCAATGTGATACACCATACTAACAAATTGAAGGAGAAAAACCATATGATCCTCTCAATAGATGCAGAAAAAGCTTTCAACAAAATTCAACACCCATTTATGATAAAAACTCTCCAGAAAGTAGGCATAGTGGGAACTTACCTCAACATAATAAAGGCTATATGTGACAAACCCACAGGCAACATCATTCTCAATGGTGAAAAACTGAAACCATTTCCACTAAGATCAGGAACAAGACAAGTTTACCCACTCTCACCACTCTTATTCAACATAGTTTTGGAAGTTTTAGCCACAGCAATCAGACAAGAAAAAGAAATAAAAGGAATCCAAACTGGAAAAGAAGAAGTAAAACTGTCGCTGTTTGCAGATGACATGATACTATATATAGAGAATCCCCAAAATGCTACCAGAAAACTACTAGAGCTAATCAATGAATTTGGTAGAGTAGCAGGATACAAAATTAATGCACAGAAATCTCTTGCATTCCTATACACTAATGATGAAAAATCTGAAAGAGAAATCTACCATTGCAACAAAAAGAATAAAATACCTAGGAATAAACCTACCTAAGGAGGCAAAAGACCTGTATACAGAAAACTATAAGACACTGATGAAAGAAATTAAAGATGATACAAACAGATGGAGAGATATACCATGTTCTTGGTTTGGAAGAATCAATATTGTGAAAATGACTATACTACCCAAAGCAATCTACAGATTCAATGCAATCCCTATCAAACTACCAATGGCATTTTTCACAGAACTAGAACAAAAAATTTCACAATTTGTGTGGAAACACAAATGACCCCAAATAGCCAAAGCAATCTTGAGAAAGAAAAATGGAGCTGAAGGAATCAGGCTCCCTGACTTCAGACTCTACTACAAAGCTACAATAATCAAGACAGTATGGTACTGGCACAAAAACAGAGATATAGATCAATGGAACAGGATAGAAAGCCCAGAGATAAACCCATGCCCATATGGTCCCCTTATCTTTGATAAAGGAGGCAGAATATACAATGGAGAAAAGACAGCCTGTTCAATAAGTGGTGCTGGGATAACTGAATAGCTACATGTAAAAGAATGAAATTAGAACATTCCCTAACACCACACACAAAAATAAACTCCAAATGGATTAAATACCTAAACGTAAGGCCAGACACTATAAAACTCTTAGAGGAAAACTTAGGCAGAACACTCTATGACATAAAACACAGCAAGATCCTTTTTGACCCACCTCCTAGAGAAATGGAAATAAAAACAAAAATAAACAAATGGGACCTAATGAAACTTAAAAGCTTGTGCACAGCAATGGAAACCATAAACAAGATGAAAAGACAGCCCTCAGAATGGGAGAAAATATTTGCAAATGAAGCAACTGACAAAGGATTAATCTCCAAAATATACAAGCAGCTCCTGCAGCTCAGTATCAAAATAACAAATAACCCAATCCAAAAATGGGCAGAAGACCTAAATAGACATTTCTCCAAAGGTATATAGATTGCCAACAAACACACGAAAGGATGCTCAACATCACTAGTCATTAGAGAAATGCAAATCAAAACTACAATGAGGTATCACCTCACACCGGTCAGAATGGCCATCATCAAAAACTCTACAAACAATAAATGCTGAAGAGGGTGTGGAGAAAAGGGAACCCTCTTGCACTGTTGGTGGGAATGTAAATTGATACAGCCACTATGGAGAACAGTATGGAAGTTCCTTAAAAAACTAAAAATAGAGCTATCATATGACCCAGCAATTCTACTACTGGGCATATACCCTAGGAAAACCATAATTCAAAAAGAGTCATGTACCACAATGTTCATTGCAGCTCTATTTACAATAGCCAGACTTGGAAGCAGCCTAAGTGTCCATTGACAGATGAATGGATGAAGAAGATGTGGCACATATATACAATGGAATATTACTCAGCCATAAAAAGAAATGAAATTGAGTTATTTGTTGTGAAGTGGATGGACCTAGAGTCTGTCATACCAAGTGAAGTAAGTCATAAAGAGAAAAAGAAATACCATATGCTAACACACATATATGGAATCTAAAAAAAAAAAAAAAAAAGGTTCTGATGAACCTAGACGCAGGACAGGAATAAATAAAGATGTAGACATAGAGAATGGACTTGAGAACTTGGGGAGGAAGAAGTGTAAGCAGGGACGAAGTGAGAGAGCAGCAATGAGATATATACACTACCAAATGTAAAATAGATAGCTAGTGGGAGGCATTTGCATAGCACAAGGAGATCAGCTTGGTGCTTTGGGACCACCTAGAAGGATGGGATAGGGAGAGTGGGAGGGAGACACAAGAGGGAGCAGACATGGGGAGATATATATATATATATATATATATGTATATATGTATATATATGTGTATATATATATATGTATATATGTATATATATGTATACATATAGCTGATTCACTTTGTTATACAGCAGAAACTAACACAACATTGTAAAGCAATTATACTCCAATAATGATGTTAAAAAAAAAGATAAATGATAAATGAAAGTGTCATTTTCTGTGTTTCACCTACAGACTGAAAGCATGTAGTCTGTGTTAGGTCCAATGACTGATCTAGGCTTTATTTCTGGAGCTTTCCATGAGTACTTTCTCAAAAGTCCAAGAAGATTTACGAGACTAATCATGCAACTCTGAAATGGGAGAGAGCTTTCCACACTTAAACGTTATGGAGACATTTGCTTTGGAAAAGATAGCTTAGAGTACATAAAATTGAAATAAATAAGCTTTTAATGATCACAGTCTCTCTAGATAAACAAAATTAGAGGATAAAGAACAAGCTGTAAAGATATTTACAACCAATACCATAGACAAATATAGGTGGCCCTAATGTATAATATTCCATGGACAAATTGATTTGGAGAACAGTAAGATCTTAATAGATAAATGTGTAAATTATATACATTTTAAAATTACAAAAATAGTTAACAAGTATGAAGATCTTAATAAAAAATGCAAATTAAAATAAGAATGAAATACTTTTCCTACCCCACCCCCACTTTCTTTTTCATCTGTCAGTGATTAAGAAAACATGCCAGTTCTACTGACTGGTGGACTTTTTGTAGATGGAATCTTGAAAACTTTACCTTGTGTTGAAAAGTCAACAGCCAACAGCACCCTTAGTGATACTGAATCTGAAAATTATCTAGATAAAAAGAAACCCCATTTTTGTGATAGGGGATATTGTTGAGCTAGAGATATCTGGGGCCAGAGATAGCTCCGGAGGAAAAATTTGTTTCTCCTTTGTTGTAGAATAAGTATACTTATTGCAGGAGTCTAACTTTTTTCCGCTTTATATGTATGTGTTTTAAAATCAATAGTTGTTTTTGTTTTTGTTTTCCAAAAAGCAGTCGAACCCCAAGCTTTTTTTTTTTTTTTTTTAAATCATTATTGGCTTCTTTCTTTCCATTATCAGTCTCCAGTATACATTTTTGGGTAATTCACATTCGTACTTTTGGTTTTCATCAAATGTTGAACATTAGCTTCTCTTACTTTTTATTGGATATAAGCTGATTGATTGTATTTGGGATCCTGTAATTGAATATTACTACTTAAGTTCTGTACAGCACTCATCAGGTACCCTACATGCCAGTTTAGGAGCTAAAACGAACTAATCATTTGCTCTTTTTGTGACCCAGGTCCCATTCCTTACCTTTGACGTTTTAGGATTCTTATTTTTAAAAAAAACAAGAATAATGATCTTACCCACTATAAAAGGATATTAAAAACAACCAAATGAATTGACTGAGTGGAGCTCAAAAAAAAGAACAAAGTGCTCTAAAAGTGTTTAATAATAAAGGACTAAAGGGATAAAGAATTTCACTTCAGGGCTGTTAATCCAGCACCTTTTATAAGCACTAAATTTATTTAAGCTAAATAAATATAGCACATGACAGGTTGTATTTGTGCGGAAATTCACAGAGTAAGCAGGAAAGACATTGGAAAATTGCATTTTTTCAGGTAATTAAAGGTCATACTATTTAGCTGAACCATAATCCATCACAACGAGCTAGGCATTGATTATCGCTCTGGACCACATTCATTTTTAATTCCATTAGTGAAATAAATGACAGCCTTTGAATTTGCCACTTTCTTGATACACAGCAATAAGAATGGCAAATTACTCTAGAATCCAGAATAGCTGAATAGATAAGCTTCTTTCTTCCTCTTTGGCGTCCTAAACCACAAAGTTTTCAGTAGCAATAAACATAACAGCAATCTTCTCCAAGTGTTGTGATAGCAGCTCTTTGGTGAGAATGTTCGAAGTCAGGTTATTCTCATGAGTTATCCACTGGTGAGCCTCAGAGATGAAACACCGTACACACAGTGACCATCCCCATTCCTCTAGGGCAGAAGTTGGCTTCCTCTGGGGCCCTGAAGCTAATGCTTCTCATTCAAATGACAACACAACACAAGTGTCCTGAAAATAGACCGAATTATATTTCGAGGTACATGTGTTGTAATGGCTGTCAAAGAGAAACACTTAAGAAAGTTATCTGCTTCCCCATCTTCTTCAGGTGTAATGTACTCATTCATTTTGTTAACTCTCTCTTTGTATTAAACACAGAGGAGACCACAAACTGAAAAATACACACGAGGCTATTTTTGCTTTCTGTTGCTTTGTTTGTGGGAGTAATTGTTTCACACTCAGTGAACCACAAATGAGCTTGTGTTTGTACAAGAACTTTTAGGAGAACAGAGAGGCTTTATTCTTGCTTTGTACATTGGGGGATGAGGGCTCCTTGTGCATGTAGGATGGTGTGTGTGTGAATGTATTGGACAAATTCTCCACAAATAAATTCACTCGAATTCCTGCAGGGTAGTCTAGACGGGGGTGGTTTTGTTTTTGCTGGTAATTACTTCTCTGGTGCAAAACCAGTCTTGCAGAGCAATTTAAGCCTATCACCTGTGCCTCCCCTGCCCCTACTCAGTTTTTCACTAGATGAACCCCTCCTCCTCTTACACTTGAATCTTCACTAACCTCTGTCATTCTAGACCAGCCGGGCCTCTGACCACTTTTTCATACAGATACAGCAATGCCTCTCATATCCAAGATCTCACCTTTATTCTTCTCAAGCTACTGAAAGAAAGCCTTGCCCAGGTACCTGGGAGATTGCAGGAACCATCACAGACCACTTTAAATAAAATCACTGTAGTTCTTACTCCACATCTACAGATACAGCAATGTCTCTCATATCCAAGATCTCACCTTTTATTCTTCTCAAGCTACTGAAAGAAAGCCTTGCCCAGGTACCTGGGAGATTGCAGGAACCATCACAGACCACTTGAAATAAAATCACTGTAGTTCTTACTCCACATCTACTCTTACTAAGCTTAAAAAGTGTGGTTCTTGGTTTCAATGGGGAGAGAGCTCTTGAAGAGGCCCTCACAACAGGAAGTAACAACCAAACAGGCTCCTCAAACTTTCTCTGTATAGGGTCAAACAGTAAATATTTTCAGCTGTGTGGTCCATAGGGGTCTTTGCAAATATTCCTGTCTGCCATCGTAGCATGAAAGCAGTGCAGACCATAAGTCCGTGTATGAATTGGTGTGGCTGTGTTCTAATAAAACTTTATTTGCAAAGTTGGGCAGCTGGACAGATGTGGCCCAAGAGTCATTGCCAACCTCCAATCTAAAGTGAGGTCCTTTAGAACCTATCATCTGGGCAGAAGTGAGGGAAGATAGGAAAGCCACCGCACAAAGTATGTTTTCTTGTGATATTCTGGTAATTTTTTCTGGCACTCTGGAGTGTACGTTAAGAGTCACTGTGGAAAGATTTCTATCCTAAACCAATTTTAAATGATTTCCCTGAACTTTTTAAATGATTTAGACAAATTTCTTGTGTAGACTACCTCATCTCCCCAAGAACTAGGGGAAGGAGACTAATATACTACATATTTATGGGCACCATACCTTTCTGTGATTTCTTTAAAGACCTGAAGTAGTGTGGAAAGAAACAAGTTGAATTTGTTTAATTTAGGCCATTACTAGCAGGCCTGCTTTGTGGTTCACCTAGACCTCTTTTTTAGTTGTTGACAAGTGCTAATTTGCATAATGAATTCCCTCTTCCGGCGTCCCCCCCACAGAGCACAAACACATACCCACACGTATACACACAACCATATATACACCACAAGACCCCATGCACTGGCATGTGAGCTTTCAGGGACAGGCCAACTTTGTACTTTAGTCTGGTTGGAATTTTTGTCATCAAGAAGCCACCTGCAAAGCTCAGGATACAAATTTTTGTGTATCTTTAATTATTGATATTTTCTTTTTTTTTAAATTGAAGTATCATTTTACATTGTATTGAAATATTGATTTACATTGCTGTGTTAGTTTTAGGTGTATAGCAAAGTGATTCGGTTGTACATATATATATGTATCTATACGTACTTTTTCAGATTCTTTTCCTTTATAGGTTGTTACAAGATATTGGATATAGTTCCCTGTGCTATACAGTAGGTCTTTGTTGTTTATTGATATTTTCTTTTTTCAACCATTCTCTTACAGCAGGCAAATGTGTTTTTCACAAGACAATCCGTGAGCTCGCCTTGCCACAAAGTACAGAGTATCTTACTAGAAACAAGTCCTCAGGAAAAATATTCTCTAACTAAATTAAGCCTATTTATCGGCATAGGCTTCTGCTATGTGGTAAACCAGGGCATGTAATATTTCGAGGGCAGAAAAAATTGCTGACTTGTCACTGATAACAAGTCTGTCTGGGTAAACTGAGATAGAGATGAAGGGTAATTACATGTAATCTTAGGCTTTGGGGCTTGAGTGGGTCACTTGCGCCAGAGTCAGAAAGGAATTTCTTCCTCCCAGAATATTGTGCAAGGAGCTGAGTTCAGAAAGGAGTCGGGAGGAGCTCCAAGATCTTGGCTGAGGCAGGAAGTCCTGCTGGGGACAGTCTGGTTCTACCTGGAGAATTCTTGGTCCCTTGGCATTTTCTGAGCCTGCAAAGCAGATGTGAATCTTGTTCTTTGTGCTGAAGAGAGCCATTTAATTGTTCCCCTGGTTTAGCTGCTCATTGGTCTCACTCAAAAGTTGATGAAAATAGTGATGATAGGTACCGCCTCATTCATATTCTTTTGCTTTCAACCTTGATGTTCAGTTATACGAAATACTGTTCTCAGAACATAGGCAGAGACTATACAGCATTTTTCCAGTTATCCTCAGACAGATAAAGAGAATAGATATTGGGCTTAAAACACTGGCTTAACTGCTGGGATTTTGTTCCTTTTTAAGTGTATATACACACACACGTGTTTAAAAAGTACGTAAAATAAGTGCCAAATAGTTCTGTAGATTTAAGTCCTACCTTTAAGTCTATCGACCTTAACTCAGGTGTAAGTCCCAGGTGTTAATGAACTAGTCAAAGAAGAGTAAAGAGAGAAAAAAGCGATATGAAGGAAAATCCCTAGGAAGAGATACAACACAGGAAAGCGTACACAGACTCTGGAGTCAGAATTCCCAGAACTGTGCCTGAAATTTAGCGAGTTCCCAATCAATATTAGTCATTTATATAGTTCCCTTTGGGATGGAGTGTTATGTCTTATTTGTCTTTGTATCTCAACATCTGGCACCGTTTCCTGCACACGGTAGATGCCTAGTAACGTGCTTTCCAAACAAATGAGAGGGATCTTGGGGGAAACAGTGGCCGGAGGGAGAAGCCAACATAAGGAAGAGTTTCAGGGAGGAGGGTGTGGTCACATGCCACCAAAAGGGTAAGTAAGGTAAGGACTGAAAAGAGTCCATTAGCCCTGGCAATTAGTAGGTCATTTGTGACCTTAGGGATAGCAGTTCCGGTGCAGCAGTCCGGGATGGAAGCCAGGCTGTTGTGGGGTGAGGAGTGAGGGGCCGATGCAAAAATGCTGGCTGTGGGGAAAGAAGAGACACTCAGGGCAAGCAAATGGTTAATGTCCCTGAAATTACAAGGGACATTAGTGTTGGGAGGAGATACTGTAGAGGTCACCTGGCTCCCGCCCTCCCTCCTTAGCCAGTCTGGGAACTCTGTCTTCAGCAGCCCAAGCCCAAGCAGAAGCTGGTCACTCCCCATCCCTTTGGGTACCAGGCTTTACAAAGTCTATAGTGATGGAAACCCCAAATTTGTCTCCATCTATTGTTTCTACTTCTGCCTTCTGGGGCCACAAGCCATGTTAGTTTTAACTGTTCAGTTTTAACAAGCCATGAGTTAAAAAAAAAAAAAAGAAAGAAAGAAAGACAAAAATTTGTTTTAGGAGATGCATGAGAATTTTATCCCATATTCTCTGCCTTCCTTCTTCAAACTATGGGAACTACTTTGATAGATGCTGTCAACCAAAAATATTCTCTCATAATCTCCAGCAAGTTGGTGATAAACTTGTAAAGTGGGAACATTTTTAGGGAACATAAAATTGAATCCCCAAACAGATCTTGTCTGTCAGGAGTGCAGAAGAAAAATCACCATTAAATTGTGTTTATTGGAACAAATTTATTTAAATAAACTACTTAAGACAGAATCAAAATTAGCCTCAAAAGCAAGAGAAAACAATATTTCTTTCCCTCCTGCCCTCAGCTTTTTTTCATTTGAGGAGAAAAAGAAATAAATTTAGGCCCAGGAAGTTTTCATTTCAGTACTTAAATTTTTAAAAGTGTAGTGGAGACAGCAAATCTGTCAACCATAGACATTCACTTAATTGACTATTAAAATTTAAAAAACATTGGTTTATTTGATTTTATATTAGATACCCTTTACCACTGTAATTTTAATAGTGGATAATTCATGATACCTCTGTAAAGCAAAGCTTGAAAAGTTATTTTAAACTTTGCTTTCAATATTTATTCACTGTCCAGACTCATCTAATTGAATACCACTTTAGAAGCAGAAATTATGCGTTGATCCATTTCAATCTGAAAAGAGATCAGTTTTTCATGTTCAAATGGAATATCACCTAGGATGGATTTAGAGCCAAGTTTTAAAAATGTTAAGTCTGGTTGTCAGCATGACTTATAGTGACAGCTGTCTATAGTTTTATAAAATCCAGTCTCTATTGCCCTAGAAACAGATTAACATGCGGTTAAGTTCTGGCCACAACTCTTACAAGGCCCAATTTCCCAGCTCTGTTCCATTTTTCATTTTTTTTTTCCTTGCCGTTTCTTGTTTGTGGCCACCAAACTGCAGTAGCATTTTTGCACTTTATCAGAGACAAGGGTTTCATGAGAAGTCTTTAAAAAACTGGGTGAGAGGATGCAGCCCCTTCCAGTGGCAGAGAAGGCATGTTTCACGCCCGGATCTGGTACTTTCCACAGGCTGAGGGCCGGGGGCGGTCCATGCACCCTGCACCGAGCTCCTGGAGCCAGACTCCACCCGCCCAGCCATTTCGCCATGGGGTCCGGGAACCTGTTCTGGTGTGGTTTGGAAAGAGTGGAAGGTGGGACTCCTCCCGGAGAGTTCACCTGTCTTCCTACTCAAGCCCTGAATACTGTTCTCTCCGGTTTAAACCGGTCAAACCTTTTCCCCTTAACCCTTGAAGGGAAAATCAAGCCTTATCTCTTCTTAATTGGACAAATAACCTTCTTTTGATCTGGCCACATTCATGGAGAGTTCGACTCAGCAGAGTGAAGGGCTGGGAATGAGACTGGAATGGATCTATTGTTCGCTTGGCAAATCCTGAGTTTCTGTTATGGGTCAGGGATGTGGTTTCTGCTGCCAAGGTATAGTGTGCAGTGCACACAAACGGTTCACAGCTTAGTGTAGCAAACAAGCCGTTTACCACTATTAATCAAAGGCCAATCGTTTTATGTCGACGTAGTGATATAAGCAAGGTGCTATTGGTGTGAGAGGGAGGTGTGTGCTTGTTAGGGGGCTAAGGGTGGGGAATGAGAGAAGACTTCCTGGAGGAGGTGACATTTGAGATTGGTCCATGAGGGATGCATAGAGCTGTCCTACCAGAGGATCAGAGGTCCTGCTTTCCAGGTTCTCAGAAAACACAGAAAGTATGGCTGAAGCATAGGCTGTGAGGTGGGGAGGTGGCCAGGTGAATCTGATGGAGTCAGCATCTTAAGAATCCTTTTGATAAGCAGATGATGTCTGGAATGAGACACTCAGTTTCTCCCAGCAAACACCATCCTGGCGTGTTAATGAACACCATTGGAGAAAATTCTTTATGTTTAAAACCTGATTTTTCAATCTCTTCTCATTTAATTTTCAATAGGGATGGAAAATAACCAACCACCTTCAACCACATGATAAACTTTTTGTTATTTGATAGCTACCTACTATGATTATCCGCTTAAAAGAGGAAGTTATAGAATATAGAACATAGAAACGGCTAATTAACATGTGTGTTTGTTTTTTATTATTTTACTTTTAAAGAAAGGTTGCATATATTTAAGGTGGAAACAAGATTTGACATACACTTACATAGTGAAATGATGACTACAGTCAAGTTAATTAACATGTCACCTCCTCATGTAGTTTTAATTTTTTTTTGCATAGAGCACCTGAAATCTACTATCTCAGCAAACGTCGAGAATTCAATACAATGCTATTAACTCTAGTCGCCGTGCTGTACCCTAGATCTCTAGACTTCTTCATCCAACGTAACTATAACTTACTACCTTTGACCAACATCTCCCCATTTCCACTCCTCCCCACCCCCGGTAACCATCTTTCTACTAACAAGTGTGTTTAAATCGGTGAGCATAACATTGTTCCAGACCCTGACAAAAACACAAAGTGGCTAAAGCCTGTACCCCAAGATCTATCATAAGGCAAGTACTAGAAAATTAAAACGACAATTCCAAGCGGGCATTCAGTATTTTTTTCCCCCATTACTTATGCATTCTTTATTGCAATGACAGAATTTCTGATATTGAGGATCCTAGGATCATTTCCATATTGCCCTTTATAATCGATCTTCTAGCCTAAACATAAACCACTGTGACCAGGGGCAACATGCTGCGTATTGATCATTATGAGCATATTACAAACAAGGTCCTCATGGCGGATGTAAGGCAGCACTGGGGTTGGTAGCAGGCTGTGGGGTCTTGTGCTTGGCGATCTTTGGAGGATACATAGTTTCTGGGTGAGCATGGGCCACATGGGTCCACATGGGTCCACAGTGAGGTGACCCCTGCAGCTGGTTACTTCCCTTGTGTTCCCAGGAGTCTTTCACAGTCACAGAAGCTTCTGCTTTGTTACCGAGTCCGTTCTCTGGAGAACACTTTGCAACAATAGTTCAGAGGCTAACTTTTGGCGTGAGCCAAAAATGACGTTAGTAGTGATCTCACTTCCTTAGCAATTACTAACTTGTATCCTATAAAGGGGGTGAGGGAAGGGGCAGACGAAAACATTTATCTGCTTCTTCCCTCTAATGGATCAGGCACCACCAAGATAAGCAGTGAATCATCACAGCACAAGGTTTGGAGCCAGTCGAAGTATTGAATTCTCCTCTCTGCTACTTCCGCGGACTAGTGATGAGTCTCTCCAAAGCCGTTGTTTCCTCATCTGTAAAACAGGGTTCAAAATAGTTGACCCACCTCTTAAAAAGGTTGTGAGGATTAACTGAGATAATACATTTAGCATGCCTGGTACACAGTAAATGCTCAATAAATGGTGACTCTAGGGGGAAGGCAGACCCAGCCACTGCTACTTCCAGATCTCTAATCCTCAAACTCCTCAACCCTTGCTCACTAAATGCCTAATGGCACCACGGAAGATGCCAAAGGAAGTATGAGTTGGTGTTATTCTACCTTTAAGGAGACTGGAGTCCTAAGGAGGTGGACACAGAGAGAAGTCAGAGCTCTGTGGAAATGGAGTCCTGGCTTCAGGGAGAGAAACTGGATGTCTAGCGGTATTTACATTCTGTAAATACTGAACACATTAATAAGGGCGTTATTGGAGGTGGATTCGGCTTGGGTCTTGACTGATCTAACTAAATATGTGTAAAAATGAAAGAGCAAATGAAGATTGGCATGTGAATGGAATTTTGATGGTTTTATGGGACTGGAGTGAGCATGGAAATAGTGAGAAATAAAGTTTGGATAAACAGACTTGTCTTTCTTTCCCTCCCTTCCTTCTTCTTTCCTTCCTTCTGTCCTTCCCTCCCTCCCTCCTTTTTTTCTTTCTTTCTTTCTTTTTTTTTTTTTTTTTTTTTGCGGTACGTGGGCCTCTCACCGCCGTGGCCTCTCCTGTTGCAGAGCACAGGCTCCGGACGCACAGGCTCAGCGGCCACGGCTCACATGCCCAGCTGCTCCGGATCTTCCTGGACCAGGGCACAAACCCACGTCCCCTGCATCGGCAGGCGGACTCTCAACCACTGCGCCACCAGGGAAGCCCCTTTCTTTCTTTCTTTCTTTCTTTCTTTCTTTCTTTCTTTCTTTCTTTCTTTCTTTCTTTCTTTCTTTCTTTCTTTCTTTCTTTCTTTCTTTCTTTCTTTCTTCCTTCCTTCCTTCCTTCCTTCCTTCCTTCCTTCCTTCCTTCCTTCCTTCCTTTCTCTCTTTCTCTTTCTTTGTTTCTTTCCATATGTGATTTTGACTTCCACAATGAGGGTGTATTAGTGTGCTAGGGCTATCATAACAAATAACCACAAAATGAGTGGCTTGAAACAACCAAAATTTGTTGTCTCACAGTTGTGGAGCCTAAAAGTCCAAAATCAAGGTGTTGGCAGGGCTGGTTCCTTTTGAAGCTTCTAGGGGAGGATCCGCCCTGACCTCTTCCAGCTCCTGGTGGGCCCAGTGTTCCTTGGCTTGTGGCAGCATCACTTCAATAACTGCCTCCATCTTCACATGACCATCTTCTTTCTGTGTCTCTGTCTTCACGTGGCAGTTTTTGCATGTGTCTGTGTCCAATTTTCCTTCTTCTGATAAGAACACCAGTCATATTGGATTAGGCTCACCCTAGTGACTTCATCTTAACTTGATTATATCTGCAAAGACTCTATTTCCAAATAAGATTATATATTCATAGGCACCAGGGGTTAGGACCTCAACATATCTTTTGGGGGAACAAAGTTCAACCCATGATAGCGTGATATATCCTGTAAGCAATAGGAGGGACTGATGGTATTTAACAGGACGTGTATGTTAGTTGGACACACAAATGACTGGGCATATTGAAATCAAGAGATGGTTCTAAAATAGAGATCAGCTTCCAAGAATAAATGAAAACCCAGAGAGGGAACATGATTGCCTATAGAATTGTATACAGTGGGAGAACCAGGGCCAGGGACAGAATCTTAAGGACTCCCATCTAGGAACTGGGTAACTCATTACTGAGTTTTATTAAAGCAGGCCAGAAACTGCTGTGAATGTTTGTTATATGGTGGTGAACATGATGGAAAAGTCCCTAATCTCACGGAGTTCAGATGCCAGAGCAGAGAAGCCTGGGAAATGGTGGCCATTGAGGAAGAAGGACAGTCAGGGGTGAATGGGACCACAGAGGTGAAGGAAGGAGGGATGTAAAGGAAGAGAGTGGCTCACAGGGATAAATGCTAAGCAGAGAGAAGAAGCAAGATAAGAACCCAGAGCGGCCATGAGTTTTAGCAACAAGCGAGTCATGGTCCACCCCAGTAAGGATGATTGTAATGGAATGTTGGGGGCAGGAGCCAGAGTGCCATTGGTTGAGAAGTGTTTAGCCTGTTCTTAGAGGAAGTGAAGAGCCTTAGGATCGAGGAACTGTTCTAAGATGGAAGACCCTTGCACATTTGTATCTATGGAGTTGCAACCACAAAAGAAGGAGATGTAGCAGATAGATAGATAGATAGATAGACTGATCATTGAAGGAGAGGTATCCTTGAACAGGAGCTCAGGGAGAAGAGAAAGGAGCTCTAGACTGGGGGCTGCAGGAGAACCACGGGGCTTCAGGAGGAAACGTGATGAGGATGATTGCAGATGGTGATAAAGCTGTAGGAGGAGAAGAGGTGATATGCAGGAAGGCCTTCTTACTCTCAAGTCGCAAGTCAAATGCTGCCTCCTCATGATGCCTGGTCTGAGAGAGCCTTGGGAAGTGCTGTCAGCCTCGGTCCTCCTGTAGCATTTGCCTTCTCTGCTCTGCTTCCACCATGTTCATCAGAGTCCATATCACCCAGGGCCCTTCCTTGCTCCACTCGGACCACATGTGGCCTTGCACTGCCTGGAACATCAGTGTGGGGGAGATTGTGGGGTGGTGACAAATGTACCCTGCTGGGTCCTAGTCTTAGTTTTGCCTCAGACCAGCTGGGTGATCTTGGGTCATTTGTCTTCTTTCAACTTCCGTTTTCTGCATCGAACAAATTAAGCAGCTGGACTAAAGGCTCTGAACCAGGACCCAGCAAACTATGACCTACGGGCCAAATCAGCCCACTGCCTGTTTTTGTAAATAAAGTTTTACTGGATGTGGTGGGCCAAACTTCATCCTTTCCCAAATTCATGTGTTGAAGCCCTAACCCCCAGTATCTTAGAACGTGACTATGTTAGGATTTAGGGCCCCAAAAGAAGTGACTGAGTTAAAATCAGACCATTAGAGTGAGCCCTAGTGCAATCTGACACGCATCCCTATAAGAAGAGGAAATTCGGACACATAAAGAAACACTGACAGCACCCGTGCACAGAGGAAAAGCCAGGTGAGGACACAGTGAGAAAGCGGCTGTCCACAAGCCAGTGAGACACACCTGAGAAGTCAAACCTGCCAACACCTTGATCTTGGACTTCCAGCCTCCAGAACCATGAGAGAATAAATTTCTGTTGTTCAAGCCACTCAGTCAGTGGTATTTTGTTACGCGGTTCTAGCAACTGACCACAGTGAAACACAGCCCCACCTGGTCTCACTGATATGCGTAATCTAAAAACAACCCCGAACTCGCAGAAACAAAGAGTAGAATGGTGGTTGCCAGAGGTGGGGGAAATGGGTGAAGATGGCCAGAGGGTAATATACGTCATGGTGACCATACTTACGTATTTTATGTTTAAAAGTTACTAAGAGAGTATATTTAAAAAATTCTCACCACACACACACACACACACACACACACACACACACACACACACACACGGATTGTAAATATATAAGGTGAAGAATGTGTTAACTAACCTTATTGTGATGATCATTTTGCAATACATACATATATAAAGTCACTCCACGTATAACTCAAACTTACACAGTGTTTTATGTCAACTGTATCTCAATAAACCTGGAAAAAAATATGTAGAATGAATATCAACCAGTATGGGCTGCCCATTTGTCTCTAAGTTTTTGCTATTGCTTTTTTTTTTAGTAAACAAAAATTTGTCATCCAAAAATATATGTATAAAATACTGTTCACTGAGCACCTACTATATGCCAGGAATTGTATTCTGGACTTTCCTTTCAGTTACTTCCCACATAACTCTGTGAGGTGGGTGCATTTCCTTTTTTTGTAACTGAAGTATGATTGATTTACAATTTCAGGTTAGTCTCAGGTGTACAACAAAGTGAGTCAGTTATACATATAAATATATCTACTCTTCTTCAGATTCTTTTCTCTTATAGGTTATTACAAATTATTGAGTGTAGTTCCTTGTGCTATACCGTAGGTCCTTGTCGGTTATCTATTTTATATATAGTAGTGTGTATATGTTAATCCCAAAAACTTAATTTATCCCTACCCCCAGCCTTTCCCCTTTGGTAACCATAAGTGTTTTTTCTATGTCTGTGGGTCTATTTCTGTTTTGTAAATAAGTTCATTTGTATCATTTTTTTAGATTCCACAAATAAGATATATTATATGATGTTTGTCTTTCTCTGCTGACTTACTTTACTTAGTATGATAATCTCTAGGTCCATCCATGTTGCTGCAAATGGCCTTATTTCATTCTGTTTTATGGCTGAGTAATATTCCATTGTGTGTGTGTGTGTGTGTGTGTGTGTGTGTGTATACACACACACCACTATATATATATACAATATATCTAATATATATATACCACATCTTCTTTGTCCACTCACCTGTTGATGAATATTAGGTTGCTTCCATGTCTTGGCTACTGTAAACAGTGTTGCAGTGAACACTGGGTACATGTATCTTTATGAATTATGGTTTATCCACATTTTACAGATTTTAAAAAATGAGGCTACATGAGAGGAAGTGACTTTCCCTGGTTACAGAGCCTGCAAAGGTCGAGGCTGAGAAAGTGATCTTCAAAGCTGTGGTCTTTTCACCATGACATGCCACTTGCAGTATTTTATTAAAAAAATTTTTTGTCTTTGTGTTTTTTGCAATTTTTAGGACACTGCTAATAGCCAGACACTCAGAGAATGTTTCTTGAATTAATCCTTGGCTTGGTGCTTCTCCCAAATATGGTAACCCTTCTGTCTACAAATATATAGTAAACACCAACTCTGGCCTGGGCCCTGTTCTAGGCTCTGGGGACACAGTGATTAACAGACAGACACCATTCCCTGCCCTCGTGGAGTTGAACGTTGGTTATATCATTTTCAGTGGCTTTACACCAGTCTATAGCCTGCCCCGCCTGATTGTGTACTCCTTGGGGGACAGAAGCTCAGCTGCATGGCAGCCAGCTCTGGGAGTCTGCAGTTGCCCCTGCAAGACTGATCGTTGCCAGAAGCTCTTTTTCATCGGCTGAGAAATACCTCCAAATCCACTTACCCTTCGCCACTGCCTCTCTCTCATTATTACAGAATGAGATAGCTCTATCCTCACATGTTTTCCTCTCTTGCACGTGCACCTCATTTGAATAAGCTACGAAATCTACAAGCTACAAAACTGAGTCTTGGGTGGAAAATGTGATCTCCAGCAGTCCTTGGGTTGCGGGGGGAACCCACAAGCCAAACCAAATTTGGCTTTCCAAAGCAATGATTTCCTTGTTCAAAAAGAAGGTAAGAAAGAGGGAAAAAATGGGGGGCTTTCTAAAGCTTCTCATTATTTCCTCTGAAATCAAATCAGACGTGGTGGCCCAGTGGGACACTTCCACTTAGTCTGGGAGAGAATAGCCTCTCACAGCATCTGGGGGCTTGTGGCCGTCGGTGCTGGAGCTTACACTCAGCTGTGAGACTTGTCACTGGAACTGATCTGACCTTTGGCGGGTAATTTTGCCCAAATTGCTTACCATCTTTGCTCCCACCAGACTGCTCGTGCTTTTCAGTACAGTTTAGATGATCACTTGACATCCCAGAAATCTAGAAATGGAAGTCTAATTGGGAAAAATCCATTTTAATGAAACAAAGTTCCCCCAAAGCTTGACGTCAGATTTTATTATGCCATCCCCATTCACCATGTTACCACGGGGGCTAAGCCACCTTATTGAAGTAAAACATGTATATGGCTTCCCTATAATTTCTGGGCTCTCTGGACATAATCATATAAGGAATTATGAAGGCAGTGCCAAAGTGTCTCTACCATAGACTACATATTTCTTTTGGCCTCTCTTTTTTTTAATCTGTAAAATTAAGGCATTAAACTAAATAATATCTAAGCTCTTAACCCTCACTAAGTTCTGAATTAACCAAAAGGTGAGGGAAGCCCGTATATGTTTACATCTGTAGGCACTTCAGTGCAGGCAATTTACATGCTGTAAGAAATTGGATTGTGTCCCATGCTAGATATATTTTTAACAAAGCAGGCTCCCTGACTTTTAGTCCTGTGAAGATCTCTTTAGCCTGCAAAAGCTAGACAATTAGCAGAAGCCTAAGGACTGGGCTTTTGGTAGAGTGAGACCAAGGCTCAGATTCTGGATAGGACTCTGCTGTCCAGGTGCAATTGGACCATCTGCCAGTTAAATCCCTCTTTCACCTTTTTTTTTTTTTTTTTTTTTTTTTTTTTGCGGTACGTGGGCCTCTCACTGCTGTGGCTTCTCCGGTTGCGGAGCACAGGCCCCGGACGCGCAGGCGCAGCGGCCATGGCTCACGGGCCCAGCCGCTCCGCGGCACGTGGGATCCTCCCGGACCGGTGCACGAACCCGCGTCCCCCGCATCGGCAGGCGGACTCTCAATCACTGCGCCACCAGGAAAGCCCCCTCTTTCACCTTTTTAGAACTGATGGAGACGAATGTGTAACAATGAAGGAATCTATGGCTCTAAGGGTTCCTAGAACAGCCTTATTCCCTAGAAAGGCTTCTGGAGACCAGTTTTGTTCTTGCCATAGCATTGATAATGATGGCGAAAGTAAGGGAAGGATTTTAAAGCACAAATAAAAAAGTACACCAGCAACTTCCAAACAAAAGCCATGCCATGTATCTCCAAAATTCTGACCCCATAACTAAACCTGAAATGGTTTATCCTCTTTCTCTCTTGAACAACACTCAAGAGACCAATGGAGACAAGGCAGACTATTCTGTTGGAGCTATCTATGGTCACAGCACCAGTTTCTATCTTTTGATTACTTGGTAGATGGAAAACACTAAGCAGAAGTTGTATTTCTGAAATACGGGCTCTACCAGAGCTTAAAATTGTCTCAAAAGATTTCGAAGATGAAGTGGGGTTTTATTATGTAAATCTCCATGTGGTTCTGGGTCCTATTGAAAACAAAACAAAGGAAACAACAATTAGGAGTTTTGGCAAAGATCCATAAAAACAATTTAAGTTTACTGAGTAAATAAATAGTAGTTTAAAAATTCTCTTTGGGGATAACTGAGAAAGCGACTCCAAAAAGTTAGAGATGGAAGAGGTTTTTTCTTTTTCATAAATTTATTTATTATTTTTTTTTTAGTTTTGGCTGTGTTGGGTCTTCGTTGCTGTGCACAGGCTTTCTCTAGCTGCAGGGAGAAAGGGCTACTCTTCATTGTGGTGCTTGGGCTTGTCATTGCGGTGGCTTCTCTTGTTGCAGAGCACGGGCTTTATGTTCGTGGGTTTCAGTAGTTGTGGCACACGGGCTCAGTAGTTGTGGTGCACGGGCTTAGTTGCTCCACGGCATGTGTGATCTTCCTGGACCAGGGCTCACAACTGTGTCCCCTGCACTGACAGGTGGTTCTTAACCACTGCGCCACTAGGGAAGTCCGGAAGAGATTTTTTTTAAAACATACAGCCTTCCAGGGGCCATTTTCCTTGAGTTCTTTCCTTCTGGATTAAAAGGTCAAAATGGCAATAACACTAATAATAAATTATACACTCCCAGTCCTTCTCTTAAACCTTTTAATAGCCTTGTGAAGAGTAGGGACATGTCGCATTTATGTTCAGTGTGGCTCCTGTTGGAATTATGACTTCCTCCAAGCCACCTATATCTGATGTGAGGACCCAAGAGTATAGATTATGACACTTGACCAAATAGAAGGAGCCTAGTCCCATAATTTGCTCCGAAGGCAACTTCTCTTACTCTGACGCAAGAGCAGGCCTAAAGGAAAAAATAAAAACATTTTGGTGGAATAGCCAGATCATTTTGCATTTCAGAAATTACATAAATGACTGGACTACATTATATCATAATTATATATAATATTAATATATTTTCAAATTATATTGCCTCTTTTATTTTAACCCTTTACTCTATAGAATATCTATCCCAGCATTCCTATCATTGGTTTCCTTGGAGAGCAGGGAAAGATAAAGGATGGAATTATGCTAATGAACATGTCTACCAGTCGCCCACCTTCGGAACACAGGTATCAGCCAACACTACTTCTATCAACCAAATTGCCTTTAGGATTGCGATGGAATATTTCCCACGTGGTCCCTGCTCTGTGATGTGCTACTAGTTTGGGAGGGTACTTTGCTGGGTACTCAGCACATAGGCCCATTTCCAGTGGAAAATGAGGCAAATGGAGGTTTTTTAAAATTGAAATATAGTTAATTTACAATGTTGTATTAGTTTCAAGTGTACAACAAAGTGATTCAGTTATACATACATACATATATATATATATTCTTTTTCACAAATGGAGGGTTTTAATGGCAAAATACATTTATAAGGAAAAGAAAAGTTGGCTGTAAAAATTGCCTCGAAAAAGAAAGGCTATAAGGAAGTTTATTCACTTTAATGAGTGAATTCACTTTAAATGAGTGCATGTCCACAATCAAAGCAAAATAGGAGCATTTGGATAATTCACTTTCTTAATCTTCTAATAAATAATGTTGAACCACGTACATAGCCACGAGACTCTTTTTATTTATTTTACACCCTGCCTTTTATTTCTCTCCCATCATACCAGGACAAAATAAAATCAACTTTCTTTTTCACTCTCTTATTATGGCAGCTTGGTTTCTCTCCAGTGCTTGGACTTCTGTGTATTTGCAAGGCTTATTTTTCAATAGAACAGTCAGGGTTTACAAAGTAAAGGAATTTCCATTTCCATCACTGTTAGTTACTGCTGAAATGGCTGTAAAATGGGGGGAAAACACATCAGTTGTTGCAGATGTGGCGGCTTCCAGTCCCTCCAAACAGAAAGATGGCGGCCCCCGGCAATGACTGAATTCAGGGGACTGGAGACATCTCAGTGTCATTTAATTATCTTCAGGTCCAAGTCACTTATCCTGCCTTTTTCTGTGTTTCCCCTCTTGGGAACTTTCTCCAAGCCTTGGCTAGCGCACAGGAATCTGATGTTTAGAAAGTTGCTTTCCTGTCCTTATAAACAATTCCACCGTAATAACCTGGCTGCTGGCACCAGGGGTTCATTTAAATTTTGCTCAGCTTGGTTTACAATTAAGATTTAATTAGTAAACTCATTACAAAGACAGGAAATCTCTGACTTTCCCCTAATTCTCTTTCAGGCCTCAGCAAGGACCCAGCCTGTCCCTTTGGCTTTAGACATTGGCATAAAGTTTTCTCCAAACATTGTTATTTATGTTAACTTTAATTTCAAGATAAAATATTGTTCTTTGCTTTTGAAAATAGATGGAAGTAAGCTAGGCATTTAGAATTTAGGGTTTCAAGTTCTCTATTTAGAAGATACACCCTGTGCATATTTTTAAATTTTTAGACTCCTAGAGTCTGTTTAGATTCTTTGAGCTTTTCCCAAACAGTAGAAATAGGACCACCATTGGGAAATGGGGGAGGAAAGGCCCATAGGAATGAAGTAAGATCAGAATATAATCACCGCATGGTGACACCCTCAAAATAATTCATAACACTGTGAATTTCATGGCAACTCTAAGAGCACAAAAGAAGGGGTGACAGATCTCTGTGAACTAAGGTGAAATATTCATATTTCGCTAAAAACAAAAAACAGTGAGAAAGCATTTGCCAAAGAGCTATGAAGAATGAGGCTAAATGGGTACTCAGCTGAGACAGCTTTGCAATGTTAGAAGCCCAGGACAAAAACATTTTAGCTGGTAATATTTCTATTGGACAAAATTTATATAAATTCATCCTGAGTAAACAAGGTCCCTTTGGGAAAATGATGGAAACTTTTGGATCAGGGCTTAAGTGTTATTGATATACTTAATGCAAAAAATAAGAGTCACATGAAAACATTTGCTTTGACCACACAACGATGATTCCAGGACATTTAAAGAGAAATTTCCTTTCCCTTTCAAATTCCTCCTACTTTATTTCGGTTTGCTTTCAGCAAAAATACAGAAGCCCTTCATGTGATCTTTGACTCTTAAGGAAAGTTTTATATGCTTAGATGAGTGACTATGTTTTGGAAATTCAGTCTTTTAAAACTTAGTCATTTAGAAGTAACTAAGTTTTCTCTGATTTTAGATATATTTTTGAAGTGATGAATTAAAGATTTTTTAAAAAAACTACTCAATTATTATGATAATTTATTCTTTAGTGATTTCTCTGTCCATACTATTTTTTTGTCCTAACAGAAGAAGAAAATATGGACCAGAAAGGTTAAGTGACTTTCCTGAGGTCACACAGCAAACTCATAGGCAAGGCAGAAATAAGGTTGGTTTGTTTATTTGTTTTAATTATGTGCAGAGCTCTGGGCAAACTCAAAGGGAAAAGTTATTAGGAGCTGTAAAGATCAAGACCCATAATACTTAATGGGTGTTTCTCTCGAGTAGTCTCTGACAGCTTTTATGAGGCTTTGGAATGTGTCAATAGATAGCACGGTGACCCTCTGGGAAGGGGCAAACCAAAGCCTTTCCTCTGGGAAGCCTCATCCAGTTTGCTCCTAGAGATTTTCAGTCGGAAGAGGAAATGCCAGCTTAGCTTGCAAAATGGCTCAGAAGAGTTTGGAGAACACACCACTTAATATTAAAAAGAATATATGTATATGTGTATAACGGAGTCACTTTGCTGTACAGAAGAAATTAACACAACGTAAATCAACTGTACTTCAATAAAACAAACAAACAAACAAAAAGGGTACAGGCCAAATGACAGAGAAGTGAATAAAGCCATCAGATAGCTTAACTGTCTAGCTTCGAATAATCTGCAAGTCAAAGTAAAAGCTTCCTGTCCCTGTCTCTTTGGCTCTCTGTTGGAAGGGTTGGCAGTCAGTGTGGGAACATGAGACAGAGGCCAACGTAGCAGGAGTTCAGTTCTCACCTTTGAGATGCTGGGTGTCAGGCCTGATGGTAAGAAGGGCAGAGGAAAGGAAGAGCGGGTGAAGATTTCTAAAATAACAATTAAACCAAGAAAGCAGGTATGCTGAAGACACAAAGGAATATAAAACTCCCAGGAAACTTCAGCGCGGAGAGCGGTGGTGACCGGTCTCCAGAGGTTACTGCTCTCAGTCGGGGTTTCATTTAATGGAAATACAACCGTTGGAAACCACAACAGACGTCCCTCTGAGCTGTGTGAACAGCAACAGCAGTAAACAGAAATGGTTCTGAGCCAGGGGTTCCCTAATTTCTTTGGTTAAGGAATTTGATTGGGGAAGGTATAGGAAAACTTTTGGGGGGAGGGGGCTTCAGCGGTTATCATAAGAACCAAATCCAATGCCTGGACTCCGACTGAATCCTGTTTGGAAAATAACAGCTATAAAAAAAAAAATTCTCGGTGTAATTGGGGACATTTCAATACGGATTAGATATTTTAATAGATTATAGTATGGAATTATTATAGAATTTCCTGGGAGATTATATTGCGGTTAAGTAGTTTATCCTTACTCTTAGGCAATGTGTCCTAACGTCGTCTGAAACTTAGAAAAAACTTTATGTGTGTGCATGCGTGCACCCATATATACGTACAAGGATACACGTGTGTGTACACACCCATATTTATGCAAAGGGTGGCTGAAAGAATAACGGAATCACTAGGCTTCTAGATGGAGAGTTAGTTCATTCCCTGGCAATTTGGCATCATTAATAGATTAAATAAGAATAGCAAACACTTGTGCAGTGCTTGCTGCATGCCAGGCCCTTTTCCGAGGGCTTTCTGGTTATAACATACATCCTCATTCCATCATCTTTAAGCCCCAGGGAGGTTTAGTTGCCCAACTGTCAGCTTCGGGAGAGGCAAGCTGCCCAAGGTCACACAATACCCACGCTCTTGGACTTGGGATTCAAACCCAAAGGGTCTAACGTCGGAGTTTTGTTTTTCACTGCCTTATCATACTTCCTCTATAGCTTTACACATACAAGCGACTAAAGACTAAATGTCATTGTGTTTATTGATTAAATTCTAGAATTTACCTTAGTCAGAATTCCCAATTCGGAACCAGGGAGGGAACCTGTATACAAAAGTGACTGAAGAAAGAAATGAGATATCCATAGAGCAGAGTACGGTTCTTGTAGGTAGAAGGTTTTAGAGTTACCGCCACCCTCGGGAGAAAAATTATGGACTGTATCCCCAAAGAGATGAACCAGTATTAAAGTGTTTTGTCAAAACACATCCTTAATCAAGTCAGCGGGCACTGTTTTAGCAGGATCTGTTGTGCGTGTGTTTCTCAAAACATACAGAGAGAGAGATAGACAGACACAGAAAGAGAAGTAATGGCCCAACAGGGAAAATATATAACAGTTTATGAGAATAAAATATATGCTTTAAATCCTTCAAAATCTGCTGGAAGCCCCAGAAGGCACTCCTTCACTCTTCCCTTAGAGCATACCTGGTACATAGTCTGTGCGAGTCGGACAGACTCTGTCTCTAAGTTCGGTCCAGATTTGTGCATCATTGCATTGACTTCCTTTGCCTTCTGTATGTCCAAACATACAAAACCCTCAACTCTTGACCTTTTTCTGCGAGACATGGAGGCTTGTCATCAGACTTACGCTGCGGGACTCAGAGCAAACTTTCACAAACGTCCTTCCTCCGTCTTCCCAGGGAACATGGAGGTTTCTGAGGTTTTCACCTGACTCCCCGCAATTCCTTTAGATGGAGACTGGAGTCCTGAAGGAAGCAAGACTTGCCTTAGCCCAGGGACATTCTCTTGACTCCTGCCCACACTAGCTTGCATGGGGATTCTCTTACTTTCAGCTTTTAGGCAGATGCTTGTTCTTTCATCCTCTGTGTGTCCATAGGCCTGCAGTGGGTCAGTCATTCCTGCCCCCAGCTTTGAGCACACGTCGGGTTCCTGGGTCCAGCTGGGTGGGGAACGCACTAAGATGAAGAAGGCGAGCTGGTCCGAGTCCAGACCCCATCACAGTGTCTTAAATGGCCCAGAACAGATTTTCCCACCGTTGTATTAGAAGCACTCTTTAGATGACATCTAAATTAGTTTCGATTTTGGAAAGAATTTTGTTTATCCAATTAAATAAGCAGCATCTTTTGCCCCCCGGAACTCCAGAGCTGAGTGATCTGATCTGACAGCCTGGGTCAGAGGTAGGGCTTGGGGAACCACCTACCTCTCTTACCTCAACAGTGGTGTTACCTCCAAGACTTTGTCCTACAGAACCAAGTTCCCAGAGGCCAGAGGACCATTCTTCGTTCAAGGATCTCTAAGTGGCCGAAACCGCGTGTAAGCTTTTAAAATTCGTTTGCAGGAAGTTATGATTCATTTCCTCTTTTATATTATTCAAAACAAATAAAATTGAAGGGGCCATAATGAGAGCAAACAGCAAATGACAAGAAGAAATAAATGGATTTATTTAATAACATGGTGGATGGCTTGCATTACATCGTGTGTCTTCTTCAAAGGCAAACCCACTGTTTCTGATAAGCTCTTTGAACTCATCAAATACCCATTAAGATTTTTGGGATTCAAAGAGCCCAGTTAGGGAATCTCCGTGGTATAATTAAAATACATAAATAAAACACTCCAACAGAAAAGAAATACGGTTCTTTTGTTCAGTATCCCTCAGTTTGTCACCAAGATCAATCATTTGTGCTTCCTTGCGACCCACCATGAATTCGAATATTTAAGAAGTATGGTTAGAACCTAAAGATTATCCTTACCAAGTGTGGGTGCTTTTGGAAAAGCAACAATCCAAGGAAGATTTCCCAACTCGGATTGGGTCGTGGGCTAGATAATGGTTGTCATATCAGAATATTCTATTTGGAGATGATGTGGAAAACATTTTCTCTTTGTCCATGATCTCTTATTTGAAAAGAGTGGGGAAAATATTGTTTTCACAGTACAAAGAACACAAAATAAACCTTTACAAAACTGGCTGTGAGGGTTGAACAACTGGTTTCCACCTTGAAGACATAATCTCAACAGAGGGGACTATTAGCTATTTTAGGAGGAAACGTATGAGATTTTCATCTTAATGGAAAAGAAGGAAGAAGTTAAAAGAAATGCTGAGCAAAATGGATCTAAGACATAACAAAGTTTCCCAACAGAATATTTAAATCTGTTAAAAAAAAAAAAAAAAAAAAAAAAGAGTAGTCTGTCTTGCTTACTGGCAAGATGAAGTGCAAGCAGGCCAGTCTGTAGTGTTCAGAAAAATGGCAATATCAAAGTCTGAACGTTTTCTGAGAGTAGAGTAAAAGCCATTACAGCAGACATACTTGGTCAATTTGTCAGCAACTTTGAAGCCTCTGAATTCTTTCGAGAGCGTAAGATTTACTTTATGGACTAGTAGAAAAAGTGTTTTGCAAATAGAGGACATTTTGGTCTCTTCCTTGAATTCTGATTTTTTTTTTTTCCTTTGGTAGCAGCGCTTGCCAGTGACTCAAAGTGTGCTTAACCTTAAGTGAAACTCTTCATTTTTCAAATTGCATATGCTTGTGTCATGGAACGCTCTGGAAAGAACTTTCCCAGATCTCGAGTCCACACACGTTTCGACTTTGCCCATGAGAGTTTTCTTTGTTTTATCCCTGGGCATATATACTTTACTTCACATTTGCTTTCAGAAACAGAAAGGGTAGACTTTCAAAATCCACCTCCTGCCCCGGTAGTTATCAACATTCAAGACATTTCAGGTGGAATTTCCTTGATGAAGTGGAACTCTCCCCATGCTGATTATTAATAACCCTCTGATCATGACGTTTTGGTGTTACTCTCCGATAAGAGAGAATAGTATCGTGGGAAGGAGGAAGAAATCACCATCTAAACTATTGGAGTGGGGGGGGGAGAATCTACTTTTCTTAAAAATGGTGAATCATAGAAAGAGTACTTTCGGGTCTTGCCTCCTATTCCCACCCAGGATGTGAGGGGAACCCTCAAGAAAAACAGCTCCATGCTTGGAGTTTCACAGCAAACAATGCCTGCCCAGCCGTCTCCTGATGACTTTTGTCTTCCTAAATCTAATCCCAAGATAAACCTTGTTTCCTACACTTGACGGGCTCCCTCTTTCACTCGTCCCAAATCCATCAGGCACATTGTGGTTGGCTCTTTGTGAAGAAACAGAACTGACAGTTTCCTTCCTCAAAGTAAACAGTACTGGTACTTAGACACAGTTCAAAGAGTTTATCACCCCTGCGTGGCTCTTCTTCTAGGTGGGCAAAGGAGGGCCAGCTCTAAGTCCTAAGTACTTTATTCTCCGTTGACATTCCCAATTTTTACCTGTAGAAAAATACTGTAGAGTCATTTCTCAACCAGTGGCCTATTTTCACAGCCTCCACCCTCATTGTTTTCCTGTTCACTAAGATAACCATGAGCCTCTCATCCTTGCTCCGTTTTGTTGCCATGTATGGTCATGGCACAGGTAAAGGAATGGGTGGCCCCACCGATTCTATTTCAGCATGGGATTTCTCTCTGCTTTAACCCTGGTTAAATGAAAAGGAATCGGGTCAGAGTGGTACCTCTTTGGCTTTCCCCCTTGTCATTCTCATGGTTCCCGTCATGCTGGTTCACAGGAGGAAAGGTCAAGAAATGCAGGGGGCTCCCCGGGCAGAACAGGACATGGAGGGTGTGTGATGTCATGCTGAGTGCTTGCAGAGGACCCAGTCGGGGAAGACAAGGTCCTGCCATCCAGCAGGATTCCGCCGACTGCCAAGAAGAGGCCCTGTTCTCATGATCTCCAGAAGACAAACTTCATATTTCCTATTGTTTCTCCAGGAACTTGCTTCCTTTTGTTTGTCCCAACTTTCATAAACCAATGAGTCATGTCACTTGCTTGAGCAACTTCCCTCCTGAGGGTCATTCCAGAAGGAGCCCCATTCGAGATTTGCACAGCAGCTGGGACAAGAGTTTTGTTTGGGATTTTCTTCTATAGGCTGGGCTTTGTTCTATAATTTCTTATAGGGAAGTGTCTGAAAGGCCTACAGGGGTCTTTTTTTTTTTTTTGCTTTTTTGGTGGCAAAGGACTCAGAACTACTGAACCAAACACCCAGGTTGCTCCAGACTCCAAGCAACGTATTTGGGGATCTTTAGTTTACACTGCTTGTGGGGCGAGTCCTCACAAAACATCCATTGTGAAAAATGGCTCTTAAGCATCCTTTAGGTAAGTGCTGTAAACAGCCAGGAGGGTGGAAGGTGTTGTTTAGGCAGCTTCCCCAGAGGGTTCCCCTGGGGCCCCTGAGTGTCCCAGCTCCCTGGATACCTCCATTCCTGAGAGGCGGTGGGTTTGAACAGAGGACCTGCTGACAGAGTGGCTGAGGAGCTCCCAGAGATGGCATCGCTGGTGTCACACAAAGGTGAGCCGGCCCAGGTCAGCTGGCGGGAAGGGGACCCGCAGCTAACTGTCCCAGAACCTGTCGGCCTTGCTGCTGTGCAAGGGGGATTCTTCTCCAGAAAGCAGAGGTGGAAGGGAATGAGAAAAATGGACATTTTACAGGCATTGTAATATGTATAAAGAAGAGACATATGTCACTTTCAGAAAAGCTTTCTCTTTTGTTTGTTTTTAAGGGTACAAAGGATTTATCCAGATTGACATTTAAGCCACCAAGGGTAACACAGAATTGTTAATGACCTTGTCTCCCGATGGGGTTGGGTTTCGAGTTGAGGTGGGAACAGCTAGTTCTGTCTTGGGCCCTTCCATTTCAATCCCTCCCCCCTTATTTTCTCACATGACACCCTACCTCACCCCACTCCACCAATATCAAGACCTCATTGGGGCAAAAAGATTCTGTCAAGACCTCTCTATTCTGTCACCAGGAAACCTAGGTTTGGGACCCAGTTCTGGCTCTACCTTTGGGAAATCCATTTACCTTCTCCTGTGGGTGGCAACACCTCCGCTCTGTGAAGTAGGAAAGAGATCTCTTGGAAGGACCCAAGAGAGTTCTGGGGAGGTGGTGGTGTGCTGTTTCAGCCGGCCCTGAAGGACCGTGGGCGCTGGACGGGCTGGAGGGGGAGGAATGAGACCGTGGGCAAGGAGAGGGCATTCCAGGCAGACAGCATGTATGTGACGGTCTGAAGAGAAAGGAGTTCTGAGTTTGGATGGAAAAAAAGAAAGGTCTTCGTACCTAGACCTTGGGTGGGGACATGGGGCAGGGCCGGTGACCAGCAAGGCTGAAGCAGACAACGGAGACAGAAACCAGATAAGAAGCTGCTTGCATGAATATTTTCAGGATTTTGATATTAACCCAACAGCAATGAGTAGCCAATGAAGGGTCTTCAGCAGGGAATTTGGCTAAACAATAGTAAGATAGGACCGTCTCCTCAACTCACTGTCACCTGAGGAGGTGGAGGCATGGAATGTGGACTTCATGGATCTAATATGATACTTTTTCAAATGGTGGAGATAAACATTTTTGCCCAAAAGGGGCGTTAACAAAAAAGTCTGTCATCATCATAATCACCAGAATCACCACCACCACCACCACTACCATCTTCCTTTCGTTTAAAAAAAAGGAGACACTTTAGGAAAAAAAAAAAAGGAAGGACAATCTCAGAATAACAGAAATTATTTAGATTTAACCGATTTGGCTTTATGAAGAAAATCTACATGGCTGTGACTATTATTATGACTATTATTATTTTGACTTGGACCTGTGAAAACTTTTTCACGGCCTGGTACTCACCAATGTACCAGCATTTGGAAACCATTGGTGAAGGTAAGCAGTTCTTGGGATGGTGAGGAAAACACAAGGCTGACGTAGATGAGTTTATAGGAGAGGAGATATTATGCTGGATTGGGGGATAGTTTGGGATACAGGGAAGGATAATGGACACAAAAGTCCCTAAGAAGGCTTGCAACACAATAGATAATAAATGTCAGTTGAGACTTAAGTTGAATTGGTAATAATAATAGGTAGTCTTTATAGAATGACAATTTCATTACCACTGTTTAATTGATGACCACTTCAGAGGTAGCTAAGAGATGTGTTATTATTCCTAAATTAGAAAATTTTAAATTGCATAGAAGTTTCACATTGTATTTCTTTTGGACAGTGCTGTTCTAGATGGTGCTGGAAAAGTTTCTTTCCTGGGATTAGGATGGTCTTTTAGGATGTGTTTATATGAGGCAGCAAAGCTATGTAACCATAGGTCACAGCAGCCACACCTTCAAATACTTTGAATCGATGTGAGATAGCTAATCTTGTCCAACACGTTTTGTCAATGAAATTGAAATAAGATGATTATGTCTTAATTAGGTACAGAATCTCTCTTGCCAACATTTGCTGAAACAACTCAGAGGAAAAGAAATAACAATAAGGTCACAATGTCAAAAAGGGAAATGGAAGAATTACAAGCTCATCACTGTTGTAATAATTACGGCTGGAATGGGGGATGCTGGGGAAGGGGACAGATGAGCTCTGTGTCTTTTAACGTGTGGGAGTCGGTTGACATCTTTTTCTAAGTAATTCTCTACTTCCCAGATACTGACTAGAAATGAGTACATTTATTCTGTGACCTTTATATTTGATACATAACTAATTACTTTGTCAATTAAAAAAAATGAAGTTGACATACACCTTAGTTCCCATATCTAATTTGTCATTATGTTGGCAATAAGTAACCCATCCAGTTAATTTTTTATTCATTATGAAATCTCAAGAAATCCCAAATACCGATTTGTTCCTTTTGACACAATATCCGTATTCAGAAGTCCATAGCCCCCCTTCCGTTTCCTGTTCCCCTGTGAGCCTGTGGCTCATGCTGGGGCCTCAGGGGGACAGCTGAGACCCTCTAGGTCCTGAGTCCAGCCCTCGGTCTGGGCGGCTCCTTTCCTGGGGAACGGGTTCCCTTGGAGCTCTCCAGCTGGCGCATGGCAGTAAGGCGGGCCAGGAGGGGGTGGTCATCATCTGGCTGGTCCCCCCCTGCCGCTGAGTGTTGGCCTCACAGCTACACAGCCACATCTCCTGGTCCTCTGACTGGATCGTCAGGTCACACTGCCCATTTCTAGGTAGGCGGCCAGCTTGGCGTCCTGAGACTTCTCAGCCTGCCGAGGGCACGTGGCCCTCCTGCTCTGTCTTCATAACGATGGTGCCCGTCTCCAGGATGTAGTGGCAAGTGGTGCAATAGTCCAGGGCCGCCACCTGGTGCAGACAGGTCTCCCCGTCTTCCTCCACAGCATCAAGGCAGGGTGCGGGGTCGGCGGTGGCCCAGAACGTAGCAGACCCCTTCCCTGCTGCCGGTACTGACCACGGGGTGCAGGAACTGCTGGTCCCCACAGCTTGGCGCGGCGTCTGGATCTTACAGAAGTCCTTCCTATCTCGGCAGCCTCATGCAGCGCCCCTGCAGAGGTGCGGTGTCCCCGGCAGTGACCGAGGCATGGGAGCAAGGTGAGGTGGGGAGAGGGGATGTGGGAGGTCAGGACGGGCGATGGCCCCAGCAGCTCTGGGTCCAGGATATAAATTTCACTGCATGCGATCTCAGTCACATAGTTGAGGGGTTCCTGGCCTGGGTCTATCGTGTAGAAGCCGCTGACAGTGGTGACCTCCAGTTCAGGCACGTCAGGGATGTGACTCCCGCCCCTCTGGGCTCCTGCCGGAGCCTCTTGATGTGGGCCCGGCAGATGCTCTAGGTCACTGTCACCCGGGACCACCACCTTGCCCAGTGGCACGGAGGCCTCCTTGAGCGACACCTTGTAAAGCTGGGCGTCGTGGCCGTGCGTGCCGGCTGCTCGCCTGGATCCGCCCGCAGCTGCTTGGGCACTGGCAGCTTCGCTCTGCAGGGTGGCCGGGCTGCGCAGGAAGTTGAGAGCGTATTAGGCTGCGAGCTGGCGGGGCATCCCATCCACCTGCACCCGGATGGCCTTGGCCGTGGCGAGCACTGCCTCGTGGCGCTGCGTCAACCTTGCGTGCCCGCACCTATGGGGCTGCCCGGGACCCCCCCCCGCCACCCGGTGAAGCCATCGACCTCGCCGCGGCCATCCTCCTGCCGCTAGGGTTCGGAGTCGTGGGGACCCCCGGGGTGGCCCCAGGCATGGTGCCTGCGCCGTACCCGGGGGTGTTCAGGACAGCGATGCCCTGTGGTTTCAGGTCTGAAGCACCGAATTCTTCTGAAAGACCCCACCTGGACAAAGAATAAGCATACACGGCCTCACTTGGTTTTGGATGTGCTGAGCCCGGTAAATAGAAAGACGATTAAAACCCAACTATTGGATGGAACTTTGCAATTCTAAGGAATTCTAACGAAAATGAACATTTTTATTTCCTTGCTAAACGATACTAGGGTAATAGAAGCGTGTTTCTGGCCATGATCAGAAAGTTTTTCTGAAGGCTCTTTAGCCCACGCCTCCTCATGTGTCTCCTGGTTACCACCGCTGACCTTCTAAGCAGCTGGTGGTTGACTTTTTACCTCTGCTGAGTCAAGACACTCTGCAACAGGGCCCAAGCAGCTCCTGATCTGCTTTTTATACCATCAGAAAAGTTGTAGGTTGAAGTAGCAGTGAGTCAAATGCCACAGTGAAATAGAAGGAGAATGCCATACAACCACACCCTGAACTAAATTCCTTGAGGTCATCTAAGTTACTAAATCCCCTGGGCTTTTTCCATTACCTGCTTGACTCTCCTCTTGCATTTGACACAATTTACCTTCCTCATCTCTGGCTGCTCCTACTGTGGAAGCACAGACCATGCTTACGTGTTGGCGTTGGCCCGGTTCTGACCTTGGTCTTGTCACTGCACACACTTCCCAGGTGAGCTTTCCTCAGGAACGGATGTGTCCCGACTCTGTTTCTAGCTCAGATTCCTCTCCTGAGTTCCAGATGAATATATATAACTGCCCACTGGGTATGTGTGCTTCCGGATACCCCAGGACCCCAAATTCAGAAGGTCAAGCTGAAGTCATCTCACTTCCATTCCTTCCCGATCTTCTTTCCTTCTCATCCTTACTTCGTGAATGGCGTCATGTTCCACTCATTTTCCAAGCAGGAGTCTTTCTTAATGTCTCCATTATTTCCAACGTGAATTCAGTTAGCAATTTTGCTAATCCCTCTCCGCTTAAAAATCCCTAAATTAGGAAGCAGGTAAAGAATAGTTGGAAAACACCTAAAGGCATTGACCTGTATTACATGTGACTGTTTCTGAGTAAAAGTGAGGCATTTTCACGCCTGCATCTCAACTTTATCTCACCCCTCACCTTCCACTTTCCACCTTCAATCTCGTCACACTGTCATCAGAGTGTAGTTTCTGAAACTGAAATTTGATTCTATCATTCCATTGCTTAAAGGCTTATGGCTTTCAGGAAATAACCCAAACTCCTTAACTGGTACTTCATAAACTGGCCCAGTCTTGCTTACCTCTTTGGTCTCATCTTTGAGATTCAAATTCTCCTCCCCCGCCCTGGGAAGCATCTAGAGCTCTCATTCGGATCTTTCTCTTGACTCTGTGCTTTCAGTACGACTCCCACCTGCAGCCCCAGCTTTGGCATAAAGTACTCCTACCCTTTCTTTAAAATTCCTCTCTGGAGTCATTGTCTCTGGGAAGTCTTCCCTGACTCTCTTGCCTTGAGTTTGGTGCTCCCGTCCGTCTCTCCTCTGTGTTCTCACGGCACTGTACATAAACACAAGCCAGAATTTTTGTTTTGACCAATGATCCAATGATAAGTATCTCTTTGCTTCTCAGGCTTCTCGATCCAACGGTCCAATCAATCCCTGCATCTTCAGTACCATCATGGCAGCACAAGACACGTAATAAGTGGTCAGTAAGGGTTTACTCAAGCAGTCCGTGGTGGCCGAGGAAGACTTCTGGTACAGGGAAATGACGTGGGGAAGGGATCTGAGAAAAATAACCAAATCCCCTCTTTTGCACTGATTAGAAATTTGAGAAGGGCTCTCTGCCTCTCTTCTGCAAAATCCTTTAAAAGCACGTTGACATCCAGTCCTGGGTTCTGCCTTGGCTAGAGGATAGTTAAAGGGAATGACTTGGTTTGTGAAGTCATCCTATATTATTCTGGGTGGACTGAAGGTCCAATTATTTCTGATTCTCTGGGAGTCCACTCCGGGCTGAATTCTCTTTCTCAACTTTGTCCTGATATAACCCTCTTCCTCCAGGATCAACCGAGGACTGATCAACCGAGGACTATGGTTCAGGAATGCCCAGATCTATTCAACTGTCATTATGTGGGACGTCCGTCTAGGTTCAGATCTAGGGCTGTGTGTATGTGTGTGTGTGTGTGTGTGTGTGTGTGTGTGTGTGTGTGTGTGTGTGTGTAAAGAGAGAGCTGTAAACAGAGAGACATGGGGGTAGAGTTTGGGCAGACAGAGAGACAGCTTAATATGTCTTTTCATCTCCTTCTCTCTTTCTCTCACTCTCTCTATTTTCCATATATTGAGGGCTAATTAAATGCCAGGCATTCTGCTCAGTCCCTTATATGCATTCCACTATTGTATATACACTATTTTATCACATTGATCACATGTATTTAATCCTCACATTTTAAGGTTTAGAATACCAAAGTAGTTTGCTTGGTCACACAGCTAGTAATTTGCAGAGCTGGATTGAAATACAGGTCCTTCTGACTCTAAACAAGCCTTCCTAATTTGTATGAGCTTTTACATTAAACTGCTTGTAAAAATCCCACTTGAAAATAATTACATTATGGATGCCATTTTCTTCCTCTTCTCCTCCCCCCCCGCCCCCCCCCCCCGCCTTCTTCTTCTTTCCTTTCACCTGGAAATAGATAGTGAAACCCATGACCAGCAGGATGTGTTGTCACAGAATAAGTCTTGGGTCTCATATCAGGAAGCTGAATGCACCTGAGACCAACTCACTCTTGTCAATAAACTCTAGGAAAACACAGACCATGCATTTAAAAATTTTTTTAAAAAAATTTTTACTCTGAACCAAATCTGATTAACAAATATTGAGTCTCCACGGGACTTTTATGCTATCAATTCATAATTAAAATGATCCTACCCATCCCCTCTCTTCCCTTTTCTCCAAGCCCGCTTATTTTCTGATTCTTTTTATCTTGATGAGACTGTCGGATGGAAATCTGCTTTGGAGGGAAGGAGCACTGGTCAAAATATATGGCCTTGGGTCCCCGTGCTTTGCTGTCCTAGGTGTGAGGTGTGGCAGGTACAGGAAGGGCTTGGGAGGGGCTGGAATGAGCGAAGAGGGCGGGGCTTGTACACAAAGGCATCCAGGGTGGGTCACTTGGCTGTGACAGGCACTGCTTTGTCTGAGACTGTCCTGGAGGTGAATTCCAGTGTCCCTGAAGGAATGACAGAGCTGCAGAGCCATGCTGTCTCCTCAGGAAAATGTATGGCTTTTGTTCCACAGTCTTGGGGGCAGGGATCAACTTCCCTCTTCTGTGATTTTTGGGCCTTTGCTTAGCGATACATGATGTGATTAGCTAATGTACCCTCCAGTGGAAGAAAGGGACCCTCTAAAGACATTCAGAATGACTGAGCTGTTTGCTAGAGGTAAGAGGAAGGTAAAAAACTGTGCCTTCATCCTTGCAAATTTGTTTGGGTTTCTTTTTTAATTTTGAGGGACTGGAATCTCTTACTATAAACATATTTTGTTATGCAAATGCACTGTCAACCCCCACGCCTCTGCCTCTCGCAACCCCCTCCAGATTTCCTAAAGTAGCGAGCAGGTAAATGGTAATTAGAAAATGCCTAAAGGAATTGAGCTGTATTGCTCTTGTTCTGAGGGTTACACTATGGCATTTGTTGGAAACTCTGAGTTGAAAATGAAGCATTTTCATGCATCAGTTTGGGGGAAAGTCTCTTCTGGATTTTTTGGTTGCATATTTGAATCAACCCTTCTTCACTGAGTGCTTCTTACCTGAGTCAGGGAGCATGCGAGCTGCTGGGAGGGAAACAAAAAGAATCACAGAGACCTCTGCCCTCAGGAGTTTTCAGACTCTGAAGAGCCAAGCTGTTTACCCCAGCAGACCGGGGGCCACTCAAAGACAGGGTCTGTGTGTACATAGCTTTGCGTTCCCGGCACCTCACCATGCCTGGCGCCTGCTAAGCATTTCAATACAGAGTGACTGACTGAAGAAACGGCAAACGTAGTAGGAGAACCGTGTATGCTCAGTGCCCAATAAGGGATGCCTTCTAGACATGCTCCAGAAAAAGGAAGCAATCCCTGTGGGGTGACTGGCCAGGCAAGGCTTTCCAGAGTACCTGACCTAGTTCTTGCAGGAAGAAAAGATTGAAAGGCATGTTCTCTGGGGCTGAGAAATGATGGACAAGCTGAGAATGGACCAGTCTGAGCTTGAGACAGTTTGTGCTGGGGAGAGGGGGATTAAACAAGAACAAAGGAAACTCCCTGAATTGTAAGTGCCATTTAGCTCAGCCAAATTGCAATGTCTATTTTTCTCTTTTTGTTGAAGGTCTACAGTGGGATGAGATCAGTTGCCATTGCCATCTTATTTACTGTATGGAGCTGGTATGATTCTAGGTCTGGTCTGAAGGGTGCAGAGTACCTGCATGGTTTAATGGAGGTCACGACCGTTGCTAGAGAGGCTAGAAGTCCCTGCTCCACTGAAGGTGAGAATGGTAACGTCTTCTCCTTGAAGGATGTTGTGCTCATTCCTTTGAAGTGTTTTATTAAAATATTTAAGCATATTTCCTTCTGTTTGGCTTCTTGTTAGTCTTTTTGCTGTTGCTGTCGTTGAATGGTTGACTCAGCTGAAGAGTTCATTTGGTCAGTGTTTGCGATAGGATGTGGGTATTTTCCACATCTTTAAGTTGTGAAACCATCTTGGAGCAGTCTTCACCTCCCATGTAAAATGTGTGAATTTGCAACATGGACATAGATAATGGAAGGGGCAAACCCACTTCTCCCAGGTGCCCACTATAAGCCTAGGATTGATACCAGGAGCATCTCCAAAAAGCACTCCCAGCAAGTCTCAGCATCCTCCTCCATCTCCCTAGACACAGAAGCTATTCTAAGAGTACAATAAAATAGACAAATGCACATGACAAACCAAAAATCAGGATCAAGGGAAAGTACCGCGGAGCTTTTAATTAACTGAGGATCCAGTATACCTCGTCTGCACAAGGGGAAAAACAATTCATGTTTCTAATGGAGCAATATACAAATATACACAAATCAATGAAATGCAAATGAAGTGTGTAATTTCTGAAGGGACACGGAGCAAAGGAGATAAAATGTACGCTTAAGGGAAAAACATCCCAAACATAAAATGACTTGAGTGGATGCATTTTTGTCAGTAGGTTTGGAGACCAAAAGGTTCTGACTCAGAGTGGAAAATGAATAATTTTTGTATGAGTGAGGATAAGTTACAGCCACATAACCAGATAGAGCCCTGAGCTATTGGGAGGACAGGAAGTAGGTTGTGTTCTTTGCTCTGCTTAACCCCCTGTGCAGAAACACAGAGGGATTTGCATGAAGCTTTTCTTTTCCATTTTGTTGGTTGCTTTCAGTCATGTTCGATGAATCAGTCACACCAACCTTTAAAAGTTAGGGAGAGAAAGATTTGAAGAGAGAATGGAGGTATTTCTAAGCTCCACTGAAGCTCGCTGGATTAGAAGAGCTTCAGTGATAACAGTATTTCTTATTTTGCTTCCTTGACATCTTCCAATGAACTCAAAGCATTTTATAGACACTATCTCATTAATTCTTTCAACATCCTAGAGAGGAAGGTGGTGCCAGGGGTCATTTGTCATCACTTTATAGATTCGGAAATGGGACCAAGTCACTTCTCAGAAAGTGATGATGATTTGGGGCTGTTCAAGAAAGTCACCAAAGGTTTTTGAGTCCATTTCTAGAGTCTTCACGCTGAACTCTCTCTCATCTCCTCCAGTCTTTTTGATCAGATGTCTGAAACATCTGATGTCTGAAAGAAAGAGATACATTTTTGACAGATTATGAGCTTCTTAGGGTTTCAGCGCTGGGCTTCCTTTATCCTGGAATACTTGCATGGAAATATCTCTAACCTCCAAAAAATGGTCTATTGCATCCTAAAACCCAATATTTATGAGCAAATCTTTTTGTGATTTTGTGCATCCAGGTTCCGTGTTTCCACTGAAGGCCCTTTCTTTCCAACACCTCTGCCTACTACCTCTTTGACTGTATCGTGAGCTCTGGGAGGTGGAGAAATGGTGGTGGTTTTACTTTCTATATCTCCTAGTACCCAGCGCAACATCTTTCCCAAGATAGGCTTCAGTGACTTTTAGCTAAACGTATAACTGGTTATGTGTGTAAACATGGTGAAACACAGCAGCAAGAGACCCTCAGTTATTGTAATTTAACTTCAGCCTTTCTAACTCTGTCTCAGCAAAGGTTTGGGGATATAGGTCCAGAATGGGACCTTTCCATCTTGATGCTACTGGTACAGCTGGGGTGAATTTTTAGAGGGTTATACTCAGAGTTAAAGTTTTTAACAAGTTGGATGTTTAGGCCTCTTTCAAGATGAGTTCCATTTCTCATTTGAACCGAGGCACCCTGGGCCCCACCAAATTGGTCCTGTCATGGATGTGAGTTCAGATAGAGCATTCCAGGTTTTTCTAGAAGCCCCAACTTCCCTCCCCCCAAGATCCACACCAGACTTTCTAGTTCAGTCTGTCAGCCAGCCTGCATTCGCCAGGTATGGCCAGCTGGCAGTTTGTCTGTGGGACACTCTCACTCTGGAGGTAGCTTTTCTTGGTTTTCCTGACCGTTAATGGCTAAGAAGTTTGGCCTTTCTCTGGTCTCACTGAGTCAGGGACTGCAGTGATGAGAGTCAAATGGGCTTTTGACCACAAAATCAGCAGGCAGAAAATCCCTTTGAGAAACTTTGCTCATGCCACAAATGACTCCAGAGCCTCGAGTAGTTGGGTCTTTCCTGGCCGCCCAGAAGGGCAGCTGTGCTCCGTCAAAGGGCCATAACGTGTGGGTGGAGGTGGGAAGTAGAAGGGTGGGGAGAGGTTCTGGTCCTCAGGGAGTCCTTGGGGCTTTGGCCTTGGGTGGTTTCCTCTTTCCTTGTCTATCCCTGTCCTTTAAAGGACATCCTAACTAAATTTATTTTCTGGGCCATGGATTCTGAACTTTTCATGAACCATAAAATTCCCAATTTTTAAATTTCTGAATGCTCCTGGCATCCTGAAGAAACTTCCAAAGCTTTCGAGAAACCACAGGGATATTTTTTTAAAATGAATTTATTTATTTTATGTTCGGCTGCATTGGGTCTTCATTGCTGTGCCTGGCCTTTCTCTAGTTGCGGCGAGCAGGGGGTTACTCTTTGTTGCAGTACGCGGGCTTCTCATTGTGGTGTCTTCTCTTGTTGAGGAGCATGGGCTCTAGGCACGTGGGCTTCAGTAGTTGCAGCACAAAGTCTCAGTAGTTGTGGCGCACAGGCTTAGTTGCTCCACAGCATGTGGGATCTTCCTGGACCGGGGCTTGAACCCATGTCCCCTGCATTGGCAGATGGATTCTTAACCAACGTGCCATCAGGGAAACCCAAACCCCAGGGATCTTAAAATGTGGAAGAAGACTTGCCCCCTCTTTTTATTTTTCCCCCCACTGGGCGTGTGAGATTCAATTTCCTTCCCAGAGTCTGGAAACGTTGGTTGGTTTCAGCTTGTCCCTCCAGGAAACTCAATTAAATTGTACCAGGCCATTTCTTCCCCCCCCCCCCCCCATTTTTCACCTGTTTCATTTGTGGGCTTGTAGTAGAAGGACTGGCCCTATAGGAATATGGATCCTATAAAAAACTTGTGCTTCATTTGCAGTTAAACACTTTTTAAAGAAAATGTCATTCCTTTTTATCTGTGATGTGGCCTTCTCCCCGTCTAGTGTAATTTTCAAATTTTTAGTTTCGCTTTGGAATCTACCTTTTGAGCTGCGTTGGTTTCCCTTGGCTACCTGTGGTTTGTACTAGTTTTGTGGCTGGGATGTTACGCCGGTCACCTTGGCAATGTGAAATATTTGCAAAAAATAAAACAAGCCTCTTGTTTTTCTTTGCACCTTGTTGGAAAAGGATGAATTTAGTACCTGTCAAAACCACAAACCCGTTCTTTTCCCCATCCTGTCAATGAGGAACGGGCTGTCCTGTCCAGGTTTCCACCTCCTCAAAACACTCAGAATAATAGCAATGACCTATCTGATCACTTTATTCTAATCTCAACCAAATCATGCCCCTCTTCCCTGACTTCTCTCCTTTTCTCTTTCCCTTTCCTCCCCCAAAGCAGTTATTCTCAACCTAGCTCAGCCAGAATCGGCAGGGGCAGGGGTTATCTTCCTCATTTGATTCATGAGGACAGATATACAATAGAGAGTTTAGAGTATAAATTCTGGAGTCAGAATGACTTGAATTCTGGTTCTGCAACTTGCCAGCTGTGTGATTGTAGACTTGTTGTTTGACTTCTCTGAGCCTGTTTCTTCTTCTGTAAAAGGGTGATTTAATGGGACCTATGACCTAGGGTCCCTGGAAAGGTTAAACGAGATGCAATATGAAGAGCTTAGCACAATGCCTGGTACAGAGTGAGAACTCAAATGTGGTCAGAAATGTTGTTATTGTTATTAATCTGAAGAGCATTAGTCCCATGAGATAGTCTCTGAAAAAGAAAGCTGCGGTCAGCTAAGGTGGGAAAAGGGTGGATGTTGGTTCACCTCTTGGTGCACATGATAATGACACTCACATGATAAAGGCTCTGAGAAGAAGGGTTAAGAAACCTATTTATTTGATTTGATTCAGTATTTACCCAAATTACTTGTCTATCGAAACCCTCTCTTTATTAGCGTTCCTTGCAGCACACTTGGGGAAATCCTCAGCCAGTGGGATTTTTAACCACCTCCCCCAATAATTACCAAAGTTTGTACTAATCTTCTGCAGAGTTGATTACATAGGCGTGTAATAGATAAATCCCACAATTTACACCAAAACTTTTGTCACCTTGAGAAACACAAGGGGCCATGCCTTGAAGACCATCTGGTACTGTGATGAGTTTGAACATTTTTTCCTCTTCCTCCTTGTAAAATTATCCGTTTATTATAGACCAAATATGCCTAAGGTGAATATCTAATTCTTACCCAATTTTTGCACATCGATCTGACCTATTGCCAAGTCAAGTACTGTGGAAATTCAAATTAAACTGTAGAAACAAGGTGCCCTTCACGGTAGAGGCAGAGGTCTTTTTTATTTTTATTTATTTTTTTGTTTGGCACCATACTGTCTTATTTCAACCTTCAAACAATATAAAGAGGTAACAATTTCTGATGCTGAACCATGCAAATAACAATAAAGGAACAAAAAAATATTAACGACGAAAAGACAATCATTTAAATGTGCTTCACAGCAGTGCTTTGGCGGTACTGGCAAGTACTTCTAGCCAATGGCTTCCAATAAGAGGGGTCTGAACGAACCCCCTGTTCTCAGCAAAAGAGACCCCACATTTTCTCCCTGGTGGTTTACACATTCTGAGTCACACACACCACACCCCTACTCTCACCGGACTTTGGTAATTCACATCTTACAACACGTAACTACACATTGTGTGTCTGTACACAACAAAACCTAAAAATAAAACAGGGAGGTAGAAAAGTAAACAAACTTGAGTGTTTCCAGTAAGGCATCAGGGAATCACTGCTGGCTGGGCCCTTCATTTCACCAGTTTAAGGAAAAGTTTGATTTATATTTCTCAGGAAACCCAATATTCAGAAGCTTAACCAGCAGGCTCAAGTTAAAAGTTTAAAAGACAGTCTTCCTTTTTTATGGTAAATGTTTCATATAAAACATGAAATCAAGTTCTACTTTATAAAAAAAACAACTGAGTATTTTTAATAGTAAAATATATATGTTTATATTTCTCTTTTTAAAAAGACATTTAGGGCTTCCCTGGTGGCGCAGTGGTTGAGAGTCCGCCTGCTGATGCAGGGGACACGGGTTCGTGCCCCGGTCCGGGAAGATCCCACGTGCCGCATAGCAGCTGGGACCGTGAGCCATGGCCGCTGCGCCTGCGCGTCCGGAGCCTGTGCTCCGCAACCGGAGAGGCCACAGCAGTGAGAAGCCCGCGTACCACAAAAAAAAAAAAAAAAAAAAAAAAAAAAAAGACATTTAATAACAATATTTCAGAAGACTGGATATAACCCTCGACCCCCCACCCTGCCAAGCTGTCCACCTGGCACAGATACATTAAGGCAAAGGCTCCTGGAGAGGCATGTCCACCTCGGTGCTGGGCTGGGGATGCGACAGGAGTATGCTCCGCTCCTGCAGGGTCAGTTTAGAAAGGCTTCTCCCTCATGTTCACCGAGCCATCCTGCAACCCGAAGTAGACTCCCTCCGCCATGTTGATGAATAGGCCCGTGTCCACCACGCCTGGGATCGTTTTGATAGTTGTGTTCACTTCACTCCATTGGTGGACCCGGTGAAACTTCCAGTCCAGGATAAAATTCCCGTTATCCATCACCATAGGACGTGCCTTGTTGACAGCCATTCGAAGTTCAATCACACCCCCAAACTTCTGGGTCACAGCTCGGCTCACAGGCCATCGGGATGACCTTGATGGGGTTCCCCTTGTGCCTCTGATTCTCGAGGTTCTTTGAATCTTTCCTGAAATTGGCAATCACGAGGAAGCGACTGGCACGGCCAGCCACAATTTTCTCCTGGGTCAGGCAGCCTCCACCACCCTTGATGAGATTGAGATCAGCATCTACTTCATCAGCACCGTCGATGGCAAGGTCAATCTCTGGTTGTCAGTCCAGGTCACTGAGAGTTCAGCCCTACTGCAGGATGAGCTGACAGGCCTGGAAGAAAGTGGGAATACAGACGAGATTCAGATTCTCTTGTTTCACCCTTTCAGCTACTCGCTGCACGGCGTGGACAATTGCAGAACCACTCCCAATCCCCAGCACTTGGTTATTTCTCCAGTGGTTCTCCACGGCCGCGCAGCCTGCCGGCTTCCTGGCCTTCTCGGCCTTGGACATCGTGGAGGGGGCCAGGCAGATGCTGTTAGAGTCCCCGCTCCTGGTACTTGTGCTGCCAGCACCAAACTGCCAGGCAGAGGTCTTTAGATCGCCGATGAGGCTAACTAAATATGTGGCTCTCTTTATTAACCCTGTGCACTGATCAGGGGAAAATGTTACCAAGCGTTATAGTCATTATAATAAAGGAGTCACTGTTTCTTGTGCGTCAAGTGTTCTGATGTGACTAATGTGTATACATGCAGAAGCGTAGCGGTGCCTTCTTGCTGTTTAATAGTTTCTAAAATCCAGTTCCTTGGAGGCCGTGGGCTCAAGAACAAAACCAGCACAGAAACAATGGAAGTGCCTTTGTCCTCCAAGTCAGGACACTTCTTTATCCGGAAAGGTTTAGGACAAGAGCTGTGTGTGGGAAAACAAGCCCTGAACCAAGATTAGGTTTGGGAGGAATGGGAGGCTAAGGGGCTAGATCAGCATGGGGGTAGGGGGGTGCTTCCAAGAGAGGGGTGGGCATGGAACACGACCACGTGTGTCCCAGTGAGAAACTTCCCAAAGGGCTTCCTCTCCCAGGCTCGGTTCAGAGTGATTGCAGAGCAAAGTGTAAAGTCTAGTTTTGGTGCCATAGGATTTCTGGGACAATCCCAGTTGCAAATATTGTGCTCCATCAGCTCTATGTGCACTCTTGACTGTATTAGACTGACATCTTGAGCTTAAATTAAGACCATGATCACTTACAACCCCCATGAAAGAATCAGGAAACTCCGTCTCATCATTCCCAAGCTGTGTTTTATTTCTCTGGCACTTGCTTCTTCTCTGAGTAACATTTCTGCTTCTTTATAACATGAGGGCTTGGAATAGATCATTTCAATGTTCTAGAACAAAGATTTTGGCGCCGAATGACTTGAGACAAAGCTTTAGATTATTACTCTACCGTCCTGAATTGTTACTGTTTGTGAAGTGCTCACTATTTTCTCTGCGGTGATTTTTAATTTCCAGAATGGCATGTGTTCATTTGGAACTCAAAGCCCCATCCCCAAACCGTGATAGCTGCCGCCAAACTGGGTGATTTTTAACAACTGCTCCAAGTAGCTGGAGTAATTACTCCTTGTTTAGTCAACAGCACAGTTAGAAGTGAAAATGTCAACAAGTTAACAACCTACCAGGTACTTTTTCTAAACTGCCCCAAAGGCAGACACAGCCAAATGCTATCAGTTTCGATTGTCCATCTAAACCCAAGATCTAACCCCAATCCTGGTGTTAGAACAGAGCATGTGTTTGCATCTTGCTGTGGGAATCAAGGATGACATCTTCTGTCAAAATAGGGCTAAATCTTGGGAGATACTATAAGGAGTTTTATTTTTTTTCCCCTCTTTCGCTGTGTGATGTTTTGTTTGTCCTGCAGCCCTGAAAATAAATGCCAGGCAAAGGCTCATGTAAATGAGGACTGTTTGTTCCTTCAAGGGAGGCCGAGTTTACAAACAGAAGCCTTAAGACAAAGCAGGCATTCTGGAGCCATTGTGGTTGGCTGCCCGTGAATTCCATCTGAAGAGCATTGTGGCCCCTAAGAAGTGAATGCCTGCAGGTATTTGTATCTTAATGGAAGAAAGGGGATTTCTCATCTCTGCTTTAACAGCAATGATTGAGTTACATATTCTATTTTCTTGGGTCAAAAACCTGGGTACAACAGATCTCCTGTAGGAGATTGTTCTAAAGGGAATGAGACTCAGAGCTGAGCCAGTTGTGAATGGACATTTGCTTGAGGATTTACCCAACTTACAAAAAAAAATTGAGATATAATTGACGTATAATATTGCATTAGTTTTAGGTGTATGACATAAAGATTCGATATTTGCATATACTGCAAAAAGGTCACCACACTAAGTCTAGTTAATACCCATCAGAGCCAACTTTTTTTAAGCCACACTTTCCAAGATGTTAAGAAAGTTATTCCCATTGGGAAAGTCAAATACGTTAATTTTTGTCATATCCTTCAGAAAAGTTTGGGTATGGAATAAAATAATTGTTAAATGAATACATGAATAAAGGAATTAATGAACAAAGGAGTTGACGAATGAATATCTATGGAATGAGATGAGATGGGTGTTACAAATGGTGGTCCAGAGCCACAAATCTTGAAGGGTTGATCTTTTCCTTAACCTCTTCATTGTAGCATTTGACCCATTTCTGCTATATTTGCACGGTGGATTATGGTACTTTAGCCTCTGACCAGCCCAGGGCAGTCAATTATTGCTTACTTGCATCCCCCATTTTCAAAATAATCTTGTAAAACACAAACCAGAATGGAACGGAATAGACACAAGTGGGGCATGTTTTATCTCTTTCAGGCTTTCCACCATCACTTTCCCAGGTCCTGGTCTTGGTTTTCGTTTATCCAAGGTCATGTAGTCCAGTAAGTTTTTATCATGATTGTACTCAGAAGGTTTCTCCTACACTCCAAGATTCTATTACTCTGATTCTAATCCTTCTCCGAGTAGCGGTGTTCAACTAATCGCTAGTGGAGAAGTAGAATTTCAGTGGAGGGGTAGAATTGAATTCCATATCTGTCTTGAAATTCTCATTTGATTTAGAAAATGACTCACGTGAGTCCTACAGTATGAAAGCCACTGGGAAAGAAAGTAAACATCTCTTAAATGGGATTGTGTGCTCAAGATAGTTACATGTATCGACAAGAACATTTTTTTTGGCCACTCCACAGCATGTGGAATCTTAGTTCTCTGACTAGGGATAGAACCTGTGCCCCCTGCAGTGGAAGTATGGAATCCTAACCACTGGACCACCAGGGAATTCCCAAGTTATACACGTCTTGAAAGAGGGTTGATCCAAATAGTAGAGGGCAGGAATTAGACCCCATAATGGGTGCTCATTTAACACTGTTTGTATAAATGAATTGACAATAAAATTTTAGATAATTCCTTTCTTTGGGCTTGTAATAGCCTATCGAGACTCCTTCATCTTCAAACATTGAAATATTTTTATTAGAAATTTATTTCTTGTTTTAAGTCAATTTAACCTCACTCCAACATTTTTGGAGCATGTACTATGTGCTCTGTTCTGTGGTGTGTGATGGGTGCACAGTGGAGAACAAAATAGACAAGTTCCCTGCCCTTCATATTGCTAGAGTGTAGTGGTGGGAACTGGCATTACACTGTATCTGAAAATATAATTAAAAATTGTGAGGAGTTCTACGAAGGCCGAGAACAGGAGAACATGCTATAAGAGAAAATAATAGGATATGGGGGCAGCAGGGACACACTTCAGGTTTGGAGATTCAGGGGAAGCCCTTGAAGGAGTGACATTTCAGTTGAAGCCTTAAGAATGAGGGAAGGCAAAGGAAGGAGAGGAGAAAGGGTAGTCCCGGCACCAGGAGGAATGTGTCAGAAGAACCGAGACAGGACAGAGTTTGGGGCACTTGGGACTGAAAGAGAGCCAGTGTGACTGGATCACAGGACAAAAGGAGTGGTGGGGGTGAGAGGTGTAAAATGAGGCTGGAGGAGCAAAATGGGGTGTCCAGGAGGGGCCTGAGGGCCAGGTGAAATGGGACATTCTGGTGGGTTTGCATTGGTGATCAACCCCATCTAATTCATTGGGAAATAATTTTTAAAATATTCCTTGGCTACAGTGTAGAGGACAAACTGGAAATGAGCAAGAATAGGAGAAGGAAGACCACACAGGAGGCTGTGACAAAATACTTCCTCCCACGCTTCTCCTGTGAGCTACGAACAAACATGGTGGCATGATTGGTGGCTGTGAAATAGAACATCGGAGGAAAGGTCTGAGGAACTGAGCTGGAAGCCAGGTTCTGCGACTGCTTCTTGGTGGTTGCCTGGACAAATTACCAACGTGAGTAACTCGAATGGAACTCAGTTTTAGAGTAACAAAAACAATCATGGGTTGTGTGGAGGTTAAATTGCGTAAATGCCTGTAAAGAAATTCATACAGTGCTCTCCCAGAACAGATATTTCCTTCTTCTTTAGAAGACCTTTCTCCTCTTATCCATCTGGAAAGCTCCAAGCAATCCTTCATAGCTAGCTCGTTATGTCCTCTGTGATACCTTCTCTAATCACAGAATATTTAGAGATATTGCTGCATCCCTTCCAGCCCTGGTTGTAATTTTTTAAATTCACTTTGTTGATTTCTTTTTATTGGTGTTGATTTTGTAACCTGAATTGTATGTGCTATTTAGAGAGCCTTGTTTAGAATTTTACAGTGAAAAACCATTGCTATTTTTTTCCCATAAATGAATGTTTATCTCTATAAACACTTGAAATATTGGTAAATTTTGCTCATAGGCACGTTCTTATATGCCTGATTATTCTGGGGAATAATTGTTGTGGGGGAAATTGTTGTGCTGTGCTCATTATTGTTTTAAACATTATTATAAAGATCTTAAACATTATTTCAAAGGTCTAAAATTTTTTTTATTTTTTTGTTTTGGAACAGTGTGTTATTATTCCTTCTCCAGAATTTGTTTAAAAAGAATTCATGGATTAAGGTAAGAAATAGGATCTTGAGTAGCAGCAAAGGAGGGACCCAGGAATTTACAGTTTATAATTATAGCTCTTTCTAGACTTTCTGCTATTATCTTAGAGATCTTTCAATGCTTATCTCAAGTCCTGTACTCTTCACCAAGTCTTCTAGTCTGGTGGCTTATATTCCGCCAAAATCTGTTGAGCCATAGAATTGTGTCTGGGAATGTGGCTGCCTTATAGGGAACTGCATTTTCCAGGAGCTATTGAAGGTCATAGGACTAAGTTCTGGCTGGCAGACTATAATTACACGTGATGTGTACCACCTCAGGCTTAAGCCTGAAAATAGTGCACACACGCTTTTCGTGCTCTTCTTCCTTTGAACCGGAGCATTGATAAGCTGATGACCAACTTTGATCCTAGAGATGAAGACATTCCCCTTCAAGATGGCAAAGACACAATCTAGAAGAAAGTTGGGTCTATGAATGACCATGTTCAATAGAACAGTTCTCCTACCTGCTCTGGGTTATAATATGAGAGAAACATCAGCCTCTCTGTTATTTAAACCACTGCATTATTGATTTTTTTCCAGAGTAGCTAAGACTTTTATTCTGTCTCTATAAAAATGTATACTGGAAGTGGAATGCTGTAACAAAAATCAAATATATATGTCATTGAAGCTGGTGGTGGTGTAACAGATGTTATAGTCTGGAAAACTTTGTTATGGCAGATTAGATCTTTACATGAACAAATCCACATTCTAGTCTCAATTTTTTTTTTTTTTTTTTTTTTTTTGCGGTACGCGGGCCTCTCACTGCTGTGGCCTCTCCCGTTGCAGAGCCCAGGCTCTGGACGCGCAGGCGCAGCGGCCATGGCTCACGGGCCCAGCCGCTCTGCGGCATGTGGGATCCTCCCGGACTGGGGCACGAACCCGTGTCCCCTCCAGCGGCAGGTGGACTCTCAACCACTGTGCCACCAGGGAAGCCCTCTAGCCTCAATTTTGATCCATGTTTGCCTCTGCTGAACTTCTATAGCACTTTTTGTTTGAATCTTACTTAATTCTTTATGTAATCAGACAGCACATTGAAGGAGTACTTTGTATTCTGTAATAATAATCCATTACATTTACATATTGTTTTATAGTTTTCAAAGTGTTTTTACACTTCTTACTGCATTGCATCTTCACAAAAATAATGAGATGTTGGGATTTATTTATCTAGTTAACATTTATGGGCCAGGCAGTGGGCTGGGTTTGCAGGCTGCTTACCAGATTGATGCTTTTGTCTTGGAAGTGATTTCACTTAAGACCAAATTAGAAAGACACACAGGAGTCTCGGGTGAAAGCATTGTTATCATGACTTTTTTTTTTTTTTTTTGCATCTACTACCTAAGACCCAGGACATTAAATGATGTGCCCAAAGTTGCATAGCTAGTTAATGCTCTATCCATTGAACCAGTACCACTCAACTCTAACAGTAAAGTACCTAAAATTTCTAAAGCGCATTTATAAAGGGTATTTATGAACTAATTCAGCTAGTAATAATTTTTCTTTATATATTTTCATCCACTTATTGTAAAAGTGAAGTAAAGAACAAATCGTGGGACTTTCCTGGTGGCTCAGCGGTTAAGAATCCGCCTGCCAATTCAGGGCACATGGGTTCGAGCCCTGGTCCGGGAAGATCCCACACGCCGCGGAGCAACTAAGCGCCACAACTACTGAGCCTGCGCACCTAGAGCCCGTGATCCGTAACAAGAGAAGCCACTGCAACGAGAAGCCCGCGCACCGCAACAAATAATAGTCCCCGCTCGTCGCAACTAGAGAAAAGCCTGCGCGCAGCAGCGAAGACCCCAGGCAGCCAAAAATAAATAAACAAATAAATTTATATGTATAAAAGAAGAACAAATCGTACCGTTTGCACTGAGTGAGGCTGTAATTAAATCTGCCGACACTGAGTTTATTAACTTCTTAGAGTACAGGGCATAAGTGGTTTTGGTGGTAAAGTGTTACAGACCAGTAAAAACTTGCGGCAAGCTGGAAGCAGCCCCTGAGCAATGGTTGGATTATATTGTTTCTTTGAGTAGCTAATATAGCACCTTTTATCATGTTATGACTCAAAGGCTGATGGACAATTTGATTTCTTCACAGGTCACCTTGCTGAGGCAGAGAGCAGGAGCCTGACAACAGCCAGTGGGGGTGATAGCAAAATAAAATATATGGCAGAAGAGGAGGAATCACCAGGGAAAAAGATGGTGGGTGCACAGGAGGAAGAAAAGAGCATGCTGAGCCAGAGAAAAAGGATAATTAAAAGGACTCAGGGCTTGTGAAAAAAATAGAAAAAAAAATAAGAAAAGGAAAAGAACTAGTGAGATTAAGTTTAACCAAATGAAATAGCATGGCAAGTAGAATGAGAACAAAATGAGAGTTTCTTTTGGGTCTAGGGGCCTCGTTAACTGTAATTTGAAAATATAAGGATATTAGATAACTGAGATTTAAAAGACGGAATTTGTTCCCGAAGGATCTATTGAGTTCTTACTCTGTGCAAAACCCTGAAAGTTTGAATGATGATGAAAAGAGAGGTAAGATAATTGCCACCTTGGAGCTCAGAGCTGAGGTGATAAATGCAGAGTAACATCCTACGTGCTCGCGTTCCTCTCTTGGCTTGAGTCAACGGCAGCTCTGAGGAAGTGGGCTGCCTCTCTCCCACCTTAGGGGTTGGCATAGACTCAGCACTAGAGGATGACAGGCTGGACACCATATGGTTTTCTAGGTTTGGTTTCCAATCTCTGTCACATTCAACTGCCTTTTGAAACAGGCCCTAGAGTGACCCCCATAGCTGGGTCTGAGCTGGAGAGAAAATGAAGGGTTGCTTGAGAAGCCTGTTTCTCTCCGTCAGCTCAGGACAGAAGAGCCCTTGAGCCTGAAGATTTGGCTTGACTTCTATCTAGAAAGTGGCCCCCAGAGCCTCACTATGGTTTCAATTGGTTTTGAAGTGTCGCTGAAAGAATTCTTTTGTTTGTACTTCAAGCTGGCGGGTTTGCACTGTAACGATATCTGCTTTTCTACATCTCTGTTTGACACTGGGTTGACCTCTGCTTACCTCATACTTGCTAAAAAGAAACATATCTAATACCATCCACCTCTGTGATAAGGGCAAGAGAAAACAAACAGTGGAAAGACCCTTTAGGAACAGATGACCTGCTGTTGGCTGGAGGAGCCATACTACCGGAGAGGGGTCTGGGGATGCCCACCGAGGGCTTGTCACAAGATTAGGGAGGTGACGGCATTTGGACTCAGGGGTTTAGAATTTTGGAGCAGAGTTCTAGCTTCCTCTGGCCACACACAGGTGGTGTGTGATATCGTTAATGGATAAATAAAGTGAAACGTAATTTCTTAGCCTGCAATTCAGATTCAAACCATAAATTCTGTATTCTGTCTAGCATCAGGGACCTCAGCTGGATAGCAGATCAAGTCATTAGAAAGAGCCTCCAGGGATTCCTCAGTTAACAAGTCTACCTTCCCCTTGGAGTCACTCACCTTCCTCCTCTCCTCCTCCGTCTTCTTTTTCTTTTCTCTTTTTACTATATTTTACTGAAATATAGTTGATTTACAATGTTGTGTTAATTTCTGCTGTACAGCAAAGTGATTGTTTTATATATATATATATATATATATATATATATATATATACATTCTTTTTCAAATTCCTTTCCATTACAGTTTATCATAGGATAGTGAATATAGTTCCCTGTGCTATATAGTAGGACCTTGTTTTTTATCCATCCTATATATAATAGCTTGGCTCTGCTAATTCCAAACTCCCAATCCTTCCCTCCCTGACCCGCTCTTCCCCTTGGCAGCCACAAGTCTGTTCTCTATGTCTGTGAGTCTGTTTCTGTTTTGTAGAAACAAACTACTAGAAGGTCATCAAAACACTGCTTGGTTGTTCTAGGAATAGGATTTTGGGCCACCTCTGTGATGTGAGGTTAAAATACAGACTGTGCAGAGAAAGACAAATATCATATGATATCACTTATTTGTGGAATCTCAAAAAATGGTACAAATGAACTTATTTACAAAATGGAAACAGACTCACAGACATAGAAAATAATCTCACGGTTACCAAAGGGAAAGGGAGAGGAGGGATAAATTAAGAGATTGGGATTAGCAGATACATACTACTACGTAT